>NC_083401.1:19798051-21048051 GCF_020745735.1 Hemiscyllium ocellatum
TGTTGGCCATCTTAATGTAAATCAAACAACAGTGATCGCCACTTCTCTTACATCTTTTTAAGGGTCACAACCAATAAACAACTTATTTATACAGCACCTTTAACATCACAAGGTCATCCGAGGTGCTTAACAGAAGCCTTACACAATAAATATAGCAGAGCCACATAAAAATAAACTTAAGAGGGAACTTGTATAATTAAAAAAAATGTCATTATTATTATGTGCTGTACACCACAATCACTAAGGTGTAAAACTGATTTTCTAGTTGATAGGCTAAAACTGTTCATTTTCTCATGAGTTTGTATTGACACCCACCCCCCACTATTTCTTTTTAAATTCTTTTGGGTTGGGAGGAATCACTGAGTCTGAGTAAATTATTATAACACATGTATGGTGGCCCAATGTAGCTCTGCTGCCTTACAGAGCCAGGGGCCCAGGCTTAATTCCACCCTTTCAAGAAGGGCTTATGCCCGAAACGTTGATTCTCCTGCTCTTTGGATGCTGCCTGACCTGCTGCGCTTTTCCAGCAATACATTTTCAGCTCTTAATTCCACCCTTGGGTGACTGTCTGTGTGGAGATTGCATGTTCTCCCTGTGTTTGTGTGAGTTTCCTCCCAAAGTCTAAAGGTGTACAGGTTAGGCGGATTGGTCATACTAAATGGCCCATAGTATTCAGGAATGTGCAGAATAGAGGTTTGGCCATGGAAATACAGGGTAGACAAGCAGGAGGCTGGAAGAACACAGCAAGCCAGGGGACATTAGGAGGTGGAGAAGTCAAACATTTCAGGTGTAACCCTTCTCCAGGACTGGGGGTGGGCGTAAAGGGAGCTGCAGATAAAGGGGATGGGGGAAGCGGGTGGTGAGGTAGGCTGGGTGAAGATAGGTAGAGGCTACGACCTGGTTGACTGATTGGTAGCTGGAAGGAAGGATCGATCAGAAGAATGGAAGGGAGGGGGAGGGGCTGGGAAAGGGATTGGGTGAATGGGAAGGGAGATTATTTGAAATTGGAGAACTCAATGTTGAGTCCTCCAGGCTGTAAAAAATGAGGTCTGCAGATGCTGGAGATCACAGCTGCAAATGTGTTGCTGGTCAAAGCACAGCAGGTTAGGCAGCATCTCAGGAATAGAGAATTCGACGTTTCGAGCATAAGCCCTTCATCAGGAATAAGAGAGAGAGAGCCAAGCAGGCTGAGATAAAAGGTAGGGAGGAGGGACTAGGGGGAGGGGCGATGGAGGTGGGATAGGTGGAAGGAGGTCAAGGTGAGGGTGATAGGCCGGAGTGGGGTGGGGGCGGAGAGGTCAGGAAGAGGATTGCAGGTTAGGAGGGCGGTGCTGAGTTGAGGGAACCGACTGAGACAAGGTGGGGGGAGGGGAAATGAGGAAGCTGGAGAAATCTGTTGGTTGGAATGTAGTTCGGAGTCCGTGTGGGATCAGTCGGTTCCGTCGGCAGGTGCTGAGGAAGGAGATGTGGCTGTGGTAACGAGTCTGTTTGAGAACGTGGCTGAAGAGCTTCTGTGCAGAGGAGATGACCTGGGGGGTGCAGTGAGAGAGGGACTCACTGAAATCCTTGTAGAGGGAGGAAGAGAGCTTCTTCAAGGAAGGCATCCTTGTAAGAGGATTCGCAGTAGGTTAAAATCTTCGAGTAAAAAATGAGGTCTGCAGATGCTGGAGATCACAGCTGCAAATGTGTTGCTGGTCAAAGCACAGCAGGTTAGGCAGCATCTCAGGAATAGAGAATTCGACGTTTCGAGCATAAGCCCTTCATCAGGAATAAGAGAGAGAGAGCCAAGCAGGCTGAGATAAAAGGTAGGGAGGAGGGACTAGGGGGAGGGGCGATCTTGAAGAGGTGTTGTTCCTACAATTTGCAGTCTGATTCACTGTGGGAATGGAGAAGGCCAAGGATGGTCACATCAGTAAGGGAGTGGGAAGGGGAATTAAAATGAGCGGTGACAGGGAGGTCCAGTCCCTGTGGGCCTGGTTGAGCTGCTCGGCGAAAAGTGCCCTGAGTTTACATTTGGTCTCCCCGATGTAGAGACCACATCAGGAGCACCTAATGCAGTAAGCTGGATTGGAGGAGAGGCAGGTGAACCTTTGTCTCACCTGGAAGGACTGTTTGGAGCCCTGGATGGAAGTGAGGGGGGTGGTGTGCCGGCAGGTTTTACATCTTTTCCGGTTGCAGGACAAGGAATCTGGGGGTTTGGGGAGTTGGTGGGGAGAGTGGCATAAGCCAAGGACTGGCAAAGGGAACAGTCCTTGCGGAAGGCAGAGAGGAATGGAAAGATGTTCTTGGTGTTGACAGAAGCTTGGCAATGCTTTGGATGTCTAGACTGGTGGGGTGGTAGGTAAGGACAAGAGGGACCTGGTCTTTATTGCGTTTAGAGGGGAGGGGCTTAGAGCAGTGGAGCGGGGAATGGAGGAGGTGTGGTTGAGGGCTGTCTGGATGACAGAGGGAGGGAAAGCACGTTGTTAAAAATAGGTGTACATCTGGAATGCTTGGGAGTAGAATGTTTCCTTGTCAAAGGAAATGTGGTGGAGGTGAATGAATTGGGAGAATGGGATGGAGTTCTTGCAGGAAACTGGGTGGGAGGATGTGTAGTCCAGGTAGGTATGAGAGTCTACGGGTTTATAGTAAACATCCATCTGGGGTCTGTCGCCGGAGATGGAAATAAAGAGGTGAAGAAAGCAGAAGGAGGTATCCGAGATGGAACAAGTGAATTTGAGGGCAGGGTGGAAGTTGTGGGGTGGGTGTGGGTGGGATGCTCTCCAGAGGATTGGTGTGGGCTTGATGGGCTGAATGGCCTGCTGCAAACTGTAGGGTTTCTATTCTATTCTATAGATAGATAGAGCGAGCAATCACTGATTCACAGAGTTAATGGTGTGGCTTTGAGGATAGGTCACTGACCTCCAATATTAGCTCTGTATCTCTCTTAATAGATGTGGCCTGATCTGCTGATGATATAACATCTGCTACAATTCAGAATGCCAACAGCTCAAATTTTCTGAGGTGATCAACACAGTAATCTTAATAGTTGACCTCCAACATCTATGAATGTGGATGCTTCTGAGAATCAAGAGTACGGCACGGTGGCACAATGGTTAGCATTGCTGCCTCACAGCGCCAGAGACCTGGGTTCAATTCCCGCCTCAGGTGACTGACTGTGTGGAGTTTGCATGTTCTCCCCGTGTCTGCGTGGGTTTCCTCCGGGGGCTCTGGTTTCCTCCCACAGTCACAAAGATGTGCGGGTCAGGTGAATTGGCCATGCTAAATTGCTCGTAGTGTTAGGTGTAGAGGTATGGGTAGGTTGCGCTTCGGAGGGTCGGTGTGGACTTGTTGGGCCGAAGGGCCTGTTTCCACACTGTAGGTAATCTAGTAGCAGAGGTCCTTTGCAGATCTGGGAGAGTATGGTCCTGATCTGGAGCAGGACAGACTGCAGAGAGAGTAGGTGGTGGCGCATGGCTACGAGCGTGAAGTGAAGGATCCGGAGGGAGAACTGTTTTTGGAAGCTGTGGATTTGTTGTAGATAGTCGTTATCCCGGTCAGATCCAAACTGAGATGGTCTGAATGTATTCTGGAGTCTATGCAGGATAAGTTCGTTGCATAGGCAGGTACTGTGGAAGGATTCTGGATCAGTGGTGCAGCAAAATCGACGTTTCGGGCAAAAGCCCTTCATCAGGAATAAAGGCAGTGAGCCTGAAGTGTGGAGAGATAAGCTAGAGGAGGGTGGGGGTGGGGAGAAAGTAGCATAGAGTACAATGGGTGAGTGGGGGAGGGGATGAAGGTGATAGGGAGGGGATGAAGGTGATAGGTCAGGGAGGAGAGGGTGGAGTGGATAGGTGGAAAAGGAGCTAGGCAGGTTGGACAAGTCCGGACAAGTCCGGACAAGTCATGGGGACAGTGCTAAGCTGGAAGTTTGGAACTAGGGTGAGGTGGGGGAAGGGGAAATGAGGAAGCTGTTGAAGTCCACATTGATGCCCTGTGGTTGAAGTGTTCCGAGGCGGAAGACGAGGCGTTCTTCCTCCAGGCATCTGGTGGTGAGGGAGCAGCAGTGAAGGAGGCCCAGGACCTCCATGTTCTCGGCAGAGTGGGAGGGGGAGTTGAAATGTTGGGCCACGGGGTAGTGTGGTTGATTGGTGCGAGTGTCCCAGAGATGTTCCCTAAAGCGCTCTGCTAGGAGGCGCCCAGTCTCCCCAATGTAGAGGAGACCGCATCAGGAGCAACAGATACAATAAATGATATTAGTGGGTGTGCAGGTAAAACTTTGATGGATGTGGAAGGCTCCTTTAGGGCCTTGGATAGAGGTGAGGGAGGAGGTGTGGGCGCAGGTTTTACAGTTCCTGCGGTGGCAGGGGAAAGTGCCAGGATGGGAGGGTGGGTTGTAGGGGGGCATGGACCTGACCAGGTAGTCACGGAGGGAACGGTCTTTGTGGAAGGCGGAAAGGGAAGGAAATATATCCCTGGTGGTGAGGTCTTTTTGGAAGTGGCAGAAATGTCGGCAGATGATTTGGTTTATGTGAAGGTTTGTAGGGTGGAAGGTGAGCACCAGGGGCGTTCTGTCCTTGTTATGGTTGGAGGGGTGGGGTCTGAAGGCGGAGGTGCAGGACGTGGACGAGATGCGTTGGAGGGCATCTTTAACTACGTGGGAAGGGAAATTGCGATCTCTAAAGAAGGAGGCCATCTGGTGTGTTCTGTGGTGGAACTGGCCTTCCTGGGAGCAGATACGGCAGAGGCGGAGGAATTGGGAATACGGGATGGCATTTTTGCAAAAGGTAGGGTGGGAAGAGGTGTAATCCAGGTAGCTGTGGAAGTCGGTGGGTTTGTAAAAAATGTCAGTGTCAAGTCAGTCATCATTAATGGAGATGGAGAGGTCCAGGAAGGGGAGGGAGGTGTCAGAGATGGTCCAGGTAAATTTAAGGTCAAGGTGGAATGTGTTGGTGAAGTTGATGAACTGCTCAACCTCCTCGCGGGAGACATGGCTGTAGTAGCCAGTCTGCTTCAGGACAAGGCTGAAGAGCTTCAGGGCAGTGGAAATGACCTGGGGGGGTGTTGTAAGAGAGAGACTCACTGAGACCCTTGTAGAGGGAGGAGGAGAACATCTTCAAGATGGGAATCCTTGGAAGAGGCTTCATGGTAAAATTTCAGTGACTGGGAGACAGTGAGGACTGCAGATGCTGGAGATTAGAATCTAACAGTGTAGTGCTGGAAAAGCACAGCAGGTCAGGCAGCATTTGAGGAGCAGGGGAATCGACGGTTCGGGGTATAATTCCTGATGAAGGGCTTATGCCCGAAACGTCGATTCTCCGGCTCCTCGGATGCTGCCTGACATGCTGTGTTTTCCGGCACCACACTTTTCGACTCTGATCTCCAGCATCTGCAGTCCTCACTTTCTCCTTTAAATTCTGTCCACAACATCAGCATTTCCCAGAATCAAAATGCATCTTATGTGTGACAAACACTTGACCCTGGTTGTTTCGACACAGATCCTTCATTGATAGGTTTGTTTAAGCAAAACCTTAGAGAATATCATGCATTCTGACGTGAACAGGAAATAAAATGGATTAATATTTAGTAACGAAACAATTTGTATTAGCAAATACAGGAAAGAAATGAAATTTTCATTTGGATCGATATCTTTGAAGAAACAATTAAGTATTTGAGTAATGTTGAACCTCCTCAACCCCGAATGATATTGGTAATGGTGATTCAGTTGTGAAATCAGAAAAGTCAGGTTCTTGACATCAAGAAAAAGAAATTCCTGACTAATGATTAGTGAGAAAGTGAGGACTGCAGATGCTGGAGATCAGAGCGGAAAATTAGATTAGATTACTTGGTGAAGTTGATGAATTGCTCAACCTCCTCGCGGGAGACATGGCTGTAGTAGCCAGTCTGCTTCAGGACAAGGCTGAAGAGCTTCAGGGCAGTGGAAATGACCTGGGGGGGTGTTGTAAGAGAGAGACTCACTGAGATCCTTGTAGAGGGAGGAGGAGAACATCTTCAAGATGGGAATCCTTGGAAGAGGCTTCATGGTAAGATTTCAGTGACTGGGAGACAGTGAGGACTGCAGATGCTGGAGATTAGAATCTAACAGTGTAGTGCTGGAAAAGCACAGCAGGTCAGGCAGCATTTGAGGAGCAGGGGAATCGACGGTTCGGGGTATAATTCCTGATGAAGGGCTTATGCCCGAAACGTCGATTCTCCGGCTCCTCGGATGCTGCCTGACATGCTGTGTTTTCCGGCACCACACTTTTCGACTCTGATCTCCAGCATCTGCAGTCCTCACTTTCTCCTTTAAATTCTGTCCACAACATCAGCATTTCCCAGAATCAAAATGCATCTTATGTGTGACAAACACTTGACCCTGGTTGTTTCGACACAGATCCTTCATTGATAGGTTTGTTTAAGCAAAACCTTAGAGAATATCATGCATTCTGACGTGAACAGGAAATAAAATGGATTAATATTTAGTAACGAAACAATTTGTATTAGCAAATACAGGAAAGAAATGAAATTTTCATTTGGATCGATATCTTTGAAGAAACAATTAAGTATTTGAGTAATGTTGAACCTCCTCAATCCCGAATGATATTGGTAATGGTGATTCAGTTGTGAAATCAGAAAAGTCAGGTTCTTGACATCAAGAAAAAGAAATTCCTGACTAATGATTAGTGAGAAAGTGAGGACTGCAGATGCTGGAGATCAGAGCGGAAAATTAGATTAGATTACTTACAGTGTGGAAACAGGCCCTTCGGCCCAACAAGTCCACACCGACCCGCAACCCACCCATACCCCTACATTTACCCCTTACCTAACACTACGGGCAATTTAGCATGGCCAATTCACCTGACCCGCACATCTTTGGACTGTGGGAGGAAACCGGAGCACCCGAAGGAAACCCACGCAGACACGGGGAGAACGTGCAAACTCCACACAGTCAGTCGCCTGAGTCGGGAATTGAACCCGGGTCTCAGACGCTGTGAGGCAGCAGTGCTAACCACCGTGCCACCGTGCCGCCCACGAATGTGTTCCTGAAGAAGGGCTCATGCCCGAAACATCAATTCTCCTGCTCCTTGGATGCTGCCTGACCTGCTGCACTTTTCCAGCAACACATTTTCAGCTAATGATTAATGAGAGGTCTGTTTGCATGCTATGTGTACCTAATCTTCCTGATTGATATAGTACGCCGATAATTACATAATGTTCAGTAGAATTCATGATTCTTCAGATACTGAAGCAGTCCATTTCCAAATGTAACAATATCTGGTCTATATCCAGGTTTGACCTTCCTGCTCCATGGACGCTGCCTGACCGGCTGTGCTTTTCCAGGACCACATTCTTCGACTCCTCCTTGGACTGTCAAGTGGCAAGTAACATCCGTGCCACACAACCACCAGGCTACGACCATCACCAATAAGAGACAATCTAACTGCCACTGACATTGAATAGTGTTACTATCATTGAATCCCTCACTGTCAACATCCTGGATGTTATCATTGACTAGAACCTCAACTGAACTCACCTCATAAATATTGTGGCTGCAAGAGCAGATCAGAGACAACAGATACTGTATGAATAAATCACCTCCTGACTCCCCAAAGCCTGTCCATGATCTACAAGGCATAAGTCAGTGGTGTGATGGAATACTTCCCACTTTCTTGGATGAGTGCAGCTCCAACAACACTCAAGAAGCTTGACACCGTCCAGGACAAAGCAGCCCACTTGATTGGCATTACATCCACAAATATCCACTCCCTCCACCACTAATGCTCAGTAACATAAGTATGTACTATCTATAAGATGCACACCAAAAATTCACCAAACGTCCTCAGACATCATGTTCCGAACCCATGACCACTTCCATTTCGAAGGACCAAGCTGCAGACACATAGGAACTCCACCACCTGCAAGTTCCCCTCCAAGCTGCTCACCATCCAGATTTAGAAATATGTCGCCATTCCTTCACTGTCAAAAAGCTAGAATTCCCTCCCTAAGGACATTGTGAGTCAACTCACAACAGGTGGCCTGCAGTGGTCCAAGAAGGCAACTCACCGCCATCTTCTCAAGGGCAAGTAGAGATGAGCAATAAATGCTGGCCCAGCCAGTGCCACATCCACAAAATGAATACATTTTAAAAAACTAGATAGCAACTATTCACGACCTGCAATTCGGAGGGGCTACCTGCGAACTCCATCTTGCTGCTGGGGCTCCATCTGAGAAAGCAATCACCTCAGGTTACACTCCATTGGCAGTGTCCAGAGAACTTATGTCACATTCCTGGTCTTGTACAAGGTTACTTTACCCTTGAGTTGTTTTTCAGAGGTGGGGTTATTGGCCAGGCTCCATATGTCTGAAGTTTGAAAGGTTTATTGGGGCCTTGTTGTTTATCTGAGCAGACAGTGCTTCAGACCAAAAGCTTGAAAGGTCTTTAAATAACTGGTCTAGTCAAGGGATCGTGGCCAGTTCTCTAGCTGTGCAGTTCAATTCTGTTGAGTGAGAGAAACTGGAAGCCTTCACCCTGTCCTTCTGCCTTTATGATTTCAAACTATAAGTTGCCTATGCCATTTTTTTACCGTTTGTGCTCAGGGAAGTGTGTATTGGAACTGTTGCAGGTACTTTCAGAACAGCATCATTAAGTGGGGTTTGGGTGAGGTAAGTTATCTGGTATTCTGTTTTCTGTTCTTTGTGTTTCATTCCATAATTTTGTAAATAGATTTTGTTTGTTTAAAACCTGGCAGTCAACCCAGCCGATTTACTCCACTATGTCCACTATAGAATCCAGAAGGGCTCTGGCCCGAAACATCGAATTTCCTGTTCCTTGGATGCTGCCTAACCTGCTGTGCTTTAACCAGCAACACATTTTCAGCTCTGATCTCCAGCATCTGCAGACCTCACTTTTTACTCTATGTCCACTATACATCTAGCTAACCAAATAGTAAAGTTACAGTCTGGGCTACCTGCTTGAATATGATTTGAGAGGTTTGCCATCATCCATAACACTTGCCATTGAACATGTATCAGCTTCACCACGTCATGGCACCTCTTTGGCCCATTTGCAATAGGGTTCCCCACTTCAATGCTGCATTTTGGACTGCACTGGCACCTTTCATTATAAGGCTGCTACCAGGGCATTGTCTTAGAGGCAAGCACCTGTTTCATACATTGGAACAGGGTGCATTTACGGGTTCCTCACCTGATCTTTCAGTGATCATTCACTTTGCACCTATTTGGATGCTCATGGCATCTCCATCTTGCTTTGCCTGACCTCGCCATTTTGCATTCTGCTGCCTCATTCAAAGCTGAAAGGTTCACTGTATTTATATGTTGCCTTGCTGTGCAGCACAGGCACAAAGCCAGGCTGCTTGCCATGGGTTGTTCGTCTTAATCAGTCAAGTGTGCGGACAGGTTGCTGGACAGCACCGTGCTATGTCAATGTCACACCTACACCACATGCCAACGGCCTGCATGGAAACATACCGCACGTGCTTCAGTCAAATTGTCATGAATTCACATCCATGGGGAATAGACCTTGGTCAAAGTCCAGGGTGGTTGTTATCGGTCAAGGGTACTATTAAATTTCAGCCCAAGGGTTTGGACATGGACATGCCCAGGCAGTTGGCCACATTGTCAGGTAGATTCCAGCGTTGTAACTGTACTGGAACAGCTTGGCTATGGGTGCTTTACATTTAGAAGCACACACCTTTCTGTAGTGTTGTCAGAGCTCATAGCCTTTGCAGAATTCAGTGTGTTCAGCCATTTCTTGATATCAGGTGGAGTGAATTGAATTGGCTGAAGTCTGATATTTGTAATGCTGGGAACCATAGGAGGAGCTGAAAATGTGTTGCTGGAAAAGAGGAGCAGGTCAGGCAGCATCCAAGGAGCAGGAGAATCGACGTTTCGGGCATGAGACCTTCTTCAGGAATGAGGAAAGTGTGTGCAGCAGGCTAAGATAAAAGGTAGGGAGGAGGGACTTGGGGGAGGGGTGTTGGAAATGCGATAGGTGGAAGGAGATAAAGGTGAGGGTGATAGGCCGGAGTGGGGGTGGGGGAGGAGAGGTCGGAAAGAAGATTGCAGGTTAGGGAGGTGGGCTGAGATGCATCATCCAGTCAGCACTTCTGGCTGAAGATTGCTGTAAATGATTCATCATTATCTTTTGCATTGATGTGCTGGGTTCTCCCATCATTGAGGATAGGGATATTTGTGGAGCCTCCTCCTCTAGTGAGTTATAGACTCATAGAGTCATAGAGATGTACAGCATGGAAACAGATCCTTCAGTCTACTGCATGCAAACTGACCAGATATCCTAACCTTCAGATTAGTATGACAGGGCGGCGCAACATTGAGGGCCGAAGGGCCTGTACTGCACTGTAATGTTCTATGTTCTATGTTCTAATCTAGTCCCATTTGCCAGCACTTGGCCCATATCCCTCTAAACCCTTTCTGTTCATATACCCATTCAGATGCCTTTTAGATGTTGCAATTGTACCAGCCTCCATCACTTCCTCTGGCAGCTCATTCCATATATGCATCTCCCTCTTCGTAAAAAAAGTTGCTCCTTAGGTCTCTTTTAGGGAGGCATGGTGGCTCAGTGGTTAGCACTGCAGACTCACAGCACCAGGGTCCCAGGTTCAATTCTAGCCTCAGGTGACTGCCTATGTGGAGTTTGCACATTGTCTGCGTGGGTGTGCTCCGGTTTCCTCCCGCAATCCAAAGATGTGCACGTCAGGTGAATTGGCCATGCTAAATTGTCCATAGTACTTAGTCAGAGGAAAAATGGGCCTGGGTGGGTTACTCTTTGGAGGGTCAGTGTGGACTGGTTGGGCCGAAGGGCCTGTTTCCACACTGTAGGTAATCTAATGTAAATCTTTCCCCTCTCATCCTAAACATATGCCCCTAGTTCTGGGCTCCTCCACCCCCAGGGAAATGCCCCTGTCTATTTACCCTATCCACGCCTTTCATGATTTTATAAACCTCATCACCCATCAGCCTCCGATGCTCCAGGGAAAACAGCCCCAGCCTATTCAGGCACTCCCTGTAGCTCAAATCCTCCAAACCAAATGCCTAACTCCTGTGACTCTGCTTTCAAGGCAGTTTAATATTCCATCACCATTCACAACCGGGTACAACTGGAATGCAGAACTTAGATCTGATCCATTGTCTGTGGAATCATATACCTCTGTCTATCACAGGTTTGCACTTCATTGTTTGGCATGCCTGATGCTGCTCTTGGCATGCCTTCCTGCACTCTCCCTTGAACCAGGGTCTATCTCCTGGCTTGATGGCTGTGGTTAAGTGGCGAATGTGCCGGGCCATGAGGTTGCAGATTGTATTGGAGTACCAATCTATTTTTACAACAATATCTTGATCAAATGAGCCAATGGGCTGAGGAGTGGCAGATGGAGTTTAATTCAAATAAGTGTGATGTGCTGCATTTTGAGAAAGCAAATCTTATCAGGACTTATGCACTTAATGGCAAGGTGCTGGGGGGGGGTGTTGCTGAACAAAGAGACCTTGGAGAACAGGTTTATAGCTCCTTGAAAGTAGAGTCATAGATAGATAGGATAGTGAAGAAGACATTTGGTATGCTTTCCTTTCCTTTCCTCAGAGCATCGAGAATAGGAATTGGGAGGTCATGTTGCGGCTGTACATGATGTTGGTTAGGCCACTTGTGGAATATTGCATGCAATTCTGGTCTCCTTCCTATCAGAAGGATGTTGTGAAACTTGCAAGGGTTCAGAAAGAATTTACAAGGATGTTGCCAGGGTTGGCAGATTTGAGCTATAGGGAGAGGCTGAACAGACTGGGGCTGTTTTCCCTGGAGCATCGGCAGCTGAGGGTTGACCTTATAGAGGTTTATAAAATTATGAAGGACATGGATAGGATAAATAGACAAAGTCTTTTCCCTAGGGTGGGGGAGTCCAGAACTAGATGGCATAGGTTTAGGGTGAGAGGGGAAAGATATAAAAGGGATCTAAGGGGGAACTTTTTCATGTAGAGAGTGGTGCGTGTATGGAATGAGCTGCCAAAGGAAGTGATGGAGGCTAGAACAATTGCAACATTTAAAGGCATTTGGATGTGTATATGAATAGGAAGGGTTTGAAGGCCAAATGCTGGCAAATGGCACTAGATTAGGTTGGGATATCTGGTCAGCATAGATGAGTTGGCCCGAAAAGTCTGTTTCTGTGCTGTACATCTCTATGACTCTATGACTCACATGATGCCCAGTCTTGAGTGGACAGATCTGTCAAGTTTGTCCCATTTAGAAAGATGGTAGTATCACACAACATGAAAAAGGGTATTCTCAATGTGAAGGAGGACTACATCTCTGCAATGATTGTGCTATGGTCACTATCACCAGGATCTTCACATATTATGGGTATGACTGGCTAGGCCAGCATTTTCCACCTGACCCTAATTGCACTTAAGAGGGTGGTGGTGAGCTGCCTTTTAGACACATTACTGTTCATGTGCTGTAAGTGGATCCCCAATGCTGTGAAAGAACATTGGTATATTTTCAAGTCAGGATGGTGTGTGACTTGAAGAGGAACTTCCAGGTTGTGATGTTCCAATGTATCTGTTGCCCTTACGTATTTCCAGTATTTTCTGTTTTTAAACACAATTCCTACATCTCTTCCCTTAAAATGCTGAAGTGATAGTCATGAATCAACATGTATGAAATTCATTTGGTATCTGTTTGGTGGAGTCCTCAAATTATGTCTGCTGAAACATTTGAAAGTAATGCAAATGGGTTAAGCATATGAGTTATTAAAGATCAATGTAGCAAACTGTAAAGCTTTGAAGTCTATCTCTAAGTGTTCATACAACAGAGAAACATAACACATCACAATAGCAATTTAAAAAAGATCTACAGTGCATTGAGCAATAAAGTTCCATGTGAATCGATTGAGCAAACCAGAAAGTCAAATTGGAATGACTGGATGTCTTGCCAACTGATTATGTCTAGACAGGCAATACCAAACCACAATGGATTATCTTTTCTGGAAGATTGGAAGTAAGTAATATTAGTAAAATCCAAACTACGCAATCCACTGGTATGAAAGTGATACACTTTGAGAGAAACAACATGGAGAGATGGTCTAATCTAAATAGTAATATTTTAAGGAATTTCTCCATATCTGTAATTTCTTCCATAAGACATGGGAGCCAAAGCAGAGCAGTGTCTGCTCCACCATTCAATGAGATCATGGCTGATCTGAAAATCCTCTACTCCATGTTCCTGCCTTTCCCTCTAATTCTCGATTCTCTAATTGATTAAAAATCCATCTTTCTCGGCCTTCAATACACTAAATGACTGAGCCTCCACAGTTTCTGTGTGGTAAAGAATTGAACCGATTCATTACTTCCTGAGAGAAAAAATTCAACCTCATTTCTATTTTAAATATGTGACCCCTATTCTGAGATTATCCCCTCTGGTCCCAGCCTCCCCAATAAAGGGAAAAAATGTTTCGCCATCTATCCTGTTAATTTCCTCCCACATTTCAAAGA
Source organism: Hemiscyllium ocellatum (assembly GCF_020745735.1). Classification (NCBI taxonomy): domain Eukaryota; kingdom Metazoa; phylum Chordata; class Chondrichthyes; order Orectolobiformes; family Hemiscylliidae; genus Hemiscyllium; species Hemiscyllium ocellatum. Next base: position 19,811,549 of record NC_083401.1, read on the forward strand.
TGGGCAGTTTACTTGGATTGGCCATGCTAAATTGCCCCATAGTGTCCAGCGATGTGCAGGCTATGGCTAACCATGGAGAATGTGGGGTTATAGGGATAGAGTAAGAGGGAATGGGTTTGGGTGGGCTGCTCTTCAGACAATCAGTGTGGACTCAAATGGACCATAAGGCCTGCTTCCACACTGAAGGGATTCCGCGATTCTACTTTCCCCAAGAATCTTGTACAAGTTAATAAAGGCCACCTCTCTCTTCCCTATGTTCTAACGAGTAAGGGTCAGATCTACTTAACCTCTCCTCTTAAGATAGCCCCTCAATACCTGGAATCTGCTTAGAAACTTCTTTGGACTGCTTTTCGATCATAGGATATATTTCTTCAGATAAGAGGCCCAAAACTGTTTACAGTTTAAAGTCTGGTTGAAGATTTGTAGCTCGGGTGTCCGTTGTTGTGGTTCTGTTCGCCGAGCTGGAAGTTTTTGCTGCAAACGTTTCGTTCCCTGGCTAGGGAACATCATCAGTGCTATTGGAGCCTCCTGTGAAGCGCTGCTTTGATGTTTCTTCCGGTATTTATAGTGGTTTGTTCTTGCCGCTTCCGGGTGTCAGTTTCAGCTGTAGTAGTTTGTATGTGGGGTCCAGGTCGATGTGTCTGTTGATGGATGTTCTTGCCGCTTCCGGGTGTCAGTTTCAGCTGTAGTGGTTTGTATACGGGGTCCAGGTCCATGTGTCTGTTAATGGAGTTTGTGGATGAATGCCATGCCTCTAGGAATTCCCTGGCTGTTCTCTGTCTGGCTTGTCCTATGATGGTAGTGTTTTACCATCATACACTACCATCATAGGACAAGCCAGACAGAGAACAGCCAGGGAATTCCTAGAGGCATGGCATTCATCCACAAACTCCATTAACAGACACATGGACCTGGACCCCATATACAAACCACTACAGCTGAAACTGACACCCGGAAGCAGCAAGAACAAACCACTATAAATACCGGAAGAAACATCAAAGCAACGCTTCACAGGAGGCTCCAATAGCACTGATGATGTTCCCTAGCCAGGGAACGAAACGTTTGCAGCAAAAACTTCCAGCTCGGCGAACAGAACCACAACAACTGTTTACAGTATTCTAGCTGTGGTCTGACTAGTGCCTTGTATAGTTTCAGCAAAGCCTCCCTGTCAATATACTCCATTCCTGTTGAAATAAAGGCCACCATTTTTTTGCTTTTACTATTACCCACTGAACCTAGATGCTAGCTTTTGGTTATTTGTGCACAATGACTCCCACATCCTTATGTGCTGTAGCCTTCTGCAGCATTTCTCCATTTATATAAAATTCAGCTCATCTATTCTTCCTGCCAAAGTGCATAATGTCACATTTTTCTCCATTATATTCCAGTTTTTTTGCTGATTCACTTTCCTCATCCAAGTCATTGTTATGTATTGTAAATAATTGTGACCCTTATACTAAGCCCTGTGGCACTTCACTAGCTATAGTTTACCATTCTGAACACAGTCCATTTCACCTAACTTTCTGTCTTCTATTAGTGAGGTAGTCGTCTATCCATTCTAATATACTGTGTTCAACATCATGTACCTTTATTGTATTATGTATCCTAACGTGTGGTATTTTATCAACTGCCTTTTGGGATTTCAAATATATCTGCTGCTTTCCCTTTATTTCTCACCTGCAGATCTTTGAATTATCCAAACCTCTTGCTTTCCTACTTATTTTTGTGTCATCTCCAAATTTGGTGAGTGTACATTCTCATTCCCGCCCAAGCATTGATGTATGTTGTAAATTGAGACCCCAGCATTGATTCCCGAGGCACTCCACTAGACAGTGGTTGTCATCCTGGAATTGTCCCCCTCATCCCAACTCTCTGTCTTTTACTAGATATTCAATAATCTATCCAAAGCCATGAACCCTTATCTTATTAAGTAGTCTTACACTTTGTACCATGGCAGACACCTTCTGAGATTCCATATATATTATATATACTGTTTTCCCTTTATTTATCCTGCCTGTTACCTCTTTAAAGAATTCTGATAAACTCATCAGGCACGGTTGCTCAGTGGTTAGCACTGCTGCCTCACCAGACCAACACTGGGTTTGATTTCTCCCTCAGGAGACCATTTTTGTGGACTTGCATATTCTCCCTGTGTCTGTGAGGGTTTCCTGCAGGTGCTCTGTTTTTTTCCGACTGTCCAAAGATGTGTAGGTTAGGTTGATTGGCCATGCTAAATTGCCCATAGTGTCCAGGATGTGTGGATTTGTCATGGAAAATGTAGAGTGACACGGATGGTGTTGGACCGTTGGAGTAGTCCTTGGAGAGTTGGTGATCATCACTCCTAGGAACCTGATGCTCTTGACCATGCCCACCTCAGCACCATTGATGTAGGTAGGGGCGTGTCATTGTCCACCTTGCTGCCTGAAGTTGATGATGTTGAGGGAGAGTTTGTTATGTTTGTACAACATTACCAAGCACTCTATCTCTTTTCTGTGATCTGTCTCGTCATTGTTTGATACTTAATACAGATCTCCGGGTTATCCTCAAGTTCAGTGGTTTATTACCGTTCACTAGGTCAGTATGGTAATTGATATGCAGATTCCTCCTGTATATTTCCATCCATTTGATAAAACAGTGTAATTGCTAAAATCCTGTTACTCCATGTTAATTGATTTCTGGTCCAAGAAAAAATGTTACAAAAGGCAGTCCCGGATATTATAATTTCCCTATTGATTGAGCCAGCCTTTGGAGCTGGGCTATCTCAAAAAGAGCTCCACCAAATATTCTGATCTATTCATCTACCTGCAACCTCACAATATTGATTCATCAGCACATATTCAAGATAATCAATCAGGTGAATGATTTATATATCTGTCTAGCTTGATCTAATTTGGCAGTGAATTCTGTGAGCTTCCTGCCTTACTATCTCAGTTTCCTTCCCAACATGCTATTCAGTTGGCCAGTTATAGAGTCATAGAGATATACAGCACGGAAACAGACCCCTTTGATCTCACTTGTCCATGTGATCCAGATAACCTAATCTAATCTAATTTCATTTGCCAGCACTTGGCCCATATCTCTCTCAGCCCTTCCTATTCATACATCCATCCAGATGCTTTTTAAATGTTGTAATTGTACAAGCCTCTACAACTTCCTCTGGCAGCTCATTCCATGCATGCACCACCCTCTGCATGAAAAGGTTGCCCCTTAGGTCCCTTTTAAATTTTTCCCTTCTGATCCTAAATTGATGCCCTCTAGTTTCGGTTTCCCACTCCCCCCGGGGAACAGACTTTGTCTATTTACCTTATCCATGCCCCTCATGATTTTAACAGTAACATAGAAACTAAACTCCCACATCTGACAGAAAGAGCACATCACTCTACAAAAGGCCATCTTTGCTCCTTCAGCTGTGGATGATCAGCCATGATCATAATGAATGGTGGTGCTGGCTTGAAGGGCCAAATGGCCTACTCCTGCACCTATTGTCTTGTCTATTGTGTATTCACAAAAATTCTGCTTTTGGTGTCCCAAAAGAGCTGCTATTTTTAGAAAGGGCTATTTCATTCCTCACGTTCTTCACTAGTGACAATTATTGTGTTTATTTACTTTCCTCCTTGACATCAAGGCTGCACATGACTGAGTATGGCATCCAGAAATCTGAGCTAATCCGGAATCAACATGATTTAGGCGGAAGACTCTACCTGGTATGTAGAGAGATGGTTGTGGTTGTTGGAATTCAGACATCTCAGCTCCAGGGCATCTCTGCAGAAATTCCTCAGGGCAGTGTTCTAGATCCGACCAACTTCAGCTGCTTCATCAGTGACCTTCCCTCCATCATAAATTCAGAAATGACCCTTTGATTATTTAGTAATTTGGAATGGTATTAGGGACTTCCACTGTGAAGTTTGTTTCAAAGCATTTATTCAATTGCTCCGACATCTCTCCTGTATTATTTCTCCAGCTTTGATCTCAAAGGGGTTTATTTTAACTTCTGTCTTTCTGCCTTTTTATGTAGTTAAAGAAGCTTTTATGTCCATTTTGACATTACTTGCAAGCTTATCCTCAAATTTTATTTCTCCCCCTTTATTATTATTTAGTCACCTTTATTTGTTTTTTAAAGAATTCCCAATTCTCTGCCTTATCACTAATCTGTGCCACACATTTTTCTTTCAAACGGATGCTATCCTTAACTTTCTGGTTCTCCATGGTCAGGTTATTCCTTTCCTCAGATCCTCCTTTTTCGCTGAGACATACCGTTGCTGTCAGCCATGAACTATTTTCTGAAATGTGTACCATTTTCCCACAATTATCTTCGCTGCAAAACAAAAAAATTCTTGCCAGTTGTCAGCCCAAGACTGGATGTTGTCCAGATCTTGTTGAATTTGAACATAGACTGTTTCAGTATCCGAGGAGTTGTGAATGGTGCTGAACATTGTGCAATCATTGGCGAACATCTCCACTTCTGTCCTTATGACAGAGGAAAGATCATTGATGAAGCAGCTGGGGATAGTTGGACTTAGGACACTATCCTGAAGAAGTCCTGTGGAGGTGTCCTGGAACTGAGATGACTGACCTCCAAAAACCACAAGCATCTGTATGCCAGGTGTAACTCCAACCAGCAGAGGGTTTGCTCCCCGATTCTTATCGATTCCCGTTTTGTTTGGGCCCTTGATGCCACACTCAGTAAAATGCGGCCCTCACCTCATTTACCTCTGACATCATTTATTAAACCTGCCTTATTTACACATCAGCATATCCCAAACAGCATGACTGCCTCATTACATCACCACTGTACTGTGCTCGGAAACAGATTGGATTACATTCTATGAATTCTTCCTACTGTCTACCTCTACCGATCTGACAACCCAATATACAAGAAGATTAAAGTCACCCATAACTCATATACTGCCTTTATTACATGACCTCATTATCTGCTGATTTATTCTCTGTCCCACCGTATCGCTACTGTTGAGGGGCCTATTGAATGCACCTTCGAGTTTCTTCTTTTTTTTGCCATTTCTGAACTTGACCCATATGGATTCTACATCCTCCGATCCAAGATTATTTCTTGCTGTCATACATATACCATGCTGTTCTAACAATGCTCTCCAAGCACACATTCCTTTCTGCCCACCCTGTTGAAAAGTAACAAGCTTTGTTTGTTTAGTCCACAGCTTTGGTCTCCTTGTAACCAGCCTGACTTTTTTAAAGCATTGATGGCTGACCTGGTGACCAGGCATGATGATGGAATGAGGCTTGTGGTTTGCCAATGGTGACTCCGTGGATGAAGGATCATGGAGCATGATATGGGATGATTTGAATTGAAGAGGGAAGCGCAGAGAGGAAAGTTCAGGTAACCACCCAGACTTTCAACTCGAAAACTGACATTACCTAGTTTCTCAGCAGTACACGGGAGAATTACAAACTCTATATGAGGGTAAGGTGAGGTATGCTAATATTAAGGTGCAAATGCGTGAAAATCAACTAGTTGTCACTCATCAGCAGAACTCACTGTGAAAAGTTATTTTCTTGACATCCAAAATCACATTTTCCTCACTTTCTTTATGTTTTCCCAATTTTTTTTGCCATTACTATTCTGCTCAATGAAGATTATATTGAGTAAGAAAATAATAATTTCTAAATTTTTTAAACAAGCAAGATGTATCTGCTTGTAAGAAGTCTCTAAAAATACCTTATTAACTAAATCTTAAAATAAAGTCAAAACCCAGACTTACTTAGCGTCGGGATGTATTTTCCCGAATGAGTGTGTTAAAAGTTGAAAGATAATCTTTACGATCCTGCTATGCCAACAGTAAGATTATGTCATTCTAAGAATTAGCATAAAAGAAAGGGATCAGATTTCTTGATGATTGGAGGGAGGTTCCAGCTAATCTGCTTTGAAATTATAAAGAAATGTTGACGTTAACACACATGACAGTCCATTGGGTCACGGTGTTTGTGACTGGCACAAAACAAGTTCATTCTGAATTCTCAGTACAAATTTCAGACAGCAAAAGAGCTTCCAGGTTGGAGCTGCAATGAAACTGCTTGTTTTATTCTTATTACTTTGCATGGTTTCCAAAGGTACAGTATTATTAATTCAGTATGTAAAAGTCCTGGGTCAAGCTTAACTCATGTAAGCAGTGAATGTGGTTTAAGTGAAAATTTATTGTACAACCTCAGCAAATAGTCTTTAAACATTTTTTTTTCTGCACGTTAAACAGCTGTCAAAGTGAAAGTGAAAATTTGTTTATGTGCAAATCTTGCTATTGATTAACTTTTTAAGATGCAATTTAGAAATATTGTTATTTTATTTTTAAGTGTTTGATGGATGGAAAAAGTAATGAGAAGGAATATGGGGGTGACACAGTGGTTAGCACTGCTGCCTCACAGCGCCAGGTTCCTGGATTCGATTCCCGCCTGTCTGTGTGGAGTTTGCACATTCTCTCCATGTCTGTGTGGGTTTCCTCCAGGTGCTCTGCTTTCCTCCCACATTCCAAAAGATGTGCAGGTCAGGTGAATTGGCCTTGCTAAATTGCCCTCAGTGTCAGGGGTAAATATAATGTAGGGGAATGGGTTTGGGTGGGTTTCTCTTTGGAGGGGCGATGTGGACTTGTTGGGCCGAAGGGCCTGTTTCCACACTGTAGAAAATCTAATCTAATCTAAAATTAGAGTTATGGCTTTGAAATTATTATTCGGCATTCAAAGCAATGCGTAGGTGGATCTGTTTTGTAACCAGAGAACCGTATATCATATATACAATATTATTATTGTACATATAATATATCCAGAATGATCATTTGCTGGTTAGGGCATTGTTGTAAAAATTGATTTTTGACACTTAATCTTGTTCTAATTTCAGCCACACTTCTGTATTGTTCATACTATATTGCTCTTGTTAGAATAGAAATTAGGTTTATTATCACATGTACTCAAGTACGGGGTTACAGGATTAGAGAGAAAAGCTTGCAAAGTCACCAATTCTGGTGTCACTTGGGATGGCACGGTGGCTCAGTGGTGAGCACTGCTGCCTCACAGCGCCAGAGACCTGGGTTTGATTCCCAGCCTCGGGCAACTGTGTGGAGTTTGCACATTCTCCCCCTGTATGCGTGGGTTTCCTCCCACAATCCAAAGATGTGCAGGTCAGGTGAATTGGCCATGTTAAATTGCCCATTGTGTTTGGTGAATAAGCTGAGGATAATGTAGGGAATGGGTCTGAATAGTTTACTCCTTGGAGGGTTGGTGTGGACTAGTTGGGCTGAAGGATCTATCGCCATACTGTGAGGAATCTAATCATCCTAGGCACAAAATCTTAGGTATAACTTAGAGAAAGGTAAAAGTTCAGCATTACAGTCTTTCTCAAACAGGGAGCCCACCACGGGCTTCACCTTGAGGCCAGGAGTAGTTCTCTCTGGGCTTCCTTGTGAAGGCTGGGAGACATGTTGTTGTTCTTACAATTGAATGCTCACGCACCCTTACAATTTTACTGGTTATGAAGTTCATATGAAACTTTAAGCTGCAATAACCATAAACATATGCACGAGAGAAGTGACCAGTAAATGGCACATGAAATCATAGTTCCTGCAGATCATATTTCTGAGGTCTGGAACACTGATACAATTCGTGAAGTTCCCCAATCAGTAACAAATGAGTGAAAGTTTCACTGTATTAGAAGGTTGGATTGAACACTGCCTTACGTAGGATGGCAGTTCTGCAAAAGTCTAGAAATCTTGACTTGAACAAATATTGCTTTTGGATGCCGTTTTCATTTGTATGTGTGTATCCAAATTTATTAGAGTTTAAGGTTACATAACAATCTGATAGCCTTGTATTAGCTATGAGGAGAGATTGGACAAACTAGCTTTGCTTCCACTTGAACGTCGGAGGCTGAGGAGTGACCTGATAAAAGTTTTCACAATTATGAGAGACAGATTGAGTGTATAGTCAGAGTCTTTCTCCTAAGGTAGAAATTTCAATTACTCGGGAATGTTGGTTTAAGTTTAAAGGAGATGTGTGAGACAAATCTTTTTTTACAAAGAGGGTGGTAAGTGCCTGGAATAATCTGCCACAGTGGGTGTTAGAAACAGATTCTGGATCAGTGGTGCTGGAAGAGCACAGCAGTTCAGGCAGCATCCAAAGTGCAGCAAAATCGACTTTTCGGGCAAAAGCCCTTCATCAGGAATTCCTGATGAAGGGCTTATGCTCGAAACGTCGAATTCTCTATTCCTGAGATGCTGCCTAACCTGCTGTGCTTTGACCAGCAACACATTTGCAGCTGTGATCTCCAGCATCTGCAGACCTCATTTTTTACTCAGGAATAAAGGCAGTGAGCCTGAAGTGTGGAGAGATAAGCCAGAGGAGGGTGGGGGTGGGGAGAAAGTAGCATAGAGTACAATGGGTGAGTGGGGGAGGGGATGAAGGTGATAGGTCAGGGAGGAGAGAATGAAGTGGATAGGTGGAAAAGAGTAAAAAATGAGGTCTGCAGATGCTGGAGATCACAGCTGCAAATGTGTTGCTGGTCAAAGCACAGCAGGTTAGGCAGCATCTCAGGAATAGAGAATTCGACGTTTCGAGCATAAGCCCTTCAAGAAAATAGGCAGGTCGGAGAAGTCCGGACAAGTCATGGGGACAGTGCTGAGCTGGAAGTTTGGAACCAGGGTGAGGTGCGGGAAGGGGAAATGAGGAAACTATTGAAGTCCACATTGATGCCCTGTGGTTGAAGTGTTCTGAGGCAGAAGATGAGGTGTTTTTCTTCCAGGCGTCTGGTGGTGAGGGAGCAGCGGTGAAGGAGGTCCAGGACCTCCATGTCCTCGGCAGAGTGGGAGGGAGACTTGAAATGTTGTGCCATGGGGCGGTGTGGTTGATTGATGCGGGTGTCCCAGACATGTTCCCTAAAGCGCTCTGCTAGGAGGTGTCCAGTCTCCCCAATGTAGACGAGACCGCATCGGGAGCAATGGATACAATAAATGATATTAGTGGATGTGCAGGTAAAACTTTGATGAATGTGGAAGGCTCCTTTAGGGCCTTGGATAGAGGTGAGGGAGGAGGTGTGGGCACAGGTTTTACAGTTCCTGCGGTGGCATGGGAAATTGCCAGGATGGGTGGGTGGGTTGTAGGGGGGCATGGACCTGACCAGGTAGTCACAGAGGGAATGGTCTTTGCGGAAGGTGGAAAGGAGTGGGGAGGGAAATATATCCCTGGCGGTGGGGTCTTTTTTGGAGGTGAGGTAACGGCAATGTTTAAAAGGTATCTTGACAGATTCATGAGGGAATAGAGGGATATGGACCATGTAAAGGCAAATGGATTTTAATTTAGAAAGGCATCAGGTGTTGGTGTGGGCTTGGTAAGTGGAAGTGCCTGTTCCTATGCTGTACTGTTCTTTGTTCTTTGTACAAAATCAAAATGATATTGATCTGAGTGGAAAATATTTCAACATCCTATTGCGTATTCCTTATTTGCAAGTTTAGTGACAGTTTAAACTCATTTATTTGAGGACTAAATTATTTTAGTATACCTAGTCAGCATGGGCGAGTTGGTCTGTTTCCATGCTCAAAAACTTCGTGAATTTATGCAAAAACTCCATTATCTCACTTTTCAGATTAGAATCAATCTAAACATCATGGCATAGACAGAGAACACAAGGGGCCAACACCTTCAACATATTGTCTAGCTATCACCATTGTTAACAGCTAACCCGAGAACGCAACTTTTTTTTAAAAAAAGGTTTTGTGATTTACACATGAAAGAAGTGAAACTATCACTGTATTCTAACAGATGAAAGGCTTAACAGATAATCAATTTTTCAATGTATAATTTCAGTTACATCACACTGTAAATTTTTGCTGTAAATTCTGTGCATTAGGATTGAGCCCTCCACTACCACCTGACAAAGGAAGGTCACTCCAAAAGCTAGTGTGCTTCCAATTCAACCTGTTGGACTATAACCTGGTGTTGTGTGATTTTTAACTGTTTCCATGCTGTACATTTGTATGACTCTATGATATGGCAGTCTTGTCAAATGCAGAGAAAATTCACATTTTATTGCTGGTCCCTATTGTTCATGATAGGTATATATAAAAATAAAGTTGAAGAAAATGTGGAGGTGATGATAAGTAAGTTTGTGGATGACACAAAGGTTGGTCATATTGTTAGTTGTATTAAGTTAAAAATCACACAACACCAGGTTATAGTCCAACAGGTTTAATTGGAAGCACACTAGCTTTCGGAGCGACGCTCCTTCATCAGGTGATCACCTGATGAAGGGTCGTTGCTCCTAAAGCTAGTGTGCTTCCAATTAAACCTGTTAGACTATAACCTGGTGTTGTGTGATTTTTAACTTTGTACACCCCAGTTCAACACCGGCATCTCCAAATCGTAATTGTTTTAGGCAGGATGCAAACTTACCCGACGTTAGAATGTTCTATTTCAGGGAAACATCGACCTTTGCAGAAACCTACGGTTGACGGAATAGACACTACAGTTTCTAATTGCTGCTAGAAAGGAGAAAACAACAATGTATAAGCAATAACCTTCCGGAAGTTTGAAAATGTGTTAATTAACATCCATAAAAGAAAAGTGTGTGCAATTGTGTTAGAACTGCAACATGAAACCAAACCAGCACAACTTTTTAACGAGTTACAAGGAAGTGTGAAGATGGAGGGTACACTTTTTAATGAGCAGCAAAGTAATACTGCGCCCCAAAAAAACAATCAAACTTAGCATGTTAAAAATCATTCATATTCTGGGGTTTCACTCAATTTTCCTGTAGAAGGGGACAGCAAGAATCTTTCCTTATTTAAACGGAAATCATTTCGAGCAAACTGCGTGGTATTAATAAAACCACAGTCCATTCTTTTTCACTGATTTTATGATTGCCATATCTCTTTTGTTTCAATGTGGATAGAATATTAACCTTATCTAAAGTGTTATTAGATAGATTAAAAGACTTATTCAAGATCATAAAGTTCTGCAGTTTATTAAAATGGGTTTAATTCTCAATTTTTAATAAACTCTTGACATATGAAAATATGTTTTCGTTGTCAAAATTGAATGAAATCGGAAGAGCCAAACGCAGTAAAAACTTAAAGCACAGAAGGAGGTCTGTTTCTGTGATCCTTTGAAGGAACTGTCCTTTTTAGCTTCATGCACTATCAGTTTTGCCCAAAACTCTGCAAAATAATCCTCTTCAAGCACATGTCCCAAGGCATTTTCCAAGTTTTATTTTGGCATCTGATTTCACCATCTTTTTTAGGTAGGTTGTTCCAACGATGTGTGTTTGAAAAAGATGGAATTTACCTCTACTTCTTTCACCAATTATTTTAAACTATACATTCAGCTTATTCCAGAAAACTGCTTACCCTGAAGTAAATATCGACTAAAAGTTGCGTTGGTTTGGTTTCTGCTGACTAACTGGCACATTGTCAGGAAGGATGACGATTGTGTGGATTTGCACTTTTGAATTAAGTTTCTGTTATTAACATTTGATTAGAATTAATTGTTAACTCCTCTGAAAATCAATTCCTCAGAATTATTTTTGATGTCTGATGGCAGCAGCTTTATTTTGAAATTGATCTGATATGGGAAAAGCAACAAACTTTCCCGAATAGTGAAATTCCTTGAATTGAATTGAATTTATTTTCATGTGTACCAAGGCACAGTGAAAAGCTTTGTCTTGCGAGCGATACAGGCAGATCGCAGAGTTAAGTAGTATAGATAAGTAAATAATAGGTAAACAGCGTCAAAAACAAAAACACAGGTACAGGCGATTGTTAAGGGTTTATCAGTACATTCTGTATTCGAACAACAATAGGGTAGAAACTGTTTCGAAACCGGCTGGTGCGTGTGTTCAGGCTTCTGTACCTTCTTCCCCATGGTAGAGGTTGTAGCAAAACATTGCCAGGGTGGGATGGATCTTTGAGAATGCTGGCGACCTTTCCTTGACAGCGGGCCTGGTAGATGGATTCTATGGATGAGAGGTTGACCCTTGTGATTAGGTTAGGTTCCCTACAGTGTGGGAACAGGCTATTCAGCTCAACAAGTCCATACTGACCCTCCGAAGAGTAACCCACCCTGACACATTTCCCTCTGACTAATGCACCTAACAGTGTGAGCAATTTAGCACTGCCAATCCACCTGACCTGCACATGGACTGTGGGAGCATCCGGAGGACACCCATGCAGACGTGGGGAGAATGTGCAAACTCCACACAGACAGTCGCCCGAGGCTGGAATCGAACCTGGGACCCTGGTGCTGTGAGGCAGCATTGTTAAACACTGAGCCACTGTGCTGCTCCCATTTTGTTCGGACCAAGTTCACCACTCTCTGTAACCTTAATTTAATGTTTCTTTTTTCTGATTTTTAAGCAAGACAGGTCTGTAATAAACTAAATTTAAGTTATGGTCTCGGAGCGTGGAATTATTACTGGAGGCCTTTTAGCTCCTCACGTATAAGAATTAAGATATTTTGTTGCCGTTGCATAAGACGCTTGTGAGGTCACATTTGCAGTACTGTGTGCAGTTCTGGTGTGTACTATATTAGGGGTATTATTGAACTAGAAAGAGTACATAAAAGGTTGTGTTGGTTTGGCTTCTGCTGAATAACTTTGGAAAAAAGAATACAAGCATGGACTACTTTCTAAACGGTGAGAAAATTTGTAAAGCCAAAGTACAAAGGGATCTGGGAGTGCTAGTCGAGGATTCTCTAAAGGTAAACATGCAGGTTGAGTCCGTGATTAAGAAAGCGAATGCAATTTTGTCATTTATCTCGGGAGGGTTGGAATATAAAAGCACCGTTGTGCTACTGAGACTTTACAAAGCTCTGGTTAGGCCCCATTTGGAGTACTGTGTTCAGTTTTGGTCCCCACACCTCAGGAAGGACGTACTGGCACTGGAACGTGTCCAGCGGAGATTCACACGGATGATCCCTGGAATAGTTGGTCTAATATACGAGGAACGGCTGAAGATCCTAGGATTGTATTCATTGGAGTTTAGAAGATTGATACGCTGTATACGGAGGTTATCATCCGCCATCATTTCCGCCACCTCCAAACGGACCCCACCACCAGGGATATATTTCCCTCCCCTCCCCTATCAGCGTTCCGCAAAGACCACTTCCTTCGTGACTCCCTCGTCAGGTCCACACCCCCCACCAACCCAACCTCCACTCCCGGCACCTTCCCCTGCAACCGCAGGAAATGTAAAACTTGCGCCCACACCTCCTCCCTCACATCCCTCCAAGGCCCCAAGGGATCCTTCCATATCCGCCACAAGTTCACCTGTACCTCCACACACATCATCTATTGCATCCGCTGCACCCGATGTGGCCTCCTCTACATTGGGGAGATGGGCCGCTTACTTGCGGAACGCTTCAGAGAACACCTCAGGGACGCCCGGACCAACCAACCCAACCACCCCGTGGCTCAACACTTTAACTTTCCCTCCCACTCCACCAAGGACATGCAGGTCCTTGGACTCCTCCACCGGCAAAACATAACAACACGACGGTTGGAGGAAGAATGCCTCATCTTCCGCCTGGGAACCCTCCAACCACAAGGGATGAACTCGGATTTCTCCAGTTTCCTCATTTCCCCTCCCCCCACCTTGTCTCAGTCGGTTCCCTCAACTCAGCACCACCCTCCTAACCTGCAATCTTCTTCCTGACCTCTCCGCCCCCACCCCACTCCGGCCTATCACCCTCACCTTGACCTCCTTCCACCTATCACATCTCCATCGCCCCTCCCCCAAGTCCCGCCTCCCTACCTTTTATCTTAACCTGCCTGCCACCCTCTCCTCATTCCTGATGAAGGGCTTATGCCCGAAACGTCGAATTTCCTATTCTTTGGATGCTGCCTGACCTGCTGTGCTTTAACCAGCAACACATTTTCAACTGTGATCTCCAGCATCTGCAGACCTCATTTTTTACCCTTCGCTAGATGACCTGAGCTCACTCACTGTCTTACTGTGATTGAGAAATCAAGCTGAATGCTTTCATTTCAAAGATCACAAGGCAGGTTATCAGGAAAAGCTTCTGTGGAAATGCAATGACGCAACAGTTTGTAGATAAAAGTTGTTTAATCACTTCGCTAAAGGTAGCACAGCAATTTATTTCCCTGCTTTTTTGTTCTGTTGTGCAAATTGTTGGAGAGAGAGAAAACGAGAGGGAGAGTTTGAAAGGCTGTTCTCTGAAAATGAAGACTGACAGCATATCTCTTTCGAAGAGCTGGCACAGGTGTAATGGGCCGAATGGCTTCCTACTCTGCTGTACTTACAAAAAAATGGGGATTGTCCAGGGAAGTGCAGTTGTGTAAGGGAGAAATCTGCCATGGTAGGGGACCCAGCAGGCACACTCGGTTTATGACTTTCTTGTATTTAGCCAATTCTTACCTGGCGACTGGTCAAACTGACAGACTGAATGGGAAAAAGAAGCAGTTACATCCATGACCATGGATCATGGGGAATTCATTCTTGCCAAACGGGAGGGGCCAGACTGCAGGTTGGAGATGGCATTATTTCTCGGCCTTTTCTCGTTGGAACGGCGAAGGATGAGGGGTGACTTGATAGAGGTTTATAAGATGATCAGAGGAATAGATAGAGTAGACAGTCAGAAACTTTTTCCCTGGGTACAACAGAGTGTTACAAGGGGACATAAATTTAAGGTGAAGGGTGGAAGGTATAGGGGAGATGTCAGGGGTGGCTTCTTTACCCAGAGAGTGGTGGGGGCATGGAATGCGCTGCCCGTGGCAGTAGTAGAGTCAGCATCATTGACGACCTTTAAGCGGCAATTGGTTAGGTACATGGATGGGCGCTTAATCTAGGATAGATGTTTGGCACAACATCGTGGGCCGAAGGGCCTGTTCTGTGCTGTATTGTTCTATGTTCTATGTTCTATGTCCTATGTTCTATTATTTCCAATCCTGGCAGGAGCTAGTGAGAGAGGCCACGATTGCGACATAACAGGTCAAAGACACCTTTGAATGGCCACTATGAACATCCTGCATGAACTTTCCTGGACTACAAGGAGTGCTGGAAAGAGATACTTACTTCTAGAGCCCAGAGTTACATGTTGCTGCTAGTTTCATAAGCTGTGTGAAACTGGCCAGTGACTGTTTAATAAGTCGGGTAAAAAATGAGGTCTGCAGATGCTGGGGATCACAGCTGAAAATGTGTTGCTGGTTAAAGCACAGCAGGTTAGGCAGCATCCAAGGAATAGGAAATTCGACGTTTCGGGCATAAGCCGTTCATCAGGAATCAGATTCCTGATGAAGGGCTTATGCCCGAAACATCGAATTTCCTATTCCTTGGATGCTGCCTAACCTGCTGTGCTTTAACCAGCAACACATTTTCAACTGTTTAATAAGTACACACTTCGTTCTCAATTTCTCGTGTGCTAATTGACGTCTGACTTTATGTTTAACCCTATGGCTGAGCCCAGCATTAGGAGTTAATATTGGGACCTGCTGCCTCTGATTCTGCAAATCAGCTGCTATCCAAATCGATCAAGGTCTGCTCTGTTTCACTTGGTACTACATCAGATTTGCCTTTGGGTACATCTGGGTGTGTTCAACCCAGCATCTCAGTTACATGTTGTTGTTTTCCAGCTTTTGTAACCTTGACTTTTTCCTTTCAGGAAGCTGCTGCTTGCAGACCTCAAACAGCCGCTCCATGCATTCCCATGAAATTGCTATCGCAAGGAAACTAACTGAACCCTTGAGTCTGCCATCAAAGAATATCACAGAGGTGAGGTTGTCTGTTTGCAAGCCTACGTTCCCTGTAATTCTGCTCGCCTCTGAATGGGTCTGCACGGTCCATACGTGGCCAGAGACTTGCAGAACTGGCCACGAATGAGTTGACCAACCAATCGAATGCATGGAATCCTCTGAGTGACAGTGCTCTCCTCCCAGAAGAACAACCCCAGCCAATGGGGTGGCACAATGACTCCAGTGGTTAGCACTGCTGCGTCACAGTGTCAGGGACCCAATTTCAATTCCAGCCTCAGGTGGCTGTTTCTGTGGATAATGGAACAGTATAACACAGTACAGGCCCTTCTGCCCACAATGTTGTGCCAATCATTCATCTTAATCTAGGGTCAACCTAACCTACACACTCCTCAATTTACTGCAGTCCATGTGCTTGTCCAGCAATCACTTAAATGTCCCTAATGTCTCTGACATGACTACCAATGCTGGCAGTGCATTCCACGCACCTACCACTCTCTGTGTAAAGAACCTACCTCTGACATCACCCCTATACTCTCCTCCAATTATGACCCTACGTGACAGCCACTTCTACCCTGGGGAAAACTCTCTGGCTATCTACTCTATCTAAGCCTCTCATTACCTTGTACACCTCTGTCAAGTCACCTCTCTTCAGTCTTCTCCCCAGTGTGAAAAGCTGAGCTCATTCAATCTCTCTTCATAAGTAAGCCCACCAATCCAGTCAGCATCCTGGTAAATCTCTGCTGCACCCTCACTAAATAATTTACAACCTTCCTATAATGAGGCATTTGCACATGTGGAGATATGTGGAGTTTGCACATATCTCCACATGTGTCTGCATGGGCTCCTCCGGGTGCTCCAGTTTCCTCCCACAGTCCAAAGGTTAGGTGGATTGGCCATGCTAAATTGCCCAAAGTGTTCAGGGATGCGTATGTTAGGTGAATTGGCCATGCTAAATTTCCCATAGTGTTCAGGATTGTGTAGGTTAGGTGGATTGGCCATTGGAAATGTGGGGTTACAGGGATAGGATGGGACAATGCATCTGGATAGGACACCCTTCAGAAGGTTAGTGTGGACTCCTTGGGCAGAATGACTGGCTTTCACACTGTAGGGATTCTGGGATTCTACTTAATCTCTCCTTAAAGCAGCATTTTTCATTTCCTGGCTACATCCTCTTTAACCTCAGTTGTATCCTCTCTGTTGCAACTCTAATGAGATGACCAGAGAGTATTCAAGTTACAGAGTCATAGAATCATAGAGATGTACAGCACATAAACAGACTTTACAGTCCAATTCATTCATGCTGACCAGATGTTCTAACCTAATCTAGTCCCATTTGCCAGCACTTGGCCATATCCCTCTAAACCCTTCCTATTCATAAACCCATACAGATGCCTTTCAAATGCTGTAATTATACCAGCCTCCACCACTTCCTCCGGCAGCCCATTCCATACCCGCAGCACCCTCTGTGTGAAAAAGTTGCCTCTTAGGCCCCTTTTAAATCTTTTCCCTCTCACCATAAACAGATGCCCCCTAGTTCTGAACTCTATGGATCCTTGCTCTTATATTCTGTTTCTCAGCTAAGAAAGGAAATGATTTCGGATACTTTCTTAATCAACTGTCCCATCACCATCTTGGATCTGTGGACATTCAAAGGCCCATGGCTTTCCATGAGTTCTGCATTTCTTTGCTTTGTGTGAACTCCTGAAATGCACCTCCACCCAAGCAGAAAAGCACCTCTGCATGCCCCCTGAAGTGATATGTGGACTTGAAACCTTATGACTTAAAGTTGGTGACAGAGCTACCAACTAAGCCACAGCTGACACAGCTCAGTCCAACTTTCCCTGCTGGTCCTGCAGGTTTCTTTTCCACTTCCCCTCATCTCCATCCAGTGACAATCCCAGAAACAGGCTGAAAATGAGATTCGTATGTGCAGGACCCCCAGAGATTATCTTCTTAAATGCATTGTGACAGACAACAATGAATGTTGTTGGCACTGAGCAGCAGGTTGAAGCTTGTGACTAAAGCAGAGAAAATACAAAGAAAAACTTGCATTCAAGTTGCACTAGGCCACATCCCTCCGTGGAGTTTATGCAATAAAGAGTTTCCCAATCACTGATCTGAGTCATTAAAACCTGTCGAATTCAGTAATTCGTGAGCTCATTTTTAAAATTATTTTTAGTCTGAAGTGTAATGAAGATGTCTACACTTGTACGTCGTCAGCGTAAGGTAATCGATGATATATCTGATTAAAAATTCAAGACAGGTCTTTTACCTGGAAAAGGAGGGAGAATGGGAGACTTTCTTACGCAAGCTGTGTTTGAGGTGCATTATCATAGATGTGGTGGACTGAAGGGCCTGTTCCTGTGCTGAATTGTTATATGTTCATTTCTGGGGAAATTGGGGAACTACATAAATGTTATAAAGCATTAGTTGACCCCCCCCGAGAACAAAAACCGAAACACCCAAACAGGAGAATCTTGCCCTATATCTGTAAAAGGAGTGTGAAAAATGGGCTTTTCAGCAACTTCTAGTGGTTAAGTAACATAAATCCATGACAGTCCCTTTAAAATCAACAAATAACAATTTATCTAACTCTAACAGTGAACAAATTAACTAAACTATTAACAAACCAAATAAATCCCTTCTAACTACTAACTATTTCCAAATAAAACAATATTCTAATGGTATGCTGCTCCAATAAATACAAATCCCACCCACTTATTAAAAAAAGTACAATTTAGTCTATCAGAATTACAGCCAGGTTATGAGTCTTCTGGAATGTTCTGTGCCTTCTCTGTTGGTCCTCCTGTCAGGAATGCCTTCTCTGTTGTTTCTTCCATCAGGAATGCCTTCTCTGTTATTGGTACCGTTGTTATTGAGATGGTGATTTCTCAAAGACATAGTGGAGGCTGTGAGAGCCAGTGATTGTTTCTCTCTCTCGAGAAAGAGAGCTGAGGATCCGTAACTCTGACAGATGGCAGCTTGCTCTGGGGTTTTTGTCCAACAGCCCAATTCTTTTATACCCATGATGACGTATCAATACTTCTTACAGTAGTATTAGTCCTATGTTGTCAAAACCATCAGATTTAAATTTAATAGGTTTGTAGTATCTAAGTACATGGTGCAAATTGATTGGCGAAATTCAAAGCCTGTTGTCTTGGTAGAAACTAAATCTTGCCCTGCTAACTGTATAGCCTTTTGATACAAAAGTTTCAATTTGGGTGCTGTCTGTGTTCTCATAAACTTTCAAGCTGCTGTTCACAGGCATCCATTTTAAATCTTTAAGCACAGAAAAAGCATATGATCTTTTAAAGGGACCAAGTAATGCTCTCTACATTTTAAAATTTTATAATTTTACAGACATCAAACTTCCTGCCTCCTAATCTACAATTATTCTTCCCAATTTAGTGCAACATGAAGGATAAGGTGCTGTTACCCACAGCATGGAGACAAATGACATGAGCATGACTGTGTAACAGTATCTTTGTTGAGGCCACTTGTCACATAATGTAATTGCTGTGTAGGATTAATATTCTTGTTGTACTGAGTTCCACTACTTCTGGTGATGCCAGTCTGTGGTGCAGAAAGGAAAGGTTTGGAGGGATATGGGCCAGGAGCAGGCGGGTGGGACTAGTTTAGTTTGGGATTATGTTCAGTGTGGACTGGTTAGACTGAAGGGTCTGTTTCTGTGCTGTATGATTCTATGATCTATGACATTAACCTTTGTAGGTGGCTGATGTATTCTGAGAGGTTCATGTAATATTTCCTGACCAGCGTGTGTAGTTGCACTGAGTGCACTTACCATCTTGTTAACTATGGCTTCTGTAAAGACTGCCAATGATCACTAGACTGGCCATAGACAAAATATACTCAAAGGGGGATAGGTGACAGAGAGCTGTGTGAAACTACTCATATTCTGAACCACATAGTGGTTGCATTTGCAGGTGTAGTCAGATGCCAGTTGTGGCAAAGCCTCAAGGTAGGGCCTGATCCAAGAGCATCTCTGGAAGGCACCATGAGGTCTCAATGTGCAAGGGAACGGTGAAGCAATAAGACAAAGAATCAGAAGCAGGCCATTCAGCCCATTGATTCCACTCTGCCATTCAATGAGACCATGGCTGATCTGATAATCTTCATCTCCACTTTCCTGCCTTTTCCCTATAACCCTTGCCCTTGAACTTTCCAATGTCTGGCTTATTTCAAGGGCCTGAGACTTCTTGCGATATCTCACAATGGATTACCCATTATAGTATCTCTCAGGTGGGGAATGCCCTGAAATTGAGAACATTGGACATCATTCTCTCACCCACAGATGTGACCTGTCAAGCACCGGGGATTATGGGATTGGCCTCCAGGCTGGGATCCACTTAAGGGGAGGGCATGATCAGCTTCATTGAGGTAACAATATAGGGGCAGGGCAGTGACACCTGGGATTTTCTTTATCAACTGGAAAGTGTTCTATTGATTTGACATGCAGCTGGTGTGATTTTCACAAGCAGTTCTTTGGGATTTCACCAGTTCCACAGGGTTTACTGGTTGTATCCATGATACATTCGTACTTGGGCAGTCAGAGGTGTCACTTTCACTCTTCATGGCACCAGACAGCCTTCCTTTAATCAGACAGTGAAGTAAAGGTATAGGAATGATACAACTCTTGCCATCTCAGTACACACACTGCCGTTCCTGAATAAGGGTTTTAGTGCCTCCACTGGGTTGGCAAGTGTAGAATCTGGTTTGCCCCTTTGAAGGTTTCTCCACATTGTGGTGGTCCTGGCATGAGAGAGCTTGCATTTAGCTTGGCTCAGTGACTGTACATCCGACTGATGGCCATTTCTATTCCATTGCTTTTCAGTGGGAATTGCAGAGTGATCACGAGAACCGAGTCCGGTACTTGCTGCGATTCAGAGCCAGGGACCACCTCTTGCACTTGGTGAAAACACAGTGAGTATAACAGTCGTTAGAATGAGGCTGTGATATAAAGGAAGATGGTGTCCTGGGCCAATAGGTACCACCTCCCTCACCGACTGATTGTGACCCATTGTGCCAGGCACCTCCGTCAGGATGCTATGGGAATACTTGTGAACCACATGCCAATCAAGAATAGAGTTTGTGAGCTGAAATGGTACAATGATGAGCTATCATGGAATCGTACAACTCAGCCAAGGAGACTATTCAGCCCTTTGCACCCATATGGGCTCCTTGAAAGTATATCTGGTGTCATACCATCTTGCTACTTCTCTCCAGCTAATACCCTTGGCAGTTTTTCCTTCATTATGTTTTCAGGCGGATCATTCCAGATCACCACAATTCATGGAAAAATATGTTTTCCAACTACCCTTTAATTCTTTTGCTAACCTATCTTTAGTTCCAAAAATATGAGGTAATTGGCATCAGGACAAATTGATCTTCATAGTTACTCAACTAGTGTAACACAGATAACACACAACTGGTTCAGGCAGTATCCTTTGAGGAAGAGACTCCCATCACGTCTGCCTGCTTTGGTCTATTAATGCTTTTCTTTGCATTGCACAGAGCAGTTGACTCTGAGATGGTCCAATAAGGCCTTCAGTTATAGCAAAAACAATGGGCAGAAATTGTTGTTTTAAAAGCCTGGACTAATCTATAAGCATTCAGATCAGATCGGGTCAGAAAGGAGACGGTGCACTGTTTGTGTGCGCCTTGTCACGCCAATATAGTGCTAAACATCACTCTGAATGTTGGGGCAGGATGCCCATCTTTCCAAAATGAAGGCTGAAACACTCTGACTTCATCACTGCCCCAGTTTTCCATTGAACCGTATTGTAGGCTGTCTGAATAAGATAGCTATACTAAACCATTCTCACTGGCAGGGTTTGATAACCAGAGGACACAGATTGGAGATTATCTCACAAAACAATCAAGTGGAGTGAATGTCATTGTTTAACACAGTGAGTAGCTATGATCCTGAATGCACTTCCTGAAAGATGGTGGATTCAATGGCATCTTTCAAAACTGAATTAGGTGGACACATGAAAAGAGAACAAATGCGGGGAAATGGCAAAATGCTCAGGAATGTGAAACTATTTGATGCGTGCCTGTATGTGTATCTATGTGTCTTCATGTATGTGTATGCATTTGTCCGTGTGTGTGTGTGTGTGTCAATGTGTCCATGTGTCTGTGTGTGTATGTGCCTCTTTCTCTTTGTGTGTCCATGTGTGTGTCTGTGTTTGCATCTATATGTGTATATGTCTGTATGTTTGTGTGTGTTTATGTCTGTGTCTGTTTGTCTATGTGAGTCCGTGTGTGTGTCTGTGTCTATGTATGCATATGTTTGTTTGCGTGTGTTTATCCATATGCCCACGTGTGTGTGTGTCTGTCTGTATGTTTGTACCTATGTGTGCATCTTTTTTGTTTGTGTGTGTCCTTGTGTGCGTATGTGCCAGTGTTTGTGTCTGTCAGTGTGTCTGTGTGTGTGTATGTCTGTGTCCTTGCATGTGTGCCCATGTGTGCACATATATATGTGAAAGAGAGGATTACAGGATCTCTGGAAGTGAATTTAAGTGTGAATCTAATTCAATACTGCATTAGTTATAATATACAATCATAGACCGATCTGACTCTTTGAGGAGATATCTAATTCTTGTCTCTCCCCTGTCATATTTTTGCCTGTTCAAATAAATATTCAATTTTCTTTTGAATGTTACAAAATGAATCAACTTCAACATCGATCAGTCAGCATATTCTCAATGATGCTTTATATAAACATTCAACTCTGAATCTTTTGTCAGTCATTTTAAATTCTGTAACCTCAGGCACTGGAAACAGTTCCTCATTAATTCGTCAATATCCCAATGGTTTACAATAAATGTTAAACTTTGAGACAATATTTGATTTTATGACCATTCTAAGAATCAGTCTCTCCTTCAGGTCTAGGTGCAGTTGACGCCTCAAAAACTTTCTACTTTATTGATTAATGCTTGTTTTGGAGCTGCGGTGAAGTGAACAAAATGATTTAGAAAGAATCACCAGTGCAATTAGTGAGTGGCACAGTGGTTAGCACTGTTGCCTCACAGCGCAGAGACCCAGGTTCAGTTCCCGCCTCTAGCGACTCTCTGTGTGGAGTTTGCACATTCTCCCCGTGTCTGCGTGGGTTTGCTCCGGTTTCCTCCCGCAGTCCAAAAATGTGCAGGTTAGGTGAATTGGCCATGCTAAATTGCCCGTAGTGTTAGGGGAATGGGTCTGGGCAGGTCGGTGTGGACTTGTTGGGCCGAAGGGCCTGTTTCCACACTGTTAGTAATCTAATCTAATTGAGTGATTTGTAGATATTTTCTCATATCCATTCAGTTACAGAGAAAAAGAGTAATGTCATAAGTTAATAATTCGCCAGGTGTTAGGTTTCAGGTTTGAGACAGACACCTGCTCTTATTACATGGGCTCTTAGTGTTATTGTTGGCTTAATGCCAATTTACTACTTTTTTTGGACGACAGAAAATGTTACAGAAATTTGTTCATCTGTACCATCTGGATTTGAAAGTTTTTTTCCCACAAAGAACCAAGAAGCCAGCCTACACAGCCATAGATAAATGTTTAAAGGATTTCAAAACTCAGCTGGCAAGATTTTATACTTCGGTTTACTTCATCTGCTGCAGTTTCCTTTATGCTTAGGATGCAGGAAGTCAGCTGTCAAGATGTTGCCAAGAAGGAAGAACACTAATTATTAGGAAGATTGGGTAGGCTAGGATTGTTTTCATCAGTAAGGAGGAGGCTGTAGGAAGATGTACTGAGATCATTAAACCTTTAAGGATCCCTGGAGATTAGATTAGATTCCCTACAGTATGAAAACAGGTCCTTGGGCCCAAGTCCACACCAACCCCTGGAACAGTAACCCACCCAGACCCATTCCTCTACATTTACCCCTGCCTAATGCACATAACCTACACATTCCTGAACACTATGGGCAATTTAGCATAGACAATTCATCGCGCCTGCACATCTTTAGACTGTGGGAGGAAACCCACACAGACACAGGGAGAATGTGCAAACTCCACACGGTCGCCTGAGGTAAGAATCGAATCTGGGTCTCTGGTGCTGTGAGGCAGCAATGCTAACCACTGAGCCATTGTGCCACCCCAAAGTCAGTAACTGGGGAGGTGCTCTAGCTTTAAAATTCAGTGACAAAAGACCAGATCTGCAGGAAATATTTTCCAGGAAATATTTCCAGGACTCTGGAAATTATTGCTTCAAAGGACAGCAGAATCAGAAGCTCTCATCACTTTTAAATAAATACTTATATATGCAATTGAGGGGCTATCAGTCATTGGCCTTCACCTATCACCAATGGATTGAGAGTGGAATTAAACTTGATGGCACTTTGGTGATCAGGACAAACATAAGGGATGAATGGACTCCTTTAAACGTCCATGATTCTTCAGGACAGGATGCCATTGATTTTGCCAACATTTAGTTGCCATGCGAACACACAGCTGTACAGATTCACCCTGATATAATGGTATGGTGGAATAAACTCAGGATACCGAATAGCTGAAAATGTGTTGCTGGAAAAGCGCAGCAGATCAGGCAGCATCCAAGGAACAGGAAATAAGAAGGGCTTATGCCCGAAACATCGAATTTCCTGTTCCTTGGATGCTGCCTGACCTGCTGCGCTTTTCCAGCAATACATTTTCAGCTCTGATCTCCAGCATCTGCAGACTCACTTTCTCCTCAGGATACGGAATATTCTGGTCTTACAATGGGGCTGGCAGATGTGAGCCTTTAGTTTAAAGCAATGTGGAGCAAATGCAGACAAACAGGACTATTTCAATTGTGAAAACTGGGCGCATGGGCAAGTTGGGCTGAAGGACCTATTTCCAATTACTCTCTGTCTCAATGTGGTTAGAGAGTTAGAGTTATACAGATGAACTGCAGGGAAACAGACCCTTCGGTCCAACCTGTCCATGCTGACCAGCTATCCCAACCTAATATAGTCACATTTACCAGCATTAGGCCCATATCCCTCCAAATCTTTCCTATTCATATACTTATCCAGATGCCTTTTAAATGTTGTAATTATACCAGCCTCCACCACATCCTCTGGCAGCTCATTCCAGACACACATCACCCTCTGCATGAAAATGTTGCCCCTTAGATCCCTTTTAAATCTTTCCCCTTTCACCCTAAACCTATGTCCTCTAGTTTTGGACTCCCCCAACCAGGGAAAAGACTTTGTCTATTTATCCTATCCATGCCCCTCATGCTTTTATAAACCTTTATGAGGTCACCCCTCAGCCTCTTATGCCCCAGCCTATTGAGCCTCTGCCTATAGCTCAAAACCGCCACCCCTGGAAATTTCTTTGTGAATATTTTCTGAACCCTTTCAAGTTTCACAACATCCTTCCTATAGGAGGGAGACCAAAATTGCACACAATATTCCAAAACTGGCCTAACCAATGTCCTATACAGCCAAAACACAACCTTCCAACTCCTATACTCAGTGCTCTGACCAATAAAGGAAAACGTACTAAACACCTTCTTCACTATCCTATCTACCTGCGACTCCACTTTCAAGGAGCTATGAACCTGCACACCAACTTCTCTTTGCTCAGCAACACTCCCTAAGACCTTACCATTAAGTGTATGTTAAAGCTGTTCCTTTAACAAGGTTATGTTGTCCTTGGTTTTGTTTTTCAGAGAAGTAGTAAAGGACACAGGTTTTGAAAAGTCTGCGTTTGGATGGATTTTAGGGCCAATTTGTTTATAGCTAACAGATACTGCCTCAGGCAGAAGGCTTTCAAGTTTAAAACAAAAAATAACTTATATAATGAAAGGGAAATGGCCAGTTCTCCCAGCTCGAGTAAAAAATGAGGTCTGCAGATGCTGGAGATCACAGCTGCAAATGTGTTGCTGGTCAAAGCACAGCAGGCCAGGCAGCATCTCAGGAATAGAGAATTCAACGTTTCGAGCATAAGCCCTTCTCCCAGCCCAGCTACTCTCTGGTTTGGTTTGGTTTTAGCAGGAATAGTGAAGACAGGCTGCTGGACCCAGAAGCAGGTCCGAGCTGGTTCTCTCTCTCTCTAACTTCTCTCCAGTAAGAACCTGTTTGATTTTACCTTTTGTGCCAAAGGGTGTTTATGGGGATTTTTGCAAGTATTTTAGAACAGCGTCATTAAGTTGGGAAAGTCTGCTGGGTTTTCGGATAGGATAAGTTATTCAATATTCTGTTTTCTGTTCTTTGTGTTTCCTACGGTATTCTTGTAAATAAATTCTGTTTTGCTTAAAACTAAGTAGTTTGACCAGCTGATTCTCTCCTGGAATATCCACTGTACACCAGCTTAAAATAACTAACAAAGGTAGGATTTGGACTCCCTTCTTGAAATGTTTTGAGTGGTTTGGCCCGATCCATGACATGTATAAGTCCTGATTCGCCTTTTCAAAATGCAGCACCTCACATTAATCTGAATTAAACTCCATCTGCCACTCTTCAGCCCATTGGCCCATCTGATCAAGGACCTGTTGTAATCTGAAATATATTACAGAAGATTGAATCAGCCAATGAACTCGTTCATTTGAATAACAGTTCGGTTTGTCCCACTGCCCATATGGAACCCATCCTTGCAAACATTTTCTCCAAGTTTTTCTCGAATTCTGTTTCAAAGACTGTTTTCACCTCACAAACAGGCAATGTATTTCACAGGTTAACCGCTCGATGTGTTAAAAAAGCTTCTCCTCTTGTTCTTATGCCACATACCTTTCATCTGCTTCCCAACCCTCACCCCACCCCACCCCACCCCAATAGCCCTGACCAGACAATTGGGCTGTTCTGTCATCAGAGAGAGAGATTGGATTAGATTAGATTCCCTACAGTGTGGAAACAGGCCCTTCGGCCCAACTAGTCCACACTGACCCTCCAAAGAGTAACCCGCCCAGACCCATTTCCCTCTGACTGGTGATGGTTTAAACTGAGGGTCCCCACACCTCAGCTGAGGTGAGAGGTTGAGAAGGAGAGTGTTTCATGGTAACCTCAGCTGATGCCAGGAATAGATCCCATGCTGTTCGTGTCACTCTGCATCACAAACCATCGATAGAATCTCTACATTGCAGAAGAAGCCATTCAGCCCATTGAATCTACACAAATCGAAACATCGATTCTCCTGCTCCTCAGATGCTGCTAATCTGCTCTGCTTTTCCAGCGCCACACTCTTGATTCTGATCACCAGTCCTCACTTTCTCCTCAGAAGAGTATTCCATCCAGACCCACTCCATCCCTGCAACCCTACATACATGGCTAAGTAACCTAATCTGCACACTTTAGGCAATTCAGTATGGCCAATCCACCTGATCTGCACATCTTTGGGCTGTGGCAAGAAACCAGAGCACCTGGAGGAAACCCACGCAGATATAGTGAGAATGTGCAAACCCCACACAGACAGTCGCCCAAAGCTGGAATTGAACCCAGGTCCCTGGCACTATGAGGTAGTAGTTCTAGCCACTGAGCCACTGTGCCATCTCTGAGCAAACCAACCCCCCAAGGTTGTTCCATGAACATTCAGCTCTAGGAGTTGGTGCCATGAGATTGCCCCATGAGAGAGAGTTAGCTTGAAAAGTAGTCTCACTCCTCTTGGCCAAATAAACTTTGAGTTAGGTATTATAGTTTCCTTCTGTAGAAAACCAGACTAAACCTTTTGCTGTGGAAGAACATTTCCAATGGCCTGTTACAAAATTGATGATTCGGCAAGAGTCATAGGGTTATTTGCAGCACAGAAAGAGACCATTTAGTCCTTCATTTGGATGGTGCCCCTGTATGAAGGAACCCAGTCAGTCCCTATGGTTTATGTTGATTTCCTCTACCTTCCCATTCAGCTTCAGTTTCAAATTGTGGATTATTTCTTCTCTTGGACAGTAAGATTCTGGCATTTCTGATGAAGGGATTTTGCCCAAAGCATTGATTCTCCTGCTCCTCGGATGCTGCCTGACCTGCTGTGCTTTTCCAGCACTACACTCTTGACTCTGATCTCCAACATCTGCAGTCCTCACTTTCTTCTAGTAAGATCCTGGTCACTATCACTTGCATATAAAAACAAATTTCTCCTCATTATCCCCCTGGAGGAGCTCTTGCCCAAAACTTTAAAGTTGAGCTCCTTCGTCCTTGTACCATGTGGATGAGAGTTACTGTTGGTGGGAGAAAGTGAGGACTGCAGATGCTGGAGACCAGAGTTGAAATGTGTCGTGCTGGAAAAGCGCAGCAGGTCAGGCAGCATCCGGGGAGCAGGAGAATCGACGTCTCGGGCATAAGCCCTTCTTCAGGAATTCTGAAACGTCGATTCTCCTGCTCCTCGGATGCTGCCTGACCTGCTGCACTTTTCCATTACTGAACCAACTGTTCATTCAGTTGGTGGGACTGAATGAACAATAGCTCTCACAAACATACAAAGCCTTACCCCTGTTCAGTACTTACCTTTCTCCTGTGTGAGGGAGAAAAGTTGAATGCACAGAATGGGAACCTGACCTACAAGCCTCAACATTTTTTGAGGGATAAATATTTGCCGGAACACCATGGAACATTGGTCTGCACAAAAAAATGAAATCTTTTACGTTCACTTGAGGGATCAGATGGCTTAATACCTCATTCAAAAAATAGCACTTCTGGTAATGCTACACCTCCACAGTGCTGTACTTGGACTGTTGGCTTGTGTTCTAACCCCTTAAATACAAGAGCAATACCCACAGAAGTCCTACAGTGCAGATAGAGGCCATTTGGCCCATCAAGTCTGCACTGATCCTTTGAAGATCATTCCACTTAGACCCACCACCTCTATCTCTGTAACCCTGCATTTCCCAGGGCTAATTCACTTAATCAAAACATCCCTGGACACTATGGGACAATTTAGCATGGCAGAAGTGGGTACTCTAGGTGCTGGAGATTAGAGTCAAGATTAGAGTGGTGCTGGAAAAGCACAGCAGGTCAGGCAGCATCTGAGGAGTAGGAATATTGATGTTTCGGACAAAAGCCTTTCATCAGGAAGCCCTTCATCAGTTTTTGCTTGAAACATCTATTTTCCTGCTCCTCGGATGCTGCCTGACCTGCTGTGCTTTTCCAGCACCATTGTAATCTTGACGGCAATTTAGCATGGCCAATCCACCTGGCTTGCACATCTTTGGACTGTGGGAGGAAATAGGAACACCCAGAGGAAACCCAAATTGATATGAGGAGAACATGCAAACACCCCACATTCAGCCCAAGGTGGAATTGAACCCAGGTCCCTGGCACTGTGAGGCAGCAGTGCTAACCACTCTGAGGTTTTCTCTGAGGCACAATGAAATTTAACCATCTCACTTTACAGAACACTGAAGAAAAGGACATTGTTCATTGTCTGACAAGCGGTGAGATTGAGTGAAATGTTCAAATAATAATTATCACATCTTAGAGTGTACCTTTTCTTTGTTTCATTTCCTCAGGGATTTGCTGACACAGACCTACAGCGAGTCGCACTATCTTGCGAATGGATCCATGGTAACGGAGGCAAGGCACCACTTAGTGAGTCCCGTATCTTAATATAAAACGGTCTAGTTCTTGCACTGGACTAGCAGGCCATTCAGCCCAATTGGTCTATGCCATGTCACTGCTCTACACCAGCATCCTCTCATCTCACCTGGGCAGCACACTCTTCTATTTCTCCAAAAGAAAGGGCTTCTCTCAAGCTTCAGTCAGTGACTTTCCAAAGCAGCTCAGATGTGTATGATATGGAGATCACCAGTTACAGTCTCAGAAGTAAGAGGCGCCAATTTAAGATTGGGAGGAGGAGGAATTTCTTCTCTCAGAGGGTTGTGAGTTTTTATAACTCCTTGCCACCGACAGCTGTAGGGGCAGAATTCCAGTGTATTTTTAATGAGGATAATCAGTATGGAGAGGCGACAACACCTCCTCCCCCATAATCCTCCACACCGTTGCCCCCGCAAGGCTGCGTACTCAGCCCCTACTGCCCCCCTTATCCACTCACGACAGCTTGGCCAAATTCAGCTCTAACTCCATTTACAAGTTTGCTGATGACATCACTGTAGTGGGTCAGATTTCAAACAACAGTGAGGCAGAGTAGAAGAAAGTGATAGAGAGCTTCATGGCATGGTGTAAAGTCAGCAATCTTTCCCTCAATGTCAACAAAATGAAGGAGCTGGTAATCGACTTCAGGAAACAGAGTGGAGGACACACCCGTCTGTATCAATGGTGCTGAGGTGGAGGTGATCGAGACCTCCCATTTGCTCAGAATAAATATCACCAATGACCTATACTGGTCCTCCATGTTGATGCTACTGTCAAGAAAGCACTCCCTTAGCAGGAAATTCAGCATGTCCACAAGGATTCTTACTAATTTTTATAGATGCAACATAGAATAGCAACCTCTCTGGATGTATCACAGCTTGGTATGGCAACTGTATTGCCCAAGACTGCAAGAGAGTTCTGAACGCAACCCAGTCCATCATGAAAACCAGCCTTCCTTCCATTGACACTGTCTGCACTTTCCGTTGCCTTGGGAAAGCACCAACATAATCAAAGGCTCCTCCCACTCCAGTGATACTCTCTCCCACTCTCTTCCATTTGGCAGAAGATACAAATGTTTGAAAACATATGCCACAACTTCTTCCCTGCCGTTATCAGACATATGAACGAACCTCTCATATGTAAAAGTTGATCTTTCTCTGCGCCTTCTCTGTAGCTATAATACTATAGACATAGAACATTACAGCACTGTACAGGCCCTTCGGCCCTCAGTGTTGTGCTGACCTGTAGAACCCATCTGAAGCCTGTCTATCCTACAATATTCCATTTTCATGCATATGTTTATCCAATGACCATTTAAATGCCCTTAAAGTTGGTAAGTATACTACTGTTGCAGGCAGGAGAAAGTGAGGTCCGCAGATGCTGGAGATCAGAGCTGAAAAATGTGTTTCTGGAAAAGTGCAGCCAAAACGTTGATTCTCCTACTGTTGCAGGCAGTACATTCCACACCACTCCTACTCTCTGTGTAAAGAAACTACCTCTGACATCTGTCCTACATCTGTTATCCCTCAATTTAAAGTTTTATCCCCTCATGCTAGCCATCTCCATCTCCACTATCCACCCAATCTAAGCCTCTGATTATCTTATATGTCTCAATTAAATCACCTCTCAACCTTCTCTCTAACGAAGACAGCATCAAGTCCCTCAGTCTTTCCTTGTAAGCCCTCCCCTCCATACCAGGCAACATCCTAATAAATCTCCTCTGAACCCTTTCCAATGCTTCTACATCCTTCCTATAATGCGGTGACCAATACGCAATACTCCAAATGTGGCTGCACCAGAGTTTTGTACAGCTGCAGCATGACCTCATGGCTCTGAAGCTACACTCTGCATTTTGTTTTCTAATGTATTTAAGTAAGGCATTATTTGTCTGGTTAGCATGCAAAACAATACTTTCCCCTGTATCTTGGCATATGTGATAATAATAAATAAAATCAAAATCAAAAATTAAGGCTGAGATAGATTCTTGGTCAGTAGAGGAGTCAAGGTTTATGGGGAAAGGGCAGGAAAGTTGGCATGAGGAAGGTTGGACCCTGCCATGACCCTGCTGAATGATGGAACAGGCTCAAGGGGCCGAATGGTTTACTCCTGTTCCTATTTCTTATGGTCTTATAGTCTTATTGGCATGTTCTGTAGTCTGTGCTATGCCTTGTCCTCAGTATACATGGAATCCCTGGAGTAGGGCTTTTGGCAGGGGATGGAGGGGGCTGGGGTACGCATGGGATGGAGACAGGGGAAAAACACCCAACTTGCCAGTACTGAGTAATCCCCACTTGCAATGGGCACATGGTGATGTTAAACACAAGATCAGTGGTGAATCTCACAGCCGAATATTCAAATACAAACTTCACTTCTTGGAAAGGAAAGAGTTGAAATAGATCTTAGAGAGGTGTAAATGTCTTCTGGAAAAAATCATTTTCCAATGAAACAAAATTGTGAGCAGATGTAGAGTCATAGAGATGTACAGCATGGAAACAGATCCTTCAGTCCAACTTGTTTATGCTGACCAGATATTCAAAATTAATCTAATCCCATTTACCAGCAGTTGGCCCATTTCCCTCTAAACTCTTCCTGTTCATATACCCATCCAGATGCCGTTCAAATGTTGTAATTGTACCAGCCTCCACCACTTCCTCTGGCAGCTCATTCTATATTCATCACTCTGCATTAAAACGTTGCCCCTTAGGCCCCTTTTAAATCTTTCCCCTCTCACCTTAAACTTATGCCCTCTAGTTTTGGACTCCCTTATCTTGGGGAAAAGACCTTGACTATTCACCCTACCCATGCCCCTCATGATTTTATAAACCTCTATAAGGTCACCCCACAGCCTCTGATGCTCCAGGGAAAATTGACCCAGCCTGTTCAGCCTCTACCTATAGCTCAAACCCTCCAGCCCTGGCACTATGAAGTGTTCTTCTAGCACATTGTGTTTTTAGTGTTTATTAGATACTGTATAACAATGAAAATGTTAAAACAGATACTTCTCAATTCTGTTCCAGAATCACTGCTGCTACACGGGTTTTGTTGAGGGCATAGAAGATTCTTCAGTGTCTCTTTGTACCTGCCAGGGTCTCAGGTAGGATTTACACCCTCAAAGCACAAAGCGTTAGGTGTATTAGTCAGCGGTAAATGCAGGGTAGAGGTGGGTTACTCTTCGGAGCGTTGGTTGGACTTATTGGGCCAAATGGCCTGTTTCCATATTGTCGGGAATCTAGTCTAATTATTTGCTTAATTAACCTGTTTGTTGTAACTTACTGGTAGTACTCTCACCGCCATGTCTCATTGTTGTGGATTCAAGCCCCTGTCTAGATTGGCAATCCATTGTGGTATCAAGGGAATGGTGCACTATTGGTGGGGCCCACCTACCATCTTGCGGTTGAAAGTGTTATACGGCACTGTTTCAGAGTAGAGAAGTTGATCTCTTCCTCACCTCCAGGCCACTATTAATTCCCCAATTAACATAATTAAAACAAAGCATTCGGCAGAAGATACAGAAGCCTGAACACGCACCAGCAGATTCAGGACCAGCTTCTTCCCTGCCAATATTAGACTGATGAATTGACCCTGTAGTCTCAAATAACACTGACTTTGCCAACATGGATGTTGCCTAGCGCACGCCCTGTGCAGTGTAACCTGTATGCCTCTGTCTAAGTAAGTTTGATCTGTACATCCTTGCTTACTGTGATCTACCTGTACTACTCGTAAACAAAACTTGTCATTGTGACAAGATCAATCAAGCTATCAATTAATATTCAGACCTGTATGCAAATTGGCTGCTGAGTTATTTATCTCACAGGACTGCCTGTACTTCACTGGCCATATCTAAGGGGCAACATGAGATTATAAAATGTGGTTTAATAGATACAAGTCCTTTCTTTCTGTTTATGTTAAATCTATCACCCTTTGCCAAAGTTAAGTTCTTGTCAATGTGAGAGTCTCACACATGCCTCCCAATGCAGTGGCTACATATCAATCGGCGATCAGAGATATGCCATTGACCCCATGGAAAACAGCAACCAGAAACACAAAGTGATCCAGCTGGGGCATGTCCGTACCAAGAGGCACATTCTTCCTCTGTTCCCCAAGACATCCATGGTAAGAAACCAAGGCTAACCCTAAACGTGGATGTTAGTCAGGAAGTGAAAGGGGCACACCAGGCTGTGTTGAGGGTTGACTCTGGATATTCAAGAAATTGTGGCAATGACACCCTTGCCAGGCCTTAATGGAACTCTAGGGCAACTGCTAGAGCTAGTGTTAGATGGTT
The DNA here is from genome assembly GCF_020745735.1 of Hemiscyllium ocellatum. Taxonomy (NCBI): domain Eukaryota; kingdom Metazoa; phylum Chordata; class Chondrichthyes; order Orectolobiformes; family Hemiscylliidae; genus Hemiscyllium; species Hemiscyllium ocellatum. The sequence goes on from NC_083401.1 coordinate 19,845,059, forward strand.
CATCTCGATGAAGGCAGGTGATCCCAGAGAGCATCGACTATGTTTCTCAGCTTGTTAGTAAGCACTTGAAGAAGCAATTGGGCAGTTCTACTCTTCTCAACTTAGATCTATTCCAGCCTGCCATTGTCCACATTGGAATGAAAAACCTCACAATCTTTCTGGTTACTATCAGGGTACATACCTGCGTCTGTTATTGCCCTGTACCAGCCTCCAAAGGTGGACCAATGTCCTGCTCCACCACACTTCCATCAGCTACCCAGCACTGTCAGAATTACATCCTCACTCTACCTTTAAAGTTAACCTGCTCCTTAACATGCCTATTCATTTTCTAAGTCTAGATGCTGTATGGTTTGGTTTGACCAGGTCCTAGAGCCTAAATGAAAGGGTAAATTTCACAATACAGCCAATATCAGTGTAATACAGACTATCAGCTGATGGGGAAGTGATAGTGTAGTGGTACTATCACTGGAGTGTTAATCCAGCGACACAGGTAATGTTCTGGGGTCCCAGGTTCAAATCATACTGTGGCAGATGGTGGAATTTGAATTCAATGAAATCAATTCTGGAATTAAGCGTCTAGTGATGACCATTGTCAATTGTTGGAAAAAAAACCACCTGTCCTTTAGGGAAGGAAACTGCCATCCTTACCTGAGCTGGCCTCCATGTAACTCCAGACCCAAAGCGATGTGATTGACCCTTAACTGCCCTCTGGGTAATTAGGGATGATAATAGGAACTGATGCTCTTATCGTGTGAATGAATAAAAAGGAAAGGTGTTTCAAAGTGTAGTTTACTTGGGTAAAGTAAGAGGAAGAGAAGAGAAAGTTGTAAGAAGATAAAAGAAAAATAACGATTAAATGACAAAAAAAAACGTGGCTTTCAAATTCTGTACATACAGTCCAATGTCTGACAGTGTGACATTGGACATGTTTGAAAATATCCCATTTGCTATTCAGTATTCAATGAAATATGATTTAGCATTCAGATACCGGGACTATTTGACCAGCCATTAGATGTTGGTGGGACCCTTGTTTAATTATTGCCTTTGTCACTTTGTTTAAAGTAGAGTGTTAGTCTGGTTGGCCACACACAAAGTGGACATGAACCTTGACTCCCCCTCCCCCAACCTGCCAGGCCCTTGAATTTGGTTAAGGATAACCCACTGATGTTTTTGTCTAAAATCTGGGAAAATCCAACATCGGGCGTGGTTGTTATCCCATATGTGTGGATTTTAGACACGGGGCCTGTACTATGAGAAAAGAGGGAAGTAGGGTGGCCTCAGAGAAAATATTTGAAACTTGAAAGTGATCTAATAATACAAGCAGTTTAGGGAGCTTGACTAAATTTAGGGATGGCAGTAAGTTGGCTGAGGTACTTTCCATTGAGGGTAAGGAGTGTATACAAGTTGTGAACCAGAATTGGGAAGATGGAAGATTAGATTAGATTACCTACAGTGTGGATATAGGCCCTTCGGCCCAACAAGGCCACACCGACCCTCCGAAGAGTAACCCACCCAAATCCATTTCCCACTGACTATGGGCAATTTAGCATGGCCAATCTACCTGACCTGCACATCTTCAGACTGTGGAAGGAAACCGGAGCACCCAGAGGAAACCCACATAGACACGGGGAGAATGTGCAAAATCCACACAGATTGTCACCTGAGGCTGGAACTGAACCTGGAACTCTGGTGCTGTGAGGCAGCAGTGCTAACCACTGAGCCACCGGGCACAAAGGGAATTGAAGAGAAGGTGGTCCAGTTACATGGATAATTGAAATATCAAGAACAGGAATAGAACATAATCAAAATGGTGAATGGAATTATCTCTTTATCTCTCAAGAGCTAAGTCACAAGACAGTAGAAATTACACTGTAGCCATATAAAGCCCTAGTTGAACCAAAGCTGGAGTACTGTACTGTGAGTAATTCTGATTACTCCATGCAAAGGCATTGGAGGGAGTTCAAATTAGATACAGAGTCATAGAGGCATATCACGAATCAGAATTAAATTGAAAGGAGAGATTGCAGAAGCTTAGGTTGCAATTTAGAAGGTGATTCGATTGATTGTTTTCAAGGTATTGAGAAGAACTAATAAACAAATCGAGAAAAACTATTTCTTCTGCTCAGGGAGCTTAGGACTAAGAGGCTAGTTTCAAAATTGAATCAGACAAATGTGAAAGGGGATTCATCCTATAAATACATTTCCACAAGTTGGGGATTTTACACTTTGAGGCCTAGCCTAAGAATTACGGCCAGATCATTCAGGAGAGATATTGTTGTTGTTGTGTTGCCATTGTCTTACCAGCTCACAGGGTCTGCTCTCTTATTAGAGAGAAGCGACTGGTGGTGATTTAACCTGAGGGCCACCAGACCACAGGTGAGGAAAAGGGTTGAGAAGGAGATTTCTTCATGGGCACCTTAAACTGCTGATAGGAATTGAACCCAGGCTGTCGGCATCGCACTGCTCTGTAAACCAACAATCCAAGGAAGGACTTCTCTACATACAATGGGTAGAGGTTTGGAACTCTCTTCCATGAACAGCAGTGGATCCTGGATCAGTTGTTTATTTAAATCTGACATAGATACATTTTTGTTAAGCAAAACTATTAAGGGAGATGGGCCAAAAATAGGTCTATGGAGTAAGCCATGATCTCATTGAACAGTGGAACCGGCTCGAGGGATTGAATGGTCTACTCCTGTTCCTTTGACCCATGTTATATACAGTATTTGGTGATGCTAACCTGAGATCAATAGATGTTAGTTACCAGATGTACCAAGTCATCTGGGGCAAAAGGGAGTTTGGTCAGGGTTAGGATTAGGTTGAGGAGAAAGTGAGGTCTGCAGATGCTGGAGACTTAGGATTAGGTTGAGCCATAATTTTCTTCAATGGCAGAATGTAGTGGGGAAGTTAAAAAGCCAACCTTTGATGTGATGAATGACTTTCTAAAAATGGTATACCTGTACCTGCTTTCAGCTGAAGTGTTTAACATGCTACAATTGGAAGATTCTTGTATTCAAAACTCATTCAAGTGTTTGAGTACACCATCAAGGCTGACACTGTATAACAGAAGGGAAGTTCTCTCCTTTAACTAGGAAGTTAAACCAAGGACTGTCTGTTGCACGTTTGTATGTAAAAGCTGGTAATGACACTTCTGAAGATAAACAAGACAATCTAGGGCAGTACTGTGGCTCATTGTTTAGCATTGTTACCTCACAGCGCCAAGGGCCTGGGTGGAGTTTGCACATTCTCCCCATGTTGGTGTGGGTTTCCTCTGGATGCTCCTGTTTCCTTCCATAGTCCAAGATGTGCATGTTAGGTGGATTGGCCATGCTAAATTGCCCATAGTGTCACAGGGATGTGCAGGTGGGTGGGTTAGCCATGGGAAATGCAGGGTTAGAGGGATATGGTAGGGGGTGGATCTGGGTGGGATGCTCTTTGGAGGGTCTGTATGGACTCGATGGGCCAAATGGCCTATTTCCATGCTGTAGGGAGTCTATGATTCCATGATCTCCCAGTATCCCAGCACACATTTTTTGCCCTTCAGTAACATTCATTTCAATCCTAATTGTAGGATGTTGGAGAATCACAGTGCCTTTTCCCACATAAGAGATTAGAGACAATTAAAAAAAAAACTCCAGATGTTGGAATCCAAAGTAGACAAGCAGGTGGCTGGGAGAACACAACAAGCCAGGCAGCATCAGGAAGTGGAGAAGTTGACATTTCAGGTGTAACCCTTCTTCAGGACTGGGGGTGGGTATAAGGAAGAGCTGCAGATAAAGCAGGAGGCAGGGTGGTGAAGTGGGAGCAGGTGAAGATAGGTAGAGGGTACGACCTGGTTGGCCAATGGGAGGAATGAATCTGGTTGGTGGCAGGGAGGCATGGAAGAAAGGGGGAGGGGTTGAGAAGGGAGTCGGGTGAATGGGAAGGGAGGTTATTTAAAATTGGAGAACTTAGTGTTGAGTCCTCCAGGCTGTAGACTGCCCAGGCAGAAGATAAGGTTAGATTAGATTAGATTTACAGTGTGGAAACAGGCCCTTCGGCCCAACAAGTCCACACCGACCCGCCGAAGCGCAACCCACCCATACCCCTACATTTACCCCTTACCTAACACTATGGGCAATTTAGCTCGGCCAATTCACCTGACCCGCACATCTTTGTGACTGTGGGAGGAAACCGGAGCACCCGGAGGAAACCCACGCAGACACGGGGAGAACGTGCAAACTCCACACAGTCAGTCGCCTGAGTCGGGAATTGAACCCGGGTCTACAGGCGCTGTGAGGCAGCAGTGCTAACCACTGTGCCACCGTGCCGCCCATTGGAGGTGTTCCTCCAATAGGAACTGTGGTTTGTTTTGGCAATGGAAGAGGCCAAGGATGGTCCTGCCAGAAAGAGAATGGGAGGGGAATTGAAAGGGGTGATGACTGGGAGGTCCCATCAGCCCCTGTGGCCCAGCTGAGATCCTCGGCGAACTGCTCCCTCAATTTACGTTCGGTCTCTCCAATGTAGAGAAGACCACCTGATGCAGTAAACAAGGTTAAAAAAGAGGCAGGTGAACCTCTGTCTCACCTGGAAGGACTGTTTGGGCCCCTGGATGGAGGTGAGGAGGGTGGTGAACCGGCAGGTTTTGCATCTTTTCTGGTTACAGTGGAAGGTACCTGGGGGTTTGGTGGCGAGAGGAGAGGGAGTTATTGGGGAGAGTGATGTGAACCAAGGACTGTTAGAGGGAATGGTCCTTGCAGAAGACAGAGAGGGATGGGGAGAGAAAGATGTTCTTGGTGGTGGGGGTCTATTTGGAGTTAGCTAAAGTGTTTAAGGGATGATGCGTTGGATGCAGACACTGGTGGAATGATAGGTGAGGACAAGGGGAACTTGGCTTTATTGCACTCGGGGGGGGGGTTTAGAGTGGTGGAACAGGGAATGGAGGTAGTGCAGTGCAGGGGTGTCTGGATGATGGAGGGAGGAAAAGCACATTGTTCAAAATAGGCGGCCATCTGGGATGCTCACGAATAGAATGTCTCCTCGTCCGAGCAGATGCGGTGGAGGTGGAGGAATTGAGAAAATGGGATGAAGTTAGAACATAGAACATAGAACATCACAGCACAGTACAGATCCTTCATCTCTTGATCTTGCACCGACCTGTGAAATCACTCTGAAGCTCATCTAACCTACACTATTCCATTATCCATATGACTATCGAATGACTATTTAAATGCCCTTAAAGTTGGTGAGTCTACTACTGTTGCAGGAAGTGTGTTCCATGTCCCTACTACTCTCTGAGTAAAGAAACTACCTCTAACATCTGTCCTATATCTACCACCCCTCAATTTAAAGCTACATCCCCAAGTTCTGGAAGGATATTGGGTGGGAGGAGGTGTAGTTCAGGTAGTTATGGGAGTCTGTAGGTTTGCAGGTTTGTAGGACTGTAGGTTGTAAGAACAGCTGCCTTTTCACAATTTATTGATAGGATGTGAACATCATTGGCTAGGCAAACGTTTGTTGACCGTCCCTAATTGCCCAGAGGGCAGTTAAGAAATATCTATATTGTTGTGGGCCTGGAGTCACATGTAGGCCCGATCAGGTGAGAACTGCATATTTCCTTCCCTGACGGACATTAGTGCATCAGATGGGTTTTTAACAACAATGGTTGAGCGTCCTGAAACAGAACACAGAGGCACTATCGGTCATCACCATCAATGACTACAAACTCAACATCATTCGTCAGTTTACATACCTTGGCTCTACCATCACTGAGAACCTCTCCTTGGACACAAAGATCAACAAGAGGATAAGGAAAGCAGCCTCAACTCTTGCTCGCCTCACAACTTGAATATGGACAAATCCCAAGCTGACAGCGAAGACAAAAATATCAGTCTACAACATCTGAGTCATAAGCATACTGTTGTATGGCAGTGAAACGTGGACTACATACGCCAGATGGGAGAGGAGACTTAACATCTTCCACCTGAGGAGTATCTGGCATATCCCTGGCAAGAAAGATTGTCCAACGCAGCGGTCCTATTTCACTCTGGCCTTCCCAACATGAACACTCTGCTCAGGCAGCAGAGACTGCACTGGCTGGGTCATGTCCACGGCATGGAGGATGGCTGCATCCCAAAGGATAAGCTCTACGGAGAGCTAGCATCTGGGAAGAGACCAACTGGGCATCCCCAGCTCTGCTACAGGGCCATCTGCATGAGGGACATGAAGGCATTTGATATCGTTACAGAGTCCTGGGAAAGGCTTACAGCTGACCTCATGAGATGGAGAAGCACCCTGAACCAACACCTCAAAACAGGGGAAAAGAAGCTGATGAGCGCTGCAGCAGACAAGTGGACATGCAGGAAGGAGTGCAGCAACTCGAGCAGATCAACAACCACATACAGACGTGACCTCTGCGGCCGGGACTGTCACTCCAGCATTGGTCTCCACAGTCACAAGCGACGTTGCTCCAGGGAAGCAGCGAGGATGCAACGCATGGCCAGGCATGACCAAAATGCGCCTCACTCATTGGTTTCATGGTCAATTTTAGACTCTTAATTCCAGATTCTAATTGATTTTAAATTTCATCCACGGTGGAATTTGAGCCCAAGTCCCCGGAACGTTACCTGCATTACTGAATTAATAAACTGTGTGATAAAACCACGAGATAAAACCCTTTGTGTATCTAAATGCACATGATAAATTTTCTAACGTTTCCAGGAGACATAATAGCAGAACTGCAGATAATTCTCTCTGTGTGTAAGAAGGAGAGTAGCAGGGACATACATTCACCATTGTGTTCCTCCTCTTCCTTTCTCTTGAGCAGAGTCGGAACGCCAACCTCAGCATCGAGCTCTTCCTGGTGGCTGACAGAGAAGAGGTAAGTTTTTTTTATTGGGTCAAGGCCATTCAGGCCCTCAGCCTAACACTGCTGTTCAAACAGGTTATGGAAAATCTGTACTCCCACCGCACATCCCTGAATACCCATCCCTTCAACTCAAGGAGCTTCTGGCCTGATAACTGAGTGGCTTACGTGTAATGCACAGGCACAGAATGCAAGATTTGATCCCTGGTCTGAGTCATAGAGTCGTACAGCACAGAAACTTCAGATACTTCAATCCAACCAGTCCATGCCGATCATAATCCCAAACTAAACTCGTCCCACCTACCTGCACTGGGCCCATGTTCCTCCAAACCTTTGTTATTTATGTACTTATGTAAGTGCCTTTTAAATAGACAATAGACAATAGACAATCGGTGCAGGAGTAGGCCATTCAGTCCTTCGAGCCTGCACTGCCATTCAATATGATCATGGCTGATCATTCCTAATCAGTATCCGCTTCCTGTCTTATCTCCATTACCCTTGATTCCACTATCTTTGAGAGCTCTATCCAACTCTTTCTTAAATGAATCCAGAGACTGGGCCTTCACTGCCCTCTGGGACAGAGCATTCCACACAACCACCACCCTCTGGGTGAAGAAGTTTCTCCTCATCGCTGTCCTAAATGGTTTACCCTTTATTTTTAAGCTGTGTCCTCTGGTTCGGCACTCACCCATCAGCTGAAACATGTTTCCTGCTGCCAGAGTGTCCAATCCTTTCATAATCTTAAATGTCTCAATCAGATCCCCTCTCAGTCTTCTGAACTCAAGAGTATACAAGCCTAGTCGCTTCAGTCTTTCAGTGTAAGGTAATCCCTCCATTCCAGGAATTGACCTCATGAACCTACGCTGCACTCCCTCAATAGCCAGAATGTCTTTCCTCAAATTTGGAGACCAGAACTGCACACAGTACTCGATGTGTGGTCTCACCAGGTCCCTGTACAACTGCAGAAGAACTTCTTTGCTTCTATACTCAATCCCTCTTGTTATGAAGGCCAGCATACTATTAGCTTTCTTCACTACCTGCTGTACCTGCATGCTTGCCTTCATTGACTGGTGTACAAGAATACCCAGATCTCTCTGTACTGCCCCTTTATCTAACTTGACTCCATTTAGGTAGTAATCTGCCTTCCTGTTCTTGCCACCAAAGTGGATAACCATACATTTATCCACATTAAACTGCATCTGCCATGCATCTGCCCACTTACCTAACTTGTCCAGGTCACCCTGTAATCTCCTAACATCCTCATCACATTTCACCCTGCCACCCAGCTTTGTATCATCAGCAAATTTGCTAATGTTATTGCTGATACCATCTTCTATATCGTTAACATATATTGTAAAAAGCTGCGGTCCCAGCACAGATCCCTGCGGTATCCCACTGGTCACTGCCTGCCATTCCGAAATGGAGCCGTTTATCACTACCCTTTGTTTCCTATCAGCCAACCAATTTTCAATCCAATCTAGTACTTTGCCCCCAATACCATGTGCCCTAAGTTTACTCACTAACCTCCTGTGTGGGACTTTATCAAAAGCTTTCTGAAAGTCCAGGTACACTACATCTACTGGATCTCCCTCATCCATCTTCAGAGTTACATCCTCAAAAAATTCAAGAAGATTAGTCAAGCACGATTTCCCCTTCATAAATCCATGCTGACTCTGTCCTATCCTGTTACTACTATCCAGATGTGCCGTAATTTCATCCTTTATAATAGACTTCAGCATCTTTCCCACCACTGAGGTCAGACTAACTGGTCTATAATTTCCTGCTTTCTCTCTCCGACCATTCTTAAAAAGTGGTATAACATTAGCCACCCTCCAATCCTCAGGAACCGACCCCGAGTCTAGCGAACTCTGGAAAATAATCACCAACGCATCCACGATTTTCCGAGCCACCTCCTTCAGTACCCTGGGATGTAGACCATCAGGCCCCGGTGACTTATCAACCTTCAGACCTAACAGTCTCTCCAACACCAAATCCTGGCAAATATAGATTCCCTTAAGTTCAGGTCCTTCAGCCACTGTTACCTCAGGGAGATTGCTTGTGTCTTTCCCAGTGAACACAGATCTGAAGTACCCATTTAATTCTTCTGCCATTTCTTTGTTCCCCGTAATATATTCCCCTGTTTCTGTCTTGAAATCCCCATCTTAGGGAAAAGCCACCTACCATTAATCCTACCTCATTATTATATAAACCTCTATAAGGTCACCTCTCCACCTCCTACACTCCAGTGAAAGAAGTTCCATCCTATACAGTCTTTCTTTGTACCTTCCATATCTGGCAACATCCAAAAGTTTGTGTTAGCATCCCATGGTTAAAGCAACTTGGGGAGTAGGTATGGCAGCACAGTGGGCTGGAGCGGGAAGAGGAGTTGGAGGGGGATAGGGGTGGTGGTGGAGGGAGGATGAGAGGAGAAATCAGTTTACCTTTCTGATCCGAATACCCAACCTGGTCACTTGGCTGCAGGAAAGCAAATAGAAATTGAAGGCAATATTGGCTGTAATGATACCCCAATGCCCTATTCAAGATAAACCAGCTTTTCCAATGCAGATTACCCACGTGTTCGTAGTCACAAATTCGCTTGTTTTGATATCATCCTAAAGAGAGAGTGAGTTGAAAAAAAACGTTGATGAGGTGTGAGAAACATAGGAGTGTGGATTGTGTGGGGAATATGCAAAAGTTTTGCGCTGCTGAATGAAAAGCTGCCCTGTTTTAAATTTTGCTGAGAACTGCTCTCGCAGGGAATGAGACAAAATCTCTTCAAAATTGCATTACTGACATTCTCTGCAGGAAGACAGTCCTACCACTCACTATCGCTTTGTTTTCCACAGTTCCTCCGAACTGGAAGGGACCTCAGAAAGACCCAGGAACGACTAATTACACTTGCTCATCATGTTAATCAGGTAATGGAAATAATGCTTTTCCTACTGGGCAGTCTTAAGATCAGAATAGGAAAATAACAGGGCAGCAAATAGGTAACTCAAAACAGCCATGAGAATCCTGATGAAGGGGCTTATGCTCGAAACATCAATTCTCCTGCTCCTCGGATGCTGCCTGACCGGCTGTGTTTTTTCCAGCACCACACTCTTAGACTCTGATCTCCAGCATCTGCAATCCTCACTTCCTCCTACTCAAAACAGCCAATCTTGTGTTTTAAGGGAATATATATGTACAGTAATAGGAAGAAGAGTGGATTTCAGAAGTTGAGGAGTCCCAGAAAGGAATGAGTTGGAGTGAGAGGCAATACCAGGGGTGTTAATCCAACATGCTGAATGCACGGGGACCGCTGTAGGGTTTGGAGTCGAGAGAGCAAATGAAAAATGATCAGTGAATTGAAACTAAAATGTTGTCGATCTTTAACGTTTCTTTGAGTAGTTGTATTCGTTCCAAAAATAGTGCCATGCTTGGGAAACAAAAAATGAACGAAAGAATGTATATTCAACAACAAAACAATCTGATGATATTTCACAACCTCTGTCTCTTAATCAGAAACAAACCAAATCCAGCCCCACTTTTTTTGTAATTACTTGGCATCAACACTATGGGTCGCTAGGGAGTTGGAGTGTTTCACATTAACCTTCCACTCAAGTAACCATGACAACCAAATAGATTTGGGACTATATAATGGACAGAAAATTTCAGTAACTCCCCCAGTCTGCAAAACTGTTACAGTTTTGGTTAATTATTCCAGCAATGTCAGAATTTATTGCCTGTCCAGATTAGGTATTGCTGAAGCTCTTGGGTGGGTGGTGTCTCTCCCTGTAGTGCTTGTAGCAACAACAACCATTACATTTAGGTAGTGTATTTCTCACTGAAACACCAGAACCAGAGGGAGAGATCTAGAATTGTTACAGCACACAAGGCCATTTGACCCATCATGTCCATGCTGACCCTCCAAAGCAGCAATCCATACACTGCCAATCACCTCCCATCCCTATCAAATCAATCCTTAGGAAAATGTAGAAAGGTTTATGACGCAGAGGGAGGTCACTTTACCTAATCCCATTTCTCAGCTCTTGTTTAGATTAGATTCCCTACAGTGTGGAAACAGGTCCTTCGGCCCAACAAGTCCACACCGACCCTCCGAAGAATAATCCACCCAGTCCCATTTCCCTCTGGCTAATGCACCTAACACTACGGGCAATCTTACATGGCCAATTCACCTGACCTGCACATCTTTGGACTGTAGGAGGAAACCGGAGCACTCAGAGGAAACCCACACAGACACGGGGAGAATGTGCAAATTCCACACAGACAGTCGCCTGAGGTTGGAATCGAACCTGGGACTCTGGTGCTGTGAGGCAGCAGTGCTAAAGTCTCTGGTGCTTATCCAGGCACCTTTTAAATGAGTTGAAAATTTCTGCCTCTACTATCCTTTCAGAGGCTGAGTTCTAGCCCTCTCTACCTACTGTGTGGAAAGTTATTACCTCATTGTCCACCTGATTCTTCTACCGTGCACCTTTACCCAATGCCCCCTGGTCACTGACCCCTTGGCTGAGGGCATCCAGTCTAACCAGGCCTCTCACAACATTGTACACCTCTGTCAAATATAGCGTGGGTTTGGGACCCAGCTCAGTGAAGACTGCTCCATTGCTGATATAATGAAGGGATCAGGTAGAGACTGAAGACTTATGTAAAAATCTCTAAGGAAGATTTACAGGCGCTAAGCACACTCTTGTGTTTTTTTCAGATCTATTACAAGGAGCTAAATATCCAGATTTTTCTCGTTGGCATTGAAATTTGGACAACAAGAAACAAGATTAGCTCTAGCCAGGATACCTCAAAAGCTCTGCTTAATTTTATGAAGTGGAGAAGCAAAGATCTTCTGCCAAGGATACACCACGATAACGCCCAACTTGTTAGGTAACTGTGGGCCTGTGCCGGTGCACAACTCTTTGAGGGTGTTGGGAATGAGGATGGATTTCTGGTGACAGACTGGCATCATCGCATGGGAAACTGCACTTTCCAGGTCTGAAAGCACCAAGTGACATGCACAAAGGGCATCTGCCATCCTCACCTAGTCTGACCTACATGCGACTCCAGACCCACAGCAATGTGGTTGGCTCTCAACAGCCCTTGGCCAATTAAGGATGGCCAATGAATGCTGGCCTAGCCAGTGATGCATTTGCCCTTTGGATGAATAAGAAAAAAGACAATTCTGAAGTCTGAGAATTAGCACTCACACTTTTCATTTACATGGACTCTTATCAGAACATAAGAACATAAGCTAGGAGCAGGAGTAGGCCGCTTGGCCCTTCAAGCCTGCTCTGCCGCTCAATGAGATCATGATTCATCTTTTCATGGAATCAGCTCCAATGTTTTCACCATATCTCTTAATTCCTTTATTTTTCAAACAAGTATCTACCTTACCTTTAAGGGGATTACTGAAGTAGCGTCAACTATGTCCCTGGGCGAAGAATTCCATAGATTAACAACCCTCTGGGTGAAGAAGTTCCTTCTCAATTCAGTGCTAAACCTGCTGCCTCTAATCTTGAGGCCATGCCCTCTTGTCCTAGTCTCACCCACCAGTGGAAACATCTTCTCTATTTATATTTTATAGATTCCCTTCATAATTTTATATGTTTCTCTAAGATCCCCCCCACCACCATTCTTCTGAATTCCAATGAATATAATCCCAGTCTACTCAGCCTTTCCTCATAAACCAACCCCCTCAATTCCAAAATCAACCCAGTGAACCTCCTCTGCACCCCCTCCAGTGCCAGTACATCCTTTCTTAGGTAAGGAGACCAAATCTGCATACAGCACTCCAGGTATGGCCTCACCAGTACCCTATGCAGCTGTAACACTACCTCTTCACTCTTAAACTCAATCCCTTTACCAATGTAGGATGTGATTCCGTTTGCCTTCCTAATTACCTGTTGTACCTGCAGACCAACCTTCTATGGTTCATGCACAAGGACACCCAGATCCCTCTGCAAATCAGCATGCTACAACTTTTTACCATTCAAGTAATAATCTATTTTGCTGTTACTCCTTCCAAGATGTATGACTGCACATTTACTAACATTGTGTCCCATCTTCCAGACCTTTGCCCACTCACTCAATGTTTCTTTGCAAAGTTTTACAGCACAGACAAAAGCTGTTAGACATGATTATTTTTTTCTGATCCACATGAGTCTTTTTCTTTCTTTCTGCCTAATGTTGAGCCTTGCATAAGAACTTAAAACATAGGAGTTGGTGTGGCCCCCTCGACCCCGTTTCACCATTCAATTAGATCTTAACTGATCAATTGTAGAATTAGATAGAAATAGGCCCAATTTGATTGAAGTTTTGGTGTTAGACGAAGGCAAAGCTTTTAATGTAGTCTATTTGGAGTTCAGTAGGACTTTTTAATAAGGTCTCGCATGGGAGATTGACAGCAAAGCTAAGAGACCATGGGATCCCAGGAAATTTGGCTAATTGGATCCACAATCGGCTGCGTGGCAGGAAGCAGAGGGTATGTTTGAGAGTATTTTTCTGACTTAAAGTCTGTCTCCAGTGGAATCGAACAGGGGTCACTGTTGCGGCCCTTACTGTTCATGGTTTATAGAAATGATTTTGACTTGAATGTAAGCAGGTTGACAAGAAGTTCCCAGACACGTAAATGAATGCGGTGGTAAGTAGTGAGGAGGATTCAGTCAGGCTGTTCAAATGGGATGACGAGTGGCAAAAGGAAGTCAATATGGATTAATGTGAGGTGATGCACTTGGGCAGAACAAACAAGGCAGGGGTACACATGATGAGAAGTAGGACCCGAGGAAGCACCGAGGATAGAGGGACATTGGTGTGCATGTAGATCAACCCCTTAAGGTAAGAGGACAGGTGGATAATGTGCTTAAGAAGGCATATACTATACTTTCCTTTATTAGTCAAGGCATAGAGTTTAAGAGCAGGGAGGTTGTTCGCGGATGGCACTCTGTTAGATGACATCAGGGGCATCTGACAGCAGGGATGTTATTGCTGGAACTATATAAAGCATTGGTCAGGCCCCAGCTAGAGTATTGTGTGCAGTTCTGGGATCCACGATTTGGAAAGGATGTGATAGCACTGGAAAGGGTGTTGAGGAGATGTACCAGGCTGCTCCCTGGGCTGGAGAGTTTAGTCATGCAGAGTGATTGGACCGACTGCGGTTGTTTTCCCTGGAACAAAAAAGACTGGGAGGAGACAATAATGAGGGGCATTGAAATGGTAGTCAAGAAGAGATGTTTCCTTTCGATGGAGGGATCAATGACCGGGGGGATGGATTGAAGATAAGGGGTAGGAAGTTTAGAGGAGATGTGAGGAAAAGATTTTTCATCTGGTGGATGGTGGAAATCTGGAACTCACTGCCTATAAGGGTGGAAGATGAAGAAACCCTCATAACATTTAAGAAGTGTTTAGATGTGCACTTGCAATGCTAATGCATAACAGGCTATGGGTTAAGTGTTAGAAAATAGGATTAGAATAGTTAGGTAGTTTTTTTAAAATTGTAAATTGCTCTGACTCTTTTTTTGGCCAACCAGTGTTCATTTGCCACATTTTTTATTCATTGACAGGATGCTGGTATCACTGGCTAGGCCAGAATTTATTATGCATCCCTAATTGCCCCAGCCAGTTAACTTGCAACTATACTTCCGTGAGTCTGGAGTCACGTTTAGGCCAGATTGAGTGAGGGTGACCCCAAAACACATTAGTAACCCAAATGGACGTTTTTCCTCCAACAATTGTCAAAGATTTCAGCGACACCGACAAACAATTGGTTCTCAACTTTTATTGAAATAAAATTCAGCCATCTTCTACTAAACAGGAGATGAACCAAAGTGCCCAAAACATTACCTGGGTTGCTAGGCAACTAGCCAACTGAGAATACAATTAGGCCATCACTTCCTCTTAACGTTTGCTCACGTTACCCTCATCTAAATTTGTTACCTATTGACTCTTCCCTATATTGTTTAACCAGCTCCCCCTTAAATATATCTTCAGAATTCCCTTAAACCAATCTGTACAGTAGTGAGCTCCTCATTCTCATCATTTTGGATAAGGAATTGTAAAAGTGAAAAAGGAGGCTATTCAGTCCTATTCTTGGTGACTATCCCACACAAATGGACAGTAGCTATACTCTTCCAAGTCTCCTTCCTATTGGAAAGATGGTGTGAAACTTGAAAGGGTTCAGAAAAGATTTACAAGGATGTTGCCATGGTTGGAGGATTTGAGCTATAGGGAGAGGCTGAACAGGCTGGGGCTGTTTTCCCTGGAGTATCAGAGGCTGAGGGGTGACCTTATAGAGGTTTACAAAATAAATGAGGGGCATGGATAGGGTAAATAGGCAAAGTCTTTTCCCTTGGGTCGGGGAGTCCAGAACTAGAGGGCATAGCGCTTTTCCAGCAACACATTTTCAGCTCTGATCTCCAGCATCTGCAGTCCTCACTTTCTCCTAGAGGGCATAGGTTTAAGGTGAGAGGGGAAAGATATAAAAGAGACCTATGGGGCAACTTTTTCACCCAGAGGGTGTATGGAATAAGCTGCCAGAGGAAGTGGTGGAGGCTGGTACAATTACAACATTTAAGAGGCATTTGGATGGGTATATGAATAGGAAGGGTTTGGAGGGATATGGGCTGGGTGCTGGCAGGTGGAACGAGATCTCAATGACTCTATAACTCACCTTCACTCTTCTATCCATATCCTTTGATCTGTTTCAGACCAAAGGCCTTAAAAAAAATTTCACTTAACACCCTGTGTCTCGATGGCTTGAATTCCTATACATTTGGTGTGGGATCGGAAGGGGAGAGAATATTTGTAAACCTATGTACTTTTAGTATACCTTCTGCATTGCCATAAATTGACTGTAATGAACGCTGAGGTATTTTTGGATTGTACAGAAATGTAACTCCCAGCTGCACCACTGAGGGGAGCTGTTGCTTTAGAATATTATCAAAATAGGCTGGTGGTTGTAGATGGGTATCCTCAGCACAGGTCTGGAGTACTGCAGAACCAATGAGTTGTTTATGGAAGTATTACCATGAAGTTATATAAGGAGGGTGCCTTGCAGTCAGTAGTGCCTTGTATTTCAACATTTTCACTGAATGATCTTCCTGACTATTTTGTTTCTCCTCAGTGGCATGCCTTTTAAAGAGTCAGTGGGACAAGCCTATCTGAATGCCATGTGCTCAGAAGAGAGAAGTGGAGGAGTTGTCAAGGTATGGCCTTATGTTGTTCAGGCAAATCTGCTTGGGTGAAGTTTAATTCTTTTTGAGGCGAATTCTGAAAAATGGGGTTTAAGATCCAATACAGCGTTAGTGGATATAAGATATGGCTCAGATTAAGTGTGAATCAGATGTAACCTGAATGAGACTCATGTAAAGCACTGTGTAAGCCGTTACAAGTGGGTCAGATAGGATCTCTCCAGCGTGGAAGCAGGACATTTGCCCCTTTGAGTCCATACAAATCTCTGAAGAGCATCCCACCCACACCCACTCCCCCTATCCTAGCATTTCCCAAGGCTAATCCTCCAAGCTGACATGTCCCTGGACACTATTTGGCAATTTAGTAGGGTCAATCCACCTGATAATGTTAGGCATTGCATTTGATTGGTTTCAGGGGGCGGCACAACATCGAGGGCCGAAGGGCCTGTACTGCGCTGTAATGTTCTATTGCTCTACCCAAATAAAGAGATGGTACATGGTTGCCATAGCATGAGAAATTTGCAAAATACTGAATCCCTCATCAATTTCTTGGTTGATCAATATTGACCGGAAACTCAACTGAGTCAGTCATATAAATAATGTGCCTTCAAGGTCAGGCCAGAGGCTGGGAATGCTGTGTGAAGCGAGTAACTTGTCTCCCGACTCCCCAAAGCATTCATTACCTGGAAGAAAGAAGTCAAGGCCCTGATAGAACATTCTCCACTGGCCAAGAGTGAAGTTCTAATCACACTCAAGAAGCTCAACACAGAGCAGCCTGCCTGATCAAAACTCCATCCACCACCGTAGACATTCTCGGTCTCCATCACCAACATACAATGGCATTAGGGGGTTGGGTCACTTCGTTGGCTAGCTTTACAATGCAGAGCAATACCGACAGTGGGGGTTCAATTCCTGCCCTGGCCGAGGTTACCATGAAGGACTCTCCTTCTCAATTGCTCCCCTGCGTGGTGACTTCAGAATAAACTCACCACCAATTTTCTCTCTCTTTCCTTAATGAAAAGGAAGAGATGTGGTCTGTAAGGCTACGGTGACTTTACATTGGTATCACTAGCTACAATATACAAGATGCATTGGATCAAGTTTCCTTCAGCAGGACTTCCTAAATCCATGAACTTTACCAGCAAAGAACAAAAAGGCAGCTAAATGCATCTCCTGAAAGATCCCATGTAAGCCATTTACCGTCCTGACTTGGAACGTTGTCAACTTTCCTGCAGTTTTGTTGGATCGAAATCCTAGAACCTACCACTCACCTCTCACTATTGGTATACCTACGTACCAATGATTCCCAGCAGGCAGCTGACCCCTTCTCGGGCATTTAGGGATGGCTGGCTCAGGCACATCCCTGTGAACAGAATCACAAGTCAGTTATATCACAAGTTAATGAGAGCAGGGTCAGAAATAGCACAGTTCAATGATTACTCCGCTCATGAAGGATGGGATTAAGCATGGGTTTGATGCAGCTGCATCTCATTTAGCTCCCCCCTTTTGCAATCTGTTCTCACACCGACAATAAGAGAATGTGACACTCCAGATCTCACACCTGCTCATCTCGTGACTTCTTTTTGAGGATTTTTGCCAAACAGAGCAGAATTAAAGGCAGTTTTCTGCTGTCTGTGTATTCACACTTAAAGTTGGATTAAGACCTTGAAAGTCTTTTCATTTAACAACCATTTAACAGGGAGCAGGGAAATATATACCCATTGGTCTTAATTCTATGTAAATGACAGGTCCAGAATAATTACTTCACTGGATCACGGAAAGCTAAAATGAAATTCACTTCATCAATGAAGGGTTGGGCTGTTCCTCTGTTTGGACAAGTTAGTGACAAGGACAGTTTAAAATTATCAGTAAGAATGATCTTGAGACGGGTTACAGGAAATTTATTTGTATAGAGAGCTATTGAAGGAAAAGGGAAATAATGAGGCAACTTTGAAGAGATGTTTACAATAGAGGGAGGTAAAGAGAATGAAGGCACTTCCATTACAGAAGCACCCATTTGGCCGATCGAGACCATGACACTAACCTGCAGAGCAATAATTTCAGTGCCACTGCCCTATTGATTTATTGTTGTCACATGTACCGAGATACAGTGAAAAGTGTTGTTTTGCATGCTATACAGGCAGCTTGTACCATATAAAGTGCATCTGGGTAACAGAACAGAATGCAGAATACAGTATCATAGCTCCAGAGAAAGTGCACAGACAGAGATCAGAATTAACACTTGAGAGAGGTCTGTTCAAAAGTCTGGTAACAGTGGGGAAGAAGCTGTTCTTGAATCTGTTTGTACAGTACTTTTATTCGTCCTGAAAGGTTTTGGCCTGGAACATTGACTTTCCTGCCCTCAGAAGCTCTCTGAAGCTGTAGTCTTCCAGCTTCACATCTATTGACTCTGACTTCTAGCATCTGCAGTCCTCACTGTCTCTCATACAAACTTTTATATCTTCTGCCTGATGGAAGAGGGTGGAAGAGAGTATAACTGGGATGGGAGGGGACTTTGATTGTATTGGCTGCTTTTTCCAAGGCAGGGGGATGTCTCGATGGAGTCAATGGATGCAAGGCTGGTTTGTGTGATGCACTGGGCTGTGTTCACAACTCTCTGTAGTTTGTTGTGGTCTTGAGAAGAGCATTTGCTGTATCAAGCTGTGATACCTCCATATAGGATCCTTTCTATAGTGTATATATGAAAATTGATAGCATTATTTCCTTTGAGTGTTCATCAAATTTCTTTTGAAATCACCTCCTCATCAATGATTCCATCACCCTTATTTGGGCAGTGAGTTCCAGGCCATTTCCACTCATAGCTTGAAGCAGTCCTTTCTCATGTTTCCCTGTATTGCTTACCCAAAACCTTAAGTCAGCATCCTCTAGTCTTTGTGCCATCAGCTAACAGAAAGGATATTTTCTTGATTACCTTATCTAGCCTGATGTAATCTGCAACCTCGATTATATCTTCCAGAAGTCGCTTTTACTTCAAGAAGAATGACCCCAGCCTTTCCAACTGAACCTTGTATCTAAACCACCCTCAAAGATTCTCAGGAACCATTTTAATAAACCTCCCCTGCACCCTCTCAAAGTCCGACGCACTCTTGCTAAAGTGTGTTTTCATATTCCTCGGAATCCACCTGCGTCAGTTCCTATTTAATGAGGTACCATTTACTTCTCAACAATCTTCAATAATCTTAATTTATGCACATTATTTCTTTTTTGGAGTTCTATGCGCTGATGTCCCTCACCTTGTCAGTTTAGTTTAAACCCTCCCCAGCCACAAAGAATTAATTGGTTTTGCGGGTTGGATGAGTTAGAAAATTTGCTTGTGCTATAAAATCTCAAAGATGTAGATAAAAAATTGTGAACTTATACCAAAGTGTGGAAGTTGCTTTATATGACAAGGTGTGTCATGTTAATGAATGCCATGTTGTTTCTTTGTCACCCCTGTTCCATTTGCAGGACACATGGGCCAGCACCCGAGAAGTGGCTAAATATATCGCTCATGAGATAGGTCACAATCTGGGAATGTATCACGATGAACCCAGTTGTCAATGCCCTGTCACCTCTGGGAAGTGCTTATTGGCGGAATCAGCAATGTAAGGACAAACAACAAATCCTTCATTCTGCTTAATGAGCTTGTAAAGGTCATTCTACTCCTTAAAAGAAAGACTTAACAATTGTTTCCTTTGCAACATTTATACGTCAACCTATCCGGATCATTTGCAGATACGCAGTAAACCAGTATTGAGAGTGTGATGCTGGAAAAGCGCAGCACGTCAGGCAGCATCCGAGGAGCAGAGAATCGACATCAGGGCTTATGCCCGAAATGTCGGACTCTCCTGCTCCTCGGATGCTGCCCGACCTGCTGTGCTTTTCCAGTACCACGTTCTCGACTCTAACCTCTAGCATCTGCTGTCCTCACTTTCTCTTAGCTAAATCAGTATGACAAGTTTTATCCTATTTTGGACAGGCATATGAATAGAAATGGTTCAGAGGGATGTGGGCCAAATGCAAGCAAATGGCACCAATTTAGTTTGGGAAACTTGGTTGGCATGGATGAGTTGGACCAAAGGTATGCATAAATCTCTCTGGATTTTTATTTCCAGTGGCTTCATTGTATGCATTGACTACTGACCGAGGTTAAGCTGATCCCATGATGTGGCATCACAGAAAACCTTGTCTTTGAGCTGGCTATGCTCAAAGCACTTTGTGCTGGTGGTCCATGCAAGTGCAATGGTTGTTGTTTAAGTGAATGACCAGGATTCCAGGCAGCAATTGCTCTAACACCCAGACCAGCGGCACAGTAGGATGAATGTGATGCCTGGGAAAGTTGGCTTATCTCCTTTTCAGGCAAACAGGGAAAAAAAACTTGCGCAAAATTGTAAAGAGCTCAAGTTTTTTTAAAATTCATTCCTAAGATGGCGTCACTGGCTAGGCCAGCATTGTTAATCATTCCTAATTTGTCCAGAGGGCAGTGAAGAGTAAACCATACTGCTCTGGGTTTGGAGGTCACATGTAGGCCAGACCAGGTAATGATGGCAGTTTCCTTCCCTAAAGGACATTAGAGAATCAGATGGGTTTTCCCAACAGCTGGCAATGTTGGTCATTTATTGACTCTTAATATCAGATTTCTTTTTCCCATTAAATTTAAATTCCATGATCCGCTGTGGCAGGACTTGAACTTAGCTCCCCAAAATGTTACCTGGGCATCTCGATTAACAGTCCAGCAGAAACACCACGAGGCCACCACCTTCCCTTTGTGAAAATGATCAACTGGCTAACTCATGTGGGCAGACTATCAGTTGTGGATGAATGTATGGATGAAGGGTCTGCATATACGCACCAAGGAGTGGGTCACAGAGAGTCACACCCCTCACCCCCCAACTCCTGCTCCCTGTGACACCCATCACATGAGGCCTCAATACCTCCACAAAGAGCATGTTGTTTTTGCAGGCAATTCTCCACCTTGTCTGGGGAGGGCGCTGTACCAGCAACAGCCACAGCTTGCTCCATGGTATCTCCAGCCCCTGGAGCTGTCGACCTCTGATTGGACCTCCTCATTCCAAATGCCGGCCAGTCAGATACCTCATTGTGGGAAGATTAGATTACTTACAGTGTGGAAACAGGCCCTTTGGCCCAACAAGTCCACACCGACCCGCCGAAGCGCAACCCACCCATACCCCTTACCTAACACTACGGGCAATTTAGCATGGCCAATTCACCTGACCCGCACATCTTTGGACTGTGGGAGGAAACCGGAGCACCCGGAGGAAACCCACGCAGACACGGGGAGAACGGGGAGAACGTGCAAACTCCACACAGTCAGTTGCCTGAGGCGGGAATTGAACCCAGGTCCCTGGCGCTGTGAGGCAGCAGTGCTAACCACTGTGCCACCGTGCCGCCCAAGATCTTGCAGGCTTTCATACCCTGATAGGTTTACCTCTTCCGGTCATTCCTGCTTTCAGACTTGGTCTGTCAATGGGAAGGAACTTTCCATTGTGACAGCACAGAGGCAGACAAATTCTCCTGCATGTTCTAATGACCTAATCCCATGTGCCTTGCTCTCCCTGCAAAGTATACTCTCTTCCCTGTTGCAAATCCCTGTTGAAAATTAATACTGATTCTGCCTCCATCACATGCTGCTGTTTTTTTATTTGTGTCAATGTTGGTCTCTATGTTAAAGTCAAATCTCCTTGATTTTACCCTTCTGCTCAGTTTCCCTCCATGTACTCTGTCCCGACATAATCCAACATGATTATAGATTTGTCTATAATATCGTCTTGCCAGCTTTACTTTCCCAACTTTCCCAGCTTCACCAATCTGTCCATGTAACTGGAATCCCTTATCATTCAAACTGTTCATGTGAATGTTTTTGTGAGCCTCCTTAAACTCTTGACATGCGTTCTGTAGAGGGGCGCCCAGAATTAGATACAATGGTCCAGTTGAAGTCAAACCAAAGTTGCATAAAACTTTGTCTAACTTCCTTGCTTTTCTGGTCTATGTCTCTTTTTGTATTACTCAGGAACCTGGATGGATTTTTAACCACTTTCTCATTCTGCCTTTCTTGGACACAGATATCCAGCTTAGGAATTCCTGATCCTTATTAGAACTGAACCCTTCATTTTATAATGCCTCTCCGTGTTCTTGCTACCATTGTGTACCACCTCACACTACTGTGCAGTAGATCACACCTGCCACCTTCTACCCTTTCCATTAGCCTAAATCTTTGTGAAGTTTATCATAGTTGTCTGCACAGTTTATTACACGATCAATGCCTATGCCATATCAATGGGGCAAGGTTATCGAAGTTCACTATGTAAGGTGGCTTTTTAAGACTTTAGTTAGCCACACTTGGAGTATTGCATTGAATTCTGGTTGCTATATTACATGTGGAGGCTTTGGAGAGGGTGCAGAAGAGGTTTACCGGGATGTTACCTGGATTAGAGAGTAAGAACTACAAGGAGAGGCTAGAGAGAGAAAAAAAATTCTGGAGCAGCGGAGGCTGAGGGGTGACTTGATAGAAGTCTATAAAATTATGAGATGACATACACACAGTTGACGGTCAGAATCTTTTTCCCAGAATTGAAGTATGTAAAACTAGGGGGGCATGCATTTTAGGTGAGGGGGGGAAAGTTCAAGGAGATGTGAGGTTTTTACACAGTGAGTGGTAGGAGTGTGGAATGTGCTGCCAGGGTGGTGGAGACAGATATGATAGGGGCCTTTAAGAGACTTTTAGATAAGCACATGAATACACAAGGAATGGAGGGATAGGGACCAAGGGCAGGCAGAAGGGATTAGTTTCATTTGGTGTCATGTTTAGCACAGCATCGTGGGCTGAAGGGCCCATTCCTGTGCTGTACTGTTCTATGTTCTCCCTAGGAGAAAGTGAGGACTGCAGATGCTGGAGACCAGAGTTTGAAAGTGTGGTGCTGGAAAAGCGCAGCAGGCCAGGCAGCATCCGAGGAGCAGGAGAATCGACATTCCAGGCATAAGCCCACATTCCTGAAGAAGGGCTTATGCCCAAAACGTCAATTCTCCTGCTCCTCGGATGCTGGCTGGCCTGCTGCGCTTTTCCAGCACCACACTTTTCAACTCTGGTCTCCCTAGTTCCAGATGCAGTGCATTTTCAGGTTGCCGCTGCCCAATTTGAGTATTGTGTGCAGCTCTGATCGCTGCACTGTAGGAAGGATGTGGAGGCTATGGAGAGGGTACAAAAGAGATTTACCCAGATGCTCCCTGGTATGGAATGCATTAGCTACAAGGAGATTTTGGACAAATTTGGATTGTTTTTGCTAGGGTATCAGTGGCTGAGGGGCGACCTGATAGAAGTATATAAAATTATGGGAGACATCGATAGGTGGACACTCAGTCTTATTTTCCAGTTTGGAAATCTCAAATATGGGGGAGGGGGCATAGGTTTAAGGTGAGTGAGGGATTGTTTAAAGGAGATGTGTGAGGCAAATCTTTTTTTACACAGAGGGTGGTAGGTGCCTGGAAGGCACTGTCAGGTGATTTAGTAGAAGCAGGTATAATAGCAAAGTTTAAGAAGCATTTAGACAGACATATGAACAGGCAGAAAATAGAAAGATACAGACCACGTTCAGGCAGATTGAATTAGTTTGGAATGATATCATGGACAGCATAGACATGATTGGCTGAAGAGCCTGCTCCTGTGCTATACTGTTACAGAGTCAGAGATAAAGTCAATGAGTCATAGAATCATACAGCATGAAAACAAATCCTTCGGTTCAATTCGTCCACATCGATCATCAGATGGGCCAATGGGCTGAGGAGTGACAGATGGAATTTAATTTAGATAAATGTGAGGTGCTGCATTTTGGGAAAGCAAATCTTAGCAGGACTTATGCACTTAATGGTAAGGTCCTAGGGAGTGTTGCTGAACAAAGGGACCTTGGAGTGCAGGTTTGTAGCTCCTTGAAAGTGTAGTCGCAGGTAGATTGGATAGTGAAGAAGGCGTTTGGTATGCTTTCCTTTATTGGTCAGAGTATTGGGTATAGGAGTTGGGAGGCCATGTTGCAGCTGTACAAGACATTGGTTAGGCCACAGTTGGAATATTGCATGCAATTCTGGTCTCCTTCCTATCGGAAAAATGTTGTGAAACTTGAAAGGGTTCAGAAAATATTTACAAGGATGTTGCCAGGGTTGGAGGATTTGAGCTATAGGGAGAGGCTGAACAGGCTGGGGCTGTTTTTCCTGGAGCGTCGGAGGCTGAGGGGTGACCTTATAGAGGTTTATAAAACTATGAGGGGTATGGATAGGATAAATAGACAAAGTCTTTTCCCTGGGGTGGGTGAGTCCAGAACTAGAGGGCATAGGTTTAGGATGAGAGAGGAAAGATATAAAAGAGATCTAAAGGGTAATATTTTCACGCAGAAGGTGGTGCATGTATGGAATGAGCTGCCAGAGGAAGTGGTGGAGGCTGGTACAATTACAACATTTAAAAGGAATCTGGATGGGTATATGAATAGAAAGGGTTTGGAAGAATATGGGCCGGGTGCTGGCAGGTGGGATTAGATTGGGTTGGGATATCTGATCGGCATGGACAAGTTGGACCTAAGGGTCTGTTTCCATGCTGTACATCTCTATGGCTGTATGTTCTCAAACTAAATTAATCCCATTTGCCTATGTTTGGCCCATATCCCTCTAAGGAGGGCTGAAGAAGGGCTTTTGCCTGAAACGTCGATTCTCCTGCTCCTTGGATGCTGCCTTCCTGCTATGCTTTTCCAGCAACACATTTTTCAGCTCTGATCTCCAGCATCTGCAGTCCTCACTTTCTCCATATCCCTCTAAAGCTTTCTTATTCACATACCTGTCCAAATGCCTTTTAAACGTTGCAACTAGACAAGCATGTATCACTTGCTCTGGTAGTTCATTCCCTTCATGCACCACCCTCTGCATGAAAAAGTTGCCCCTGGGGTCCCTTTTAAATCTTTCTCCTCTCACCCTCAAAATTTTGTCCTCTAGTTGTGACCTCCCCTACTCTGGGGAATAGTTGAAATTACGTTAAATCAGAGCTGCACCATTTAGAAATGGAAGTGGGAATCTGTTAGTTCCTTATCCAGAAAGCTATGGATACACGGATAATTGGATGCTGAAGGAGATTGATACATATTTGCTAAGTAAGGATAACCTCTCTAGGGTTACCCTTACTAAGGGGTTCTGGGACAATAGTAAATGGAGTTGATGTGTAGGTCAGCTATGACCTGATAGCATGGTGGAGTGCACACCAACAAAATAAAATCTCCTACATTTACCCATTTTTGCAGTTTTCTTAAATCTGTGTCCTCTATTTAGTAACCTCCCCATCAAGTGTCTCACTGGAATTTCTACTCTATCAAAATGGTTCATAACTTGAACCACTTCTATTAAATTCTAGTTTATAAGACATTAGTGGTACAGATTGTGTTAATGATAGATTTTTTTTCTCTCGGGTGGGGGATTTCAAGACGAGGGGGCACATTTTTAAGGTGAGAGGAGAGAGATTTTAAGAAGACATGAAAGGGTAATTTGTTGATACAGAGTGTGGTTTGTGTGTGGAATGAACTTGCTGAGAAATAGTGGATATGGGCACAATTATAATGCTTAAAAGACGTTTGGATAAGTACATGAGTAGGATCCTGAGGGATATGGGCATGAAGAACTCTATGACTCTATTGAGCTTTCAATCTTTGAAAAAGAACCATCTGGGCTATTGTGGTCTCTATATAAGTCAAATCCCTGAAGCCATTAAAATAAATCGCCTCTATACTCACACCTGGAATATTAAAAACAAACAAAGGAACCTCATTTGTTGATTGCCTTCAGTTTTCCCAAAGTAATTGTCTTTGCTCAAAAGTGTGTTTTTCTTTGTACAGGTGGATGATGAATCCAGTATTCAGTAATTGCAGTATAGTGTCCCTCAAACAGTTCTTGAATCACCAAAACATCAGCTGTTTAATGGACCGGCCAAATTTCTCGATGGTGAGTGACGATTTCTCAAGTTGTCCAGCATTGATAAACGTCCCACTTAGATTACCAATTCCACCTCATTTGGCAAGACAGGCAACCTGTAAATTGTTCTTCAGGGCTGGATAGTCAAAACCTGAAGGAAAAGGGACACTTACTTAGTTACAATTTTCCAAACTGACGAGAAGCTCAATAGGCTGGGGCTGTTTTCTCTTGAGCATCAGAGGCTGAGGGGTGACCTTATAAAATCATGAGGAACATAGATAGGGTGAATAGTCAAGGTCTTTTCCCCAGGGTAGGGGAGTCCAAAACTAAAGGAGATAGGTTTAAGGTGCAAGGGGTAAGATTAGAAAGGGACTTGAGGGGCAACATTTTCAGGCAAGGAATGGTATGTGTATGGAATGAGCTGCCAGAGGAAGTGGTGGAGGTATAGTTACAACATTTAAAAAGCATCTGGATGGGCACGTGAATAGGAAGAGTTTAGGGGGTAAATGCTGGCAAATGGGACTAGATTCATTTAGGTTATCTGGTCAGCATGGATGAATTGGACCGAAGGGTCTGTTTCTGTGCAGTACATCTCTATGACTCAATGGCTCTAATTCATTTATTCTGACTCTCTGTTTCCTGTTGGGTAACAAATTCTCCATCCATACTAATATATCATCCCAACACCATCCATGCTAATATATCATTCCAACACCATATCTTACATGGTAGACATTTATGTGACACATTATCATCTGTCTTTTGAAAATCCAAATACATGATCCACTATCCATCCTTTTCATTACAACGTCAAAGCACTCGATAAATTTATCAAACATGATTTCCCTTTCACAAAACCATATTGCCTCTGCCTAATTTTGTAATGCTACAGCTTTCTTAATAAAAGATCCTAGCGATCTCAGCTATGACAGATATTAGGTAATGGATGTATGTTTGCTCACTGAGCTGGAAGGTTGTTTTTAGACATTTCGTCATTTTGAGGATGATTGGGAAATGTCTCTGAACCTAGATCAAAAATTCAGCCAAAAGATTTCACCTTCCAAACATCTGACTCCTCTACCTCTGCTATTGAAGCAGATAGAACATAGAACATAGAAAAATACAGCGCAGTACAGGCCCTTCGGCCCTCGATGTTGCACCCATCCAAGCCCACCTAACCTACACTAGCCCACTTTCCTCCATATGCCTATCCAATGCCCGTTTAAATGCCCATAAAGAGGGAGAGTCCACCACTGTTAGTGGCAGGGCATTCCATGAACTCACGACTCGCTGAGTAAAGAAAATGTTGTTCGCATGAACATGGAACATTTCCCAATTCCTTCGCTCCATTCTTCAGACCTGATTTAGGCCCAGTCCTGCCTGTCATCCTGTAAGTTTTAAAGCATAGCTTACTGGACTGAATAGACCCCTTTTCAAATTATTATTGGACTGAATCATCGAAAGATGTGCCTCTGCTAGGCAGCAAATGATCCTTTTATTCCACCAGTCCCCAAAAGTGTTTAACTTTTACTGTCTTTTCTATCTTAATACAGAGGAGCTTCAATTATCTGAAGGACATGGGCAGGGAGTATTTTATTTGTTTAATGGAATGCTGGATAATCGATGTCAGATAACATCGTTAACCACGCATCGGGACCTTGCAATCTTGTTTGGGTGATCCGAAATTCAGGTAATTGAAGTTCCTCTGTATTCCAGTTGGTTTTCTACTCGAGAGAAAACTGTCCATTTTATCCCCTGATCACCTATCACCATGACCTGAATAAAACAACTCCCACTGCTGCATCTAATCAGATCAGTAAGGTGGGAATAATTTGTTCGCTCTCAGCTGTAATGGGTCTGCTGTTTACTAGACTTCTTAAATAAAGATTGAATTCAAATTGCATGATCTGTCATTATCCTGAACATTATCCTGAGGCTCTGCATGTCCAAGTCAGTAAGGTTGCAACTATGCCACCCCCTCCCTCAACAAGAAAGGGGAGGTGATGGCCTCATTGTATTGTTGCTAGACTATGAGTCCAGAGATTAATGTCCTTTAAGGAAGGAAATTTCTGGTCTGGCCTACATGTCACTCTGGACCCACAGAAATGTGGTTGAGTCTTAACTGCTCTCTGAGAAATTAAGGATAAAGATTATGGCCTAGTAAGTGACACCCATATCCCATGCCCAACCTTCATCTACCTCTCACATTCCCAGCTACCTTCCCCACACCCCCACCCCCTGCCATTTATATCTCAGCCCCCTTGGCTCACAAGTCTCATTCCTGATGAAAGAATTGCACCTGAAACATCGATTCTCCTGCTCATCGGATGCTGCCTGACCTGCTGTGCTTTTCCAGCACCTCACTCTCGACTCTGATCTCCACCATCTGCAGTCCTGACTTTCTCCTAATGTTTCTGACTCTAATACCACTGCTGGCAGTGCATTCCATGCATCCACCACTCTTTGTGTAAAGAACCTATCTTTGACATTTCCCATAAACCTTTCCCTAATCACCTTAAAATTATGTCCCCTCATGATGGACATTTCGGTCCTGGGAAAATGTCTCTGGTTATCCACTCTACCTATGCCTCTTAGCTTGTACACCTCTATCAAGTCACCTCTCATCATTCTTTGCTCGAATGGGAAAAGCCCTAGCTACCTCAAACTTTCTTCATAAGACATGCCCTCCAGTCCAGGCAGCATCCTGGTAAATTTCCTCTGAATGTGCTCTAAAGTTTCCAAATGCTTCATATAATGAGGCAACCAGAACTGAACACATATTCAAAGTATTGCCTAAGCACAGCTTTATAGAGCTGCAGCATAACATTGTGGCTCTTAAACTCAATCCTGCTGCCAATGAAAGCCTTCTTCACCTAGTGACAATTTTGAGGGATCTATGGACATGGACCTGAAGTTTCCTTTTTTCTTCACATTGCCAAGAATCCTGTATTTAGCCCTGTAATCTGCATTCAAATTCAGCCTTACAAAATGAATTATTTCACACTTCTCCAGGTTGAACTCCATCTGCTACTTTTCAGCTCAGTTCTGCATCCTGTCAAGGTCCCGCTGCAACCTACAACAGCTCTCCACATTACCTACAACCTTCATGTCATTGGCAAACTTACTAACCCACCCTTCCACTTCCTCATCCATCAAATCAGCAGTGACCCTCCAATATCTTCTCGCAGTCTACACCTTTCTCTTAACTATTTGCTGCTTGGCCATTTAGTGAATAGTCAATAAAATCTTTATCTTGGCACAAATGTTTAAACCGAAATCATTATTAGCAACCATGAGCAGCAAGTGATCCAATACTGAGTCCCACAGAATCCAACTGGAAAAATAATCTTTGTATTACTAATTGGCCAAAACCATTTGCTTCTTGAGTAGTTATGGAAGCTGTTATGAACTTACAGGATTACAAAGGGACCTTGATCAATTCGGCCAATGGGCTGAGGAGTGGCAGGTAGAGGTTGATTGGGATAAATATGAAGTATTGCATTTTGGTAAAACAAACATGGGCAGACCTTATACAGTTAATGGTAGGGTCCTGGATAGCATTGTTGAGCAGAGATCTTTGCATTCAGTACATACTTCTTTGAAAGTTGCATTACAGGTAGTCAGGGTGGTTAAGAAGGCGTTTAGCACACTTGTCTTCATTGCTCAGACTATTGAGTGTAGGAGTTGGGACATCGTGTTGAGGTTGGTGAGAATACTTTTGGAGGACAGCGTGCAGTTCTGTTCGTCCTGTAATAGGAAGGATAGGGTTCAGGAAGGATTCTTGAAGGAATGGAAGGTTTGAGTTATAAAGATAGGCTGGACAGGCTGGGACATTTTTTCACTGAAGCATGGGAGATTGAGGGGTAGAGGTTTATAAAGTTATGAGGGCATAGATAATGTGAATAGCAAAGGTCTTTTCCCAAGGATGGGAGACTTCAAAACTAGGAGGCATTTTTTAAGGTGAGAGGAGAAAGATAAAAGGGATCTGATTGGCAACTTTTTCACACAGAGGGTGATGAATGAATTGCCAGAGGAAGTGGTAGATATGGGTACATTTACAACATTTAAAAGATGTTCGAACCAGTACATGAAAGATTTAGAGAGAAATGCGCCAAATGCAGGTTACAATTTCTCCCTCACTGATCAGCTGTTGGTAGTCTGTTTGCGTTAGCCTTCATCAACCTAAAGGCTACATCCCTGGATCTCTATCTTCTCTAAAACAGCGATTGAACGCCAAGGTAATGAGTTTCATTGCTTTCTTTTCTCAGAATATCACAGTCGCATTGTTTAATGACAACATCAGAAGACACTACAAAATCAGTAAGTATCATAGAATCCCATCAGTGTGGAAACAGGTCATTCAGTCCATCAAGCCCACACCAACCTTTCGAAGAACATCCCCCCCTGATTTACCTTCTATCCTTGTAACCCCACATGTACCATGGCTAACTCACCTAGCTTGCACATCCCTGATCACGATAGGGCAATTTCCCATGGCCAATTCACCTGACCTGCTCATCTTTTGACTGTGGGAGGAAACCGGAGCTCCCAGAGGAAACCCATGCTGACACGGGGAGAATGTGCAAACTTCGCACAGACAGTCACTCGAGTGTGGAAGTGAACTGGGTTCTTGGCACTGTGAGACAGCAGTGCTAACCACTGAACCACCGTGCCATCCTAAAGTACATGTATAAGATCCAAATATTAAGAGGATAGGCGGAGAATAAGCCTGATCACTAGACAGGACAAATGAAAAGAAAATATTTGCATTGCCTTAAGAACTGGTTACCAGAGGACACCGATTGAAAGAATTTGGCAAAAAAACAACTGACAGGAGACAAGCATTTGTTTTTTGGAAGCAACTTTTTGTGGTCAGGAATACATTGCTGAAAGGCCAGGCGAAGGAGATTTGTTAGTAAAATAAAATCAAAAGCATACTTGAAGTGCAAAAAGGTTTATCAGGAAAAGGTAGGGGAATTATGCACTGCCATTACAGGTATGATGGGTTTAATGGTCTCCAATGCTGTATGATTTTATAAGACATAAAGGTGGAAGGTTGAAGCCTTCCTTGTCTATTCTAAGAATACAAATTATTTCATACGCAATTGTGCAGGGATTGTAACATAATTCTGTGTGGAAGTGGATTAACTTTGAATCAAACATAAAGGGTGAGGTAGGGAGAGAGAAAGGGTAATGAAATGGACTTGGAGTAGGTGGTGCCAATTAAAAAGCTAATATCAGCAGAGAGACATGGACCAGAGAGCTCGCTGATTATCCAGAGACAAACAGGGGAAGATACAGCACTGAAATGGAGCTATGGCATTCTCAAAAAAAGGCCATTAATTCTTTGGGAAGCTCAGACACACAAAAAAAAGGCCAACAAAATTAAGGAATATTCAAAGATGTTGAATTTTTTTTTGATAGAGCTGTAGAAAGAGCTGGAAAGTAGAGCCAGAAGCGTGGAGTAGTCACTTAAAAACATAGTGAATAAAAACTGTTACACTTAGAGAAACTCATACTGCCTTGGTCTGATGTGTAAAGAGATTATTGAGTAAACAAGGGCTATAGGTTGGGAAGTTTAATGTCTGCCCTGGTTTCTGTAGCTGTTGCCAATTGGAGTTTCCAATAAGAGCACTAATGTTGACCTTAATGTAAAAAAAATTGAAAAATAATTTTAGATTTTGGAATGCGTCACATGGGTTGGTCAGCTCGGATGACTGCTTTGCTGACACAGAGTGATGTCAACAGCACAGGTACAATTCCTATATCAGCTGGGGCCTCGGAAAAAGGTCTTGGCTTCGTAACCTGCATTGACCCTTGGGTTAAACACATCGCTTTCTAACGAGAGAGCAGCCCTCTGGAACTATGGAGACTTTAGCATTTACCATTACACAAATGGGGAATGAAGACAGGGTTGAGCTTCCTTGTGATGTTCTTCTATTGTCCGCACCCACAACCTAGGCATCACTAGGAGAAAGCTAGTGGTCCTTATAGCCATTGCAGAAGGTATCCCTTAGGTTGGAGGAAGGGTAAGTGTAAAGCTGGCAGAAAATAAAGTGTCTGAGATGGAAAATATAACTTTTTTTGTTTATTTTAACAAAACATGGAAATCATAGAATCCTTACAGCATAGAAGCAGGCTATTCAGTCCTCACCAATGCTCTAAAACACATATAACCCAGACTCATACCTTTACCCTATAACCCTGCATTTCTCATGGCTAATCCACGTGGCCTGTATCCCAGGAATTTAACATATCCATCCCTCCTGACCTGCATATCTTTGGACTGTGGGAGGAAAGGGGAGCCCCGGAGAAAACTTGCGCAGACACAGAGAGAATGTGCAAACTCCAACCAATCAAACCCAGGTCCCTGGCGCTGGCATACCACTGAGCTAGCTAGCTACCATCACCCATAGTAATGTTAGGTTTCGTTTTTCAAAGCAATTACTGAATGTCTTATTGACATCCATCTTTCGTGTTTCCTATAATAGGTGTGGTGATCTCTTTATCGTTGTTCTTCCTCGTTATTGCTGGACTGATGATGGTAATTTTCCAGAAGCAAGGGCAAAGTGTCAAAGCTGCAAACCCTTATCAGTCTTCCCAAAGTCTCCTTCAGCAGAACACCGTCTAATTATAGGACTACTCCTGAGGTAAACATCACATCTTCATACCAAGGATCTATTGAAAGATGCCCTTATTTTCAGGAAGACATAATCTCTCTGGACCAGCCCTCACTCTTATATGATTGAACTTCAGAAGTGAAACACGGTTGATGTCATTCATGAGTGGTGCAAAGACAAGATCTGTCCAATCACTTTCTGCATGTAATGTGGAGGATTTGCGAGCATTACATGATGGGATCCTGATCTACAACCACTGATCATTGAAACCAGCCATCAGCATTTGCAAAAGACAATTTTCACCTCAAGACTTTGCTGCACTGAAGATTCCTCATAAGCCAAAGAAAAGGAATCCAAAAGCAAGAATGATTACACCTGAAACTCACACTAATTTTTTTTGTAAATAGTAGCGAAGATGTTCGAGCAGAAACCCAGAATGTAGACCACTGAATTGCTTGAAGGAAAACCCAGGTTGACAGCTCAATGTTCCAGGATCCAGAAGTTTCAGATGCAATAGCAGGGGGAAGTAGAAGAGATGGGGTATTGCTGAAGCAATGAGGGAGGATGTCCTTCAAGGGTCTTCAAATGAGGTAATCTGGATAGAGCTTAGAAATAAAAAAAGAGATAATTACCTTGCTGGGATTAAACTACAGACTGCTGAACATTCGGAGGGTGGTAGATGAGCAGATATGTAGTCCAATCACAGAAAGATGTGAGAGAAACAGGGCTATCATTTTAGGGGATTTCATCTTTTGCTAAGTTGGCTTAGTGTGAAAGGATTACACAGGGTGGAATTTTAAAAGAGATTTTTGTGCCAGTACATAGGTAGTTCTACCAGAGAGAAGACAGTGCTGGATCTAATCGGAGAGAGTGAATCTGGTCAAATTTCAGTGGGTGAGTATTTTGGGTATAGTGACCATAACTCAGTAAGTTTCAAAGTCGTTATGGAGAAAGGTAAGGATAATGCATAAATTAGGGGAAGTCCATTTTCAGTATGGTTAGACAGAATATGGACCAAAGGCAGTTAAATGGGATTGGTGTAGTT
Source organism: Hemiscyllium ocellatum (assembly GCF_020745735.1). NCBI lineage: Eukaryota > Metazoa > Chordata > Chondrichthyes > Orectolobiformes > Hemiscylliidae > Hemiscyllium > Hemiscyllium ocellatum. Next base: position 19,878,704 of record NC_083401.1, read on the forward strand.
TGGTGTTGGTTGGCATAGATAAAGAGCTTGTTCCTATGCTATATTATTCCAGGATTGAAATATTTTTGTTTGTCTCTCAGAGAATCAAGAGATATGGGAATGGGCTGGAAAGTGGAGTTGAAGCCCAAGTATTACACAACGGAGCAGGCACAGAGGCTGGGGGGTGTACACACACTCCAATTTCTTGTGTTCCTTTTCATTCACTGTGAAACTCGAATCATCTGCAAAAGTGTGAAAGCTTATTTAAAAAGCTAATTATTATTACTGAAGTTAAACTTTTTATATCTATTGTCCATCACATTTTGTATATAGTGTAGGAGATTGAAAGAGTTTTTTTTAATAAAATACATTCCTGGGATGAGGGCATTGTTGTCTAGGCCCATCCCTAACCCTTTTAAGAGTGAACCACATTGCTGTGGGTCTGGAGTCATGTGTAGGCCAGACCAGGTAAGGATGACTGTATCCTTCCCAAAAAGGCATTAATGAACCAGATGTTTTTTTTTCCCCAACAGTCAGCAATGGGTTCATGGTTGTCATTAGATTCTTAATTTCAGACTTTCATTCAATTGAAATTCCACCATCTGCTGTAGTGAGATTTGAACCTGGGTCCCCAGGGCTTCATCTAAATCCCTGGATTACTGGTCTAGTGATCATGCCACCACCTCCCCACTGTTGAGAGCAATACAAGTGACACCTCCCACTGTCATGATGTGAGTGATCATCAGCTGTGGCATTGTGATTAAGTTGCTGGATTAAGCAACAACTCCATACCAATGGTCTGAAGAACATGGGTTCAAGTTCCACTATGGCAACTGGTGAAACTTGAACTCAATACAAAGCTAAGCCTAATTGCAACTGCTGTTGATTGTCATAAAAATCCATCCCTTTAGGAAAGGGAATCTCTCATCCTTATCTGATCTGCTCTACATGTGACTCCAGACCTGTGGCAATGTGGTTGACTCTTATCTACCCCCTGGACAAATAGGGATGAACAATAAATCCTGGTCTAGATGGACATGTCCACATCCCACAGATAAATTATGAAAATGACTGACTAACATCATTTGTGGCTTCAACAAAGTTAGTCATAATTTTGTAAAAATGTATCTAGTTCCTCTTAATGAAATAAAACAATTATCATTTTAAACATTGGTAATCTTTCCTAGACTCACTGATCATAGAACAGTGGGGATGCTGTAGTGATAGGCACAGGTAAAAAGCTCCATTAAAGACTGAAAAGTCAGGTCTGAAAAAGTGGCAGCAAATATTAGCAGAACTCGTGAAAGAGTCCAGGCTGCTATGACAATTAAGAGGCGACATTGTCAAAAAGTCAACTTATAAAGGCTTTCAGGTTGTACAACAAGATGTGCATGTGTACCAGAACCTGATCACACTGTCACACAGGCTTTATGTCTGACAACTAGACTATATTTGAGGATCTGGTAAGCAAAACCTAACCAGTGTTTAAAAAAAAAACTAATTTAGCAGCACACTAAATGTGACACCAAGTGCTTTAATTTATAACCTTTACAAGATTGTTGAAGGATGTGACTATGGAGATCCAAAAGCAGGATTTATACAGAATTGGCTCACAGTAGTAGGCATTGCTGATGAACCACTGCCACGACTATTGCAGCCTAAAGAACAGCTCACTTTCGGGAAAGCAATATAGCCGATGAAGCGAGCAGAGATCCGAAAACAGAACAGAGAAATTCTGAAATATGAAGAGAAACCTTGTTTCAGGAAACTTCTAATAACTACCTAGCTCCTCACACACAGATGAACAAAAGAATGAAATACAACGTGGATTACATCTTAGTTCACGGGGAACCCATTGGAGAACATAATCTGATGGTTGGAACAGTTTTCAATCATTAACAAGACATGCTGTTTAATGAAAAGTGTCATATCTGGAAGTTGCATGTTTGTTACCTTGAGCACATTATTGATAGTGTTGTGATTCTGATGGGAACAGTGCATTCTCTCTAGGCTCACTCTCTACAGTTCACAATGTAAATGCAATTATTCAAACATTCCCAATATGACCACTCATATGCCATTCTCTATTTTAGATTTAGACTAACATGATCCATCAACCAGATTTCTTTAATAACAAATCACTATTGACTTATTGTAAAACAAAAACTTGCACAAGTGATGCAAAATTGGTTGACACATGAATTTTTAATCTGAAAATTTAAACGTTTATCACTCCAAATAACCCAAACATATTAATACTAACACGTGCATACATGCAGACTTACAAGCACCAAAAACAGACTCATTTTTCCAGCAGGTTTCCTTTATGGATAAACAGTGATCAATACTAGTTAGTTGTTGAATAGAGGAGGAGAGAAATAAGGTCTGGAATGTTCAGATTGCTGTTGATTTGGTGTCCTGGCGTACATATTGACGCCAGTAGACACATGGGGTTTTCTTCAGGGATTTTTCAGATTCAACTTGCTCAGAAATACAGTTTTGAGAGCTCTTCAAAATGTTCTTCACATGAACAATTATGTTTCACATTGGACACACAACGAGGGTGTTTCAGAAGCAAGCGAGAGGTAAGCTGAGAAACTTTGATCAACAAGCCTTAGCCTCAACTGCAAAACCAGAAAATTATCTCCAGGTTAAAGGGTGTTTTCAGTTTAACAACACTGTCCTCATGATTTGAAACAAAATGGTGTTTTAAGCATGTTAAGTTGATTTTATAACTTAGAGCGGCTTACCTGTGTGCAATGCATGGTTGGTTCTGCTATTTTGTTTCCTTCAATTCAATGCCAGAGTTACTGTGATATCATCACTCCTTATTTGGTGTGAATTCCCTATAATGTATCGATCATGTTACTATACACCTTCATTTCCTAAAGACACAGATATACATTTTGCTAAGAAGCTACATCATGGAAAATAAAGTTGTACCTAAGATGTCACCATTAGAAGGCAAACATTGTATAAGATTTTCACTGCACTCCTACAATGGAGTACAAGTGACAATCAAAGGATATTGATATTGATTGATTAAGAAGAGAAATAAAAAAGGTATAATAAATGGACAGAACTGAAAACCAAGTAAATGAAAGGAACAAAAAAGCAAGAACTGCCAGGTTCCTGGCATTGAGACTGGCTCTACGAAATGAGAGCTACATCGGATTCCAAGAGATCAATTGTGTTAGGGGATTCTCTAGTACGAGGTTCAGACAGACATTTCTGTGGCCAACAGTGAAAAATCGGAATGGTGCATTGCCTCCCTGGTGCCAGGATCAGATGTCTCAGAGAGGGTGCAGAATGTTCTCAAGGGGGAGAGGGGCCAGCATGAGGTCATTGTCCACATTGGAACCAACGATATAGGAAAGGAAAAGGTTGAGATTCTGAAGGGAGTTAGGCAGAAATTTAAAAAGGAGGTCCTCAAGAGTAGTAATATCTGGATTACTCCCGGTGCTACGAGCTAGTGAGGGCAGGAATAGAGGATAGAGAGATGAATGTATGGCTGAGGAGCTGGTGTATGGGAGAATGATTCACATTTTTGGATCATTAGAATCTCTTTTGGGGTAGAACTGACCTGTACAAGAAGGATGGATGGCACCTAAATTGGAAGGGGACTAATGTACTGGCAGGGAGCTTTGCTAGAACTGCTCAGGAGGATTTAAACTAGTAAGATGTGTGTTTGTGTGTTGGGGGGGGGGGGTGGTGGGGGGGTTGGTGGGTGGGACCCAGAGAGGTGGTGAGGAAAGAGATCAATCTGAGACTGGTACAGTTGTGAACAGAAGCGACTCAAACAGTCAGGGCAGGCAGGGACAAGGAAGGACTAATAAATTAAACTGCTTTCATTTCAAGGCAAGGGGTCGAACAGGGAAGGCAGATGAACTCAGGGCATGGTGAGGAACTGGGATATCATAGCAATTACAGAAACTTGGCTCAGGGATGAGCAGGACTGGCAGCTTAGTATTCCAGGATACAAATGCTACAGGAAGGATAGAAAGGGAGGCAAGAGAGGAGGGGGAGTGGCATTTTTGATAAGGGATAGCGTTATAGCTGTGCTGAGAGTGGTTATTCCTGGAAATACATCCAGGGAAGTTATTTGGGTGGAACTGAGAAATAAGAAAGGGATGATCACCTTATTGGGATTGTATTATAGACCCTCCAATAGTCAGAGGGAAATTGAGAAACACATTTGTAAGGAGATGTCAGCGATCTGTAAGAATAATAGGGTGGTTATGGTAGGGGATTTTAACTTTCCAAACATAGACTGGGACTGCCATATTGTTAAGGGGTTAGATGGAGAGGAATTTGTTAATTGTGTCCAAGACAATTTTCTGATTCAGCATGTGGATGTACCTACTAGAGAAGGTGCAAACTTGACCTACTCTTGGGAAATGAGGCAGTATTTTGCATCAGTATTTACTGTAGAAAAGGATATGGAAGATATAGAATGTAGCAAAATAGATGGTGACACCTTGCAAAATGTCCAAATTTTGGAAGGAAGTGCTAGATTTCTTGAAATGCATAAAGGTGGATAAATCCACCGGACCTGATCAGGTATACCCTACAACTCTGTGGGAAGCAAGAGAAGTGATTGCTGGGCCTCTTGCTGAGATATTTGTGTCATCGATAGTCACAGGTGAGATGCCAGAAGACTGGAGATTGGCAAACATGGTGCCACTGTTTAAGGAGGGTGGTAAGGACAAGCCTGGGAACGACAGACCAGTGAGCCTGACCTCGGTGGTGGGCATGTTGTTGGAAGGAATCCTGAGGGACAGGATGTACATGTATTTGGAAGGGCAAGGACTGATTAGGGATAGTCAACATGGCTTTGCATGGGAAATCATGTCTCACAAACTCGACTGAGGTTTTTGAGGAAGTAACAAAGAGAAATGATGAGGGCAGAGCGGTAGATGTGATCTATATGGACTTCAGTAAGGCGTTCGACAAGGTTCCCCATGGGAGATTGATGAACAAGGTTAGATCTCATGGAATACAGGGAGAATACAGAACTGGCTCAAAGGTAGAAGACAGAGGGTGGTGGTGGAGGGTTGTTTTTCAGACTGGAGGCCTGTGACCAGTGGAGTGCCACAAGGATCAGTGCTGAGTCCTCTACTTTTTGTCATTTACATAAATGATTTGAATGCAAACATAAAAGGTATAGTTCGTAAGTTTGCAGATGACACCAAAATTGGAGGTGCAGTGGACAGCGAAGAGGGTTTCCTCAGATTACAACAGGATCTTGTCTATATGGGCTAAAGGGCTAAGAAGTGGCAGATGGAGTTTAATTCAGATAAATGCGAGTTGCTGCATTTTGGGAAAGCAAATCTTAGCAGGACTTATACACTTAATGGTAAGGTCCTAGGGAGTGTTGCTGAACAAAGAGACCTGGGAGTGCAGGTTCATAGCTCCTTGAAAGGGGAGTCGCAGGTAGATAGGATAGTGAAGAAGGCATTTGGTATGCTTTCCTTTATAGGTCAGAGTATTGAGTATAGGAGTTGGGAGGTCATTTTGCGGCTGTACAGGACATTGGTTAGGCTACTGTTGGAATATTGTGTGCAATTCTGGTCTCCTTCCTATCGGAAAGATGTTGCGAAACTTGAAAGGGTTCAGAAAAGATTTACAAAGATGTTTCCAGGGTTGGAGGATTTGAGCAACAGGGAGAGTGTCAGAGGCTGAAGGTTGACCTTATTGAGGTTTACAAAATCATGAGGTTCATGGATAGGATAAATAAGCAAAGTCTTTTCCCTGGGGTCGGGGAGTCCAGAACAAGAGGGCATAGGTTTAGGGTGAGAGGAGAAAGATATAAAAGAGACCTAAGGGGCAACTTTATCACGCAGAGGGTGGTACGTGCATGGAATGAGCTGCCAGAGGAAGTGGTGGAGGCTGGTACAATTGCAACATTTAAGAGGCATTTGAATGGGTATACAAATAGGAAGGGTTTGGAAGGATATGGGCTGGGTGCTGGCAGGTGGGACTAGATTGGGTTGGGATATCTGGTCGGCATGGACGGGTTGGACCAAAGGGTCTGTTTCCGTGCTGCACATCTCTATGACTCTATGACTCTCCCCGGGGGGAGGGGGGGTGGGGGGGGGGGGGAGTATCCTCTCAGCATTTAAACTGACATGCCCCTTAAGAATCCTTCATGTTTCAATGAGGTAACCTCTCATTCTTCTAAACTATTGAGCAGAGTCCCAAATTGTTTAGCCTTTGCTCATAAGACAATCCCTCCAGACCCGGGATCATGCAAGCGAACCTTCTCTGAACTGCCTCCAATGAAATGATTTCTTTCCTGAAATAAGTTAACGATAACTGCTCACAGTACTCTCAATGTGGTTCCACCACCTCCTTACACAGGTGCAGTAAGACTTCTCTACTCTGATACTCCAATTCCCTTGAAATAAGGGCAACACTCCATTACCTTTCCTAATTACGTACCGTTAATGTGTGCTAGCTTTCTGTATTTTGTACATAAGTAGCCCCATGTCCCTTTGTGCTGCAGCTTTCTGCATCTTCTGTCAATTTAAATAATACTCTATTCTTTTGTTCTACCTTTTATTATACTCAGTTTGTCTACTTACCTTATCAATCTTTCTCTGTAAACTGTTTGTATCCCTCTCACTACCTTCCTTTCCACCTATTTCAGTGTCATCTGCAAATTTGGCAATAGTACATTCACTTTCTTCCTCCAAGTCATAAGCAAGAATTAATCTCATTAACGTTATCTTCTCTTAGTGATAATCTTAAAATAACATTGCTTGGCTGAAATTTGTTTCGATTTCATCTGAAAGTTAGAGGGTCAGAACCTTTATCAAGCAAAATGTGAAATGTCAAACTTGAAATAAATATTTCTGGCTGTTTGCAAATCTTTTAGAGTGGCTGCAGTAAATTCTACTAAAGGCAAGTGTTGTTTTACTTGTAAATAATCATTCTAGGGATATCATTTCACTGATTGTTAACTTATTATTTATGAAAGGTGTGAGAAAGAAAACAGGAAACTGAAGACTTGTTACTATAACACCTGCTGTGAGGATGTTATTGGAATATATAATTAAGAATGGAGTGACTTAGCAGTTTGAGAAATTTGACAAGTTGGAGACAATTAACATTTTAACAAAAGTGTTCACAGGATGTGGTAATAAGGCAAACATTTATTGTCCCTCAATTCCTCGAGTGCTGGTGGCTGGAAGCCATCTTGAATCACTACAGTTGATGTGGTGAAACTCTGGACAATATTCAGGCATGAGTTGCTCAGTGGAAAATAATGGTCATGTCACACAAGTGCCAGGCAACCAGCATCTCCAAAGGAAGGAATCTAACCACCTCCCACTGGTGATCAACAGCTTTCTGACTGAATGCTTATTCATGCTCCAATTTCCAATGATCTTATTATGGTGCCAGGCACCTCTAAATAAATAAAGCATCTAATTTATACAGTGGATTACTTTAAGAATATATCTAATAAATTACTTAGATGATTAACTATGCTAATGATAGATTTACTTGAATGCTTGAAACTATTTTCAAGGAAGAAATAGCAAGACACCTCAATATAAATTGTCCCATTTGGGAGATGCAGCATGGGTTCATGAAGGGCAAGTCATGCTTAACAAATCTTTTGTAATTCTATGAAGGCATTATGAGCAAGGTGGACAATGGGGACCCAGTGGATGTGGTGTACCTAGATTTACAAAAGACCTTCGACAAGGTGCTGCACAAGATGCTGCTGCATAAGATAAGGATGCACGACGTTACTGGTAAAGTATTAGCATGGATAGAGGATTGATTGACTGACAGGAAGCAAAGAGTGGGGATAAATGAGTGCTATTCTGGCTGGCAATCAGAGATCAGTGGTGTGCCTCAGCAATTATTCCCAATTTGCATAGATGCCTTGAAGTTGGGGACCACGTGAAGTGTGCCAAAGTTTGCAGATGATACTAAGATGAGTGTTGAGTGCTGTGAAACTTTGCAGTGGGACATAGATAGTTTAAATGAGTGGGCAAAGGTCTGACAGATGGGGTACAATGTTAGCAAATGTGAAATCATCCATTTTGATAGGAATAACAGTAAAAAGGACTATTAATTGAATGGTAAAAAAATTGCAGTCCACTGCTGTGCAGAGAGAGCTGGGTGTCCCTTGTGCATGAATCACGGAGGCTTGATCTGTAAGTGCAACAGATAATTAAGAAAGCAAATGGAATTTTGTCATTTATTGCTGTAGGGATTGAGTTTAAAAGCAGAGAGGTTATGTTGCAGCTGTATAGGGTGCAGGTAGGCCACACCTGGAGTACTGTGGACAGTTTGACCTCCTTAGATTAGAATTCCTACAGTATGGAAACAGGCCCTTCGGCTCAACAAGTCCACATCAACCCTCCAAAGAATAACCCACCCAGACCCATTCCCCTACCCTATATTTACCCCTGACACTATGAGCAATTTAACACAGCTAATTTACCTGACCTGCACATCTTTGAACTGTGGGAGGAAACTGGAGCAACCCCATGCAGACACAGGGAGAATTCACAAACTCCACACAGACAGTCACCCAAGGCTGGAATCAAACCCATTTCCCTGGTGCCGTGAGGCAGCAGTGCTAACCACTGAGCCACCCTACCACCCCACTTGAGAAAGGATGTACTGGCACTAGAATGGTTGCAGAAGATGTTCACTAGTTTGATTCTGGAGTTGGTGGGATTGGTTTATGAGGAAAAACTGAGTAGACTAGGATTAGATTAATTCGAATTTAGAAGAATGAGGGGGGATCTTATAGAAATGTTTAAAATTATGAAGGGAATAGATAAGATAGATATAGAGAGGATGCTTCCATTGGTGAATAAAACAAGGACAAGAGGGCAGAGCCTTAAAATTAGAGGGAGCAGATTTAGGACGACATTGAGAAGGAACTTCTTCACCCAGAGGGTTGTGAATGTATGGAATTCCCTGCCCAATGGAGTGGTTGACGCTTCCTCACTGAATGGTTTTAAAGCCAAGATAGACAATTTTTTGAACAGGAAAGGAATTAAGGGTTATGGTGAGAAGGCTCGATGGGTCAGATGGCCTACTCCTGCTCCTAGTTCTTATTTTTAGATTTTTAGATTCCACTGCAGTGTAGAAACAGGCCCTTCAGCCCAACAAGTCCACATCAACTCTCCGAAGAATGATCCACCCAGACCCATTTCCCTCTGACTAATGCATCTAACACTACAGGCAATTTAGCATGGCCAATTCACCTGACCTGCACATTTTTGGACTTTGGAAGGAAACCGGAGCACCCGGAGGAAACCCACGTGGACAGGGGCAGAATGTGCAAACTCCACACATTCACCCAAGGCTGGAATTAAACTGGAATGACTGCACCATTTTAGAGTAGGCTTATAGAACTTTGAAGTTTACAGAAGTGTTTATGCTTCATGAGTCTCCCTTGAACCTCCTTGATCTAACCGTATCAGGCTTTTCTCAATCACTTCAGCTTCTGTAAACTCCTCCAAATCTGCCCTTGCCTCAACTCATGTGTCAAAAGTTTCTCCTTTATTGAGATATTCATGGGGTTTGGGCATCACTGGCTGGACCAGCATTTATTGTCCATCCTTATTTGCTCTTGAGAAGGTGGTGCAGAGCTTCCTTCTTGAGCCACTGCAGTCCACCTGCTGTGAGTTGGCCCACAATGCCCTTAGGGAGAGAATTCCAGGATGTTGTCCCAGCAACACTGAAGGAACAGCGATATATTTCCATGTCAGGATGGTGAGTGGCTTGGAGGTGAACATGCAGGGGACGGTGTTCCCATGTATCTGCTGCCCTTGTCCTTCTAGATAGAGGTGGTCTTGGGTTTGGAAGATGCTGTCCAAGGAGTTTTAGTGAAATTTCATAGTACATCATTTAAATAATATGCACTGCTGCTACTGAGTGTCAGGAATAGAGAGAGAAGATGCTTGAGGATGTGGTGCCAATCACGTGGGCTGCTTTGTCCTGGATGGCGTCAAACTTCCCCAGTTTGTTGGAGGCGTACTCATCCAGGCAAGTGGGGAGTATTCATTCACAAACATGACTTGTGTCTTGTAGATAGTGGACGGATTCTGGGGCATCTGGAGGTGAGCTAGTTGCCACAGTATTCGGTAGTCTCTGACCTGCTTTTGTACCCATTGTGTTGATGTGGTGAGTCCAATTTACCTTCTTAGAATTAGAATCCCTACAGAGTAGAAACAGGCCCTTTGGCCCAACAAGTCCACACTGACCCCTCAAAAGAGTAACCCACATAGACCTATTCCTCTACGTTTACCCCTAAATAATGCCCCTAACCTACACATCCCTGAACACCCTGGACAATTTAGCATGGCCAATTCACCTGACCTGCACATCTTTAGACTATGGAAGGAAACCTGAGCATCCAAAGGAAACCCACGCAGACACAGGGAGAAAATGCAAACTCCACATAAACACCAAGGCTGGAATCAAACCTGTGTCCATGGTGCTGTGAGGCAGCAGTGCTAACCATTGAGCCACTGTGCCATCCTGGTCAATAGTAACCCCCATGATGTTGATAGTGGGGGATTTGATAATGGTAACACCATTGAATGACAGGAGGTGGTGGTTAGCTTATCTCTTATTGGTGATGGTCATAGTCTGGCATTTGTGTGGCACAAATAATACTTGTCAGCCTAAGCCTGGATATTGTCCAGACCTTGTTGGATTTCATCATGGACGAAATCTGAGGAGCTGTGAATGGTGCTGAGCATTGTGTGACCATCCCACTTCTGACCTTATAATGGAGACAAGGTCATTGATGAAGCAGCTGAAGATGGTTGGGCCTAGGGCACTACCCTGAGGGACTCCTGCAGAGAATTCCTGGAGCTGAGATGATTGAAATTCAACAACCACAACCATCTTCCAGTGTGTCAGATATGACTCGAAACCATTGGAGAGTTTGTCCCCTGATACCCATTGATTTCAATTTTGCTAGGGCTCCTTGAAGCCACACTCGATTGAATGCAGCCTTGATTTCAAGGGCTGTCACTCTCGCCTTCCCTTTTGGATTTAGCTCTTTTGTCCATGCTTGAACAAGGCTGTAATGGAGTCAGGAACTGAGTGGCCCTGGCCGAACCTAAACAGAGCGTCACTGAGCAGGTTATTGCTGAGCAGGTGCTGCTTGATAGCGCTGTTGATGACACCTTCCATCACTTTACTGATGATCAAGAGGAGACTAATGGGGCATAATTGGCTAGGTTGGATTTGTCCTGCATTTTAGGTACAGGGCACATCTGGGCAATTTTGTACATTGTTGGATAGATGCCAGTGTTGTAACTGTACTGGAATAGCTTGGCTCAGGAAACAACAAGTTCTGGAGATTTAATCTTCAGTATTATTCCCGGAATCTTATCAGGGCCCGTAGCTTTTACAGTATCCAGTACCTTCAATGATTTCTTGGTATCATGTGGAGTGCGTCGAATTGGCTGAAGACTGGTGTTTATAATGCTGGAAACCACGTGAGGAGGCCGAGATGGATCATTCACTCAGCATTTCTGGATGAAGATTGCTGTGAAAACTTCAGCTTTATTGTTTGCAGTGATGTGCTGGGCCCATCCATCGTTGAGGATGGGGCTACTTGTGGAGCCTCCTCCTACAGTGAGTTCTTTAATTGTTCACCACCATTCACAACGGTAATAGGGCTGCAGAGCTCAGATCTGATCTGTGGGTTGCGAGATCGCTTAGCTCAGTTTGTCACTTGTTGGTTATGTTTAGCATGCAAGCAATCCTGTTTGGTAGTTTCACCAGGTTGACATCTTACTTTTAGATACAAAAGCAGAAATTGCTGGAAAATCTCTGCAGGTCTGGCAACATCTGTGGAGAGAAACCAGAGTTCATGTTTCGGGTTGAGTGACCCTTCCTCACAACTGATGGTAGCTGGAAAAATGTCTGTTTATATGCAGAAGGTAGGGTGAGGGGGACACTAAGGAGTAAACAATACGTGGGGATAGAGCTCAAAGACTTAGGAGATCAGTTGGATAGATAAAGGAGTGTATAAAAAACTGGCGAGGAGATTTTATAGTTGTTAATGGGGACTGTTAGTGGCTCAAAATGGGTTGCGTATAATAACTGACTGTGTTAATAAGGCCTGGTGTGTGGCGATTGGGGTAAGGACATGGGGGAGCTCAAGCCCGAAGTTATTGAACTTGATATTGAGTTGCAAGGTCCTCAAGCAGAAAATAAAGTGCTGTTCTTCCAGCTTGCTCTGAGATTCGCTGGAGCACTGCAGCAAACCTGAGACAGAGACGTTGGCCAGGGAACAGGATGGGCTGTTAAAGTAGCAGGCAACTGGAAGCTCAGGGTCATATTTGTGGGTGGGACATAAGTGTTCTGTGAAACGATCACCCATTCTGCGCTTTGTTTCCCTAAAGTACAGGAGACCACACTGTGAGCAGCGAACGCAGTCGACTAGAATCAGTGAAGCAAAGACAAAGTGCTGCTTCACCGAGAAGGTGTGTCCGGGCCCTTGGATACTGAGGAAGGAGGAGGTAAACGGACAGGTGTTGCAATGGAAGCTGCCATGAGGCTGAGGAGGGGAGGGTTATTGAGAGTGAAGAATGAGTGCATCAGGGTGTCCTGGAGGGAGCAGTCCCTGCAGAAGGCTGACAATGGAGACCCCCCAGCCACCAACACCGGGAGAACGTGCAAACTCCGCACCGACAGTTGCCCGAGGTTGGAATTGATCCCGAGTCCCTGCCTCTGTGAGGCAGCAGTGCCAAGCCCTGAGCCACCATGCCATGCCCAGTGGTGCCTCAGTGCATAGTTATCATTGCTAAAGAAGGGCAAATAATGCCCACATCTGACATCTGTCATCTGTAATGCTCATCATTGCCCCTCAACATCAAACTGTGCTGCATCTTCTTACATAACCTGCAGGAGTACAAACGTGGGAATTGGAAACTGTCATGATCATTTATGCCAGATTTCCCCTTGAGTCATGAGCATATGGGTAGTTGAAACAAAGGAACTGCATTTAAATCAAAGCACTTGATTACTTGAACAGAAAATAAATCTCACCACCATTTGATATCGCAGGCAAGAAGTGCCAAGGTTCTTCATTGCTGGTAATCATTCTAACTCCAAGTTGGGTCCCAACAAGCAAGGGATAGAGCTTGTTACAAGCACTGGGAGTTTGAATAGTAAGTTATGCAGAATGCAGCTCTGAGTTGGAAATGTGAAGGATTTCTGAGTTCTGACATGAAGTGGTTAACATAAAAAGCTTCAGCCACTTCCACCCTCTGTACCCCAAACCCCTCGTTCTCCTCATTTAAAGACTGGCTGGTGAGTTTAGACCAACTTCAAGCTTCTTCTTGTTAATCCTGGCTGTCATAGGAAAATGTTGCTTGTAGTTATGGGCTGTAGAAAGCGGCCAATGGAGTTGAGAGCATGTTGACATCTGGAAGTGAGCTACAGAGATCTTATTACATGGGCTAAACAACAAAAGAAGCAAGTTGTTCGATCTGTCTCCTGACAGAAATATATTCGCAATAGTGAAGGTGGAATTCCTTTTCTAGCATTTTGATTTTCCTGCTTAGAGAATGACATGCTCAGAGCAGGAAATGGTTAAATAAAAGTGCAAAATATTCTTTCATACTAAACATTCAACACCCTGCATTTGTATAGCTTCTTTAATGCAGCAACACATCACGAGGGGTGACACAGGAATGCTATCCAACATTACATTTAAGGTTGAGATAGATAGATTTGTTAATGTTTGCTAATACCCCCCAAATCTCAGTCCCCAGATCGTCATCTGTCAAGAAGTAAAATGTTTGATGTGTGCCTACTCCCGGCAGAGGGCTATCTAGTGTTCAGTGAATGATCTGCAGGCACCATCCATTTCAACTCTTACCTCCATTCAACTTTTACCATTAAATTGCTGACACAGAAAAGCTGACTGCTACCTGATCCGGCAACATTCCGCACATCCACTTTCTTGCATTCTCCCGATAACCGTTGTTTCCCCTGTTGATCTATCTCAGCCTTAAACCAGGTGTGGAATCACCAAAGCCTACACAATTCATTTTCATTCATTCAGAGGATGTGGTGCATTGGCTGGGCAGGTACTTATTGTTTGTCGCTAGCTGCCCTTAAGAAGCTGGGGGTGAATTGCACTCTTGAACCACTGCAGTCCATTTGGTGCAGATACACCTATAATGCCACTAGGAAAGTAGTTCCAGCAGTTTGTCCCAGTGACACTGAAGGAATAGCAGTACATTTTCAAGTCAAAATGGTGAGTGGCTTGGAGAGAAACTTGCAAGTAGTGGTGTTCCCTTGTACCTGGTGCCCTTGTCCTTCTCAACAATCTTGGAAGGAACTGACGAAGGAGTTTTGGTGAATTCCTGCAGTGGTCTTACAGATTCCATACACTTGCTGCTACTGAAGCATGATGATGAAAGGAGCTTGTCGGTGTGATGCCAATCAAAATAGCTGCTTTATTCTGGATGGTGTCAAGCTTCTTGAGTACTGTTGGAGGTGCACACATCCAGGCACGTGGAGAGGATTCATCACAATCACAATCGATGGTGGGCAGTACTTAGTGAGTCAGGAGGTGAGTTACTTGCTGTGAGGTTTCTAGTCTCTGAGCTGGTCTGGTAGCCACAGTTCTGTTATGGATAGTCCAATTCAGTTCCTAGTCAATGATTACCACCAGGAAACCGATAGTGGAGGATTCAGTGATGATAATTCCATTGAATGTCAGGGGATGATAGTTAGATTGTTTTCTTTCTGGAGATGGTCGTTGCCTGGCCTTTGTATGTCACGAATGTTACTTATTACTCACCAGCCCAAGCCTGAATTTTGTCTGGATCTTTCTCCATTTGGGCATAGAAAATTGCGGTAAAACTTCTGCATTCTTGCACTATAAACCTCTTGCAGTAAAGATCAATGTGCTATTTGATTTGCTTGCAGCCACTGCATGCTAACTTTCTGTATTAGAACATAGAACAATACAGTGCAGAACAGGCCCTTCGACCCTCGATGTTGGGCCAACCTGTGAACTATTCTCAGCTCGTCCCCCTACACTATCCCATCATCATCCATGTGCTTATCTAAGGATTGTTTAAATCTCCCTGATGTGGCTGAGTTGACTACATTGGCAGATAGAGAATTCCACGCCCTTACCACTTTCTGAGTAAAGCAATTGCCTCTGACATCTGTCTTAAATCTATCACTCCTCAATTTGTAGTTATGCCTCCTCCTACAAGCTGACGTCATCATCCTAGGAAAAAGACTTTCACTGTCCACCCTATCTAATCCTCTGATATCTTGTATGTCTCTATCAAATCCCCTCTTAGCCATCTTCTCTCCTTGTACAAGTGCAGTCATGTCTCTTTGACAAACAATATTTGCAGAATCTGACCTAAGAGGGATATTTGGACAACTGACCCAAAAACTTGGTCAATGTGACTTATGTATTACTGATTTGAGTAGCACTATACTGACTTCCCTCAAATCCTTCCTGGTAGTCAGCACCAATCATCTACAAATTTTGAAATTACGTTTGTGGTTCTGAAGTCTAAATTATTTACATAAATTGGGACCAACATTGGACCCGGCCCTGATCATATTGGATCCTAACATCTGCTACCCTTTATACCTCCACTCTTTGTTTTATAGTTTGAAGTCAGATAGTTAGCCCTTCTGTGAATTGGCTGTTGTTACTGCCTTTTTTGACCTTGTTCATTAATCTGTTATACGGCGTCTTATCGAGGGTGATTTGGAATTCTACTGCATTACCCTTGTCTGTGCCTCTATCATCACTTTTGAAAATACAATGAGAGCAACCAAGCAAGACATTCCCCTTAGACATCCATGCTGAATATTAATGATGACATTTTAGTTGCCAAGTGCTTTCCTATTTTCTCCATTAATAGGAATTCAATTAACTTTCTTATCACCGACATAAGGCAACTGGTCTACAGTTCCCTGGAAGCGGTCTATCTCCCTTCTTAATTATTAGCATTATTTTAGCTATATCCCAGTCCTCTGGCAATCCACATTTTTCGAAAGAATTATTAAATGTGTGTATTGTGCCTTTACAATCTCTTCCCTAGGTTCTTTTAAAATGCACAAATGTAATCCATCTGAATCATAGGTTTCCTACTATTTGAATTTGATTCATTTATTTAATAATTCTCCTCTTTGTATTTTAAATGCCAATATAGCATTCTTAATCACATCCTCTGTGGTTGGATCCACATGATCTGTCTTTCTTGTAAGAGTAAAACAAAATTAATCATTTAATATTTATGCCATTTGTTTTTGCTGATTGTTCATTTATTCTGCCAGCTCCAATATAAACCTTCCTTTTCTCTTTAAAATATCTGCAGAAAATGTTAAAACCATAAGACCATAAGACAGAGAAACAGAAATTAGGCCATTAAGCCCATCGAGTCTGCTCCGCCATTCAATCATAAGTTTCTCAACACCATTCTCCTGCTTCCTCCCCGTAATCTTTGATCCCCCTTATACTCAAGAACCTAACTATCTCTATCTTAAGTTACCTGGCCTCCACAGCCTTTTGTGGCAATTAATTCTATAGATTCACCAACCTCTGGCTGAAGAGGTGTCTCTTCATCACTGTTCTAAAAGGTCTTCCTTTTACTCGAAGGCTGTGCCCTTGGGTCCTAGTCTTTCCTGCTATTCAGAAAACAAATGTTAATCATTGTAAGATGATTTGTGTTCAGAAGTAAGGATGTCTTGTTGCAGTTCTATAGGGCATTTGTGAGAACACCTGATGAAGGGCTTTTGCCCAAAACACTGATTTTCCTGCTCCTCGGATGCTGCCTGACCTGTTGTGCTTTTCCAGCACCACACTTCTTACTCTAATCTCCAGCATCTGCAGCCCTCACTTTCGCCTATTTATGAGAACACACTGAGAGTTATGTGTGCAGTTTTGTTTTCCTTATTTAAGAATGGAGTACTTGTGTTATGAACCAGACCAGACCCCCTCAAATATTTTAAGAAGGTAGTCTAGACTTCTTCTTATTTTAAAGGCAAACGTAAAGTATTTGTTCCTGATGCAATGTGACTGGTTAACTATTCAATGTTAAGCAAAATGTAATTTATTTAAACACTGTCATAAAACACAACCAGAGAAAGTGGAATTTAGCATAACCTAACTATATTGGAAACCTAACAGAGTAATCGATACAGAACCTATTACTAATTAACTGTTCCAGTAAGGTAACATCCCACAAACACACTCTTTGGCAAAAGGGTGAATGCAGACACAGATTCTTACATGCAGTTCTCTAATTTAGGGGAATAAAACATCAAGAGAAAATACAGAGAGAGTAGCAGCCAAGAGACATTCACTGAAGCTTCCAACTCTTCTGCGATTCTCAGTAGCTTCTGATGTTACTCAGAAATCCTGATCTATGAGAGCTGGCCACTCTCATTCAGGGTTTAAAAAAAAATCCAAGGCACCCCAAGTTCACAGAAGTGGTCTTAACTAGCCAGGTTAGCACTTCTGCATTACAACCTCTCTCCAAAATAAGGACAAAAATAACCTTTTAAAGTGACAACATCATCACCGTTGCCATAGAGGGAGTGCAGCAGAGGTTCATTAATCTGATAGCAGGATGGCCAGGGCTGCCCTGTGATGAGAGATTTATTTGGCAGGGTCTGTATTCACTGGAGTTTAGGAAGTTCAGGAAGCATCTGATTGAAACATTGACAATTCGAACAGGACTGGACAGATCAGACTCAGGGAGAATGTTTTCCCTGGTAAGGGAAGCAGAACCAGTGGGTCACACTGTCAGAACATGGGGTTGATAATTTGGTTAGGCCATTTGGACTGAGATGAGGAAAACAGTCTTCTCTCAGAAAGTAGTGAATCTGTGGAATTCTCTATCACAGAAGGCTGCAGCGGCCAATACACTGAATACATTCAAGAAGAAGATAGATGAATGTTCGAAATGCATCAGGTGGCATGGAGTGAAAGTGAGAATATGACATTGAGGTAGAGAATAGCCATGACTGTGCTGAACGGCAGAGCAGGCCCCATGCTCATGCTCCTAACTTCTCTATTTCCATTTTATTTCCTGCTCTGTGATAATTTTCTCTTGTGGTTTGCCAAGTGAAATGACTTTTTGACTTCTTACATTTTTGGGGTTGGGAGTCCTCTGCCCCACCAACAAACCCACCTCAGTGTGCATTTCTGAGGGAGAATGTGTTCGATGTGCTTTGACGCCAACTATTACTATCTTGTAGTTAGATGTCATTTACTGCCCCATCCTCTTTCCCTGCCTGAGTCTAACTACCTTTTTGTTTATGATGGCAGAGGAGCAGTGGGTCTAAATGAAGTCTTAGTCAGTCTGAGGAGGCTCTTGTCTGAAACAGCATTAGTTATTGCACAACAGTGATCAGTTATGCGAAGTTAGACGTTGTTACTAGAAATATTGGCAGACCTGTGGATTTGGTCTTCACTCTACAAGGTCTTGTAGTTCTCCTTGTCCCACCCAAGCTCAGTTTGAGTTAAATTTAACATTTTTCAATTACTTAATTTACATATAAACAGCATTGCACAAGGTTAAGCATTTTCTCCCACATTTTGACAGCCTTCACTGAGACAAGGCAATCCTTTCATCGCTATTTTGAAATGACCAAGTGTGTGATTCATATTAGTAAGATACACATTGTTAATAGGACTATTGGGAGAGCTAAGATATTGGTCTTCAATCTATAGTTGTTCTGCGCTAAGGTGTTCTACCTTTTCCAACCAACATCCTAAGGATGTCATCAATTTGGGTTGAACTTAATGTGCTCACCAATAGGCTCAGTGGTTAGCATTGCTGCCTCACAGCAACAGGGACCCAGGTTCAATTCCACCCTTGGGCGACTCTCTGTATGGTGTTTGCACATTCTCACCATGTCTGCGTGTGTTTCCTCCAGGTGTTCTGGTTTCCTCCCACAGTCTACACTGTTAAGTGTTTTGGCCATGCTAAATTGACCATAGTGTCCGGGGACATGCAGGCTAGGCGGCTTAGCTAGAGTAACTGCAGGTTTGCAGGGATAGAGTACGGTATGGGTTTGGGATGCTCTTCAGAGGGTTGGTGTGGACTCAATGGGCTGCTTCCGCATTGGAGGAATTTGATGATGATTGACCAACCCTTTCAGAACCATTGAAATAGGAAAACTGGCTCACCAGCTGCCTCACTCAGCCCACCGCATTCCCTGATAATACACTGAATGAGAAACGTACTAGCCTGCTCATCTAAGGTCTGTTGAGATCCTTAATAGTGCAATTCAGTGGTCTTATATCTCCTGGATGGTGGAAGGAGGAGAGGATGAACATATGAATTAGGAGCAGTAGTACATCCCTTGGCTCCTCAGGCCTGCTCTGCCAATTCAATAAGACCCACAGTCTCTCACATTTCCTACTCATGCTCGCATGTTTTGTCTGGTGGTGAAATGGCAGAAATTGGGAGAGTTTACCCTTTTAGGAATTGCCCTTCATGCATTGATGGCTCTCCACCTCTTTGCGCCTTCCTGCCTGATCTCCCACCCATAACTTGATTTGATTTGATCTATTATTGTCGCATGTATAGTGAGAAGTTTTGTTTAGTGTGCCGTACAGGCAGATCATACCATACAAAGATCATAGAGTGATAGAATAGAGTGAGGAATACACAATAACAGCTGCAAAGACGGTGCAAGATCAACATTAGATTTGAAATTTAGGAGGTCCATTCAGAAGTCAAATAAAAGTGGGGCTGAAGCTGTTCTTGAACCTTTGGGTATGTGTAATTAAGCTTTAGTATCTTCTGCCTGATGGAAGAGGATAGAAGAGATTATAACCAGGGTGGGCGGAGTCTTTGATGATGCGGGCTACCTTTCCAAGGCACCTTGAAACATAAATGGAATTAATGGATGAGAGATTGGCTTGCATGATAGTTTGGGCCGTCTTCACAACTCCCTGTAGCTTATAAGACCAAAAGATATAGGAGTGGAAGTAAGGCCATTTGGCCCATCAAGTCCACTCCGCCATTTAATCATGTCTTCTGGGCATTTCAACCCCACTCACCCACACTCTCCCCGTAGCCCTTAATTCCTTGTGAGATCAAGAACTTACCAATCTCTGCCTTGAAGACATTTAATGTCCCGGCCTCCACAGTTCTCCGTGGCAATGAATTCCACAGGCCCACCACGCTCTGGCTGAAGAAATGCCTCCTTATTTCTGTTCTAAAATGACCCTCTCTAATTCTAAGGCTGTGCCCATGGGTCCTGGTATCCCTGCCTGACGGAAACAACTTCCCAGCGTCTACACTTTCTAAACTATGCAGCATCTTGTAAGTTTCTATTGGATCTCCTCTCAACCTTCTAAACTCTAATGAAGACAATCCCAGGATCCTCAGCCTTTCATCGTATGTTAGGCCTACCATTCCAGGGATCATCCGTGTGAATCTCCGTTGGACACTCCAGTGCCAGTATGTCCTTCCTGAGGTGTGGGGTCCAAAATAGGACACTGTATTCTAAATGGGGCCTAATGAGAGCTTTATAAAGTCTCAGAAGTACTTTATAAAGTCTCTTCTGGCGGTCTTGGGCAGAGCAGTTGTCATGCCAAGCTGTGATGTATCCAGCTGGATAGGATACTTTCTATGGTGCATCTATAAAAATTGGAAAGAGTCATAGCGGGCATGCTGAGTTTTGTTAGCCTCCTGAGGAGGAAGAGGCATTGTTGTGCCTTCTTGACTGTAGAATCAATGTGGATGGACCAGGAGTTATTGTTGGTGATATTTCCTTCACCTCATGAGGAAGCAGAAGTATTGCTGTGCCCTTCCTTTGGGTAACAGGGCTATCTCTACTGAAAAAGGCCTGACTTATCTGCACAGGGGACACATGCTGCCTCCTTCCTCAGGCCTGGAAGGCCAGGTATGGCTGAGACTGTGAGCCACATAGACAGGGCCTTCTTGACTCAGCAGGAAATGAGCGGGACACTCAGCTTCATTGGAGCTGCTGTATAACACCCTTTTTAAAGGCAGTCAAAGTTGTGGCTGTATTTTCTTTATGACTTCATTTATCATCAGTGGCTAATTAACATTTTGGAAGGACAAATAAGAATGCGGAATACAGGGTTAACGGTAGGGTTCTTAGTAAGGCGGAGGAGCAGAGGGATCTTGGGGTCTATGTTCATAGCTCTTTGAAAGTTGCCACTCAGGCGGATAGAGCTTATAAGAAGGCCTATGGTGTATTAGTGTTCATTAGCAGAGGGATTGAATTCAAGAGTCAATACACAGTCTCCTACTAATGTCCTTGATCGGACCTACCCTCGTTCTCGTCATTCAGCTTACCCTTGTTTAATTACAGAATATATTTTCCCTGGATTCTACTCAGCTCTATTTGAAGTTTATCCCACCACTGCTTGATACCTTCAAACAAAAAAAACCTCAAGGAACTGCAGATGCTGGAAATGAAAAACTAACACAGAAATTGCTGGCAACACTCAGCAGATCTGGCAGCATCTGTGGAGACAAAGCAGAGTTAATATTTTGGTCTGCCAACCCTGAACGTTAGTTCTGCTTTCTGCCCACAAAAGCTGCCAGACCTGTTGAAGTTTTCCAGCGATTTCTGTTTATGTTTGTGCTTGATACCTTGTTTTGGGTTAAGACTGCGTTTATTATTTTTGTGTTTTGTTTGAAAACGAAGCTGTGAACTGAGATGAAAAGAAACAGAGGATTTGCATGTTTTAAAAGCAAGGAATGAGTTACCTATACAAATTCTGTTTGTGTAGCTGTGGGTTCCTGCAATATTCAGATGAACTGGAGATAAGTGGTTGCTTATAATTGAACCTGATTCGTTTGTGGACCAGGATCAAGTTACCAATGACAAAGATCCTCTGCCTGCCAACAACTCTCTGATTGGTTGACATGTTGCTGAGTGTTGAGCAACACAGAAAGTTCTGTCTGTCCCAGATCTCTGCAGTAAGCCACTTTGAATGTAAAGAAAAACAGTTTATCTTTCCTTCAGCAGACACTGTAAGTTGTCATTTTAAAATGGATAACTCAGAGACCTTTTCCAAGTGAACTAGCCACCCCTATGCCACTTGCAAACCATGATGTGGAGGAGATGGTGTTGGACTGGGGTGGACAAAGTTAAAAATCATACAACACTAGCAAATAGTCCAACAGATGTACTACCTATCAGAGTGCTGCTACTTCATCAGGTAGCTTGTGGGGCAGGATCATGGGACACGGAGTTTATGGTAAAAGATCAAAGTTTCATAGAGCTGATGCGATGTATTCAACAACTGAAAATGTGTTGCTGGTTATAGCACAGCAGGTTAGGCAGCATCCAAGGAACAGGAAATTCGCCGTTTCGGGCCAGAGCCCTTCATCAGGAAATCCTGTTCCTTGGATGCTGCCTAACCTGCTGTGCTTTAACCAGCAACACATTTTCAGCTCTGATCTCCAGCATCTGCAGACCTCACTTTTTACTCAATGTATTCAACAAACCTAGATTGCTGTTAAGTCTTTAATCATTTGGAATGGGTTGCAAGTTTCGTTTCATTAATATGTAAATCCCAGAGCCTCTTTCAAGTCACATTCCTGATATAACTTAAGGTTTCATAAAAAAAAAGTTGACATCTCAGCTCAGACAATGCATTAAAGATGTAAGGTTAGAATCTCTGTATCCCAATCTTGAGTCAGACTGGTTCTAGTCCCAAAATAGGAACGGATAAAAAATCACATGGACTAACTGCCTACAGATTTTGTGCTTTTTGAACAAAATAAAATGTATCTGCAAATACAAATCTGCAAATGCAAAATCACCCCATAGACTTATATGTGTGTATGTGTGTGTATACACACTTGGTTGTGTGTAGGAGAATGAGAGAATATGTGAGTGTGTGTGTGTATGTACATGTGGGCATGTGTGTTTGATTGAGCATGTGTGCAAGTATGATGGAATATAAGCCTGTGGGAGGGTGTGTGCATGAGTGTGAGTGTGGAGTGTGTGTACATATCTGAGAGAACGTATATGAGAGAAGGTCTGTGTGAGTGCGTGAGTGTGATCGTGTGATCGTATGTAGATTGTCCGACCAGAGGAGAGGCCATATTGGATTTGGTACTTGGTAACGAACTGGGACAAGTGATGGGCTTGTTAGTGGGTGAGCATTTTGGTGATGGTGACCACAATTCTATGTCTTTCACCTTGGTTATGGAGAGAGACAGGTGCGTGCAACAGGGCAGGTTTTACATTTGGGGGAAGGGTAAATATGATGCTGCAAGACAAGATCTGAGGAGCATAAGTTGGGAGCATAGGCTGTCAGGGAAGGATGTCATTGAAATGTGGAACTTTTTCAAGGAGCAGATACGACGTGTCCTTGATATGTATGTACCTGTCAGGCAGGAAAGAGATGGTCGTGTGAGGGAACCTTGGTTGACGAGGGAGGTTGAATGTCTTGTAAAGAGGAAGAAGGAGGCTTACATAAGGTTGAGGAAACAAGGTTCAGACAGAGCATTGGAGGGATACAGGATAGCCAGGAGGGAGCTGAAGAAAGGGATTAGGAGAGCTAAGAGAGGGCATGAAAAATCTTTGGCGGGTAGGATCAGGGATAATCCTAAGGCCTTTTATGCGAATGTGAGAAACATGAGAATGACGAGAACGAGGGTAGGTCCGATCAAGGACAGTAGTGGGAGACTGTGTATTGAGTCGGAAGAGATAGGAGGGGTTTTGAATAAGTACTTTTCTTCAGTATTTACAAATTAGAGAGACCCTGTTGAAGAGGAGAGTATGAAACAGACTGGTAAGCTAGAGGAGATACTTGTTAGGAAGGAATTTGTGTTGGGCATCTTGAAAAACTTAAGGATAGACAAGTCCCCTGGGCCTGATGGGATATATCCTAGGATTATGTGGGAAGCAAGAGAGGAAATTGCAGAGCCGTTGGCAATGATATTTTTGTCTTCACTGTCAAGGGGGGCTGGTACCAGGGGACTGGAGAGTGGCGAATGTTGTGCCCCTGTTCAAAAAAGGGAATAGGGATAACCCCGGGAATTACAGGCCAGTTAGTCTTACTTCGGTGGTAGGCAAAGTAATGGAAAGGGTACTGAGGGAAAGGATTTATGAGTATCTGGAAAGACACTGCTTGATTAGGGACAACCAGCACAGATTTGTGAGGGATAGGTCTTGCCTTACAAGTCTTATTGAATTCTTTGAGGAGGTGGCCAAGCATGTGGATGAGGGTAGAGCAGTGGATGTAGTGTACATGGATTTTAGTAAGGCATTTGATAAGGTTCCCCATGATAGGCTTATGCAGAATGTTAGGAGGCATGGGAAATTTGGCCAGTTGGATAGAGAACTGGCTAACCGGTCGAAGTCAGAGAGTGGTGGTAGATGGTAAATATTCAGCCTGGAGCCCAGTTACAAGTGGAGTTCCGCAGGGATCAGTTCTGGGCCCTCTGCTGTTTGTAATGTTTATTAATGACTTGGAAGAAAGTGGGTGGGTCAGTAAATTTGCAGATGATACTAAGATTGGCGGAGTTGTGGATAGTGAGGAGGGCTGTTGTCGGCTGCGAAGCAACTTAGATATGATGCAGAGCTGGGCTGAGGAGTGGCAGATGGAGTTCAATCCTGTCAAGTGTGAGGTCGTCCATTTTGGAAGGACAAATAAGAATGCAGAATACAGGGTTAACGGTAGGGCTCATAGTAAGGTGGAGGAGCAGAGGGATCTTGGGGTCTATGTTCATAGCTCTTTGAAAGTTGCCACTCAGGTGGATAGAGCTTGTAAGAAGGCCTATGGTGTATTAGTGTTCATGAGCAGAGGGATTGAATTCAAGAGTCGTGAGGTGATGTTGCAGCTGTACAGGACCTTGGTAAGGCCACATTTGGAGTACTGTGTGCAGTTCTGATCGCCTCATTTTAGGAAAGATATAGAAGCTTTGGAGAGGGTGCAGAGGAGATTTACCAGGATGTTGCCTGGAATGGAGAATAGGTCGTACGAGGATAGGTTGAGAGTGCTAGGCCTTTTCTCATTGGAACGGCGAAGGATGAGGGGTGACTTGGTAGAGGTTTATAAGATGATCAGGGGAATAGATAGAGTAGACAATCAGAGACTTTTTCCCGGGTACAACAGAGTGTTACAAGGGGACATAAATTTAAGGTGAAGGGTGGAAGGTATGGGGGGATGTCAGGGGTAGGTTCTTTACCCAGAGAGTGGTGGGGGCATGGAATGCACTACCTGTGGGAGTGGCAGAGTCAGAATCATCGGCGACCTTTAAGCGGCAGCTGTATTGTTCTATGTTCTATATTCTAAGTTCTGTGTGTGTGTGTGTGTGTGTGTGTGTAAGAGAGTGGACAATGCAGTGGGGCCATCTGTAGTGTGATATGAACCCAAGGTCAGGTTGAGGCCATCCCCTTGGGTACCAAAATTAGCTATCAGCCTCTACTTGGCAACTCTGTGTTGTTGCATATCCCGAAGTCCAACTTAGAGGATGGTCACCTGAAGATCTGAGGCCGAATGTCCCTGTCCGCTGAAGTGCTGCCCAACTGGGAGGGAACACCTTTGTCTGGCAATTGTTGCGCAGTGTCCATTCACCTGTTGTCATAGCATCTGCTTGGTCTCACCAATGTACCATGCCTCAGGACTTCCTTGCCTGCAGCATATGAGATAGACAACGTTGGCTGATTCACATGAGCATCTGCCACATACATAGTGGGTGATGTCCCCACGTGTAATGGTGCACGTCTTGCAGTGTTTGCCATGATAGGGTTATATGGCCTTGTGGTCGATGTTGTCCTGAAGGCTGGGCAGTTTGCCATGAACAAGGGTCTGTTTAAGGTTTGCTGGTTGTTTAAAGGTGAGAATTGGAGACGTAGGGAAGGTCTTGGTGAGATGCTCATCCTCACCAATAATGTGTTGCAGACTACGAAGAACATGGCGTAGTTTCTCCACTCCCAGGCCGAACTGGACAGTGAAGGGTACCCTATTGGTCCTATCCTGTGTCTATGTCGCTCTCCTGAGGAGTTTGTTACGGTTTCTTGCCGTGGCACATTGGAACTGGCAGTCGATGAGTTGAGCATCGTATTCCATTCTTATGAGGGTGTCCTTCCGCCCCTTCAGGTGTCTGTCACATTCCTCCTCATATGAACAGATGCTACGTGTGTGTAGTGCTTGTCTGTAGAGGGTGGCTGTTTTAATATGCTTAGGGTGGAAGCTAGAGAAGTGCAGCATCATGAGGTTATCCTTGGGCGTGGGGTAAAGTGAGGAACCGAGGTACCCGTCCTTGGTGGAAATGCATGTGTCCAAGAATGTGACTGATTCTAAAGAGTAGTCCATGGTAAGTCTGATGGTGGCAGCAACTTGCTGATATCACTGTGTAGTTGTTTTAGTGACTCCTTGCCATGGGTTCAGAGAAAGAAAATGTTACTATCTGGTGCATAGTGTAGGTTGGAGGTCCTGTGCAGAAAGAAGTCTTGTCTGAACTTGTGCATGAAAAATCTATGGGGTGATTTTGCCATTTGCAGATACATTATATTTTGTTCAAAAAGTACAAAATCTGTAGGCAGTCAGTCCATATGACATTTTATCATTTCCAACTTTGGAACTAGAACCAGTCTGACTCCAGATTGGGATACGGACAGACTTTAACCTCACACCTTTAATGCATTGTCTGAGCTGAGATGTCACCTTTCTTTCCATAAAACCTTAAGCTATCTCGGGAATGTGACTTGAAAGAAGTTTTGGGATTTACATATTAAAAACTTGCAATCTGCTTCCTTATTCTAAGCGATTAAAGATTTAACAGCAAATTAGGTTTGTTCAATACATCGCATCAGCTCTATGACACTTTGATCTTTTACTATAAATTCTGTGTCCTATGATCCTGCCCCACTAGCTACCAGACAAAGGAGCAGTGCTCTGAAAGCTTGTTCTTCAAAATAAATCTGTTGGACCATAGCCTGGTTTTGTGTGTTTTTTACCTTACAAATCAATAGACCATTTGGACGTGCAAAGGTGAGAAACCGTAGGTGATGGACACCTCAGGAGATGGAGACGGGATTCTTCACATCTGTAGGAACCAATCCAACAGATCTTCTGAATAAAAGGTAAAGAACTGATTCTTTCCAGGTTGTGCCTCTTTTTCTTTCAAGTTATGAGACAGTTTATATATAGGATGTAGAGTTTTAATTTGTAGATTTTATATTTTTGTTTACCTGAAGCTAGAATATAATGAATTGTAATAAATAGTGATTTCTTATAAAGTACAGGAACCTACTGCATTCCTCCTACCAACAAAGCCCAGTAGAGTCGTAGAGTCATAGAGTCATAGAGTCATAGAGATGTACAGCATGGAAACAGACCCTTTGGACCAACCCGTCCATACCAACCAGATATCCCAACCCAATCTAGTCCCACCTGCCAGCACCCGGCCCATATCCCTCCAAACCCTTCCTATTCATATACCCATCCAGATGCCTTTTAAATGTTCGAATTGTACTAGCCTCCACCGTTTCCTCTGGCAGCTCATTCCATACATGTACCACCCTCTGGGTGAAAAAGTTATCCCGTAGGTCTCTTTTATATCGTTCCCTTCTCACCCTAAACCTATGCCAAAGTGTATAATCTCACTTTCTCATTATATTAGGAAAAATGTTGTGAAACTTCAAAGGGTCCAGAAAAGATTTACAAGGATGTTGCCAGGGTTGGAGGATTTGAGCTACAGGGAGAGGCTGAACAGACTGGGGCTGTTTTCCCTGGAGCGATGGAGGCTGCGGGGTGACCTTATAGAGATTTATAAAATCATGAGGGGCATGGATAGGATCTGAATCCTTTAAAGTTTCATGGCATCTTTCCAAATATAATGAGAAAGTGAGGTTACACACTTTGGTAGGAAGAATGGAATGTATAATGTTTTCTAGTTTGGAGATTTTGCAAGAGTCTTTCACAAATTTTATGATGGCTCTGGGAGTAGAGAGTTTGATTTCCAGTGAGCTTTCTCTTTCCAGTGAGTTGTGACATCTGTCAATATTTTTAAAATACTTTATTTTTCCAAGTTCTACTTTCAGTAATTCAAAATTACATTTTCTTCCAATATTATCTGGTCCTTATCATTCCTATACTCTTCACAATGAGATGAGAATGATCGACTTTGACATCAGAGTAGCATTTGATAGGATATAATATTAAGCAGCTTCAGGAAGATTGAAGTTAATGGACTCAGAGTGAAAACATTCCAATAGAATCACACCAAGCAGGAGGAAGTTAATGAAGACTAATTATCAGCCTCAAGTTATTTCTGGCAATGTTGCTTCAGTTAGTCATCTGCAATTACTTGCTAACGAATGCTGAAGAAATTCTGTGTCACTCATCATGGGTTCCATGAGTCCTCATGTGGCTAATGAGTCTAATCCTAGAGCTACGTCGCCAACCATACATTTGTGTTTCCGGGAGGTGGAATTGGTAATTGGTCCTGAGATCATTGGCTTTCCTTTCTCTGTTCCTTTTCTGTATTTCCTTTTGCCAACAAGTATTCTCAAAAAATTGTGTCCCTTCATACAGGAGTTTAATTCCAACCATTTTCCATTCCATTCCTCCATCCATGACGTCAGAAATGGTAAGGCTTGCTGATGATTTCATGATGTTCAGGTTTATGTGTAATACTTCAGCTATTGAAGCAGTCTGTGAGCAAGATCTTGGCAACAGTGAGGCTTGATGGAACAGGTTACAAATCAGACAACACCAGGTTATAGTCCAACAGGTTTACTTAGAAGCACTAGCTTTCAGACAACCACCTGATGAAGGAGCATTGCTCCGAAAGCTAGTGCTTCCAAATAAACCTGTTGGACTATAACCTGGTGTTGCGTGATTTTTAACTTTGTCCATCCCAGTCCAACACTGGCACCTCTAAGGCTTGATGGAAAGTAACAGTCACAGTACCTAAGTGTGACGACATCTAAGTCATAAAAATATAACAACTCCCTTTGATATTTGTTATGGATCAGACCAGATACCCTCACAATATATTAAGAAGATAACCTGACTCTACCACTTCTTTTTTAAAGGAAACTATAAGAGGCTATTCCAATGCCAATTTGATTGGTCAAACAAGATCTGAAGCTAAACTTACACTATTCATACGCTGTAGTTAAAATACAACAAAAGAAAGAATAAAGAAAAGAATTGGCTTAGCTCTAACTCTACTGGAAAACTTAACACAATAATAGCTTAGTTAGCTACTAACCAGTAACTGTTCCAATATAGTAACAACCCAGAAACACATCCTTGGCAGAAAACTGATTGCTGCACATGCAACTCCAGCCCCCCAAGAGGAAAGCAGTAAGAGAAATCTCAGAGAGAGTGTAGCATGGAGAGATGTACTGCAGCAACACACCCAGCAATAACTGCTACTGAAACTTAAGAAACTAAACATCTTGATTCGGTGGGAGCTTGACCGCACCAATTCAGGCTGCTTCAATTGTAATTTTTTTTAAAAATCCAAAATTTGACAAGCCATTTACTTTACTAGCCTTCCAAATAGACAGCTCGGCTCATCTGTCTTTACACCTCTTAAAGCCATAGTATTGTCACGTATTGTCAACATTGAAAGCTTTCACATTGTCGGTGGGTGGCTGAGGGTATGCAGGAGTTGGGATTTGAGTTAGGGCATCATTCATCACAAATACGGTGCTCATTCATCGCATCAGAGGTTGTGCTGTCTACAGCAAGTCACTCATCTCCTTATTCCACCAAGCCAGTCCAGCACTTACAAGGGGCAGGTCAGGGAGGAGTGTGGTGCTTTGGCACAGAGTGACAACAGTGTGTGCCATCAATGAAATCCACTGCAGCAACTTACCAAGGCCCATTGGACAGCATTACCGACTGAACGGTCAAGGACAGTGGATATGTGGCAAGCCCATCACCTGCAAGTTCCACTCCAAGTTATTCACCATCCTGCCTTGAAAACATACCTTCATTCCTTCAGGTTCAATATCCTGTGACTCTGTCCCTAACAGCACGTCCCTACACCCCATTGACTGCAGCAGTTCAAGAAGGCAGTTCACCACCACCTTTTCATGGGCAATTAGAGGGAGGAAACAAAGGGACAGTGATACTCACTTTCCCTGATCAAATGACAAAATGATCTTAAATTGTCTTAAATTTCTGTTTTCTCGATATTCCCTGACTTTTCCTTCTCAGCACTGTTTTCGTTCATACCGCAGTTGTTGATCTTGAAGTAAACCCTCCCTTGTAAGTTTATTTACATTCTGTTCAATCGATTTTGAAGGCATTGAAATGCCCCAGAAATTATTATTCCATGTTTTTATTCATTTCCCCAAATTCCATTTAGAATTCCTCTTTCCCTTCCTTTTCAACTATTGGATAGTCCATAAGACCAGAAGAACGAGATGTAGAATGAGGTCATTTGGCCCATCGTGCCTGTTCTACTATTGATTGTGACTAATATGTTTCTCAACCCCATTCTCCTGCCTTCTCCCTGGATCCCTTGATCCCCTTACTAATCAAAACCTATCTATGTCTGTCTTAAATACATTCAATGACTTGGCTTTAAGTTCCACAGATTCACCAATCTCTGGCTGAAAAAATTCATAGAACATAGAACAGTACAGCACAGTACAGGCCCTTCAGCCCTTGATGTTGTGCCGACCTTTTATTCTACTCTAAGATCAGACCAACCTACATAACCTTCATTTTACTATCATCCACGTGCCTATCCAAGAGTCACTTAAATGTCCCTAATGTATCTGATTCTACTACCACTGCTGGCAGTGCATTCACATACCCACCACTCTCTGTGTAAAGAACCTATCTCTGACGTCTCCCCAAACCTTCCTCCAACCACCTTACAATTATGACCCTTTGTGATAGCCATAAGCCTCCTCATCTCAGTTCTAAAGGGCCATTTCCACTCTGTGGCTCTCCTACTGGTGGAAACATCTTCTCCATGCCCACTCTATCCAGGCCCTTCAGTATTCTATATGTTTCGATCAGATCTCCCGTCATCCTTCTAAACACCATCGAGTACACATCCAGAGTCCTCAATCACTCCTCATATGATATCTCTGGCATTATTCCTATCGATCTCCGCTGGATCCCCTCCAAGGCTAATACGGCCTTCCTTAGATGAGCGGTCCAAAACCACTCACCATGTTCCCAAGGTACTCTGACCAGAGCCTTATACAGCTGCAGTGGTACATCCCTGCTCTTATTTTCCATACCTCTCAAAACAAATGCTGACATTGCATTTGCCTTCCCAACTGCCAACTGAACCTATTCGTTAATCTTAACAGAATCCTGAAGTAGGACTCTCAAATTCAGATTTCTGAAGCCTTTCCCCATTTAGAAAATAATCAATACCTCTATTCTTCCTATCAAAGTGTATAATCTCACACTTTCCTACGTTGTATCCCATCTGCCATTTTTTTTCTTAACTCTCCTCACCTGTCCAAGTCCTTCTGCAGCCTCCCCACTTCCTCAACACCGTATGTCCCTCCACCTATCTTTGTGTCATCTACAAACAATGCTCCCATTTCCTTTATTCAGATTGTCAATGTGTGAATTGAATAGTTGTGGTTCCAACGTTGACCCTTGTGGAGCTCTACTCTCCACAGGCTGCCATTCTAAAAGAAGAGCCTGACTCTCTGGACAGTGGACTATCAGCGTGATTAGTCCTTATTTATCTTTCATTTCTGGCCGCAGGGATTTTATTTCGAACTTACTGATGGTTATATCACTTTTCATTGTTGCCATTATGTTAACTCCACATAAATCCAGCTGCAACACCCCTTCATTTGTTTCACTTCTCTAAGCCTATCTATAATATTATCTCCAAGTCTCACACCATCCTGATGTTATTAGATTAGATTACTTACAGTGTGGAAACAGGCCCTTCGGCCCAACAAGTCCACAGTGACCCGCTGAAGCGCACCTATCCCCCTATGTTTACCCCTGCACCTAATTCTATGTGCAATTTAACACGGCCAATTCACCTGGCCTGCACATTTTTTTTTGGATTGTGGGAGGAAACCAGAGCATCCGGAGGAAACCCACGCAGACACAGGGAGAATGTCCGAACTCCACACAGTCAGTCACCTGAGGTGGGAATTGAACGCAGGTCTCAGCAGTGCTAACCACTGTGCCGCCCATAACTGTGGGACTAAATCACAGTTTCTTCACTGTCACTGGGACAAAATCTCACCTTTTTTCCTAACAACGTTGTGGGTGTCCTCACAACATTGGACTAAAAAGGTTCAAGAAGGTGCTTTCTCTTGGGCAGTTACAGATGGACATTAATTGTTGGCCGAGTTAGCACGTAGCTATGAATGATTTTTTTTTAAAAAATGAATATGTTGTCTGTTCCAAATCCTGACATGTTTGCAACCACTCTCAGTAATCCAGACTATATCTGGCTCCTTGCCATGTCCTGTTACCTCCAGTTTTCCTATTTTATTGCAGCCGCCATGTGCTTTCATGTACAGACAGTTTTACACAGCATTATTTCACACTTTATTTGAAATCATTTTCTTATACTCTTGAGCTTTGACTGTTTATTCCACCAGTTATGTCCTTTTTGTTTTATCCCACTGTCCTCCTTTACTATTTAGTTTGTGTTAAGATTGTTTCAATTCTTATAAAGCCCATCCTCTTCCTGGCTGCTGGACATACTACGTTTCACCTGCTACATTCCCCTTTCCATTCTGATGCTGGTTTCAATCTGGTTCAGACCAGTATAGCTCTGCTTTGTCCCAGTATGGTTGCCAGGAGAAGGAACCATTTTGTTTCCCACACATCAGCCACAATCATCCTGAGTTGGTTGTCTGAATGCCAATGTTGCTCCGGTAATAACGCTCACACTGTCTCCCTTTTTAATTCAGTTCCTAACACTACCTCAATAGGGTCTCCTCCCTATCCCTACCTGCGCTGTTTGTTGTCATGTGGACTACAACTGACCTTTCTAGCTCCCTATCCAAATTCCTTTCCAGTTACTGGTTAAATGTCAGGTGTTGCATTTTGGTAAGACAGGACTTATACACTTAATGGTAAAATCCTGGGGAGCATTGCTGATCAAAGAGACTTTGGAGCACAGGTTCATAGTTTCTTGAAAGTGGAGTTACAGGTAGACAGGGTAGTAAAGGAGGCATATGGAATGCTTGCCTTTATTGGTCACAGCATTGGGTATAGCAGTTGGGAGGTCATGTTGCAGTTAGGCCACATTTAGAATACTGCGTGCAATTCTGGCCTCCTTGCATCTGAAGGATGTTGCAAAACTCGAAAACATTCAGAAAAGGTTTACGAGGATGTTGCCGGGGTTGGAGGGTTTGAGCTATAGGGAGAGGTTGGGGCTATTTTCCACGGAGTGTCAGAGGTTGAGGGTGATCTGATAGAGGTTTATAAAATCATGGGGGGCATGGATAGGGTGAATAGCCAAGGTCTTTTTCCAGAAGTGGGGGAGTCAGACTAGAGGGCATAGGTTTAGGGTGAGGGGGAAAGACATAAAAGGGACGTAAGGAGTAGTAACTTTTTCAGACAGAGGGTGGTGCATGTATGGAATGAGCTGCCAGAGGAAGTGATGGAGGCTGGCATGACTACACCATTTAAAAGGCATCTGGATAGATACATGAATAGGAATGGCTTAGAGGGACTTGGGCCAAGTGCTGGCAAATGGGACTAGATTAATTTAGAATATCTGGTCAACTTGGATAAATTGGACTGAAACTGTACTGTAGATCTCTATGATTTTGTGTTTCTGTAATCTTGGCATTGGGCAGGCAATATAACTAAGAGTGATATCTATCCTACTAAGTATAGAATCAACCCATCAACCCATCTCCACCGCCAGACCATAGCAACACGACGGCTGGAGGAAGAGCACCTCATCTTCTGCCTAGGAACCCTCCAATCACAGGTGATGAACTCAGATTTCTCCAGTTTCCTCATTTCCCCTGCCCCCACCTTGTCTCAGTCCCAACCCTCGAACTCAGCACCGCCTTCTTGACCTGCAATCTTCTTCCTGACCTCTCCGCCCTCACCCTCTCTCCAGCCTATCACCCTCACCTTAACCTCCTTCCACCTATCGCATTCCCAACGCCCCTCCCCCAAGTCCCTCCTCCCTACCTTTTATCTTAGACAACTTGGCACAACTTCCTCATTCCTGAAGAAGGGCTCATGCCCGAAACATCGATTCTCCTGCTCCTTGGATGCTGCCTGATCTGCTGCGCTTTTCCAGCAACACATTTTCAGATAGAATCAACCCATCTTATTTTAGTTTCACAATTTTATTTTGGTTTTGAAGAATCTGATGTCCCTTTTGCATACTTCTAACATTTGCTGTTTCTCTTTCAGACTGCAATATTATTCCACCCCCTTTCAGGAAGCAATTGCTCTTTGTGTGAACAAGTTCTCTTTTGATTAGCATTGAACGTTTCTTGAGGAGTTACAATGCAGGGAACTGGAGGAGTGCTCCTCGCATGTGGTATGATTCAATGTCATTACGGACACTTGAACAGTCAGGCACTGCTGAAGGTTTTGGAGGGTTTGCGGGATGAATCTCGTAACTTCTTTTAATTAAAGAAGGGAAAGGCATGAAAAACAGGGAACTACAGGTCAGTTAGCTTAACATCAACTATAAAAATGTAATAACAGAGCATTCAGCATTAGAATTACTGTCACGCGTACTCAGGTACAGGGATATCGGAGTACAGTGAAAAGATTACACTGTCTCCAAACACGGTGCCATCTAAGGTGCAAGGTACTGAGGTGTTAAATCAGAGCTACAAAGTGGAAAAAGAAATAAGTTAAAGGCCAACATTACAGTTCTTCTCAGTATTAAGTAGGACATAAAGAAATAAAGTTTAAAGTTTCAAAATTACAGTCCTTCTTTAGCTGTAAGGCTGCAGTCACTCTACGCTCGGAGTTCCCCACACAGGCTCGTATTCCCCACAAGGGATAAATTCCCTCTCCCCCAGCCCCGGACTCGATCCCTCTCCCCCAGCCCCGGACCCATCCCTCTCCCCCAGTCCCGGACCCATCCCTCTCCCCCAGTCCTGGACCCATCCCTCTCCCCCAGTCCCGGACTCGATCCCTCTCCCCCAGCCCCGGACTCGATCCCTCTCCCCCAGCCCCGGACTCGATCCCTCTCCCCCAGCCCGGACTCGATCCTTCTCTCCCAGCCCGGTCTCGATCCCTCTCCTCCAGCCCCGGACTCGATCCCTCTCGCCCAGCCCCGGACTCATCCCTCTCCCCCAGTCCCGGACTCAATCCCTCTCCCCCAGCCCTGGAATCGATCCCTCTCCCCCAGCCCTGGAATCGATCCCTCTCCCCCAGCCCTGGATGCGATCCCTCTCTCCCCTCGCCCCGAGCTCGATCCCTCTTTCTCCACAGTGCTATCTCAGCATAGCCCACCATCCAGGCTCAGCAGTTGCCTTGCCGCAGTGTGTTAGGGTCTCACTCTGGTATCAGTCCTGACCCCCAGCCACTTCCGTGGTCCAGGTTTCGAAGAAACGCATACTCTGATCAAACAGAGTCGGCGTGGCTTCACAAAGGGGAAATCATGGCTGACTGATTTATTAGATATTCTTGAGGAGGTATCAAGATGGATAGCTAAAGGGGGCAGAGTTCTGATGAAGGGTCACTGGACCTGATTTCTCTCCACAGATGCTGCCAGACCTGCTGCGTTTCTCCAATAAGTTCTATTTCTGTTTTGGATAAAGGGGAAGCCATGGATGTAATGGCTTTGAAATTTATCCTGGTTAACGTACTTAACAAAATAAGACTGTTGGGGGTGTTGGGTAAAAATACGAGTGTTCGTAAAATGTTATCTTACTGCTGGAGCAGAATCGATGGGCCGAATGGCCTACGTCTGATCCAAACTCTTATGGTCTTAAATCAATACAAGGTTGGCTTAAACTGAAACTCAACTTTAAAGTGGTGAAGATACAATTGAGAACAAAACACAACAGAAACACAAAAATGCAAAGCCCATCATTGTGAATTTATGATGCCCAATTAACCAAGGAATTGATCAGTTCCGGGTCTTTCTCAGAATGGAAAGGTAAGCAGTTTTCCCCTTTATGCTGACCTTTGTAACAATGTGTGCCTGCATTCCAAAATCTCCCTCATGATCCCTTTGAGTTTGCAATCTTAGCTTTTCTTACTTGATGTTTCAGCATAACTTCCCATCCCCTGAGGCGCCTGGTTGCTGAGGTAACTGTGACACTCAGTAAAAAGGCCTCACCCTGTGATACTGTGGGCTTTGAGGCAATTGGTAGATTTGCTGTGCAGCTTAGTTCACTTAATCTGCATCCAGTTAAATCTTCCAATGGGAAACTGGGAGTCTGACCGATGCACTTGCTGATGTTTAGGCTCAGAGAGATTGCAGATCTCTGTGATGCTGACGGACCTTCATGAATTGCAAAAGGCTTAGAAGCAAGTTTAGCAATTGGTTCGGAAAGTTAATCTATTTTTGTAAATGGTTGCTGTGGAATTGAATACAAGCATAAGGAAAGGGCTTTTGTGATGCAGTGGTAGTATCCCTACCTCTGAACCAGGAGACCCAAGTCCAAGCCCCACCAGTTTCAGAGGTGTGTGATAATACCAATGGACAGATGGTTTGGCAAATGTATGTATACAAGTGTAGGCTCACATTGAGCAACATTAATTTATTGTATCATACTGAAGGCACCCTCATGTAGCAGAGGCCATAATATGAAAAGAGGGAAAATGTGCAGGCCTAAAGGTGAGGTTGAAACAACACTGTTTCAGATTCTCCCCTCCCCAGCATATTCCTTGCAAATGTCCAGACTATCAAAAACAAAATGGATGAACTTCAATCCAGATTTACTGACCACAGGGAACTTAGAGACTGTTGTGTGCTCTGTTTCACGGAGACTTGGCTCATCCCTGCCATTCTTGACTGCACCCTACAAGCTGGTGGGTTCTCCATACATCTCAGAGACTGCAAGGGTTCCTGAGGTGAGGTGAAGGGTAGTGGGGTCTGCTTCCCAATGAACACTTCCTGATGCTTGGACATAGCGACCCTGGCAAGCCATTGCTCTCCAGACCTCAGATACCTTACAGTAAGATGCCATCCCTGCTACCTACTGTGACAGCAGTCTACATGCCACTGCCTGTGGAGGTGAAGAATGCCCTAGAGTGATCTACACCTCCACAGACACTCTAGAGATGAAATTCTCTGAGGCCCTAGAGTGATCTACACCTCCACAGACACTCCAGAGACAAAATTCCCTGAGGCCCTAGAGTGATTTACACATCCACAGACGCTCTAGAGATGAAATTCTCTGCGGCCCTATTCATTCTGACCAGCAACTTTAACCAGGCCAACCTCGAGAGGGTGCTGCCAAAGTCCCACCAACATATCTCCTGCTCCACTAGATGACTGAACATCCTAAGACCATAAGACATAGGAGTGGAAGTAAGGCCATTCGGCCCATCGAGTCCACCCCGCCATTCAATCATGGCTGATGGGCATTTCAACTCCTCGTCTGCTGCTACACAAACATCAAAGATGCCTACTGCTTCATTTTCCGCCCTTTGGAAAACCAGATCACAGCCCAGTGTTCCTCCTCCCAGCTTACAAACAGAAGCTCAAACAGGAAGGTCCTTCACAGAAAGTAATACAGTGCTGGTCGGAGGCTGAGGAATCAGTGGAGTGGACTGTGTTCAAGTACTCAGCAGAAAACCGAGATGTGTACGCCACCACCACCACAGGCTTCATTAGCAAACATGTGGAGGACTGTGTACCAAAGAAGCCAATCCGAGTGTTGGAAACCTTGGTTGAACCAGGAAATCCACTCCTTACTGGAGACCAGATGGGCAGCATTCAAGTTGGACAACCCAGAACAATACAGGAGATCCGGATATGATCTCCGCAAAGCCATCAGGGATGCCAAGACCAGGTTAAAGGCCCAAAGACTCAAAACTCCCCGCAGCCTGTGGCGAGGCCTAAACAACGTTATGGAATACAAAATGAATCCAAGCAAGGTAGCAGACAAAGACACATCCCTCCCTGACGTGCTCAATGCTTTCTCAATGCAGAATGCCAACGGCACAGTGTCACCTGACCCAATAGCCCTGGACACACCTGTTCCCTCGGTCATCGCTACAGACATCAGATTGGTCTTATTGGGAATCAACCAAAGGAAAGAGATGGGCCTGGAAGGTGTCCCTGGCCGAGTACTCAGATCCTGCACAGGCCAACTGGGGGAGGTATTCACCGACACCTTCAACCTTTCCCTTCTACAGGCCGAAGTCCCCAACTGCTTCAAGAAGACTACCATCATCCCCGCACCTGAGAAAGCACATGCATGTGCCTTAGTGACTACACCTCCATAATCATGAAATGCTTTGATCCCCTACAATTTGCCTCCAGATGTAACAGGTCCACAGTGGACACCATATCCCTAACCCAGCACTCATCCCTGGAACATCTGGACAACAAGGACACCGATAATGGACTCCTGCTCATTGACTACAACTCCGCCTTCAACACCATTATCCTCTCCAGACTGACCTCAAAACTCTGTGACCTTGGTCTCGGCTCCACCCTCTGCAGCTGGATCCTCAGTTCCTGACCACAGACTGCAATCGGTGAGGATAGGTAACTGCACCCCCTCCACAATAACACTCAACACTGGAATCCCTTAAGGATATGTCCTCAGCCCCCTACTGTACTCCTTGTACACCCATGACTGTGAAGCCAAATTCCAAATGAATGCCATCTACAAGTTTGTTGACATCACCACCATGTTAGGATGGATATCTAACAATGATGAGTCAGAATACAGAAGCAAGTTTGAGGGTTTGGTGACATGGTGCAATGATAACAATCTCTCTCTCAATGTCAGCAAAATAAAACAACTGATCATTGAGTTCAGAAAGAAAGGAGGCGAATACACCCCCATCTACATCAACAGAACTGAGGGTGAGAGGGTGGAGAGTGTCAAATTCCTCAGAGTGATGATAACTGACAATCTGTTCTGGATCACCCATATAGATGTGATAAGGCACAACAGTTGGCTCAGGAAATTTGGCATGTCCATAAGGACCTTCACCAACTTTTACAGATGCACCATTGAGACCATATTGTCTGGGTGCAAAATGGCCTGGTACTGCTCTGCCCAGGACCGTAAGAAGCTACTGAAGGTGGTGAGCACAGCCCAGACCATCACCGAAGCCAACCTTCCATCCATGGACTCCATCTACACAGCTCGCTGCTACAGAAAGGCTGCTGACATCATCAAGGACCCCTCCCACCCCGGTACTGATCTTCTACAACTTCTCCCATCAGGCATAAGATGCAGCAAGTTCAGGAACAGTTTCTTCCTGGCCATTATTAGACCGATGAATGGACTCTTTAGCCTCTAATGATGCTGATCTTGCTAACGTTGATCTTGCCTAGTGCACACCCTGTGCAATGTAATCTGTGTGCCTCTGTCCAAGTCTTTTTACAACCTCCAGCCTGTACATCCTTGCTTCCTGTGATCTGCCTTTATTGCTCATAAACAATCTTTTCACTGTACTTCGGTACACGTGACAATAAATCAAATAAACTAATGCAGTAGGTTAGAAATATTTTCTAAAGTTATGAAAAGGATCAACGATGAAGGATTCAAACCCATGTCCCCAGAACATGAGCCTGGAGCTTTGGATCACTAATTCAGTGACATTACAGAAGCGCAACTGGACTCACCACATAAACGCAATCGCTACAAGAGCTGGTCAGAGACTAGGAATACTGCGGTGAGTAACTCACCTCTTGACTTCCCAAAGCATCTAGATTAGAGTGGTGCTGGGAAAGCACAGCAGGTCAGGCAGCATCCAAGGAGCAGGAAAATTAACGTTTCGGGCAAAAACCTTTCATCAGGAATGAAGGCGGGGAGCCTCCGAGGTGGAGAGATAAATGGGAGGGGGAGTGGGGCTGGGGAGAAGGTGGACAGGAGTACAGTAGGTGGATGGAGGTGGGGATGAAGGTGATAGGTCAGAGAAGAGGGTGGGGGAAGGTAGCAAAAAGTACAATGGATGAATTGGGGTGGGGATGAAGGTGATAGGTCAGGGGGAAGGGTGGACCGGATCGGTGGGAAGGAAGATAGGCAGGTAAGACAGGTCATGAGCATGGTGCTGAGCTGGAAGGTTGGAACTGGGGTAAGGTGGGTGGAGGGGAAATGAGGAAACTGGTGAAGTCCACATTGATGCCCTGGGGTGAAGTGTTCCGAGGTGGAAGATGAGGTGTTCTTCCTCCAGATGTCGGGTGGTAAGGGAGTGGCGATGGAGGAGGCCCATGACCTGCAGGTCCTCGGCAGAGTGGGAGGGGGAGTTGAAATGTTGGGCCATGGGGCAGTGGGGTTGATTGGTGTGGGTGTCCCAGAGATGTTCCCTAAAGCGCTCTGCTAGGAGGCGTCCAGTCTCCCCAATGTAGAGGAGACTGCAAAAGGGGCAACGAATACAATAAGTGATATTGGTGGATGTGCAGGTGAAACTTTGATGGGTGTGGAAGGCTTATTTGGGGCCTTGGATGGAGGTGAGGGAGGAGGTGTGGGCGCAGGTTTTGCAATTCCTGCAGTGGCAGAGGACGGTGCCAGGATGGGAGGGTGGGTTGTTGGGGGGCATGGACCTGACCAGGTAGTCACGGAGCGAACAGTCTTTGCGGAAAATGGAAAGGGGTGGGGTGGGAAATATATCCCTGGTGGTGGGGTCTGTTTGGAGGTGGCGGAAATGTCAGCGAGCGATGTGGTTAATGTGAAGATTGGTAGGGTGGAGGGTGAGGACCAGGGGTGTTCTGTCCTTGTAACGGTTGGGGGGGTGGGGTTTGAGTGTCCACCATCTACAAGACTCAAGTCAAGAGTATGATGGAATAGTTTGAAAATCAAAAATACATTGTGGGGGAAGCATGAAGTGGTGGGGTAGCACAGTGGCTCAGTGGTTAGCACTGCTACCTCACAGAGCCAGGGACCCAGGTTTGATTCCAGCTTCAGGTGACTGTCTGTGTGGAGTTTTCACATTTTCCCTGTGTCTGTGTGCGTTTACTCTGGTTTCCTCCCACAGTCCAGGGATGTGCAGGTTAGGTGGCTTGGCCATGCTAAATTACCCATAGTGTTCAGGGATGTGTAGTTTGGGTGCATTAGTCTGGGGTGAATGTCGGGAATGGGTCTGGGTGCATTATTCTTCCAAGTGTTGGTGGGGACTTGTTGGGCTGAAGGGCCTGTTTCCACACTGTAGGGATTCGAATTCAAAAAGGTAAACTTTGAGGCAAAACTGATTGAACTTCAAACACTTACTGTAGATGTGTTTTATGCTTTCTCAATAAAAGAGCTCCAGCTTGTTCAACCTTCCCTAATAAACAGAACTTGCCATTCTCGCATCATCCTTGATAATAAGTTTTTGCACCTTTTCTATGTCACAGAGACCAGGACAGCTTCACAGTACTATAATAAGGTAGCGCCTATCTGTGTGTAGTCTGCACATTCTCCCTGTGTCTGCGTGAGTTTGCTCCCACAATCTAAAGATGTGCAGGTCAGGTGGATTGGCCATGAAAAATGTGGGGCTATGGAGGTAGGGCAGGGAGGGTTGGTCTGGGTAGGATGCTCTTCGGAGGGTCAGTGTAGACTCAATGGGCTGAATGGCCTGCTTCCACGCTGTAGGGATTCTAAAGTGCTATACAATAACTTCTGTGCTATCCAATTTTAACACCCGAGGACTGAACCACAGTGCTTATTATAACAACCCTTGTTGCTTTTGTTCACAATGCTGGTTTACAAGCGTCGCTGCTTTTAGTATCTGTACTTAATGCACCAATCAGAGACGATGTGATTTTGATGAGATACTGTGACAAAAATATGGGTAAAGTGGACTGATGCCGATTTCAGTCATTTCTCAATGACCAGATGCTAGAGAAATGAACGCACTTTGTGACGTACTTGGTTGTATTGAGGACGTAGTCAGGTTGTTCAGACGCCACACATCACAGTGAGCAGCCACCTGTCCTTGCCTTCAGCCTGCTGGCATTGTTTATCATCTCTCATTACATCTCCATGGAGAATGACAAATGGAACTTAATGTAACACTTGTCCTTAATTCTTTCAATGAACTGAACTTTCAAGTACGATACTTCAACAGCTGAATGGGTTGTGACTGATAAAACATGTTCAGAAAATAAAGGTACTACAATAGCTGATGCAAAGGCTTCACCAGAATATGTATTATCTTCAATGATGTCAAATGACAACTTCCCTAATGATAGGGTTTGGTAGCAAGGATACCTCCTGCTGATTACACATACCATCTCCCCTCGGCTGATGAATCAACGCTCTGCTATGTTGAACAACACTTGGAGGAAGCACTGAGTGTGACAAAGCTGTAGGGGTGAGTGGGCTTCAATGTCCAACACCAAGACTGGCTTAGCAGCAACACTACTGATCAAGCTGGTCGGGTCCTAAAGGGAGTGTAGATGAGCAGAGAGATCTTGGTGTCCAGGTACACAGATCCTTGAAAGTTGCCACCCAGGTTGACAGTTACGAAGGCATACAGTGTTTCAGCTTTTATTAATAGAGGGATCGAGTTCCGGAGCCATGAGGTTATGCTACAGCTGTGCAAAGCTCTAGTGCGGCTGCACTTGGAGTATTGTGTACAGTTCTGGTCACCGCATTATAAGAAGGATGTGGAAGCTTTGGAAAGGGTGCAGAGGAGATTTACTAGGATGTTGTCTGGTATGGAGGGAAGGTCTTACGAGGAAAGGCTGAGGGACTTGAGGCTGTTTTCATTGGAGAGAAGAAGGTTGAGAGGTAATCAGAGGGTTAGATAGGGTGGACAGGGAGAGCCTTTTTCCAAGTATGGTGACGGCGAGCACAAGGGGGCATAGCTTTAAATTGAGGGGTGATAGATATAGGACAGATGTCAGAGGTAGTTTCTTTACTCAGAGAGTAGTAAAGGTATGGAATGCTTTGCCTGCAACGGTAGTAGATTCACCAACTTTAAGTACATTTAAGTTGTCATTGGACAAGCATATGGACGTACATGGAATAGTGTCGGTTAGATGGGCTTCAGATTGGTATGACAGGTCGGCGCAACATCGAGGGCTGAAGGGCCTGTACTGCAGTGTTATGTTCTATGTTCTATGACATAGCTGCTAGACTGGGTCTGTTGCTGGTCATGAGGGAACCAACAAGAGGGAAAAATATATTTGACCTCATCCTCACCAATCAGCTGGCTGCAAATGTCTCTGTCCATGCTAATTGACAGTATCAGTAAGAATCACCACAGCGCACTCCTTGTGGAGTCTTTACATTGAGAATACCCTCCATCATTTTGTGTGACACTTTGTGCTAACTGGGATACATTTTGAACAGATCTACCAACTCAAGACTAGGCATCTATCAGGTGCTGTAGAATAACAGCAGCAGCAGAATTATATGCCTGCAACTTTGTTCCCTGGCCTATCCCCCACTTGGCCATTACCATCAAGCCAGGGCGATTAACCCTGGTTCAATGAAGAATACAGCAGGACATGTCAGAAACAGCACCAGGCATACCTGAAAATGAGGTGTCAACCTGGTGAAGCTATCAGACAGGACTAATCTCATGCCAAACAGCTTAATCAGCAAGTAATAGATCCCACAACCCAACGTACCAGATCTAAGCTCTGCAGTCCTACCACATCCAGTTATGAATGGTAGGAATTGATTAAACAACTCATTGGAGTTGGAGGCTCCACAAACATCGCCATCCGCAGTAAAGGAAGAGCCCAGCACATCAGTACAAAAGATAAGGCTGAAGCATTCACAGCAATCTTCAGCTAGAAGTAACAAGTGGATGATTTATCTTGGCTTCTTCCACTGCGTCAGGCCATGAGGTTACAGATTGCATTGGAGGTCAATTCTGCTGCTGTTGATGGCCCACAGCACCTCGTGAATGCCCAGTCTTGAGTTGTTAGATCTGTTTGAAGTCTATTCCATTTAGCACGGTGATAGTGCTACACAACACAATGGAGGGTATTCTCAATGTGAAGGTGGGACTTCGTCTTCACAAGGACTGTGAGATGGTCTCTCTTCCCAATACTGTTCTAGACAGATGCATCTTCAGCTGGCAGATTGGGAAGGATAAGATCAAGTCTGCTTTTCTTTCTTGTTGGTTCCCTTACCACCTGCCACAGACCCAGTCTAGCAGGTATGTCCTTTAACACCTGGCCAGCTTGATCAGTAGTTCTGCTGTTGCGTTAGTCTTAGTGGTGGAAGTTGAAATTGCCTACCCAAAGTACGTGATACGTCCTTGCCAACCTCAGAGCTTCTTCTATGTTCAGCATGGAAGAGTATTGATTCATCAGCTGAGGGAGGACAGTACATGGTAATCAGCAGGAGGTTTCCTTGCTCATGTGTAACCTGACACCACAAGAGGTCATGGGGTCCAGAATCAATACTGAGGACTCCCAGAGCAACTTCCACCCAGCTGTAAACCACTGCACCACTACCTCTGCTGGGTCTGTCCTGTCAGTGGGACAGGTCATACACTGGGATGGTGATAGTGGTATCTGGAACATTGCCTGTAACGCATGATACCATGAGTATGACTATGTCAGGCTGTTGCTTAAAAGCCCATAATGCACCTGGACAAACACTGTCAGTTTGGAGCTATCTGTACAGATCCTGGCCTTTACTCTGGACATGGCAGAGAGTGGGAAATTGGGGCCACACTTACTGGTCAGGATCCTGGAGATCCTGCTGAATAAAGTGTGGCCGATGTGAGACTTCTCAACCTCCCCCCCACCCCCCCACCTTCCCCAATACCACCACCACCGAGGACCAGCAGTAAATGCAATGAGACCACCATGCCAGGCTGGTATGAGGCCTGTGTTAAAGCAACTCAGCCAACTGGAGGAATACCAGGCTTTTCAGGAAGACGGCTAATGATGTTATCAATGCCAACCTGGTAAGCACCACTACTTTCTCT
The DNA here is from genome assembly GCF_020745735.1 of Hemiscyllium ocellatum. Taxonomy (NCBI): domain Eukaryota; kingdom Metazoa; phylum Chordata; class Chondrichthyes; order Orectolobiformes; family Hemiscylliidae; genus Hemiscyllium; species Hemiscyllium ocellatum. Next base: position 19,923,627 of record NC_083401.1, read on the forward strand.
CCAATACATTACGCTCAGTCTAGCTCTGCTACTTGCCCCACCTCTGAAGAAGGGTCATATTCTATCATTCTTACTACTCCTGCACCATCTTCCCCAATCATACTCACCCATCCGAACTCCCAACACCACTAATCCTACATGCCCTCTGCTCTGCCAACCCACTTGCTTGAGCTGCCTCTCTACCCACACCAACAACAATAGCTGTCACACTCAGTTTCATCTTCTTAATACCTGCCTTTCTGTCACTCTCTTTCTCTTTTTCTGTCTCTCTCTCTCCCTCTCTCCGTCTTTCCAGGAGACAAACAGCCCACATTAGGACAGAAAGAGTCAAAATGGCCAGATATTTAGCTCCTCTCCCCTTATTATAGAGTCATAGTCATAGAGTCATAGAGATGTACAGCACGGAAACAGGCCCTTCGGTCTAACCCGTCCATGCCGACCAGATATCCCAACCCAATCTAATCCCATCTGCCAGCACCCAGCCCATATCCCTTCAAACCCTTCCTATTCATATTGTCCATCCAAATGCCTCTTAAATGTAGCAATTATACCAGCCTCCACCACATCCTCTGGCAGCTCATTCCATATACATACCACCCTCTGCATGAAAATGTTGCCCTTTAGGTCTCTTTTATATCTTTCCCCTCTCACCCTAAACCTGGACTCCCCAACACCAGGGAAAAAAACTTTCTATTTACCTTATCCATGCCCCTCATAATTTTTTAAACCTCTATAAGGTCATCCCTCAGCCTCTGACGCTCCAGGGAACACAGCCCCAGCCTGTTCAGCCTCTCCCTATGGCTCAAATCCTCCAAACTTGGCAACATCCTTGTAAATCTTTTCTGAACCCTTTCAAGTTTCACAACATCTTTCCAATAGGAAGGAGACCAGAATTGCATGTAATATTCCAACAGTGGCCTAACCAATGTTGTAGAGTCATTCAGCACAGAAACAGATCCTTCAGTCTAATTCATCCATGCTGACCAGGTTTCCCAAACTAAACTTGTTCCACTTGCTGTATATGGCCCACACCCTTTTAAACCTTTCCTATTCATGTACCTATCCAAATGTCCTTTAAATGTTTCAACTGTACCTGTATCTACCAGTCCTGAAGAAACGTCAACATCTCAACCTTCTGATGCTGCCTGGCTTGCTGTGTCCTTCCAGCCTCCTGCTTGTCTACTTGCCCACTTCTTCAGGGAGTTCAATCCACACACAAACCACCCTCTTTGTGAAAAAGTTGCCTCTCAGTTGATGATCCTGACTCTGACCTCTCTGAGCATGGTCAGGCATTGGAGGTTTCCCTGTTGAAAATGTGTTGCTGGAAAAGCGCAGCAGGTCAGGCAGCATCCAAGGAGCAGGAGAATCGACGTTTCGGGCATGAGCCTTTTTTCAGGTTTCCCTGTGCCAGGATCTCAGAGGGAAGCCTCTCTCCTTGATGTGCCTGAGGCCGACTGACAAATATGAGCAGCTTTCTGGTTTGGTGTCAGTGCCAAACAGCAATTCTACAGTGATATGAGGCTGGTATCACTGACTGAGGAGCAAAACACAAAAATGCATCATAAGGCAAGGGTGCAGTGAGCATCCACCGAGATTCTGAGTGAATGAGTGAGAACAAGACAAGGGCACCCTAATACAGCCTGGCACAGGCCCGCATCGAGGAGACCATAAGAAATCAGAATATGAGAAGGCCATTCGGCCCCTTGAACCTGGCCCACCATTCAATAGGATCATGTTCTGAGAGAATACCATCTGGTCCTAGACTCTCCCATGAGGGGAACCGTCCTCAGCACTTACCAAGTCAAGCCCATTAAGAATCCTCTATGTTTCAATCAGATCACTTCTCATTCTTGAAAACTCCAGTGAGTAGAGTCCCAACCTCTTTAGCCTTTGCTCATAAGACAATCTACCCACACCAGGGATCATCCTCGGGAACTTTCTCTGAACTGCCTCCATGAAATGATACCTTTCCTTAAATAAGGAGACCAAAGTTGCTCAGACTACTCCAAGGTATTGTTATCACCAGTACCTTGAACAGTTGCAGTTCCCTCCTCTTGTGCTCCAACCCATTATGATATTCCATTAGCCTTCCTCATTACTTGCTGCACCTGTGTGCTGGCTTTCCGTGTATCCATAAGTGTGCAGTGTCCTTGTTGCAACATTGCATTTACGTTTATCGTTGCTGATACAGCCCAAGCTACAGCACTGAAGTGCTGAACTGATCTGTAAGTGGATCAGAGATGCAATACGAGGGTTGTCAAAGGCTGACACATGTCAGATGCCAGTGGCCATGGACGCCACATGTGTAATGGTCAGTGCCCAACATGGAAGTCACTCAGAGCAAGAGGCGAACCAAATCTGCCAAGTGCTCACTCTACATTTCCTGATGTTGCGCATGTTTGGTGAATTTCCCCCTTCCCCCTTTCCCCTCCCCAGTCCTGATGAAGGGTCCTGACCTGAAACGTTGACTTTTCTGCTTCTCCGATGCTGTCTGACCTGCTATGCCTTCCTAGCTCCACATTTTATCGACTCTGACTTCCAGCATCTGCAGTCCCTACTATCAACAAGCTGGTGAGTCTGGTAGTTTGGAGGGTGAATATAAATGAGGTGAGTTGGGCTGTTAACAAGGCATTTAGCAAGCAATACTTTTTATTAGATTAGATACCCTGCAGCATGGAAACAGGCCCTTCGTTCCAACAAGTCCACACCAACCCTCTGAAGAGTAACCCACCCAGACCCATTCCACTACCCTATATTTACCCTTGACTAACGCACCTAACACTGCAGGCAATTTAGCATGGCCAATTCACCCGGCCAACACATCTTTGGATTGTGAGAGGAAACCCATGCAGATATGAGGAGAATGTGCAAACTCCGTATAAACAGTCATCCAAGGCAGGAATTGAACCTGGGTCCCTGGTGCTGTGAGGCAGCAGTGCCACCCAAACTTGCCATCAATTGGCAACTCATCATTGCCTGGTGAGAATCACATCATCATAATCCCTCTTTTCTGCTTTTTCTCTTCAAAACATTTGGTATTTAGTTTGGCTCTCAGTTATATTTTCTTCTTGTTACTGGACATTTGATTTGATTTATTATTGTCACGAGTACTGAGATGTATTGTTTTGTGTGCTAAAGAGACAAACCATACTTCACATAAACATGTCAGGTAATACAACAGAATGCAGGATATAGTGTTACAGTTACAGAGAAAGATCAACAAGCACACTTTCTCTTCTTTATTTTAATTTCTATCTCCTTTGTCAGCCAGGAACCTCTAGACTTGTTTGCTCTACCCTGTGCTTTAGAGAGATTATACTTTGCCCATAACCAAATACCTCCTGTTTGAATATAGCACATTGTTCATCTACAGTTTTCCAATCAGCCTTGGGTTCCTGTCTGTCCGGCCTAGATCTGTTTTTGTCCTACTGACGTCGGATCTCCCCAGGTAATTATTCTTCATTTGGATAGTCCATTATCCTTTCCACCATCATCCAAAAGTTTTACATTATAATGATGACTGTGGCCTAAATGATCTCCCATTTTCACTTGATTTACATGGTCCTCCACATACTTGGCCAAAAAGTGTGGTGCTGGATAAGCACAGCTGGTCAGGCAACATCCGAGGGGCAAGAGTCGATGTTTCGGGCACAGCTTCTGTTCGAAACGTTGACTCTTCTGCTCCTCGGATGTTGCCTGACCGGTTGTGCTTTTCCAGCACCACATTTTTTGCATCTGCAGTCCTCACTTTCTCCTCCACTTGCTTGGTCCACTGCATTCCCATGAAACAGCCTCCACTCTCATTTGACTGGACACATACTGTTAGAAGAAATTCTCTTGAACATAATCAAGGAACACTTCGCCATTTTTGCTTTTATTATTACCACTGTCCCAGTGGATTACTGGATAATTAAAATCCCAAATTATAACTAGTTTCTAACTCTTGAACCTCTCTGTAATGCCCTTGCAGATTTGTTCAATAGAGTTACTGTTTAAAAACCATAGGTCAACTTTTTAAAACAGAGATAAGGTTAAATCTTTACTCTCGGAGGGTCATGACTCTTTGGAACGCTCTTCCAGAAAAGGTGGTGGAATCAGAGTGCTTGAATATTTTTAAGGTAAAGTGTATCAGTTCTTGTTAAGCAAGGTCTGCACGTGTGTGTGTAAAGGGTGCATTGGGATAGGTGGGATGTGCATTTGGGATAGCAAATGCATCAGCCATGACGTTATTGAATGGTGTTGCAGGCTAAACCGCTTATTCATGTTACTGATTTGTGTGTTTGGATGAATGCTTGCATGTTCCTGTCTACATCCTTCTCATGAGTTGATACTCTGTAGTGTATTCTGAGCAATGTAATTACATCCTTTATGTTCCCTAGCTCCAGCTAAATTGATTCTGTCCTTGAACCTGCTGAGACCACTCCAGAGTTAGTACAAAGATATGCAGGTTAGCTGGACTGACCATGCTAAATTGCCTATAGCACCCAAGGATGTGTCAGCTTAGTGGGTTAGCCATTGATAATGTGGGACTATGGGAATCGGATGCTCTTCGGAGGGTTGGTACAGACTCAATGGGCCAAATGTCATCTATTTGCACTATGATTCTAAAAGTCATCCTCGTCCTCCAGGAGTGCAACGTTGGCCTTACCCAATACCAGCATCACCTGCCTTTTCTTCTTTTCTGACTGTTTCTGAACACCCTGAGGAGCAGGAGAATCAACATTTCGGGCAAAATCCCTGCATTAGGAATGCTCCTCAGATGCCGCCTGACCTGCGGTACTTTTCCAGCATCACTCTAATCTTGACTCTAATCTCCAGCATCTGCAGTACCTACTTCTGCCTAACTCATGACTGTGCTCTGCGCATTCACAGAGACACAGTGTGTAATTCTGATTGAGAAAGTTTTCAGGCTCTCCCCTTACTCTGACTCCAGTTACAAACTGACTGAGCTCTATTCTCCGGTTATTTGTCTCTCCCAGTCTTTCATGCACCTTGGTATGTCTTTCCAATATTCACTATGGCGGGGTTAGTCTAAAGGCTCCATAGCAACACCCTGCAAGGAACTTGGGGCACCAGCTCAGTTCAGGTGCAACCCATCTGGCTGGTACAAGTGCCAACTCCCCTAGAACCAGTCCCAGGAATCTTATGCCCACCTTCCTGTACCATCTTTCAACCACACACTTATATGCCTTATCCAATTACCTTTCTGTCCTGCCCCACCCCCAACATTGTTGAATATTGTAACAGATGAGTGTGTTGTATGTGAATTTGAACCTTGTCCCTGTCTGTTGCTCCTAGATTGGCCAGTTGTAATTATTTATTTATTTGGATCTGCAAAGCCTTTGCTGCTGCATTCAAATTTGACCTTTAATGTGCATGTTTAATCTCAAAACAGTATTTATACAACCTTTACTGTGAACAACAGTTACATAATCTGGAAGGATTTCTCTCCACACTTAAGTCTGCACCCACAGCAAGAAGGCAAGCATGAATCAAGCCCTGTGTGAACCGAGGCTTGGAAATGTGGGTATTGTGCAACAATTCTACTTGTAATTGCACTTCAGAGTTAATGTACTGTTCATCCCACTCTACTGTGCAAAACAGATGGCCAACTCCATGCAGGCTAAATTAGTGGACAAATTTATTTGTAAGTGGACTAATTTCATAGAAGCACAATAAGACAGCAGGAATCTGAAGCCCTGAAATGTTGCACTTGGCTGCAAGTACATTAGAGACACCATTAGAGATACATTAAAAACGTATTTGACAACCATGACTCATTTCAAAAACAAGTAGAGTTCAAAATGTAGTTAAGTGCATCCACAAATGTATCAGCTAATTTATCTACTGAGCTTCACTTGATGAGTCACCATCATTCTGTTCTGTACTGGTCAAGTTAAAGTCCCTGACAATTACAGATTCCAGACACTGCAACAATTTCTGACTGGTGTTTCCAATAGAAACTTCCTGGAAATCTGAAGTGGAAGCTAATGTGTAAATTAGAGACTAAAGAACTGTGGATGCTGGAGATCTGAAGCAAACTGGAACAGGAATTTCTGCAGAAACTCAACGGGCTTGGCAGCATCTGTTGAGTGAAAACCAAGTCAATGCTTCAAGGAGATGAAGGGCTTTTGCCGAAATGTCGACTCTCCTGCTCTTCGGATGCTGCCTGACTTGTGCTTTTCCAGTACCACACTCCCAACACTTTTCTCTTCAAGTGTACTACCAGACCTGCTGAGTTTCCCCTGCACTTTCTGTTTTTGCTTTGAGTTACAACAGGATGGACCTAAATTCAATATTTGATAACATCTCCTTTTAGCAGAAAAAGTTCAATTTCTTTCACTAAAACTCATTAAAGCTAGACGTCTCATGGGAAATAAGGCAGGGCAAGTGACTGAAGTGTGAGTAAAGGGCAATTTTGGACTAGTGATCCTAATTTTAAAATAGTTACGGAAAAGGAGACATTTTCCGTAAAGAAAGTTTTAATGGTATGAGACAAGAACTTTCAGAAGTTGATTGGAGTAGACTGGTTGCAGGTGACTGACAAGTGGGAGGCTTTGAAAAGTGTGATCATAAGAGCTCAGAGGCACTTTGTTCCTGTTAGAGTTAAGATTAAATTAGATTCCCTACAGTGTGGAAATGGGCCCTTCAGCCCAAACCGATCCTCTGTAGAGTAACCCACCCCGACCCATTTCTGACTAATGCATCTAACACTATGGGCAATTTAGCATGGCCAATTCACCTAACCGGCACCATCTTTGGATGTGGGATGAAACCCACACAGACACGGGGATAATGCCCAAATTCCATGCAGACAGTCACCCAAGGCTGGAATTGAGTCCTGGGATCCTGGTGCTGTGAGGCAGCAGTGCTAACCACTGAGCCAACATGCCACCCCAAAGGCCTTAAAGGTAAGACTGGTAAGATTAGGGAACAAATGAATGAAAAAATATATTGTAGTTCTAAAACAAATGTGAATAAAAAAGTATCATATATTAGATATAGACAACTGAGATCAAATGAATCACTTGAAGGGTATTAAGAAAGTAGGGGCTTTCTTAAGAGGGAAATCGGGAGGCCAAAAAAGGGATATAAGATAGCGTTGGCAGATGAGGTTAATGATAATTCAAAAAGATTTTACAAGTACATTAAGAGCAAGAGAGCAACTTCTGTGAGAGTAGGGCCACTTAAAAATCAACGAGGTCGGGGATCCAAGATGGCAGCGACCCAGCAGGTCTGAGTCTATAGTGCTCTTCCCAAGACTTGGGTAAAGTGGGTCACCCACCCCCACCACACTCACCAAATCATTCATAATAGCTGTTAAATTTAAATAGTTGCTTAGTATTACATTTAAATAGTCTAATATTTAGTAAAAATGACCAAAGGGAAGGGAGTCCGCAGCTCTCAACAAGCAGGACCCCCTCCCCCACCCTCTCCCTCTTCAGCTGCAACAGAGGTGTCCACAGTCGCCCCGGGGTGACTTACCGACGGTAACAAGCCTTGTGGAGATGATTACCAAGCTGGACGCGAAGATCGACGCCTTTATCGAGGAGTCCCGAAATTGATGGGACTCACTTTCAGCCGCGCTGCAGAAGCACGAGCGAGACATCCAGGAACTCGAGCGTGAGTCGGGGGGCGGAGTTAAAGGCCGCGACCTCCGATACTGCAGCTCAATCGGCCGCGGATCAGGTCCGGACTCTCGAGCAGCGAGTCCAGGCCTTAGAAAATCATGTTGATGACCTCGATAATCGAGGTCATCGAAAAAATATTCGTTTGCTGGGGCCTTCCCGAACGGGAAGAGGAAGACCAGCTTACAGCATTCCTGGAGCAGTGGCTGCCACAGCTTTTGAATCTGAAGGCTGGATCAGGCCAGGTAAGGGTGGAATGGGCCCGGCTCGAACCTGCGCCCACGCCCGGCCCAGTTCCGGTTGCAGAGCTATAGGGAGAGGCAGATGCTCCTAGAAGCCTCTAGAAATCTTGGAAAAGATCCCCAAGCCATGATCTATAAAGGATCCAAGATCATGCTATTGCAGGACTTTTCCCCAGCTCTGGTCTGAAAGAGGAAGGCATTCGATGAGGTGAAGAAGCGTTTAAGGGACTTAAATATTCAGTACTCCTTACGCTATCCAGCGACGCTACGCTTTAACCACAAAAGATCCATATATAACTTCGGATCATCAGAGAAGGCTAAGGAATTCTTGGACTCTCTTAGATAAACTGTAAGAGATAGTGGATGTTGGTTTGCCTTTCCCCCCACTTTGGTCTATATCCCTCCCCCACTTTTTTTTTTCTCTTTTTTCTTACCTTATTGTTTAATATTATCATGGGGGGGCGGGGAGAGGAATTTGATTTTCTCCCCCCGTCGGGGTTGTTTTCTTTTATTATTTTATGTATATATGTGGATATGTATATGTGTGTATGTATAATGTATGTATATATATATATATATATATAAGATGGGGCGTTTGATTAATATTGGTGGGGGGAGGTGGTTACCTTATTCTATTTTACCTCTGTCTTTAGGAGTGGGGTTGTTTCTCCCTTGTTATTTTGTATTATTATATTTAATTATTACTTGTTGAGATTGTAATTTTATAGTTATATATTTATATATGTTATTAACATTCCCAAATATATCCAGGTGTTGGTGTGAGCAGGGGTAGGGTGCTCACTGTTAACTCTAGCTTTGTATTATATTTGAATTCTCCTCATTTTATTGATGAGCACCTGGGTCAAGGGTGGGGCATTGGTTGGGAGAGGATAAGATGGACTTTTGGAGAGGAAGTGACACCCCCTGGGAACAAGGGGGAAAATCTCCACTTAGGTACATTTTTTTTTATTTAGAAATCGTTTTTTTATTATACTGTTGTGAGTGTATTAGAGAGCCTTTATTTTTGTAAATTTTATATGCTCTATGGTCAGGATGTTCCAGATAGGGTTTCCCCTCCCGAGGGGTCTCGGATTTGCCCAGATGATTATGGCTGATCAGTCGGTTAAGTGGTGCACCTGGAATGTCAGGGGGAGTAATTCACCAGTCAAAAGGAAGAAAATATTATCAAATCTTAAGAAAGAAAGAGTTGATATAGCTCTCCTACAGGAGACACACCTGTCGGATAAAGAACACTTGAAATTACGACAGGGTGGATTTGATCAGGCCTTTTTTTCTTCTTTTAGCTCAAAAAGCAGGGGAGTTGTTATTCTTGTTCGGAAGAATTTCCCTATCAAAATCCTAAATCAGATAAAAGACAAATCTGGACGATATATTTTGATTAAAGCCCTCATAAATGGAGAGGAATATGGGATTTTAAATTTGTACTGCCCCCCGGCACACCCCTTTAAATTTATAACGGAAGCTTTTTCAAAATTGATGGCCTTTGGTGCCCGTCATACAATTATAGGGGGAGACTTTAATTGTATTATGGATCCAGAAATAGACAGGATTCCCAAGAGTGCTGCAGGAGTATCTCCCAGATCTAGACAGTTGGCGGATCTGAACAAAGAATTAGGATTGGTAGATGTATGGAGATGTCTTCATCCACAGGGCAGAGATTTTTCTTTCTACTCTAATCCACATAAATGTCATACCAGAATTGATATGTTTTTTGCCCCCTCGATTTTTTTAAAATTCCATATCATCCAGTAAAATAGGTACTATAGCAATTTCCGACCACGCTGCTGTATATTTGGAAACTAAGGCAAGGAACAATGGGGCATCTGCTCGGCATTGGCGTATGGACCCCTTCCTGATAAAAGATAGTAAATTTGTAAAGTACTTCTCCCAAGAATTTAAAACGTTTTTAGCAATTAATTCAGGTACGGCTAGCAACCCATCAATGATGTGGGAGACCATCAAAGCTTATGCACGAGGTTTGATCATCTCCTATTCAGCGACCCAGAAAAAATTGAAGGGAGAACAACAGCGTCTGCTCGAAGCACGCTTAAAAGCAGCTGAAACAGCATACGCTGATAGACCTTCCATTATAAAATTGCAAAGGATTACGGCTCTTAGGACAGCTCTAAACACTACGCTTACTCAAACGGCTAAGAGGGAAATATTATTTGCAAAACAAAGGTTATATGAATATGGCGACAAACCGGGTAGATACTTAGCATTTCTTGCAAAGAAAAAGAAGGCCCCTCAGACTATTACGTCTATCAAGGAAAGTACAGGTACTTTGACTCATGATCATAAAAAGATTAATGCGATCTTTAGAGAATTTTATTCTGAGTTATATAAATCGCAGGATTGTGAAGATAGGACTAGGAGGATGCAGTCATTTTTAAAAAATTTGACCTTTCCGGGCCTAACTCCGGAACAGGTATCGGTCCTAAATGCTCCTCTAACAGTCCAAGAAATAATTGATGCAATTAGGCAACTTCAGAGCGGAAAGGCACCAGGCCCAGATGGTTTTCAAGCTAAATTCTATAAAGAATTTACAGAAATATTGGCTGGTCCACTTATGGACATGTATAACTATGCATATAGTCAGGGCTGTCTCCCGCCTTCGCTGAAAGAGGCAAATATCTCTCTTATCCTTAAAAAAGGAAAAGATCCAGAAGATTGTACGTCATATAGACCAATATCCTTGCTAAATGTAGATTTTAAAATCCTTTCTAAAATGTTAGCACTGAGACTAGAAAGGGTACTGCCACATATTATAAAGGAGGATCAGACAGGGTTTATTAAGGGCCGTAGATCATCCAATAATATTAGAAGGGTTTTGAATATGATTCAAGCCTGTCATCAGGGAAAGATACCAGGAGTAGTAGTTTCATAAGACGCGGAAAAGGCATTCGACAGGGTTGAATGGTCATATTTGTTTTACACATTGGAAAGGTTTGGCGTTGGACAGGTGTTTACCAAATAGGTCTCAATATTGTATAGTGATCGCAAAACAGTTGTGGTTACCAATGGATTAGGTTCGGATAGCTTCAGTGTGGGTAGGGGCTGCCATCAAGGATGTCCTCTCTCGCCATTGTCATTTACTCTAATAATTGAACCACTAGCAGAAGCTATACGGACTGATCATAATGTATCGGCCCCGAGGATTGGTACAGGTAAACATAAAATTACCCTTTATGCAGATGATGTTCTTTTATTCCTCAGTAATCCTCTGATGTCCATACCTCGCCTAATCCAAGTTATTATTACATTTAGTGCATTCTCAGGCTATAATATTAATTTTTCAAAATCGGAGGCTATGCCAATGGGTGGCCTGGCTATGACACCCCACTTAGTGGACGGATCCCTTTTTCCCTTTCGTTGGTCCCTGGAGGGCTTCTTATATTTAGGCATTTTTATTACTCCAGTATTTGGTCAGTTGTATAAGGCTAATTTTGTGCAATTACTGGAAAGGATAAGGCAGGGCCTCCAGCGATGGGGAGACCTTCCAATTTCCTGGTTGGGTAGAATAGCACTAATTAAAATGTATGTTCTGCCCCGTCTCCTATATCCTATGAGAATGCTCCCGGTGATGCTGCCGAGGCTGGCTGTACGTAAATTATATGGCTGGCTGGGTTCCTTTATCTGGAATCATAGACGGCCCCTCATTAAGCTGAAGAAGCTACAGCTTCCACAGACAAGGGGAGGACTGGACTTCCCAGACTTTAGGAAATATCAGTTAAGTTCCCTATAAAGTTACATAGCTGATTGGGTCTTGTCTGATCCACAATCAATCTGGCTGGACATCGAGGCTTCTCAAGTAAAATGCCCACTTATTAACCTCTTATTTTCAGACAAGAGGAAAATCATTACAGATCACTGTAAAAACCCCATAATACTAAACTCAATTAAGGCTTGGAATATAATGCGGCAAAATTATGGTAATTTACATAAAACATCCCCCTATGCACCAATAGTAGGAGCATGGAGATTCCAACCGGGGTTTACAGATGCCACTTTTAAACTCTGGAGATCCAGGGGTATCTCATGTTTAGGGGACCTATTTAAAGATGGGGTCCTGATGTCTTTTGAACAGCTGCGTCAGAAATTCGGATTACCTAATGGAGACCTCTTTCGATACTTCCAAATTCGAGATTATATACAGAAGAAGACTACATTATTAGATAGTTTTTATAAATCAGATAGAGAATGTAATGTCCTACGACCAGTGGGGGTATCCTCCGTCAGTACTATTTATCATTTACTACATGATGAAGTATCGGGAGATATGGACAATCTGCTTAAAACATGGGATCAGGATTTGGGACTGGAAATCTCTATAGAAATGTGAAATGATATTTGAGAAAATGCTAGAAGAATTACTATCTGTAACAGAACCCAGGCTATCCAGCTGAAGATACTTCATAGGGCCCATATAGCACCGGTTCGATTGGCAAAATTTAAGGCAGGAGCATCTCCAATGTGTCCCAAATGCAAAATAGAGGTGGGCACTCTTGTACATTGCCTATGGACTTGTCATAAGATCCGTAGATATTGGACTAAAGTAGCAAGTAACCTGACAGAAATTTTAGGAACGGAAATTAGAGTGGACCCTATATCTCTCCTTTTGGGCTTTTCAAACTTTCCCTCCCTGGATACGCACGGGAAGAGACTATTTTCCATTCTCTCTTTCTGTGCAAGAAAAAATATTTTGGTGAACTGGGTGGCTGAGGGCCCCCCTGGACTTTCAAATTGGCATAGATTAATTATGGAATGTATTCCCCTTGACTTCCTCACAAATATGGTGCACCGAAAGACTGAATTATTTTATAAAATATGGCAGCCCTTCTTGAATTACACAAATTCAGATATTTCTGTCATCCTAACAAGGGCTTTTATTTATTGGAGATTACAAACCTGGCTGCTCCGGGGCCCCTTAGGAGAGGAATCCTGCACGAATACGGGTTTTATTAGATTTGATGTTAATACATTCCGAGCATGTAAGAGACTTAGATATACACTCTGGTTAGTTGTAGTTTAGATTAGTAGAAAGTTGAATTTTGTTTTTTTTCTATTTCGGTATTTTTTTTCTCTTTGTTAAATTTTGACTATTGTATATTTGATTTAATTGTATATCAATGTTTGTATTTGAGAGTTTTGTTTATTTTTGTAAACTTGTAAAAATGTTAAATTTCTAATAAAAATATCTTAAAAAAAGATCGAGGTCATCTTTGTGTTGAACCTGAGAAAATGGGAGAAATATTAAATGAATATTTCGTGTCAGCTTTTACTGTAGAAAAGGAAATAGAGTCTAATGATCTCAGGGAAATAAATACTGATGTTTTGAAAACAGTTCACATTACCGAAGAAGAAGTGCCGAAGGTCTTAGAAAATATAAATCTCCTGGACCTAGTCAAATGTATCCCAGGACGTTGAGGGAAGTCGGAAAGGGAAATGCGGGGCCCCCTGATATATTTTTGTCATCCTAAACCACCCAGTGACGTGCCAGAGGACTGGACTGAGGCTCAAGTTGTTTCTTTCTTTAAGAAAGGCTGAATGGAGAAGCCTGAGAACTTTAGACGTGTGAGTCTGACCTCAGTGGTGGGCAAGTTGTTGGATGCTATTCTGAAAGGAACAATGGGGGAGAGTCAGGATGGTTTTCTACGAGGTAAATTATATCTCCCAAACTTCATTGAGGTTTATGCTGAAGAACTTGATGAGAGCAGAGCAGCCAACATTGTTCACTTTGACTTTAGTAAAGCCTTTGCCAAGGTTGAGCGTGATGTGAAGGTGCCGGTGTTGGACTGGGTGGACAAGTTAAAAATCACACAACAGCAGGTTATAGTCCAACAGGTTTAATTGTAAATATAAGCTTTTGGTGGGCTAATCCTTCATCAGTGGGAGAGGATCATAGGACACAGAATTTATAGTAAAAAAATCAAAGTGTCATATAACAGTTGCCATGCATTTATTTGGAAGCTTCGGCTTACAAATAAATCTTTTGGACTATAACCTGCTGTTGTGTAAGTTTTAACAAGGTTCTGCATGGTAGACTAACTAGTAAAGTTAGATTACTTGGGATTCAGGGTGAACTTGGCAATTAGATACAAAACTGGTTTGATGGTAGGAAATAGAGGGTGGTGATAGAGGATAGTTTTTCGGACTGGTGACCTGTGACCAGCAGTGTGCCACAGGGATTTTTAATGAGTCCACTTTTGTTTGTCACTTAAACGAATGACTTGGATGAGAAGTTGGGAGGTATGATTAGTAAGTTTTCAGATGACACCATAGGTGATGTTACAGAGGACAGTGAAAACGTTTATCCAAGAGATAAAAGAGATCTTGATTAATTGGGTCAATGGGCTCAGTAGTGGCTGACAGAGTTTAATTTGGATAAATGCAAAATATGGCATTTTGATAAAACAAACATTTAATGGTAGGACTCTAAGTAATGTTGTAGAACAGAGAGACTTAAGGGTTCAGGTACATAATCCTTTGAAATTTGCATCATAGCCAAACAGGGTGGTGAAGAAGACATTTAGCATGCGTGTCTTCGTCGCGCAGGTCTTTGAGTATAGGAGTTGGAATGTCATGTTGAGGTTGTACAGGACATTGTTGAGGCCTTTACTAGAGTAACTGTGTACAGTTCTGGTCACCCTGCTATAAGAAGGATATTATTTAACTGCAGAGGGTTTGGAAAAGATTCACCAGGATGTTGCAGGGAATGGAAGGTTTGGGATATAAAAAGTTGGTTGGATAGGCTGGGACTTTTTTCACTGGTAGATAGGAGGTTGAAAAAATCATGGGGGGAGTAGAGCCAAGGTCTATTTCCCAACATAAGGGAGTTCAAAACTACAGGGCAGAGGTTTAAGGTGAGAGAGGGAAGGTTTCAAAGGGGCACGAAGGGCAATCTTTTTTCACAGACAGCAGTTCATGTGTGGAATGAATTGCTAGAGGAAGTGGTGGATGTAGGTACAGGTACAATATTTAAAAGTCATTTGGATAAGTTCATGAATAGAAAAGTTTAGAGGAAATGGACCAAATGCAGGTAAATGGGACAAGCTTAGTTTGGGAACCTGCTCAGCATGGATGAGTTGGACCGAAGGGTCTGTTTCCATTCTGTATGACTCTATCTCTCTGTCTCAGCCTTGATTATATTTAATGATCCAGCCTCAGCAGCTCTCAGTGGTAAAGAATTCAACAGATTCACTAAATTCTGACAGATGGCCCCTTATTCGGAGATTGAGCCCTCTTGTCCTTTACTCTCTCACAAGGGTAAAATAGCCTTTCCACATCTATCCTGTTGAGTCTTCTAAGAACCTTGCAGGTTTCAATAAGGTCACCTCTCATTGTTCTACATTCCAATGAGTATAGGCCCCAATTTTAATTTAGTACTTGCATACACTGGGGAATAAACCTTGGCTCTATGCCCCTCATGATTTTATAAACCTCAGTAAGGTCTTCCCTCAACCTCCTATATACCAGTGAAAAACGTCCCAGCCTATCTAACCAATTTTTATATCTCAAACCTTCCATTCCCTGCAACATCCTGGTGAATCTTTTCCAAACCCTATGCCCCTCTGTATGGCCTTTCCTCAACCTCCTACGTTCCAGTGAAATAAGTCCCAACCTTTCCCGTCTATTTTTATATCTCAACCCCTCCATTCCCAGGGACATCCTGGTAAATCTTTTCTGAACCCTCTCCAGTTTAATGATATCCAACGTCGGCATCTAAGAGAGTCTCTCGATACCTGGGTCCAGCTATATGAACCTTCTCAGGAGCATGAGGTATCTCTAAAAGTTAAGGCTCATTGTTAGGGTACCTGGATACAGATTGACATGACCTCAATATAACTATCAAGATCGCTGTCTGAGGCCTTTCAGCCAAAGTTAAATGGGGGTCTATTCAGTCATCAGATGTTCCCAGTGCCTAAAATGTATGTAAACATTATCTTGTACAAGTAAGAAATGCCTTTGGTTTGTTCACTGGATTGTGTCATAGAGTTGTAGAGATGTACAGCATAGAAACAGACCCTTCAGTCCAACCTGTCCAGGCCGACTAGATATCCCAATACAATCTAGTCCCACCTGCCAGCACCCGGCCCATATCTCTCCAAAACCTTCCTATTCATATACCTATCCAAATGCCTCTTAAATGTTGCAATTGTACCAGCCTCCACCACATCCTCTGGCAGCTCATTCCATACACGTACCACCCTCTGTGTGAAAATGTTGCCCGTAGGTCTCTTAATGTTTGTTTGTTTTTTCATATGGTCCTGTAAAAACCGAACTGCTTGAGGGACTGCTCGTATATAAAGACATTTTTTTAGTAATAAAGTGTATCTTTGAAATAAAAAATATCAAAGTGTGTGCTTAATTTTTAAATGTCATCTTCCATAAATTTGAAACCCCTTGACTCTTTTGTGTTGATTTAATGCTATGATAAAAGTGCATATCTTTGTGATAGCTGATCAAACTTCAAAAGCTCACTCTGAAATGTATCAAGGAATACCTTTTAAAGCATATTTTTAAAAATGCTTTTAAATGGATTCAGATTGCATTGCTTCCTGGCGCATTTTATATTCATTGTCATGCAAATGAGTTTGATCATTTCTCAAATGCTTCCAAAACGCTTAGAAGCATGAACATGTCGGTGTATTGGGGAGAAAATGAGGTCTGCAGATGCTGAAGCTCAGAGTCGAGAGTGTGTTACTCAGACGTCAGGCAGCATCCGAGGTACAGGAGAATCGATGTTTCGGGTGGGAACCCTTCATCAGGAATGAGGCTGGGATCCTCGGGGGTGGAGAATTAAATGGGGGTTGCGGGGGGCGGGGGGGCATGGAGAAGGTAGATGAGAGTGCAATAGGTGGATAGAGGTGGGGGTAAAGGTGATAGGTCAGAGGGAGGGTGGAGCAGATGGGTGGGAAGGAAGATTGACAGGTAGGACGGGTGATGAGGACGGTGCTGAGCTGGAAGGTTGGAACTGGGGTGAGATTGTTGGAAGGAGAAATGAGGAAACTGGTGATGCCCTGGGGTTGAAGGGTCCAGAGGCCTTGTGTATCAGTCCACAGTTCCCTGAAAGTGGTAACACAAGTGGAGAAGGTGGTTAAGACGAAGTATAGCATGCTTGCCTTCATCAGTCAGGGCATGGAGTTTGTAAGTTGGCAAATCAAGTTGGAGCTGTCTAGGACTTTAGTTAGGGCCACATTTGGAATATGGTGTACAGTCCTGGTCGCCATACTGCCAGGTGGAAATGGAGGCTTTGGAGAGGGTACAGAAATCATGTTGGCTGGATGGGGCAGTATTAGCTATGAGGCGAGATTGGAAAAGCTTGGTTTGTTTTCACTTGAACATCAGAGGCTGAGCGAATGACCCCAATAGAAGCTAACACAATTATGAGAAGTTGAATAAAATGGATAGTCTGAGTCTTTTCCCTATAGTAGAAATGTCAACTACTAGAGGACAGGAGAAAGTGAAAGGATAAAAGTTTGAAGGAGATATGAGAGGCAAGTTTTTTTACACAGAGGGTGGTAGGTGCCTGGAATGGACTGTCAGAGGAGATGATAAAAGTAGGCACAATAGCAATATTTAAGAGGCATCTGGATTGGCAGGGAATAGAGGGATACGGGCCACATAGAGGCAAAAGGCTTTTAAGTTTAGAAAGATGTCATGCGTCAGTGTAGTCTTGGTGGGCCGAAGGGCTGTGCTGTACTGTTCTTTGTTCTTTGTATCTGAGTTTTATTGCCCGGATTCCTGCCTTTGCAAAGTAGAAGCTCTAACCTCCCTACCCCCCCCTCCAAAAAAAACCTGAAACATTCTGTGTTTCTTTTTGTCCTTGAATGGTTTTCATCCAGTGAAGGCTTAATTACTGCATCCTTTCTGGAGTATATAAACTGCCATTTGACTTTGTCAGAATAATCATAGCAACCAGAAGAAAACATATTATACCGTTGGATGTCTTGACAATCAACCGAGTAGACTTTTCAAAATAAGAGAACTGTCAGTCATGCACAATTGGAGCCATTCACAAAATCAGCATAGTTAATCATGCAAATAATGTGTTACGCTGGCTCTCAGGACTGTTGCTGGGGAGATGTAACAAAATAGATGCTTTACTGCGTAGCTAATAATGTGCAGGTGTCCTTATTAAAAGTGGAGGTACTGCTTCTGATTTAACAGGCTACCTATGGAAAGAAGAGAGACAGAGTTCAACAACTGCTTTAAAAAAGCCTCCATTTATCTGGTGCTGGTTGTGGGATCTTGCTGTACTCTGTTTTCTGACTCTACGTAGTCACTGAACCTTCATTTTTAACATATTACAAACACTGGAAGAGCTCAACACATCTGACAGCATCGTGGAGAGAGAAACAGAATTAAAGTTTGTTGATCTCCAACCATTTTTATTTCTCATTTCCAATATCTGCAGTTCTTTGACCTTTTTTTTATTGTAAACAGTGTTGGGAATCAGGAAAGTGGTTTTATCAGTGGACTGTTAATCCAGAGACCCAGATACTGGGTTCAAATCCCACCATGGTAGATGGTGAAATTTGAATTCCATATCTAAAAAACATCCTGGAATTAAGAATCTACTGATGACGATGACATCGTTGCCGAAAAACCCAACTGGTTCGCTAATTCCCTTCGGGGAAAGAAATCTGCCTTCCTCTACTGGTCTGGCCTACACATGGCTCCAGACCCACAGCAATGTGAGTCTGAGATGGCCCAGCAAGCCATCTGACCAATTGTGACAAAGTCTGAAAGAAATTAAACTGAGCTGCCAGAGGAAGTGGTGGAGGCTGGTCCAATTGCAACATTTATAAGGCATTTGGATGTGTATATGAATAGGAAGGGTTTGGAGGGATATGGGCCAGGTGCTGGCAGGTGGGACTAGATTGGGTTGGGATATCTGATCGGCACAGACAGGTTGGACCGAAGGGTCTGCTTCCATGCTGTACATCTCTATGAGTCTATGACTTGGCATTTACCCAGGCACTGGAAAAGACAACAACAAAAAGAGCGCTGTCGACCTTGCAAAGTCCACCTCACTAACATCTGAGGGCTAGTGCCAAAATTGGGAGAGCTGCCTCACAGATCTGTCAAGCAACAGCCTGACATAATCAAACTCACAGAATTGTACCTTACAGCCAATGCTCCAAACACAACCATCACCATCACTGGGTATGTCCTGTCTCACCAGCAGGACAGACCCAGCAGAGGTGGTGGCACAGTGGTGTACAAAGAGACAGCTGCTGGAGATCAGAGTGGAAGAGTGAGGTGCTGGAAAAGCACAGCAGGTCAAGCAGCATCTGAGGAGGAGGAGAATCGATGTTTCGGGCATAAGTGTTTCATTCCTGATGAAGGGCCTATGCCCAAAACATTGTCCTGCTCCTTAGATGCTGCCTGACCAGCTGTGGTTTTCCAGCACCACACTCTTCGGCACAGCGGTATACAGTCAGGAGGCAGCTGCCCTGGGAATCGTCAATATTGACTCTGTACCCCATGAAGTCTCATGACTTCAGGTTGTACATGATCAAGGAAACCTACTGCTGATTACCACACACTGTCCTCCCTCAGCTCATGAATCAATATTCCTCCATGTTGAACAACATTTGGAGGAAGCTCTGTGGAGGGCAAGGACACAAAATGCACTCTGGGTGGGGGGCTTCAGTGTCCAACACCAAGAGTGGCTTAGCAGTAGCACTACTGATCAAGCTGGTCAGGTCCTAAAGGACATAGCTGCTAGACTCGATCTGTGGCAAGTGGTGAGGCAGCCAACAAGAGTGAAAAAACATACTTCACCTCATCCTCACCAATCTGCCAGCTGCAGATGCGTCTGTCCATGACAGTATTGGTAAGAGAGACCACTGCACAGTCCTTGTGGAGACAAAGTTCTGCTTTCACATTGAGAATACCCTCCATTGTGTTGTGCGGCACTATCACCGTGCTAAAGGGGATAGACTTCACACAGATCTAGCAACTCCAGTCTGGGCATCCACAATACACTGTGGGCCATCAACAGCAACAGAATTGTAACCCAGCACAATCTGTAACCTCATGGCCTGGCATATCCCCCACTCAACCATAACCATCAAGCCTGGGAATCAATCCTGGGTCAGTGGAGATTGTGGGAGGGCATGCCAGGAGCAGTACCAGGCACACCTGACAATGAGGTGCCAACCTGGAGAAGCTTCCAAAACAGGACTACTTGCATGCCAAACAGCATAAGTAGCTAATCCCACAACCAATGGATCAGATCTAAGTTCTGCAGTCCTGTCACATCCAATCTGAATGGTGGTGACAATTAAACAACTCCACAACTATCCCCCTCTTCAATGATGGAGGAGCCCAGCACATCAGTGTAAACAATAAGGCTGAACCTTTAACTGCAATCTTCAGACAGAAATGCCAAGTTGATGATCCAGTTCGGCCTCCTTAAGTGATCCCCAATATTACAGATACCAGCCTTCAGTCAATTCAATTCACTCTATGAGATATTCAGAAATGATTGGAGGCACTGGATACTGGTAATGCTACGGACCCTGACAACATAGAGGCAAAAGTACTGAAAGCTTACTCTCCAGAACTTGTGCTCCCCTGCCAAACTGCTCCAGTACAATTACAGCATCTACCCAACAATGTGGAAAATTGCCCAAGTATGTCCTGTACATAAAAAGCAGGACAAACCCAACCCGGCCAATTACCGCCCCGTCCAGTAACATGATGGAAGGTGCCATCAACAGTGCTATCAAGCAGCACCTGCTCAGCAATAACCTGCTCAGTGATGCCCAGTTTGGGTTCTGCCAGGGCCACTCAGCTCTGGACCTCATTAAAGTCTTGATTCAAACATGGTCAGAAGAGCTGAATTCCAGAGTGGAGGTAAGAGTGACAGCCCTTGACGTCAAGGCTGCATTCGACCGAGTATGGCATTAAGGAGCCCTAGCAAAACAGGAATCAATGGGTACCAGGGGCAAGCCCTCCAGCGGTTAGTCATGCCTGACACATCAGAAGGTGGTCATGGTTTTGAAGGTCAGTCATCTCAGCTCCAGGACATCTCTGCAGGAGTTACTCAGGGTAGCGTCCTAGACCCGACCATCTTCAGCTGCTTCATCAATGACCTTGCCTCCATTATAACGTCAGAATTGGGGGTGTTTGCCAATGATTGCACAATGTTCAGCACCATTCGTGACTCCTCAGTTACTGAAGCAGTCTATGTCCAAACGCACAAGATCTGAACAATATCCAGGCAAGGACTGACAAGTGGCAAGTAACCTTCGCCATACAGATGCGCATCACAAATAAGAGATATAAAAATCCAACCACCACCCCTGGACATTCAATGGAGTTACCAACACCAAATCCCCCACTATCAACATTTTGGAGTTATCATTAATCAGAAACTCAGCTGGACTCACAACATAAACTCAGTGGCTACAAAAGCAGGTCAGAGGCTAGGAATATTGCGGCAAGTAACTCAACTCCTGACTTCCGGAAGCCTGTCCATCATCGACATGCCACAGGTCAGGAATGTAATGGAATACTTCCCATTTGCCTGGATGGATGCAGCCCCAGCAACACTCAAGAAACTTGGAACCATCCAGGATAAAGCAGCCTGCTTGATTGGCGCCATAGCCACCGGCACCCACTCCCTCCACTACCGACGCTCAGTAGTGGCAGTGTGCACTATCAAAAAGATACACTGCAGAAATTCACCAAAGACCCTCAAAAAGCACCTTCCAAATGAATGACCATTGCCATCTAGAAGGACAAGGGCAGCAGATAAATGGGAACATCACCACGTTCAAGTTACCCTCCAAGCCACTGACCATTCTGACTTGGAAATATATCACCGTCCCTTCAATGTCACTGGGTCAAAATCCTGGAATTCCCTCCCTCAGGGCATTTTGGGACAACCCACGGCACGAGGACTGCAGCGGGCCAAGAAGGCAGCTCACCCCCACCTTCTCAAGGGCAACCAGTGACGGGCAATAAATGCTGGCCCAACCAGCGACACCCTTATCCCACAGAATGAATAAATAAAAATAAAATTACTAAGGTCATGAAGGGCACAAAATTAAAGTGGTAAGGTTGTTTTGACTTCACCTTTATTATGAACTTTTTAAAATATATTTTTGAGTTGCACATACCAGGACTCAGGAAAGATTATAACTTTCAGGCAACAGACAGATCAAATGAGGTCAGTGAAAAGCAACTTCAAGATCACAGTCAGCTGAAGAACAAGAGAGATTGAGATATAGGCAGGGCCCGTGGAGAATAGTACTGTGCTGCTGAGGGGACAATTTAAGGACACTGACTCTGCAATCAGATCACAGGAATCAGCTCTCGGAGTCAGTGGGCCCTAACTGTTGGGGGTCAGGAGAAGCCATGTGCTATGAATAGCTCAGTGCAGCAGAGATTTCAAGTAATATTTCCTTTCTGCAACTGAGCAAAGGTAAAGCAGTGGAAAAATCTCAGGGCTGTTGTAGCTTGGTGAAGTCAGCTGATTGTGAAAAGTTGAGGTAAAAACAATGACTGCAGATGCTGGAAACCAGATTCTGGATTAGTGGTGCTGGAAGAGCACAGCAGTTCAAAGTGCAGCGAAATCGACGTTTTGGGCAAAAGCCCTTCAACAGGAATAAAGGCAGTGAGCCTGAAGCGTGGAGAGATAAGCTAGAGGAGGGTGGGGGTGGGGAGAAAGTAGCATAGAGTACAATGGGTGAGTGGGGGAGGGGATGAAGGTGATAGGTCAGGGAGGAGAAGGTGGAGTGGATAGGTGGAAAAGAAGCTATGCAGGTCGGACAAGATCGGACAAGTCATGGGGACAGTACTGAGCTGGAAGTTTGGAACTAGGGCGAGGTGGGGGAAGGGGAAATGAGGAAACTGTTGAAGTCCACATTGATGCCCTGGGGTTGAAATGTTCCAAGGTGGAAGATGAGGCGTTCTTCCTCCAGACGTTTGGTGGTGAGGGAGCGGCGGTGAAGGAGGCCCAGGACCTCCATGTCCTCGGCAGAGTGGGAAGGGGAGTTGAAATGTTGGCCCACAGGATGGTGTGGTTGATTGGTGTGGGTGTCCCGGAGATGTTCCCTAAAGCGCTCTGCCAGGAGGTGCCCAGTCTCCCCAATGTAGAGGTGACCGCATCGGGAGCAACGGATACAATAAATGATATTAGTGGATGTGCAGGTAAAACTTTGATGGATGTGGAAGGCTCCTTTAGGGCCTTGGATAGAGGTGAGAGAGGAGGTGTGGGCACAGGTTTTACAGTTCCTGCGGTGGCAGGGGAAAGTGCCAGGATGGGAGGGTGGGTTGTAGGGGGCGTAGACCTGACCAGGTAGTCACGGAGGGAACAGTCTTTGCGGAAGGCAAAGGGGGCGAGGGAAATATATCCCTGGTGGTGGGGTCTTTTTGGAGGTGGCAGAAATGTCGGCGGATGATTTGGTTTATGCAAAGGTTTGTTGGGTGGAAGGTGAGCACCAGGGGCGTTCTGTCCTTGTTACGGTTGGAGTATTGGGGTCTCAGGGCAGAGGTGTGGGATGTGGACGAGATTCGTTGGAGGGCTTCTTTAACCACGTGGGAAGGGAAATTGCGGTCTCTAAAGAAGGAGGCCGTTTGGGGTTTAGATAGGGTAGATACTAAGAACCTTTTACCGCTAATGGAGTCAGGTGTTACTAGGGGACATAGCTTTAAATTAAGGGGTGGTAGGTATAGGACAGATGTTAGGGGTAGATTCTTCACACAGCGGGTTGTGAGTTCATGGAATGCCCTGCCCGTATCAGTGGTGAACTCTCCTTCTTTATGGTCATTTAAGCGGGCATTGGATAGGCATTTGGAAGTTATTGGGCTAGTATAGGTTAGGTAGGATTCGGTCGGCGCAACATCGAGGGCCGAAGGGCCTGTACTGCGCTGTATCCTTCTATGTTCTATGTTCTATGTTCTATGGTGTGTTCTACAGTGGAACTGGTCCTTCTGGGAGCAGGTACGCCGGCGGCAGAGGAATTGGGAATACGGGATAGCATTTTTGCAAGAGGTGGGTTGGGAAGTGGTGTAATCCAGGTAGCTATTAGAGTCGGTGGGTTTGTAAAAAATGTCTGTGTCAAGTCGGTCGTCATTAATGGAGATGGAGAGGTCCAGGACGGGGAGGGAGGTGTCAGAGATGGTCCAGGTAAATTTAAGGTCAGGGTGGAATGTGTTGGTGAAGTTGATGAATTGCTCAACCTCCTCGCAGGAGCACGAGGTGGCGCCAATTCAGTCATCAATGTAGCGGAGGAAGAGGTGGGGAGTGGTGCCGGTGTAATTACGGAAGATCGACTGTTCTACGTAGCCAATAAAGAGACAGGCATAGCTGGGGCCCATACGAGTGCCTATGGCTACCCCTTTGGTCTGGATGTGAAAAGCTGAGGTTGTGCCTGTAAGTAAACAAAGTTGTGCAGCTTCCCGAATCGCAAGGAATGCCTTCTTCAGAAATGAAGGTGAGCCACCAGACTGAGCAGTCATCGAGGTAGTCCCTGACAGAACAGCTCCTGAGTGAGTTTCAAGGTCAAAAGTGAGCAGTTAGAATCCATTGCAAACTTTTGATGAGATTTGGTGGCCCACCCCATTATAAATGTTTGGGGCAAAGAATGGGGATTACACGCATGAGATCTATCTCAATTGTATTCGCTGTCAGATGTGTTCTGTCGTGGGTTTGGCCGTAATTTGCCTGATCAGCGTTCCGCAAGGACCACTCCCTTCGTGACTCCCTCGTCAGATCCACACCCCCCACCAACCCAACCTCCACCCCCGGCACCTTCCCCTGCAACCGCAGGAAATGTAAAACTTGCGCCCACACCTCCACACTCACTTCCCTCCAAGGCCCCAAGGGATCCTTCCATATCCGCCACAAGTTCACCTGTACCTCCACACACATCATCTATTGCATCCGCTGCACCCGATGTGGCCTCCTCTACATTGGGGAGACAGGCCGCTTACTTGCGGAACGCTTCAGAGAACACCTCCGGGCCGCCCGAACCAACCAACCCAATCACCCCGTGGCTCAACACTTTAACTCTCCCTCCCACTCCACCGAGGACATGCAGGTCCTTGGACTCCTCCACCGGCAGAACACAACAACACGACGGCTGGAGGAGGAGCGCCTCATCTTCCGCCTGGGAACCCTTCAACCACAAGGTATGAATTCAGATTTCTCCAGTTTCCTCATTTCCCCTCCCCCCACCTTGTCTCAGTCGGTTCCCTCAACTCAGCACCGCCCTCCTAACCTGCAATCCTCTTCCTGACCTCTCCGCCCCCACCCCACTCCGGCCTATCACCCTCACCTTGACCTCCTTCCACCTATCCCACCTCCATCGCCCCTCCCCCTAGTCCCTCCTCCCTACCCTTTATCTTAGCCTGCTTGGCTCTCTCTCTCTCTTATTCCTGATGAAGGGCTTATGCTCGAAACGTCGAATTCTCTATTCCTGAGATGCTGCGTGGCCTGCTGTGCTTTGACCAGCAACACATTTGCAGCTGATATCCATATTTGCCTCAAGTTACTTAAGGATGTTAGAATAGGTTATATCCATCCTTTAACAGACTTAACCTTTTTATTTGCCAATAATGGGGTGGCGTGGTGGCTCAATGGTCAGCACTGCTGCCTCACAGCACCAGGGACCCAGGTTCAATCCCAGCCTCAGGTGACTGCATGGAGCTTGCACGTTCTCCAATGTCTATGTGGGTTTCTGCTGGGTGCTCTGCTTTCCCTCCAACTGTGTGGGTTAGATGGGTTGGTCATGTTACATTGTCAGCAGTGTTCAGGGATATGCAGGCTGTGGGTGAGCCGTAGGAAACACAGGGTTACAGGGATAGGGTAGGGGCTGAGTCTGGGTGGGATGTTCTTCAGAGGATCAGTGTGGACCTGATGGACCAAATGGCCTCTTTCCAGTCTGATGCAAATGGGCAATTATATCGGTTTTAGACTGTGTCTAGTAGTGTTAGAAACCATTCCTACAGGCTTATTTAGTTAACAAAGCAAATCCAACTAATTAAATCATGCTAAAACAAACCTGTGAAGATTCATCAGTCTGCTTTTGGTAACATTAAAATCTGACTAGTGGAGTTGTGGGACTAAAGGGGCAATCCACCAGTCTCTGGTGTAGCAACCTTCAGACAAACTTAGAAATGAGAAAAGTATCAAAAATAGCTGGACAAGGTGATGGCCATCCCTTATAATTGCAGAGCAGTGTTATTTTCCTTCTTTCCTTTGTCACAATTCCAAGAAGATCCTTATTATAGAGTCATGGAGCGCAGAAACAGACCCTTCAGCCCAACTTGTCATTGCTGACCAGGTTACCTCAATTAATCTATTCCCATTTGCCTGATATTGGCCCATACCCCTGTAAACGTTTCTTATTCATGTACCTGTCCAAGTGTCATTTAGTTATTGTAGCTCTGCCACTTCCTCTGGCAGTTCATTCCACATATGGACCACCCTCTGTGCAAAACAAGTTGCTCCTCAGGTCTCTTTTAAATCTTTCCCCTCTCACCTTAAACCTATGCCCTCTAGCTTTGGACTCCCCCACCCTGGGGAAAAGACCTTGGCTATTCACTCTATCAGTTCCCCCCAGGACTTTATAAACCTCTATAAGGTCACCCCTCAGCCTCCAACGCTGTAGAAAAAAAAAGTCCTAGCCTAACCAGCCTCTCTTTATAATTCAAACTCCTCAGTTCTGTCACCGTCCTTATAAATTTTTTCTGTAAACTGTCCAATTTAATAATATCCTTCCTATAACAGGGTGGCCAGAATTGTACAATGCTTCTAAAAGTGGTTATAAAAATGTCTCCTTTGATTTGTGAAGACTTGACACTGTTTTAAACATTAACCATACTGTTCTCTCTACCCAAGCTGAGAGATCTGCTCAATAATTCCAGCATTTCCTTTGGGATTAGTTTTCTTCTTGAGTTCTTGTATTTGTATTTAACTGTCCAGATCACAAAATCACAGGGTTATTGTGATGCAGAAGGAGGCCATTCAGCCCATTATTAGCTGAAGAAACCAGCAGGAACAGTGTCTCAACCTAAACTGATCGAATTGCCTGTAACAGCAATCGGGTAAAATTTAGGACTGGCGGTGTTATGGGACTGGAGAGCCAATCGATGGACCACTCCAGCCTGAGGTGTGGCCACTCCAGACTAGAAATGAAAAAAATAATTATTGCCTCCTGCCAGTTTCTTGACTTTCACCCTTTCCCTGCTCACCACTTCCATTCAGAAAATCATCCAATCCCCTCTTGAATGCCTTCCAACCTGGCATTGCCATCTTGACCGGTCCTACATGTCCATCTTTGTTTCCATGCATCCACTCCATCCTCCCCACCGACCTATCACCATTACCTCCCCCACCTGCATCTGCCTATCACCTTCCTCCCTACCTTCCCCTAGCCCCACCCCACCCTCCTATTTTCCTCTCAGCCCCCTTCCCCTTCCAAGTTCCTGATGAAGGGCTTATGCCCGAAAAGTTGATTCTCCTGCTCCACGGATGGTGCAGGACCTGCTGTGCTTTTCCAGCATCACTCTTCTCAATTACATCACATTTCCAGTCAATGTGTCCAATATCCCAAAAAGATCTTAAACTTCAATTTTTGTTTCACCAATTGATCTTGCTGTCCTCAGCCCCTACATTCCACCTTCCTTAGCGTCGTTTTGCAGGTCTACCATCTCTGTGTCCTTTAGTATACTATAATGAGGATATCGACTTTTGTCCTTCCTCCTTCACAACACAGAACGTTTCACATTGGGATCGGGAATTGAGATTTTGGAATTGTTCCAGGTGGGGGGATCTAACAGCCTCATTATAATGACCTGCTCAACAACTTTCAAAGAACTCATTCTGGGCGGTTTAACAGGAAAAAAAGTGAGCCCTTGGAAGGTGTGCAGTGCAGATTCATTGGGAATATACACAGTTCAGTGACAATTTGATTGAATCCTTCGAATTTTGAGAGGAATTGGTAAATTAGATGAAGAGAAATTAAGTCCACTAGTGGGGGTAATGTAAGTGAGGCAGACATAACCCTAAAATCATGGAGCTATAACGTCATGGAGTAATACAGCATGGAAACTGACCCTTCCACCCAAACTGGTTCATGCTGACTATGGAGTTCACTCAGCTAATTCCAATTGCCCACATTTGGAAAATATTCCTTGAAATCTTTCTCATCCATGTTCTTATCCAAATGTTTTTTTTTAAATGTTGCTATTGCACCTGCTCCACCCACTCTCTCTGGCAGCCCATTCCATATTTGCACCACTCTCTGTGTGAAGCAGTTGTCCCTCAGGTCCCTCTTAAATCATTCCCCTCACTTTAAGCCTATGCCCTCTAGTTTTTAATTCCCCATCCCTGGGAAAAAAGACTATCTGCATTCATCCTATCTGTGCTCCTCGTGATTTTATACACCTCAATTAGGTAACCCCT
The DNA here is from genome assembly GCF_020745735.1 of Hemiscyllium ocellatum. Lineage (NCBI taxonomy): Eukaryota > Metazoa > Chordata > Chondrichthyes > Orectolobiformes > Hemiscylliidae > Hemiscyllium > Hemiscyllium ocellatum. The sequence goes on from NC_083401.1 coordinate 19,951,946, forward strand.
CACTCTCCTATATTCTAAAGAATAAACCCCTATCTTGGACAGCTTCTCCCTTAACTCAGGCCTACTAGTCCTGGCAACATCCTTGTAAATCTTCTTTGCACTCTTTCCAGTTTAACATAGAACATAGAACATAGAAAAATACAGCGCGGTACAGGCCCTTCGGCCCTCGATGTTGCGCCGACCAAAGCCTACCTAACCTACACTAGCCCAATAACTTCCATATGCTTATCCAATGCCCGCTTGAATGACCATAAAGAGGGAGAGTCCACCACTGATACTGGCAGGGCATTCCATGAACTCATTCTTTCCTATCACAGGGTGACCAAAACTGTACACAATACTCCAAGTGCGGCCTCACCAACTGCTTATACATCTGTAACATAATGTCCCAACTGTTACACTCAAGCCAGAGCTTCATTGTTCAGGAGAGATGTTAGGAAACAATTTTTCATGTAAAGGTTTGCAACTCCCACAAAAACAAGCAGCTCAGGGAATCATTTAAAACCTGAGATTGAGAGGTTTCTTTCCAAGTCACAGGAGTAAGGGACAGAGAAACAAAACATGGGCTTGAATCAAGATGCATTTGAGTATAATTTCACAGAATAGTGGAATAGCTTCGAAGGGCTGAATGGCCTGCACTTGCTCCTGTGAAGGTGTGCCAGCTCCATGACTACCAACAGGAAGCCTCCTTGACTCAAGCCTTACACCTGATTGCATTTTTTTAGCAATGATGTGGAGGTACCAGTGTTGGGCTGGGTTGGACAGGGAGAACGTGAGGATTGCAGATCAGAGCCGAGAGTGTGCCGCCGGAAAAGCACATCCGGTCAGGCAGCATCTGACGAGCAGGAGAGTTGATGTTTTGGGCATAAGCCTTTCATCAGGAATGTGGTGGGGTGGGAGTGCGGGTCTGAGAGGTAAGTAGGATGGGGTGCTGGGACTGGGGTGAATGTATGTAGGATGGTGATAGGTAGGTACAGATGAGTGGTGATGCCGATAGGTCGGAGAGGAGGCTGGAGCGGATAAGTGGGAAGGAAGATGGACAGGGAGCACAGTTCAAGAGGGTGGTGACAAGTTGGAGGGTTGGATCTGAGATGAGGTGGGGGGTGTGGGGGGAGAAAGGCGATGAGGAAATTGGTGAAGTCGATATTGATCCTGTGTGGTTGGACGGTCCCTAGGCAGAATATGTGGTGTTCTTCCTCCAGGCGTCGAGTGGCAGTGGAGCAGGCCCAGGACTGGCATGATCTTGGGAGAGTGGGAGGAGGAGCTGAAGTGGTTGACCACAGGGAGGTGGAGTTGTTGTGAAAAATCACACGACACCAGGTTATAGTCCAACAGGTTTATTTGAAAACACACACTTTTGGAGTCTTGCTCCTTCTTTAGTTGCGTTATTTCAGGGCTGTGCTAACTGGAAAATGCAAAGTGTGTAAAATTGGATCTGAGTTAGGCCATTCAGCCTTTTCAGCCTGCTTGGCCATCCACTAAGATTATGGCTGCTCTGTTCATTTCGATTCCCCCACCTATGTAAGTAGTTGAAACTGATTTATAGAGATTTGCTGAATTGAATTTCACAATGACTTAAAGAACTTGCAGTTGCCAATCTAGTTATAGATTGTAATTTGGAGGTTTTAATTTGAAGTCAAAATTTGAGAGTTTTGGCAGAAAGAATCATGACAGAGATAAATCCATTCCAAAACCTGATACTTACAAGCTGAGATACATCAACCAAGCAATTAAACTGAAGCCTGAGATCCAAGGCTTAAAGTCATGCAATAGTTTTACTCAGAGTGCATGACAACCATTCAACACAAAATTTAAGACAAAAATCATCTGCTATCACTGCTCATGAGGGGGTGCAATTTTATTGTCACTGTGACGACTGAATCATTTCATGAGCCTCAGAGAATTTCAGGACAAAACCTCAAAAGCCAAACTGCGTTTTATTAATTGTTACTGACAGTGAATTAATCCAGAGCAGCTGCATTTGCACAGTATACTTTAATTCACATTCAACCTTAGAGCTGTTATTAACCTTTGATGAGCATCTCAGTTGTCATCTACTTCTGTGGGATGGTTGTACTAGTTGGGCTGGAAGTGCAATGCCGAGGATGCAGATTGTAGGTGAAGTACCGATGTGCGCCCTGAACCACTGACAAGTAAGGGTTGTCACTGGAGCTGGGGTTGAACATACCAGGGTCAAGACAATTTTGTTTTATTAATATGTGGCATATGTGAGTCACTAACAAGACCAGCTCAGCCCTAATTGTCCTTGATAGCCATTAGGTCTCGCGTGGTAACATTTTTGATTTGCAATTTTTTATAAACTTAAGAGAGTCATTCAACACCAGCTTATAGTCCAATAGGTTTATTTGGAAGCACTAGCTTTCCGAAAGCTAGCGTTTCCAAATAAATCTGCTGGACTATAACCTGGTGTTGCGTGATTTTTAACTTTGCGATCTTGAAATCTTAGTTCTGACTTCACTACTCTCATCCTGCTGTATAATCAAACTACAATTTCATTTCCCAACCCCCTGCTGAATTATTACTCAAGTATGTATGGTATACGAGAACTGTACAATGTGCAATGCGATTGGATTAATTAACGATCTCATGGTGAGAGCACCGCTAGATAACAGCAACCAGAATATGATTGAGTTATACCCTTCAGTTTGGAGGGAGAGAGGAATGGATCTGGAACTATTTTTATAAACTTAAATGAGGGAAATTATGAAGGCATGAAACAGAGTTGGCTAAAGTGAATTGACAAATTGAGTTAAAAGATAAGCCAATAGAAGATGCAACATTGAGACATTTGAGGATATATTTTAGAACACACAGAATACTTTAATGTCAATAAGTTAAATAAAACAACGAAGGGATAGTTTTCCCACCTGTGTTTAACTAGAAATGTTGAAGATAGTATTCAACTAAAATCAGAGCATATAGTTGTGTGAGGACAGGTGGCAGGTCTGAAGATTTGACAGAATATAAAAAATAGAATTATTGAAAAATTAATAAGGAGGTACAAAATTAAGAAGGCAAAACATGACAGTACTTAATAAGATGGAGGATGAGAAAAAATTGTGGCTGTAGGAGCCGTTCCTTTTTTGAGGCATTTTCAATGTTGGAGTGAATTTCCTCGAATTCGAGGAGCAGTCATTGCTGTTTTATAAGCTGTTGCATTGTTTTGCAACTTTGGGGAAAAATAATCAAAACAATGTCACTTTAAACAGGAGGAAGGCTGATAAAGGCAGTGACCACATGGGGAGTGATTCAAACTGAGAAAGAAACCTACACTGCTATCTGTCCCAGCAGTAACGTGCTCAGCTGCTGCTTTTGTTGCCTGGTTTCAAGTATCTCTGGACATCAGAGTTTGTTCTAAGAAAATTAAACGAACAGCGAAATTCGCAGCTAACTTTGGAGAAATCTGTGTGTGGGAGCTCATAGCAGAGGAGCAGCTAAGTGGCTTTCTAAAGTATAAGTTTGCTGTTTTTCTTTTGTAAATCTACAATAGTGAGTACAGTAGGGATTTTCTTTTTTATTATATGTTATTATTAAGATCTGTCTTTTGATTAAACTTTAAAAATACAAAAAATATATGCTCTAAGCTAGACTGGAGCAGTCTTTTTAGTGCAGTAAGATTGTACTATTTTCTGGGTCTGTAGGTTGTTCAATTCTGGTCTCCCTGCTATAGGAAAAATGTGAAATTTGAAAAGGTTCAGAAAACATTTACAAGGATGTTGCCAGGATTAGAGGGTTAGGGAAAGGCTGAATGGATTGGGGCTGTTTTCCCTGGAGCGTCGGAGGCTGAGGGGTCACCTTATAAAGGCTTATAAAATCATGATGGGCATGGATAAGGTCTTTTCTGCAGGGTAGGCGAGTAGGAAAATAGAGGGCATAGGTTTAAGGTGAGAGGGGAAAGATTTAAAAGAGACCTAAGGAGTAACTTTTTTACACAGGGTAGTATGTGTATGGAATGAGCTGCCAGAGGAAGTGGTGGAGGCTGGTACAATTACAGGATTTAAAAGGCATCTGGATGGATATATGAATAGGAAGGGTTTGGAGGAATATGGGCCAAATGCTGGCAAATGGGATGAGATTAATTTAGGATATCTGATTGGTATGGAGGGGTTGGACAGAAGAGTCTGTTTCTGTGCTGAGAAGCTCTATGACTCTGTGACTCTGTAAGAAAGTTAGTCAGAAATATATTTTAAAAAACACAAAAAAGCTTTCTATAATCATTTAAAAAAGAAAAGAATTGAAAACTGAGTGCTGGTCCTAGAGAAAGTGAGTTTGGAGATTTGATTATGGAAATTCAAGAGATGGCAGGTAAGTTGAGCAGCAGTATAGACGATCCAGGTACCTTTCCAGAAGCAGAGATAGATCAGGAAATAATCTTAGAAAAATTATCATCATCAAAGAGGTGGTACTGAGTAAATTGTTGGAGGAGCTTCTGGCTGACTAGTATCTGAGGCTTAATCGATTTCATCCTCGGATCTTCAAAGAAGTCACCAGTGAGAGATAATCCATTGATTTAACTTTCCAAATTAATTCTCCCCGATTCAATTAAAATCCCATTAGATTGAAAAATAGTGAATGTAACTCCTTTCTTCGAAAAGCAAATGAGATCGAAAGCGAAATACTCTCGGCCAGTTAGCTGAGCGCCCATCATAGGGAAAATGTTAGAGGTTATTAGGTAAGGAATTATAGCAAGGTATTTGGAGAGTGTCATGGTGATCAGGCAGAGTCAACATTGTTTTGTGAAAGTACAATCATGTTTAACTAATCTACAGGAATCCTTTGAGGAAGGTGATGTTCCCATTTATTTGCTTCCCTCGTCCTTCGAGATGTTAGTGGTCCTGGGTTTGGAAAGTCCTGTCTAAGGATCTTTCCTAAATTTCTGCAGTGCATCTTATAGAAGATACACACTGCTGCTGCTACTGAGCGTCAGTGGTCGGGGGAGTGAATACTTATGGATGTGGCGCCAATCAAAACAATCAAGTCCAGTGCCAAATAAAAGTTATACAATATTAGGGGAAGAGTCGGGGACTGGGACAAAGTGAATTACTCTCACAGAGAGCAGGGAAAAATGTAACAGGCTGAATGGCCTTCGCCTGTGATATAAACATTGCGTGATTGTACTGCATACATGGCGCCTTCCAAAGTGTATCGCTTTATGCTGCTTCATGTTGTTTAATCTATTTATGTATGAGATATATATATTTAGCCCACTTCTGACACATCCTGCTGGCCTCACTTTAACACCACAATTACCAAACGATATCCTCCACAGAATAAGTCAGAACGTGTTAAATTGCAGATGCAACATCACTTGTGTTTTAACGAGGAAATCTGAGCACAGAACTCTGCTGGTGTTCTTGTGGGCTTCGCTTGCCACGTTTTTCTGTGCACTGTCACATCAGAGTGTTGTGGTTACATCCAAATGACAGAATTTAGATCCAATTAAGATTAGATTCTGAAGCTGATCTGTTTCGGAAATGCCGAGTCTCATCAGTGCAAAGGTGCGGAATAAGCAAATTGGGGTTGGACATCAGAATAAGAACACAGATTTAACACAAACTGGCCCCATTTTGCATCCACTTAACTCAAGTTGTTTTTGGCAATGTTTTTTGGTTTTTGACCATATTATTGTTTCTGAGACTTTTTTTTCCCCTCCCTGTAGCATTGGAAGGACCGTCTGATGATTTGCTGTAACACAGCATCTTGATCTGTTTTTACTGACAGGTGTCAGCACCAATGCAGGACTCTAGTGAGTTTGTGTGACAGTCCTGGGCCACACATTGCCAAAAGCCTCAGAAGATTGTGAGCTGTATAATTGAGACGTCAAGGAGAAAGTAAGGACTGCAGATGCTGCAGATCAGAGCTGAGAATGTTGAGCTGGAAAAGGCAGCATCCGAGGAGCAGGAAAATCGACATTTCGAGCATACGCTGTCCATCAGGAATTGAGACATCAGGCTGATATCAGGCAAGAGTCTCTGTCTCTCATGAAGACTTGGAAAATTATGCATTTTTTCATTTCATTCATTTTCATAGTAGAATGACCATCCCTAGTTACTCTGAGAAAATGTTCATGGTTCCTGAATGGCTGGTAGGAATTTTCAAGGTTGTTAAAACCATGGACTGCAGATGCTGGAAACCAGAGTCTAGATTAGAGTGGTGCTGGAAAAGCACAGCAGGTCAGACAGTATCCGAGGAGCAGGAAAATCGACATTTCAGGCAAAAGCCCTTTATCAGGATGCTGCTCGGATGCTGCCTGACCTGCTGTGCTTTTCCAGCACCATTCTAATCTAGACCCAGGTAGGAATTTTCATCCCACTGATTTGCCTTTTGAGACCAGTTAAGGGGTGACTTCGAAGTAGAATTTGCTGGATTTTATTTTCAATGAAAGCCATTCCCACGTACTTCCCCCATTCCTGAATTTTCCAGACCATTGGAAGTCTTTTTAATGCCAGACCAAGGATGATTTTCTTGCAACACTGAACGTATCAGTGAAAAACGACTGGCTTGGTTCGTTCGACATCTGCAATAATTTATTATCAGCATTAGGCCTCTCCAACTTGGGGAACCTTTGAGTTGAAGCTGTCCTTCAAGCAGAAAACCCACCTAATGAGCAAAAGCTGAAGGTTGAAAATCCACCATTACCTTAGGTTTCTGCGTCTGGAATCAAGTACAGATTTATCAGGGCAGCCCAGGGTAGGGACCAGGACCCCAAAAGGAATTGCAAGTCGAGATGTTAGGCTTGTGGCAGCTATATCTAATGCAGAGCTCCATCTGGCCCTATCTCCCAATCACTCTTCAGCTCTGGCATATCTACTCTCCACCCTCTGTCTTCACAATTATCACAAGGCGGACGTGACCATTTTCAAGCTTTGAAATAAGTAATAGATCGGAAGGCAGTGGAGTAAGTCTGCACGTGAGACACACACCTTGGAGTGACTTAGAACAGAACTTACAGGTGGTGCTGTTCTTTCTGCTGCCCTTGTCCTTTTGGCCAGGAGAGGTTGCGGGTTTTGAAGGGGCTCTGTGGAACAGTCTTACTGCTGTAGATCTTTGGATGGAACATACCGCTGCTGCTGCTGCGCACATGTGGAAAGATTGATTACTGAAAATGGCGGATGAGAAGGCATTGATGACAATGGTGTCAAGCTTCTTGAGTGTTGGGCTTGCACTCATCCAGGTGAGAGGAGAATATTTCAACACTTGCACCTTATAGATGGTGGGCAGGCTATTAGGGAGACAAGAGGAAAGTTATTTGCGACAGGGTTTCTAACCTCTAATTTGCCCTTGTAGTCACTGCATCTATACAGCTGGTTAAATTCAGTCCAATGGTCATCCCCAGAGTATTGATAGTGATGGATTCAGCACAATCTCAGTCCAACTTCCCTTGCACTTTGTTGCTGAAAATTTGCATTAACTTGGATATTGACAGTCCAAAGATGTGCAGGTCAGGTGAATTGGCCATGCTAAATTGCCCACAGTGTTAGGTACATTAGTCAGAAGGAAATGGGTCTGGGCAGGTTACTCTTAGGAGAGTCGGTGTGGTCTGGTTGGGCTGAAGGGCCTAGTTTCCACACTGTAGGGAATTTAATCTAATCTAATCTAATGTATTGGAGATGATGTAGCAATTAAACTCTGGGAATGTTCAGATGGTGAGCTTGTCCAAGTCTGAGACTGATAAGAATTTTGACCATTAAAGGAAGCAAGGAATATGGAAAATTATGGGAAGATAATCTTGTGGTGGAAATCAGCAACAGTTTTATTGAATGGCAGAACAGGCTCAATGGGGTAAAGTTTCCAGTTTATTACTATAGAAGAAGGCCATTCGGCCCATTGAATTGCACTGATTCAATTACCCGGTGCAAATCTCTTGCGTGTATCCCATATCCCTGCACACCATTTCTACTACCTAATGGTCTTATAAGTAGTGCTATTATATAAGAGATTCCTGACAAAACAAAGTAATTGAGCTCAGTACCTAAACAGCCAAGTAGCTGAAGAATGATGTCTCTGTCGATCAACCATAAAAAGGCAAATGAATGAGTATCTGGGCTCCTAATTACCTGGGGCATCTTGTCTAATCTTGAAATAGCAGCACAATTACGACCCACTGCCATTACTGATTCAATCAGCAGTAATGTCATGAAAGGCATTTGATTTATTGTTGCCTATGCAGGAATGATAAATGCACCTTCAAAAACTTTCTGAAAAACATTTTTCTATCTTTAACAATCATTGAAAGCAATTGCATTTGTTTCTAAGACCTTTTCTCTTTGACTCGAACATTTTGAATCAGTGGAAATTCACTGGAATCGATGTCTTGATTGTTTTGTGTATTTTACAATTGTCCAAAGGATTGGAGCTTACCTCTGTCAGTGCAAATGCTCTCTCAGCTATATCTAAGGTATAAGGCCTTAGATGTCCTGCCATGATTGGGGGATTTTGTTTGTCCTCTCCCCATTCTCTCCTTGAGCATGGCATGGACACTCAGTAGTTAGCATTGCTGCCTCACAGTGCCAGGGACCCAGGTTCAATTCCTGCCTCGGGTAACTGACTGTGTAGAGTTTGCACATTCTCCGTGTGTCTGCGTGGGTTTCCTCTGGGTGCTCTGGTTTCCTCCCAGAGTCCAAAGATGTGCAGGTTAGGTGAATTGCCTATAGTCCTCGGGGATGTGCAGGCTAGGTGGTGTAAAATGTGAGCAATTCTATATGGAAAGAGTGGGACATTGTGAAACATTTTGCTACAAGAAGCAGTTGAGGCCAAAACATTCAATGTTTTCAAGAAGGATCCAGATATAGTTCTTAGGATTAAAGGGGTCAAAAGGTGTGGGGGGAGGCAGAAACTTGGGAGTCATGGTTGAATGGTGGAGCAGGCTTGAAGGGTTGAATAGCCTATTCTTGTTCCTATTTTATGTGTATATGAACAACACAGGATGTTGCATAGACTGAGCTGTTTACAGAACAGTTGCTATCTTTCTGAAGTTCACAATTTTCAGCCCACAGTCAGTGCGGACTCGCTTTCCCACATAGCTGCTCCTTGGATAGGTGGCTTTACTGCATCTCCTATAATTCACCCCCTAACCATATCATTTCATTCAGTTATCCAACACTGTGCCTCTGTGAGCAGCACCAACAAGGGACCCAGGCTTGTGGTATCCAAAATGATTGGAATTTTCAGCGTGACTTCCCAAGGGGTAAAACTCCACTCTGGGCCTGAGGAGACAGAGACTGACCTCATTATCCGCAGCAACTTATCTTTGCACTTCTGGTGGGGGAGAAAAATCTGATTGAAATTTGCATGTTAGATTTTCACAGAACAGAAACTTTGCATTAGGCAGCATTAAATTTCAAAACCTTCTGTCAATGTAACTGTGCATATTTAAATGATAAATTAACTTCTCTTCACTGCAGAGCCGGTGCCTCGTTTATGTAAATGTGTAGAACTTCCAAACTTGCAGCACTTTCAGGCAAACTGCATGTTGGGTCCATAGTAAGGGGATTTAAGAACAGGAACGAGAATGTCTTGTTGTAATAATACAGGGTTTTAACAAGACCACATCTGGAATATTGTGTGCAGCTTTGCTCTCCTTATCTGAGGAAGGATGTTCTTTCTACTCAGGGAGAGCAGTGAAGGTTTACCAACTTGATTCCTGGGACGGTAGGACTGACGTGTGAGGAGAGATTAGGATTGCATTCAATGGAGTTTTGAACTGTGGAGGGGGAAATCAACCTATAAAATTCAAATAGGATTAGACAGGGTTGCTGCAGGCAGGATTCATGAGGTTAGATTCCCTACAGTGTGGAAACAGGCCCTTTGGCCCAACCAGTCCACACCGACCTTCTGAAGAGTAACTCACCCAGACCCATTTCCCTCGGACTAATGCACCTAGCACTATAGGCAATTTAGCATGGTCAATTCACCTAACCTGCACATCTTTGGACTGTGGGAGGAAACCCACACAGACATGGGGAGAATGTGCAAACTCCACACATACAGACGCCCAAGGCTGGAATCAAACCCAGGACCTGGGTGCTGTGAGGCAGCAGTGCTAATCATTGAGCCACTGTGCCACCTCAGCAGGATGTTCCTATTTGTGGACAGATCCAGAACCGGGGGTCATAATTTAAGAATAAAGGGGGAACCTTTTAGGACTTGAGATGAGGAGAAATTTCTTCACCCAGAGAGTGACAAGCCCCAAGGATTCATTACCACACAAAATGTTTGAGGCCAAAATATTGTGTTTTCAAGAAGGACGGAGATATAGCTTTGGTGGCTAAAGGAATCAAGGGATATGGGAGGAGAGTGGGGTAAGGACATTGAGCTTGGTCATGATCACTATGACTGGTACAGCAGGCTTGAGGGATCAAATGGCCTATTCCAGCTCCTATCTTCCAATTTTTCTCATTCATTCAGAATAATGTTGCCTGTTAATATCTCTTCATTTTCTCAAGAAAATCACCTGGGTCAGACAGTCCACCTTCCCGTTGGTTATCTTTGGGCTCTCCCTGTACGCAGTGAAATCCTGATTCAAACTGAACTCCATGAGAGTCTGGAAGCAGAGTCATTGGGGACATTTAAGCGACTGCTGGACATGCACATGGATAGCAGTGAATTGAGGGGTGCATAGGTAAAGTTACTATATTTTACATTATGATTAAGTCTCGGCACAACATTGTGGGCCAAGGGGTCTGTTCCGTGCTGTAAAAACAAAACAAGCAAAAAAACGAAAACAGATGAAAGGGGCAGTGGCAACACTGTATTGAAAATCAGCAAAGAGAGAAATGGTTGTGGGAGGTGGGGGAGGGGTGCGATGGGTTGTAGAGAACAGCCGTTTCTCAGACTGGAATAAAGTGTACTGCCCAACAGTCGATCTTAATCTATTTTGCTGACCAACACTTGGGCTTAAAGGGCCTCTTGGGTTGTACAAAACCCTGAGAAATGGAATAAACCATGACAATGGTAGCAGCAGCCATCAGGAGAACTGATGAAATGGACAGGTAACATGGCCAGTAGAGTTCACTGTGGAAAAGCGTGTAATTTTGAGGACAATGGTGAGAATGGAGAGATTGAGGGAGTTCACTTACACAAGTCCAGAAAGGCAACAGAATAAGCTGTTGAGTACAAAACAAAGCAAGTCATGCTAAGCTTTCGGGGAATTCCTGGTTAGATGTCAACTGGAGGATTGTGTTTATTTCTCTGTGCCACACTTTCAGAAGGCTGTCAAGGCTTCACAAGGGTGCAGAGGAGATTTACTGCAAATGATTGAGGGGTGAGGGCGTTGGGTTTTGTGGAGAGGCTGGAGATGCTGAGATTTTTCTCATTAGAGGGGAGGAATAGGAGGTAAAAACAAGGACTGCAGATGCTGGAAACCAGAGTCTAGATTAGAGTGGTGCTGGAAAAGCACAGCAGGTCAGGCAGCATCCGAGGAGCAGGAAAGTTGACATTTCGGGTAAAAGCCCTTTATCAGGAATAGAGGCAGTGAGCCTGCAGAGTGGAGAGATAAATGGGGGTGAGGGTGGGGAGAAAGTAGCATAGAGTGCAATAGGTTAGTGGGAGTGGGGATGAGGGTGATAGGTCAGAGAGGAGGGTGGAGTGGATAGGTGGGAAGGAAGATAGGCAGGTAGGACAGGTCATGAGGGCAGTGCTGAGCTGGAAGTTTGGAACTCGGGTGAGGTGGGGGAAGAGGAAATGAGGAAGCTGGTGAAGTCCACATTGATGCCCTGGGGTTGAAGTGTTCCAAGGCGGAAGATGAGGCGTTCGTCCTCCAAGAGCTCTGCGAAGATGCGTCCAGTCTCCCCAATGTAGAGGAGACCGCATCGGGAGCAACAGATACAATAAATGATATTGGTGGATGTGGAGGTGAAACCTTGATGGATGTGGAAGGCTCCTTTGGGGCCTTGGATGGAGGTGAGGAAGGTGGTATGAGCACAGGTTTTGCAATTCCTGCGGTGGCAGGGGAGGGTGCCAGGATGAGAGGGTGGGTTGTTGGGTGGTGTGGACCTGACCAGGTAGTCACGGAGGAATAGGAGGCCAGCTTTACACCCAATGAACTACTCTCAAAGTGTTCAGCCAGTTCTATCATGAAGGACCCAGAGCAGCCATTTTGTGTAACACTATTTTCATTCTTCCCACTGGCAAAGATCCACCAACCTGGATGAATAGGTGGCCACTTCCTAATCACAGGCCAAACAAAAATCACAGAAATAGCTTGAGAAACTCTGAAGAAGGCTCACTAAGCTCAAAATGTTAGTCCTGTTTCTCTGCCTCTCTCTCTCCACAGATGCTGCCAGTCCTAGTTGCTCCAGTTGTTCATGCCCCTGTTTATCATCTCTAGCATCTACAGTTCCTTGTTTTATTTTCGTGCTCATTTCTTACTGTTGACTGTCAACTGGGCCTTTTGAAGATTCAAGCAGTCAACTCACCCAACGAAGACTGGTCATGGGGGTTGGTTAGCTCAGCTGGCTGGATGACTGGTTTGCAACACAGAGTAGTGCCACCAACATAGGTTCAATATCTCCACCAGCCAAGGCCCCATGTTCTCAAACTCTCACCTCACCTGAGGCATGTGACCCTTGGGTTCAACCACCACCATTTGTATCTCTCTAATGAGCTAGCTGCCCTATGGTCAGATTGGATGGTGGTGACTTTCCCCATCATCCTCTGATTGTCATTTCAAATTGGCATACTTGGACTTCTGATGAATGGCTCAAAGAGCACAAATTTTGGGTACAGAGTGAAAGCATAGTGCTGTTGCATGAGCTTTAACATTTGTATTCAATGCAACCAAAGCTATTTCATTGCAAGCTATCATTGATTTATTTTTCAGAGTTCTTATTGCTGAAGAATCCTTGAATTGGACAACCAAATAAAAATTATTACATCAGGGACATCAGTGCCCTTCCAAATTTGAACTCCAGAAGTATATGAATATCTCTGACCTTCACAAACCAAGAAGACATCACCGTACAATGAGAAAGCTACTGTGTAATAGAAATCTTCGATGTGAGTCACCTTCCATCAGTCAAATGCTTGTAAATGAAGTTAAAGGCATGAAGTACCTTCGGGAACATATGGCTGGCATTCCATAAGCATATTACAGTCATTTTCTCCAGCAACAACAACAGAACTGTTACCCCAAAGTTAGAAGGACAAAAACATTTGTATTTATATCTTTCCAAAACACTTTGTCGTCTGTGAAGTACTTTTGAATGTAGTCTCACCACCCACCACCCTACCCCCACCCCCTTGTAATGTCAGCAACATAATAGCACAAAGTAAGTTCCCAAAAAAAAAACAACTTTTCAATAAGCAGATAACCTCTGCATGAGAGATTTTGATTTGAATTTGATTTGATTTTGGAAAAGCAAATCAGGGCAGGACATATACAGCTAATGGTGTGTGTTGCCAAACAAAGAGACCTTGGTGTGCAGATTCTTAGCTCCTTGACAGTGGAGTCCCAGGTGGACAGGATAGTGAAGAAGGCATTTGGTATGCTTGCTTTTATTGGTCAGCACATTGAGTATAGGAGTTGGGAGGTCATGTTGCGGTTGTACAGCTCATTGGTGAGGCCACTTTTGGAATACTCATTACAATTCTGGTCTCCCTGCTATAGGAAAGATGTTGTGAAACTTGAAAGGTTTCAGAAAAGGTTTACAAGGATGTTGCCAGAGATGCAAGGTTTTAGCGATAGGGAGAGGCTGAATAGGCTGGGGCTGTTTTCCCTGGAGAGTCGCAGGCTGAGGGGTGACCTTATAGAGATTTATAAAATCATGAGGGGCATGGATAGGGTAAATAGACAAGGTCGTTTCCCTGGGGTGAACGAGTCCAGAACAAGAGGGCATAGGTTTAAGGTAAGAGGGGAAAGACTTAAAATGAACCTAAGGGGCAACTTTTTCATGCAGAGGGTGGTGTGTGAATGGAATGAGTTGCCAGAGGATGTGGTGGAGGCTGGTACAATTACAACATTTAAAAAGCATCTGCATGGGTACATGAATAAGGAAGAGTTTAGAGGTGTATAGGCCAAATGCTGGAAAATGGGATTAGATTAATTTAGGATATCTGGTTGGCATGGATGAATCGGACTGAAGGGTCTGTTTCCATGTTGTACAGCTCTAGGACTCTAAATATTAGCTCGAACACCTCCCCTCCCCCAACCCGAACAGTCATAGAACTGTTACAGAGAGAAAAAAACTGCAGATACTGGAATCCAACGTAAAAGTGAGGTCTGCAGATGCTGGAGATCAGAGCTGAAAATGTGTTGCTGGTTAAAGCGCAGCAGGTCAGGCAGCACCCAAGGAACAGGAAATTCAATGTTTTGGGCATAAGCCCTTCATCATGAAGGGCTAATGCCCGAAACGTCGAATTTCCTGTTCCTTGGATGCTGCCTGACCTGCTGCGCTTTAACCAGCAACACATTTTCAGCTGGAATCCAAGGTAGACAAGCAGGAGGCTGGAGAAACACAGCAAGCCAGGCTGCATCAGAAGGTGGGGGAGTCAACGTTTTGAGTGTAACCCTTCTTCATTCTTGGGTTACACCTGAAAGATTGACTTCCCCACCTGGCTTGCTGTGTTCTTCCAGCCTCCTGCTTGTCTACCATAGAATTGTTACAGTACAGAAAAGTTCATTGGATCAGTGAACTCTGCACTGGACTCCCCTGGACTGTCCCAGTCACTCTGCCAATCTCTTCAGACAGTGGCGCGATTCCCTTTTAAAAAATAATTATTCACTCTGCTTGCAGGACATTCTCAGACAGTGCCATTATCATTAGGTTACTAGTGGCATTATTGTTTGATTATGGGTCTCTCTGGGTTGGTAATACTCCGGGGAACAAAAACAGAAATTGCTGAAAAAAGCTCCAGTTCTGAGGAAGGGTCACTGGTGCCAAAATGTTAACTCTGCTTTCTTTCACAGATGGTGACAGATCTGCTGAGTTTCTCCAGTAATTTCTGTTTTTGTTTCAGATTCACAGCATCTGTTTCATGTTAGGGTTCTGGGGACCCAGGTTTTCATCCCACCATGAATTTGAATTCATGAAGAGTCGGGAATTCAGAATTTAATGATAACCATAAAGAGATTTTTGATTGTTGAGGTGTAGGTCTGGTTCACTAATGCCCTTTAGTGAAGGCAATCTACTGTACTTAGCTGGCCTACATGTAACTCCAGACACCCCATGGCAACGCAATAAATCATAGAATCCCTACAGAGTGAAGTAGGCCATTCAGCCCATCAGATCCACACAAATGCTCCAAAGAGCATCCCACCCAGACCCACCCTATCCCTATAACTGCATTTTCCATGGCCAATCCACCTAGCCTGCACCTCTTTGGATTTTGTGAGGAAACAAATGCAGACACAGAGTTCCCCTCCCCCCACCTTACCCCAGTTCCAACCTTCCAGCTCAGCACCATTCTCATGACCTGTCCTACCTGCCAATCTCCCTTCCCACCTATCCGCTACACCCTTGCCTCTGACCTATCACCTTCATCCCTACCCCCATCCACCCATTGTACTCTTTGCTACCTTCCCCCACCCTCCCCTCTGACCTACCACCTCCATCTCCACCCCCATTCACCTATTGTACTCTATGCTACCTTCTCCCCAGCCCCAACCACCAGCCCCCCCACCCCCATTTATCTCCCCACCTTGGAAGCTCCCTGCCTCCATTCCTGATGAAGGGTTTTTGCCCGAAACATCAATTTTCCTGCTCCTCAGGAGCTGCCTGACCTGCTGTGCTTTTCCAGCACCACTCTAATCTAAGCTCTGGTTTCCAGCACCCGCAGCCCTCACTTTTGCCACAGGGAGGATGTGCAAACTCCATACATGCAGTGACCCAAGAGTAGAATGGAACTTGGGTCCCTGGTGCTGTGAGGCAGCCATGCTAGCCACTGTACTACCATAGAGGGAAAAACAATGACTGCAGATGCAGGAAACCAGATTCTGGATTAGTGGTGCTGGAAGAACACAGCAGTTCAGGCAACATCCAAGGAGCAGCGAAATCGACATTTCGGGCAAAAGCCCTTAATCAGGAATAAAGTCAGTGAGCCAGAAGCGTGGAGAGATAAGCTAGAGGAGGGTGGGACGTGGGGAGAAAGTAGCATAGAGTACAATAGTCGGTAGGGGAGGGGATGAAGGTGATAGGTCAGGGAGGAGAGGGTGGAGTGGATAGGTGGAAAAGGAGATAGGCAGGTAGGACAAGTCCGGACAAGTCATTGGGACAGTGCTGAGCTGGAAGTTTGGAATGAGGGTGAAGTGGGGGAAGGGGAAATGAGGAAACTGTTGAAGTCCACATTGATGCCCTGGAGTTGAAGTGTTCCGAGACGGAAGATGAGGCGTTCTTCCTCCAGGCATTTGGTGGTGAGGGAGCGGCGGTGAAGGAGGCCCAGGACCTCCATGTCCTCGGCAGAGTGGGAGGTGGAGTTGAAATGTTGGGCCACAGGGTGGTGTGGTTGATTGGTGTGGGTGTCCCAGAGATGTTCCCTAAAGCACTCTGCTAGGAGGCGCCCAGTCTCCCCAATGTATAGGAGACAACATCGGGAGCAACGGATACAATAAATGATATTAGTGGAAGTGCAGGTAAAACTTTGATGGATGTGGAAGGCTCCTTTAGGGCCTTGGATAAAGGTGAGGGAGGAGGTGTGGGCACAGGTTTTACAGTTCCTGTGGTGGCAGGGGAAGATGCCAGAATGGGACGGTGGGTTGTAGGGGGGCGTGGACCTGACCAAGTAGTCACGGAGGGAACGGTCTTTGCGGAAGGTGGAAAGGGGTGGGGAGGGAAATATATCCCTGGTGGTGGGGTCTTTTTGGAGGTGGCGGAAATGTCAGCGGATGATTTGGTTTATGCGAAGGTTGGTAGGGTGGAAGGTGAGCACCAGAGGCATTCTGTCCTTGGGGTCTGAGGGCAGAGGTGTGGGATGTGGACGAGATGTGTTGGAGGGCATCTTTAACCACGTGGGAAGGGAAATTGCGGTCCTTGATATACGCATCCACTGAATAATAAAAAGCACGCTGTATAAAGAGGATTGTCTTTATGTCTTCATTGGTTCGTTTTTCTCTTCATCTTAATTCTCTCGAAAACAATGATGTGGGACCTTCCGCATTCACCAGAAAATCTACAAAGTAGCAGATCCTCAGTGGGGTGTTGGCCTGGGTCATGTGCTGTTTTGTTTCAAAGCAGAGGCTGAAATGACAGTGAACCAATAGGATGGGGAGATCAGCCAGCAGTGTGACATGATTGGACTAAATAAATTACATTTTCAGAAATCCCAAAACTCAAATTGGGCTGAATCTGCTTCTTCGCCATGTGATTGATGGAATTGCAGCTTTGCTTTCTCGTCTGTGTTAGTGTTGGCAATCGATTCTGTTCTGAGCTAAACAAACAGGATTCACGTTTTCCTTAGGAAACCCTGGAGAGTCCAGTGCCTCTGTTTAATTTCATTCACTGGACATGGACAGAAATATGATGAGGTCACGATTCATGAGGGCAGTTGGAGAATCTGGAGACCTGAGTCAGCAAGAAGTATGAGGAAAGGCTGAGGCACTTGGGGCTGTTCTCATTGGAGAAAAGAAGGTTTAGGGGAGATTTGATAGAGGTGTACAAGATGATTAGGGGTTTAGATAGGGTTGACGGTGAGAACCTTTTTCTGCTAATGGAGTCAGCTGTTACTAGGGGACACAGCTTTAAATTAAGGGGTGGTAGGTATAGGACAGATGTTAGGGGTAGATTCTTTACTCAGCGGGTTGTGAGTTCATGGAATGCCCTGCCAGTAGCAGTGGTGGACTCTCCCTCTTTATGGTCATTTAAGCGGGCATTGGATAAGCATATGGAGGTTATTGGGCTAGTGTAGGTTAGGTAGGCTTCGGTCGGCGCAACATCGAGGGCCGAAGGGCCTGTACTGCGCTGTATTTTTCTATGTTCTATGTTTCAATAGTGAATATCTCAAAAGAATGTGAAAGTTAGGAACATGAAGAGAACTGAAGTTCCCTTCCCCTTTCAAAGCTGGAGGACTTTATTGCCTCTTTTGAGGGAACGTTTGAGGGAGAAGTATGGTGAATATTTTTCATACATAGGTTGGTGGATGCTAGGAATGCACTGCATTGGAGGTAGTGGAAGCAGGCAACATTAAAGGCTTATCCTGATAGACACATGAACTGGAGGTGAACAGAGGGTTAGATACCATGCATGGGCAATAAGGATTAGGAATTGGTATGGGTTTTGTGGGCCGCAGGGTCTGTTCCTGTGCTGAGTTATATTGTATAACACTGCTGTAGCTCTGAAGTCACAGAATGGGTAAGGAAGACAGATATTACTACCAGTGCCATGCGCTAGAAATGAAAAAATAGGCAGGATGAACATGTGGCTTGAGAGATGGTGTAGGAGGGAGGAGTTCAGATTTGTTGGACATTGGGACCGGTTCTGGGGAAGGTGAGACTATTACAAAATGGACGGTCTACATCTGAACCTGATCAGATCTAATGTCCTTAAGGGAGTTTTTGCTACTATTGTTGGGGAGGTTTTAAACTAATATGGCAGGTGACTGGGAACCAAAAGAGAAAACAAGTAGGCAGCAAGGTGGGGACTGGAGACTGTAAGAATTATGAAGATAGCATTAATAAAGGGAAGAGTAGGCAGAGAGCAGATGAGCGCAAAAGAACTGGTGGCCTGAAATGCATCTACTTTAATGCAGGGCATATAATGTGTAAGGCAGATGAACTTAGGTCTTGGATTGGTGCCTGGGAGCATGACGTTATTGCAATCACAGAGACTTGGTTGAAGGAAGGGCATGATGATTGGCAACTAAATGTTCCAGGATATAAGCCCTTCAGACAGGACAGGGAGGGAAGTAAAAGGCGGGGGTGGGTGGGGGTGGTGTGGTGAGTTGCGGCATTATGGGTGGAGATGAGAATAAGAAGAGTGCAGTTACATTGTTGGGGCTGTATTGCAGACCTCCCAACAGTGAGCGTGAGGTAGAAGAACAAACAGGTAAACAGATAATGGAAAGATGTAGAGGCAATAGGGTAGTGGTGATGGGAGATTTTAATTTTCCCAACATTGACTGGAATATACTTAGCGTTAGAGGTCTGGATGGAGTAGAATTTGTACGAAGCATCCAGGAGAGTTTTCTAGAGCAGTATGTCAATAGTCTGACGAGGGAAGGGGCCATATTGGACCTGGTACTGGGGAACGAGGCAGGACAGGTGGTAGAAGTTGTGGTGGGGGATTTCTTTGGGAACAGTGACCATAATTCTGTAAGTTTTAGAATATTCATAGATAAAGAAGAGAGTGGTCCTAAGGGAAGAGTACTAAACTGGGCCAAGGCCAATTATATCAAAATTAGGCAGGAGCTTGGAACTGTGGATTGGACACAGGTATTTGAAGGGAAGTCCACATTTGAAATGTGGAAGACTTTCAAAGATATGTTAAAGATGGTGCAGGATTGGCATGTCCTGTTGAAGGCAAAGGATAAGAAGGCCAAGATTCATGAACCATGGATGACAGGAGAAATTGTACTAGGTAAAAACAATGACTGCAGATGCTGGAAACTAGATTCTGGATTAGTGGTGCTGGAAAAGCACAGCAGTTCAGGTAGCATCCAAGGAGCAGTAAAATCGACATTTCGGGCAAAAGCCCTCCACTAATCCAGAAGGAGAAATTGTACGATTAGCCAAGAGGAAAAGGGGAGCATACATAGGTCTAGGCAGCTAAGAACAGAATGGGCCCTGGAGGAATATCGGAAGAGTAGGACAAGTCTTAAAAGAGGGATCAAGGGGCTAAAAGGGGTCATGAAATAGCTTTAGCGAGCAGAATTAAGGAAATTCCCAAAGCCTTTTATTCTTATATAAGAAGCAAGAAGGTAACTAGGATAATGAAGGAAGGCTGTGTGCCGAACCTGAGAGAATGGGTGAGATTCTGAATGATTATTTTGCATCAGTGTTCACTGAGGAGAGGAACATGATCAATGTTGAGATTAGAGATAGAAGTTTGATTGGTCTGGATCATGTTGGCTTAAGTAGGGAAGATGTGTTGGGTAGGCTAGAGGTTATTAAAGTGGACAAATCCCCAGGACCGGATGGGATTTATCCCAGATTACTGAGGAAGGCGAGAGAGGAAATAGTTGGGGACCTGACAGATATCTTTGTAGCATCCTTAAATACAGGTGAGGTGCCGGAGGACTGGAGGGTTGCTCATGTTGTCCCTCTGTACAAGAAGGGTAGTAGGGATATTCTAGATAATTACAGACCAGTGAGCCTGATGTCAGTGGTGGAGAAGTTGCTGGAGAAGGTACTGAGGGATATGATCTATTTATATGTAGAAAAGAATGGGCTTATCAGTGATAGGCAACATGGTTTTGTGTGAAGGAGATCATGCCTTACCATCTTAATAGAGTTCTTCAAGGAAGTGACCAAGTTGACAGATGAAGGAAGGGCTGTTGATGTCATATATATGGATTTTAGTAAGGCGTTTGATAAGGTTCCCCATTGTAGACTAATGGAGAAAGTGAAGTCACGTGGTGTGCAGGGTGTTCTAGCTGGGTGGGTAAAGAACTGGTTGAGCAACAGGAAACAGAGAGTAGTAGTTGAAGGGAGTTTCTCAAAATGGAGAAAGATGACCATTGGTGTTCCGCAGGGGCCAGTGTTGCGGCCACTGTTGTTTGTAATAAACACAAATGATCTGGAAGAAGGCAGTGTTGGCATGATCAGCAAGCTTGCAGATGACACAAAGATTGGTGGAGAAGTAGAAAGCAAAAGGGACTATCAGAGAATACAGGAGAATATAGATAGACTGGAGAGTTGGGCGGAAAAGTGGCAGATGGATTTCAATCCAGACAAATGTGAAGTGATTCGTTTAGGCAAGACTAATTTGAGAGCGAATTATACAATGAACAGAAGAGCCTTGGAAAAAGCTGATGGGCAGAAAGATCTGGGAGTGCAGGTCCATTGTACCCTGAAGGTTGCTGCACAGGTTGATAGAGTGGTCAAGAAGACACATAGTATGCTTGCCTTCATTGGACGGGGTATTGAGTATAAGAGCTGGCAAGTCATGTTAACATTGGACAAGACATTGGTTTGGCTGCATTTAAAATACTGAGTACCACAATCGGATCGCCACATTGCCAAAAGGATGTGGATGCTTTGGAGAGGGTACAGAGAAGGTTTACGAGGATGTTGCCTGGTATGGAATGTGCTAGCTATGAAGAGATGTTGAGTAGGTTAGGTTTATTTTCATTAGAAAAAAGGAGATTGAGAGTGGACCTGATTGAGGTTTACAAAATCATGAAGGGTGTAGACAGGGTGAATAGAGACAAGCTTTTTCCCAGGGTGAAGGATTCACTAATGAGAGGTCACACTTTCAAGGTGAGAGGTGGAAAGTTTAAGGGGATACACACAGCAAGTACTTCACACAGAGGGAGGTGGGTGTTTGGAACGCGTTGCCAGCCGAGGTGGTAGAGGTAGGCACGGAAGATTCATTTAAGATGCATCTGGATAAATGCATGAGTAGGTGGGGAGTAGAGGGATCCAGATGCTTAGGAATTGACCGACTGGTTTAGACAGTACATTTGGATCGGCTCAGGCTTGGTGGGCCGAAGGGCCTGTGCCTGAGCTGTAAATTTTCTTTGTTCTTTGTTCTATATCCTTCCTTAACGGACATTAGTGTGCCAATTGGATGTTTCCTACAATTATTGATAGTTTTACAGTCACCATTACTGAGACTATCTTTCAATTCCTGATTCTTTTTTCAATGAATTGAATCTAGGTTCCACCAGCTGTCCTGGGAGATATGAAATGTTCCTCTCTTGCCATTAATTAAACTGGGCCACGGAGTTACAAATCTAACGACACTAACTTCCCTCAGTTATAATGAAACTGAGCACTTTAGCTTGAGTTGTGTGACATTTGTTCTTCATTCATTTGCTCTGGGAATGTGAGCAAAACTGACCAGGCATATTTTTTCCAATACTAGACAACATAAAGAGTCAATCACATGGATATGTACGAGCCTAAACTAGAAATTCACTGAAGATCCTTAGACAGCACCTTCTAAACCCATCACCAATTCCATCTAGAAGGACAAGGATAGCTGATATATGGGAACACCACCACCTGCAAGCCCTCCAAAGCCTCATACCATCCTGGCTTGGAAATATATTGCTGTTCCTTCACTATCGCTGGGTCAAAATCTTGGAATTCCTTCCTGAGTGCTGTTGTGGGTCAGCCAATGAACTGCAATGGTTCCAGAATGTAGCCACCTTCTTAATGTCAACTCTGGGGTGGGAAATAAATGTTCACTCAGGTCAAGTCCCCGGATACTTAAAATAAAAAGTGAATGCCAGCATCTAGCTCTGGAAAGTTATTCTGGGGTTTTGTTCGGATGTTGCATACGTTGCCTGCTTGCTGATGGGAACTTTAAGATATCCGCTGGGGTGATATTTAAGTGCAGTGGACCTATGTTAGGGCCATAATTTTAACCTCTTCCAAGTGGAGCACTCAGAGAATAGACAATGCATGGGGCTGGTAGGGTGAGGAGGCATGATGTATGCCAATTTGCCCAAGGGTCCTATGACAGGTCGAATCATTGAAACGTGGAAGTTTGATTGGCATCGTAACTTTTATTTGACTGAAACAGGACCTGGCAGGAGGTGTCAGAGAGGTCAGTAAAGGTGAGGGCAAGTTTCCCTGTGTGAAGCTTCAGGAGGATTCCTTACGGGGGTCACAAGGATTAGTAATATCCCTGGGAACATGGTGGATGACGCCACATACGCTCGAGAACAACAATTCTCATTCTCATCTTTAATGGGAGAATGCTTATTTTAACATTTTGCTACTGAATCCTAGGTCCTCCCAATAGAAGAGGCATCCACCCTATCAACTCACTCAGGTTCTCATATGACAAGTGACAAGTTGGCATTAACACATTGGTGGAGTGGTGGCAGATAGGTGGCAGATAGGTGGCAGATGAGGTTTAATGCAGAGAAGTGTGAGACAATGGTGGAGGACAACATAAAATAGGAGGTACAATTCTAAAGAGGGTGCAGGAGCAGAGGGTCCTGCGTGTAAATGTGAAGATCATTAAAGGTGGCAGGAAAAGAGGAGGTTTAAAGCATACAGTGTTCTCGGCTTTATGAATAGGGCATAGAGTACAAGGGCAAGGAGATGACATTGAACTCGTGTGAGATACTGGCTAGGCCTCCGCTGGAGTACTGTGCACACTTGTGGGGGCCACATTATAAAGAAGATGCAAATGCATGGGAAAGAGAGTCCAGAAGCAATTTACAAGATTTGGTCTTGGAATGAGGAACTTTCGTTATGAGGAGAGATTGAAGACTTTGGGACTGTTCTACTTGGAGAGAAGAAGGTTAAGAGGAGATTTGATAGAAAGTTTTGAAATCATGAACGGGCTGGCCAGGGTCGGTGTGGAGAAACTGTCCCTGCTTGTGAAAGTAAATAAAACAAGCGGGCCAAGATTGAAAATGATGCGCAAATGAAGCAAAGGTGGTGTGACAAAAAAAATTCATTGAACACAGAGTTGGGGTATGAAATGTACTACCTGGAAATGTGGTGGAGATAAGGCAGGAGATTGGCAGTAGATATTAGAGCTAGTGTATATACAATGGGTCCAACAGCCTTCATCAGCACAGTAGCAATTCTGTGATTCTATGTTGCAATTGATCACCTCTCATTCTTCTAAACTCCAACGAATCTCGGTCTAAACTGTTCATCATTCCCTTGTTTGATACCCACTTCATCTCAGGTACAGGTTTGCCTCTTAAGTCTCTTAAGTCCATTCAGATCTTACACTATGGAGCTTCAAGTATTTAAATGCTCAAGTGAATTTGGACAATAATATCAGACTTCACAGAGCAATTAAAGATTGGAGTTTGTTCTGGGATCTTTGACTTATGGTTGTCTCATGAATCCTTGATTAAATCACATTTTTTAACATCTGTTAATGATAAGTGAGCCTCCTTATTTCAGTGACAGTCAATTACGCCACATGACATTTGATTAACATTTCATCCAATGTCTTCCCACTGATTTCCTATTTAACGTCAGAATCGTTATGTCAAAGTGGAAAACTTCAAACGGCACGAAGCACTTAGTCGTGCCTGCTGATATCTCCCTGAGGTGACAGGATGAAAACTCCTCCTGCACCATCTGACAGCCTTGCACTTCAGTAACAGCTCTCCTTCGACAGACAGCAAAGTCTCACAAATAGCACTGCATTGAATAACCAGTTTGCTTTAATTTGAACTGTTAAAGGATAGAACATTGATCAAGAAACTTGAAGAACTGTAGAATAAAACAATAACGTGTTCAACAGCCAATGGAGTGTTTTTGGCTAGAGCAGTCCTACCCTAATATTGATTCATTAACAAAGGAAAACGTGTACTTATATAGCTGCAGACACCTGAAATCCCAAAGTACTTATTGAAAAGTCTATTCTTTCATGTGATGTGAATGGCACAGTCAAGGCCAGTATTGGTTGCATTTGAAACAAACAATCACAGGACCCTTTCAGAGGGTAACTAAGTGTCATAGAGTCATAGGGATGCACAGCATGGAAACAGACTCTTCGGTCCAACTTGTCCATGCTGACCAGATATCCCAACCTAATCTAGTCTAATTTACCAGCACCCGGCCCATATCCCTCTAAACCCTTCCTATTCATATACCCATCCAGGTGCCTTTTAATTGTTGAAATTGTAATAGCCTCCACCACTTCCTCTGGCAGCTCATTCCATACACGTACCATCCTCTGCGTGAAATGTTCCCCTTTAGGTCCTTTTTATATCTTTCCCCTCTCACCCTAAACCTATGCCCTCGAGTTCTGAACTCTCCCATCCCAGGGAAAAGACTTTGTCTATTTATCCTATCTGTGCCCCTCATAGTTTTATAAACCCCCATAAGTTTACACCACAGCCTCCGATGCTCCAGGGAAAACAGCCCCAGCCTGTTCAGCCACTCCCATAGCTCAAACTCTCCAACCCTGGTAACATCTTTGTAAATGCAGCCTCATTGTTGTGGGTCTGGAGTCCCATGTCTGGAGCCAGACTAAGAGACTGTCTTCCCTATAGGACAGTAATGAACCTGGTAGGTTGTACAACAGTGGTCATCGTTCAAGTCCACTTTCAATTTTAAATTTTATTGAATTAAACTTCTGACAGCAAGGATTTGAACCCATTTTCCATCAAATTGTTAGCTTGGATTTCTGGATTGTTTACTCAGTAACAATACACCGCCATTTCCCTTTCACACAGTGAAGCATTATTAAAACAAAGTCATAAGGCTACAAGATATAGGAGCAGTATTAGGGTGTTCGGCCCATCGAAATGTTCTACCATTCGATCCACTTCATTCTCCTGCCTTAACCCCGTAACCTTTGATTTTGGGAAACACCTTCAAACACAACCAGCAAGTGATCAGAACCGGAATGCCATGTTGTTTGAGGATTCTGAAAGGATCTATTCTTTAAAAAGAATGCCATGTGATCTTTCCTGAGATGGTCAACAGGCCCTCAGTTCACACCTCCCCACCCCCGTCTTAGGCAGCAACAGTGGCACTTTGGAGTATTATTTTGGAGTATCGGCCTTGAGTTTTGAGTTTAAGTTATAGAGAGGAACTTAAACTCTCAACCTTCAGATTGCATCCACTGAACGAATGTGAGTATTGAAGATGCTGGAGATTAGAGTCAAGATTAGAGTGGTGCTGGAAAAGCACAACAGGTCAAGCAGCCCTTCATTCTCTTAATCTACTCTAATCTTGACTCTGCATTGAACCACAGGTGACATAGCTGATATTTAACAGAAATATCATCCATTTCTGTGAAATATCTCACAATTTCCATGCTTCTGTCTCATGAAGAGACATTGAGCATTTTACGTCTATACAGAGGGACCTCGATTATCTGAATACCAATTATCCAAAATTTGGCTTTTCCAAATAAGATCTTAAGGTCCTATAAAAATATTATATCAAAGAGGTAAGTGAGTTTGGATAACCTGTACTGAAGAGTATGTGAAAACGCTGACTTAAAGAGAGAAACACAAGCACCTCAAGCAACATTTAAAAGGCATCTGGATGGGTATATGAATAGGAAGGGTTTGGAGGGATATAGGCCGGGTGTTGACAGGTGGGACTAGATTGGGTTGGGATATCTGGTCGGCATGGACGAGTTGGACTGAAGAGTCTATTTACGTGCTGTACATCTCTATGACTCTATGACTTTATAACAATGACTGGATTTTTTTTAACGTTAAGGGTTAGTTACATAGCCCTTTGCAAAAGTAAGTGCTTCATTCCTGTCACTTTACCGGGCTGTTCATGAGAAAAGATGGCAGAGAAGGTAGATACATGTATGAGGTGGTGCTTCTGTCTTTCCATCGCGACACGGAGTTTCAGCAGAAACTGACAAATGCTCTTGTGATTGTAGAAGCTGTTCGGGACCTTGTTTAATGCTGGGACTTCATACACATATGAGATGGTAAGGATTTAGCCCTTCTCAGTTTAACCTGCAATTTGTAGAATGCAACGATCAGTTTGTTTAAATAGCAGACTCTCAAAATTATAGATTTAAACAATCTCTCTGGTAGAGCACAGCATTAAATCAGTATGGCTTTCCTTGTTTAAGGTCAAATTGATTATCAGAATAATCAATTAGCCGAATAAAATACTGCCCACCCAACACATTCAGATAATCAAGGTTCCTCTGTACTCTCTGGTGTTTAGAAGATTGAGGGGAGATATAATTGAGGTATAGAAGATGCTAAAGGGGATTGACAAAGTAGATATAGAGAGGATGTTTCCACATGTGGAGCAATCTGGAATGAGAGGTCATAGGTTTAGGATAAGGGGTAGCTAATTTAAACGAGAGATGATGAGAGTTCTCAAAGAGTCGCATATCTGTGGAATTCACGCCCTCAGAGTGCAGTGGATGCTGGGATCCTTAATAACTTTATGAAGAAGACATTAGACAGTTTTTAAAATTAGTAATGGGTTAAAAGGTTATGGAGAGCAGGAGAAAATGGAGTTGAGGCCGAGGTGAGATCAGCCATGATCGCATTGAATGGTGGATCAAGGTAGATGCATGCCTTAGTCCTACTCCTAGCTCTTACACGCTGTAAATTATTTGTAGAGTAGCATTGTTATGTGGGTAGAAATTAGTCATTCTTTCTGTCTATTACTTCCCCGGTGTGAGAGGTGAATCTTCTTTGTACTGTGGGTTGATAGAGGAATCTTGGCCCAGTTTTCTGAAAAAAGACATTCATTCATGGGATGAGGACATTGCTGGTTGGCTCAGCATTTATTGCCCATCCTCAGAAGGCAGTTAAAAATCAACCATATTGCTGTGAGTCTGGAGTCACATATAGGCCAGACCAGGTAAGGACGGCAGTTCCTTCCCTGAAGGAAACTCATGAACCAGATGAGTCTTCCCCAATAACTGACAATGAATTCATGGTCATCATTGAACTCTTAATTAGACTTTTATTTTAACCTGAATTCAAATTCCACTAGTTGCCATGGTGGGATTTGAACCCAGGTCCCCAGAACATTATCTGTGTGGCTGGATTAATAGTCAAGCGATAATAGCTTTAGGCCTTTTCCTCCCACCACCATTTTCATTCATGTGATGTGGGTTTCTCTGGCTGGGCCAGCATTTATTGCCCATCCCTCATTGCTCCCTGGGAAGGTGGGGGTTGAGCAGCCTTCTTGAACCACTGCAGTCCTTGTGAGAGCTGATACACTCACTGCTCAATGCCATCTTCTCAAGGGTAACCATGGATGGGAATAAGTGCTGGCCCAGCCAGTGATACCCACATCCCATGAGTGCTAAAATAAATATCACGCCAGAGAGGGAGTTCCACAATATTGGTCCAGGAATGAGAAAAGAATATTAAAATATGCTCCAAGTCAGGATAGGTTGTGTCTTGGGAAATGCACTTAGCCTGCATTGTTGCCATGCATCTTTTTCCCCTTGTCCTTCTGGGTAGTAATGGTCTTGGAAGGTGCTGTCAATGGTGATCTGGGAGCCTGCCCGTTCAACTTTGAACAGAGCCTGATGGTCACAGTGAACTGTAGCTTCTTCAGCAGTGCAAAGATAAGCAGCTGAAAAACAATAGTTTATTTTACACATTGCCTCAATTAGCTTGTCCGTTGAAGACAATATAAAGGAAACTTGGTGAAAGGTTGATGGCAGTGGTCACGATGGGTATTGGATTTGTCATCACTCACCCCATTATCTATTCATCAAACTGTGGGAGGATGTATAGAATGACCATATACTGAAGTACTTCAGAGAATCCTTACAGTGTGGAAGCAGGTCATTCAGCCCATCGAGTCCACTCCAAAGGGCATCCTACCAGACCCACCCCCATCCACGTACTCCTTCCATTTCTCAGCAGTTTTTAAGAAGGTAACCATGGATTCCTTCACTTTGACACAATTGTCCATGACAGATCACTTTCGCCGGTGCTTTTAAATGTCTGTATGGGAGCAGAGGCTCCAACCATCTAGCTTCCTAGCTCTGAGCAAATGTGACAAGTCCCATCTTGAATTCTGTCCCACTTTGCTGACCTGTCACTCAGAGGTTGGACTTTGCAATCTAAAGGGATATCAAAAAGGAAGGAAAATATATCTACATAGTTCAAACCTTTACAAGTTTATTTCTCTTCTCAATGTTACATCCAAGTGTAGCCCAGCATTGTTCATTTCTTTTTAAATATAAAGAATGAATGTGTTGAAAGAAATCTAATCAAATGTTAAATCAGTGTATTCAGTCTAAGGCTTTTCAGGAAGGTCAAACAATTCCATACTAAGAATTCATCACAGTATGTTCCTTGGTGTCTCACAGTCCTTTGGATAGGAAATGAGTGGTGAGGAATTGCTCTGGCTGTTTTTGTGGATAATCAGAATCATGGGCTTAGAAATTAGACCACTTTGCAGCAGAAATCTATTCATTATGATTGCGGGTTTGCTTGCGCACAAGTTACAGCAGATTTGGGATATGCTGCGTATTGATAAAGGCAAAACACGATGCATCACAGATGATGGATGAGTTAGGCTTTTCTCACACACACTAAAGACATAAGACAGGAATGGCCTGTATGACCATCAAGCCTTCTGTACCATTCAATACGATCATGGCTAACTTTAGCCTTTCCCTTTGTTTTCCACACCCTTTGATGCAAAAGATGACATAACTTTCTTTGGCTCAGTCTTAAATGTGTTCACAACGGAGTATCTGCCATCTTCTGGGGTAGGGAATTCCGACACTTTGCACCTTTTTCATGTGAAGAAATGCTCCTCATCTCAATCACAAATGGTTGGCCCCTTACCCTGAGGCTGTAGCCCAGTGTTCTACTTTCCCCAACCCGCAGGAACAATCGAGGAGAAAGTGAGAAGTGCAGATGCTGGAGATTACAGTCGAGAGTGTGGTGCTGGAAAAGCATAGCAGGTCAGGCAATATCCGAGGAGCAAGGGAATCAATGTTTCGGGCACAAGCCCGTCATCAGGAAATCAAGCTCTGATGAAGAGCTTATGCCCGAAACGTCGATTCTCCTGCTCCTCAGATGCTGCCTGACCTGCTATGCTTTTCCAGCACCACACTCTCAGGCAAGAATAATCTATCAATGCAAGCCCCTTCTGAACCTTGCTCATTTTAATAAGATTAAAATGATTAAGGGAAGACAAATCCTCTCTCAGATGTGATGAGCATAAGAGAGTGTATAGATGTTCCCAGTAAAACTCTGTCCAATTGGAACAGGACCTGTTCACCCCAGTACTCCAAACAACCTTGCAATGAATGTGAAAATGTCATTTGTCTCCCCAGTTGCTTGCTACCTTTCTGCAACCAATTCTCTCTGCTTCTCAAAAATCTGTAGTCTCTCACATTTGCCTTTTACACTGGGTCTCTACACTTTCTATTCTCCTTAGTCATCCTTCACGCCTATAAAAGGACACTTTTACCAACTCATTTCAGTTCTGATGAAAAGTCATGCAGTATGGATATAGACTCTTCAGTCCAATCAGTCTGTACAGACCATAAACCTTAACTAAACTAGTCCCACCTGCCAACACTTGGCTCATATCCCTCCAAACCTTCCTATTCATGCACTTATTCAAATATCTTTTAAACGTTGTAGTGATACTGCATCCACCACTTCCTCTAGAATCCAATCCACACATGAACCATCTGTGTAAAAAATTGCACCTCACATCCATTTTAAATTTTTCTCCTCTCACCTTAAAAATATGCCCCCTAGTGGTATCGGACTTGAAACATTAACTCTGTTTCTCTCTCCACAGATGCTACCAGACCTACTGAGTTTCTCCAGCACTTTCTGTGCTGGTTACCCAGAGAACATATTCGGTTACTCCCTAAAGCAACCTGTCTATTACCAGTCTCTTATTTTTAGAACATGTTATAAATATTCCTTTATGATGTGGTGTGAGGTGCCATTTGTACCATGTGATTTGAACACCGATTTCCAGGCTGGCACTTGAAGTCCATTAAGAGGTTTGCAGGTCAGAGAGACGTACAACATAGAAACAGGCCCCTTGGTCCAACCCGTCCATACCGACTAGATATCTTTAACTAATCTAGTCCCATTTTCCAGCACTTGGCTCATATCCCTCAAAACCCTCCCCATTCACATACCTATACAGATACCTTTTAAAATTTTGTGGCTATACCAGCCTCCACCACCCTCTGCAAAATAAAGTTGCCCCTTAGGTCCCTTTTGAATCTTTCTCCTCTCATCTTTAACCTATGCCCTCTAGTTCTGGACTCCCCCACCCCAGGGAAAAAGACATATCTATTCACCCTATCTTGGAAGCTGTAGATTTCAGAGAACTACCAATAAAATGGAGACATGGATCCATCTATGACCAATGGAGTCCATTTTGGAAGCATTTGAGGAAGGCTGATGGAACGAAAAAATTGTCAACAAGTGGTTAATGAAAGGGGCTGGGGAATCAGAGACATCTTGATGTGCACATCCTTAGATTCCTGACAGTGGCTCGACAAATAGACAAGGAGGATAAAAAGTGTCAGGGATTCTTTCCTGTATCAGCAAAGGAATGAAATATAAGAAGTGGGAGATGATGTTGGAACTACATAACCAGAAACAGAACGTATGTGTGGTTCTGGCTCCTGCTCTATGGGAAAGACATGACTGCTGAGAGGCTATAGACATGACTTGTGTAAATGTTGCCAGGATTGGGACATATAGTTATGAGGAAAGATTGAATAGTCTAGCATTGTATTCTTCAGAACTGAAAAGGCTGGGAGGAGAATCATTGAATACCTACAGTGTGGAAGCAGACCATTCAGCCCATTGATTCCACACCAACCCTCCAAAGAGCATCCCCCCCAGGCCACCACCCTACCCCTGCATTTCCCACGGCCAGTCTACCTAAATGGCACATCTTTGGACAGTGAGAGGAAACCACAGCACTAGGAAGAAACCCATGTAGACACGGGGAGAACATGCAAACTCCACACAGTCACCCAAGGCTGACATTGAACCTGGGTCCCTGGTGTTGTGAGGCAGCAGTGCTAACCACTGAGAAACCATGCGACCAAATGGAAGCACATGAAATTAAGAGTGGCTTTCATAAAATAGATATTATGCCCTTTAGTTTCAGAGTTTATAATAAGAGGGCACAGCTTTAAGAGATAAGAGGAGAGAAAAAAAATGTCTTCGCTCAGAGTGGGGATCCAGCCAAGCTGAAACCCTCAGATGATGTAAAGGGTACCTGGACTTTGGACTTCAAGTATTCTATAACCTGCAAGGGTATAGACCATGAGTGGAAAGTAGGATTAGGCTGGATGATTCCTTGTAGATAATAAGACCATAAGACATGGGAGCAGAAATTGTCAGCAGTATTGCTAGCATGAACACCTGGGGCGAATGGCCTCCTTCCGCACTGGGAATTTCGTGAACATGTGTGGAAGGGTCGGCCTGGGAAGCTTTATATCCCCCTAGTCCAATGCCCAGGTCAAGGGAGAACAGATTTCTGTTGGCATATTACTAAGGATGAGACAGATGGCAGATTAACCTTCTGACAAATTATTAAAATTCTGGAGTGTTGATTCAGGTAGCTATGACGACGGAGCGGAGGAGAAAATTAGTCCAGGTCACCAAAGCAACATCAATTATGCATGAGAGACAACTGAACAACGTGAATGCGTCAGTGGCCTGCACCATTCCACAATTACCAAACATAAAATATCTAACACGTGGAAGGGAATAACAACACAATAATTTAGAAGGATGCTATCTTCATGAGATATTGTCTGGCAAAGTTCTTTCTTTTTGCTTGAAACTCACTGTGAGATGACATACCACCAATTGAACTATCTTACTGACTGCGTGACACATATATATATGTGAACTTTATAGCACAGAAACAACATTAGCCAGCATCTATGCAGCACCTGTCAAAGGAAGCAAAAGATCTCGGGGTGTTTCATTATTGAGCCGTGTGTGACAAGGAGCTAGGAAAACAGACCTTAGGCAAGTGACAGGTTAAAGAGGTAGGTTCTAAGGGTGCTGTTGAAGGAAAAGAGACAGAGAGGATTAACCAGCAAATTTCAACTGAAGACATGGCTGACAAGAATGGAGAAGAGACCAGAGAGTGGTGGAGTACACAGCAGGTGTTAGAGAATTGGGGGAGGTCACTGAATGACGCAAATACAAGAATGGGAAATTTAAAACCGTGGCCAGCACAGTGGTTAGCACTGCTGCCTCACAGCGCCAGAGACCCGGGTTCAGTTCCCGTCTCAGGCGACTGACTGTGTGGAGTTTGCACGTTCTCCCCGTGTCTGCGTGGGTTTCCTCCGGGTGCTCCGGTTTCCTCCCACAGTCCAAAGATGTGTGGGTCAGGTGAATTGGCCATGTTAAATTGCCCGTAGTGTTAGGTAAGGGGTAAATGTAGGGGTATGGGTGGGTTGCACTTTGGCGGGTCGGTGTGGACTTGTTGGGCCGAAGGGCCTGTTTCCACACTGTAAGTAATCTAAAACAGTGATGTCGCTCGAGCCGGTTTCAATGAACAGAGGTGTGGTGGATAATCAGGACCTGCCAGGTGTTTGGATACAGACAGACAATGTTAGGATGAGTTCTAGTTAGGGGGAATTGGTTTGTAGAGGTGTAGATGAGAGTTGAACCATGACAGGTGGAGTGATGAGATGGTAGGGGAGGGAAACGATATGGCCTTGATGATGGAACAGATATTTCTTCAGAAACTTAACACAGGATCAGAACGATGCCATTGCTACAATCAGCCTGGTACAGCCTCAGGCAGGGATAATTAGTTCCCATAAGTTCATGTTGCTGAACTCTATTCCCTTCTGCAACATGCACTCATCTGGCCTCTCATACAAATGTTCTATTATTTAGCTGACCCACTTGAAGTGGAAGCAAGTTCCATTCCCTAACTGCCACTGTGTTAAAGTGATTTGTTATGGTCAGTGATGTTCGACAGGGACTGTTGGAAAAGATCTTTCTGCCCATCTATGCAATGCTGGTGGTTTGCAACACAAACCCAATCCCACCGCAGTGCCGCATCTTCCTTTGTTGTTTTGTGGGGGATGTGGTATTTCTGATTAGGCCAGCATTGCTGCCCATACCTCACTAATCCAGAATCTGGTTTCCAGCATCTGCAGTCATTGTTTTTACCATACCTCAACTGAATTGAGTGGCTCACTGGGGAATTACAGAGGGCAGTTAGGAATCAACCACATTGCTGAGAGTCTGGAGTCACATGTAGGACCAAACCTGGCCAGCCTACACATGACAGACTGCCTTCCCAAAGGAGCATTAATGAATGAGATGGGTTTTTACAATAATTGATGATGGCAACATGGTCTCAATGCCTGAGACTGACTTTATATTCAAGACTTAGCAATTGAACTTAAGTTCCACCTTTCTACTACAGCAACTTGAATCTTCAAAACATAATCCAGAGGCTCTGGTTAGAGTCCAGTAACATTGCAAGGACACCAGCTATCTATTTCAAGAACATCTTGGGTTTTTACCTGAACAACTCCCTGTTACAAAGCAATTTCTTTCTCCACAACTTAATCCTCCACCATTTCTCTTGACCTTTCTCCTGACAATTTAAGGTGATGACCCATTGTCACAGACTCACCAACCAGAGAAAATCTTTCAGAATTTACAAACACCTTAACGTCTATAATACCGGCATAATTCACCCCAGCAATTCAAGTCTTTGGCCTTGATTACAAGTATCTATAGCTAACACTACAACAACTTGTTGCATTAGTATAGTGTCCTTAATGGAGAATGGTGCCCTTGTGTGCTTCAAGTGATGTGATGAAAATGATGACTATGTCAGAAAAGGCAAGATTAGGGTTAGAATGTCACAAGATTTGTAGACATGTTTGTGGAAGGTGGTGGGCTGATGGATTAGCAATCCAAAACCCCAGGCCAATATT
The DNA here is from genome assembly GCF_020745735.1 of Hemiscyllium ocellatum. NCBI lineage: Eukaryota > Metazoa > Chordata > Chondrichthyes > Orectolobiformes > Hemiscylliidae > Hemiscyllium > Hemiscyllium ocellatum. The sequence goes on from NC_083401.1 coordinate 19,986,412, forward strand.
CCTGGATTATGGTTCAAATGGTGACATTTAACTTCTGGAAAAGGTACCCCATGGCGACTGTATAGCCATGGTCGTTAAGCCCGGCCTGGGTTGACTAATGACATGAGTGTTAGACAAGATTGGACAAGGTCAAGAAATCACACAACACTCGGTTATAGTCCAATGAGTGTATTTGAACTCAGGAGCTTTTGGGGGGCTGCTCCTTCATCATGAGCGAGGAAGACCTTAGACACAGAATTTAAGGAGAAGATCAAATGATCATACAACTCATGTGAATGATTTGAACACACTTAAATCTTTAATCAGTTATAGTGGAGGTGCAGGTTTCGATTGATTAATATGCAAATCCCAGAATTTCTTTCAAATCACTGCCCTGAGATTACTTAAAGTGTTATCAATCTAAAGGAGGTGACACCTAATGTCCTTTAGGGAAGGAAATCTATTAGCCTGGCCGATGTGCGACTTCAGAGCCATTGCATCATGAACATAGAACAGCACAGCACATTTACAGTGCCTTTGACCTGGCATGTCTGTGCTGACAATGATGCCGACATGTCTATACCAAGCCCAACTGGCTGCACTTGGCATGTATCCCCCTATTCCCTGTCTGTCTAAATGCCTCTTAAACATCACCAGGCAATGTGTAAAAACATACCTTGCACATCACCCTTAAAACTTCTGCCCTCACTTTAAAACCATGAGATAGAGGAACAGAATTAGGCAATTCAGCCCATTGAGTTATTGCTGATATGTTTCTCAACGTCATTCTCCTGCCTTCTACTTATGACCTTTAATCCCCTTAGCAATCAAGAACCTACCTATTTTTGTTTTAAATACACTTAATGACTTGGCTCCATAGCCTTCTGTGCCAGTGAGTTCCACAGGTTCACCACACTCTGGCTCAAGAAAGTCCTTCACGTCTCAGCTCTAAAGAGTCATCCTTTAGGGAAGGAAATCCATTATCCTGGCCAATGTCCAGCTTCACACCCACCGCAACACAAACATAGAACAGCAGAGGCCTTTCAGGCAGAGACTGTGCCCTCAGGTCCCAGTCTCAACTATGTCTAGAGACATTTTCACCACCGCCACTCTATCCAGGTCTCTCAATATTCATTAAGTTTTAATCAGATGCCCCTCATCTTTCAAAACTCCAAGTACAGCCTCAGAGTCTTCAATCCTCCTCATATGACAAGTCTTTCATCATTCTTGTCAACCTGCCCCAGACCCCTCCAAAGCCAGCACATCCGTCCTTAGATAAGGAAACCAAAACTGCTCATGATATTCCAAATGCGGCTTTGAAATAACTCGACAGAGGTCAGTAACCCATCTCTAAGTCACCCTATATTTCCATGGGGAGAGTCCTTGGCACTGACACAGCTCACTCAGAGCCAGCTGAGAGAGTGAACCAGATCTCTGACACTCCTGTTCTTATCTGTCAGCCAGGGCTCCCTGATTTGAACAGTTTAACAGCCCAAACAGGGAACAGATCTTATAGAAGTTCACAAAATCTGAGGGGTATGGATAGGATGAAGAGACAAAGCCTTTTCCCTGGGCAAGTCCAGAACTAGAAGGCATAGGTTTAAGCTTAAATGGGAAAGGTTTAAAAGGGACCTAAGGGGCAACTTTTTCACATACTGGGTGGTGTACGTATGGAATGAGCTGTCAGAGAAGGTGGTGGAGGCTAGTACAATTACAACATTTAAAAGGCATTTGAATGGGCATGTGAAAAGGAGGGGTTTTGAGGGATATAAGCCAGAAGCTGGAAAATTTCTAAACTGGAGGAAGGCTAATTTTGATGGCATTAGGCAAGACCTTTCAAAAGCTGATGGGGGACAGGTGTTCACAGGGAAAGGGATGACTGGAAAATGGGAAGCCTTCAGAAGTGAGATAACAAGGATCCAGTGACAGTATATTCCTGTTACGGTGAAAGGAAAAGTAAGTGTAGGGAATGCCAGATGACCAGAGGAATTGAGGATTTGGTTAAGAAAAAGAAGGAAACACATGTCAGGTATAGATAGGATGGATCGAGTGAATCCTTGGAAGAGTATAAAGGCTGCTTTGTGTGGAGCTGCAGGATATGGGGGAGATACTAAATAAGCATTTTGCATCAGTGGAGAAGGACGTGGAAAATACAGAATGTAGAAAAACCGATGGTGACATCTTAAAAAATGTTCATATTACAGAGGAAGAAGTGCTGGATGTTGGATATATCCCCAGACCTGATAATGTGTATGTGGCAACTCTGTGGGAAGCTAGCAAGGTGATTGTTGGGCCCCTTGCTGAAGTATTTGTATAATTGATAGTCACAAGTGAGGTGTTGGAAGACTGAAGGTTGGCTAATGTGGTGTCACTATTTAAAATGGTGGTAAGGACAAGTCAGGGAACTATAGACAGGTGTGCCTGACATCGATGGTGGGCAAGTTGTTGGAGAGAATCCTGAGGGACAGGATGTACATGTATTTGGAAAAGCAAGGACTGATCAGGGATAGTCAACACGGCTTTGTGCGGGGAAATCATGTCTCACAAACTTGATTAAGTTTTTTGATGAAATAACAAAGGAGATTGATGAGGGCAGAGCAGTGGATGTGATCTACATGGACTTCAGTAAGGCGTTTGACAAGGTTCCCCATGGGAGACTGGTTAGCAAGGTTAGATCTCATGGAATACAGGGTAAAAACAATGACTGCAGATGCTGGAAACCAGATTCTGGATTAGTGGTGCTGGAAGAGCACAGCAGTTGAGGCAGCATCCGAAGAGCAGCAAAATCGACGTTTTGGGCAAAAGCCCTTCATCAGGAATAAAGGCAGAGAGCCAAAAGCGTGGAGAGATAAGCTAGGGGAGGGTGGGGTGGGGAGAAAGTAGCATAGGTGAGTGGGGGAGGGGATGAAGGTGATAGGTCAGGGAGGAGAGGGTGGAGTGGATAGGTGGAAAAGGAAATAGGCAGGTAGGACAAGTCCGGACAAGTCATGGGGACAGTGCTGAGCTGGAAGTTTAGAACTAGGGTGAGGTGGGAGAATGGGAAATGAAGAAACTGTTGAAGTCCACATTGATGCCCTGGGGTTGAAGTGAATACATGGAATACAGGGTGAACTAGCCATTTGGATACAGAGCTGGCTCAAAAGTACAAGACAGAGAGAGGGTGGTGGTGGAAGGTTGTTTTTCAGACTGGAGGTCTATGATGGGTGGAGTGCCACAAGGATCAGTGCTGTGTCCACTACTTTTCGTCATTTTATATAAGTGATTTGGATGTGAACATAAAAGGCATAATTAGCAAATTTGCAGGTGAAACCACAATTAGAGGGGCAGTGGACAGTCAAGAAAGTTATCTCAGGTTACAATGGGATCTTGATCAGATGGACCAATGAGCTGAGGAGTGGCAGATGGAGTTTTATTTAGATATATGTGCGGTGCTGAATTTGAGGAAAACAAATCTTAGCAGGACTTATACATTTAATGGTAAAGTCATAGGGAGTGTTGCTGGACAGAGAGACCCTTGGAGCGCAGGTTCATAGCTCCTTGAAAGTGGAGTCGCAGGATCGTGAGGAAGTTGTTTGGTATGTTTTCCTTTATTGGTCAGAGTATTGAGTACAGGAGTTGGCAGATCATGTTGCGGCTGTACAGGATATTGGTTAGGCCACTGTTGGAACATTGTGTCCAATTCTGGTCTCCTTCCTATCGGAAAGATGTTGTGAAATTTGAAAGGGTTCAGAAAAGATTTACAAGGATGTTGCCAGGGTTGGAGGATTTGAGCTCGAGGGAGAGGTTGAATGGGCTGGGGCTGTTTTCCCTGGAGTGTCGGAGGTTGAGGGGTGACCTTACAGAGGTTTATAAAATTATAAGTGGCATGGATAGGATAAACAGACAAAGTCTTTTTCCTGGGGTGGGGGAGTCCAGACCTAGAAGTTATAGGTTTAGGGTGAGAATGGAAAAATATAAAAGAGACCTAAGGGGCAACAGTTTCACACAGAGGGTGTTATGTGTATGGAATGAGCGCCAGAGGAAGTGGTGGAGGCTGGTACAATTGCAACATTTAAGAGGCATTTGGATGGGTATATGAATAAGAAGGGTTTGGAGGGATATGGGCCAGATGCTGGCAGGTGGGACTAGATTGGGTTGGGATATCTAGTCAGCATGAATGAGTTTGACCGAAGGGTCTGTTTCAGTGCTGTACAACTCTATGGCTCTATGACTGTAAAGGGGACTACATTAGATTAGATTATTTACAGATTACTTAGATTAGATTACTTACAGTGTGGAAACAGGCCCTTCAGCCCAACAAGTCCACACCGACCCGCCGAAGCGCAACCCACCCATACCCCTACATTTACCCCTTACCTAACACTACGGGCAATTTAGCATGGCCAATTCACCTGACCCGCACATCTTTGGACTGTGGGAGGAAACCGGAGCACCCGGAGGAAACCCACGTTTAATTGGGTGACATGAATAAGTTGGACTGAAGGGTCTGTTTTTGTGTTATATAACACTGCCTCAAACTCATTTTATGAAGTCCACCTGGCTGACCAATTACAATCACTACAGGTTTGACCAGAACCTTATCCAGCACCAGCAGTGCATATCCGCTCCTGAATTATAGCCCACTTGAAATGAATGCTATCTTGCTTCCCATTTGGCTTCCCAGCTGACAACAGAACATCAACTTCACCAACACTTTTCACCCTGACCTTAAGTTCACCTGGACCATCTCAGACACCTCCCTCCTTTTCCTAGACCTCTCCATCTCTTTCTCTGGCAACATTGATATCTACTTCAAACCCACCAACTCTCACAGCTACCTGGACTACACCTCCTCCCACCCTTGCTCCTGTAAAAACACAGTCCTTAACTTCCAATTCCTCTGCTTTAGCCGTATCTGCTCCCAGGAGAAGCAATTCCACCCCAGAACATCTCAGATGTCCTCCTACTTCAAGGACCACAATTTTCCGTCCTACATGGTCAACAATGCCCTCCAGTGCATCATCCCGCACTTCCGCCTTTGAACCCCAACAAGGATAGAACATTCCTGGTCCTCACCTTCCAACCCACTAATCTCTGGATACAGTGCATTTCAGTCACCTACAGTCAAATCCCACAAAACATATATTTCCCTCCCCACTCTGATCAGCATTCCTCAGAGACCATTCGTCTGCGAGTCCCTTGTTAGGTCTATGCCCCCTACCAACTCACCCTCCACACCCAGCACCTTCCTGTGCTGCTGCCCACACCTTACCCCTCACTTCCATCCAAGGCCCCAAAGGATCCTTTCACATCCGGCAAGACTTTCCTGCATGTCCTTCCACCTCATTTACTGAATCCGTTGCATCCAATGTGGTCTCCTCTGCATCGAGGAGACAAGATGCCAATTCGCGGAATGTCTCAGAGGATATCTCTGGGACACGTACATCCAACAACCTTGCCATTCTGTGGCCACTCCAACACCCCTTCCACTGCCCCAAGGACATACAACTCCTGGGCCTCTTCCACCGCCAAATCAAAACCACCCGACAACTGAAGGTAGAACACCTCATCTTCACCCAGAGACCCTTCAGCAACATGACATCAACATTGATTTTGCTAGTTTCCAAAGCTCCCCACCCACACCCCCACCTCATCCCAGATTCAAACCTCCAACTCGTCACTGTCCTCTTAATCTGTCTCACCTATCCATCTTCCTTCCCAGCTATCTGTTCCAACACCACTCCCCCATCGACCTATCACAATCACTCCACCTGCATCCAACCCCCCCACTCCTGTGTATCTTCCTTGCCATTTCCTCCTTCACATTCCTGATGAAGGGCTTAAGCCCGAAACGTTGACACTCCTGCTTCTCAGATGCTGTCTGACTTAATGTTCTTTTCCAGTGCCACACTTTTCAACTCTGACTCTCCAGCATCTGCAATCCTGACTCTCTCCTGACTGAACCTGTATGTTAATCTTAATGGTATCCTGAACTATAACTCAAGTCACTTTGTGCTTCAGATTTCTGAAGCCTTTCCCTGTTTAGAAGCTAAGTCAATGCCTCTATTTCTTCAACTGAAAATGCGTGACCTCACACTTATCCACGTTGTATTCCATCTGGCACTTCTCTACCCACTCTCCTAGCTTGTACCAGTCCTACCACAGCCTCCCCGCTACCTCAACACTATCTGTCCATTCACCTACCTTTGTATCATCTGCAAACATAGCAACAATGCCTCAGTTCCGTTGTCCAGATCATTTATGTACAACGTGAATAATTGTGACCCCAACGGACCCTACTAGTCACCGGCTGCCATCCCGAAAAAGACCCCTTTATCCCCACTCCCTGCTTTCTGTCAGTCAGCCAATCCTTTACCCATGGGTGAAAATGAGGATTGCAGATGCAGGAGATCAGAGTCGAGAGTGTGGTGCTGGTAAAGCACAGCAGGTCAGGCAGCATCCGAGGAGCAGGAGAATCGACCTTTTGGGCAAAAGCCCTTCATCCTTGGATGCTGCCTGACCTACTGTGCTTTTCCAGCACCACACAATCCTTTGCCCATGCCAGTATCTTGTCCTGAGCTCGAAGAGCTCTTACCTTATTCAGCAGCCTCTTGTCTGACACCTTGTCAGAGATCTTCTGGACATCTAAATAGATCACATCCACTGGCTCTCCTTTGTCTAAATTGATTATTAGCTCCTCAAATAATTTTGCGACCGACTCAACACAGACATATACTACAAACTGACCGACTCCCACAGCTACCTAGATAACACCTCCTCCCACCCTTCCCCCTGTAAAAATGCCATCCCATATTTCCAATTCCTTCGCCTCCGCTGCATCTGCTCCCAAGAAGACCAATTCCACTATTGAACAACCAAATGGCCTCCTTCTTCAAAGACTATAATTTCATCTCCGACATGGTCGACGATGCTCTCCACCGCATCTCCTCCACTTCGCGCACCTCTGCCCTTGAACTCTGCCCCTCCAATCGCCACCAGGACAGAATCCCACTGGTCCTCACCTTCCACCCCACCAACCTCTGGATACATCGTATCATCCTCCTTCATTACCGCCACTTCCAAACAGACCCCACCACCAGGGATATATTTCCCTCCCCATCCCATCAGCGTTCCAGAGAGACCATTCCCTCCGTGACTCCCTCGTCAGGTCTGCACTCCCCCCACCAACCCAACCTCCACTCCCAGCACCTTCTCCTGCAACCGCAAGAAGTGCAAAACTTGCGCCCACACCTCCCCCCTCATCTCCCTCCAAGGCCCCAATGGATCCTTCTATATCCGTCACAAATTCACCTGCACCTCCATACATATCATTTACTGCATCCACTGCACCCGATGTGGTCTCCTCTATTTTGGAGAGACAGGCTGCCTACTTGCAGAACGTTTCAGGGAACACCTCTGGGACACCCGCACCAACCAACCCAGCCGCCCCGTGGCTGAACACTTTAACTCCCCCTCCCACTCCGCCAAGAACATGCAGGTCCTTGGCTCCTCCATCGCCTGACCATGGCAACATGATGCCTGGAGGAAGAGCGCCTCATCTTCCGCCTAGGAACCCTCCAACCACATGGGATGAATGCAGATTTCTCCAGCTTCCTCATTTCCCTTCCCCCCACCTTATCTTAGGCCCAACCCCCGGATTCAGCACTGACCTCTTGACCTGCAATCTTCTTCTTGACCTCTCCTCCCCCACCCCCTCTCCGGCCTATCACCCTCACCCTCACCTCCTTCCACCTATCATATTCCCAGCGCTCTTCCCCCAAATACCGTCCCCCCTACCTTTTATTTCAGCCCGCTTGGCACACCAGCCTCATTCCTGAAGAAGGGCTTATGCCCGAAACGTCGATTCTCCTGCTCCTCGGATGCTGCCTGACCTGCTGTGTTTTTCCAGCATCACACTTTTCAACTCTGGTCTCCAGCATCTGCGGTCCTCACTTTCTCCTCAAATAATTTGTCAGGCATGAGTTCCCGTTGACTAAGCTGCGCTGATTCAGCCCTATTTTATCATGTGCTTCCAAGTACTCCACAATCTCATCCTTCATAATGGACTTGGCCTATAGTTTCCTGTCCTCTGCTTCTTTCCCTCCTTAAACAAACATGTTACATTAACTATTTTCGAGTCCTTGGAAGCCTCCCTGATTCCAGTGATTCCTGAAAAATCACCACTCATGCCTCCACAATCTCCTCAGCTATCCCTTCGGAACTCTGGGCTGTACATCTCTATGACTCTATGTCTGGGTGATTTATCCATCTTCAGACCTTCCCACCTCCCCAGTACCATTTCCTTAGTGATGGCCATTACACTTGCCTCTGTCTCCTGACTGTCTCAAAGTTCTAATATGCTGCTGGTGTCTTCCACGCTGAAAACAAATGCAAAAGTACCGATCCAGTCCTTCTGCCATTTATTTGTTACTCAGTACTATTTCTCCAGCCTAATTTGACTGGTCCAATGTCCACTATTGCCTCTCTTACCTTTTATATATCTAAACATCTTTGGTCAGCTCTTTCCTCGTGCCTTTATATTCAATTGCAATACCATTACATCTGATTCCAGTTTCTCCCTCTCAAACTGCAGGGTGAGTTCTATCATATTCTGGTCACTGTCTCTAGGAGTTCCTTGACCTTCAGGTCCACCAAATCAAGTCTGCGTCATTATGCATGGCCCATATCCCTCCAAATCCTTCCTAGTCATACGCCCGTCCAAATGCCTTTTAAATGTTGTAATTGTACTACCAAATCCTGATTTGCCTATTGTCTAGTGGTCTCTTCCACTAGCTGCTCCAAATCTCATAGACATTCCACCAATTCCTTTTCCTGTGATCCACTGCCAAGTTAATTTTCCAAGCCCACCTACATATTGAAGTTCCCTATATTCATTGTAATCGTCCCCTTTCCAACATTGTCGCAAAAACAATCCAAGTCCATCCAACCTCTCCTGACATCCTGGTCAACCTCTTTTGCACTCTCTCCAAAGCCTCCACATCCTTCCTATAGTGTCACTGCTAGAGCTGCTCACAATCTTCCACAAGTGTGCAAACAAAAGCTTTAGACAGCTGCACCATGACTTCCCAACTTTTATACTTGATGCCCTGACTGATGAGGACAAGCATGTTGTTCGCCTTCTTCACCACCTTATCCACTTGTGTTGGCACTTCAGGAAGCTATCAACATCTACCCCAATGCTGCTGAATTGATTGAGTCACTGATTGTCATGTGCATTCAACCTACAGTGAAAAGTGTGTACCATCACTATGCAGAGGCAACATTCACATTAAAGTAAAATAAAATATTTTTAAAAACTTAAAAGGGAGTCCAATATTTCCTTCTCCAATGGTACAGTCCTGCTCTGAGCTTGCCAGTCCACAGCACGAGGAAGCAAGAATCCCACTCCAGACCACTTCTATAGTCACTCTGCCCCCTGAGAATGCCACTGCCACCGCTCAGAGTCTAAAGAACTCTCTATCAGGTAAGTTTGAGTGGAATCTGAATTAAACTTCATTTTTCCCAAATTGTCCTATCCTGTCAATAACTCAAGCTTTCTGATGAGGTCCCAAGGGTCCTTCCATTTACTGTATATTTTCCTTTTGCATTTGACCTCCCAAAATGCATCACCTCACACTTGTCCGGATTAAACTCCACCTGGCAATTCTCCGCCCAACTTTCCATCTGTTGTATGCCCTGCTGTATCCTTTGACAACCTTCGTCACTGCCCACAAATTTTCTGCAAACTTACTGATCAGACAACCTAATTTGGATTTTCACCCTAATCATTCATATTTATTACAAAGAGAGGTGCCAGCACTGATCCTTGCGGAACACCACTGGTCATGCATCTTCAGTCATACCTCTGCAACTATCCTCGGTTTCCTTCGACTGAGTCAATAGTGTTGCACTTGACCACATCGCCATTCCTTCACTGTTGCCGGGTAACAATCCCTAACAGCATTCTGGGTATGCCAGAACCAAGGACTATAGTAGTTGAAGAAGGCTGCTCATCACCACCTTGTCAAACGTAGTTAGGGATAGGCAATTGCTGTTTCTTGATGCTCATGTCTCATAAGGCCCACAACACTAATTCCTTTCCGTGGATTACCTGCCTGTTGGAGTTCTGCCAGGTTGCCCAAAGAATATTAATGGGTCCAAAACCCAATTTAGTGTCGGCTGTGGGTCTTTTGGCTTGGAGAGGAACTTGTCATATTGACTCTTAGGTGCCCAAAACTGAATATCAAGGATTTTAAATCTCCAAATTAGCTAGCCAGGTAAACAGTAATTTCCCTTCCACTCAACAAGGGTTCAGAAGGTAACAAATACATCATGAATCAAAAAGCCAAGAGTACAAACCAAAACATTTGTCATCATAAGTTATAAAAACAAAGACCAAGTTTGGGCTGGATTAAGTGCCTTTTTCTTATCGAATTCACATTCCTTCAAATGTCAGGCTTACGGGTTATCTTGCCAATTATGGAAATCTGCAGACACCCACAGGGACAGATGGGGTCATGTTGGCGGTGAGTGCTTATCGTGTGGTAACTGGGTGGAGATGTTGATTCACAAGGCATTCCTTAATTGAGAGCAACTGATACATAACTGTTAAAGGCAAATCATGTTAAAAATAAAATATAGAGGATGTTGGAATTCCGAATTAAAACCAGGATGTACTGGAACTACTCAATACACCTGACTGCTTTTCTTTCTCTACAGATACTAAGTTTACATTCCCTACTGAATGGAAACAGGTCCTTCGGCCCGACAAGTCCACACCGACCCTCCAAAGAGTAACCAACTCAGATCCATTCCCATACCCGATATTTACCGCTTACTTTGCAATTTAGCACGGCCAATTCACCTAACCTGCACAGCTTTGGATTGTGGGAGGAAACTGGAGCAAACTCATGCAGGCACAGGGAGAATGTGTAAACTCCACACAGACAGTCGCCCAACCCAGGAATTGAACCTGGGTCCCTGGCGCTGTGAGGCAGCAGTGCTAACCACTGAGCCACCATACTGCCCCAAAAGGCCACTGAGAAGCAAGAAACAGAAAACAGGAACAGGCCATTCAGCCTCTCAAGTCTACTCCATCTTTCCATGGCTGATCATCCATCTCAGGACCCTGTTTCCGTTTTCTCCCCCAAATCTTTTGACCACTTTAGTCCTAAGAACTATATCTAATAAACTCCTTGAAAACATCCAACATTTTGGCCTCAGCTGATTTCCGTGACAGGATACCACACACTTGGGGTGAAGAGGATTGATATTTCACTGATGTTACTAATGTGACCAAATGCAGTGTCTTGCTTTTGTCAGGACAAATTCAAGGAAGCCAAATTTCAAACGATCACGATGGCTTAGACAACAGGGTGAAAGGGCATTGATTGGTTAGCAAGTCAACTGATTGCCAGTAGCTCAGTCATCAAGAAAGCATGGACAACTATAGGCTCCATGTTAATTCAAAAAGAACGAGCCAAAGATTGAACAGGTTCCATTTGTTTGCAGGGACTGTATCTTGCGTACAAATATCATGGAACCTTAGAATTCCTATGGCATGACTGCAGGCCATTCAGTCTGTCATGTCCAGATTGACCCTCTGAAGGACATCCCACCCAGACCCATCCATCACAAGTACCATGGCTAATCTACCTAGCTTGCATGTCCCTGAACAGCCTGGGCAATTTAGCATGGCCAATCCACTTAACTAGTACATCTTTGGACAGTGGGAGGAAACTAGAATACCTGGAGGAAACCCACACAGACACAGGGAGACTGTGCAAACTCCACACAGACAGTTGCCCGAGGCTGGAATTGAACCTGGGTCACTGGCACTGTGAGGCAGCAGTGCTAACCACTGTGCCAAACATGTCACCCACTGTTGCCTTTAGCAAATCGTATTTGATCTATGTTGAAAATTAAACACTGCAAATGTCAAAAATCTGAAATAAAAACAGAAAATTATGGTGGTGCTCAGACACCATCTGTGAAGAGAGATGTTCAGTTAATGTGATCTTTCAGAACAGCACTGTTATTTCCATTTCCAGCTGTCTATTCTTTGTTCCAATCCCAGCAGTGGTTTGGGGTGCTTAGGCTGTCAACATTTTCTAAAATCACCCCAATTATGTCTACACTCATTGATGAGGTGACATAACATAGTTAGATGATCACATCACAGAGTTTATCCATGAGCATGTCTGTTGCAAAAACCTCTCATAGGAACATGTGAGCAAGAAGAGGCCACTCAGCCCATTAAGGCTGCTTCATCATTCATTAGACTATGGTCGAAAGAAGTAAAGTACTGCAGACGCTGGAGATCGGAAATAAAAACAGAAATTGCAAGAGAAACTCAGCAGGCCTGACAGCATATGTGGAGAGAGAACTGGAGTCATAATGGAGTCAAAATGGCCACTCTGTCTCTTTCCCTGCAATGTAGCTGTGGTCCTCCAGCACTTTGTTATTAAATGATAACTCATTTAGCCTCCTTACTTCCTCTCATGCCTTTACTTAGCAAAGATTAATCGAATATAGTTTTCATGTTTGCATTTGACACCCAACCCAGTTTTTCTTTTGAGTTCCCTGCTTCTACTACTGCTATGGGAAAAGGAGAAGCTCAGGGGATCATGACAGATCCATTCCATTCTCCAACTCTCTCTGCTTCCATTCTGTCTGTTCGGATGGTGACACCTTCCATAGTGCTCACTCCAATATAACCTCCTTTATCCTCAAGGGAGGAAAACCCTCCACCCATTGTGGCTGTCAGAGTCTTCAGCTGTGTCTGATCCACCTCCTGCAACTCTGCCCTCACCCTGTCCCCCCTGCCCAGAACGACAGAGCTCCCTTCATTCTTACTTACCATCCCACCAGTCTCCGCTTTGAAAGGATCATTGTCCATCATTTCTGCAACCTCCAGCCGGATGCCACAACCAAATACATCTTCCCCTCCCCTTCATTGTCAGCGTTCCACACGGACTGTTCCCTCTGACACTTTGGTCCATTCATCCATTGCTCCTAACATTTTCTCAAACCACCCCCCCCCCCCCCACCCCGTCAAATGGCACCTTCCAATGACCCTTCACCTTCCCCATACCACCTTCCAATCCAATTTCACAAGGTGTAACACTTGCCCATCCATCTTCTCTCTCCTCATTGTCAAAGTCCTCAAATTTACCTTCCATGTGAAACAGCATTTTGTTGGTACTGCTTTCAATCTAATCTCCAGTATTCACTGGTAAGGTCAATGGGTAATCACTTTGAGGAACAGCTCTGCTCTGTCTATTGGAAAGACCCCTGACCTCCTAGTTGCTTCCCATGTCAATAAACTGCACATCTCACTAATTCCCTCAGCCGGATATTTATCCAGACCCATCCAGTTCACAATCCACTTTTCCAAACACAACCTCAATTTCCTTCCTGTTCAAAGATCTCAAACAATCTTGAATATGCTCAATGATTCAGCATCTGAAGTCCTCCTAGGTAATGCATTCCAAAGAATTCAACAGGTAACTAAATAGATATTAAACAGAGAAAGTTGTTGTTTTTGCTTGGTAAACAAGTTACAGACATCTCTGACCAGGATGTTGTGAGTGAATTTGCTCACACATCCCACGATACCAAAGAGGTGAAATCAATACAAACACAAGGCAGTACCAAAGCAAAATATTTCCACTTTATCAGGAAAAAATAATTACAATAACCTTTAATACTAAAACAAACTATTCCTCATCCTATTTGTTCCCTTTAGATTACAAAGCTTCCTGAGTCTCTTGTAGATTTACGCAGTCGCTCTCTCTCTCTGTGGTTCTGTCTGAGTCTGTGAAGCTGCTTTCTTTCTGTCTTTCTGTGGATGGTCGGCTGGTCTCTTGCCATGTTGGTCTCCTTGGAAAGCTTCAGACAATTCCAGAGATTCCAAAAGTGGACTGAAGAGCGAGGTCTACAGGTGAATCCATGTTTTTAGATGGTTTATCTGGAACTTTCTATTGTCCAGGAAATACACTTAATAGTTTGAAATAAGAGCATTTAGATGGCATGCTACAGTTAGTTTCTCTGTTTTTCAGGACACGGTGCCTTTCTGTCTAGGCTCTCCTTTGTTTCGTGGGCAAGTTGTTGCGGGTGTCTGCCCAGAATAACTCTTGCCTTTTACATTATGCTAATGTCATTAGCATCTGGCTGCAGTGTGTCTGGTGTGTGGGTTTTGTGATTTCATGGTTTCACTTGGCCAACGTACCCCGCATCCCTTGCTGTTAGGCCAAGTTAGCAAATTGTGCTTGAGCAGCCAGGATGGTGCAAAGTATTCTTCAAATCTTAGTACCACTTCAATGAATGTCACTGTCCTTTTTTCATCCTCCATACTGCTACATTTCCACTGCCCAAGGATAAGTCACATATTCGACAGTGTTGATTGTCACTGTGACATTTCCAAACCTCCCACAGACTGCAGTTATAGTCATGAATGATGAAACTAATAAGGATTAAATGTTCAATGTACATTCAAGTTAATAAAGAGGTGAGAAAGGGAACTTTCCAAACTGCATTCAAATGTCAGGGCTCAAATGATGTTAAAGTTACAAGCTAATTCCCTTAGTTTTCACTTTGATGTGTCACAAGGGAGCATTAATACAGGGAAATTACATGGAAATGGGCTGTCACGTTCTGCTTTTGTCTTAGCTTCAGTAATTTTCTTTCTTTCCCCATTTGCTTTCATCATCTCCCAACTGGATGGTAGAGGCTGTGGAAGTTACATCATATGTGGCTTTAGAAATAGCACTGGTCTGAGATAACTATTGTTTCTGTGTCCATTTGAATATTAGCAGTTTTGCTTGACCATAGAAAAGAATCCTTTCATGGGCTCAATACTGTCACTATCACTGAAATAGATTTCCTATCTGGTATTATTCCCTCCTTAGCTTTCTCAACTCTTGTTCCTTCTCATCAGGAGAATGGGAACAGGGATCCATTAACTTTCTGCACTCCATTTGTGCTTCTCCAGAATGGAGAGTATCAAGCTCTGGGAGTGGTCATCCACAGCAAGCTTTCTTGGTCTCTTCATGTTGACGCATTGGTTCCAAAAGCCCAACAATGTCTCTTTTTCCTCAGGCAGCTGAGGAAATTTGGCATGACGGCAAATACCCTTGCCAACTTTTATAGGTGCACCATCGAGAGCATTCTGTCTGGATGTATCACTACCTGGCATGGCAACTGTACCATTCAAAATTGGAGATGGTGAACTCGGCCCAGACAATCACAAAGTCCAACCTCCCATCGATGGAATCCATCTACCAGGCCCACTGTCAAGGAAAGGCCGCCAGCATTCTCAAAGATCCATCCCACCCTGGCAATGTTTTTCTACAACCTCTACCATCGGGGAGAAGGTACAGAAGCCTGAACACACGTACCAGCCGGTTTCGAAACAGTTTCTACCCTACTGTTGTTAGAATACTGAATGGACTCACAAACTGTTAACATTCGCCTGTATCTGTGTTTTGGTTTTTGCTGCTGTTTACCTATTATTTACTTATCTATGCTATTTAAATATGTGGTCTGCCCGTATTGCTCACAAGACAAAGCTTTTCACTGTGCCTCAGTACACATGACAATAAATTCAATTCAAGTACTGAACTGGAGGTCTGAGTTCAAGCGCCACTATGGGAAATAGAGTTTGAATTCAAATTCAAAAAGATAATAAAATCTGAAATTAAGAATCTCACGGTGGCCATGAAGTCATTGTTGATTGCTGGGACAAAATCTATCTGGTTCACTCATGTCCTTCAGGGAAGGAAACCTGCCTACATAAGACTCCAAACTTACACCAACATGGCTGATTCGCAGCTACCCTCTGGACAATAATTTGGAGAGGAATAAGGCAGTGTTATTTTCTGGTCTGTAGATTGGCAGAAGCAAAAATGGCCCTTGGTAGAGTGATATGCTCTTCCTGTCAGATGTGGGAGTTGAGGGAGAGTTTACGTGTTACTGTGGATTGTATCTGCAATAAATGCCATTGGTTGTGAATCATATCAGATCAAATGGATCAGTTAGAGGCAATGAGGAAATTACAAGACCAATAGGGTGTGATGGATGACAGTTATAGAAAAGAAGAAGAGTTGCAGGTGCAGTCATGTAAATGGGTTAAATCCAGGAAAGGTAGGAGAGGTTGGCAGGTAGTGCAGGAGTTTTCTGTGGCTATCCCCATTTCAAACAAGTATGCAGTTTTGGAAAATGTAGGGAGTGATGGTTTATTAGGGGAATGTAGCATGAACAGCCAAGTTTCTGATATTGAGACAGGCTCTAATGTAAGGAGATCTCAGCTATCTGTAAGAATAATACAGTGGTTATAGTCGGGGATTTAACTCTCCAACTTAGACTGGAACTGCCATAGTGTTAAGGGTTTAGATGGAGAGGAATTTGTGAAGTGTGTAAAGAAAATTTTCTGATTCAGTATGTGGATGTACCTACTAGAAAAGGTGCAAAACGTGACCTTTCTTGGGAAATAAGGCAGGGCAGGTGACTGAGGTGTCAGTGGGAGGGCACTTTGGGGCCAGCGACCATAATTTTATTGGTTTTAAAAGGATAGACCAGATCTAAAATTTGAACTTCTAAATTGGAGGAAGGCTAATTTTGATATTATTAGGCAAAAACTTTCAAAAGCTGACTGGGGGCAGATATTCCCTGGTAAAGGGAGGGCTAGAAAATGGGAGGTGTTCAGAAATGAGACAACGAGAGTCCAGAGAAAGTATATTCCTGTTAGGGTGAAAGAAAAAGCTGGTTGGGTATAGCGAATGCTGAATGACTAAAAAAATTGTGGGTTTGGTTAAGAAAAAAAAGGAAGCATATATCAGGTCTAGGCAGGATAGATCGGGTAAATCCTTAGAAGAGTATAAAGGCAGTAGGAGGGAAATCATGAGGGCAAAAAGGGGACATGAGATAGCTTTGGCAAATGAATTAAGGAGAATCCAAAGGGTTTTTACCAATATATTAAGGACAAAAGGGTAACGAGGGAGAGAATAGGGCCCCCCAACGATCAGCAAGGTGGCCTTTGTATGGAACCGCAGGAGGTGGGGGAGATACTAACCGAGTATTTTGCATCAGTATTTACTGTGGATAAGGACATAGAATATATACAATGTAGTAAAATAGGTGGTGATGTCTTTAAAAATGTCCACTTTCCAAAAGAGGAAGTGCTGGATGTCTTGAAACTGGTGAAGGTGGGTAAATCCCCAGGACCTGATCAGGTTAACCTAGAACTCTGTGGAAAGCGATGGAAGTGTTTGCTGGGCCCCTTGCTGAGATATTTGTATCATTGATAGTCACACATGAGGAGTTGGAAGACTGGAGGTTGACTAATGTGGTGCCGCTGTTTAAGAAAGTTGGGAAGGACCAGCCAGGGAACGATAGACCAGTGAACCTCACATCGGTGGGAGACAGCTTGTTAGAGGGAATCCTGAGGGACAGGATGTACGTGTATTTGGAAAGGCAACGACTGACTAGGGATAATCAACGTGGCTTTGTGTGGGGGGAAATCATGTCTCACAAGCTTGATTAAGTTTTTTTGAATAAGTAACAAAGAGGGCAGAGCAGTAGATGTGATCTATATGAACTTCAGTAATGCATTCAACAAGGTTCCCCATGGGAGACTGATTAGCCAGGTTAGATCTCATGGAATACAGGGAAAACTAGCCATTTGGATGCAGAACTGGCTCAAAGGTAGAAGACAGAGGGTGGTGGTGGAGGGTTGTTTTTCAGACTGGAGGCCTGTGACCAGTGAAGTGACACAAGGATTGACGCTGGGTCTACTACTTTTTGTTATTTATATAAATGATTTCAATGTGAGCATAAGAGGTACAGTTAGTAAGTTTGCAGATGACAATGAAATTGGAGATGTAGTGGACAGTGATAGGTTGCAAATGTGTTGCTGGTCAAAGCACAGCAGGTTAGGCAGCATCTCAGGAATAGAGAATTCGACGTTTCGAGCATAAGCCCTTCATCAGGAATAAGAGAGAGAGAGCCAAGCAGGCTGAGATAAAAGGTAGGGAGGAGGGACTAGGGGGAGGGGCGATGGAGGTGGGATAGGTGGAAGGAGGTCAAGGTGAGGGTGATAGGCCGGAGTGGGGTGGGGGCGGAGAGGTCAGGAAGAGGATTGCAGGTTAGGAGGGCGGTGCTGAGTTGAGGGAACCGACTGAGACAAGGTGGGGGGAGAGGAAATGAGGAAGCTGGAGAAATCTGAATTCATACCTTGTGGTTGGAGGGTTCCCAGGCGGAAGATGAGGCGCTCCTCCTCCAGCCGTCGTGTAGTTGTGTTCTGCCGGTGGAGGAGTCCAAGGACTTGCATGTCCTCGGTGGAGTGGGAGGGGGAGTTAAAGTGTTGAGCCACGGGGTGATTGGGTTGGTTGGTTCGGGCGGCCCAGAGGTGTTCTCTGAAGCGTTCCGCAAGTAAGCGGCCTGTCTCACCAATATAGAGGAGGCCACATCGGGTGCAGCGGATGCAATAGATGATGTGTGTGGAGGTACAGGTGAACTTGTGGCGGATATGGAAGGATCCCTTGGGGCCTTGGAGGGAAGTGAGTGTGGAGGTGTGGGTGCAAGTTTTACATTTCCTGCGGTTGCAGGGGAAGGTGCCGGGGGTGGAGGTTGGGTTGGTGGGGGGTGTGGATCTGACGAGGGAGTCACGAAGGGAGTGGTCCTTGCGGAACGCTGATAGGGGAGGGGAGGGAAATATATCCTTGGTGGTGGGGTCCGTTTGGAGGTGGCGGAAATGGCGGCGGATGATACGTTGTATGTGCAGGTTGGTGGGGTGGTAGGTGAGAACCAGTGGGGTTCTGTCTTGGTGGCGGTTGGAGGAGCGGGGCTCAAGGGCGGAGGAGCGGGCACTCCGGCCTATCACCCTCACCTTGACCTCCTTCCACCTATCCCACCTCCATCGCCCCTCCCCCAGTCCCTCCTCCCTACCTTTTATCTCAGCCTGCTTGGCTCTCTCTCTCTTATTCCTGATGAAGGGCTTATGCTCGAAACGTCGAATTCTCTATTCCTGAGATGCTGCCTAACCTGCTGTGCTTTGACCAGCAACACATTTGCAGCTGTGATCTCCAGCATCTGCAGACCTCATTTTTTACTCGAAGACAGTGATAGGTTACCTCATATTACAATGAGATTTTGACCAGATGGGCCAATGGGCTGAGGAGTGGCAGATGAAACTTGATTTGGATAAATGTGAGGTGCTGCATTTTGGGAAAGCAAATCTTAGCAGGACTTATACACTTAATGGTAAGGTCCTAGGGAGTGTTGCTGAACAAAGATACCTTGGAGTACAGATTCATAGCTCCTTGAAAGTGGAGTCGCAGATAGATAGGATAGTGAAGAAGATGTTTGGTATGCTTTCCTTTATTGGTTAGAGTATTGAGTACAGGAGTTGGGAAGTCATGTTGCGGCTGTACAGGACATTGGTCAGGCAACTGCTGGAATATTGCGTGCAATTCTGGTCTCCATCCTATCGGAAAGATGTTGTGAAACTTGAAAGGGTTCAGAAAAGATTTACAAGGATGTTGCCAGGGTTGGAGGATTTGAGCTATAGGGAGAGGTTGAACAAGCTGGGGCTGTTTTCCCTGGAGCATCAGAGGCTGAGGGGTGACCACATAGAGGTTTATAAAATCATAAGGGGCATGGATAGAATAAATAGGCAAAGTCTCTTCCCTGGAATGGGCAGTCCAGAACTAGAGGCCATAGATTTAGGGTGAGAAGGGAAAGGATATAAAAGAGACTTAAGGGGCAACCTTTCCATGCAGAGGGTGGTATGTGTATGGAATGAGCTGCCAGAGGATGTGGTGGAGGCTCGTACAAGTACAACATTTAAGAGGCATTTAGACGGGTATATGAATAGGAAGGGTTTGGAGGGATATGGGCTGGCTGCAGGCTGGTGGGACCAGATTAGTTTGGGATATCTGGTCAGCATGGATAAGTTGGACCAAAGGGTCTGTTCCGTGCTGTACATCTCTATGACTCTGTGAAGTGAAATCAAAGTTAACGTTTCTGGTTCTGAGGAAGGGTCACTGGACCCAAAATGTTAACTCTGATTTCCCTTCACAGATCCTGCCAGGCTTGCTGAGCTTCTCCAGCAACCTCTGTTTTCGTTATTTACCTTTTAACGTGATTTCTGAATTTTAAGTTAAAAAAAAGAAAAAGAGAAGGAAGATGTGCCAGTTCTATTTCCACAGTGCTCCAAAGTTCCTGGACTACAGAGGAACCTCAATTATCCAACGACAGGGAGTATTTTATTCAGTTAATCGAATTCCGGATAACATGGTTTAGCCAAGCATCGGGACCTTACAATCTTTCCGGATAATTCGATATTTGGATAATCGAATGCCGGATAATCGAGGTTCCTGTGTATACCCCAAACAACCTCAATTATCCGAATTTTGGCTTACCCGAACAAGATCTCCAGGTCCTGTAAAACATTACGTCAAAGAGGTGATACCCTCATTGGTGCGACGATCACATTTTTTGTTTATAGTTCTCTAGTTTTATCTCAGTAGGTCACTTTAAACAGTGTTAAATGAAGAAATATTATCACTGTAACATGTTGCTTTGTCGATGAAGACAATGCAGACAAAGGATTGCCACAGATTATCAAGCCATTCACAGTCAAGGATGCTGTGTTCATGATCGCTGAATCTTTGGGCCTCATCAAGCCATCGACAGTCACGGCGTTTTGGTACAATGGCTTGCATGTTGGTAGCCCTGACAGTGAAGAGTATACCCATCCAGATCAAAAGTTATCCGCTGACATCACCGAGAATTGCAGACAGCTGAGATTAGGAGACTTTGTAGAGGCTGGATCGATGCTTAGGTAAACTGTGACAATGACATCAGAACACAGGCACTTAGCAATAATCAGATTATCAACATAGTCATGGAAGAACAGTTGGAAAGTACAGACACCTTGGACAATAAGGAAAATCAGACACGGACACTTCCTCCAATCCCCATTAACGAAGCTATCGATCATTTTCGACAAACCGTTCTGAAATCAAGCTGGGAATATGATTCTAACAGCTCATGTAAAGAGGTAGCAATAATATTCACTTTCTCTCCCAACATGTTTTCAGCTTATGCCTCCTAAATCAACTCAGTTATCAAATTTAAACAAAAAGCTCCACAAATATTTCAGATAATTTTACTTTGTGGCAATAACTGAAACTTATTTAAAAATAAACCTTTAGGTGAAGATTTTAATTGAATTCATCCTGAATTTCTATCTCCTTCAATCTATTTTTCAAGTTTGAATTTCGATCTTTGAAGAATCCTTTCTACCTCAGAATCACCGCATTGTATCTGATAATTTATTTCTTTTGCATTAGATAGCGTCTTGACTTCAGCCTTGGGATTGAATGTTATAATTTCAATACAATGGATATTAAGTGAGGAATCACTCAGCAACTCTGCAGGGGGAAGAGAACTCTGGGTGCATCTGAACTTTAAATGGTAATTAAGCAAACGTGTCATCTTCATGTTATTTAATTTAAAATTATGCATCTGAATTTAATTGGGTTGTGATTAAAGTAATGATCTCATTGTCTCCTGTCTGTGTCTAATTGGACAGCTAATTAATTTCTGCCCTTAAATTTTCACCTCATGAATGTGGATCAGTACTCTCACAGTACTTCAGCTTTACATAACTAGTTTTCAAAAATGTTTTGTTGAACACATTTTCTTTGGTTGTTAAGAGCAGGTGGGAAAAACAATGTCACAAGAGAGAACACGGTCATGTGGTGATTGCGGATGTCATTTGGCCCATTTCAGTTCAGGTATCTCAAAAGGAGTTCAGGCTGAGAAGGGGATAGAAGGTTAGCAGGTCTCCCAACTGGCTGAAACTAAGTGGTAGATCTATTCACCTAAGTGGGTCATGTTTTGTAGTCCTATTCCCATCAAGACAGCCTCTCCCCGAGGGCCTCTCCCCAAAGGCCTCTTCTCCCAGGGTCTCTCCTCGAGGGCCTCTCCCTGAAGACCTCTTCCCCCAGGGTCTCTCCCTCAGGGCCTCTTAATGTCAGACTAAGTGAAGGTGGGTAAGCATTTTGACGTCTGTTTAAATGCAGGACACCTGAGAGTTAATAGACTGGTGCAAAAGAAAGTAAGCTCAACAACTGTCTCAAGACTTTGTTTTTTTTTGACATCTGACCTCTGATATGTAATAACATCGTATGTTTAGTCTTCCTGATGAAGGGCTTTTGCCCAAAACATCGATTTTCCTGCTCATCGGATGCTGCCTGACCTGCTGTACTTGTCTGTTTAGTCTTCCCTTCTACTCTCTTTATCCCTTTGCACTCAGATTTAGGAAAAAGGGGAAATGAGGGAAAAAAGAATATGAGATTACAGGAATAGATGAAAGAACGATGGATGCTGCGAATATGAAATGAAAACTAAAGTTGATGCAGATACTCAGCAGGCCTGGCAGTAGCTGTGGAGAGTCAATGTTTCGGGTTCAGTGACTCTTCCTCACAACAGTTGAGTTCAATTA
The DNA here is from genome assembly GCF_020745735.1 of Hemiscyllium ocellatum. NCBI lineage: Eukaryota > Metazoa > Chordata > Chondrichthyes > Orectolobiformes > Hemiscylliidae > Hemiscyllium > Hemiscyllium ocellatum. The sequence continues at coordinate 20,008,880 of NC_083401.1, forward strand.
TATGTTATGGTTGTTATTCCCAAAGTGGTACCTCACTATGATATCATCCTATCTCATTGTACAATAATAGCTCTAGAACAGCCTGCCTACTCCTAATCCTATTTTCTATGTCTCTAAAAGCTGCAAATGTTCTCTCCAGAGTGGCCAATATTAATTTTCCAACAAGGCCTTGGTTGGACTTCACCCCTGAACAGCGTATTATAGTTAATGCAACACAGTTTAGGAAGAATGTCACAGTATTGGAGTGAATGTAGTGGACATTGAACAATAAAAATACTTCCAGGGAGAGATTACAACAACAAATGTCGAACAATATTCCTTCAAATTTAGAGGATATTATGATAATTCGATCTAATATATGTTATAGCCAAGCACTTTAACAATTAAAGCATGTTTGCACAGAAGATTGGGACTCTCTTCCATAATGACAAGTGATGCTTGATAAGCTGTTAACTTTGAGTCGCTACTATCATCGTTGCGGGTGTTAGCTTGGATTTTATCTTTTGTTTGAATCAGTGGAGACTGCAAGAGTGAATTTGTTACTAAACTTCTTCAATATTGTCATCATAGAGTCATACAATGCGGAAACAGACCCTTTGGTCCAACCAGTCCTTGTTTTTACCTTTGGTCTAACCAGTCTGTGCCAATCATAATCCCAAATTAAACTAGTCCCACCTGCCTGCTCTTGGCCCATATCCCTCCAAACATTCCTTATTCATAAAATTACCTAAACATCTTCTAAATGTTGTATCTGTACCCGCATCCACCAATTCCCCTGGCAGTTCATTCCACACACGAACCACTCACTGTCTAATAAAATTGCCCCTCATATCTTTTTCAAATCTTTCTGCACTCACCTTATTGAACTCCATCACAGCTGCTATCCACCTCACCATCATGATATTATAAACCTCCAAAAGCTCATCCCTCAACCTCCTACACTCCAGTGAGAAATGTCTCAGCCTCTCTCCATAATTCAAAGTCCCAATTCCAGGCAACATCCTGTAAATCTTTTCTGCACCCTCTCCAGCTTAATAATATCCTCCCTGTAACAGGGTGACAAGAACTGGACACAGTATGCCAGACAAGTCCTCACTACCATCCTTTCCAACCTCAATATAATGTCCCAACTCATTCACAGGTCAAAGGTTGGCCATGAAGCTTCACATAGAGCAATCCCTTGGTCAACACAATTCTGTCACTGATAGCCAGATTGTAACTGGAATTCTGTGGACAGATTTGAACCCCTTCTTGAAAGAAAAAAAAGGAAAGTTATATTGGAATTGGAGGCAGTCCAAAGAAGGTTCACGAGGCTGATACCCAGGTGTGGGGGCACTGTCTAATGAGGAGCAGTTGAACCTGTATTTATTGGAATTAAGAAGAAATAATTTATTTGAAATCTTTAGGATTCTGAAGGGACTTGACAGGGTAGTTATGGAAAGGTATTTCTCCTCCTGAGAGAATCTAGGACCAGAAGGCATAATCTCAGAATAAGCGATGACCATTTTAAGACAGATGGGGAGGAATGCCTTCTGAGGATTGTGTGTCTGTGGAAATCTTTACCACAAAGCCTGGCTCATTAAGTTGACTCTAGGTTGCGAGAAACAGATTTTTAATCAACAAGGGAACCAAGATTTAAAGGGAAAAGGCAGGAAAAAGAAGTTGAGGATTATCACATCAGCCATGATCTTATTGAATACCACAGCAGATTTGATTGTATGAATGGCTTATAGTCATAGAGTCATAGAGTCCTACAGCACAGAGAAAGGATCTTCAGCCCAAACTGGTCCATGCTGACCAAAATGTCTATTCACGCTCACCCCATTTCCCTGCACTTGGCCCATTTCCTTCCAATCCTTTCCTATCCATATATTTGTCCAAATTCCTTTTAAATGTTGTCAATGAACCCACCTCAACCACTTCCACTGGCAGCACATTCCATGTGCATATCACCCTCTGTAAAAACATTGCCTCTCAGGTTCCTTTTTATTCTTTCCCCTCTAGCCTTAAAGTGATGCCTTCTAGTTCTCGATTCCCAACCCTGGGAAAGAGACTGAGTGCGTTCAATCTAACCATGCCTCTCATGATCTTAAACACTGCTATTATATCCTCCCTCAGTCTCCTACCCTCTAAAGAAAAAACCCTAGCTTGTCCAACCTCCCTATAACTCAGACGCTTGAGTCCTGGCAACATCCTTGTAAATTTCTTCTGCATTCTTTCCAGTTTAGTAACATCCTTCCCATAGCAAGGTGACCAAAACTGAACACAATACTCCAATTGTGGCCTCACCAACATCCTGTACAACTGCAATGTAAATTTCCTAACTTCTATACTCAGTGCCCTGACTGATGAAGGCCAGTGTGTCAAAAGCTTTCTTCACTGTCCTGTCTTTCTGTCTTTCAAAGAACCATGCACCTGAACTCCAAGATCCCTCTGTTCCTCTACACTCCTCACGGTCCTACCATGCACCATGAAAATCCTGTCTTGATCTGACTTTCCAAAATGCAAACCTTACGCTTATCTATATTAAACTCTATTTGGCATTTCTTAGCCCATTTCCCCAGCTGACCAAGGTCTTGCTGTAATTTCTAATAACCTTCCTCACTGTCCACTATACTGCCTATTTTAGTGTCATCTGCAAATGTATTAACCATGCCTAGTACAATCTCATCAAAATCATTGACATAGATAACAAACAGTAATAGAACATAGAACATAGAAAAATACAGCGCAGTACAGGCCCTTCGGCCCTCGATGTTGCGCCGACCAAAGCCTACCTAACCTACACTAGCCCAATAACCTCCATATGCTTATCCAATGCCCGCTTAAATGACCATAAAGAGGGAGAGTCCACCACTGCTACTGGCAGGGCATTCCATGAACTCACAACCCGCTGAGTAAAGAATCTACCCCTATCATCTGTCCTATACCAACCACCCCTTAATCTAAAGCTGTGTCCCCTAGTAACAGCTGACTTCATTAGCGGAAAAAGGTTCTCACTGTCAACCATATCTAAATCCCTAATCATTTTGTACACCTCTATCAAATCTCCCCTAAACCTTCTTTTCTCCAATGAGAACAGCCCCAAGTGCCTCAGCCTTTCCTCATACGATCTTCCTACCATGCCAGGCAACATCCTGGTAAACCTCCTCTGCACTCGTTCCAATGCCTCCACATCCTTCCTATAGTATGGCGACCAAAACTGCACACAATACTCCAGCTGAGGTTGCACCAGAGTCTTATACAACTGCAACATGACCTCAGGACTCCGGAACTCAATTCCTCTACCAATAAAGCCCAGTACACCATATGCCTTCTTCACAGCACTATTTATCTGGGTGGCAACTTTCAGAGATCTGTGTACATGGACACCAAGATCCCTCTGCGCATCCACATTACCAAGTAGCCTACCATTAGCCCAGTAATCCATCTTCTTGTCACTCCTACCAAAGTGAATGACTTCACACTTAGCTATATTGAACTCCATTTGCCACCTTTCTGCCCAGCTCTGCAACTTATCTATATCCCGCTGTAACCTGCCACATCCTTCTTCGCTGTCCACAACTCCACCGACTTTCGTGTCATCCGCAAACTTGCTCACCCAGCCTTCAAGCCCCTCCTCTAGGTCATTTATAAAAATGACAAACAGCAATGGTCCCAAAACAGATCCTTGTGGAACACCGCTAGTAACTGCACTCCAAGATGAACTTATACCATCAACTACTACCCTCTGTCTCCTTCCAGCCAGCCAATTCCTAATCCAAACCTCTAATGCATCCTCAATGCCATACCTCTGTAGTTTTTGCATTAGCCTACCATGGGGTACCTTATCGAATGCCTTGCTAAAGTCCATATACACCACATCTACTGCTTTACCCTCATCCACTTCCTTGGTCACCTTCTCAAAGAACTCAATAAGGTTTGTGAGGAACGACCTGCCCTTCACAAAACCATGCTGACTATCCTTGATCACATTATTCATATTCAGATGTTCATAAATCCTATCCCTTACAATTCTCTCTAAAACTTTGCCCACAACAGAAGTGAGACTCACTGGCCTATAGTTACTCGGGCTATCCCTACTCCCCTTCTTGAACAAGGGGACCACATTTGCTATCCTCCAGTCTTCTGGCACTATTCCCGTAGACAATGACGACATAAAAATCAAGGCCAATGGCTCCGCTATCTCCTCCCTAGCTTCCCAGAGGATCCTAGGATAAATGCCAACAGGCCCAGGGGACTTATCTATTTTCATCCTTTCCAGTATTCCCCAGACCTCTTCCCTACATACCTCAAGGTCATCCATTCTAATCACTTGTGACTCAATATTCACATCAGCAACAGTGTCCTGTTCCTGAGTGAATACTGACGAAAAGTATTGATTTAGTGTCTCTCCAATCTCCTCCGCCTCCATGCACAACTTCCCACTACTATCCTTGACCGGACCGATACCTACCCTAGTCATCCTTTTATTCCTGACATACCTATAGAAAGCCTTTGGATTTTCCCTAATCCTACCCCTCCTTGCTGCTCTTAGCTCTCTCTTTAGATCCTTCTTGGCTATCTTATAACTCTCAATCGCCCCAACTGAACCTTCACGCCTCATCTTTACATAGGCCGCCCTCTTCCCTTTCACAAGGGATTCCAATTCCTTATTAAACTACGGCTCCCTCACAAGACCCTTAACTCCCTGCCTGACTGGTACATACTTATCAAGGACACCCAATAGCTGTTCCTTGAACAATCTCCACATATCATTTGTGTTCTTCTCTTGAAGCTTATTTTTCCAATCCACGCATCCTAAGTCATGCCTCACCGCATCATAATTTCCCTTCCTCCAGCTATAACTCTTGCCCTGCAGTGCACACTTATCCCTCTCCATCACTAGAGTAAAAGTCACCGAGTTGTGGTCACTGTCCCCGAAGTGCTCACCTACCGCCAAGTCTAACAGCTGGCCTGGTTCATTACCTAGAACCAAATCCAGTATAGCCTCACCTCTTGTTGGCCTGTCTACATATTGTGTCAGGAAACCCTCCTGCACACATTGGACAAACACCGACCCATCTAACGAACTCGAGCTATAGCTTTCCCAGTCTATATCTGGGAAATTAAAGTCCCCCATAACAACCACCCTGCTACTTTCACTCTTCTCCTGAATCATCCTCGCAATATTATCCTCTACTTCTCTCGGACTATTAGGAGGCCTGTAGAAAACTCCTAACAGGGTGACCTGACCTTTCCTATTTCTAACCTCAGCCCAAACTATCTCAGATGGCAAGTCTTCCTCCATCGTCCTTTCCACCGCTGTAACACTATCCTTGACAAGCAATGCCACACCTCCCCCTCTTTTACCCCCATCTCTGACCCTGCTAAAACATTTAAACCCTGGAACCTGCAACAGCCATTCCTGTACCTGTTCTACCCACGTCTCTGTAATGGCCACAACATCGAAGTCCCAGGTACCAACCCACGCTGCAAGTTCACCTACCTTATTTCTTATACTTCTGGCATTGAAGTATACACACATCAAGCCACCTTCCTGTTTACAGGCACCCTCCTTCGAGATCGATGCCTTGTTCCTAACCTCCCTACTCTCAAGGTCCTGTACCCTAAAGCTACAGTCCAGGTTCCCATGCCCCTGCAGAGTTAGTTTAAACCCTCCCAATGGGCCCAGCACTGACCCCTGAGGCACTTCACTAGAAACAGGCCTCCAGTCCAACAAGCATTCTTCCACTATTACCCTCTACTTCCTACCACCAAGCCATATGTGTATCTGATTTGCCAGCTTGTCCTGGATTCCATGCGCTCTAACCTTCCAGAGCAGCCTACCATTTGAAATGCATTGAAAGGCCTTACTGAAATACAAATAGACTATGTTTACTGCCCTGCCCTGTCAACTTTCTTGGTCACTTCATCAAAGAATTCTAACAAATTTGTCAGCCATGATCTCCTATTCACAAAGTCACGCTGACTACTCCTAATCAAACCCTATCTTTCCAAATGCATGTATATCTTATCTCAGAATCTTCTCAAATAAATTTCCTACTATAGATGTTAGACTTACTGCTCTACAGTTTCCAGGTTTTTAGTTGCAGCCCTTCGTGAATAAGGGCACAATATTCACTATCCTCCAGTTTTCTGGGACCACCCCCATGGTTAACAATGAAGCAAAAATATCAGCCAAGGACCCCACAATTTCTTCTCTAGTTTTTTGCAGTGTTCTTGGCTATATGGTTAGATTGGATTGGATTCCCTACAGTGTGGAAACAGGCCCTTGGGCCCAACCAGTCCATACCGACCCTCTGAAGAGTAACCCACCCAGACCCATTTCCCTCTGACTAATGCCCCAACACTAGAGGCAATTTAACATGGCCAATTCACCTGATCTGCATATCTTTGGATTGTTGGACCCAGAGGAAAATCACACAGACACAGGGAGAATGTACAAACTCCACACAGTCACCTAAGGCTGGAATCAAACCTGGGACCCTGGTGCTCTAAGACAGCAATGCAAATCACTGAGCCACCGTGCCTCCCAACGGACTAGGAGATTTATCCACCTTCATACATTCTAATACATCCAACACCTCCTCTACTGTTCCTAAGACATGAACATTGACTTCGAGGAGAAAGTGAGGTCTGCAGATGCTGGAGATCAGAGCTGAAAATGTGTTGCTGGAAAAGCGCAGCAGATCAGGCAGCATCCAAGGAACAGGAAATTCGACGTTTCGGGAATAAGCCCTTCATCAGGAAAGGCTTATGCCCTAAACGTCGAATTTCCTGTTCCTTGGATGCTGCCTGACCTGCTGCGCTTTTCCAGCAACACATTTTCAGCTATGAACATTGACTTCCCCAAGTTCCCAAGTCTTTCTCTACGTTTAACACAGAGGAGGAATATTTATTGAGGACCGTGCCCATCTCCTGTGGGTTCTTTTGGATTTTGTTTTGCATACCTGTAATTACTAACTTTTAAAATTAGATCCCACCCCCCACAATCCCCAAGTCCCTGACTCACTTAGAGTCAAAGAGTCATAGAGATGTACAGCTTGGAAACAGACCCTTCGGTCCAACCCGTCCATGCTGACCAGATATCTCAACCAATCTAGTCCCACCTGCCAGCACCCAGCCCATATCCCTCCAAACCCTTCCTATTCATATACCCATCCAAATGTCTCTTAAATATTGCAATTGTACCAGTCTCCACCATTTCCTCTGGCAGCTCATTCCATACACGTACCACCCTCTGCATGAAAAAGTTACCCTTTAGGTCTCTTTTATATCTGTCCCCTCTCACCCTAAACCTATGTCACAGGTAGATAGGATAGTGAGGAAGGTGTTGGTATGCTTTCCTTTATTGGTCAGAGTATTGAGTACAGGAGTTGGGAGGTCATGTTGTGCCTGTACAGGACATTGGTTAGGCCACTGTTGGAATATTGCGTGCAATTTTAGTCTCCTTCCTATCAGAAAGATGTTGTGAAACTTGAAAGGGTTCAGAAAAGATTTACAAGGATGTTTCCAGGGCTGGAGGATTTGAGCTATAGGGAGAGGCTGAAGAGGCTGGGGCTGTTTTCCCTGGAGCATCAGAGGCTGAGGGGTGACCTTATAGAGGTTTACAAAATTATGAGGGGCATGGATAGGGTAAATAGGCAAAGTCTTTTCCCTGGGTTTGGGGGGTCCAGAACTAGAGGGCATAGGTTTAAGGTGAGAGGGGAAAGATATAAAAGAGACCTAAAGGGCAACATTTTCACGCAGAGGGTGGTACGTGTATGGAATGAGCTGCCAGAGGAAGTGATGGTGGCTGGTACAATTGCAACATTTAAGAGGCATTTGGATGGGTATATGAATGGAAAGGGGTTGGAGGGATATGGGCTGGGTGCTGGCAGGTGGGACTAGATTGGGTTGGGATATCTGGTCGGCATGGATAGGTTGGACTGAAGGGTCTGTTTCCATGCTGTACATCTCTATGACTATGACTCAATGTTACCATCACTGAATTCGCCACTATCAACAGCCTCTGGATTTCCATTGATCAGAACCTCAACTGACCTATTACATAAATATAGTGGCCAGATACTCGGAATGCTGTGTGTGTGTAACTCACCTCCTGACTCCCCAGAGCCTGTCCACCATCTACAAGGCACAAGTCAGGAGTGTGACGGAATACTCCCTATTTTCTTGGGTGTGTGCAGCTCCAACAACACTTAAGAAGTTTGTCACCATCCAGGGCGAAGCAGCCCGCTTAATCAACACCACATCCATAAGCATCCACTCCGTCCGCCACCGCCCCTCAGTGGCAGCTGTATTGTATTATCTTCATGATGCACTGCAGAAATTCATCAGAATTCCTTAGACAGCACCTCTCACAACCACAACCAGTTCCATCTGGAAGGACAAGAGCAGCAGCTACATGGAAACACCACCCCTTCTGAGTTCCCCTCCAGGCCACTCAGAATCCTGACTTGGAAATGTATATCAGTTCTGAAGAAGAGTCACTGGACTAAAACATTAACTGTGATTTCTCTCCAGAGATGCAGCCAGACCTGCTGAGATTTTCCATCAATTTCCATTTTTGTTGGAAATATATCACTGTTCCTTCATTGTCATTGGATTGAAAACCTGGAATTCACTCTCTTGTCGCATGTGGTTCAACACACAGCAGGTGACTGCAGCAGTTTGAGAAAGCAGCCCACCATCGCCTTGTCAAAGCCAGCCAGTGGCACCCATGTCCCACAGGAGTGTGGGAAATGGTAAAATTGGGGAAAGGAATTTGGCTGTGGATAAAGCACGATCTCGTTCAGGTTATGGAATAGGTTTGAGGTGCTGACTGGGAGAAAGTGAGGACTTCAGATGCTGGAGATCAGAGTCGAGAGTATGTTGCTGGAAAAGTACAGCAGGTCAGGCAGCATCCGAGGAGCAGGAGAATCGATGTTTCAGGCAAAAGCTGGGCAAAAGCATTTCCTCATGAAGGGCTTTTGCCCGAAACATCGATTTTCCTGCTCCTTGAGGTGCTTACTGGTCTACTTCCTGTTCCTATTGCCCTACATTTAACCAGTAATGCTAAATCATTATCCCTTTAGTTAATTGGAGTTTGCAGTGTCCATTGTGGTTGCTGCCATTCCTGCAGAATGTTTCAGAGGTAGTTCATTATCTGTGAAGTGCTTTGGGCTGTGAATGTTGTGACAAAAATGTGACCTTCCATTTTTGTTGCTGGAATTCTTTCAGTGCAAATGCGACAATGACAGAGAGTCTCCTTTGGTTTCTCACCTTTGCCTCAGCATTGAAGAAACCTATCCTTATCTAAGGTACTATCAGCACAACCAATTATCATTTTACTGTGGGCCGTGAATTGTGAATTGTTTTGTCTTATGGCTTGCCGACTGAAAAGCCTTGAATATCAGAGCTCAAGATGGGAAAGAGCTGAAGATGATTCACTCCACTTCAAAGGAATCAGCAACATGTCAACAATTCCTTACCTTGGCTCCTTTGGTTCCTCAGTAAGATCAAGCCATTCAGGCCCAAGTACAATGTTTGACAATATTGCAGTGATTATCTGAGATGTTTTGTTGCTTTCTGACAGATAAAGTCCATAGGCAGTACAGAACACGAAATGGATTAACAGAGAATAATACCAGAAACGTCTCACACAGCATTGCCCTCTGAGAAGAGCACTGTTTGTCACTGGGTGAAAGGGTGTTTCCTTTCTTCCTGGTGGTGGAAATTGAATGTTTACACACTTAGAAACAAATACCAGAAACATGACTCTATACGGGTCAAAAAGGATTGAATCTCAGGGTCCTGATGAAGGGTCACCAAACCCTAGAAGCTAACTCTGATTTTTCTCCAGTGATGTTGCCAGACCTGTTGAGCTTTTCCAGCAATTTCTGTTTTTGTTTCTGAAGGTCAGGGTGGTTTCTCCAGAAAGAGAAGGCTGAGAGTTAGTTTGTTCAAGGTTCTTTACAAGTATGTAATGGTTTTCTGGGAATGAAAACAATGCTCAGCAGGTCAGGGTAGGATAGTGGGAAGATCAAAAGCATCCAATTTTTCAGCATGGTGACCTATCCTCAGCTGGGAAATTTTCTTTAATCCATGTTACAAGTTTCCAACTCAAGATGACACAGTTTAACAATTTGATGTGGAGATGAGGATTTCTCTTAAAGCGGTGTTAACCTGGGTCATTCTCCTCTAACGACAACGGTATAGGAAAGGTCACCAGGTACAGATTGTTGATGAACAAGGGAATCCTTAACCACCGGGTGCCAGTCAGGTATGTGGCGTTCAGGTTACTGTGTGATAAGCTGTGATTCAATTGAACAGCACAGCAGTTTCGAGGGTGCAGAGCCTACTCCTGCTTCTGAGGAGGGGTCATTGAACATGAACTGCTTTCTCTCCACAGTTTCGGCCATATCTAATGAGTCCCTCCAGCAATTATTGTTTTTGCTTTCATTCTTGCTCTATTCTTGTGTTCAGATCTCTATCCTATACCTGATCAACATGCTTTTGGATGTTAATTATTTTGTCCTTTGCATTAATGAAGATTGCAACCCATTTTCTGACCTGATGTGTTAGCTGTTGGAGGTCAGTTAGCTCATTTGTTTGGAGGGCTAGTTTGTAATGGTGTCAACAACGGGGGTTCAATTCCTGCACTGGCAAAGGTTACCATGAAGGACTCTCCTTCTCAACCTCTTCCCCCTGACCTGAGGTGTGGTGAGCCTCAGTTTAACCCATCACTACCATCCATGAAACAGCATCCCTGGTGTAGCTTCTGGATCAGTGGTGCTGGAAGAGCACAGCAGTTCAGGCAGCATCCAAAGTGCAGCAAAATCGACGTTTCAGGCATAAGCCCTTCCAGCACCACTAATCCAGAATCTGGTTTCCAGCATCTGCAGTCCTTGGTGTAGCTGACTATTTTCATATCATACCCACAACTTGAAACTCTAGCCTCCATGAGTTGCAGAAAGTCATTACAGATTTGTTCGGGAAGTAAATGTTGCAGACTAATGCCACTGACTATCACCCTCACCTTGACCTCCTTCCACCTATCCCACCTCCATCACCCCTCCCCCAAGTCCCTCCTCCCTACCTTTTATCTTAGCCTGCTTGGCTACTCTCTCTCATTCCTGATGAAGGGCTTATGCTCGAAACGTGGAATTCCCTATTCCTGAGATGCTGCCTAACCTGCTGTGCTTTAACCAGCAACACATTTTCAGCTGTGATCTCCAGCATCTGCAGACCTCATTTTTTACTCAAAGATTTTAACCTACTGCGAATCCTCTTGCAAGGATGCCTTCCTTGAAGAAGCTCTCTTCCTCCCTCTACAAGGATTTCAGTGAGTCTCTCTCTCACTGCACCCCCCAGGTCATCTCCTCTGCACAGAAACTCTTCAGCCACGTTCTCAAACAGACTCGTTACCACAGCCACATCTCCTTCCTCAGCACCTGCCTAAGGAACCGACTGATCCCACACGGACTCCGAACTAGATTCCATTTCCCCTCCCCTCACCTTGTCTCAGTCGGTTCCCTCAACTCAGCACCGCCCTCCTAACCTGCAATCTCCTTACTGACCTCTCCGCCCCCACCCCACTCCGGCCTATCACCCTCACCTTGACCTCCTTCCACCTATCCCACCTCCATCGCCCCTCCCCCAAGTCCCTCCTCCCTACCTTTTATCTTAGCCTGCTTGGCTACTCTCTCTCATTCCTGATGAAGGGCTTATGCTCGAAACGTCGAATTCCCTATTCCTGAGATGCTGCCTAACCTGCTGTGCTTTAACCAGCAACACATTTTCAGCTGTGATCTCCAGCATCTGCAGACCTCATTTTTTACTCTAATGCCACTGAGTGGCTGTTGTCTTTTTGATCAACAGGGAATACCATTTTGAGACAGGCAATTGACTGCAAAGTGCCTTCCTGTCAAAGTACTTGGGAGTACTCTAGATCAATGCAAACAGGCTGTGGATAATTAAAAATGACAGAAACAGGTACAACTGACGAGCTTTATAATTCTGGGTGATGGAGTTCACAAGAGAGAGCTTTTAACGTGTCCCTGAATGAGTAATCTGTGTCCAACGTGCAACCTGAATGATCAGATTGTTTACTTTACAATTACACAGACAGCCCTCAATGACAAACACCCAAGAGCAGAGCAGTGAGTGGGAGAAAGAACAACCATTGAAGACAACCAAATGTGTGAAAAAAAGTTGAAGGAAGATGTGGCATGAATAGTACATTAGCACATTACAGGAGTGAATGCTCATTAAGAGTTAATGAGGAGTTCTATACTCTGCATTTGAAATCATTTAATAAAATGTAAGGATTACTGCAGGATACAACTTCAAATGTGCATCCTTATTCTAATCTATTATAGCCTTTTTCAAAGATTCATAAAGATTGGGAAAAATCTCTTCAGGAGATTGTCATTTTTAAGAAATGATTTTTAATTCAAATTACATGCCCCCTGGTGTTCAATTAAACCACACACCATGTTACTAATGTGATGCAAGTTAATACACACTGAATAGAATGAGAAAGGGAATCATGCTACAGAAATTCAAACTTCAATAGTTTGTTCTTTATTAGTGTAAAATTCATCTAGAGTTAAAAGGCATTTCCTACAAAAAAGGAACTTTATTTTTCATGATCCTCTCAGCAGTGTCGTTAATGTGTCGTTTTAACCTTTATTGAGATTGAAAGAAATGCAGAACCTGCTGTGATTAATTAACGTAATTAACCCCTAAAATCTAGGTGTGAGGAGAGGTTATACAAATGAGGTCTATTTTCTCAAAAACTAGATGGCTAATTTGATTGAAGTTATCAAGATATTAACAGGAAAGGACAGGGTAGAAAGGATAAATTATTTACACTAGGTGGCACGGTGGCACAGGGGTTAGCACTGTTGCCTCACAGCACCAGGGACCTGGGTTTAATTCCTACCTCAGGCGACTGTCTGTGTGGAGTTTGCACATTCTCCCTGTGTCTATGTGGGTTTCCTTCAGATCCTCTGGTTTCCTCCCACAGTCCAAAAATGTGCAGGTTAGGTGAATTGGCCATGCTAAATTGTCCATAATGTTATGTGTAGGGGAATGAGTCTGGGTGGGTGAATGGGTTGTGGGTCAGTGGGGACTTGTTGGGCTGAAGGGCCTGTTTCCACGCTGTAAGTAATCTAACCTACACTGTTTGAAGATCCTAAAACCAGGCTAGTCAGGAGAGATGTTGGGGAGTACCTCTAGACATGAAGGGTGATGGATATTTTACACTCTCTTCCACAAATGGCAATTGATGCTGGACCACTTGTTAGTTTTAAATCTGAGATCAATAATTGTTTATGTAAAGGTGTAAAGGGATTATGGGCCAAAGGCAGGGAGATGGAGTTAGGCCACAGTACACCCATGATCTCATTGCATGTTGGATCAAGCTTGAGGGGCTGGATGTCCTACTTCTGATCCTCTGTTCCTTCTCACCAAAAACAACTCTGCTCATCAAATTCCCTCACCCTTTAACTGTCGCCCTGTAACTTTCTCCTTCTCAGTTTCTGAGCCAATTCCCCTTCGAAAGTCACAGTTGATTCTCTCTCCATCACACTCTCATGCAATACCTTTCAAATTACAACCACTCGCTCTATTGTAAAATGCTTGACATTAATTGTTTTTGTCAAGATTAGAGTAGTGCTGGAAGAGCACAGCAGGTCAGGTGGCATCTGAGGAGCAGAAAAATCGATGTTTCGGGCAAAAACCCTTCATCAAAAATCATTAATTAATTGTTATATTATAATCATAAAATTAATTGTTTTTGGTTAGTCACCCTCCCCCCCAACGTGTCCTCTAATTTGTGCCATTTCCACGGTTTTTCCCTATCTATCAGGTTCATGGCTTCATGGTTTTGAACCCCTCTGCATCCCAATCTTCTCTCCTCAAGGAAAGTTGTCCTTGTTCCTCCAATTTTCTCTTCCCTTTGTTCATTTACGGGACGTAGACATCACTGGCAAGGTGAATCTTTGTTGCTCATCCTTAATTGCCCTTGAAGTGAATGGCCTTCTAGACCATTTGAGGACTGTTAAGGTCACCCACATAGGTTTGGAGTCAGATCTAGCCTGTTTAGGGTGAGAATCAGTGGATTTCCTTGGTTAAAGGACATCAGTGAAACCAAATAGGTTTTTACAGCAATTAATTTCATGGTCACCATCACTGTGATTAGCTTTCAATTCCAGACTGAGTAATTGAATTGCCGTTCCATGTACAGTCTTGGTGAGATCTGAGTCCTCAGGATACTGGGCTATTGAAATGATCATAATACTATAGTCTTCCCACTACCTCCTCTTTCTATTGAAATTGCACATTGGCCCTGAAGAGGTTGGTGCTAAGTTGTTTATAGAAGTTCATAGAATTCCGACAGTATGGAAACAGATCCTTTGGCCCAACAAGTCCACACCAACCCTCTGAAGAGTAACCCATCCAGACGTAGTAAAAAGTGAGGTCTGCAGATGCTGGAGATCAGAGCTGAAAATGTGTTGCTGGTTAAAGCACAGCAGGTCAGGCAGCATCCAAGGAACAGGAAATTTGACGTTTCGGGCCAGAGCCCTTCATCAGGAGTCCAGACACCTACATTTAACTTCTGCCTAATGCACCCAATCTACACATCCCTGAACACTATGGGCGATTTAGCTTGGCCAATTCACCTAAATTGGATCGTGGAAGGAAACCAGAGGGAATCGACAGGGAGATTGTGCAAATACCACATAGACTGTCACCTGAGGCTTGAATCGAACCAGGGTCCCTGGTGCTGTGAAGTAGCAGTGCTAACCACTGAGCCACTGTGCCACTCTTAAGTTGTTGTCTTGAAATGGTGCAATCTTTATGTAACTGCACTCAGTTCGGAACACAGTCCCAAAATTTTAACCCGGTATCAGTAAAATAATGTAAATATATTTCCAAGTCAAGCTGGGGAGAGTCTTGGAGGGGAACCTATGTCCTCTTACTGCTGTTCTTGTCCTTCCATATGGTCAAGGTCATGGCTGTGGAAGGAGATAGAGCAGTGCCTCTGCCTCTCCATTTCAAGCCACCTCTTCAACCTGTCCTACACCTTCAATTATATCGGCACATACACTCGCAAGCACCTTAGATCCTACAGCTTAGCTCCATTAGAATCTCACCCTTGTTCCTTTATATTTGCCTTTCCTTGTTCTTCCTGCCAAACTCCACCTGCAGCAGGTGGTGAGGAAGCCAGCAAAAGGGAAATAAACTTGCCAACTTACCAGCTGTATCTGTCCATGACAATATCGGATAAAATGGCCATTGCACAGTCATTTTGAATACAAAGTCTCAACTTCACACAGAATACCCTCCATCGTGTTGTGTGGCACTATCACTGTGCTAAATGGGTTGGAATTCAAACAGATCTAGCAACTCAAGACTGGGCATCCATGAGGCGCTGTGGGTCATCAACAGCAACAGAATTGTACTTCAGCACAATCTGCAACCTCATAGCCCAGCATATTCCCCACGCAACCATTACCATCACGCCAGGAGATCAACCCTGGTTCAGTGGGGAGTGCTGGAAGGCATGTCAGGAGCAGCACCTCATCTGAAAATGAGGTGACAACCTGGTGAAGCCACCAAACAGCATGAGCAGCAAGTGATAGGCAGAGCTAAGTGATCCCACAACCAATGGATCAGATCTGGTGGCACGGTGGCACAGTGGTTAGCACTGCTGCCTCATAGCGCCACAGCCCGGGATCAATTCCCGCCTCAGGCGACTGACTGTGCGGAGTTTGCACGTTCTCCCCGTGCCTGTGTGGGTTTGCTCCGGTTTCCTCCCACTGTCCAAACATGTGCGGGTCAGGTGAATTGGCCATGCTAAATTGCCTGTAGTGTTAGGTAAGGGGTAAATGTAGGGGTATGGGTGGGTTGCGCTTCGGCGGGTCGGTGTGGACTTGTTGGGCGGAAGGGCCTGTTTCCACATTATAAGTAATCTAATCTAAGCTCTGCAGTCTTGCCACATCCAGTCATGAATGATGGTGGACAATTAAACAATTGACTGGGGGAAGCAGGCTTCACAAATATCCCCATTCTCAATGATGGGAAAACCCAGCACATCAGTATCAAAGATAAAGCTGAAGCATTCACAGCAATCTTCAGACAGAAGTGCTGAGTGGGTGATCCATATTGGCCGCCTCCAGTGGTCTTCAGCATTACAGATACCAGTCTTCAGCCAATTCGATTTCCTCCATGTGATCTCAAGAAACAATTGGAGGGACTGGATATTGCAAAGGCTGTGGGGTCTTGACAACATTCGGCAATAGTACTGGAGACTTGTGCTCCAGAACTTGCCGTTCCCCTAGCCAAGGTAGTTACAACACTTGCACCTACCTGACCATGTGGAAAATTGCTCAGATATGTCCTGCATACAAAAAGCAGGACAAATCCAATCCAGCCAATTACCGTCTAATCAGCCTACTCTCGAGCATCAGTAAAGTGATGAAAGGTGACATCAACAGTGCTACCAAGCAGCACCTGCTCAGCAACAACCTGCTCAGTGATGCCCAATTTGGGTTCTGCCAGGGCCACTCAGCTCCTGACCTCATTACATGGTTCAAACATGGACAAAAGAGCTGAATTCCAAAGGGGGAGGGCTGAGTGACAGCCCTTGACATCAAGTCAACTTTTATAGAAAAAAAAAGGACACTACTTTCAGATCTTAACTCCATACCTTTTAAAAAAAAATCCTCGAGGCAGCTTTGTTTCTCCAACAAAACATAGACTGAATCATAAATAGGAGCAGGATTAGGCCACTCAGCTTTTAAGACTGTTCTGACATTCAATATAATAATAGCTAATCATCCCACTCTGTACCATCTTCCTGCTTTCACTCCACGTCCTTTGACTCCTTCAGCCCTAAGAATTATATCTGACTTCTCCTTAAAGACATTTCAATGATTTGGCTTCAACCACTTTATTGGCCAGGGAATTCCTCAGGCTCACCACTCTCCACATGAAGGAATTTGTCCCCATCCCAGTCCTACATCGTATCATTAGTCTGTGACCCCAGGTTCTGGTTTCCCTGGTCATCAGGAACATTATTCCCACATTTAGCTTATCCTGTTCTGTTAGAATTTCATAGGTGTCCTCTGGCTTGTCTCATCAAAATCCTTGCTGAAAATGTGTTGCTGGTTAAAGCACAGCAGGCCAGGCAGCATCCAAGGAATAGGAAATTCGACGTTTCGGGCATAAGCCCTTCATCAGGAATGAGGAGAGTGTGCCAAGCAGGCTAAGATAAAAGGTAGGGAGGAGAGACTTGGGGGAGGGGCGATGGAGATGTGATAGGTGGAAGGAGGTCAAGGTGAGGGTGATAGGCCGGAGTGGGGTGGGGGCGGAGAGGTCAGGAAGAAGATTGCAGGTTAGGAGGGCGGTGCTGAGTTGAGGGAACCGACTGAGACAAGGTGGGGGGAGGGGAAATGAGGAAACTGGAGAAATCTGAGTTCATTCCTTGTGGTTGGAGGGTTCCCAGGCTGAAGATGAGGCGCTCCTCCTCCAGCCGTCGTGTTGTTATGTTCTGCCGGTGGAGGAGTCCAAGGACCTGCATGTCCTCGGTGGAGTGGGAGGGAGAGTTAAAGTGTTGAGCCACGGGGTGGTTGGGTTGGTTGGTCCGGGCGTCCCAGAGGTGTTCTCTGAAGCGTTCCGCAAGTAAGCGGCCCATCTCCCCAATATAGAGGAGGCCACATCGGGTGCAGCAGATGCAATAGATGATGTGTGTGGAGGTACAGGTGAACTTGTGGCGGATATGGAAGGATCCCTTGGGGCCTTGGAGGGAAGTGAGGGAGGAGGTGTGGGCGCAAGTTTTACATTTCCTGCGGTTGCAGGGGAAGGTGCCGGGAGTGGAGGTTGGGTTGGTGGGGGGTGTGGACCTGACGAGGGAGTCATGAAGGGAGTGGTCTTTGCGGAATGCTGATAGGGGAGGGGAGGGAAATATATCCCTGGTGGTGGGGTCCGTTTGGAGGTGGCGGAAATGATGGCGGATGATACGTCGTATGCGGAGGTTGGTGGGGTGGTAGGTGAGAACCAGTGGGGTTCTGTCTTGGTGCCGGTTGGAGGAGCGGGGCTCAAGAGCGGAGGAGCGGGAAGTGGAGGAGATGCAGTGGAGGGCATCATCGATCACGTCTGGGGGGAATCTGCGGTCCTTGAAGAAGGAGGCCATCTTGGCTGTGCGGTGTTGGAACTGGTCCTCCTGGGAGCAGATGCGGCGGAGACGAAGGAATTGGGAATATGGGATGGAGTTTTTACAGGGGGCAGGGTGGGAGGAGGTGTAGTCCAGGTAGCTGTGGGAGTCAGTCGGTTTATAGTAGATGTCTGTGTTGAGTCGGTCGCCCGAGATAGAAATGGAAAGGTCTAGGAAGGGGAGGGAGGAGTCTGAGACAGTCCAGGTGAATTTGAGGTCGGGATGGAAGGTGTTAGTAAAGTTGATGAACTGTTCAACCTCCTCGTGGGAGCACAAGGCAGCGCCGATACAGTCATCGATGTAGCGGAGGAAAAGGTGGGGGGTGGTGCCAGTGTAGTTGCGGAAGATGCTCTGTTCCACATATCCTATGAAGAGACAGGCATAGCTGGGGCCCATGCGGGTGCCCATGGCAACTCCTTTAGTTTGGAGGAAGTGGGAGGATTGAAAAGAGAAGTTATTCAGGGTGAGGACCAGTTCAGTCAGTCGAAGGAGGGTGTCAGTGGAAGGGTACTGGTTGGTGCGGCGGGAAAGGAAGAAGCGGAGGGCTTTGAGTCCTTCGTGATGGGAGATGGAGGTGTACAGGGACTGGATGTCCATCGTGAAAATAAGGTGTTGGAGACCGGGGAAACGAAAATCCTGGAGGAGGTGGAGGGCGTGGGTGGTGTCCCGAACGTAGGTGGGGAGTTCTTGGACTAAAGGGGACAGGACCGTGTCGAGGTATTGGGAGATGAGTTCGGTGGGGCAGGAGCAGGCTGAGACAATGGGTCGGCCGGGGCAGTCACGTTTGTGGATTTTGGGCAGGAGGAAGAAACGGGCGGTGCGGGGTTGTGGGACTATGAGGTTGGAGGCGGTGGATGGGAGATCCCCTGAGGTGATGAGGTCCTGGATGGTCTGGGAGATGATGGTTTGGTGGTGGGAGGTGGGGTCGTGGTCAAGGGGGCGATAAGAGGAGGCGTCCGCGAGCTGGCGTTTGGCCTCAGCGGTATAAAGGTCGGTGCGCCAAACTACTACCGCACCTCCCTTGTCTGCCGGTTTGATGGTGAGGTTGGGATTGGAGCGGAGGGAGTGGAGGGCTGCACGTTCTGAGGGTGAGAGGTTGGAGTGGGTGAGAGGGGTGGACAGGTTGAGTCGGTTAATGTCGCAGTGGCAGTTGGCTATAAATAGATCGAGGGCAGGTAAGAGGCCAGCACGGGGTGTCCAGGTGGATGGGGTGCGTTGGAGGCGGGAGAAGGGGTCGTCAGAGGGTACCTCGAGCTTATTTCCTTTATGGGCCCATAACCCAGAGGTCAATGGATCGAAACCATCCTCTGCTATTTTTCAATGTCACCTCGAGCTGATTTCCTTTAAGAAGCCCTCATCAAAATCCTTCCCGATTCTATACATCTCTCCACGAATTTTAATACCAGTCCATCATCATTTACACTGGCATCGAAATTTTTAATTCACCTTTTGCAACACATCTCGGGTGCAGGCAGGACTGGAATTTAGGCCTTCTGGTCGGTGCAGACTCGAGGGGCCGAATGGCCTACTTCCACACTGTCAAGATTCAATGATTCAATACTGCCACTCATTCCACAACAGCCACTATTGCTTTGCCAAAAGCAAATTAATTATATAATAGCTGTCTTGTTGAGTTCCTCACCTCAATGTTTCTTATAAACTGAGACACAGCCACCAATTCAAAGAACCCTGTTTAAAAATGCATTGTGGATTGTTCTGTAATTAAAACTGTTGCAATAAATAGGAATCATTAAAGGCCTCATTTCTTGAAAAGCATCAGATCATCAAACAACAATTAAACCCCATTGCATTTGGCAATTCACAGTCAATATGTATATGTTAGATTAAGGAGGTACTTCATTGGTGAACTAGGTCAGATCCGAATGCATCTTTAATATGCTCTAAATCCTCACTCCACCTCTGTCATAACAAAAAGCAAAATTTGAAGCACACCAGCCTGAATTGCTGTTAGACAACAAGTAGTTATCTGTAAAAATGTGAATAAATGGATTAATTAGCCTTCTTTATTCTGTCATAGAACGTACAACATTACGGCTCAGTACAGGCCATAGGGCCCTTGATGTGGCACTTACCTGTGAAACTAATCTGAAGCCCATCTAACCTACTCTATTCTATTTTCATTCATTTGTCTATCCAATGACCATTTAAATGTCTATAAGGTTGGCGAGTCGACAACTGTTGCAGGCAGTGCGTTCCATGCCTCTACTACTCTCTGAGTAAAGAAATTACATCTGACATCTGCTCTATAATTTATCAACCCTCAATGTGAAGCCATACCCACACGTGCTAGCTGTCAAAAAGGCTCTCACTGTCCATCCGATCTGACCCTCTGATTATCTTATAAATCTCAATTAAATCACCTGTCAACCTTCTTCTCTCAAATGAAAACAGCCTCAAGTCCCTTAACCTTTCCTCGTAATACTTACCCTCCATACCAGGCAACATCCTAACAAATCTCCTCTGAACCCTTTCCAAAGCTTCCACGTTCTTCCTATAATGTGGTGACCAGAACTGCATGCAATCCTCCAAGTGCTGACGCACCAGTGATTCAACACTGCCACTCATTCCACAACAGCCACTATTGCTTTGCCATAGTGCAGCTGCAGCATGACTTCATGGTTCCAAAACTCAATCCCTCTGCTAATAAAAGACAACACAACGTATGGCTTCTTAACAGCCCTATCAACTTGGGTGGCAATTTTCAGGGATCTCTGTACAGGGACACCAAGATCCCTCTGCTCATCCACACTATCAAGAATCTGACCATTCATCTACTTGTGTGATTCTCTAATGTGTCATTGAATCATACAGCATGTGGAAACAGACCCATTGGTTCAATCAGTGCACGCTGGCCATAATCCCAAATTATACTAGTCCCACCTGCCTGTGCTTGGCCCATATCCCTCCAAATGTTTCCTATTCATGAACTTATCCAAATATCTTTTAACGTTGTAACTGTATCCACCACTTCCTCTAGCAGTTCATTCCACACACAAACCATTCTCTCTCTAATGAAGTTGCTCTTCCCACCTTTTTAAATCTTTATCCTCCTACCTTAAAAATATGCCCCCTTGATTTCCTCCACCCCAGGGAAAAGGCACCTGTCATTCATCCTCTCGATACCCGTCATGATTTTATAAATCTTTATAAGGTCATCCCTCAATCTCTTATACACCAGTGAAAACAAAGTCCCAGCCTATCCTTATAACTCTCCGGTTTAATAATATTCTTCCTATAACAGTGTGACCAGAACTGAACACAATGCTCCAGAAGAGGCCTCACCAACATCCTGTACAACCTCAAGATGGTGCCTAACTCCTGTACTCAAAGATCCGAGCTATGAAAGCAAGCTTGCTAAATGCCTTCTTAATGTGCATGATGAAGAGAAAAGATCTAAGGGGAGCATTTTGTTAATGTGCTCAAACAATGCTAGTGCATAAAATCAAAAGTTATACTTTCAAGGTAATTTCAAAACAGAGAGTGAGTGGAATCTTCTCCTGCTCCAAGTGACAGGCTTGGATGTAAGAAACACACTTAATTGGGCAGAATAATGGTGTACTCAAACCCTTCCCATCTCGTACAGAGTAAATCTCTGCCCAATTACGTTGGAGGTACATTGCAGAGCTCTCTGTCTGTCAGCTGTAGGGGGGCCTGCCACTGTGGAATTACCAAGAGCTGCTACCCCGTGGGTCACTTGTTACCTGGGAACAGGGGTCCTTGATCAAAGCCAATGGGGGCCTGATCTGCAATGGCATAATGGTAAGGTTCCAGGGCCCCTGGTTAATTTTCTGGGAACATGGGTTCAAATCCCATCTTGACAAATAGTGAAGTTTGAATTTTAAAACAAAAACTGGAACAAGTTAGGTTACACCGTGCCTGCTGGAAATTGTCATTGAAACCCATTGTGGGCGGCACGGTGGCACAGTGGTTAGCACTGCTGTCTCACAGCGCCTGAGACCCGGGTTCAGTTCCCGACTCAGGCGACTGACTGTGTGGAGTTTGCACGTTCTCCCCGTGTCTGCGTGGGTTTCCTCCGGGTGCTCCGGTTTCCTCCCACAGTCCAAAGATGTGTGGGTCAGGTGAATTGGCCATGCTAAATTGCCCGTAGTGTTAGGTAAGGGGTAAATGTAGGGGTATGGGTGGGTCGCGCTTCGGCGGGTCGGTGTGGACTTGTTGGGCCGAAGGGCCTGTTTCCACACTGTAAGTAATCTAATCTAATCTGATTCAGTAATGTCCTTTCGAGAAGGAAGTCTGCCATCCTCACCCGGTCTATCCTACATGTGACTCCAGACCCACAGCAACATGGCTGACTCTTAGTTTCCTTCTGGAAAATAAGGGATAGACAATAAATAATAACACACCTTCACAGGATGTGGATGAATTGAAAAACAAACACAGGAGCTACTTCCCTTACTTCTGATGGCCCCTGCCCTGGGCCCTTTACCACCATATACAAGAATATCCTTCCTCATAAAAATCTAGTCTCATTGTGCTTCACCTTTAGTCAGCCTAAGATTGAAAGGTGAAGGTGATCAGTCACCTAGCTCCCTTAGTCACTCCTGATAATGCAGTGGATAATTTTGTTAATCTAATAGGTGAATTGTTTTGCTTTTAATGTCTCCTCTGAACTGCTGCGTTTCGTCACCTAAGTTTATCTGGCTGTTAGCTGAAAGTTCTGACCTCAGATTAATTCTAATTCGAAGCCATAAAAATTAATGGACACAACCAATTATGCAATTTACCTGGAATCAATTTTAGCAACTTCAGTGAAAATTACATCAAAGCAGCACTCTTTAAACCAAGAACAAAATCGATGGATATTAAAACGAAAGCAAACTGCTGGAAGTCTGAATGAAAACCAACAGGTACTTGCTTTTGCCAAGGGTCACTTTTGCCAGAGGCAGTCATGGAGTTCAGGGGAGAGTTTTGACCTGCTCTTTCGTTTACCCTTCAAATAACAATTGGGTGGATTGGAATGTTAAAACAGCAGCTAACACAAATCCAAAGGCAGCCCACCACAAATGCGCTCATTGTTGGTTTTTAGTGGTGGCAGGGAGCCAGGGGTTTGGGTGAGCAGACCATTCTCAGGAGGTAAAGTTTTAATGATTCCATCTGCCTTCTTTTCTTCTCACTCTGGTTTAATCCTGGCTGACCATGTTTCCCAGAGCTAGAAGGCAGCTAGAGGGCAGTGAGGACTGTTAGATTCAATAGCTGATTGTCTTTTCAGCACTGCTTGCGGGTCAGGAGCATGTCTTACTCTGGTTACCAAGCTCACCTGTAAACCAAGCCATTGGTCATCCAACTCATCCTCCTGCCACAATCACTGTCTGGTCTTTCTGATCTCTTCTCACCTGCTCCAACCCGTAACCTTTTAATCTCACCTATCCTCATTCTCCTGATCCCTCGAGCAACTGACCTCCGCTCCACTCCTGAACTCTGATCTTCTCCACCTTGACCCTTTCAATCTACATTCCTGCTTTCTGCCCTAATCATGGCAAGTATCAACTCCAGTCTCCCAGCCTGCCTCGATCCCTTGCAGTTTGCCTACTAGCGTAACAAGTCCATGGCAGACACCATTTCCCTGTGTCTGCACACATCCCTGGAACATCTGGATAATAAGGATACTTACATCAGGTTTCTACTTACCAACTACAGCTCCAGCTTCAACACTATAATCTTAATCAAACTAATCTCCAAACGGAGATCTCAACTCCGCCCTCTGCAACTCAGTTTCCTGACCCATAGATCGCCATCAGTGAGGATAGACAACAGCATCTCCTCCATCATAATCCTCAACATCAGTGTCCCACAAGGATGCACTCCCTGTACACTCATGACTGTGTGGCCAAATTTCATCTGAATGTCATCTACAAGTTCACTGATGCCACCACCATTGTAGGCCGAATATCAAACATTGATAAGACAGAATACAGGAAAGAGATAGAATGCAGGGTGATGTGCTGCAAAGATAACAGTCTGTCCCTCACTGTCAGAAAAATTAAAGATTGGATCATCAACTTCAGGAAACAAGGAGGAGGGCATGCTCCAATCTATATTAATGGAGCTGAGGTGGAGATGGTTGAGAGCACCAAGTTCCTAGGAGCAACGATAACTGACAACCCGTGCTGGACTACACATGTTGATGTGATAGTCAAGAAACACAACAACATCTCTTCTTCCTCAGGAGGCTAAAGAAATTCAGCATGGCCATAAGGACCCTCACCAACCTTTATAAATGCACCACAGAAAGCATTCTATCTGGATGCATCACAGCTTAGTACAGGACTGTAAAAAACTACAGAGTTGTTCATCACGCAAGCCAACCTTCCATCCATTGACTATGTCTACACTTCCGCTGCTGCAAGAAGTCAGACAATATCATCAGAGACCCGTCCCACCCCGATTATAATCTCTTCCACCTTCTTCTGTCAGACAGAAGATACAAAAGTTTAAACACACGTACCACCAGTCTCAAGAACAGCTCCTTCCCCACTGGTACTAGACCTCTGAACAGACATCTCAACTTTCAGATCTTCCATTTTGTACAACTTCTGTGCAGTTATAGCTTTGCATGCCTTGCTCTGTTCAATCAGTCTATGATTTGCCTATACTGCATGCAAAACAAAACTTTTCACTGTGCTTAGGTACATGTGACAATAATAAATCAAATCAAAAATCCTCCTCTAAGTCTTCACTTCTTGTCTGGCCTTCAAATCTCCTCTCTTATCAACCTGATCACCAGTCTTCCCAACCAGCCACCCCTGCCCCACCACGCACAGAGTCCAGCCTCTGTTTTCCCTAAGCCTAAGCATCCCTCCATCATTCTTCTGTACTCTCCGGAGACTCGGTAACACAAGCTTTCTCATCTTGCTAGCTTAATCTGGCTGTGACTGGAAACAGAAAGAAAATAATCTTCATGTCCTACTGTTAAAAAGAACAGAACCCTGACAGGGATGCATTTTATTTTAAACACACAGTAACAGCTTCTCTTCCTCCCAGCTTCCAAAATATTGGGATTGACAAGCTTCCTTAACCATCTGATTTTCTTTATTCTTTAATCGGAAGTGGCCATCATTGGCAAGGCCAGCACTTATTAACTGCTCCGAACTGCCTTTGCTGAGCCACTTCAGATGGTAGTTACGATCACATTAATCATTGTGCTAAAAAACATTGCTCAGGGTCTGGAGTACAGGTGCACAATCCTTTATCCGAAATGCTCAGGGCCAGCTGGTTTTCGGAATTCAGAATCTTTCGACTTTCAGAATGAGTGACAGTTTGATTGTGAAATTTTTAAAGATCTTACCAGAGGACCAGACTCCCTGAGTAAAACAGGCCTTGAAGCAGAATTGATGCCTGCCAGTGAGTGACACGCATCGCGTGGGTGTCATCTTGGGTTATCTGCACGTCAAACAACCTTGTTAATGAGAAAAAAACTTGATGAGGAAACCTTCGGATTTTGGAGCTTTTCGGATTTTGGAATTTCAGATAAAGGGTTGTCTATCTGTACAAAGAGGCCAGACTGGGTCAGGAGAGCAGATCTCATTTCCTGAAGGACTTTAGTGACTCTGATGGGACTTTTACAACCATCAATGATGGTTTCATAATCGCCATGGGCGGCACGGTGGCACAGTGGTTAGCACTGCTGCCTCACAGTGCCTGAAGACCCGGGTTCAATTCCCGACTCAGGCGACTGACTGTGTGGAGTTTGCACGTTCTCCCCGTGTCTGCGTGGGTTTCCTCCGGGTGCTCCGGTTTCCTCCCACAGTCCAAAGATGTGCGGGTCAGGTGAATTGGCCATGCTAAATTGCCCGTAGTGTTAGGTAAGGGGTAATGTAGGGGTAGGGGTGGGTTTCGCTTCGGCGGGTCGGTGTGGACTTGTTGGGCCGAAGGGCCTGTTTCCACACTGTAAGTCTAATCTAATCACTGAGGCTAGTTTAATATTCTACTGAGATTTGAACCCATGTTTCCAAAGCACTGATCTGGCCATTTGGATTATTAATCTAAAGACTCTATCATTGCATCCACTTCTCTCATCCACGGACAGTGCAAGATCTTGTGTTTTTCAAATATTTTGTTTGGGAGGTCTGAGTAGATGTTGAGTGGGTTATGGCAGCTGAGCCACTCGTATCGTCGTTGAGTGCTGAAGGAGGCCATCCAACTTCTCATGTCTGTAACGTCTCTTCAAAGAGCTATTCAATCAGTGCCATTCCACTGGCCTTTCCTTTGAGCCCTTCAAGTACCTATCCAAGCCTCTTTTGAAAGTGATCATTGAAATTGCTTCTATCACTTCTGGCAGTGTAGTTCGTAAAGCTTTTTTTAATTGTTCTAACTTAAATCATTTCTGATTGCGAGCAGAGTCTGAGTGGGGGCAATTTTTGCCAAGGATTCCTTGTGATAAGATGAAGACCTCATTCACAAATCAGCAGGCGAGAGACTGAGCTGAGTAGCGCTACAATCAATGGAACAGGAGGAGGTTCTTCAGCTTGGTTACATCAAGTTCAGAAAGGTACCGAACGCCGTCGAACGCCAAACAAGAAGAAGGAGCTCGATCATTGTCAACCAGGAAGATCCTCCATAATCTTATCCCATGTCGCCACCATCATTACAAGGTACTTTCAGCCAATTTTGTTGACTGGACATGACCCTTGTCAAAGTTGACATTTCAAGCATAAGCTTTTCATCAGGAGCATTTCTATGTTTCACATTCCTGATGAAGAGCTTATGCTCGAAACATCGACTCTTCTGCTCCTCGGATGCTGTGCTTTTCCAGCGCCACACTTTTCGACTCTGATCTCCAGCATCTGCAGTCCTCACCTTCTCCTCCTGGACATGGGCCTCTAGAACAATGAGAATACCTGGCATACCAAGGCTATATGCCCTGACATCAGACCAGCATTAGTCTGATGACCTATTCACCAAAGCTGGAAGCTTCCCTTGCCATTGTGTTCCAGTACATTGGAATCTACCCAGCACTGTAGAATAGAGTAGGTTTTATTTGTCATTTCCACCATATACATCTGATACAGTAAAAATGCGACAGCGTTTCTCCAAGAACAGGGTGCTACATGGACAGCACAAACCACACGTTCATGCACGGCATTAAGTGTGTAAGAAATGCAAAACACTTAAGTTACAGTGTAATAGATAAATGAAAAATAATAAATTGACCAGAACATTTCTATCTATATACAGACTGCACAAATGGTCACCTTACAGCTGAGAAGGTTCAGAGAAGATTTGATAGATGTTTAAAATCATGATGGAATCAGACAAAGTCAATAAAGAGAAAACAGTTTCCAATGACTACAGGATCATTGATCATCAGAGGTCACAGATTTAAAGCAATTGATGAAAGATCTGAGGCAACACAGATAAACATTATGTGCACAGCGAGTTACTGTGATATAGAATGCTCTGTTGAAACAATAGGGAGATAACAGATCAGTGATTGCCTTCAGAATGGAATGGATACAGGTAAAGGAGTCACCAGTGTGCAGGCTTTTGGGGATGGAGTGAGTTAAAGGCATTGAAGTGTAAGAGTAGCCATGATTGTAATGAATGGCAGGACAGGCTTGATGGGCTGAATGTCTACTTGATTGCCATGATTCTATGATTCCCTGTTACTGGTCAGGTTAGATTATAGAATCAGGGAGTAAGGGGGTGGGGGTGTAGGGGGGGGGGGGGAGGGGGATGGGTTGTTGACGAAGTTTCAAAAGCAAAATCCTCCAGGAAGAATCATCTCCGGTTAAGATTAATATTATGGTATGCACCTAACACTACGGGTAATTTAGCATGGCCAATTCACCTAACCTGCACATCTTTGGATTGTGGGAGGAAACCAGAGCACCCGGAGGAAACCCACACAGACACAGGGAGAATGTGCAAACTCCACACAGACAGTCACACGAGGCTGGAATCAAATTTAGGTTCCTGGTGCTGTGAGGCAGCAGTGCTAACCACTGAGCCACCATACCACACCCAAGACATCGAAACGCAGAAAATAGGAAACAGAAGAAAAGCAAATGTCCTCAGAAAAGAAATGATGAAGAAAGCTGCTAGTTTGTTGCTAGAATGGAATTAGTTCATTAAAAGTCCTCAGGGAAGGGTGAGGGAGTGACTTTCTGTCTCAGGAGGAGAGATTGAATAGGTTGGGTCTGCATTCATTGGTCCTTTGAAGAATAAGATGAGATATTGAAAAATAGGATTCTTAAGAGACTTGACAAGGTACATCTGGAAACATTGTTTACTCCTTGTGAGAGAGTCTAGGACCAAAAGGCATTAGGAGTTGTTCCATTTAGGACGAAGATGTGGAGGAATTTCTTCTGAGTGGAGTAAACCTGCGGAATTCTTTACCACAGAGACCTCATTAAATACATTCTCAAAGCTGAAAGTGATCGATTTGTATCCGTCAGGGAATCAGGGGTTATGGCAAAAACGCAGGAAAGTGGAGTTGAGGATGATCAGATCAGCTATGATGTCACTGAGCGGTAGATCAGACTCGATGAACTAAACAGCCTCTTTTTTTACTACATCTTATGGGCTCGTGTGATTGTCACTGAAGTAATAGCAGAAAAAAACAATCGCAACATCCACGGATTCAGGCTTAGGAGCAGGAGTAGATCATTTGATAAAAATCCTGGTTGCTCATACAGTGGTCTCAGCGTCAGTTTTCTGTATGCCCCCTTTTTGTATGAGGTAACAGTGACAGGGTGTTAATGTGAATGCAACATTCACACACAGACACCACACAGTATGTGGGCAGAGCCAAACTGTTCTACTTGAGCTTTCGGCGGGAGCAGATGTATCTGTACCAACTCGTGAAGGTCTTATGAATCTTGTACTGCCAAATATAGTGGGACATTTTATTATTACCTAAGAATAGCTCCTCTTCTGTAGACACTTTATAGCTGTGTATCCAATATCCACTGATCACTGAACTAACCCAAGGCAAACGAAGACTGGTGCTAGTGACCTATTTCAAACGGCCCTTCCCCAGTGCCACATCCAATCCAAAGTGGCAAATACCACAAGGTACTGGTCCTAGGATAACTGCAGATGCTGCAGATCAGAAACAAAGACAGAATTTTTTGGAAAAACTCAATAGGTCTGACTGAATCTGTGGGAAGAAAGCAGAGTCAATGTTTCAAGGCCGCTACCATTCATCAAAATGTCTTCAGTTCTGGTCGGAAACTGCTTCCTTCCCAAAGATGCTGCCAGACTGGCTGAGTTTCTCCAGCAATTTCTGTTTCTATATTGGTACCAGGCATGGTCATCTGGGTTGCAATGGTATCGAGCTGACTCTTACCATGAGAAGACATCCAGAAGAAAAGATTTCAGGCAAGTGATATCAAGCAACACTTTTACTGTTTGAAAGTGGTGTGTATGGCGTGGAGAGGGTGGGGAAGCAAGGCAGAGGTAAAGGCATATATAATCAGAAAGTTAGATATTGTTCTGTACAGCTATCGCTTGGGGACTCCAAGAATTGTTATTGTTATCTGCTCGTTGTCAGTGTTAAAGGCTTGACTTCACAAAGGAGAACTTGGAATGGGAAAGGGAGGATCTTGTTGTTGTCAAATTTGAAGCAAACAACAAAGGTAGAATAAGGAGGGAGCTGTAATGAAGTCAACGTATTGTCAAACTGATCAGTAAGCTGAACTTATGACTCAATGGTTAACATTGGAGATGGGGGTTATGGTGCTTGAGGCATTGGCACCAGTACTGAGGAAAGAGAGAGTGATTCAATTGGCTCCATTTAAACCAGACTGGCATCAGTCCGAGCACATTATATTGCCATAGCAATTGCTAAGGCTTCAAACTGATGGGAAGGGTTCAAATGAGGGAAAATGCATTAATCTAAAGAAAAAATACGAGCAGTGTGACAATTTTTCTCAATATAAAGAATGTGACAGCAAAGAACAGAAAGTTTAATGGCACTCTATTAAGGTCTAATCCGGTAACAATCTCAGGATAAGAGGATGGCATACATAGCAATGATGAGTAGATGTTTCTTCACTGACTGAGATTTTGGAACTCTCTCCCCCAGGGAGCTGCGGATACTCAGTCATTGCCTAGATTCAAGGTTGAATTCTAAGGGAATCCAGTGGTACAAGAATCCAGCAAAACGTTCTGGATGAATAGTGAAGATCAGCCATGAACTTATGGAATGACAAAGCAGGGATCACATGGTTTAATCCAGCTTCCATTATGTTCAAGATTTATCCCTCAATTAACATTACTGAAATGGATTACTCAGACAATGGTGAGTGAGGGGTGGTGGGAGGAGAGGTGAGGGGAGATGATGGCATGTTAATGCCACTGAGCTGGTAACTCAGAGACAAAAAGCCTGCAGATGCTGGAATCTAAAGTGGACAAACAGGAGGCTGAAATCAACTAGGTGAAAGTGAGGACTGCAGATGCTGGAGGTTAAAGTTGAGAGGGCAGTGCTGGAAAAGCACAGCTGGTCAGGCAGCATCCCTGGAGCAGGAGAATAAAAGTTTTGGGCATAAGCCCTTCATCAGGAATGAGGCTGGGAGTCTCGGGGTTGAAGACATAAATGGGGGGGGGGGATGGGGCTGGGGAGAAGGTAGCTGAGAGTGCAATAGGTGGATGGAGGTGGGGATGACGGTGATAGATCGGAGAGGAGAGTGGATTGGATAGGTGGGATAGGTAGGACAAGTCATGAGGTGGTGCTGAGTTGGAAGGTTGGAACTGGAACAAGGTGGGGGAAGGGGAAATGATGAAACTGGTGAAATCCACATTGATGCCCTGGGGTTGAAGGGTCCCGAGGCAGAAGACGAGGTGTTCTTCCTCCAAGCATCGGGTGGTAAGGGAGTGGCGATCGAGGAGGCCCAGGACCTGGATGTCCTTGGCGTAATGGGAGGGGGAGTGGAAGTGTTCAGCTATGGGGTGTTGGGGTTGGTTGGTGCAGGTGTCCCAGAGATGTTCGCTGAAGCACTCTGTGAGTAGACAGAGGCTGGAAGGCTGAAAGAACACAGCAAGCCAGATCAGGGCTTCTTCAGGGCTGGGGGTGGAGGTAGGAGGAGCTGCAGATAAAGAAAAAGTGGGGAAGGGTTATAGATTTTTCACTACCTCACCACTTCTTCCCTCTCCCCACCTAGAATCCTTCCCCCACTCCATTTACTTGTAGCTCCTCCTACCTGAAGAAGGGTTATACCCAAAACGTCAACTTCGTGGGCGGCACGGTGGCACAGTGGTTAGCACTGCTGCCTCACAGCGCCTGAGACCCGGGTTCAATTCCCGACTCAGGCGACTGACTGTGTGGAGTTTGCACGTTCTCCCCGTGTCTGCGTGGGTTTCCTCCGGGTGCTCCGGTTTCCTCCCACAGTCCAAAGATGTGCGGGTCAGGTGAATTGGCCATGCTAAATTGCCCGTAGTGTCAGGTAAGGGGTAAATATAGGGGTATGGGTGGGTTGCGCTTCGGCGGGTCGGTGTAGACTTGTTGGGCTGAAGGGCCTGTTTCCACACTGTAAGTAATCTAATCTAATCTAAAACATACTTCTCCACCTCCTGATGCTGCCTGGCTTGCTGTGCTCTTCCAGCCTCCTGCTTGGTCACTTTGGTAATCCAGAGGTCAATGCTGTAGGGTCAAAGGTGCTGGCTTTTAAATACAAGTAATTCTCGGGGAACACACACTTTGGCAGCACAATTTGCTTATAAGGTCACTAATCAATGGCAGGGTTGCAGCATTAGTCGTTTTCGGCGCTTCGTTCTGTGTGCAGGTGCTGATGTCAGCCTCTGACAGAACAGCTTTTTATGACAGTTAATGCCTTGAGTTCACACCTCTCCACAGAGGCTGCCAGACCTGCTGATGTTTCACTGCCATCTTCTGAATACAAGTTCTGGGTTGTAACAAACAACATAACAGACCCTGCAACACAGAATGACTGCTATCTCATAGAAATACTGCCATTCTTTGTTTATTTCTGTCACAAAGCATGGAGCATTGCTGATTTAAGGTTTAAACCAAGGTATCAATCACTCTTTTCTAATTCTGATGTGATGCACAAAGGGCAATGAATCAGCTTCAATCTTCTGCAGAAAGACAGGACTTGCATTTGTGCTGAATCTTTTGCAAACTTCGGATTTTTCAAAGTGCTCTTCAAGTCTGAGGAAATAGCGGAGGCGTTGGTTGAGATCTTTCAAAAGTCACTGGAGTCAGGGAAAGTCCCGGATGATTGGAAGATCGCTGTTGTAACCCCCTTGTTCAATAAAGGATCAAGACAAAAGATGGAAAATTATAGGCCAATTAGCCTAACCTCAGTTGTTGGTAAAATTCTAGAATCAATCATTAAGGACGAGGTTTCTAAATTCTTGGAAGAGCAGAGTCAGATTAGAACAAGTCAACATGGATTTAGTAAGGGAAGGTCGTGCCTGACAAACCTGTTGGAATTCTTTGAAGAGGTGTCAAGTAGGTTAGACCTGGGAAACCCAGTGGATGTGGTCTATCTAGACTTCCAAAAGGCCTTTGATAAGGTGCCACATGAGAGGCTGCTGAGCAAGGTGAGGGCCCATGGTGTTCGAGGTGAGGATTGGTATGGATTGAGGATCGGCTGTCTGACAGAAGGCTGAGAGTTGGGATAAAAGGTTCTTTTTCAGAATGGCAGCCAGTGACAAGCGGTGTCCCGCAGGGTTCAGTGTTGGGGCCGCAGCTGTTCACGTTATATATTAATGATCTGGATGAAGGGACTGGGAGCATTCTAGTGAAGTTTGCCGATGATACGAAGTTAGGTGGACAGGCAGGTAGTACTGAGGAAGTGGGGAGGCTGCAGAAGGATCTAGACAGTTTGGGAGAGTGGTCCAGGAAATGGCTGATGGAATTCAACGTGAGCAAATGTGAGGTCTTGCACTTTGAAAAAAAGAATACAAGCATGGAATACTTTCGAAACGGTGAGAAAATTCGTAAAGCCAAAGTACAAAGGGATCTGGGAGTGCTAGTCAAGGATTATCTAAAGGTAAACATGCAGGTTGAGTCCGTGATTAAGAAAGCGAATGCAATGTTGTGACTTATCTCAAGAGGGTTGGAATATAAAAGCAGAGATGTGCTACTGAGACTTTATAAAGCTCTGGTTAGGCCTCATTTGGAGTATTGTGTCCAGTTTTGGTCCCCACACCTTAGGAAGGACATACTGGCACTGGAGCGTGTCCAGCGGAGATTCACACGGATGATCCCTGGAATGTTAGGTCTAACATACGAGGAACAGCTGAGGATCCTGGGATTGTATTCATTGGAGTTTAGAAGATTAAGGGGAGATCTAATAGAAACTTACAAGATAATACATGGCTTGGAAAGGGTGGACGCTAGGAAATTGTTTCCGTTAGGTGAGGAGAGTAAGACCCGTGGATACAGCCTTAGAATTAGAGGGGGTCAATTCAGAACAGAAATGCGGAGACATTTCTTCAGCCAGAGGGTGGTGGGCCTATGGAATTCATTGGCGCAGAGTGCAGTCGAGGCCGGGACGCTAAATGTCTTCGAGGCAGAGATTGATAAATTCTTGATGTCACAAGGAATACACGGTGAGAATGTGGGTAAGTGGAGTTGAAATGCCCATCAGCCATGACTGAATGGCGGAGTGGACTTGATGGGCCGAATGGCCTTACTTCCACTCCTATGTCTTATGGTCTTATGGTCTTAAGTCGAGTCATTGCTGTAAAACTGGAAACCCAGCGGCCAATTTACCCACAATATGACTCCACAAAGATTGAGTGGACATTCACTGAGGGATTAATAGTGTCGAGATATAGCTCCCCAGTTCTTCAAAGTTATGAGGTTGGGCAGGGCCTTGGATTATTATTTCATCTGACCATCTCCAACGTGCAACCTATGCAATGGACTGGAAAGACAATCTGAAGCATGTATTTGAGTGTTTAAAATGAGACTGGAGCTCAGCTGTCTGTTTTTGAGGCAAAATACCACTCATTGAGCTTTTGCAGTTCCTTTTCATCTCCCAAGGTTGATGAGAGTCCAATCGTTGGATGCGTGTGGGAACAGGAATATTACATTTATTATTCATCTCTCATTTATGGTCCCAGCACACCAACACTCAATTTGAAAAACTTTGTTCTTGTGTACAAATTCCTCAATGTCCCTGGCCTTCCCTGTGACTGCAATTTCCTGCCATCCCATAACCTTCTGAGAAGTTATTATTGAACCAGATTAATTTTCCTGATGAAGGGCTACGGCCCGAAACATCGATTTTCCTGCTCATCGGATGCTGTCTGATCTGCTGAGCTTTTCCAGCAACACACTCTCAACGCTGACATACAGCATCTGCAAACCTCACTGTCTCCTAATTTTTGTGATAGTCAATGATAGTTTCTGACTTAGATTTTTTTTAAATTGGCTTTCAGGGACTTGAACCACTGTCCCTCTTGGCATAAGTCTGGGGGCCATTGGATTACTAGCCAACTGTGGTTTCTTGTGTATCCCCACTATTGCCTTCAAAAGCTATCATTCTCTCTCTCTTTCTTTCTCTCTCTCTTTCTCTCCCTCTCTCTCTTCTTTATGCTGTTCTTTAAGACACTTCTTCCTGGATCAAGGTTTTAGGCACCAGCCCATCCATATCAAATGAAAGCAATGGAGAGGGAGGTGAGTACTGCAGATGCTGGAGCCATCAGGATCGAAAAGTGTGGCGCTGGAAAAGCACAGCCAGTCAGGCAGCATCTGAGGAGCAGGAGAGTCAATGTTTCGAACATAGGCTCTTCAGTAGAAATGATGAAGTCCTGATGAAGAGCTTACATTCGTAACATCGACTCTCCTGCTCCTCGGATACAGCCTGACCGGCTGTGTTTTTCCAGCACCACACATTTTGACAAATGAAAACAATATGTTAGAGGAACTCAGCAGATCTGGCAGCCACTGTGCAGCGAGAAACAGATAACGTTTAGAATTGGATATGACTTAGCCCAACCATCACAACCTCTTGGCTCAGTGTTAGTTTTCAACCTGAGCATACTGACAGGTAGATGGGAGCATAGTGCTATTGTCACTGAGCTAATGATCCATGGGCCCAGGCTAATGCCAAGGGGGACATTGGTTCAAGTCTCTGACATTTATTGGAATTGAAATCTAATTTAAAAATAAAATCTGTTATGGACCAGACCAGACCCCTCATAACATTTCGAGAAGGAACCCAGACCCTACCCTTGCTAGTTGTTTTAAGCAGGCCATTCCAGGAGAGAGCTGAAAATGTGTTGCTGAAAAAGCGCAGCAGGTCAGGCAGCATCCAGGGAACAGGAGATTTGATGTTTCGGGCATAAGCCCTTCTTCAGGAGGGCTTATGCCCGAAATATCGAATCTCCTGTTCCCTGGATGCTGCCTGACCTGCTGCGCTTTTTCAGCAATACATTTTCGGCTCTGATCTCCAGCATCTGCAGACCTCACTTTCTCCTCATTCCAGGAGAGATGCAGCTGGTTAAACCACTTGGTTTTAACCAAAACAGAATTAATTTACAAGGTCACCAAATGAAATACAAACAAAAGAGAACAGAATAAAGAATAACTTAACCTCTCCAAAAACCCAGCAGATTATGCCAACTGAATGATACTGTTCCAAATACTTGCAATAATCCCCATTAACACCTCTTGGCATAATCAGTAAAATCAAACAAAGGTTCCTACAGGAGATAAGTCAGAGAGAGATCAGGGTGGATCTGCTTCTTTGGGTCCAGCAGCTTTTTTCCACATTACTGCTAAAATCCAAACCAAGAGAGAAAAGCTGAGTTGGGAGAACTGGCAGCTCCCCTTTCATTGTACAAGTATCTTTTTTTCAAAAACTTGAAAGCCTTTTCACTGAGGCAGTATCTGCTAGCCACAATTAAACTGGCCCTAAAACCCTTCAATGTCGATTTTTCGGAGTTTGTGTCTTTTAGGAGCTCTATGAAGAAAAAAAACCAAGGGCAACAGAACCCTGTTAAAGGAGCAGCCTTGTCATAAGGCCAAGCAGCTTATGTAGCTATCAGTGACTATCATAACCATTAATCTGGTTCACCAATGTAATTTTAGGGAAGGCAATCTACCTACCCTGCATGTGAGTATAGATCTGCAGGTCAATAATCCTAAGACTTCTGCCATTCACTGTATAATTTCCATCGGTACTTGACCTTCTAAAAGGCATCACTTCACATTTGTCTGAATTAAACGCCATCTGCCATTCTTCTGCCAATTCCTCCAACTGATCTATATCCTGCTGTATCCTCTGACAATCTTCCTCACTATTCCTCACAACTCCACCAATATTTGTATCGTCTGCAAACTTATTAATTAGACCAGCCACGTTTTCCTCCAAATTGTTTATGTAGACCATGAACAGCAGAAATCCCAGCACCGATCCCTGTGGAACACCACTAGTCACAGCCCTTCATTCGAAAAGCATCTTTCCACCGTTACCCTCTGTCTCCAATGACAAGGCCAAACACTGGTTTGGAAATCCATTCAATTTGTGATGGCTGACATCTAATTAAAGAATAGATATTTTAAAAATATGAAGCACCTTTGGAGGTTTTACTACACTTAAATAGTAGTTGAATAGCCAATGTTGTCCCCGTGTTTAAAAGGGTAGTAGGGGTAACCCAGGAAATTACAGGCCTGTAAGTCTCATGTCAGTGTTAGGGAAATTATTGGGATAGATTCTTAGGGACAAGATCGATATGCATTTAGAAGTAACTGGCTTTATTCATGATAGACAGCATGGTTTTGTGGACTAAATCATCCTCACTAACCTGACTGGGTTTTGTGAGGAGATGATGAAGATGTTTGATGAAGCAGTTGCCTACATGGACTTCAGTAAAGCCTTTAACAAGGTCCCTCATGGCAGACTGGTACAAAAGGTTTTGTCACGTGGTATGAGGGTGACCTGGCAAGATGGGTACAGAACTGGCTTAGTCATAGGAGACAGAGGGTAGCGGTGGAAGGATGCTGTTAGGAATGGAGGATTGTGACTAGTGGTGTTCCACAGGGATCAATGCTGCGACCTCTGCTGTTGTGGTCTCCATAAATGATTTGGAGGAAAATGTGGATGGTCTAATTAGCAAGTTTGCAGACATCAAAGATCGGTGGAGTTGCAGATCCTGGGGAAGATTATCAGAGGATGCAGCAGGATATAGATCAGTTGGAGGAATTGGCAGAAAAATGGCAGATGGAGTTTCATTCATCAAATGTGAGGTGATGCTTTTGGAACGTCAAGTACAGGTGGAAATTATACAGTGAGTGACCAAACCCTTAGGAGTATTGATATGTAGAGGGATCTGGGTGTGCAGGTCCCCAGGCCACTGATGGTGGCAGCACAAGTAGATAAGGTAATAGAAAAGACTTATAGCATGCTTACATTTATTGGGAGTGGCATAAAGTATTTGAATAGACAAGTTATGTTGCAGCTTTATGGAAACTTAGTTAGACCACACTTGGAATGTTTCATACAATTCTGGTCACCGCACTACCAGAAGGATGTGGATGCTTTGGAGAGGGTGCAGAAAAGATTTACCAGGATGTTGCCTGGCATGGAGGATTTTAGCTATGAAGAAAAGTTGGATAGACTGTGTTATATTTCACTGGAATGCAGGAGGTTGAGGGGTGACCTAATAGAAGTTTATAAGATTGTGAATGACATGGAAAGAGTGAAAAGCAGGGGGCTTTTTCCCAGGGTGGAGGGGTCAGTTACTAAGGGACACAGATTCGGGATGCAAGGGGTGAAATTTTAAAAGAGTTGTGCGAGGCAAGTTTTTCATACGAAGATTGGTGAGTGCCTGGAATATGCTGCCAGAGAAGATGGTGGGAGCATTCACAATAGCAGCATTCAAGATGGGCCTGGACAAATACATGAACAGGAAGGGAATATAGGGCTATGGATCTTGGAAGTGAAGAGTGTTTTAGTATGGAAGGGAAAAATATGTTAGCACAGGCTTGGAGGAGCGAAGGGCCTATTCATGTGCTATATTGCTTTTTGTTCTTTGAAGTTTCTAAATGAGGTCACATAGCTATTTACTCAGCTGAGGGTTGGCCAGATTTACAATTTAACTTGAGCAGACAGCTATTCAAACCTATTTGGACCTGATCATTTTCTGACAGGGAGTTTCTAATCCTGACTGTTAAAAAGCTGAGGTGACAGGCTGCTGTGTTCAAAAAAGTAATAGGTCACAGCGTGTCAGCAAAGAGTGAGAAATGGGAGTAGAAATCTATCACAGAAAACATAAATTAGCACAGCAGGTAGGCTGCTGGCTTTTTGTTTCACTTACTCAAGGAAAGGTCTTCCTGCTGTAAAAGCTTTGTTGTGGGCCATTGCTTAAACCACTCAACAGAAAACTGGATGAAGTCACGAATTAAATACAATACGGTTCTGTTGACCGTGATAAACTGCAGTAAACCACAAAGAAATTAAAATCTTATTTAGCTCATCCCTCCTCAGTATCCAAGACTTGACATGCCTTCCAGGTGAAACAGCAATTTGCCTGCACTTAGTCAGAGAGTAATGTAGCATAGGAACAGGCCCTTCGGTCCAACCAGTCCATGCTGACCATAATTCCAACTAATCTAGTCCCATCCGCCTGTGCTTGGCCCCTATTGCTCCAAATATTTCTTATGCAAGTACTTATCTAAATGTCCTTTAAACATTGTAAGGGTACCCATATCTCCCACTTTCTCTGGAAATTCATTCCACACACAAACCACTTATGAAAACAAAAATTGCCTGTCATGCCTTTTATAAACCTCTCTCCTTTCGCCTTAAAAATATGCCTCCTAGTCTTGAAATCCCCCAACCTAGGGAATTCTGCCATTCTCCTAATTTATACGCCTCTTTATTTCATGAATCTCTGTGAGGTCACCTCTCAATCTCCTAACGTCTGGTGCAAAATGTCCCAGCCCGTCCAGGTTCTCCTTATAACTCAAGCTCTCTGTTCCCAGCAACATCCTGGTAAATCTCATCTGAATCCTCTCAAGCTTAATAAAATCCTTCCTAGATCATGGTGACCAGAACTGGACACAGTACTGCAGGAGTGGCCTCTCTTCAGTCAATCTAATCTGATATCTGGCGGCTTGGACGAGTTGGACCAACAGGTCTGTTTCCGTGCTGTACAACTCTATTGTGTGAATGATCTCGGACTCTACTGTGCGTTAATTATGCTTGATGTCATCTCCTCCATACTGCCGAGGTGAAATTCAGGCAGGGTGATCACTTTATGAAGCAACTCCGCTCCATCCTCAAAAATGGCCCTGAGCTTCCAGATTTCTGCCAATTCAGCACTTTGGTCTTTCTACACCAACGTTTGTTTCAGGTCTTCATGCAAGTGCTCCAGCAAACTGGAGGAACAATGTCTTGTCTTCCAGCTGGGTACCTTACAGCTCTAACTTATTTCCTTACTTGTCTATTTTGGCACCTAAAATGACACCAGGAATGGGGACATTGCAAACTTTTCACTGTACTCCTGTACTTGAGTACATGTGACAATAAAGTCTAACATCTAAAAAAAAGCCTTCAGCACTCATCATTGAGTTTAACAGTTTCAGAATGTGAATACTTCCCTTCACGTTTGTTTATGCACCCCTAATGTCCTTGTTGCAGTTGTCGCCATCCGCAAAGACCGTTCCCTCCGTGACTACCTGGTCAGGTCCACACCCCCCAACAACCCACCCTCCCCTCCCGGCACCTTCCCCTGCCACCACAGGAATTGCTAAACCTGAGCCCATACCTCCTCCCTCACCTCCATCTAAGGCCCCATCAAAGTTTTACCTGTATATCCACCAATATCATTTATTGTATCCGTTGCTCCCGAAGCGGTCTCGGTTACATTGGGGAGACTGGACACCTTCTCGCAGAGTGCTTCAAGGAACATCTCCAGGACACCTGCACCAATCAACCCCACCGCCCCGTGGCTGAACATCTCAATTCCCCCCTCCCACTCTGCCGAGGACATGCAGGTCCTGAGCCTCCTCCACCGCCACTCGATGCCTGGAGGAAGGACACCTTATCTTCACCAGTTTCCTCATTTCCCCTCTCTCCACTTTACCCCAGTTCCAAACTTCCAGCTCAGGACAATCCCCATGACCTGTCCCATCTTGTTAATCTTCCTTCCCACCTATCCGTTCTGACCTATCACCTTTACCCCTTCCTCCATCCACGTATTGCACTTGCAACTGCCTTCTTCCCACCCCCTCCCATTTATCTCTCCACGCCCTAGGCTCACAGCCACATTCCTGATGAAGAGCTTTTGCCCGAAACATTGATTTTTCTGCTCCTCGGATGCTGCCTGACCTGCTGTGCTTTTCAGCACTACTCTAACCTTGACCTCCCCCCCCCCCACCCCCAAGACAGTGAGATTCTTGTTAAAATGGAAAGCAGACACTGTCAACAAAAAATGATATAAAAATCAAAAGGCCGTCCCTTTGGCGTTCTTGTTGCCTCTGAGGTTTCACTAGTCTCGTCTGACAATAAGCCAGTAAAACACCAGGAATCATGAGCATTGGTAGGGAGAATAGCCAAGGTCTTTTCCCAGGGTAGGGGAGTCCAAAACTAGAGGACATAGATTTATGTGAGGGGGAAAGATTTAAAAGGGACCTAAGCGGCAACTTTTTCCACACAGAGGGTGGTGTGTATATAGAAAGAGCTGCTAGAGGAAGTGGTGGAGTGGGTATAATTACAACAGTCAAAACGCATCTGGGTGGGTATATGAATAGGAAAGGTTTACAGAGATATGGGTCAATTGCTGGCTAATTGGATTAAGTCAAATTGGGAAGATGGGTCAGCATGGAGATGTTGGACCCAAGGGTCTGTTTCCATGCTGTATATCTGTAAGACTCTATGATTCATAGAAAATAGGAGCAGGCTTAGGCCATTTGGCCCTTTGAGCCTGTTCTGTCATTCATTACGATCATGGATGGTCATCCAACCCAGTACCCTGTTCCCATGTCCTCCCCATGCCCTTTGATTTCTTTAGCCCTAGTTAGTGGCACATGCCACATGAATAAATAATAAAAGAAAGTTCTCTTGTCGATTGGTGAAAACTGACCATCCTTCAAAGAAATGGAGATGGAACCCAGCTCTTGTTTTCAATAGTTCTGTCCCAAATAATTTTTGATCAAACTAGGCAGTGGTGAACTTCAGCACAATGGTATCTAATAGATTGGAAAGTAATTGAATCAAGGTCCTAATTTGTTATAGTGAGCAAGTGGTCAGTTGCAATCACACCGCGTAACTGAAAACAGAAAATATTACTCTACCATTAGAATGACTTCCACCATCATTATTAATGACATTTAATGAACTGAGGTTTAATCAATGAAAATGGTTAAGTTCTTGATCTGAGCATGAAATGAATTCTTCAGATCAAATGAATGTTGTATTTCTACAATACAATGCAGGACACATGCTTTTTACCCCCAATTC
Source organism: Hemiscyllium ocellatum (assembly GCF_020745735.1). Lineage (NCBI taxonomy): Eukaryota > Metazoa > Chordata > Chondrichthyes > Orectolobiformes > Hemiscylliidae > Hemiscyllium > Hemiscyllium ocellatum. The sequence continues at coordinate 20,050,502 of NC_083401.1, forward strand.
ATTTATGTAGTATGGGTGCTGATGGTAGATACAAACCTGAATAAAGTCCAGGTTTGAGCTGACAAGTAGGAAGTAATAATTGTGCCCCATAAGTACTAGGCAATGACCATCTCCAGTATGAGTCTAAACATTGCCTCTTGACAATCAGTGGAACCCCCATCACTGAAATCAACATCTTGGAGGTTACCATTAAGAAAGAAATGAACTAGACTAGCTGTATAAATACTGGGGCTATAAGAGCAGGTCGGAGGCTAGTGATCCTGCTGTGAGTAACTCACCTCTTGACTCCCCAAAGACCGTCCACTATCTACAAGGCACAAGTCAAGAGTGTGAGGGATACTCCCCACTTACCTGGATGTGTGCACCTCCATCAATACTCAAGAAGCTTGACACCATCCAGAATAAAGCAACCCGCTTGACTGGCAGCACATTCACAAACTCTCTCTTAACCACTGACACTCAGCAGCTGCAGTGTATACCACCTACAAGATGCACTGCAGAAATTTACCAAGTCTCCTTAGGCATCACCTTCCAAACCCACGACCTCTGCTATCGAGACAGACAAGTGCTGCAGATGCATGAGAACATCACCAGCTGCAAGTTTCCCTTCAAGCTGCTCATCATCCTGATTTGGAAATCTATGACCGTTCCTTCACTATTGCTGGGTCCCTAACCTCATCCCTAAATGCATTATGGGCACACCTATATAAATGGAATGCAGCAGCTCAAGAGGGCAACTCATCATCTTCTTAAGGACAAATAGGGAAGAGGAATAAATTCTGGCCAGTCGTAATGCTCACAACTTATGAATGAATTTTTTAAAAAACAACTTATTGGCTTTATTACTTCACCTGAGGAAGGTGCAGTGCTTGTGATTTGAAATAAACCTGCTGGACTATAACCTAGTATCGCATGACTCCAGGCTTTATTTATGACACTCCTTACATTTATCATAGAATCTCTACATGTGGATGCAGGCCATTCAGCCCATTGAGTCCTCACCGACCTTCAGAAGAACATCCCACCGAGATCCACCCCCCACCCTGTAACCCTGCATTTCCAATGGCTAATCTGCTTAGCCTGCACATCCCTGAACACTGTGGGCAGTTTAGCATGGCCAATCCACCCTAACCTGCATATCTTTGGACTCTGGAAGGAAACCTATGCAGACACAGAGAGAGCATGCAAACTCCACCCAGACAGTCACCAGAGGCTGCAATCGAACCCAGGTCCCTGGTGTTGTGAGGCAGGGTACTAACCACTGAACCACTGTGCTGAAGCATATATGTGACGGTTAATACTGTCAGTGCCCTGTACTGTGTACATTTTTAAACTCTGCTTCCTTTGTCTTTCACAGGCACTTGCTAGGTTTCTGTCCCTGCTCTGAATTTGACCTGAGATTCTCATCCGCATATCAATCAAATTTAAATCCCTTGCCCAATCCCTCCAAAAGCACCAGCAAATCACACTGCAAGAATCTTTTCCCCAAATTCTGTAAAGCGCTTGGATTGTCCCTCAATGCCTTCAGAATATGAATCCAGTATTACCCAGGTAGCCAGCTTCCTGTCTGAGTTTCCTATTTTCCAGCTCATTACCACGTTGGACTGAGATTAAAGCTGTGATTGAAGGTCTTCTTTTCACTCTCCTACCCAACTCCCTGAGATCTGCTTTCAGGATCACATTCCCGTTCTTATTCAAGTCATTGGTACTGACATGTACTGTGGTTTCTAGCTGATTACCCTCCTATAACCGCTCTGTACATCTATTACTCTGACAGTGAGCAGGCAACACACCATCCTGTATGTTAATGTCTGATCTCCTGACTGCGGAATTCCCTTTCATTATTGCTCATCCGTTCTCTTCCCCTGTGCCCCCAGGTGAAGCTCAGCAGACTGTGGTGTCTCCAACTTGGTTAGGGCTGTACTCTCTGGGGAAATCTTTGCCCTGACCAGGATCCACTGCGGCATACAAGACTGGCAAACACAATAGACTGAGGGGACGTCTGCACTGTTTCACTCCCTGGTGGGAGGGGTTGTTGAGTGTTGAGAAGAGAGGGATTTTGGGGTTTGATGATGGGGTGTATAGACTGCGTCACATTCCAGGGTTAGGGTTAGGGTTAGGGTTAGATTTGGAGTTAGGGTTAGGGTTAAATTTAGGGTTAGGGCTAGGGTTAGAGTTTGGGTTAGAGGTAGGGTTAGCGCTAGGGTTAGGGTTAGATTTAGGGTCAGGGTTAGATTTAGGGATAGGGTTAGGGTTAACGTTAGCATTATGGTTAGAGTTAGGGTTAGGATTTGTTGATATATATTTTGTTTCACAAATCTAGGCGACACAGGTTTCTGTACAACGGTAGCTATTTTATTATCGGATAGCCGGCGAGAGATTCAAAATGTCCCCAAAAGTAGCCGTGTGGCTACTGCTGGCGACATGTCTCCACAAATCTCTGCTCTACACACAGAGACAGCATATTTTATAGGAATTAAACAAAAGGTGTATCAGTCACATGGGCGACTGTTATCTCATAGTTTAAAGTAAATGATTATGAATTTACAAAGCCTAATGAATGTCGATGTTCTGCAATAACATGTGAATGGATTACAGGAACTGATTGTCGTAATATTCATGATTATGTGTTGATGGGAAGAGATTCAGGTAGAAAGGTTTAGCCTACTGTAAATGGGGGAATCACATACCTAAGCTGATATGGAGGGCAAGTAAGACAGTGGGAGCGGGAGACAGTTTAACAGGGTTGTGGCCAAGACTATCAGTCTTGTTTGGAAAGGACTAATTTCTCTGTTTGGGGCTACAGAGGAATGCACATGTGTGGCTCCACTCAGCTCTATCTCTGAGATATAGTTAGCCTCCCCCTTACTGAGGTGTTCTGTCTGTATTGTAAGAGTACAGGCTTTCAGTTGATACTGCGGCAAGTCCTTTGGTAATGGAATGTTTAACCCTTGAGTCCCCAGTGTGTCCTGAAAGAGAAGCAAAGCATGGTACTGACCCCTCTGTAGCATTTTAACTTCCTCAGGTGAGGATTAGATTTAGGGTCAGGGTTAGATTTAGGGTTAGGGTTAGGATTAGGCTTAGAATTAGGGTTAGAGCTTGGATTAGGTTGAGAGTTAGAGTTAAGGTTAGAGTTAGGGTTAGGTTTAGGGCTAGTTTTCAGGTTAGGGTTGGGGTTAGTGTCAGGTTTAGGATTAGGCTTAGGGTAAGAGATGACTGTCAGATCATAGGGAGAGAGCGGTGTTTCGGGGGGGTGTGTGTGTGTGTGTGTGTAAGTTGGGGTTCTGTTTCATAGTTAAGTAAGCGTTTGACTAGGTGATGTAGTCATCTATTTTCTAACTTGTCCTGTATAACAATTAACTGTAGCAGAACACTCCAAACGTAGTGTCTGGGATGATCATTTGGATGGAAGTATTGTACAATGGTGTGGGGATAAAGCTATTGTCCTTGAGAAGGTGGTGTCGTGCTGTTACAGTCCATGAGATGTGGGTGCACACAGAGTACTTCAGGAAGGAAGTTCTAGGATTATTGACCCAGTGACACTGAAGAAACCTAAAGAAGGGTTATACTCGAAACACTGACTTCTCCACCTCCTGATGCTGCCTTACCTGCTGTGTTTTTCCAGCCTCCTGCCTGTCTACTTTGGATTCCAGCATCTGCAGTTTTTCCTTTGTCCCTAGCTAACAAACTATTAATGCACGTTTGAAGAACCGATGCAGATAGAATGGGTTATATGGTCCCCTTTGTGACCTAAAACCCCTGTGATTCTTCGACAGTCTGGCCAATCCCTTGCTGATTGTAAGAATGTAATCTATGGCCTGACTACCATGGTAAACGTGCTATCCACTCTGTCATGCAGAAACACGTGTAATGTTAATAGCTGCTCAAGCTTTGAAACCTGAAGACACCAGTGATATAACTACTGCAGCTGTGCGAAGGCATTTCATTCATAAATCAATAAAAAGGCAGGTCATACTTTGGGAATTTTGTAGCTAGAAATGTACAATATAACCTCGACTATCCAAACGTCAGTTATCCGAATTTCGGATTATCCGAACGTCAATTATCCGAATTTCGGATTATCCGAACAAGATCTCAAGATCTCATAAAAATGGCATTAGGCAACTCAGTGTTCAGTTAAATGGCATTATGATGTACATTGCTGGATAATTGGGCCATTTCAGTTAACTGGCATTGATGAATTGCCACTTGTTTATGATCAGATGAATGATCCAAATTATGAATTATCCAAACAAAATGCACTCCCCCCCCCCACCCCCCATCTCATTCTGATAGTTGAGGTTGCTCTGTACAAGGCTCAAGCCAGGGAGATGATGGAATACAGACCATTCACCTGAATGAATGCAGCTTCAACACCACTCAATAAGCTTGTCACCATCCAGGTCAAAGCTACCAGCTTGATTGGCATCCCATCTGCTACATTTACGGGAAGCAATGGCCTTGTGGTATCATCACTAGACAAATTATTCAGAAGCTCAATTAACCTTCTGGGACCCATGTCCAAATCCTGCCACAGCTGATGATAAAATTTGAATTCAATAAAGAATCAGCATTAACAGTCTAACAATGGCTAATTAACAATTGTCAGGAAAACTCATCCAGTTCACTAATATCCTTTAGGAAAGAAATCTGCCATCCTGGCCTAGATGTGACTCCCAACCTACAGCAATGTGTTCAAAGTTAAACATTGCACAACACCAGGTTAGAGTCTGATAGTCAACTATCAGAATGAGATGGGGGGGTGGGGGGGGGAGTGCATTTTGTTTGGATAATTCATAATTTGGATCATTCATCTGATCATAAACAAGTGGCAATTCATCAATGCCAGTTAACTGAAATGGCCCAATTATCCAGCAATGTACATCATAATGCCATTTAACTGAACACTGAGTTGCCTAATGCCATTTTTATGAGATCTTGAGATCTTGTTCGGATAATCCGAACAAGATCTCAGGTTTATTTGGAAGCACTTGCTTTCAGAGGTGGTGAGCAGCACTCCAAATAAGCCTGTTGGACTATAACCTGGTGTTGTGTGATTTTTAACTTTGTACACCCCAGTCCAAATCACTGGCATCTCCAAATCATTATAGCAATGTGGGTTGCCTCCTGAAAGCCTTCTGGGAAATTAGGGATGAGCAGTACCTGTGAGTAAATGAATAAAAAAAATTGCCCCCTATGTGACCAATGTATAATTGTCGAAGTGTGTATGATTTACAAGATACAATGCAGCAACACCGAGGCTCCTTCCACAGCACCTTCCAAACCCACAACCATTACCATTCAGAAGGACTGGGAACCAGATACACAGAGGGACCAGCTGCCTCCAAGCAACTCACTCTCTTGATTTTGAAATACGCTGTTTCCTCAGTGTTAGGGACAAAAGAGAAACTGCAGACACTGGAATCCAAAGTAGACAAGCAGGAGGCTGGAAGAACACAACAAGCCAGGCAACACCAGGAGGTGGAGAAGTCAGCGTTTTGAGTATAACTTCTTTAGGTTTTTCAGTGTTATTGGGTCAAAATCCTGGAACTTCCTTCCTGAAGTACTCCGTGAGTACCCACACATCATGGACTGTAACAGAATACCACCAGCTTCTCAAGGCTATTAAGGGATGGGCAATAAATGCAGACACGAACAGGGATATCCACATCCAATGAATGACTGGATAAAATGGTTCATGAATACTTAGTGGGCGGCACGGTGGCACAGTGGTTAGCACTGCTGCCTCACAGCGCCAGAGACCCGGGTTCAGTTACCGTCTCAGGCGACTGACTGTGTGGAGTTTGCACATTCTCCCTGTGTCTGCGTGGGTTTCCTTCGGGTGCTCCGGTTTCCTCCCACAGTCCAAACATGTGCGGGTCAGGTGAATTGGCCATGCTAAATTGCCCGTAGTGTTAGGTAAGGGGTAAATGTAGGGTTATGGGTGGGTTGCGCTTCGGCGGGTCGGTGTGGACTTGTTGGGCCGAAGGGCCTGTTTCCACACTGTAAGTAATCTAATCTTATAATTACTACAGTGATTCTAACTTTGAGAGTGGAATGGCTCTGTGAAATGTCTCATCTTAATTTATTGAAAAACCTTTACATTTAAGTGTGATTCATATAAAAATAATATCGCAGATTACATTTCAGAACAAAAGAAATGGTAAAGCTAACTGATAACTTTAAATTTCTGTAATACTGATTATAATAAATATCAGGTAGGGGCGGCTCAGTGGTTAGCACTGCTTCCTCACAGCGCCAGGGACCCGGGTGCAATTCCAAACTTGGGCGACTGTCTGTGTGGAGTTTGCACATTCTCCCTGTGTCTGTGTGGGTTCCCTCTCACAATCCAAAGATGTGTAGGTCAGGTGGATTGGCTGTGCTAAATTGCCCATCACGTTGAGGGATGTATAAGTTGGATGTATTAGTCAGGGGTAAATGTAGGATAACAGGGTAGGGGAATGTGTCTGGCTTGGATATTCTTTGGAGGGTTGATGTGGATTTGCTAGGCTGAAGCGCCAGTTTCCACACTGTAGAGATTCTAGATTTCAAATCCTTTTAAAACTATTGCAAATTTATCCTTTTGCTCTTTCTAGTGCCAGTCAGAAGACGTAAGTATCAAGCAATAACAAAAATTCTGCATCTTTACACCCATCGAATTGTTTGCAGCTTTAGTGATATCCATTAATGTAGTGGTGCAATGGCCTAGAAACTGGCTTTAATTCAGGCTTGGACTCAGATTGAGCTCCATCTGATATGATGACACTTCCTCTCTCTACTATCCGAGCATCCGTTGTGAAAGGGTTTGAGACACCCTGAGTTCAGTTTCCAGCAAGCTTTGTGTATTCACAGCATAAAATTGCCTCTAATTTGGCAATAATTGTTGCTAAATTGGAATTAATTGACAACATCCTTTGCAACCAGCTGCAAGCTGGCATGAAGGTTTGCAGGAAATGAAAGCGTCTTATAAAATATGTCATGGGGATGGCTGGAGTCAGGAGAGAGAGATGCAGATTACATTAAAATTTCTGCGTTCTCAGGACGCTAAGGAAATTCAGCCTTTCCACAAGGACTCTGATGAATTTTATACATGCACCATAGAAAGTATCCTATCTGGATGCACACCACAGTGTGGTATGGCAACTGCTTTGCTCAGGACCATAAGATACTGCAGAGAGTCATGAACACAGCCCAGTCCATCACACAAACCAGCCTTCCATCCATTGACTCCATCTATCATTCCCATTGTCTCCACAAAGCAGGCAACATAGTCAAACACCCCTTCCACCCCAGTCATATTCTCTTCAACCGTCTTCTGTTGGGCAGAAGACTCAAACCTTTGAATTGACGTATGAATAGATACAGGAACAGTTCATTCCCCGCTGTTAGCAGTCTTTTCAACGGGCATCTCGATTCTGATCTCTCTCTCTCTCTCTGCGCCTTCTCTGTGGTTGTAACACTGTATTCTGCACTCTGTTCTGCTACCCTGATACACGTTGTATGGTGCAATCTGCCCGTAGAGCACGCAAAACAACACTTTTCGCTGTATCTCGGTACATGTGACAATTATTCAATAAATCAATGGCAAACATTTAACTGCAGAATAGATTCATTCTGACAGATACAAAAATCTCTAAGGGAAGGACCTGCCATCAGCGATTAACTAAAGAAGTCAAAAATACATCAACGTTTAAGAGAAGATACATAATTATAGGTAAGTGGCAGGTCAGAAGATTGGATAGAATTATTTTAAAAAATCAAAGAATTACTAAAAGGTTAATAAGGAGGGGAAAAAAAATAAAGCAAGTGACAAAGTTCACCAAAACTATAAAAACAGAAGTGGAAAAGTTTTTTTTTGGATATCTGAAAAAGAGTTAACAAAGGAAGGTGTCCAGAAATTAGCAATGGTGGATAAAGAGATGGCAAATGAATTGAACAAATCATTTGCATCAGTCTTCACTAGATCACCACTCCTCTTTCTAATCTTCAGAGAGTGGCGGCCTAACCTCCTCAATCTCGCTTCATAAAAACAAACCCCTCATCTCTGGAATCAATCTTGTGATCTGCTTCTGAATTACCTCGAATGTCTCCACATCCCTCCTCAAGTAAGGAGAACAAAACTGAGTGTAATACTCCAGATGCATCAAAGCAGTGGCTACTGTCAATCAATTTCAATTACACTACGTTGCTCTCCTGCCAGAAACAAAACTTTGAAAACATTGAAGTTCCTATCTGAGCTTCATCACAGCAAACCTTCACCAGGAGGGCAAAACAAAAAGCATCAAGAACAACCTCAAAGCCTCTGTGAAAAAATACACCTCTGCCAAGTTGTGGGAATCCCTCGAGTGATCTAGAACACCCAAACGAGAAAAAAAAATCCACAAAGGCATCAACGGTCTTGAGCATTTCCCAAAGACCCAAAGGGAAGTCTGACACAAACAGCAGAGGAAGCATCTGAAAACCTGTGCATCCCACCCACCCATCCCCTCAAATACCACCTGCCCAATGTTCGGCTGGAGCTGTAGATCCACCATTAGACTGTTTCACTACCTCAAGACCCACAAATCCGCAGTAGAAGAAAGTTTTCCTCAGTCTCGAGGGAATGCCCAAGAGAAGAAGAGTATTGATGGGCTGAATGGCCTCCTTTCTTGTTGTAATCATATTATGACTCTGACAAAAAGAGCAGTCTGATTATTCTCGTGAGGATGTTATTAAATCCCATTCCTCGAACCAATCATCACCCCTTTTCTGCTGTAAGGTTAATTGGTGTGATTACTTGAAGCTCAATATTCTTGCATTTGTCTTGTTGAGCGCAGGTCAAAAGTATGTCTCTGTTTTTAATAATTATCATGTTTTCTAATCAATGGAATAGACCAAGTATCACTTAGTGGATCATTTACATTAATACACTTCATTTTAAATTGCTTTGTCCATTGATTCCCTAGCATAATGCAAGGAAACTGGTTTTCTGCATTAAAGAGAATGACATGTTTCTTGTCAGCCGGCTTTGGAAGAAAACAATATAAACCCCATCTGGTGAAAGACCGATTTGATACTGCTGACAGCTATTTCTTGTTTACATTAAAGCGTTCAAGACATGAAATGCAGTTGTGAAAGTGATCTTTATAAAATGAAACCTTGAGCCTTTATCAAACCTACCCTTCCATCTTATGTCTCTTTTGCATCTCACTATCATCTGTTGACTCGAAAATCTTCGATTCTTTCTTCCTTATGCTCTGAAGTGGTTTCTTTAACTCACCCCCAGCTGCCTACACTCTGAGCTCCTTCAAAGGGCCTGTTCAAATCCAGTCTGTCTGGAGATGTCATCAGTCACATCCCTTTGATCTTCACTGTTGTTGTTATATTTGATGCTGAATCATATTTTCATTCTTTGTGTCACATTCAAAAAGTATCTCAAAGTGGAAAAAAATCATTCAAATTTCAATCCAAAAATAAACCTCGCTCTTAAATAATTAGAGGAAGAACATCACCTTAAAGTAACTTTTCTGACAAAAAAAATCAATGGCGGTTAATTAAATAAGAGATTCCATCAAGGTTTAAAATGAAAACTGATTTGAAATAAATAACAGGGGAAGGTAAATTGAATCTCATTTGCTGGAAGCACAAACTAGAAGCTCTTTCACTTAAAAGGAAAATATTTCATTCCCTATAGATTGTAGAATTGATTTTAAACAGTCTGGAAGGTTAATGATAATGATGTTGAATAATTCAATTGTCACACTTCCCAGATGCCGAGGGATAATTGCAAACTGGCTCCCAAATTAATAACAACTTAAGGTTAGAGCAGACAAACAGTGTGCTGGAATGGAACGTCAACACAGTGTACGTGTCAACTTCTCAGGGCTGGTAACATTCATGCCTCTGAAACAGCTATAGCGTGATAGTCTGCTTCAGGATTGGAGCATAAGATCTGTACTTCAATCTTAGAAAGTCCCTTTGTGGTTCAATACTCCCACAACAGAAACAAATTCACCAGTGACTGGGGAGTCCATTGCACAGCCTACAATCTCTGTTACAGTTGTATTGTGAAGTGACTTCTAGTTTTTAACACTTATTTAGAGATAACCTAGGTCATAAATATTTTGTGGATAATGATTATCCACTGAGTTTAAGTGAGTTAATCCCACAAATACTTAGCCTTGTGCTGGTAGGATTGACAGAATCGCTACAATTGGAAAGAAACTGCCTGAGATTGCAGCCTTCCTCCAAATTGCCTCCTCAGTTTAAAGACAACCGTAACAATCCTGTAAATGTCCCAGATAGTTTAAGGGTCTAGGATTTCATAAAATCCCTACAGTGGGGAAGCAGCCAAAATGTGTGGCATTGGAAAAGCACAGCTGGTCAGGCAGCATCCGAGGAGCAGGAAGTTGCGACATTTCAAGCATAAGCTCTTTATCAGAAATGAAGAGCCTATGCTCGAAAGGTTCAACTCTCCTGCTCCTTGGATGCTGCCTGAACGGCTGTGCTTCCCCAGCACCACATGTTTTGACTCTGATCTCCAGCATCTGCAGGCCTCAGTTTCTCACAGTGTGGAAGCAGGCCATTCAGTCCATCAAGTCCTCCTAATCCATCCCTGTAACTCTGCATTTCCGATGGTTAACCCACCTATCTTATACAACCTGGGACACTAGGCAATTAAGCATGGCCAATCCACCTAACATTCACATCTTTGGACTGTGGGAGGAAACTCACAATGCTGACCACTGAGCTACTGTTGAAAATGTGTTGCTGTAAAAGCGCAGCAGGTCAGGCAGCATCCAAGGAGCAGGAGAGTCAACGTTTGGGGCATGAGCCCTTCGTCGACTCTCCTGCACCTTGAATGCTGCCTGACCTGCTGCGCTTTTCCAGCAACATATGTTCAGCTCTGATCTCCAGCATCTGCAGTCCTCACTTTCCACTGAGCTACTATCCCATGCTCTCTCCACTTCTCTCTCCAGATTGTACTTCCCCACTTGTAAGGTGTTGGGTTAGTTTCAGCGAACACAGAAAAACACAAATTTGATGATTTACTGATTTCACAATTTTATTAATAAAAATTCACAAGCAATACTCTTCAAGTGGATAACCATATGGCTATGCTAAAAGCTATCATACACAATAATATCAAAGAATGGAATCAGATCTGATCTTATTTATAACTATTCAAGAATATCCAAAAACATATTGGAAAAACCAAAGAGAGAATATTTAAAAATGGAATCTCCATCAACATTTAAAACCTGGAGCGAGTGAGATATTTTCTCACTGAATTAGAGAATCAGACAATACAGGACAGGCCCTTAGCCCATTGAATCTGCAACAAAAAGAAAAATATCCTAAATCTACACTAGTTCTGCTTTGTAGAACTTAGCCTATGACCTAGAGGGGAGCAAATACATTTTGGAGAAGTGTTATCTGAGAGTGCCCTAGACTTTGAAATTTCAGTGAAAGGATCTTCTTTTTTTATTATTTAGATTGCACCAACTTTGCAAATTTGTGTGTTGATCTTTTGTATAAGTTCTTCTCACTTTCATGTGATACTAGACCATTCAATGTTCCTCCTTAATTAGTCAGTGGAGATTCCTTGAAGAAGTTGTGTGCTTTTATCTCATCAATTTGCTTGTGATGTTTTACATTCTGCCATGGACATTTCTTTCACATTCCCCCTCATTATTTGAATCTTAAAGTAATTCTTCATTGAGCTTTTATCAGTCAAGGTGTTCCATATCTTTCTCTTTCTGAGTATTATCTCTTCTTGGATTTTTATAGATATTAATGTGATAAGGATCTTTGCCATATCTCACCTGTAATTAATATCTTATTTTGTGCCTGGGTGTGATGTTGCCAAGTCTCTTTCCAGGCTCACGTTCCAGTGAATATGAATGCTACTAAAAGAAAACAAGAATTTGAAGCTTTTGATCTTGGACTCATCAAAAGTAGGATGCAAGGAGCAGATTTGAACAAAGGACACCATTTTGTCTGGTATGAGAAGAGGATGCTGGTTGCTCACACCATCACTGGTGCAGAAAGAACAGTTAACTGTCAATCTAATTCTCAGATCAGACAGCTAGATTCTGATTGATCAGGGTGTTGCCACAGGGATGTAACAGGCACTGACCTTTCTATGAGAAGGATGTAATTTTTTTCCCTATAAACAGTAGAGTCCTGTGTGTTTATACATGTAACGGCTAGCTGCTATGATCCCAGCTGCTGTTAATATGGGAGAAGTCAGATCCCAGACTAAAATCTGGCTGGTAGATCATGTCCTTTTACCTGAAAGGTGGTTTTTCATTGCAACACAACACTCAATGTGGCGGATTCAGGTTTAACAATGAAACAAAGTTTACATGCAAACTCAATGAAGATTAAATAGATGAAACCAAATATTATGTAGGATACATATTTAAAGATGTCAAAATACCTGGTAAAAATATAGTCCCAGGAAACTTGAGAACAGTCATTTAATGATTCCAAAACTCTCCATGACAGATCCAATAAAATTCTTTTACACAGTCCAAAAAGACTCCTTGCTGCAGTTATACAGGACCTTGGAGGGTCCACACCTTAAGTATTGTGTACAGTTTTTGTCTCCTAGTCTGAGGAACGACATTCTTGCTATTGAGCAAGTCCAGCGAGGGTTTACGAGATTGATTCCTGGGATGGCCGGACTGATACATGAAGAAAGCTAGGATCAACTGGGCTTTTATTTGCTGGAATGTAGAAGAACGGTGGTGGGGGGGGAGTCTCATAAGAACATATAAAATTCTGATGGGACTATTCTACATTATTACACCTATATTAGAAAAGATAGCAATAAGTTATAAATATATTTTTAAAAGATTGGAATGGTCAAGAAAACTGCCTTGAAGCTCATATCGAATCATTGTGATCAAAAAGTAAGTGGAACAAAAATAGGAATTCATGGAAGTGGAGGATGGAAAATAGTACAGATGCTAATAAGCAGCTTGTTTAAAAATGCCTGAATGATCTTGTGAGTAAAGATGATAGTTTGGGTTTGCCAAATCAGAGGAATAGACAGGCTGGTTGATGTATTAGCATTTTCTGTGCCAGGGTGGCAGTTGTGGAATTATATGATGGAAATGAAACACAACAACATTAGGCTGCATTCCATCAGGGTGGAGGGCCAACGTCTGTCCAGAGACTGTGGGCAGAAGGTTGCAGTGAGTTATTTTTCTGTGAAAATAGGATTGGGCTCAGCTGTGAATTGAACAGACACTACTAGAGAGATTGGATTAGTTAGGACTTTATACACTGGAGTTTAGAAGGATGAGGGAGAATCTCTTAGAAACCTATAAAACTCTAACAGGACTGGACAGGTTAAATGCAGGATGGATGTTCCCAATGCCAGGGAAATCCAAAAACAGGATTCACGATCTAAGCATACGGGATGAACCATATGGGACTGAGATAAGGAGAGAAGAGGAATAGAGAAATCCCTGGCAAATACAGACCAGTCAGTCTTACGTCTGTGGTCAGCAAGGTTTTGGAAAGAATTCTGAGGGATATGATTTATGACTATTTGGAAAAGCATAGCATGATTAAAGGTAGCCAGCATGGCTTTGGGAGGGGCAGGTCACAAATCTTATTGAATTCTTTGAGGAGGTGATGAGACAAGTCTATAAAGGTCGAGCAGTGGATGTGGTATATATGGACTTCAGCAAGGCAACTGTTAGGGTTCCCCATGGTAAGCTCATTCATAAAGTTAGGAGGTATGGGATGCAGGGAGATTTGGCTATCTGGATTCAGAATTGGCTGGCTGACAGAAGGCAGAGAGTGGTTATAGATGGAAAGTATTCTGCCTGGAGGTCAGTGGTGAGTGGTGTTCTGCAGGGCTCTGTTCTTAGGCCTCTGCTTTTTGTAGTTTTTATAAATGATTTGGATGAGGAGGTTGAGGGGTGAGTTAGTAAATTTGCTGATGACACAAAGGTTATCATTGATAGTATTGAGGGCTATTGCAGGCTGCAGCGTGACATAGACAGGATGCAGAGCTGAGCTGAGAAATGGCATATGGAGTTCAACCTGGATAAAAGTGAAGTGATGCATTTTGGAAGGTAAAACTTGAATGCTGAATGTAGGATTAAAGACAGGATTCTTGGCAGTGTGGAAGAACAGTGGGATCTTGGTGTTCAAGTGCATAGATCCCTCAAAGTTGAAACCCAAGTGGATAGGGTTGATAAGAAAGCATATGGTGTTTTGGCTTTCATTAACAGGGGGATTGGGTTGAACAGCCGCAAGGTTCTGCTGCAGCTCTACAAGTCTCTGGTGAGAACGCAGTTGGAATATTGTGTCCATTTCTGGTCACCCTACTATAGGAAGGACACAGAGGCTTTGGAGAGGGTGCAAAGAAGATTTACCAGGATGTTGACTGGACTGGAGGGCTTGTCTTACAAAGACAGGTTGACTAAGCTCGGACTTTTCTCTCTGGAGAGAAAGAGGAAGAGAGGTGACCTGATCGAGGTGTACAAGGTAATGAGAGGCATGGATAGAGACAACAACGTTTCCCCAGGGCAGGATTGACTGGTTCGAGGGGTCATAGTTTTAAGATATTAGGAGAAAGCTATAGAGGAGACATCAGAGAAAAGTTCTTTACACAGAGAGTTGTGAATTCATGGCATGTGTTGCCAGTGGTGGTGGTGGAAGCAGAGTCATTAGGGACATTTAAGCGACTGCTGGACATGCACATGGATAGCAGTGAATTGAGGGGTGCATAGATTATGTTATTTCATTTTACATTAGGAATAATCCTCAGCACAACATCGTCGGCCGAAGGGCCTGTTCTGTGCTGTAATTTTCTATGTTCTAAATATCTTCACCCAGAGAGTGGTGAGCATGTGAGAATTCTCTGCCAAAGAAAACAGTCAAGGCTAAAACATTGACTTTTTTCAAGAAGGGGTTAAATATTGTTCCTACAGCTAAAAGGATCCAAGGGTCTGGGGAGCATGTGGGAATAGGGTTGTGAGCTGCATTAACAGCCATGACCATATCGAATGGCAGAGTTGGCTCAAAGGGCTGATTGGCCTTCTCCTGCTCTTATTTTCGGTTTTCCTATGCTACCGCTTGGGATGGAATGCTTGGAAATGGGCCTTCGCATTTCTAATAATGCAGCTGCTGCTGGTACAGAATACGAGAAAATCCACCCTCCACAGGAATTGATTTAAGTGGCACCTGTACATTGTTAACTGAACACTAGATGGCTCACTAATCGGAGGAAGCACATTGTTCCAATAGCACTCCATTGCCTCTCGTGCCACTGCTGTTATTTATTGATGAAGAAATATTCTCGAGGGTTTGGAAGTCATCACAGTTGATTATTCTAATTCAATTATTTTGTCAGATATGATCGGAGGTTGCACGAAAGCGCCAGCTGGTTCACAAACCTGCAAACCGGCCTGAAATACTCAGGAGAACATACTACCCCAATTTTTATTTTCATAGTCAATAGGCAACCCTGAGCTTCAATTCTAGGACTGAAAATAATTAAGAAAGACTTTTTAAAACATTCTTTCGCAGGGTGTGGGCGTCACTGGCCTATTTATTGCCTATTTCTAATTGCCCAATGGGCAGTTAAGAAGCAGGAGTCACATGACACCAGGTTATAGTCCAACAGGTTTATTTGAAATCCCAATCTTTTTCATCATCTGATGATGGGGCAGCGCTCTGAAAACTTGTGATTTCAAATAAACCTGTTGGACTATATCTGGTGTCATGTGACTTCTGACTTTGCCCACCCCAGCATCTCGATATCACCGTTAAGATTCAATCACATTGCTGTGGGTCTGGAGTCACATGTGGGTCAAACCAGTTTAGGACGGCAGATTTCCTTCCAGAAAGAATATTTATGAGCCAGATTATCTTTTTCTGACAATGTTTTCATGGTTATCATTAGACTGTTATTTCCCATCTTCTTTCATATTGAATTCAAATTCCAATATCTCCCATGATCAGGTTCAAACCCAAGTACCCAAATAAATTACCTGGATCTCCCAATTCACAGCAATAAAATCAATAGGCCAATACCTCCCTCCTGTTCACATCCAAATCATTCATTGATGACATTAAGAACGGGCGGCACGGTTGCTCAGTAGTTAACACTGCTACCTCACAGTGCCAGAGACCCGGGTTTGATTCCAACCTTGGGCACCTGTCTGTGTGGAGTTTGCATATTCTCCCTGTGTCTGTGTGGGTTTCCTCCAGGTGCTCCAGTTTCCTCCCAAAGTCCAAAGATGTGCTAGTCAGGTGAATTGGTCATGCTAAATTGCCCATAGTGTTCAGGGATGTATAGATTAACTGCATTAGTCAGGTGTAAGTGTAGGATAACAGGATAGGGGAAATGGGTCTGGGTGGGTTACTCTCTGGAGGGTTGGTGAGGACTTGTTGGCGTGAAGGACCTGTTTCCACACTGTAGGGATTCTATGAAAAGCCATCTGATTTATCTACAGCAGCTGCTGAAGTACCCATCTGAAGTGGGATTAATTTCCAATGAGAAGGAACTGGAGTTTCAATGGTTCAGTTGTTCTGGGTTTGATTATAGTTGTCTGCTCACTAATCTATGATCACCTTCCTTGATTTATTAAACTTGGATTTGGACCTAGGATAAGCAAATAAACACCACAGAAAAAGTTGGAAGATGCTTGAAGAATAACATTTAAGTCTTGGAAAACTAACCGACTTGAAACAATTCCACAGAGGTTGGTATCCTGTATCAAGTCATCCTTTATCTACATGTGGAGAGACCTTGGCACTAATCCAGCTCCCTCAGAGCCAGCTCTCAGCATCTCTCACACTCCTGTTTAGATCTGTCAGCCAGGACTCCCTGATTGGAACTCCCTGATTAATAGCCCCAATCAGGAAACTCATATTCTCTGTGGTCCACCTGCCTGACCTTGTTATAATCACTACAAACTGGTCACTATTTCTTATTCATTCACAGGATGAGGGTGTTGATGGCCAGACCAACATTTATTGCCCATCCCTAATTGCCCAGAGGGCAGTTAAGAGTCAACCACATTGCTGTGGGTCTGGAGTCGCATCTTGGCCAGCCCAGGTAAGGATGGCAGTGAACCAGATGGGATTTTTCCATCAATCGATCATCATCAGACTCTTAATTATTCAATTTAAATTCCACTATCTGCTGCGGTGGGATTTTAACCCAACTCCCCAGAATATTACCTTGATCACTAAATTAACAGTCCACTGACAACATCATGAGACCACTCCTCTATCTTTAGTCACTATCTCAGTCTTCCTACAACTGTGCTGCACTAATATCAACATCGCTGGCATCAACAGCCAGGTTAAATAGTTTCTTGTAATTAGATTCTGCCAAAACTGACATAGTAGTCAGCACAGTTTTCAAATTGCCAGAAGTGCTCTGACATTCATTCGTCCATTCAAATGTCTCGCCTTTCCTCAAAAACTTGTCAAAGGAATCATGACAACGCTGAAATTTGGAATGATTCTCCAGTAAAATCCACTTAGCCCTCCGAATAAATTACCTACAGTGTGGAAACAGGCCCTTTGGCCCAACAAGTCCACACCAACCCTCCAAAGAGTAACCCACCCAGACCCATTTAAGAATGGTAATATTCAAATAGACTTCACTTTTGCTTGTTTAGATGCTACGTGGATTTATCCCTCACCGTGGACCGTGTGAATCACTTCCACCCTGGAAAATTCCATTTTAGTCAAATTTATGACCAATGTTTTTTAAATTCACTCTTGGGACATGGGAGACACTGGCAGTTGGTGTTTATGGCCTAGGTAAGGTAAGTAAATTGGCTCTTTATAACTGATCAAAGAGTTCATTTAAATACAAAAGTATTAGCTGAACATAAAGCAAAGTCTTTTGGCAGTATGTGGCAGTCTCTCGGCCCAGCATCGCCTCAGTGTGGACTTCTGGTCTTGACATAATTCCACAAAGTGCAGTCCCACTGTGGCTAAACACTTAAGAAAGACTGTAATGTTTGAACTTTCAGTTTTATTTCTTTATTTTCTACTTAAACACAAGGACTTTTACAATGTGTAACTTTAATCTTATTTCATTTGATTTATGCTCGATTATAAATACAGCAATATTTAACTTTTAACTTTGTTCTTTCTTTCTACCTTGTTCTTAAGATTCTGTACCTTGGTACCTGGACCTAAGATGGCACCTTGTGTGGGAATGTAATACACATTTCATTGTACTGCTGTACCTCTGTAGTTGAGTACACATGACCATAAAAAGAAAGTCAAAAAACAAAAATCAAATCTGCCATACTATTAAAGGTTTAGATGGAGACGCATTTGTTAAGTACGTACAACACAATTTTCTGATTCAGTATGTGGATATACCTACTAGAGAAGATGCAAAACTTGACCTACTCTTGGGAAATCAAGCAGGGCAGGTGACTGAGGTGTCAGTGGGGGAGCACTTTGGGGCCAGCGACCATAATTCTATTTGTTTTAAAATAGTGATGGAAAAGGATAGACCAGATCTAAAAGTTGAAGTTCTAAATTGGAGAAAGGCCAATTTTGATGGTATTAGGCAAGAACTTTCGAAAGCTGATTGGGGGCAGATGTTCGCAGGTAAAAGGACAGCTGGAAAATGGGAAGCCTTCAGAAATTAGTTAACAAGAATCCAGAGAAAGTATACTCCTTTTGGTTGAAAGGAAAGGCTGGTAGATATAGGGAATGCTGGTTGACTAAAGAAATTGAGGATTTGGTTAAGAAAAAGAAGGAAGCATATGTAAGGTATAGACAGGATAGATCGAGTGAATACTTAGAACAGGAGTATACTTAAGAGAGAAATCAGGAGGGCAAAAAGGTGACATGAGATAGCTTGGCAAATAGAGTTAAGGAGAAT
This sequence comes from Hemiscyllium ocellatum, assembly GCF_020745735.1. Lineage (NCBI taxonomy): Eukaryota > Metazoa > Chordata > Chondrichthyes > Orectolobiformes > Hemiscylliidae > Hemiscyllium > Hemiscyllium ocellatum. Next base: position 20,069,367 of record NC_083401.1, read on the forward strand.
CCAAAGGGTTTTTACAAATACATTAAGGACAAAAGGGTAACTAGGGAGAGAATAGGGCTCCTCAAAGACCAGCAAGGAGGCTTTTGTGTGGAGCTGTGGGAAATGGGGGAGATACTAAATGAGTTTTTGTATCAGTATTTACTGTGGAAAAGGATATGGAAGACATAGACTATAGGGAAATAGATTGTGAATCTTGCAAAATGTCCAGAGTACAGAGGAGGAAGTGTTGGATGTCTTGAAATGGGTAAAGGTGGATAAATCCCCAGGACCTGTTCAGGTGTACCCGAGAACTTTGTGGGAATCTAGGCAAATGATTGCTGGGCCATTTGCTGAGATATTGTATCATTGATAGTCACAGGGGAGGTGCCAGAAAACTGGAGTTGGCAAACGTGGTGTCACTGTTTAAGAAGGGTGGTAAGGACAAATCAGGGAATTATAGACCACTGAGCCTGATGTCGGTGGTAGGCAGGTTGTTGGAGGAATCCTGAGGGACAGGATGTACATGTATTTGGAAAGGCAAGGACTGATTCGGGATAGTCAACATGGCTTTGTGCATAAGAAATCATGTCTCACAAACTTGATTGAGTTTTTTGAAGAAGTAAAAAAGAGGATTGATGAGGGCAGAGTGGTAGATGTGATCTATATGGACTTCAGTAAGGCGTTCGACAAGGTTTCCCATGGGAGACTGATTAGCAATGTGAGGTCTCATGGAATGCAGGGAGAACTAGCCATTTGGATACAGAACTGGCTCAAAGGTAGAAGACTCAAAGGTGGTGGGGGTAGAGGGTTTTTTTCAGACTGGAGGCCTGTGACCAGTGAAGTGCCACAATGATCGCCGCTGGGCCCTCTACTTTTTGTCATTTACATAAATGATTTAGATGTGAGCATAAGGGGTACAGTTAGTAAGTTTGCAGATGACACCAAAATTGGAGGTGTAGTGGACAGTGAAGAGGGTTACCTCAGATTACAGCAGGATTTTGACCAGATGGGGCAATGGGCTGAGAAGTGGCAGATGGAGTTTAATTCAGATAAATGCAAGATGCTGCATTTTGAGAAAGCAAATCTTAGCAGGACTTTTACACTTGATGGTAAGGTCCTAGAGAGTGTTGTTGAACAAAAAGACCTTGGAGTGCAGGTTCATGGCTCCTTGAAAGTGGAGTTGCTAGTGGATAGGATAGTGAAGAAGGCATTTGGTATGCTTTCTTTTATTGGTCAGAGTGTTGAGTACAGAAGTTAGGAGGTCATGTTGTGGCTGTACAGGACATTGGTTAGGCCACTGTTGGAATATTGCATGCAATTCTGGTCGCCTTCCTATCGGAAAGATGTTGTGAAACTTGAAAGGGTTCAGCAAAGCTTTACAAAGATGTTGCCAGGGTTGGAGGATTTGAGCAATAGGGAGAGGTTGAACAGGCTGGGGCTGTTTTCCCTGGAGCGTCGGAGGCTGAGGGGTGACCTTATAGAGATTTTCAAAATTATGAGGAGCATGGATAGAGTAAACATGCAAAGTCTTTTCCCTGGGGTTAGGGAGTTCAGAACTAGAGAGTATAGGTTTAGAGTGAGAGGGGAAAGATATAAAAGAGACCTAAGGGGCAATGTTTTCACTCAGAGGGTGGTACATGTATGGAATGAGCTGCCAGAGGAAGTGATGGAGGCTGGTACAATTGCGACATTTTAAGGCATTTGGATGGGTATAGGAATAGGAAGGGTTTGGAGGGATATGGGCCAGGTGCTGGCAGGTGGGACTAGATTGGGTTGGGATATCTGGTCGGCATGGACGAGTTGGACTGAAGGATCTGTTTTCGTGCTGTACATCTCTATGACTCTACGACTCTGATCATTGACATAGACATTACGGTTTTATAATCTTTCTGTGGCCTTGATTGTTAAACAGTGAAAATTTGTTGGTATTTTTCATTCCAAAAGGTGCATCTTTATACTGATAAAGTCCATCTTGTATTAGAAAAGCTGATATCTCTTTGGGTCTGTCAGTCAATAGAATTGCTAAACGTCTTTTAATGAGTCAATTATTGTAACAAATCAGACTTTCCAATCCTTCCTAATTGCAGAATCAGATATGAATCAGCCTTTGTTACTGTGTTGATTATGTAATAATGGATACTCAGGCCTTGTGATTTATTGGATTTCAGCAACAGCACAAAATATGAGGCTTAGCTACTGTAACTCACTTCAATAATATCATCGTCCATCATAAACCTGATCCCTTCCAACACTCAAACCAGTTTCTCTGGTTGAACTGAGAAGGATTTTTTTATGAACAATATATGACCCACATTAACATTTGTAGCTAAAGATACATTCCTGACTGACATATAAAAATCAATTTTTGATCTGTTACAGCTTTTCTAAGTAACTTCAAATGTCTTTTTGGGAGATAGTATAATGTTCCATTTAAATTTGTAAGCACCTCCATGTTACCTAATCTGAGTACTGGAGCATTTACTTTTGAATGTTCAATTTCTGATTTATTCTCAATAATGTTCTGATATTTTTATTACTTTCATTTTTATTTCTTTCACCACTGTAAATACTCTTGTCACAACTATCCTCTGCGTCATAGTATATTGTTAAGACATAAACATCATTCATTTGTTGATTTTTTTTCCCCTCCTGCCTTACATAACTCAAAACATAATTCATATTATTGAGTTTCTTTTCGATTTGATTAGACTGGTAAATAATGTTTTTAATGGTTACCTCCTGGTGGTTATTCCTTGTCTACAGCAACAAAATTTTGACCTTTGGCATTTTTAACTGCCAAAGGTCTTAACTTTTCATTGTTTGTGGAAAATGTTTCAAATTCCTCTTGACCAACTCATGCATGTTGATTCGATGTTCTTGGAAGCATGGCACACACATATTCCTATTGTGCTCGATGCTCTCTATGCTTGGCTTGAGTAGAATGACAGCAGTGTGGTGTTGTCTGCCCGGACACACCCGTTCCTTCTGCTACTGCTGTAGAAGTCTGATTGAGGAAAGTGATGGCTCTAGACAGAGTCCCTGGCTGTGCAGTTGGACTGGACCAACTGGTGGAAATATTCACTGACATCTTCAACCTCTCCAATCCTACAGGCCGAAGTCCCCACCTACTTCAAGAAGACCACCATCATCCCTGTACCTGAGAAAGCACACGCAACATGCCTTAATGACTACCACCCAGTGGCTTTGACCTCCATAATCATGAAGTGCTTCGAGAGGCTGGTCATGGCCCACATCAACCCCAGTCTCCCAGCCTGACTCGATCCCCTACAATTTGCCTCCCGATGTAACAGGTCCCCAGCGGATGCCATATCCCTAGCCCTGCACTCATCCCTGGAACATCTGGATAATAAGTACACCTATGTCAAACTCCTGCTCACTGACTCCTTCAACACCATTATCCCCTCCAGACTGACCTCAAAACTCCAAGAGCTTGGTCTTGGCTCCGTGCTCTGCAACTGGATCCTGACCCACAGACAACAATCAGTGAAACAAGACAACTGCACCTCCTCCATGGCAACACTCAACACTGGAGTCCACCCCCCCCCCGCCCACACACTCTGTAAGAATGCAAGATGGCAGCGGTTTATACACAGCAGTTGGAGCTCAGCCTCTTCTTCTTGTTCATCTCTTTTTCTTCCTCTTTCTGCATTTGCTTGGCTCTTTCTTCTTTTCTCACGGCCTCTGACGACTCCAGGCCTCCAGTGAGTGACAACTCCCGATCTGGCGCAGCGGCCTCTTGGTCTGAGGTGACATTCTCCCAGCCTCTCGCAGGGTCCTCTCGGTGTGGGGTGGTATTTTCCCAGCCTCTGGGGACCTCTCAGCATGGGGTGGTATTCTCCCAGCCTCCTACAGGGTCCTCTCGGTGTGGGGTGGTATTCTCCCAGCCTCCTACAGGGGCCTCTCGGTGTGGGGTGACATTCTCCCAGCCTCCTGCAGGGCCTCGCGGTGTGGGATGGCATTCTCCCAGCCTCCCACAGGGCCTCGCGGTGTGGGATGGCATTCTCCCAGCCTCCCACAGGGCCTCGCGGTGTGGGATGGCATTCTCCCAGCCTCTGGCAGGGGCCTCTTCCTGTGGGGTGGCATTTCTGCAATGCTGGATATTTTACTTCTCTATTGTCACAGATCTTGTAACTAAAGAAGCTGTGTCGAGGTATTGTTGTATATCAGTCGATGCTGTAATTGGCGACGTATAAACTTTTCACTGTTGTCATTGCGTATATGTGACGATAAAGGCTAACGTATTCTTCTATCCTCTCAGCCCCCAACTGTACCCCCTGTACATCCACGGCAGTGTAGTGAAATGTCATTTGAAAGCCATCTCAAAGTTTGCTGACGACACCACCTTTGTAGGTCAAATACCAAACAAAAATGAGTTAGAATACAGGAAGACGTTAGGGTACTTGGTGTCATAGTGCAATGATAACAATCTCCCTCTCAATGTCAGCAAAACTAAAGAACTGATGATTGACTTCAGGAAGAAAGGAGGAAGACAGGCCTCCATCAACATCAATGGAGCTGAGGTGGAGAGATCGAGAGCATCATGTTCCCAGGAGTGACGATAACTGACAATCTGTCCCGGGCCTCCCATGTAGATGCGACGGTCGAGAAGGCACAACAATGCCTCCTCTACCTCAGGCAGCTCAGAAAATTTGGCATGTCCATAAAGATCCTCACCAACTTGTACAGATGCACAACAGAAACCATTTTATCTGGGTGCATAATGGCCTGGTATGACAACCGCTCCACCCAGGATCGTAAAAAACCACACAGGGTGGTGTGCACAGCCCAGGGAATCATGGACGCTAACCTCCCATCTACGACTCCATTCACACTTCGCCTTTCTGCGGAAAGGCTGCCAAAATGATGAAAGACCCCCCCCCCCCCCCCACCTCCCCCAGTATGCTCTCTTTCAATCTCTCCCATCAGGCAGAAGATATAGGAGCTTGAACACATGCAGCAGCAGGTTCAGGATCAGCTTCTTTCCTGATTTTATTCGACTGATGAATGGACTTCTCTAATTTCAAATGATGTTGATCTTTCTAATTTTGATCTTGTTTTGTGCACCTCCTGTGCAGTGTAACCTCCTATGCCTCATTCTGACTAAACACTCTGTAATCTGTATGTTCTTGTTTGCTATGTTCTGTTCATGCTGCTTGCAAAACAAAAGGTTTCACTCTACTTAGTTCCCTATAATTACACTGGAGGCATGGTGGCTCAGCAGTTAGCACTGCTACCTCACAGCACCAGGGTCCCAGGTTCAGTTCTCAGCCTGGGATACCTGTCTGTGGGGAGTTTGCACATTCTCTCTGTGTCTTTGTGGGTTTCCTCCCATGTTCCAAAGCTATGTAGGTTAGGCGAATTGCCCATAGTGTTAGGTACATTAGTCAGATGGTGGTAGGTGCTTTAGATAGAGGGAAATGGGTCTGGTTGGTTTCTCTTTGGAGGGTCAGTGTGGACTTATTGGGCCGAAGGGCCTGTTTCCACACTGTAAGGAATATAAATTTGAAATTTAATGCGTAAATTTCTCTTTGATTAACTTAATTGCTTAAGTTAACTTCTTTGGGCGGCACGCTGCCGCACAGCACCAGGATCCCAGGACTGGGTGGGTTTCTCTTTGGAGGGTCAGTGTGGACTTGTTGGGCTGAAGGGCCTGTTTCCACACTGTTGGGAATCTAATCTTAACTTCTTCCACTTCATGTCATTGCATCAGTTTTAGAAAAGATTGAACTCTGTGGACTCATTAGGGGCCTCCCTAATTTTAAACAGTAACACGGGATATTTTTAAATTGTAACGTTAAGCTCTAAACGTGCTCTTTAAAGTTTGACATAAACCGAAGACATAAATTATGTCCAAAATTATTCCTTATTTGACTTGAAGATGTGTGACATAAGATTTGAACCTTGAACTAATTATATTACTTTGGGTAATCTATATCTTGCAAGAAATTGGACAAATATTTCCACTACATTTTTTTGCAATAATTTTACTCAAAGATGCTGTCTCAGGAAATCTCGGTAAAAAATCCATAATTGTAAAAAAGATACCGATTCTCATTCCTGGTTTTAGGTCAAACCCTACTAAATGCTTCTCTAAAACTGGTACCTGATCAAAGGCATATCTTTACTTGATGGTTGGGATTTCCCCAGTGCCTGACATGAATGACATGTTTTAACAATATTGCCACAGGAGGCTATGGAGGCCAGGTCATTGAGTATATTTAAGACTGAGATATGATAGGTTCTTGATTGTCAAAGGGATCAAAGATTACATAGAACATAGAACATAGAACAATACAGCACAGAACAGGCCCTTCGGCCCACGATGCTGTGCCGAACATTTGTCCCAGCTTAAGCACCTATCCATGTACCTATCCAATTGCCGCTTAAAGGCCACCGATGATTCTGACTCTACCACTCCCACAGGCAGCGCATTCCATGCCCCCACCACTCTCTGGGTAAAGAAACTACCCCTGACATCCCCCCTATACCTTCCACCCTTCACCTTAAATTTATGTCCCCTTGTAACACTCCCCATTGTACCCGGGGAAAAAGTCTCTGACTGTCTACTCTATCTATTCCCCGATCATCTTATAAACCTCGAATCAAGTCACCCCTCATCCTTCGCCGTTCCAATGAGAAAAGGCCTAGCACTCTCAACCTATCCTCGTACGACCTATTCTCCATTCCAGGCAACATCCTGGTAAATCTCCTCTGCACCCTCTCCAAAGCTTCCACATCTTTCCTAAAATAAGGCGACCAGAACTGCACCCAGTACTCCAAATGTGGCCTTACCAAGGTCCTGTACAGCTGCAACATCACCTCACGACTCTTGAATTCAATCCCTCTGCTAATGAACGCTAATACACCATAGGCCTTCTTACAAGCTTTATCCACCTGAGTGGCATCTTTCAAAGAGCTATGAACATAGACCCCAAGATCCCTCTGCTCCTCCAACTTACTATGAACCCTACCGTTAACCCTGTATTCCACATTCTTATTTGTCCTTCCAAAATAGACAATCTCACACTTGACAGGGTTGAACTCCATCTGCCACTCCTCAGCCCAGCTCTGCATCATATCTAAGTCCCTTTGCAGCCGACAATAGCCCTCCTCACTGTCCACAACTCCACCAATCTTCGTATCGTCTGCAAATTTACTGACCCACCCTTCGACTCCCTCATCCAAGTCATTAATAAAAATTACAAACAGCAGAGGACCCAGAACTGATCCCTGCGGAACTCCACTTGTAACTGGGCTCCAGGCTGAATATTTACCATCTACCACCACTCTTTGACTTCAACCGGTTAGCCAGTTCTCTATCCAACTGGCCAAATTTCCCACTATCCCATGCCTCCTGACTTTCCGCAAAAGCCTACCATGGGGAACCTATTACGGAGAGAAAGCAGGAGAAGGGGTTGAGAAACTTATCAGGCATGAGTGAATGGCAGAACAGACTTGATGGGCTGAATGGCCTAATATCTGCTCCTATGTCTTATGGTTTTATTTCATCAGATCTATGCAATCCTGGACAGTAAAAGTCAAAGAGTCATAGTATTGCACAGTACTGAAACAGATCCTTTGGACCAACTGTTCAGGCCCATTTGCCAGCATTTGGCCCATATCCCTCCAAAACCCTTCCAATGTATGAATCCGGATGCCTTTTAAATGTTATAATTGTACCAGCCTCCACCACTTCCTCTGGCAGCTCATTCCATCCACGCACCACCAGCTACATGAAGCAGCTGCTCCTTAGATCCCTTTTATATATTTCCCCTCTACCTTAAATCTCTGCCCTCTAGTTTTGGATTCCCCTACTCTGGGAAAAAGACCTTGACTATTCACACTATCCGTGCCCTTTATGATTTTATAAACCTCTATATGGTCACCCCTCAGCCTCTGATGTTCCAGGGAAAACAACACCAGTCCATTCAGCCTCTCCTCTTAGCTCAAACCTTCCAATCCTGGCAACATCCTTGCAAACCTTTTCAAGATTAACAATACTTTTCCCATAGCAAGGAGACCAGAATTAAATGCAGTATGCCAAAAGTGGCCTAGGTAGTGTATTTCAGTATTTTAATCGGTAGCCATTAATGCCTTTCCGGGATGGAAATCAGCCATCCTTACCTGATCTGGCCTACATGTCATTCCAAACATATAGGAATGTGGTTGACTCTTAACTGCCCTCTGAAATGGCCCCAGCAATCCACTCAGAGCAAGGGGAAATTCAAGATGAATAATGAATGCCACTCCAGCTAGTGACACCCACAACCTTCTAATGGGTGGCACGGTGGCACGGTGGTTAGCACGGCTGCCTCACAGCGCCAGAGACCCGGGTTCAATTCCTGCCTCAGGCGACTGACTGTGTGGAGTTTGCACGTTCTCCCCGTGTCTGTGTGGGTTTCCTCCGGGTGCTCTGGTTTCCTCCCACAGTCCAAAGATGTGCAGGTCAGGTGAATTGGCCATGCTAAATTGCCCGTAGTGTTAGGTAAGGGGTAAATGTAGGGGTATGGGTTGCGCTTCGGCAGGTCGGTGTGGACTTGTTGGGCCGAAGGGCCTGTTTCCACACTGTAAGTAATCTAATCTAAAAGATCTTTAAAAGAACAGATTACCTTGTTCCATCATATAATGATCTCATTCCCGACACCACCCCACTTCCTGCTCCCAAGGTACTATGTCATACTCAGTATTGAAGGATGTTATTCAGCCCATCAAGCCCCTGCCGCCTCTCTGTAGATGAACAGTCAGTCTCAATCCCTGAAACTCTGCAAGAATACATCCTTCAGCTACCTGTCAGATTTCCGAACCAGAGCTTTACAAATGTTCAGCATAACCTCACTATATTGGAACAAACGTTTCTACTTCTGAACAGTCTAATACTAAAACATTTTGGTGACGACTTTTCAAAGATCTGTCTGTACACATGAAACCTAAAGTCTCTCTCAGTCTTTATTTTAATATACTTAATGGTAAGGTCCTAGGGAGTGTTGCTGAACAAAGAGACCTTGGAGTGCAGGTTCATAGCTCCTTGAAAGTGGAGTCGCAGGTAGATAGGATAGTGAAGAAGGTGTTTGGTATGCTTTCCTTTATTGGTCAGAGTACTGAGTACAGAAGTTGGGAGGTCATAATGTGGCTGTACAGGACATTGGTTAGGCCACTGTTGGAATATTGTGTGCAATTCTGGTCTCCTTCCTATTGGAGAGATGTTGTGAAATTTGAAAGGGTTCAGCAAAGATTTACATGGATGTTGCCTGGGCTGGAGGATTTAAAAATGTGTTGCTGGAAAAGCGCAGCTGGTCAGGCAGCATCCAAGGAACAGGAAGTTTGACATTTTGGGCATAAGCCCTTCATCAGGAATTCCTGATGAAGGGCTTATGCCCTAAACGTTGAATTTCCTGTTCCTTGTATGCTGCCTGACCTGCTGCGCTTTTCCAGCAACACATTTTCAGCTCTGATCTCCAGCATCTGCAGACCTCACTTTCTCCTTGGAGGATTTGAGTTTTAGGGAGAGGTTGAACAGGCAGGGGTTGTTTTCCCTGGAGCATCGGAGGCTGAGGAGTGACCTCATAGAGGTTTACAAAATTATGAGGGGCATAGATAGGATAAATTGACAAAGTCTTTTCCCTGGGGTTGGGGAGTCCAGAACTAGAGGACGTAGGTTTAGTATGAGAAGGGAAAGATATCAAAAGAGACCTAAGGGGCAACTTTTTCACACAGTGGGTGGTACGGGTATGGAATGAGCTGCCAGAGGAAGTGGTGGAGGCTGGTACAATTGTAACATTTAAGAGGCATTTGGATGGGTATATGAATAGGAAGGGTTTGGAGGGATATGGGCTGAGTGCTGGCAGGTAGGACTAGATTGGGTTGGGATAGCTGGTTGGCATGGAAGGGTTGGACTGAAGGGTCTGTTTCCATGCTGTACATCTCTATGACTCTATAATACCTTGCTATGTTGTTTATATTGTCTCTTCCTGTCCCTTCTGCAAACCTCACATTTCTCTTTGTTAAGTTCCAGCTGCCACGATTTTGCCTGTTGTGCTGGCTTATCTTTGCAATGTCATAGATTCATCAAGTCCTACAGCATGGAGACAAGCCCTTTGGCCCGAACTGGTCCATCCGACCAAAATGTCCATCCACGCTAATCCCATTTCCCTGCACTTGGCCCATATCCTTCTAAACATTCCCTATTCATGAATTTAAAATGTTGTTAATGTACCGACCTCAACCCACTTCCACTGGCAGCTCATTCCATATGCGTACCACCTTCTGGGTAAAAAGTTGCTCCTCAGCTTCCCTTTTATTCTTACCCCTCTAACCTTAAACTGATGTACTCTAGTCCTTGATTCCCCAACCCAGAAAAAGACTGAGTGCATTCACCCTATCCATGCCTTTCTTGGTCTTATACACCTCCATAAGGTCCCCCTCTCAGTGTCCTACCCCTGAAGAAAAAAGTTATAGTTTGTCTAATCTCTCCCTGTAAGTCAGATCCTTGAGTCCTGCCAATATCCTTGTGAATTTCTTCCGCATTCTTTCCAGTTTAATAACATCCTTTTCATAGCAGGTTGACCAAAACTGAACACAATACTCCAAGTGTTGCCTCACCAACGTCCTATACAACTGCAACATAACTTCCCAACTTCTGTACTCAATGCCCTGACTGATGAAGGCCAGTGTGCCAAAAGCCTTCTTCATTGCCCTGTCTACCTGTGGCTTCACTTTCAGGGAACTGTGAACCTGGACTTCAAGGTCCCTCTGTTCCACTTCACTCCTTAAGGCCCTACCATTCACCATGAAATTCCCATCTTGATTTGTCTTTCCAAAATGTAAGACCTCACACTGATCGATATTAAACTCCATTTGCCATTTCTCAGCCCATTTTTCCAACTGATCAATGTCCTATAGACAATAGACAATAGGTGCAGGAGTAGGCCATTCGGCCCTTTGAGCCTGCACCACCATTCAAAATGATCATGGCTGATCATCCACAATCAGTATCCTGTTCCTGCCTTATCCCCATAACCATTGATTCCACTATCTTTAAGAGTTCTATCCACCTCTTTCTTGAAAGTAACCAGAGACTTGGCCTCCACTGCTTTCTGGGGCAGAGCATTCTATATATCAACTATTCTCTGGGTGAAGAAGTTTCTCCTCCACTCTGTTCTAAATGGCCTACCCCTTATTTTAAACTGTGTCCTCTGGTTCTGGACTGACCCATGAGCGGAAATGTGCTTCCTGTCTCCAGAGTGACCAATCCTTTAATAATTTAATATGTCTCAATCAGATCCCATCTCATCCTTCTAAACTCAAGTGTATACAAGCCCAGTTGCTCCAATCTTTCAACATATGATAGTCCTGCCATTCCGGGAATTGACCTTGTGAACCTATGCTGCACTCTTTCAATACCCAGATCTGACAATCGGAAGTGGCAGGTACAAATCACTATAAATGCTGGAGGAAACATCACAGAAGCACTTCACAGGAGGCTCCCAAGCACTGAGGATGTCACTTAGACAGGGGACGAAATGTCTGCAACACAAATTCCCAGCTCGGCGAACAGAACCATAACAACGAGCACCTGAGCTACAAATCTTCTCCCAAACTTTGTCCTTCCTCAAATTTTGAGACCAAAACTGCACACAATACTCCAGGTGCGGTCTCACCAGGGCCCTGTACAGCTGCGGAAGGATCACTTTGCTCCTCTTGTTATGAAAGCCAGCATGCCATTACTTTCTTTACTTCCTGCTGTATCTGCATGCTTGCTTTCATTGACTGATGTACAAGAACACCTAGATCTCATTGTATTTCCCCTTTACCCAACTTGACTCCATTTAGATAGTAATCTGCCTTCCTGTTCTTGCCACCAAAATAGATAACCACACATTTATCCACATTAGACTGCATCTGCCATGCATCCGTCCACTCACCTAGCCTGTCCAAGTCACCCTGTATTCTCATAACATCCTCCTCACATTTTACTCTGCCACCCAGCTTTATGTCATTAGCAAATTTGCTACTGCTACTTTTAATGCCTTCACCTATATCATTGATATATATTGTAAACAGCTGAGGTCCCAGCCCCGAACCTTGTGGTACCCCATTCCGAAAGGGACCCATTTATCACTACTCTTTGCTTCCTGTCAGTCAGCCAATTTTCAATCTAAGTCAAAACCTTGCCCCCACTACCATGTGCCCTAATTTTGCTCACTAATCTCCTATGTGGGACTTTATCAAAGGCTTTCTGAAAGTCCAGGTACACTACATTCACTGGCTCTCCCTTGTCCATCTTCGTAGTTACATCCTCAAATAATTCCAGACGATTAGTCAAGCACGATTTCCCCTTCATAAATCCATGCTGACTCTGACCTATCCTGCTATTGCTAATATGATTCAAAATTCTTTTTCTTACAAAAGCACCAACATCATTTTTTGTATCCGTTGCTCCCGATGCGGTCTCCTCAACATTGGGGAGACTGGACGCCTCCTAGCAGAGCGCTTTAGGGAACACCTCTGGGACACCTGCACCAATCAACCACACCGCCCTGTGGCCCAATATTTCAACTCCCCCTCCCACTCTGCTGAGGACATGCAGGTCCTAGGCTTACTTCACCACCGCTCCCTCACCACCCGACGTTTGGAGGAAGAATGCCTCATCTTCCGCCTCGGAACACTTCAACCCCAGGGCATCAATGTGGACTTCACCAGTTTCCTCATTTCCCCTCCCCCCATATCACCCCAGCTCCAAACATCCAGCTCAGCACTGTCCCCATGACCTGTCCTACCTGCCTATCTTCCTTTCCACCTATCCACTCCACCCTCCTCTCTGACCGATCACCTTCATCCTCACCCCCATCCACCCATTGTACTCTTTGCTACTTTCTCCCCAACCCCACCCTCCTCTCATTTATCTCTCCACCCTTCAGACACTCTGCCTGTATTCCTGATGAAGGGGTTTTGCCTGAAACGTCGATTTTCATGCTCCTCGGATGCTGTCTGAACTGCTGTGCTTTTCCAGCACTGCTCTAATCCAGAATCTGGTTTCCAGCATCTGCAGTCTTTGTTTTTACCACATAGAAGTATTCCAGATTTGAAATAATTAGATCAGATCAGATCAGATTCCCTACCCTGTGAAAACAGGTCCTTCGGCCCAACAAGTCCACACCAACCCTCCGAAGAGTAACCCACCCAGATCCATTTCCCTCTGACTAATTTACCTAACACTAATGACAATTTAGCATGGCCAATTCACCTAACCTGCACATGTTTGGACTGTGGTAGGAAACCGGAGCACCCAGAGGAAAAACTCCACACAGACAGTCGCCCGAGGCTGGAATCGAACCTAGGTCCCTGGCGTTGTGAGGCAGCAATGCTAGCCACTAATTAAGATGATGTCTACTGAATAAGCTAATTTTCATCTCAAACATTACTCTATCTTGATGGGAATGACTCATTACGCTCAGCATCTCTCAGGAAGCATTTTTAATGAATCAGTAGTGATGGGAAAAATGGTCTCCTTTTATGATGTGATGTGGAGCTGCCGATGATGGACTGGGCAGCCAAAGTCAAAAATCACATGACACCAGGTTATAGTACCCAGGTTTATTTGAAACCTCAAACTTTTGGAGCCCCCGCTCCTTCCTCAGGCAGCTAGAGCAGAGGCTCTGAAAGCTTATGGTTTCAAATAATCCTATTGGACTATAACCCAGTGTTATGTGATTCTTGACTCCTTCTATGTTGTAGCAATTCTCCAATTTCACACCTAATTCTATCAAACAGTGACTGGCTGAGATTAACTGGAAACTGTCATTCTGTGAACTGGGGACTGACTGGCAGAAGTTGCATTAACCACTAGTAATCCTTTTCAAATTAGTTTTTGTAGCTGCTTTTATAGCACTAAAAGTGAATGTCAATTGCTATTGGCAGAACAGGGTGTCTGACTTATGGCACACGTGTTCAATGTGCAAAATCCCAAGAACATATTTTATGAGCTTTGAAAGTTGCCCATTTCTAAAATGAAAACTAAGTTGGAGTTGCATGCATACTTTTTGCTGTAGAGCATAGAACATAGAAAAATACAACGCCCTTGATGTTGCGCCGATCCAAGCCCACCTAACCTACACTAGCCCACTATCCTCCATATCCCTATCCAATGCCCGTTTAAATGACCATAAAGAGGGAGAGTCCACCACTGCTACTGGCAGGGCATTCCATGAACTCACGACTTGCTGAGTAAAGGATCTACCCCTAACATCTGTCCTATACCTACCTCCCCTTAATTTAAAGCTATGCCCCCTCATAATAGTTGACTTCATACATGGAAAACGGTTCTCATTGTCAACCCTATCTAAACCCCTCATCATCTTGTACACCTTTATCAAGTCACCCCTAGACCTTCTTTTCTCCAATGAAAACAGCCCCAAGTGCCTCAGCCTTTCCTCATACGATCTTCCTACCATACCAGGCAACATCCTGGTAAACCTCCTCTGCACCCGTTCCAGTGCCTCCACATCCTTCCTATAGTATGGTGACCAAATACAATATTCCAGATGCGGCCGCACCAGTCTTATACAACTGCAACATGACCTCAGGACTCCGGAACTCAATTCCTCTACCAATAAAAGCCAGTACGCCATATGCCTTCTTCACAGCACTATTTACCTGGGTGGCAACTTTCAGAGATCTGTGTACATGGACACCAAGATCCCTCTGTTTATCCACACTACCAAGTATCCAACCATTAGCCCAGTACCCCATCTTCTTGTTACTCTTAGCAAAGTGAATCACTTCACACTTACCTACATTGAACTCCATTTGCCACCTTTCTGCCCAGCTCTGCAGTTTATCTATATCCTGCTGTAACATGCCACATCCTGCCTCACTGTCAACAACTCCACCGACTTCTGTATCATCCACAAACTTGCTCATCCAACCTCTAGCCCCTCCTCCAGGTCATTGATAAAAATGACAAACATCAATGGTCCCAAAACAGATCCTTGCGGAACACCGCTAGTAACTGCACTCCAAGATGAACCTTTACCATCAACTACTACCCTCTGTCTTCTTCCAGCCAACCAATTCCTAATCCAAACCTCTAACGCACCCTCAATGCCATACCTCCATATTTTTTGCAGTAGCCTACCATGGGGAACCTTATCAAACGCCTTACTAAAATCCATATACACCACATCAATCGCTTTACCTCGTCCACCTCCTTAATCACATTCTCAAAGAATTCAATAAGGTTTGTGAGGCATGACCTGCCCTTCACAAAACCATGCTGACTATCCTTGATCACATTACTCCGATACAGATGTTCATAAATCCTATCCCTTACAATTCTCTCTAAGACTTTGCCCACAACAGAAGAGAAACTCATCGACCTATAGTTACCAGGGTTATCCCTACTCCCCTTCTTGAACAAGGGAACCACATTTGCTATCCTCCAGTCTTCTGGCACTATTCCTGTAGACAACGAGGACATAAAAATCAAGGCCAATGGCTCTGCAGTCTCCTTCCTTGCTTCCCAGAGAATCCTAGGATAAATGCCATCAGGCTCAGGGGATTTATCTATTTTCACCCTTTCCAGAATTTCCAACACCTCTTCCTTACATATCTCAAAGCCATCCATTCTAATTAATTGTGACTCAATATTCACATCGGCAACAATGTCTTGTTTCTGAGTGAATACTGACAAAAAGTATTCATTCAGTGTCTCCCCAATCTCTTCATCCTCCACGCACAACTTCCCACTACTATCCTTGACTGGACCTATTCCTACCCTAGTCATTCTTTTATTCCTGACATACCTATAGAAAGCCTTTGGGTTTTCCCTTATCCTACCAACCAAGGACTTTTCATGTCCCCTCCTTGCTGCTCTTAGCTCTCTCTTTAGATCCTTCCTGACTACCTTATAACTCTCAATTGCCCCAATTGAAACTTCACGCCTTCTCTTTATATAGGCCGCCCTCTTCCCTTTAACAAGGGATTCCAATTCCTTATTAAACCACAGCTCCCTCACACGACCCTTTCCTCCCTGCCTGACAGGTATATACTTATCAAGGACACTCAATAGTTGCTCCTTGAACAAGCTCCACATATCGATTGTGCCTTTCCCTTGAAGCCTACTTTTCTAAGTCACGCATCCTAAGTCATGCCTTACTGCATCATAATTTCCCTGCCCCCAGCTATAACTCTTGCCCTGCAGTGCACACTTATCTCTCTCCATCACTAGAGTAAAAGTTACCGAATTGTGGTCACTGTCCCCAAAGTGCTCACCTTAATCCAATTCTAACACCTGGCCTGGTTCGTTACCCAGAACCAAATCCAGGATGGCCTCACCTCTTATAATTCTCATTCTTTTTGTTTTGCATAAACTAGTACAGGTATTGTGCAGCTGATCTCACTGAGGAGCTAAGGTAGCTGAGCAAGAGGGGAATCCAGTCCGTGAAGCAGGAACCATTCCTGCAGAATGATGGACTGCAGAGAAACAAACCTTTTTTTTAGCACATTATGACCGTCACATGAACGCAACAACCGAGTATGTTTCACTGGCAGTAGTGATGGAAGTAACAGCAGAATGGTAATGTCATTGGATTAAAAACCCAGAGTCAAAGCCTCACATTCTGGTCTTCAGGGTCTTTTGGGCATGGGTTCACAATCCCCATAGTAGCTGGTGGAAGTAAGAACCCATGGTAATGGAGGTGGCATATTGGCATGGATAGAGGATTGGTGAACTAATGGAAGATAGATAGTTTGCGGTGGAGGGGGCATTTTCAGGACAGCAACCTGTCACACGTAGTGGGATCAGTGTTGAGACCACAATATAATGACTTATTGTTGGAAATGAATGTACTCTCACCAATGACTCACAAAGAGGTGGGAAGGTAAATGGTGAGGATGACTCACAGATTCTACAAAGGAATACAGATGTGAAGATACTGCTCCTTTAACAAGGTTATGGTGTCCTTGTTTTTTTTTCAGATGGTCGTAAAAGACACAGACTTCAAAAAGTCTGAGTTTCGATGGGTTTTAGGGCCAATTTGATGATAGCTAAGAGATACTGTCTCAGGAAAAAAGGCTTTGAAGTTTTTACAAAAAAACAATTGTACAATGAAAGGGGAGTGGCCAGTTCTCCTAGCTCAGGTTTACTCTGGTTTGGTTTGGTTTTTGGTGGTCTGGTTACTCACTAAAAGCCATCAGGCAGGTGTTATAAAAGCTGCTGGACCCAAAGAAGCAGGTCCATGCTGAACCTCCTCTCTCTCTCTCTCTCTCTCTGATTTCTCCCCTGTAAGATCCTGTGTTTGACTTTACCTTGCATGCCAAGGGGTGTTTATGGGGATTGTTGCAAGCATTTGGAACAGCATCATGAAGTCGGGATAATTTGGTGGGTTTCGGATCAGTTAAGTTATCCGTTATTCTGTTCCCTTTTGTTTGTGTTTCATTTGTGAATCTTATAAATAAACTCTGTTTTGTTTAAAACTAAGTGGTTTGACCAACTGCATCTCTCCTGGAATATCCACACTACACTGCTTAAAACAATTAGCAAAGCTAGGGTCCATACCATATCCTTGAAATGTTTTGAGGGGGTCTGGCCTGGTCCATAACACAGAGAATGGACAAAAACTTGGCAGGTGGAATGAAATGTGGGGAAATGTGAGGTTATGTACTTGGGCGGGAACAATGGAAGAGCTGAAGGTTTAATTGGGAAAGACAACAATAAACTACAGAGGGATTAATAGATCCGAGTGCATGAATCATAAAAAGCTAGCATCCACGTTTACTGGATAATAGGGAAAACAAATGAAATGTTAGTCTTTATTTCAAATGGAATGGAGTATAAAAATAGTGATGTCTTGCTAAAACTATGTACGTCATTAGTTATGTCACAATTGGAATACTTTGAACAGTTTTGGTTCCCTTATGTAAGGAAGGCTATATTGGCATTGAGGAGAAAGTGAGGTCTGCAGATGCTGGAGATCAGAGCTGAAAATGTGTTGCTGGAAAAGCGCAGCAGGTCAGGCAGCATCCAAGGAACAGGAGTTTCGGGCATAAGCCCTTCTTCAGCCCTTCTGCACTGAGGCAGTCCAGAGAAGGTTAACTCGGTTGATCCCAAGTAGACAGGGAATTGTTTTAGGCTGAGTAGATTGGATCTGCATTCATTGGAATTTAGAAGAATTAGAAATAACTTTATTGAAACAGATACGATCCTGAGGGGACTTGACAGGATGGATTTGTATCCCATTGTGGCAGAGGCTTGAGCCAGACGGCATCATCTCAGAATAAGAGGTCATTTATTTGAGATAGTGAAGAGGATGAATTACTTCTCTCAGCGGGTGGGGGAGTCAGTTGGGTCATTAACTATATTCAAAGTTGAGATGGACAGAATTTCAAGGGAATCAAGGGTTATTGGGAAAAGGTATGAGAGTGCAGTTAAGAATTACCAGATCGGTCATGATCTCTTTGAATGGCAGAGCATGCTTGATGGGCCAAATGGCCTACTTCTTCTCATATATCTTATACTTTGATTTAAATGAATAAATTTGGACTTGCAAACTAATCTTAGTGGTGATCATCATGAAATTATGATCATGACAAAAACATACCTGGTTTGCTAATGTTCTTCAAAGTAGGAAACAGACATCTTTACTTGGTCTGGCTTCAGGGGCATAGATATACGTGTGTTAACTGTCCTCACAAATAGCTTCACACCCACTCAATTAAAGGGCATTTAGGAATGGACAGCAAATGTTTCTCTTGTCAGTGATGCTCAAACCCCCTGAAAGAATAAAGGAGAAGGTGGTAAGAAAGTGGTAAGGACGTGGAATGCCCCACCTGCTAATGTAGTAAACTCAGCCACATTAGGGAGATTTAAATAATCCTTAGATAAGCACATGGATGATTTTGGGATAGTGTAGGGGGGCGAGCTGAGAATAGTTCACAGGTTGGCGCAACATCGAGGGCTGAAGGGCCTGTTCTGCGCTGTAGTGTTCTATGTTCTATGTTCTCAGTAGTCAGTGCAGCACAGCAGAAAAGCTGCTGGCATGAATAAGAGAGTGGGGTCACGATCAGGTGAGTGGGGGTGCCATAGGGTAGGGGAGCGTAGTTAATGAGTTTGATATGATACGGCGAGAGATCCCGCAAGGTCATGAAGAGGTCATTCCTCCATGAAACTCGACACTGAGCCAAAGCAAGTAAGAACCTGAGCCCTACGTCGACGATCTGCCACTGGGTCAGATTCCTGGAATTTCTTCCTTAACCGTTGTGTGCTCTATGCCGAATAGAATGAACCTTCAACAAGGCAGCTCAGGATGGCTAATGAATGCTGGCCTAGCCCGAAAGGTCCAAGTCCCATGAATGAACATAAATAACATAAATTTGTTGAAGATTTCCATAGTGTGTAGCAGCAAAATGTCAACTCCATGCACATGGAGATTGAACGGAGCCCAGGACATCACGGGGCTTTTGACAGCAATGTAAAAGGGTACAGAGATGTCCCTGAGCTATCACAAGTTTGATGTGCACCAGCACCTTAATGGGTGATATGACTTTAAAACCTATGGTGAAAATTGACCATGTACTTTGTGTTTAGCATGGCTAACCCACCTAGCTTGAACACTATTGCTAATTTAGCATGGCTAACCCACCTAGCCTGAACTCTATGGATGATTTAGCACGGCTAACCCACCTAGCTTGAACACTATTGCTAATTTAGCATGGCTAACCCACCTAGCCTGAACTCTATGGATAATTTAGCATGAGTCAATCCATCTAGCCTGCAGTTTTGGACTGGGGGAGGAAACCAGAACATACTAACAAAGATACATGGAGAACATGCAAACTCAGCACAGACAGTTGCCTGAAGCTGGAATCGAACGTGGGGTCCCTGGGTGCCATGTCACAGCAGTGCTATCCACTAAGCCACCATGGCAAGTTACTGATATTATCATTGCTTTGACAGTAGCAATGCACTGTGGTATATTTTTGAGGGAATGTTGTGATATGCAATCATGCACCTGGAGTATGTGTGTTATGATAAGAAATGGTAACGGTAAAGTCACTATAGGCCTACCAGACCACAGGCTGATCTCTCGTTCGAGAGCGATGACTAGTGGTGGTTTAACCTCAGGAGAGGGGCAAGTTATAAAGTCATAGAGTCATAGAGTCATACAGCACAGAATCAGACCCTTTGGTCCAACCAGTCTATGTTGGCCATGGTGCCAAACTAAACTAATCCCATCAATAGAGTCATATAGATGTACAGCATAGTCACAGACCCTTCAGTCCAACTTGTCCATGCCGAACAGATATCCTAAATTAATCTCCTCCCATTTGCCAGAACTTGGCCTATATCCCTCTAAACCCTTCCTATTCATATACCCATCCAGATACCTTTTAAATGCTGTAATTGTACTAGCATCTATCACTTCGTCTAGCAACTCATTCCAAACACGCACCTCCGTCTGTGTGAAAATATTGACCCTTAGGTCCCTTTGAAATCTTTCCCTTCTCATTCTAAACCTACGCCTTCTAGTTCTGGACTCCCCAATCCCAGGGAAAAGACTTAATCTATTTACCCTATCCATGGCCCTCATGGTATTATGAACCTCTATAAAGTCACCCCTCAGTCTCTGACCTCAAGGGAGAACAGCCCCAGCCTATTCAAGCCTCTCCCTGTACCTCAAGTCCTCCAACCCTGGCAACATCCTTGTAAATCTTTTCTGAACCCTTTCAAGTTTCATAACATCTTTCCGATAGGAAGGAGACCAGAATTGCACACAATGTTGCAAAAGTGGCCTAACTAATGTCCTGTACAGTCACAACATGACCTCCCACTTGTCTGCATTTGACCCATATCCCCCCAGACAATTCTTATTTACGTACTTATCTAAATATCTTTTGAGTGTTGTAACTATAACCACACCCTCTGGAAGTTCAATCTAGATAGGAGCCACTCTCTGCATTAAACAATTGCCTCTTATGCCTTTTTAAAATATTTCTCTTCTCATCCTAAAAATATGCCCCCTTGTCTTGAAATCCAACATCCTCAGGGAAAAAAACACCTGCAATTCACCTTATCTACCTCTCGTGGTTTTATAAAGGTCTACAAGGTCACTCTCAACCACCTACACTCCAGTGAAAGATGTCACAGACCATCCAGCCTATCCTTTTAACTCAAAGTCTCCAGTCATGGTAATATCCTGCTAAATCTCTCGTGAACCCTCTCCAGTTTAATTCCGAGAGCAGAGTGACCAGAAATGTACACAGTACTCCAGAAGTGGCCCCACTAATGCCCTGAAAATGTGTTGCTGGAAAAGCACAGCAGATCAGGCAGCATCCAAGGAACAGGAAATTCGACATTTCGGGCATAAGCCCTTCTTCAGCCCTTCTTATGCCCGAAATGTCGAATTTCCTGTTCCTTGGATGCTGCCTGACCTGCTGCGCTTTTCTAGCAACACATTTTCAGCTCTGATTTCCAGCATCTGCAGACCTCACTTTCTCCACTAATGTCCTGTACAACCTCAATGTGACAAAACATAACGAGAGAGTGAGAAGGAGAGAGGGTGTGTTAGTATAGAACCCTTGTCAACACATAACTACAGTGTATACGTTCTTTGTCTTTACTTCAATTTCTTTCATTCCAGTCGAGGTCAATGGATACACTTTGGGGCTGTTTTGTTTGGTATCTGCTAATTTTATGATACAGTACATAGTTACACTGCCTTAAAGCGAAACAGGTCAATGTAAAAACGGAGAGACAATTTTTATGGGAAAATTATAAAGCAAGTGGACCTGAAATCAAATGCTTTGATGAAGCGTAAAATATTTTATGATGGCTCTATGATTTTACACACAATGACAGCTGCTAACTTTAGCACTAAACAGACGACCATGCATTCTTGTATCCTGTCAATTCAAGGGTGAAATGTTGCCTTACCTCATCTGTGAGTGCAATTAAGTTAATGTGGATAAATGAGTGATAAATGAATAATGATTTAAACTGGTTGCATTTGGTTCCGGAATGTAGGCAATTCTGGCAGGTTTTGCATTGATCGCTCAGCCTTTTTTGACTTTGACAGTGAGATGGACTAAATGTCAACCAGGCACAATGGATCTGTAGTCATATGTAGACCAGACACAGTGGGTGTAACAGGCGTGGCCAGGTCCATAACTGTAAGGAAGGGATGAATCTATCTTTTTCAAAGATGTGCATTCTTTAATAGTCATCATTACAATGTGAACATTGCTGTGGTTAATCCACATTCCCAATTGCCTTTGCGAAGCTGGTGGTGAGCTGCCTTCTTGAGCTGCTATAGTCTATGTGGGCAGAAACATCCACAGTGCTGTTAGGGTGGAGGTCCCAAGATCTTGACCCCAGCTACACTGAAGGAATGATGATAAAGTTCCAAGTTAGGAGGCTGTGTGACCCGGAGAGGAACTTATGGGCAACATTTTTCCATGAATACCTGGACCTTAGAGGTTAAATTCTGAGGAGACTTTATGCAAATGTTTTCTCTTGAATTTAGAAGGTTAAGGGGTGATCTGATCAAAATCTTCAAGATAAAAATTAGATTTGATTGCTTACAGTATGGAAGCAGGTCCTTCAACCCAACCAGTCCACAGCAACCCTCCCAGACCCATTCACCTGACTGATGTACCTAACACTATGGGCAATTTAATACGGCCAATTCACCTAGCCTGCACATCTTTGGATTGTGGAAGGAAACCAGAGCACATCCACAGGGAGAATGTGCAAACTCCACGCAGACAGTCACCCGAGGCAGGAATTGAATCAGGGTCCCTGACGCTGTGAGACAGTCGTGCTAACTGTTGGGCCACAGTGCCGTCCCCAGGAAAAGGCAAAACTAAATGAAGACAAACTATTTCCACTGATTTGGGATTCTAGACACATGGGACATAGTCAGCGAATTAGGGCCAGACTGTTCAGGAGAGATGTTAGAGAGTACTCCTAAGCACAAAGGATGCTAGACAATTGGAACTCTCTTCCACAAATGGTGGGGAATGCTGGATCAGTTGTTAATTTTAAACCTGAGACAAATACATTTTTGTTAAGCAAAGGTATTAAGGGAGATGGGCCAAAACCAGATGTACGGAGATAGGCCACAGATCAGTCATGAACTCATTGAATGTTGGAACAGGCTCGAGGCCTAGTCCCATTGTTATGTTCCTATGTCTGCTTCCCAGTCCTTCTAAATGGTAGCTGCCTTCTCTTTAAATAATTTCAGTGATCTAGCCTGTACAACTCTCTAAGGCACAGAATTCAAGGCATACACTACCCTCCAGTTCTAAATGAGTTACCCTTAATCCATAATTCTGTCCATTACTTCAGGATTCCTCTAGTAGTGAAAACATTAGTTTCAACATGTATCCTGTCAAGTCTCTCAGAGTCTTGCATAGTCTAGGGTGGCTTGGTGGCTCAGTGGTCAGTCCTAATACCTCATAGCGCCAGGGACCTGGGTTCAATTCCAGCCTTGGGCAACAGTCTGTAGGGAGTTTGTACATTCTCCCTGTGTCTGTGTGAGGCTGCTTTTCAAAATTGTCCAAGTTTGGTGGATTGGTCACACTAAATTGTCTAGTGGTGTGTAGGTTAGATGGATTTTCCATGGGAAATGCAAGTAGGGGGTGCATCTGGGTGGCATGCTCTTCAGAGAGTCAATGTGGAATTGTTGGGCCAAATGGCCTGTTTCCATACTATACAGATCATCTGTCTTGTAATCCTAAAGGACTAACCTGTTTAGTCATTGTTGATAAAACAACCCTTTATCAAAATTTGATTTTTACTAAAAATGAATAATAGGGATTGATAATAGTGGGCTATAAATCCCATTTCCCAACAGGAAAAATCAGCCTAGTAAATCTTTTGAATGTTTGCCAAAGCCAGTCTCTCCTTTCTTAAACATGGGGAACAAAACTGTACAGACTACTAAATGTGTGACCTCACCACACCCTGTACAGTTGTGACAAGACTCCCTATTTTTAAACACCAACTCCTTCATAATAAAGAACAAAAAACAAACACTATGTCAAGGAAAATAAAAATTTGATCCACTGTCCACAGCTAAAAAAACAAACTCCACCATTACTTCTGCCCACCTGCAATAAATACAAGCCTAAATCTTTAAGGGTGATTTTATGAACATATTTTCAGCATGGAAACTTTGTCTCCAGGTCCTCCTGTTGGGAAATGGGATTTAAAACCCACAATTATCTATACTTTTAGTGGAAATAGAATTTGTGAACTTGACGATGGAGCTGAACTTTATTCTTACGGCTTTATGCAACTGAACGAGATTGGCAACCAATGATTGTTGGTCACTCCTCATATTCCTCCATGGATGTTGGCCATTCTAAAGTTTCAACTGGATTGCAGTGAGACTACCATAACTGATTAATCTGAAAATAGATCTCAAAAATACTGAATATGACCAGGGTCTAATATCGAAAGCACTGTCCCAGACAGTGTCTGACTCAATGTCTTGGGTAGGGCTTATACAATTAATGGTAGGGTTTTGGGTAGTGTCATAGAACAGAGGGACCTAGGGATTCAGATACCTAATTCTTTGAAATTTATGTCACATATAGATAGGGTGGCTAAAAAGGCGTTTGGCATTCTTGCCTTCATTTCTTGGCACTCTAAGTATAGGAGATCAGGCAGCATCCAAGGAATAGGAAATTCGACGTTTTGGGCATAAGCCCTTCATCAGGAATTAGGAGAGTGTGCCAAGCAGGTTAAGATAAAAGGTAGGGAGGAGGGACTTGGGGGAGGGGGGATGGAGATGTGATAGGTGGAAGGAGGTCAAGGTGAGGGTGATAGGCCGGAGTGGGGTGGGGGCGGAGAGGTCAGGAAGAAGATTGCAGGTTAGGAGGGCGGTGCTGAGTTGAGGGAACCGACTGAGACAAGGTGGGGGGAGGGGAAATGAGGAAACTTGAGAAATCTGAGTTCATCCCTTGTTGGAGGGTTCCCAGGCGGAAGATGAGGCGTTCTTCCTCCAACCGTCGTGTTGTTATGTTTTGCCGGTGGAGGAGTCCAAGGACCTGCATGTCCTCGGTGGAGTGGGAGGGAGAGTTAAAGTGTTGAGCCACGGGGTGGTTGGGTTGGTTGGTCTGGGCGTCCCTGAGGTGTTCTCTGAAGCGTTCCGCAAGTAAGTCTGTCTCCCCAATGTAGAGGAGGCCACATCGGGTGCAGCGGATGCAATAGATGATGTGTGTGGAGGTACAGGTGAACTTGTGGTGGATATGAAAGGATCCCTTGGGGCCTTGGAGGGAAGTGAGGGAGGAGGTGTGGGCGCAAGTTTTACATTTCCTGCGGTTGCAGGGGAAGGTGCCGGGAGTGGAGGTTGGGTTGGTGGGGGTTGTGGACCTGACAAGGGAGTCACGAAGGGAGTGGTCTTTGCGGAACGCTGATAGGGGAGGGGAGGGAAATATATCCCTGGTGGTGGGGTCCGTTTGGAGGTGGCGTGATTGGTGGAAGGAGGTCAAGGTGAGGGTGATAGGCTGGAGTGCGGACCCCACCACCAGGGATATATTTCCCTCCCCTCCCCTATCAGCGTTCCGCAAAGACCACTCCCTTCGTGACTCCCTCGTCAGGTCCACAACCCCCACCAACCCAACCTCCACTCCCGGCACCTTCCCCTGCAACCGCAGGAAATGTAAAACTTGCGCCCACACCTCCACACTCACTTCCCTCCAAGGCCCCAAGGGATCCTTCCATATCCGCCACAAGTTCACCTGTACCTCCACACACATCATCTATTGCATCCGCTGCACCCGATGTGGCCTCCTCTACATTGGGGAGACGGACTTACTTGCGGAACGCTTCAGAGAACACCTCAGGGACGCCCGGACCAACCAACCCAACCACCCCGTGGCTCAACACTTTAACTCTTCCTCCCACTCCACCGAGGACATGCAGGTCCTTGGACTCCTCCACCGGCAAAACATAACAACACGACGGTTGGAGGAAGAACGCCTCATCTTCCGCCTGGGAACCCTTCAACCACAAGGGATGAACTCAGATTTCTCCAGTTTCCTCATTTCTCCTCCCCCCACCTTGTCTCAGTCGGTTCCCTCAACTCAGCACCGCCCTCCTAACCTGCAATCTCCTTACTGACCTCTCCGCCCCCACCCCACTCCGGCCTATCACCCTCACCTTGACCTCCTTCCACCTATCACATCTCCATCCCCCCTCCCCCAAGTCCCTCCTCCCTACCTTTTATCTTAACCTGCCTGCCACCCTCTCCTCATTCCTGATGAAGGGCTTATGCCCGAAACGTCGAATTTCCTATTCCTTGGATGCTGCCTGACCTGCTGTGCTTTAACCAGCAACACATTTTCAACTGTGATCTCCAGCATCTGCAGACCTCATTTTTTTACTCTTAGTATAGGAGTTGGGACGTCATGCTGAGATTGTACAGACGATTGGTGAGGCCTCTTCTGGAATATTGTGTCCAGTTCTGGTCACCCAGTTATGGGAGGAATATTATGAAGCTGGAGAGGGTACAGAAGAGATTTAGCATGACATTGCTGGGTGTGTAAGTTTTGAGTTACAAAGAAAGGCTGGATAGGCTGGGGCTTTTTTCACTGGAGCGTACAAGGTTGAGAAGTTTATGAAATAATGAAATGTATAGATACAGTTAATGGCCGTTTTTTTTCTCCCCAAGGATGGGGGGTTTCAAGACTAGGGAGCACATTTATAAGGGGAGAGGAGACAGATTTTAACAATCTGTTTCTTAAATCTGTTCTTTTACATGAGAGTCAAATCTTTTACACTGAGGGTGTTTCACATGAGGAATGAACTTTCTGAGGAAGTGACGGATGTGGGTACAATTACAGTGTTTATTAGACATTTGGATAGGTACATGAATAGGAAAGGTTTGGAGGGATATGGGCCAGGAGCAGGCAGGTGGGACTAGGTTAGTTTGGGATTATGTTTGGCTTGAATTGGTTGGATGAGAGGGTCTGTTTCCATACTGTACGGTTCTACGAGTCTATTACTCTATAACTGACTAATAAACTCATCAATCATCTCAATGTGGTAATGTAGCCATTACGTTACTAGTGTAGTAATCCAGAAGGCAGGAAGACTGAGCCAGAAGCATGCGTTAAAATGTCTCTGAGGCATTCAGATTCAATTAATTACATAAATAGGCAATAAAACAAGCGAGCAATAGTAGTGATAAACATACATTCACATCAAGATCATAAATGTTCTTTAGGGAAGGAAATCTGTCGTCCTTACCTGGTCAGAGCTGTATATCACTCCAGACCCATAACTGCCTCTGAAATGACGATGAAGGGAATCTGTTGTATTGAGGTTTTTATGACGAAATAGGCAAGGCCAGTTAGGGAGAGACACTAAGTGCCAATTATACCAACAATAACACCAGCTAATTTGATTTGG
This sequence comes from Hemiscyllium ocellatum, assembly GCF_020745735.1. Taxonomy (NCBI): domain Eukaryota; kingdom Metazoa; phylum Chordata; class Chondrichthyes; order Orectolobiformes; family Hemiscylliidae; genus Hemiscyllium; species Hemiscyllium ocellatum. Next base: position 20,096,779 of record NC_083401.1, read on the forward strand.
TTTGGTTTATTGTAGTTGCACGTGCCTAAGTATAATGAAAATCTTTGTTTTGTGAGCAGTATAGGCAGATCATAGCAAACGAGAGCAGACAGGTCATAGCGTGCTTAAACAAAGTGAGGCTTTCAGATTACACTGTACAGGAGGTATGCAAAGTAAGATCAACATTATTTGCCATAGGATCCTCAGAGCTGTGTGCAGGTTCAAAAGAACAATATTAGTAATTTTTTCAGGGATAGAGTTTAGGGTTAAAAGTTTGAATCAGTTATAAAAAAATGTTAGAGAAAGATCTTCTTTAGAGTGCTCGCAAAGAGTTGACCGATGTCAGCACCATCTTGAATCAGACTTGAATGCTCTTGTGAAGGCCACCAGTTTCTATCATCCTTTGCAGTGTTACACTGTAGTAAGGGTGTAAATATGGTAACTTAATACCCTTGTTACAGACAAGAGATTGTGGTATAGTGGTGTTGTCACTGGGCTAGTAGTCACTGATTGCCATGTTAATATTTTGGGGGCATGGGTAAAATTTGAATTCACTGAAATAAAAGCTGGTCTAATGGTGTCCTGCAACCATTGTTGTAAAAGCCTATCTGGTTCATGAATGCCTTTAAGGAAAGGAGCCTGCCATCCTTACCTGGTCTGACTTACATGTGACTTCAGACCCACAGAAATGTGGTTGACTCTGAACTGTCCTCTGGGCAATGCAATACCTGCGAATGAATGAAATCAATGGATCAGGCACGTGACAAGTAAATTCTTAAAAAAAAATTCAAACCCACTTAATTCTTAAGTAGAGTGAAGTGTTGTGATAGAAGCCTTTATCCAAAACCAATTGACACTTTTCATCAGGGAATATCTTTCATATTTCCCAAAGACACAGCGAACTGGGACAGAAAATAAGCCTTTAAGTAAAACTTACACATAAATTGCCTTGAATGTTCACTCCCTGCACCACTGATGGCGATTGAGTGCACCATCTTCGATAAGAACAAAAGGAGCTGGAAATATTCAGCAGGCCAGGCAGGATCTATGGGGATGGAGAAAGTTAATGGGCCAGATTCTAATGAAAACCCATTTGTGACAGATCCTGTTTTTGGTGGGAGGAAGCTGGTAATGAGGTTCACACATAATGGAAACCTAAACTAAGCAGGGTCATTTGAACTTTGTGTTCAGGAAAGCTGAATTTCTGCTGTAACCTCTGCCTTATACTATAGTTTTGAATTCAGGGAGTAGATAATCGCATATTCTTGCACAACTCCTCCATTATGGTGAACCTGCTGTTGTAGATCCTCCCTGTGTTGACATGACAGATACAAGGGCAAACACCAAAGTTAATGGGCAGCCTGGAGCCAGAATAGAGGTCATAAAAGGTCATGGGTGATGGACCTAGGTTGGCATGTGTAACCATGGGCTGGCATGGATGGGGCATCAGGATTATGTAGCTGGCTGTTGGCATCTGAGACGTCATGACAGAGATGGGTTTTTGTTTCTTTCTCTCTCAAATAAACTTTAATATGGCCATCCCAGAATGCTTGTGTTTTTGAAGCACAGAAACTTCTTGACCCATGATCTTGACCCATCAACATTACCTGTAAAAACGCCATCCCATATTCCCAATTCCTTCATCTCTGCCGCATCTGCTCCCAGGAGGACCGGTTCCAATACCGTACAGCCCAGATGACCTCCTTCTTCAAGGACCACAGATTCCCCCCAGACGTGATTGACGATGCCCTCCACCGCATCTCCTTCACTTCCCACTCCTCCGCCCTTGACCCCCACCCTTCCAACCACCACCAGGACAGAACCCCACTGGTTCTCACCTACCACCCCACCAACCTCCATATACAGCGTATCATCCGCCGTCATTTCCGCCACCTCCAAACGGACCCCACCACCAGGGATATATTTCCCTCCCCTCCCCTATCAGCATTCCAAAAGGACCACTCCCTCCGTGACTCCCTCGTTAGGTCCACAGCCCCCACCAACCCAACCTCCACTCCCGGCACCTTCCCCTGCAACCGCAAGAAATGCAAAACTTGCGCCCACACCTCCTCCCTTACTTCTCTCCTAGGCCCCAAGGGATCCTTCCATATCCGCCAAAAATTCACCTGCACCTCCACAAACATCATCTATTGCATCAGCTGCACTCGATGTGGCCTCCTCTATATTGGGGAGATGGGCCGCCTACTTGCGGAACGCTTCAGAGAACACCTCTGGGACACCCGGACCAACCAACCCAACTACCCCGTGGCTCAACACTTTAACTCCCCCTCCCACTCCACCGAGGACATGCAGGTCCTTGGACTCCTCCATCGCCAGACCATAACAACATGACAGTTGAAGGAAGAGCGCCTCATCTTCCGCCTAGGAACCCTCCAACCACAAGGGATGAACTCAGATTTCTCCAGTTTCCTCGTTTCCCCTCCCCCCACCTTGTCTCAGTCTAATCCCTCGAACTCAGCACCGCCCTCCTAACCTGCAATCTTCTTCCTGACCTCTCCGTCCCCACCCCACTCCGGCCTATCACCCTCACCTTGACCTCCTTCCACCTATCACATCTCCATCACCCCTCCCCCAAGTCCCTCCTCCCTACTTTTTATCTTAGCCTGCTGGAAACACTTTCCCCATTCCTGAAGAAGGGCTTTTGCCCGAAACGTCGAATCTCCTATTTCTTGGATGCTGCCTGACCTGCTGTGCTTTTCCAGCAACACATTTTCAGCCATCAACATTATAGCATGGTGAAGACAGTGCAAGAGAGAGAGAGAGAGAGAGAAAGAGAGAGAACCTGCTCAGTTACTGCCTTTGCTGTTTTTGAATTCATGTGTCGCTGGACATCGGAGTGCATCTGGGAAAATTAACAAACAGTGAATTTCACAACTAATCTTGGAGGAACTGGTTTGGGCAAAGTTCACAACACAGAATCAGATAACTTAATTGTTGTTTTAAGTCTGTCCAAGAGAAAGACTGTGTTAGTGGGTACAATGGGCTCTTTCTTGATTATATGTTTTTGGAGATAAGTCTCTTGATTAAAATTAAAATGTAAGCCATAGCTATTAATTTAACCTGGGGTAGTGCTCGTAGAGGAATAAGACGGTGTTATTTCTGGGTCTGGAGATTGTGAAGGACCAAAAATGCCCTTTGCAGTGATATGTACTTCTTGTCAGATGTGGGAGTTTAAAGAGAGTTTAAGGGTTACTGCAGATTATATCTGCCACAAATGCTGTTGGATGCGAATCTTATCAGATCGAGTGGATCGTTTGGAGAGACAGATAGAAGCGATGAGGAATTTGCAACAGCAACAGTATGGGATCGATGGCAGTTATAGGAAGGGGGGAAAGTCTCAGATAAAGTCACATAGATGGGTTAACTCCAGGAAGGGTAAGAGAGGTAGGCACTTAGGGCAGGAGTCTTTTGTGGATATACCCATTTCAAACAGGTATGCAGTTTTGGAAAATGTAGGGGGTGAAGGATTCTCAGGTGAACGTAGCACCAACAGCCAAGTTTCTGGCATTGAGACTGACTCTAATGCAATGAGGGATACGTCGGCTTCCAAGAGATCAATTGTGTTAGATAATTCTGTAGTCTGAGGTACAGACAGACGTGTCTGTGACCAGCAGAGAAAAAGCAGAATGGTGTGTTGTTTTCCTGGTGCCAGGATCAAGGATGTCTCAGAGAGGGTGCAGAATGACCAGCAAGAGGTCATTGTCCACATTGGAACCAACAATATAGGAAGGGAAAATGTTGAGACTCTGAAGGAAGATTACAGGGAGGCAGAAATTTAAAAAGGAGGTCCTCAAGGGTAGTATTATCTGGACCCAATGCTATGAGCTAGTGAGGGCCGGATTAGGAGAATAGAGCAGATGAATGTATGGCTGAGGAGCTGGTGTATGATAGAATAATTCACATTTTTGGATCACTGGGATCTCTTTTGGGGTAGAAGTGACCCGAACAAGGACGGATTGCACCTAAATTGGAACGGGACTAATATACTGGCAGGGAGATTTGCTCGAACTGCTTGGGAAGATTTAAACCAGTAAGGTGTGGGGTGGGGGGAGGTTTGCAGGGAGGTAGTGAGGAAAGAGATCAATCTGAGACTGGTACAGCTGAGAACAGAAGTGGGTCAAACAGTCAGGGTAGCAGGGATAAGGTAGGAAGAATCAATTAAACTGCATTTATTTCTATGCAAGGGGCCTAACAGGGAAGGCAGATGAACTCAGGGCATGGTCAGGAACATGGGACTGGGATATCATAGCAATTATAGAAACATGGCTCAGGGATGGGCAGGACTGGCAGCTTAATGTTCCAGGATACAGATGCAACAGCAAGGATAGAAAGGAAGGCAAGAGAGGAGGGGGAGTGGCATTTTTGATAAGGTATAGCATTACAGCTGTGCTGAGGGAGGATATTCCCAGAAATACTTTCAGGGAAGTTATTTCAGTGGAACTGAGAAATAAGAAAGAGATGATCATCTTATTGGGATTGTATTATAGACCCCCTAATAGTCAGAGGGAAATTGAGAAACAAACTTGAAAGGAGATCTCAGCTATCTGTAAGAATGATAGGGTGGTTATGGTAGGGGATTTTAACTTTCCAAACATAGATTGGGACTGCCATAGCGTTAAAGGTTTAGATGGAGAGGAATTTCTTAAGTGCGTACAAGACAATTTTCTGAGTTAGTATGTGGATGTACCGACTAGAGAAGGTGCAAAACTTGACCTACTCTTGGGAAATAAGGCAGGGCAGGTGACTGAGGTGTCAGTGGGGAGCACTTTGGGGCCAACGACCATAATTCTATTCGTTTTCAAATAGTGATGGAAAAAGATAGACCAGATCTAAAAGTTGAAGTTCTAAATTGGAGAAAGGCCAATTTTGACAGTATTATGCAAGAACTTTCAAAAGCTGATTGGAGGAAGATGTTCACAAGTAAAGGGACGGCTGGAAAATGGGAAGCCTTCAGAAATGAGATAACAGGAATCCAGAGAAAGTATATTTCTGTCAGGGTGAAAGGGAAAGCTGGTAGATATAGGGAATGCTGAATGACAAAGAAATTGAGGGTTTGGTTACGAAAAAGAAGGAAGCATATGTCAGGTACAGACAGGATCGATCAAGTGAATCCTTAGAAGATTATAAAGAAAGTAGGAGTATACTTAAGAGGGAAATCAGGAGGGCAAAACGGTTACATGAGATAGCATTGACAAATAGAATTAAGGAGAATCCAAAGGGGTTTTACAAAAATATTAAGGACAAAAGGGTAACTAGGGAGAGAATAGGGCTCCTCAAAGATCAGCAAGGCAGCCTTTGTGTGGAGCCACAGAAAATGGCGGAGATACTAAATGAATATTTTGCATCAGTATTTACTGTGAAAAAGGATATGGAAGATGTAGGCTGTAGGGAAATAGATGGTGATATCTTGCAAAATGTCCAGATTACAGAGGAGGAAGTGTTGGATGTCTTGAAATGGGTTAAGGTGGATAAATCCCCAGGACCTGATCAGGTGTACCTGAGAACTCTGTGGGAAGCTAGAGAAGTGATTGCTGGACCTCTGGCTGAGATATTTGTATCATCAATAGTCACAGGTGAGGTGCCGGAAACGTGGAGGTTGGCAAACATGGTGTCACTGTTTAAGAAGGGTGATAAGGACAAGCCAGGGAGCTATAGATGGGTGATCCTGACCTCAGTGGTGAGCAAGTTGTTGGAGGGAATCCTGAGGGGCAGGATGTACATGTATTTGGAAAGGCAAGGACTCTTTAGGTATAGTCAACATGGCTTTGTTCATGGGAAATCATGTCTCACAAATTTGATTGAGTTTTTTGAAGAAGTAACAAAGAAGATTAATGAGGGCAGAGCGGTAGATGTGATCTATATGGACTTCAGTAAGATGTTTGACAAGGTTCCCCATGGGAGACTGATTAGCAAGGGTTCAGAAAAGATTCCTGAAGAAGGGCTTATGCCCAAAATGTTGATTCTCCTGCTCCCTGGATGCTGCCTGACCTGCTGCGCTTTTCCAGCAGCACATTTTTCAGCTCTGATCTCCAGCATCTGCAGTCCTCACTTTCTCCTTCAGAAACGATTTACAAGGATGTTGCCAGGGTTGGAGGATCTGAGCTATAGGGAGAGGCTGAACAGGCTGGGGCTGTTTTCCCTGGAGCGTCAGAGTCTGAGGGGTGACTTTGTAGAGGTTTACAAAAGTATGAGGGGCATGGATAGGATGAATAGACAAAGGCTTTTCCCTGGGGTTGGGGAGTCCAGAACTAGAGGACATAGGTTTAGGGGCTGAGAGGGGAAAGGTATAAAAGAGACCTATGGGGCAACTTTTTCACACAGAGGTTGGTACGGTTTTGCTTCAATGTCTCATTTATATCGATTTCCTGCTTTATATTGCCACAGAAACCACACATAACAAAAGACCGTGTCAACTATATAGTGCCTGAGAACGGCTTAAAGCCATGAATGCTTCTGTGCCTTTTATACAACCTCTCCACTTAAAAGGTAGAGGAGACCACTTCAGGCAGCATTAACTCACTTTAGTGAACACAAGGATACCAGTGACAACCTGGAGTCTTCACCAGCAGGGTTAGAGAAAAGAAATGAAAGATTGATGTTTGTGTTAACTCTCTCTGCTGTCTGTCCGACCGTGCTTCTGATAGGAAATGCAATGGGCAGGATTTTCAGGACCCTCTTTATAACATAGTGGAAGGCATGGGAGGTGAGGGTACTAACTGAGGTGGCAGCATTTTGGTTGATGTGGAATGAGCTGCCAGAGGATGTGGTGGAGGCTGGTACAATTGCAATATTTAAAAGGCAGCTGGATGGGTATATGAATGCAAAAGATCTAGAGGGAAATGGGCCAGGTGCTGGCAGGTGGGACTAGATTGGGTTGGGATATCCGGTCAGCATGGATGGCTTGGACCGAACGGTCTGTTTCCATTCTGTACGTCTCTATGACTCTATGACTCTATCTGACCCTTAGACAGGGTATAACAAAACTGGTCAAGTATGATTACTGAGTCTGGAGGGGCTGTTCAGTTAAGTGGAATAGGTTTTCATTTCTTGTCGTTTACATGAGAGGCAATGAATTCTTAGAGAGGGTCATTGCTTAGAGGCCCTTTCCTCTGATTGGCTTGTTTAGGCGTGGTATCAGCACAAAGTGGTGTAAGAGCATTTAGGACTGAGGTGAGGAGAGCGTCCTCATTTACAGGTTTTGAAGGCGATAGCGTTCATTCAGAAAGCTTTGGAAAGTATTTGGAAATATCTAGCCCAGAAGGCCGCAGTTGCAGTCAACATAATCACTGCTGAGGTTGATAGATAGACTCCATAGGAATTAAGAGATTGCTGGTTAGGATGGCAAATTATAAATTTTAGCTAAGATTTCAGCTGGATGACAGAGCAGGCCTGTAGGGCAGTATGACCTGCTCCTGGCTTCCCTACCATGTTCTACAGGAAGTGAAATTCTTTCTGCAACTTTGTCGGTTAGTGACAATGATAGTTTTGCTTCAATGTCTCATTTATATCGATTTCCTGCTTTATATTGCCACAGAGACCACACATAACAAAAGACCGTGTCAACTATATAGTGCCTGAGAACGGCTTAAAGCCATGAATGCTTCTGTGCAAGTGGGAGCCTTTTATACAACCTCTCCACTTAAAAGGTAGAGGAGACCACTTCAGGCAGCATTAACTCACTTTATTGAACACAAGGATACCAGTGACAACCTGGAGTCTTCACCAGTAGGGTTAGAGAAAAGGAATGAAAGATTGATGTTTGTGTTAACTCTCTGCTGTCTGTCTGACCGTGCTTCTGATAGGAAATGCAATGGGCAGGATTTTCAGGACCCTCTTTACAACGTGGTGGAAGGCATGGGAGGTGAGGGTACTAACTGAGGTGGCAGCATTTTGGTTGATGTGGATACTAGGCTGGTAGGGCTGCCCATCTCCACCAGATGGGTGTCCAATTTGGCTCATTAGGGATTTATAAATGAAGAGCACTTATAAATCCAAAAGGTAAACTGAAACTGCACATTAGCATTAAGAGAATCCTGAACTACAACTTCCAAGTCCCTTCAGATTTCTGAAGCATTTCCCTATTTAGACAATGATCTATGCCTCTAATCTTCCTCCCAAAGTGCCTAACCTCACACTTTCCCACATTGTATTCCAATAACTTCAGCACAGTGGCTGGCACGACTGCCTCACAGTGCCAGGGACCAGGGTTCAATTCCAGCCTTGGGCAACTGTGTATGTAGACTTTGCACGTTCTCCCTGTTGTCTGCATGGGTTTCATCCCACAGTCCAAAGATGCGCTGGTTAGGTGGATTGACCATGCTAAATTGTCCCATAGTGCAAGTTAGATGATTAAGCCATGGGAAACAATAGACAATAGACAATAGGTGCAGGATTAGGCCATTCAGCCTTTCGAGCCTGCACCGCCATTCAATATGATCATGGCTGATCATTCCTAATTAGTATCCTCTTCCTGCCTTACACAGGGATAAGGTAGGGGATGTGGGTCTGGGTGGGATGCTCTTTAGTGGATCAGTGTGGACTTGATGGGCTGAATGGTGTACTTCCACACTGTAGGGATTCTGTGATCTGCCACTTTGCCCATTCTCCTAGCCTGTCCAAGACCTTCTGCAGCTCTTTGGTGCCTCAACCCCACCATCCATGTGCCTATCCCATCTTAATATATTTTTTGGTGAGGAACGCTCTCACCTTGTACTGCAGCTGGGTGTAGCTCTGAACCGAGATCATCAGAACCGAGGCAAGGTCACAGTGATCACGGGAGACTTCAATATGCAGGTGGACTGGGTAAATAATGTTACCAGTAGATCCAAAGAAAGGGAATTCATGGAATGCTTGTAAGATGGCTTTTTGGAACAGCTTGTCATGGAGCCCAAAAGGGAGCAGGCTACTCTGGACCTAGTGCTATGAAATGAACCAGACTTTATAAAAAAATCTTAAAGTAAGGGAATACTTAGGAAGCAGCGATCATAATATGGTAGAGTTCAGTCTGCAGTTTGAAAGAGAGAAGGCAAAATTGGATGTAATGGTGTTACAGTTAAATAAAGGTAATTATGAGGGCATGAGAGAGGGACTGATGAAAATAGACTGGAAGCAGAGCCTAGCGGGGAAGATAGTAGAGCAAAAATGGCAGGAGTTTGTGGGTATAATTGAGGACATTGTACAGAGGTTCATCCCCAAGAAAAGAAAGATTATCCGGGGAGGGACTAGACAGCCATGGCTGACAAAGGAAGTCAGGAAATCTATTAAAGAAAAAGAGAGATCCTATAAAGTGGCCATGAGCAGTGGGAAATCAGAAGATTGGGAAGGGTACCAAAACAAACAGAGAATAACAAAGAGAGAAATAAGGAAGGAGAGGATCAAATATGAAGGTAGGCTAGCCAGTAATATTAGAAATGATAATAAAAGTTTCTTTCAATACATAAGAAACAAACGACAGGCAAAAGTAGACATTGGGCCACTTCAAACTGATGCAGGAAGCCTAGTGATGGAGATAAGGAAATAGCAGGAGAACTTAACAAGTACTTTGCATCAGTCTTCACAGTGGAAGACATGAATAATATCCCAACAATTAAAGGGAGTCAGGGGGCTGAGTTGAGTATGGTTGTCATTACAAAAGAGAAAGTGCTAGAAAAGCTAAAAGGTCTTAAAATTGATAAATCTCCTGGCCCCAATGGGATACATCCTACAGTTCTGAGGGAGGTGGCTGAGGAAATAGCGGAGGCGTTGGTTGAGATCTTTCAAAAGTCACTGGAGTCAGGGAAAGTCCTGGATGATTGAAGATTGCTGTTCAAGAAAGGATCAAGTCAAAAGATGGAAAATTATAGGCCAATTAGCCTAACCTCGGTTGTTGGTAAAATTCTAGAATCCATCATTAAGGATGAGGTTTCTAAATTCTTGGAAGAGCAGGGTTGGATTAGAACAAGTCAACATGATTTAGTAAGGGGAGGTCGTGCCTGACAAACCTGTTAGAATTCTTTGAAGAGGTGACAAGTAGGTTAGACCAGGGAAACCCAGTGGATGTGGTCTATCTAGACTTCCAAAAGGCCTTTGATAATGTGCCACACGGGAGGCTGCTGAGCAAGGTGAGGGCCCATGGTGTTCGAGGTGAGCTACTGGTATTGATTGAGGATTGGCTGTCTGACAGAAGGCAGAGAGTTGGGATAAAAGTTCTTTTTCAGAATGGCAGCTGGTGACAAGCGGTGTCCCTCAAGGTTCAGTGTTGGGGCCGCAGCTGTTCTGGATGAAGGAACAGGGGGCATTCTAGCGAAGTTTGCTGATGATACGAAGTTAGGTGGACAGGCAGGTAGTACTGAGGAAGTGGGGAGGCTGCAGAAGGATCTAGACAGTTTGGGAGAGTGGTCCAGGAAATGGCTGATGGAATTCAATGTGACCAAATGCGAGGTCTTGCACTTTGGAAAAAAGAATACAAGCATGGAATACTTTCTAAACGGTGAGAAAATTCTTAAAGCCAAAGTGGAAAGGGCTCTGAGAGTGCTAGTCGAGGATTCTCTAAAGGTAAACGTGAGTCCGTGATTAAGAAAGCAAATGCAATGTTGTCATTTTTCTCAAGAGGGTTGGAATATAAAAGCAACGTTGTGCTACTGAGACTTTATAAAGCTCTGGTTAGGCCCCATTTGGAGTACTGTGTCCAGTTTTGGTCCCCACACCTCAGGAAGGACATACTGGCTCTGGAGCGTGTCCAGCGGAGATTCACACGGATGATCCCTGGAATGGTTGGTCTAACATACGAGGAACGGCTGAGGATCCTGGGATTGTATTCATTGGAGTTTAGAAGATTAAGGGGAGATCTAATAGAAACTTACACGATAATACATGGCTTGGAAAGGGTGGATGCTAGGAAATTGTTTCCGTTAGACGAGGAGACTAGGACCCGTGGACACAGCCTTAAAATTAGAGGGGGTCAATTCAAAACAGAAATGCGGAGACATTTCTTCAGCCAGAGAGTGGTGGGCCTGTGGAATTCATTGCCGCAGTGTGCAGTGGAGGCCGGGACGCTAAATATCTTCAAGGCAGAGATTGATAAATTCTTGATGTCACAAGTAATTAAGGGCTACGGGGAGAATGCAGGTAAGTGGAGTTGAAATGCCCATGATTGAATGGCGGAGTGGACTCGATGGCCTGAATGGCCTTACTTCCATTCCTATGCCTTATGGTCTTATGGTCTTATGAGCACTCAAAGATCCTGATCCTGCCTCGTAACAAGAGACAGAAGCAGCAGCCTCCATGTAAAGTAAGGGGAGGCAGACTGATTGAAAATTGAAAGGAGCAACTGTTGCCCCCCTCAAACAGAAGCTGACTCAGTTCATGTTAGGTGATGCCATGAAGTCTCATGGAATTCAGAGTTAAACACAGGCAAGGGAACCTCCTGCTGATTACCATGTACTGACCCCCTCCCCTTTCCTCAGATGATGAATCAGTACTCCTCCATATTGAGCACCACCTGTAGGAAGCACTGAGGATTACAGGATTGTAACCAGGTCAGCCAACTGGACCTCATAGAAGAACAGAATCGCTTTTCTTGTCACATATCCTCAATAAGTACAGTGGAAATATGTTGCTAATTACAGCAATGATTTCAAAAGTACCCAGGCACATCTTCTTTAGTTACTGGATCTTAGACAATACAGAAATAAAATGTCCAGCATTGCAGAAATAAAAGTTCAGTACAACAGACCATGCTGACACTTAGCTTCCAGGTGTGGCCTCACTCCAGACCAAGCCATCGAAATGCCATGCCAGGAGGATGCTGCAGGAGACTGGGGGAGGGGGGGTGGGGGGTTCACCACTCCTCTGCCCTTGAACCCTGCCCCTCCAATCGCCACCAGGACAGTACCCCACTGGTCATTACCTACCACCCCGCCAACCTCTAGATGCACCTTATCATCCTTCGTCATTTCCGCCACCTCCAAACAGACCCCACCACCAGGGATATATTTCCCTCCCCTCCCCTATCAGCGTTCCGGAAAAACCACTTCCTCCGTGACTCTCTCGTCAGGCTCACACCCTCCACCAATCCGTCCTCCACTCCCGGCACCTTCCCCTGCAACCGCAAGAAATGCAAAACTTGCACCCACACCTCCTCCCTCACTTCCCTCCAAGGCCCCAAGGGATCCTTCCATATCCATCACAAATTCACCTGCAGCTCCACACACATCATTTACTGCATTCGCTGCACCCGATGTGGCCTCCTCTACATTGGGGAGACAGGCCGCCTACTTGCGGAACATTTCAGAGAACACCTCTGGGACACCCGCACCAACCAACCCAACCGCCCCTTGGCTGAACACTTTAACTTCCCCTCCCACTCCACCAAGGACATGCAGGTCCTTGGCCTCCTCCATCGCCAGACCATGGCAACACGACTGGAGGAAGAGCACCTCATCTTCCGCCTAGGAACCCTCCAACCACAAGGGATGAATTCAGATATCTCCAGATTCCTCATTTCCCCTCACCCCACCTTATCTCAGTCCCAACCCTCGGACTCTGCACTGCCCTCCTAACCTGCAATCTTCTTCCCGACCTCTCCGCCCCCACCCCCTCTCCGGCCTCTTATCCTCACCTTAACCTCCTTCCACCTATTGCATTCCCACCGCCCCTCTCCCAAGTCCCTCCTCCCTACCTTTTATCTTAGCCTGCTTGGCACACCTTCCTCATTCCTGAAGAAGGGCTTATGCTCGAAACGTCGATTCTCCTGCTCCTTGGATGCTGCCTGACCTGCTGCGCTTTTCCAGCAACGCATTTTTCAGCTCTGATCTCCAGCATCTGCAGTCCTCACTTTCTCCAGGTCAAAACAGGGGCTTTGATTTTAATATAATTTGTAGAGTGAAATGCAAAGGAAGCTTGGACATGATTTTAGTCTTTATTATCTTTCCTTATTTTCCATGCAAACATCTGATATTTATAATGTGTTCAACTCAAATGAAATGACTTTAGATGAAAATCAAATCTGATTTAATCACATCCACACCAGTGTACGGAGAGAGACAGGAGACAGACTGTTCAGCAGAGAGAAAAGAACATACCATAATGTGGAAAACCCATTAGAACTAGCCAGATCTCTAATTGAACATCAAAATACCCTTGTGACACTTGCTACTACCAACAGGGATGCAAGTTAATCACTGCTTGATGAGGTGGAAATTGAGGAACACACTTGATTTAGTTTAGTTTGGTGAGAATATTTCCTCAAGGAGTATATCTGATACAATTATTCTTTTGCTCAATCTTGAACCTTGTGAGCATTATTTTGCTGCTCTCCCGTTCCTGTTTGTTCGCAGTTTTGTCTCTCTGAAGGTATTAGTCTTTCCTGCTATTAACATGCAGCATCAGGTTGCACAGTCCCATTGTGTCCAACTGCCAATATCTAAATTTATACACATTTAGAAATGGCTTTCTTTCTTCTTTCAAACGTCCTCACATTTACTTTGGATTTACTGGTCGAGTAACCCATCTCCATTGTCAAAAAAAACCAATATTCAGAACCCCTCATGAAATTCCTTCAAGGTCACTTAAAATCCACCTGTTTTCTAAGAAAATAAATTCAGTTTTTACTTTTAAGCTTAAATGCCTGATTTCCTGGAAGGATCCAAGAATAACGGGACTTCACGTTTCAGAATGAGGCCATTCAGTTCATCAGAGCTGTGCTGGCCCTGCAGTTAATCTTAATGCCTCAAACCCACCACAGATCTGGACAAATTTCGCTCCTTCAAATTTTAATCTGAAGTGAAGATTAGTCATGGTATGCCAGGCATGAAACTGAGAGTTCAGCAGCCGTCAGTGCAGAAAATCACCACGGTGACGTTAATATGATTGTTTTGTAAAGACACGATGCGTTCACATATTGAGTGAAGATTAGAGAGAAAGACAGTGAGACAGAGAGAGAGAGAGACAGAGAGAGAGAACACATTAGTTTCATGTATTATATTTGCTTAAATGAAAACATTTGACAAATCTGTGGGGTCCTGCAGCAGACGAAGATTGCCAGGGGTATCAGGTCCCAGGTGTAGTGGTGTAGAGACTGCCATGCTTTGAGTGTGGGAGGTAAAGGGGAGAAGAGTTACCCTAGGGGAACACTCTGGGGTTTTAAGGGTTTTGGGAAAGTTGTTGTTGGAGTACTGTGTGGTACATTGGTAGTGGGAGAGGTGGGGGTTGGGAGGGGAGTGGGGGTATCAGTTTGCTAGTTACCCAGGAGTTAAACTAGGTCTCTAAATGTCTAACTTTTCCTGGCTCTTACCTTTCCTGCAGCGGAACAGTCCAAATTCTCCAATTTGAATGGTTTTAGTTCCAGGCATTGAGCAATGACCCATCGGAATCTTCAGTTTCCCAGACAATTCCCTCCACATGTATTTCGTGAGGGTTCCCACAGGGTGTCAATTCTCCCTTCCCAGCCATGCTGCAGAAATGACTATTTGGCCATTGGAGAGTCCAGACCAATGATGCTTGTCTTTATCTTTCTGTTGGGGTGGGATGAATAATGCTTTCTGCTGTTTGCTTTCGGCTCTCTTATTCAATCTTTCTCGAGGTTATGCCTAACAGAGATTGATGGGGTTCACACAGATATACCATGCTCTGTTCTGACTCCACTTGTAAGACTGCTTTCAGTTTGGTCTTTACACCGAGAGAAAGATATATGAGTATTGTTTTATCCCAGTACAATGTGCTGTTTCACTTGGAGCTGGTGTATTAGGGCCTTTGTGCCCTCTGACACTGTGTGCTTGCCCAGCTCCCTGGCCAGCAGCAGCAGGCACATGGCATTGCAGATTTCCTGGGAACTGATGGTGCTGCGATTGTTGTTGCAATGATCCAGGCGGGAAGTCTCCCTTGCGACACTCTTGAAAATACCATTGACAAACGAGTCCGTGATGTCCATTGCCTTGGAGGAACTGTGATGTTTGAGTGAACTCACTTCCTCACTTTGTAGATGTGGATGACATTCTGAAGTTGTAACAAGGACTTAACAAGCACAGAATATACTGAAAAATTTAAAAATGTAACATTTGACTCTGAAACAGATAGCTGAAGCTGAGTTGCTATGTTACACAACAAATTCAAATTTGGCCAATCAATTTAAATTATGCACCAAAATACCAAAATCCAATTGAATTTGATTTCTAATGTTTTGACGACATTAAACCAATCAGACAATCCAAGATGTTCTGGGGTGTAAAAATCAGGCATTTTGAACGGCAAAGAGCACCCATATTGTCTGCAGACACGCTGTCTGAAAGGTACCTTTTCATATGAAATCTGTGAAGCAGAAGACCGAAGAAAAGAAGACAGGAAGATGCCAAGGGAAAAACGACAGCTGGATGGTTTTGAAATTTGATTTTTTTTCTAAAGTTGAATCGGGGGGTTTTATTGGATCAGTATGTTGTAGTGGAGTGGGAGGTAGATAAATCAGTCAGACAAAGGAGGTTGACAGTGGAGATAGCTGTTGTTTAATGTGCTCTTCTTTTTTCTTGGAGTTGAAGAATAAATTGTTAATTTTTTTCTTTTAGTAGTGGGATTTGGTAGTTCTTTGTCACTCATACTTTTACAGATTATGAAGCGAAGTGAGCTTTTCTGTGTATCTAGTTTAAATTAGCAGAAGGGTTTACTGCATTGTCATAACGATGACACAACTTTCTTTCCTGGACTTTCACCTCTTATTGCCACTTTTCACTAGCACCATCTTTGTTTTCTTCTTGGCAACTTAGAACATAGAACATAGAACAGTACAACACAGTACAGGCCCTCCGACCCACGATGTTGTGCCGAGCATTTATCTTAAGCTAAGATCAACCTAACCTACATTCCCTTCAACTTACTGCCGTCCATGTCCTTGACCAGCAGTCGCTTAAATGTCCCTAATGTTTCTGAGGAGAAAGTGAGGACTGCAGATGCTGGAGATCAGAGCTGAAAACGTGTTGCTGGAAAAGCGCAGCAGGTCAGGCAGCATCCAAGGAACAGGAGAATCGACGTTTTGGGCATGAGGCCATCTTCAGGATTCCTGAAGAAGGGCTCATGCCCGAAACGTCGATTCTCCTGCTCTTTGGATGCTGCCTGACCTGCTGTGCTTTGCCAGCAACACGTTTTCAGCCCTAATGCCTCTGACTCTACTAACACCACTGGCAGTGCATTCAATGCACCCATCACTCTCTGCATAAAGAACCTACATTTGACATCTCCCCTATACCTTCCTCCAATCACCTTAAAATTATGAACCCTCGTGACAGCTATTTCTGCCCTGGGAAAAAGTCTCTGGCTATTTACTCTATCTATGCCTCTCATTACCTTGACTTGGAGGTGCTGGTGTTGGATTGGAGTGGACAAAGTTAAAAATCACACAACACCAGGTCACAGTTCAACAGGTTTATTTGGAAGCACTAGCTTTCAGAGTGCTCCTCCATCAGGTGGTTGTTATCTTGTACACCTCTATCAAGTCACCTTTCTTCCTTCTTCTCTCCAGTGTGAAAAACCCGAGCTCACTCAACTTCTCTTCTTAAGACCAATACAGGTAGCCTGCTGGTAAATTTCCTCTGGACCCTCTCTAAAGCATCCACATCCTTCCTTTAATGAGGTGACCAGAACTGAACACAATATTCCAAGTGTGGTTTAACCAGGGCTCTACAGAGCTGCAGCAAAACCTCACTGTTCTTAAACTCAGTTCCACTGTTAATGAAAGCCAAAACACCATACCTCTTCTAAACAACCATATCAACTTGGGTGGCAACTTTGAGGGATCTATGTACGTGGACCCCAAGATCCCACTGTTCCTCCACACTGACAAGTAGTATTCAGCATTCAAATTTTACCTTCCAAAATGAATCACTTTGAACTTATTCAAGTAGAACCCATCTGCCAATTGTCAGCCCATCCTGTCAATGTCTTGTAGCCTGCAACAACCCTTGACACTACCTACAACACCAGCAGCCTCTGTGTCATTGGCAAACTTACTAAGCTACTCTTCCACTTCTTCATCCAAGTCATTTATAAAAACTATAAAGACCAGAGGCCGAAGAACAGATTCCTATGGGGCATCACTGGTCACTGACCTCCAGGCAGAATACTTTTCATCCACTACCACTCGCTGTCTTCTTTTGGCCAGCCAATTCTGTATCCAGAAATTTCCCTGTATCCCGTACCTCGTAACTTTCTGAATGAGCCTATATTGGGAACTTTAACAAGTGTCTTACTGAAATAACTTTTCTGGAATTTTTTTTAGAACTAGAATCCCTACCCCTTTGTCCCAACAGGTCCACACCGACCCTCCGAAGAGTAACCCATGCAGACCCATTCCCCTACCCTCTATTTACCCCTAACTAAAACCTATACTATGGGCACTTTAGCATGGTCAACTTACCTAACCTGCACATCTTTGGATGCAGGAGGAAACTGGAACACCCGAAGGAAACGCCACACCAGTCCCTTCCATTCCTCAACCATGGAGGCAGTCAACATCTAGGGAAGCTATGTTCTGTCCACAAAAAAAAAGACCCTGACCTTCCAGTTGCCTGACACTTCAACACACGTCCCTGTTCCCTGGCCAACAGCTCTGTCTCAGGCTTGCTGGGTGCTCCAGAGAATCCCAGCACAAGCTGGAAGAACAGAACCTCATTTTCCATTTGGGGACTCTGCGGACCTCTGGACTTAATATTGAGATCAACAATTTTAGAGTTTGAGGCACTTTCAACCAGGGCCTTAACTCAACCCCAACAATTAGGCCTTGTCCTCACATGGGCTGCTACCACATACAATTGTCAGCTGCTAATAATCCCCATTAATAGCTATTCATTTCCCCCAGACTGACCTTTCCCCACTCCTTTGTCTGTCCAACTGTTCTTATCTCTCTTTGGACTCCATATCCACCCATTGGTTATTCTCCCCCTCCACTCCCACCCAATCTCCATACCCCCGCCCCCCAGCACCGCCTCAACCTCCCCATCTTCTGCATAAATACAAATGTTTTCCAAGCTACCACCAATTCAGAAGAAGGGTCACTGGACCTGACATATTAACTCGGATTTCTCCCTACAGATACTGCCAGACCTGCTGGTTTTTCCAGCAATTTCTCTTTCTCGGGAAGATATATTGGCTTTTCAGTGGGTGCCGCACAGATTGCACAGTAATGCCGGGGTAAAAAGGTTAGCTTATGACAACAGGTAAGACAAGGTTGATATTCCCCTGAGTAAAGGATGAACAAAGGTGCTTAAGATGATTGAATAAGTTGATAGGGAAGATCGAAGGATGTTATTTCCTCTGGTCTGAGATATCAAAATAAAGGAGCATAATTATAAAATTATAGACATAGCATTCGAAGTTGATACCAACTAACACCACTTTATGCAAAGTCTTCACCCAGAGAGTGTTAGGAATCTAAAACTCATGGTCTGTAAGGGTGGTAGAGGCTGCAATCCTCATATTTAAGAATTATTTACAATACCAAGGTATATAGAGCTCAAGTGCTGGAAAATGGGATCAGAATAAGTGGGTGGCTATTTATGATTTATGATTGGACCATTTCTGTATTGTCGATCTCTATGAGTCTATGACCTTATAAAATACAGAGCATTTTCTAGAATTCCCTCCCCATCAGGCTTGAAACGTTAACTTTGTTTCCTCCCAACAGATACTGCCAGATCTATTGAGTTTCTACAGCAATTTCTGTTGTTGTTTCAGATTTTCAACATCCAAAGCTCTTTGCTTTGTTTTAGATTCCAAGGAAACTGGGGAAAACCCTCAACTATTGGAATCACACCATCGAAGATGGATGTGGTTGATGGAGGTCACCTATCTCAGGTCAAGGGCATTTCAAGAGAGTTCCTCTGAGTCATGTCTCAGGCCCAATCATCTTTGTCAATGACTTTCCCTCCATCGTAAAGTCAGAAGTGGGGGTGTTCGCTGATGATTGCATGATGTTCAGCACCATTCGCAACTCCTTAGATACCACATCAGATCATGTCCAAATACAGCAAGGTTGGAACAATATCCAGGTTTGGGCTGAAGAGGGACAAGTAACATTTGTGCTCAGCATTGACCATCTCCACCAATGAGAACCTAGCCAATAATCCCTTGACATTTAACAGCAGTACCATCACTGAATCCCGCACTAAACGTATCCTGGAATTTACCATCGGAGTTTACAAATACATTAAGGACGAAAGGGTAACTAGGGAGACAATAGGGCCCCCTAAAGATCAGCAAGGCAGTCTTTGTGTGGAGCTGCAGAAAATGGGGCTAAATGAGTATTTTGCATCAGTATTCACTATGGAAAAGGATATGGAAGATATAAAAAGTAGCAAAATAGATGGTGACACCTTGCAAAATGTTCATATTACAGTGGAGGAAGTGCTGGATGTCTTGAAATGTATAAAAGTGGATAAGGCCCCGGGACCTGATCATGTGTACTCGAGAACTCTGTGGGAAGCTAGGGAAGTGATTGATGGGCCTCTTGCTGAGATATATATATATAGGACTGATTAGAGATAGTCATCATGGCTTTGTGCGTGGGAAATCATGTCTCGCTGAAACCAATAGTTACAACAGCAGGTCAGAGGTTAGGAATACTCTCCTATTCTGGTCTAAATGTGAGTCTAAACCCAGGGCAATGTGATTACCTCTTAACTCTCTTTGGAAATGGCCTAGCAGGTCACCCAGTTGTGTTCAAGAAGACACTTCACCACCACCGTCTAAACAGCAATTAGATCCCTAACATTGACATTCCAAGAGTAATTTTAAAAAAAAGATTTGTGAGCTTCGCTATCACAGAAAGGGTCATCCTTATTATTAAAACATTATTTAAACATATAAGATTCTTCAGAAGCTTAACAGGGTAAATGCTGACAGAGAGACAGAAATTCAACAAGGCTTGGAGTGGCATTTCTGGTCTGGCAGTTCTGAAACTGTTCTTGAAATGTTAACTCTGTTTTCTCTCCACAGAAAGAGTCATAGAGTCATAGAGATGTACAGCATGGAAACAAACCCTTCAATCCAACCCGTCCATGCCAACCACATATCCCAACACAATCTAGTCCCACCTGCTAGCACCTGGTCCATATCCCTCCAAACCCTTCCTATTCATATACCCGTCCAAATGCCTTTTAAATTATGCAATTGTACCAGCCTCCACCACTTCCTCTAGCAGCTCATTCCATACACGTACCACCCACTGCATGAAAAGGTTGCCCCTTAGGTCTCTTTTATATCTTTCCCCTCTCACCCTAAACCTATGCCCTCTAGTTCTGGACTCCCCGACCCCAGGGAAAAGACTTTGTCTATTTATCCTATCCATGCCCCTCATGATTTTTTTAAACCTCTATAAGGTCACCCCTCAGCCTCTGACGCTCCAGGGTAAACAGCCCCAGTCTGTTCAGCCTTTCCCTATAGCTCAGATCCACCAACCCTGGCAACATCCTTGCAAATCTTTTCTGGACCCTTTCAAGTTTCTCAACATCTTTCTGATAGGAAGGAGACCAGAATTGCACGCAATATTCCAACAGTGGCCTAACCAATGTCCTGTATAGCAGCAACATGACTTCCCAACTCCTGTACTCAATACTCTGACCAATAAATGAAAGCATACCAAATGCCTTCTTCACTATCCTATCTACCTGCGATTCCACTTTCAAGGAACTATGAACCTGCACTCCAAGGTCTCTTTGTTCAGCAACACTCCCTAGGACCTTACCATTAAGTGAATAAGTTTGCTAAGTTTTGCTTTCCCAAAATGCAGCACCTCGCATTTATCTGAATTAAACTCTATCTGCCACCTCTCAGCCCATTGACCCATCTGGTCCAGATCCTGATGTAATCTGAGGTAACCCTCTTCACTGTCCACTACACCTTCAATTTTGGTGTCAGCTGTAAACTTACTAACTGTACCTCTTATGCTCGCATCCAAATCATTTATGTAAATGACAGAATGTAGGGGGCTCAGCACCGATCCTTGTGACACCCCACTGGTCACAGGCCTCCAGTCTGAAAAACAACCCTCCATCACCACCCTCTGTCTTCTACCTTGGAGCCAGTTCTGTATCCAAATGGCTAGTTCTCCCTGTATTCCATGAGATCTAACCTTGCTAATCAGTCTCCCATGAGGAACTTTGTTGAATGCCTTACTGAAGTCCATATAGATCACATCTACTGCTCGGCCCTCATTAGTCTTCTTTGTTACTTCTTCAAAAAACTCAATCAAGTTTGGGAGACATGATTTCCCACACCAAAGCCCTGTTAACTATCCTGAATCAGTCCTTGCCTTTCCAAATACATGTACATCCTGTCCCTCAGGATTCCCTCCAACAACTTGCCCACCACCAAGGTCAGGCTCACCGGTCTATAGTTCCCTGGCTTGTCTTTACCGCCCTTTTTAAACAGTGGCACCACGTTTGCCAACCTCCAGTCTTCCGGCACCCCACCTGTGACTATCGATGATACAAATATCTCAGTAAGAGTCCCAGCAATCACTTCTCTAGCTTCCCATTCAGTTCTTGGGTACACTTGATCAGGTCCTGGAGATTTATCCACCTTTAACCGTTTCAAGACTTCCAGCACTTCCTCCCTTTCACCCTTTCACCCTGACAGGAATATACTTTCTCTGGATTCTTGTTATCTCAGTTCTGAAGGCTTCCCATTTTCCAGCCGTCCCTTTACCTGCGAACATCTGCCTCCAATCAGCTTTCGAAAGTTTTTGCCTAATACCGTCAAAATTGACCTTTCTCCAATTTAGAAATTCAACTTTTAGATCTGGTCTATCCTTTTCCATCACTATTTTAAATCTAATAGAATTATGGTCGCTGGCCCCAAAGTGCTCCCCCACTGACACCTCGGTCACCTGCCCTGCCTTATTTCCCAAGAGTAGGTCAAGTTTTGCACCTTCTCTAGTCGGTACATCCACATACTGAATCAGAAAATTATCTTGTACACACTTAAGAAATTCCACTCCATCTAAACTTTTAACACTATGGCAGTCCCAGTCTATGTTTGGAAAGTTAAAATCCCCTACCATAACCACCCTATTATTCTTACAAATAGCTGAAATCTCCTTACAAATTTGTTTCTGAATTTCCCTCTGACTATTGGGGGGTCTATAATACAATCCCAATGAGGTGATCATCTCCTTCTTATTTCTCAGTTCCACCCAAATAACTTCCCTGAAAGTATTTCCAGGAATATCCTCCCTCAGCACAGCTGTAATGCTACCCCTTATCAAAAATGCCACTCCCTCTCCTCTCTCGCCTCCCTTTCTATCCTTCCTGTAGCATTTGTATCCTGGAACATTAAGCTGCCAGTCCCGCCCATCCCTGAGCCATGTTTCTATAATTGCTATGATATCCCAGTCCCATGTTCCTGACCATGCCCTGAGTTCATCTGCCTTCCCTGTTAGGCCCCTTGCATTGAAATAAGCTTCTGAATTTATTCAAAAATTTCTGTGTCTTTCTTCAGATTTCTGGCATCATGGTCATTTGTGTTATTTAAACGCTGAGAGGTTGTATTCCCTTGTCTGAGAATTGAGGACCCAACGTTAACTCTCTAAAAGGTACAGTGCACCTCTACACCTTCATAACACGGAGGGCATAAGAGTGAAGGGTTGTCCACTTAAGACAGAGATGTGGAGGAATTCCTTCTCCCACAGGGTACAGTATCTGTGGAATTCTTTATTGCAGAGGGCTGTCGAAAATGTTTTATTATGAATATTGAAGGCTGAGATCGGCAGGGTTGAAGGGAATCAAGGGTTATGGGGAAAAAGCAGGAAAGTGGAGTTAAGGATTCTCAGACCAACCTTGATCTCATTGGCTGATGGAGCAGGCCCGATGGTCCAAAAAGCCACATCTGGTCTTATGACCAGTTATCTGTAAAGCAGTTTGATTTATTTGATAAGATTTACTAGAAAGCTCCCTGAAGTGGAGGGTTTAGCCTATAAGGAGAGGTTGGATAGGCTCTGACTTTTTTCCCCTGGAGCATAGGAGACTGAGGGGTGACCTTATAGACGTCTACAAAGTCATGAGAAGTGTAGATAAGGTAGACATCCAACAGCTTTGCCCCATGGTAGGGGAGTCTAAAACTACAGGGGTTTATGGTGAGAGGGGAGTGATACAAAAGAATCCACAGGAGGAATGTTTTCACACAGAGGGTGGTGAGTGTCTCAAACAGGCTGCCAAAGGCTGTGGTGGAGGTGAGTACAATGTTGTCATTTAAGTAACATTTCGACAGGTACATGGATGGGATAGGTATGGAGGGTTATGGACCAAACGCAGTCAAATGGGACTAGTTTAATTGTGAAAACTAGGCGGCATGGGCAAGTTGGGCCGAAGGGCCTGTTTCCATGATGTAACCTCTATGAGCTTAAAATGTTGTTGTGGTTCTGTTCACTGAGCTGGAAGTTTTTGTTGCAAACGTTTCGTCCCCTGGCTAGGAGACATCATCAGTGCTCTGGAGCCTCCTGCGAAGCGCTTCTTTGATGTTTCTTCCGGTATTTATAGTGGTCTGTCCTTGCCGCTTCCGGGTGTCAGTTTCAGCTGTCCGTTGTAGTGGTTGGTATATTGGGTCCAGGTCGATGTAAAAAATGAGATCTGCAGATGCTGGAGATCACAGCTGCAAATGTGTTGCTGGTCAAAGCACAGCAGGTTAGGCAGCATCTCAGGAATAGAGAATTCGACGTTTCGAGCATAAGCCCTTCATCAGGAATAAGAGAGAGAGAGCCAAGCAGGCTGAGATAAAAGGTAGGGAGGAGGGACTAGGGGGAGGGGCGATGGAGGTGGGATAGGTGGAAGGAGGTCAAGGTGAGGGTGATAGGCCGGAGTGGGGTGGGGGCGGAGAGGTCAGGAAGAGGATTGCAGGTTAGGAGGGCGGTGCTGAGTTGAGGGAACCGACTGAGACAAGGTGGGGGGAGGGGAAATGAGGAAGCTGGAGAAATCTGAATTCATACCTTGTGGTTGGAGGGTTCCCAGGCGGAAGATGAGGCGCTCCTCCTCCAGCCGTCGTGTAGTTGTGTTCTGCTGGTGGAGGAGTCCAAGGACCTGCATGTCCTCGGTGGAGTGGGAGGGGGAGTTAAAGTGTTGAGCCACGGGGTGATTGGGTTGGTTGGTTCGGGCGGCCCAGAGGTGTTCTCTGAAGCGTTCCGCAAGTAAGCGGCCTGTCTCACCAATATAGAGGAGGCCACATCGGGTGCAGCGGATGCAATAGATGATGTGTGTGGAGGTGCAGGTGAACTTGTGGCGGATATGGAAGGATCCCTTGGGGCCTTGGAGGGAAGTGAGTGTGGAGGTGTGGGCGCAAGTTTTACATTTCCTGCGGTTGCAGGGGAAGGTGCCGGGGGTGGAGGTTGGGTTGGTGGGGGGTGTGGATCTGACAAGGGAGTCACGAAGGGAGTGGTCCTTGCGGAACGCTGATAGGGGAGGGGAGGGAAATATATCCTTGGTGGTGGGGTCCGTTTGGAGGTGGCGGAATGGCGGCGGATGATACGTTGTATGCTCAGGTTGGTGGGGTGGTAGGTGAGAACCAGTGGGGTTCTGTCTTGGTGGCGGTTGGAGGAGCGGGGCTCAAGGGCGGAGGAGCGAGAAGTGGAGGAGATGCGGTGGAGGGCATCGTCGATCACGTCTGGGGGGAATCTGCGGTCCTTGACGAAGGAGGCCATCTGGGCTGTGCGGTGTTGGAATTGGTCCTCCTGGGAGCAGATGCGGCGGAGACGAAGGAATTGGGAATATGGGATGGCGTTTTTACAGGGGGCAGGGTGGGAGGAGGTGTAGTCCAGGTAGCTGTGGGAGTCAGTCGGTTTATAATAGATGTGTTTGTTGATGGAGTTTGTGGATGAATGCCATGCCTCTAGGAATTCCCTGGCTGTTCTCTGTCTGGTTTGCCCTATGATAGTAATGTTTTCCCAGTCGAATTTATGTTGCTTGTTGTCTGAGTGTGTGGCTACTAGGGATACCTGGTCGTGCCGTTTCGTGGCTAGTTGATGTTCATGTATGCGGATTGTTAGCTGTCTTCCTGTTTGTCCTATATAGTGTTTTGTGCAGTCCTTGCATGGTATTTTGGAAACTACATTAGTTTTGCTCATGTTGGGTATCGGCTCCTTTGTTCTAGTAAGTTGTTGTCTGAGCGTGGCTGTTGGTTTGTGTGCCATTATAAGTCCTAAGGGTCGCAGTAGTCTGGCTGTCAGTTCTGAAACGCTCCTGATGTATGGTAGTGTGGCTAGTCCTTTTGGTTGTGGCATGTCCTCGTTCCGTGGTCTATCTCTTAGGCATCTGTTGATAAAGTTGCGCGGGTATCCGTTTTTGGCAAATACCTTGTATAGGTGTTCCTCTTCCTCTTTTCGCAGTTCTGGTGTACTGCAGTGTGTTGTAGCTCTTTTGAGTAGTGTCCTGATGCAGCTTCGTTTGTGTGTGTTGGGGTGGTTACTTTCATAGTTTAGGACTTGGTCTGTGTGTGTTGTTTTCCTGTGTACCCTTGTGGTGAATTCTCTGTTCGGTGTTCTCTGTACTACTACGTCTAGGAATGGGAGTTGGCTATCCTTTTCTTCTGCTCTCGTGAATCGGATTCCTGTGAGTGTGGCGTTGATGATCCGGTGTGTTTTTTCTATTTCCGTGTTTTTGGTGATTACAAACGTGTCATCGACATATCTGACCCAGAGTTTGGGTTGAATTTGTGGTAGGGCTGTTTGTTCTAACCTTTGCATAACTGCCTCTGCTATGAGTCCTGAGATTGGCGATCCCATGGGTGTTCCGTTGATTTGTTCGTATATCTGATTGTTGAATGTAAAGTGTGTAGTGAGGCACAAGTCCAGTAGTTTAAGTATGCCTTCTTTGTTGATAGGTTCCGCCTGCTGTGTTCTGTTCTGTATGTCCAGTAGGTTGGCTATTGTTTCTCTGGCTAGGGTTTTGTCAATCGAAGTGAACAGTGCCGTCACGTCGAATGAGATCATGGTTTCTTCTTTGTCTATGTGTGTATTCCTGATGGCGTCCAAGAATTCCTGTGTTGATTGTATGGAGTGATTGGATCCGCTGACCAGGTGTTTCAGTTTCTGTTGTAGTTCTTTGGCCAGTTTGTATGCTGGTGTCCCTGGTAGTGATACTATGGGTCTGAGTGGGATGTCTGGTTTGTGTACTTTGGGTAGTCCATAGAATCTGGGGGTGTTGTTGCTTTCCAGTTTCATTCTTTGTAGGTCAGCTTTGGTTATCTGTCCGTTTTTTTGTAGATTCCTTAGTGTGTTATTTATTCTATTGGTGAGTTGTGGTGTAGGGTCAGAATCCTTCATTTGGTAGGTGTTGGTGTCTGCTAGTAGGTGTTGTGCATTTTTGATGTAATCTGATTTGTCTAGGATGACAGTCATTCTGCCTTTATCTGCTGGTAGTATGATTATGTTCTTATCATTTCTTAGTGCTTTCAGTGCTTCCCTCTCCTTGGTGTTGAGGTTATGTGTTTGTCTTTTTCTTATCATCATAGGTACGACCGTTTGTCTCACTGTTTGTTGTGTCTCTTCCGTCAGTCCATTGTTCCTGAGTGTGCTTTCTAGTGCTGCTAGGAAGTCTGCTGTCTTGGCATCCCTGTGGTTGTAGTTGAGTCCCTTGGCCAGTATAGTTCTCTCCATGTCTGTGAGCTGTCTGTGGGAGAGGTTTTTAACCCAGGTGTGTGTTGTAGTGTCCTCTTTTTTGTGTGTTAGTTTGGCCATTTTTTCTTTTAGTGCCGTTTTTTTGCGGTGTGTAGTCCTGTTCTGTCCTATAGTGACAGCCTGTTCTATGGTCCGGGTCCTTTCATGATTAGTGGTTTTTGAAATTAACGACTTTTGGCGCGCAATTTCTTGTTTGTATTTGTGCAGTCGGTTGTGAGCGTCTGTGATCATTACCTGGATCATCCTGAGTCCGTTCTGCTTGGCTGTTTCCCTGGCTTGTGGATTATTGACTGGTGGTCTGTACCTGACACAGAGAAACAATAGCCAACCTACTGGACATACAGAACAGAAAACAGGAGGCGGAACCTATCAACAAAGAAGGCATACTTAAACTACTGGACTTGTGCCTCACTACACACTTTACATTCAACAATCAGATATACGAACAAATCAACGGAACACCCATGGGATCGCCAATCTCGGGACTCATAGCAGAGGCAGTTATGCAAAGGTTAGAACAAACAGCCCTACCACAAATTCAACCCAAACTCTGGGTCAGATATGTCGATGACACGTTTGTAATCATCAAAAACACGGAAATAGAAAAAACACACCGGATCATCAACGCCACACTCACAGGAATCCGATTCACGAGAGCAGAAGAAAAGGATAGCCAACTCCCATTCCTAGACGTGGTAGTACAGAGAACACCGAACGGAGAATTCACCACAAGGGTATACAGGAAAACAACACACACAGACCAAGTCCTAAACTATGAAAGTAACCATCCCAACACACACAAACGAAG
Organism: Hemiscyllium ocellatum; assembly: GCF_020745735.1. Classification (NCBI taxonomy): domain Eukaryota; kingdom Metazoa; phylum Chordata; class Chondrichthyes; order Orectolobiformes; family Hemiscylliidae; genus Hemiscyllium; species Hemiscyllium ocellatum. The sequence continues at coordinate 20,124,210 of NC_083401.1, forward strand.
CTGCATCAGGACACTATTCAAAAGAGCCACAACACACTGCAGTACACCAGAACTGCGAAAAGAGGAAGAGGAACACCTATACAAGGTATTTGCCAAAAACGGATACCCGCGCAACTTTATCAACAGATGCCTAAGAGATAGACCACGGAACGAGGACATGCCACAACCAAAAGGACTAGCCACACTACCATACATCAGGAGCGTTTCAGAACTGACAGCCAGACTACTGCGACCCTTAGGACTCATAATGGCACACAAACCAACAGCCATGCTCAGACAACAACTTACTAGAACAAAGGAGCCGTTACCCAACATGAGCAAAACTAATGTAGTTTCCAAAATACCATGCAAGGACTGCACAAAACACTATATAGGACAAACAGGAAGTCAGCTAACAATCCGCATACATGAACATCAACTAGCCACGAAACGACACGACCAGCTATCCCTAGTAACCGCACACTCAGACAACAAGCAACATAAATTCGACTGGGAAAACACTACTATCATAGGGCAAGCCAGACAGAGAACAGCCAGGGAATTCCTAGAGGCATGGCATTCATCCACAAACTCCATCAACAAACACATCAACCTGGACCCAATATACCAACCACTACAGCGGACAGCTGAAACTGACACCCGGAAGCGGCAAGGACAGATCACTATAAATACCGGAAGAAACATCAAAGAAGCGCTTCGCAGGAGGCTCCAGAGCACTGATGATGTCTCCTAGCCAGGGGACAAAACGTTTGCAACAAAAACTTCCACCTCGGCGAACAGAACCACAACAACGAGCACCCGAGCTACAAATCTTCGCACAAACCTTGAGCTTAAAATGTGTTGCTGGAAAAGCGCAGCAGGTCAGGCAGCATCCAAGGAACAGGAGATTCGACGTTTCGGGCATAAGCCCTTCTTCAAGAATCATTCCTGAAGAAGGGCTTATGCCCGAAACGTCGACTCTCCTGTTCCTTGGATGCTGCCTAACCTGCTGCGCTTTTCCAGCAACACATTTTAAGCTCTGATCTCCAGCATCTGCAGACCTCACTTTCTCCTGTAACCTCTATGACTCTAAGTCACTGAAGCAGAGATGGCGTTATAATCATTTATGTGTTGCAAGGCATGAGGATATTGTAGGCTACAAATGTACAGTCTGAAATATAATTATATTTGAACCAATTGCCTCCTCTTGAAGGCAGCCTTCCTCATCAGATTCATGCCACCCAGTCAACAGAATTTCTGTCCTCACCATTCTGTCAGCAGTAACTCAGCTATTAGCCAAGTTGCTGACAACTTTAGACTGACTGAATGTTTGGCAGCTTTTCAGAAATAGACATGTGAACAAAGCTTATGTAAGTATTCGAAAGGCACTGTACATAACAGCTGAACACTGAATAAACTAAAAATGCTTTAAAGGAAACCAACAAGCCAGATATGCAAGCCAGATATTAATGACTGAGTTTAATGGTAATTTCTTAAGCTTTAGGATATGGGGCACAAAGCTCAAATTTGCAGATGACATTGCAGATGGAATTTAACAAGCTATTGGATAAGAAGGGCATGTGGCAGGTGACATTTAAGACGAAGAATGCAAAATGACAGATTTCACTGAGAGGAGCATGGAGACAGGGTCAATGGGATATGACAGACACCAAGGCTTTATACATGGTGCAGGGAAGATTTGCAAGACTGATTCCAGGGATTAAGGATCTCAATCATGACATTAATTTGGAGAAGCGAGGGCCGCAACCCATGAAGCAGGAAAGACTAAGAGGCACGGTGGCACAATGATTCGCACTGCTGCATTATGAAGGCAGGGACCCAGGTTCGATTCCACTTTCAGGCAACTATCTGTGTGGGTTCCCTCTGGGTGCTGCAGTTTCCTCTCACAGTCCAAAGATGCACAAATTAGGTGGATTGGCCATGCTGAATTGTCCTATGGTGTGCAAGCTAGGTGGGTTAACGGGAGTAAATATGGGTTTGCTCTTTGGAGGGTCAATGTAAACCCAATGGGCTGAATGACCTATATCTGTACTGTAGGGATTCGATGACTTTAGTCAACAATATGACACTCATTGTGAGCCTTGTCTTATGAAGATGTGGATATACTGTACCTTTAAGAGAGATAAAAGCTAGCAAAACTACCTGACAGCACAAAGATGCAATGTAACATGTGGTCCAGCTACAGGGGTAGCTGGTTGCCTGGAGATAAAACCAGATTTGAATTAGGCCAATCAGTTTAAGTATATTGACAATCTTAAAAGCCAATGACACAGTCTGATGTTTTGGGAGTATAAGGCCGGGGAAAATTGAACAGTTGGGACGAGAACTGCCAAGCCACCAGAATGTAGAGGCTTCCCAAAAAATATCTCTCTTAAAGGTACCTTGATCGATCCGTGACCTGTGAGATAGAAATCCCTAAGAAGAAGAAAAGAAGACCAAGGAAGAGAAGAATTGACATCTGGCTGGTTTTGAAAGCTTAAATATTTGGTAAAGCTTAATTGGAGGGTCATATCGGACTAGTATTGTAGAAGGGGAAGGTAAAAGATAAGTTAGAGGAAGGATTTGTAAATCGTTGTTACTTGATTATTCTGTTATACTCTAAGAAATAAAGTTGTTAATTTTTACTTTAAATAGTTTTAGGCCTCTCAAATTTTTACAGATTGCTGCATGCGATAATTTTTTTCTGTGTTGCTAGTTTGAATTAAGCAGGAGGATTTACCCCAGGTCGTAACACTTGAAACATTGTGCAATGAATTAAATGATGAATATTCCTCAGATTACAATCTGAGAGGTCCTACTTTTCGAATTTTAACCTCGCTCATCAAACAGTCTCTAGCTGCTCACCCTCTCCCGTCAAAATAACCCATGCCCACTCAGAGACATTCTTGACCCTGACTCCTGGAAGGTAACTCATTATCCTGGCGTCTCACCCGTGGCCACAGAAGTGTCTATCTGTGCCTCTGATTACAGAATCCCCTATCACTACCTCTGGCCTCCACTCTAACCCTCCCTGCCATACAACAGTGCCAGTTCTGCTGCTGCTTTCCCTGAGAATTCAACACCCAACAGTATCCAAAAGGTATCGCTGTTAGAGAGGGGAATACCCACAGGCACTGCCTTCCTGGCTGCACGCCCCTCCTGGGGGTCTCCCATCTATCTGGTTAAAACTTCTGCTCTCTTCACTTGAAAGTGATGATTTGTGAGAAGTTATAATTCATGAATGACAACAGCTTTCTCATTGTTTTATTTTTGCATGTAATTAATCTTCAAGCATGATTCTACTCAGCTTCTAGACCTCTGTCAACTTCTTTAAATGGGTGACCATTCACACTTGTGACTATAGCAAGATTTTAGCTACATGCATGGGTATCCATGTAAACCTATTCACCAGTGGTGGATAAATGCAGACAATTCCTGAAAAAAAAATTTAGGATCTCAGGATGAGCTTTAATGTCACATTAGAAATCACGACTTCGGCTCCAGCTCCAGTACAAAGCTACCTCAATACAGGTGCTTAAGTACAAATAACTCGGGGAAAAGACTTTGAAAAATAAGGAAATAAACAATTCAGCATCACAGGTCTTAGGAATAAATTTAAAAACTAAAGAAATATTAAGTTCAGAATAACAAGCCTTCCAACCCAGATCACACTGGCACCCAGCCTCCAGTCCACATTGGTTCTTGTCTCCAGACAGCGCCAGGCTTTCCCTCAAGACTCACGAGGCTGGGACACTGCTCTGGGATCATTGCAAAGCCTGGAGGTTCACATGAGGCCAAGCCAGGCCAGAAGTTTACCATGCCAGGCTGCCAAGAAACCACCATGTTTGGTGCTAAGGGACCGTCTCACCAAGAGACTGCTACGTCAGGCCGTGAGACCATCATGCCAGGCCAAGAGACTGCTATGCCAGGCTGAGAGACTGCCATGTCAGACCAAGAGATGACTATGCCAGGCCGAGAGAACACCATGCCAGGCCGAGAGACCACATGCCAGACTGAGAGACCACCACACCAGGCCGAAAGGCCACCATGCTATGCCGAGAGACCAACATGCTAGACCAATAAACCATCATACAAAACCGAGACACTGAGAGACCAACATACCAGGCTGAGAAACCATTATACCAGGCTGAGAGACCACCTCGCCAGTCTGCCAAGAGACTGTGATGACAGGGCGGGAGATCACCATGCCATATTGAGAGATTGCCATGCCAGGTCTGTGTCAAGTGGTGCTGGAAAAGTACAAGAAGTCAGGCAGCATCCGAGGAGCAGGAAAATCGCCTTTTGGGCAAAAGCCCTTCTTGCCAGGTCTGTGCTTAGACTGGGAGTCCCTGTCCACACTAAAGACGGGTATCAGAGTTGTGCTGAGGCTGGGAGTTCAGGACATTGCTGAGAATTAGCATGCAACACATTCAGTAACTGAGGAATTCAAGTGATCTAAACAATTAAAGCAGGACGTGCAGAAATTGTCTAGCTTCCACAAAGATAATCGGTTAAAGTATAGTCAAACAATGACATCAATCACTTTGTTTCTTCATAATTGTTTTGAATGCATGATCATTCATGCTTTAGAGAATTTTGGAATGCAAAATCCGCGCCTGGATTTCCAATTAGTGTCTTGGGGCCAGTTGCGCAAGGAAAGTGCAATCCTCGACAAGGTGCGTTGGCGGTCACTGTCATTATGTTCGGAGCATGTTAAATAAAGCCTCACTGTTCCTAATACAGGTTGCTGTGCATCGAGGAGCAAAGAGACCCTTCTGTTTGCCTTATGGTCATGGAAGCTATCCATGATGTCACTGCATTATGACCAGAAAAGCTAAAATAATTTTGCTGAGATGCAAACCTGAACTAAAAACAGAAACACTCAGCAGTTCTTGCTTGACCTGCTGTGACAGGAGCAGAGTCATTGTTCCAAGATTTTTCAGCAAGATTTAGTAGGTGCAGGGAAGATAAAGCGAATGGGCTACATGAACAATGGAAAAGCAAGTCTGTGCTACATTGGAGGGCAGAGGAAATTGATGATTAATAAATGGAGCAGGACTAGTGTAGGGGCTAGTTGACCACCTTGGATGCACTGTCTGAGAAATGAGGTTGGAGTGGATCATGTGGGGCTCATGTAGAGGAAAGCGTTTGGAGTTAAGGAGTGACGATACCGTTCTGTAGTTAGGGATCAGGAGGAGTTGTTCAGTCTCAGGTGAAGACACCAGGAGCAGACCACAACTTAAAGAAAGTCAGGGGACAGAGATGAGAGGAGTGGCCATCATTAAGGAGAAGGTGCTGGGGAAGCTGAAAGGCCTGAAGGTGGATAAAATCACCCGGACAAGATGGACTACACCCCAAGTTTCTGAAGGATCGAGCCGAGGAGATTGTGAAGGCATTAGTGGTGATCTTTCAGGAATGGCTGGAGTCAGGGAGGATCCCAGAGGACTGGAAAATGGCCAATGTGACAGCCCTGTTTAGAAAGGGAGGGAGGCAGAAGACAGGTTAGCCTGAACTTGGCCGTTGTTAAGATTTAAAGTCCGTTATTAAAGATGCACAGGTTGTTTGGAAGAATAAGTTAAATAAAAAGTACAAATTTAGAAATTGGCCCTTCAGCCCATTGAGTCTGCCTCCTTCCCTGTTGACCCAGGAGGCACCATCCACTCTTCCCTCAATTCTTGCTCCCTCCTGGCCAGACCCCTCCTCCCTCCAAGGAGTTCCAGCATGCGTTGGTGTTAGTAAACAGTCTTATCAGTTCAATCCCAGCCTCTACAGTATATTTCCTGGGGATTCGGGAGGGGGAAACATTGTGGGAGGGAATTCCAGGTTTGCACTATACTTTGTAGAAACAGACTCATCGAGATGGCCCCGTTCTGAAAAGGGCCCTTCCACACATCGCATCTGTGCCAGTCATAAACCACCCTCTACCTATTCTAATCCCATTCTCCTGTACATGCACTTGGCCCACAGAGTAGTATACCTTAGCATCTCAAGTGATTAGAACATAGCACATTACAGCGCAGTAAAGGCCCTTTGGCCCTCAGCACTGTGCTGCCCTGCGAAACCAAATTCTCATCCGTATGCCTGCCCAATGACAAGTCTAAAACTGTTGATTATTGAAATACTTCTTCAATGTTAGGGTTTCTGTCTCAACCTTCCTGATAAGTATTGGGTTCCAAATTCCTACCATCCTCTGGGTGAAAATGTTTTACCTCACATCTCCTCCAAACCTTGAATTAGTTTGAATCTCTGCCCACAGGGCATTGGTCTGTCCACTGAGGGGAAATGTTTGTTCTTGTCCAACCCTTATCATTTTATGATCCATCTCTAGTTGAGAAAGGTAAGTATCCTGTATACCTTCTGAACTACCCTACTAACCCGTCCTTCTGCTTTCAGGGATTAGATTAGATTAGATTCCCTACTGTGCGGAAGCAGGCCCTTCGGCCCAACAAATCCACACCGACCCTCCGATGAGCAACCCACCCAGACCCAGTCCCCTACATTTACCCTGGGCTTGAAAGGGTTTTAGGGCCAGTATGATTATAAATGACAGATATTGCCTCAGGCAAAAAGGCTTTCAAATTTTAAAAAGAACACTTGTATACTGAGAGGAGAGTGGCCAGTTCTCCCAGCTCAGCTTTGCTCTGGTTTGGTTTGGTTTTTAGCAGTATTATCCTGAAGCGGCTGTAAGCAGGCCCATCCTGGGTCTCTGGATTAACAACCAGTGATAATGCCACTAGCTTCTAAATGACTCCCAAATGTCTCTCTTATTAGCCCAGAAACACAGCCATTAGGGTCTCCCTGGCATTGGTCCTCTTTCAGATTGCCTTCCTACATGGCTCATGTGAGTAAGCAGACAGCTGGGAATCCTCCTGTGACCAAGTCCTCCTGAGATCCAGTCTTTCTGTAACCCAGACCTCCTATGACCCAGTCCTCTTGTGATCCAGTTCTCCTGTGATCCAGTCCTCCTGTGATCCAGTTCTCCTTTGATCCAGTCTCCTGTGATCCAGTCCTCCTGTGACCCAGTCCCCCTGTGATCCAGTCCTCATGTGATCCAGTCCTCCTGTGATTCAGTCCTCCTGTGATCCAGTCCTCCTGTGATTCAGTCCTCCTGTGATCCAGTCCTCCTGTGATCCAGTTCCCCTGTGATGCAGTTCTCCTGTGATCCAGTCCGCCTGTGCTCCAGTCCTCCTGTGATCCAGTTCCCCTGTGATGTAGTTCTCCTGTGATGTAGTCCTCCTGTGATCCAGTCCTCCTGAGATCCAGTTCTCCTGTGATCCAGTCCTCCTGTGAACCAGTTCCCTTGTGACCCAGTCCTCCTGCGATCCAGTTCCCCTGTGATCCAGTTCTCCTGTGATCCAGTCCTCCTGTGACCCAGTCCTCCCACGATCCAGTCCTCCTGTGATCCAGTTCTCCTGTGATCCACTCCTCCTGTAATCCAGTCCTCCATCTGGGAATGCAGCACAGGTTGGGAACAAGACTTGAAACTGCCTGTGCCATGCTCCCAGTGAGCAGTGCTTCTGCACTGCATTCCATGACATACTGAGCAGCACTGAATAATTCACTTCCCACAGCTGTGCCTGCACTCTGTTTGAACTTGAGTGAAGGCTTATATTTAAGGAAAATATCTCACCAGGGACCCTTCCTCCAGAGTCGGTTCATATTAGTTTAATTTTGCAGCCAAAATAAAGACAAAAAAGAAGCTTATTAAGATTGCCTTCTTTTTCAGCTGAATATTTACCAAAAGAACTAAAAATAAAACCCATCACCAACAGCAGCTGCATGATTATGACAAATGTCTCCAGCCAGGAGGCTTAGCGTGACTCACTGGAGATGTGCTGCTCCTGAGGCAGCTTGTTAAACATTTTACTGCTAACCTTCAGCTGTCCTTCTGTGCAGACTGTTCTAACCTGTTACATACCAGCAACGGAAGATCGGAGCTTGTCGTGGCCATTCCCCTCTTCCTGCTGGCGGCAAGCAGGAGAATACGTTGGGTGGATTCGACCTGGAGTGATCATCGAACTCCACTCCATGTTTCACTGATTAACATCTGGGCAAAAGGTCAATGGACAACCACCTATAGGGTGGCACAGTGGCTCAGTGGTTAGCCCTGCTACCTCACAGCGCCAGATACCCAGGTTCACTTCCAGCCCTGGGTGGCTGTCTGTGTGGAGTTTGCATGTTGTCTCCATGTCTTTGTGGGTTTTCTCTGGGTGCTCCGGTTTCCTCCTATAGTCCAAAGATGTGCAGGTTAGGTGAATTGGCCATGCTAAATTATCCATAGTGTCCTGTAATCCAGTCCTTCTGTGATCCAGTCCTCCTGTGACTCAGTCCTCCTGTGACTCAGTCCTCCTGTGATCCAGTCCTCCTGTGATGGAGTTCTCCTGTGATCCAGTTCTCCTGTGACCGAGTCCTCCTGTGATCCAGTCCTCCTACGATCCAGTCCTCCTACGATCCAGTCCTCCTATGATCCAGTCCTCCTGTGACCCAGTTCTACTGTGATCCAGTTCTACTGTGATCCAGTCGTCCTGTGACTAAATTATCCATAGTGTCCAGGGGTGTGCACGTTAGGCGCATTAATCAGGGGTAAATAGAGGAGGAGAATAGGTCTGGGTGGGTTGCTGTTCAGAGGGTCGGTGTGGACTTGTTAGGCCAAAGGGCCTGTTTCCATATTGTAGGGATTCTATGATTAACATGCCATCAATTAATGCCCTTTTGAGGTCAACTAATGTCCATTGAAATGTTTCAATTCACCATTGCCTGGATTAGATAAGTGGCTATTTTCTCAGTCAGGATGACCTGCCTCCTTATCTAGAGGGCACAGGTTAAAGGTGAGAGGAGAAACGTTTTCACACAGAGGGTGGAGCAAGCTGCTTGAGGACGTTCTGGAGGCTGGTACAATTACTACACTGAAAAAGGCATCTGGATGGGTGTATGAATAGGAGTGATATGGGCCAAATGCTGGCAAATGGGATTGGATCAGTTTAGGATATCTGACTGGCATGGAGGAGTTGGGCCGAAGGGTCTGGTTCTGTGCTGTATAATTCTATGGCTCTATCTGAGGAGACATGGTGAGGGGCAAGGAGGAGCCTCTGAAAGCCACCCCTTGTCTTTGAAATATTCAGTCCCAACCCAACTCTTCCCCCCGCTCCCCCCCACCCCCATCCCCACTGTGATTTCCTCCCCACAATAGGGCTAAAAATGACCCACATTCTCATCGCTGGAACCTGCAAGAAGTAAACAGTGGTCCTTAAGAACCCAGAAAGTGCCAGTCTCTGATTAACCAGCAGCTACAAAGCTAAAAGATATGGCAGCGTTACATTGCAGAGGCAATGGCCTAGTGGTAATCTCACTAGACTGTTAACCCAGAGACTTGACTAATGTTGTGGGGTTTACAGCAATTCACATGGTTGCTATTGTATTCATCTCATAAAGTAATGATGTTTAAATTCTACCAGCTCCCTTCATGGGATTTGAACATCTGACCCCAGACCATTACCCTGGGTTGTTGATTAAGGAGACCATTGATATTACCATAATACCACCATTTCCTCATTTGACTGGGCTAAGGAACATATGGAGCATACAGTCATAGATCCATACAGCTTTGAAACAGAACCTTTGGTCCAACCAGCTCATGCCAAACAGAATCCCAAAGTAACTTAGTCCCACCTGCCTGCTCCTGACCCATATCCCTCCAAACCTTTCCTATTCCTGTACTTATCCAAATATCTTTTAAATGATGTAATTGTGACAAAACTGACCACTTACTCAGAAAGTTCATTCCATATGCAAACCACCCTCCGTGTTAAATATTTGTCCCTTATGTCTTTTTTAAATCCCTCTCCTCTCACCTTAAAGATGTACCCCTCATCTTGAACTCCCCCATCCTCGGGAAAAGACACCTACCATTAATTCTATCCATACCCCTCATGATTTTATAAATTTCTATAAGACCATAGTCTCAGGATGGAAAGAGTGAGGGCACACTCTGAAGATCTTTGAACGTTTAGAAAATAAATGTTGGCCATTGCCTCCAGGCCTCCTCTTCCTGTGAGAAAACCCCCTTCACAAAGTGGTGTGTGGCCCCCACCCAGTGGTTCTGGAATAAAGAGAAGGACATAGGAACTAGGAGCAGGAGTAGGCCATCTGGCCCCTTCGAGCCTGCTCTGCCATTCAACAAGATCATGGCAGATCTTTTTGTGGACTCAGCTCCAATTACCTGCTCTCTCACCATAACCCTTAATTCCTTTATTGTTAAAAAAAAATCTATCTTAGCTTTAAAAATGTTGACTGACTGAGCGTCACCTATTTCACTGGGCAAGAATTCCATAGATTTACAACGCTTTGTGTTCTCAATTCAGTCCTAAATCTGCTCCCTCTAACCTTCAGGCTGTGCCATCTCATCCTAGTTCCACCCGCCAGTGGAAACATCCTCTCTACTTCCATCTTATCTATTCCCTTCATAATTTTATATGTTTCTGAGGGATAGGATCTATTTATATTTGGAAGAGAATGGACTTATCCATGATAGGCAACATGGTTTTGTGTGGAGGAGATTGTGCCTTACCAACTTAAAAGAGTTTTCGAGGAAGTGACTGAGTTGATAGATGAAGGAAAGGCTGTAGGTGTCATATACGTGGACTTTGGTAAGGTGTTTGATAAGGTTCCCCGTGGTAGATTAATGGAGAAAGTGCTATGCAGGGTGTTCTAGCTGGGTGGATAAAGAACTGGTTGAGCAACAGGAGACAGAGAGTAGTAGTTGAAGGGAGTTTCTTGAAATGGAGAAAGGTGACCAGTGGTGTTCCACAGGGGTCAGTGTTGGGGCCACTGTTGTTTGTAATATACAAAAATGATCTGGAAGAAGGCACTGTTGGTATGATCAGCAAGTTTGCAAATGACACAAAGTTTGGTGGAGTAGCAGCAAGCATAAGGGACTGTCAGAGAATACAGGAGGATATAGATAGACTGGAGAGTTGGGCGGCAAAGTGGTAGATGGAGTTCAATCTGGGAAAATGTGAGGTGATGCATTTTGGAAGGTCTAATTCTAGAGCAAACTATACTGTAAATGGAAGAGCCTTGGGAAAAGTTGATGAGCAGAGAGATCTGAGAGTACAGGCCCATTTTACCCTGAAGGTGGCTGCACAGATGGATAGAGTGCTGAAAATGTGTTGCTGGAAAAGCGCAGCAGGTCAGGCAGCATCCAAGGAACAGGAAATTCGAAGTTTCGGGTATAAGCCCTTCTTCAGGAATGAGGAAAGTGTGTCCAGCAGGCCTGGACACACTTTCCTCATTCCTGAAGAAGGGCTTATGCCGGAAACGTCAAATTTCCTGTTCCTTGGATGTTGCCTGACCTGCTGCGCTTTTCCAGCAACACATTTTCAGCTCTGATCTCCAGCATCTGCATACCTCACTTTCTCCTCCCAGATGGATAGAGTGGTCAAGAAGACATATGGAATACTTGCCAAAGGGAAGTGTATGCTTTGGAGAGAGTGAAGAGAAGGTTTACGGGGATGTTGCCTGGTATGGAATGTGCTAGCTATGAAAAGAGGTTGAGTTGGTTAGGATTGTTTTCATTAGAAAAAAGGAGATTATGGGGAGACCTGACTGAGGTTTACAAAATCATGAAGGTTATAGACTGGGTGGAAAGAGATAAGCTTTTTCCCAGGGTGAGGGATTCAATAACGAGAGGTCACATGTGCAAGGTGAGAGAAGAAATGTTTAAGGGAGATATACTTGGAAAGTACTTGACACAGAGGGTGGTAGGTGTCTGGAACATGTTGCCAGCAGAGGAGTAGAGGCAGGCACAGTAGATTAATTTAAGATGTATCTGGACAGATGCATGGGTAGGTGGGGAGCAGAGGGATATAGATCCTTAGGAATTGGGCGATAGGTTTAGACACTGGATTTGGATTAGCACAGGTGGTTTGTGGGCTGCAGATTTTCTTTGTTCTTTGTTCTTTTCCATAAAATCCCCCCTCATTCTTCCGAATTCCAGCAAATATAATCCCAGTCTACACAATCTCTCCTGATAAGCCAACCCCCTCAACTCTGGAATCAATTGAGTGAACTTGCCTGACATTCTGGTAACAGGACAAAGTGAGGAAGCCGCTTACCCCTCAGATAGCAACAGCAAACTGTTCTGTTACCCACCAGCTATGGTCACGTTCACAGACCTTGCCAACATGTCCACAACAGGATATTTCACCTAAAGAGGCTGAAATATTTATTTGTTTCCCTCCATCCAACAATCCCTCTCCTCCACCCTTCCCGAGTCTTGCCTTCAAGTCCACCTTGGAGTGGCCAGAAACATTTCAGCTCATAGTTTCAAAGGAGATCGCAGGGAACTGGGAAGGTAAAGAATGGGAGATAGCTGGGATTCAAGTATCCTGGGCTCAGACTACAACAGGACCTTGATCAGATGGGCCAATGGCTTGAGGAGTGGCAGATGGAGTATAATTTAGATAAATGTGAGGTGCTACATTTTGGAAAGGCAATTTAGGCCAGGACCACTTCTTCTAGCAGCTCAATCCATACAGGCACCATCCTTTGTGTGAAAACTTTGCCCCTTATATTCCTTTTAAATCTTTCCTCTCTGGATGGGTATACGAATAGGAGGATTTAGAGGCCAAGTGTTGGCAAATGAGACTGGTATAGACGAGTCGGGCCAAAGGGTCTGTTTCCGTGCAGTACACCTCTATAATTCTATGACTGTATAACTGGAGGCTGAGATTGGAGTCTTCTGGAAAGAAAGGTCTTGATGCTGAACTCCATATGCTTTGTGGGAAATGCCTCACATGTTGAGATTGTGGTTCTTTGTGAAACTTCTGAAGTTGGTTCACAGCTCACTTTAACGAATGGTTTTGATGAGTAAAGTGCAAGTAATGATTTGTTCTGAGTGTTTTTTCATGTGTTTACTTGAACAACACTGGTTTGGCCAACGTCTTTTTCTCATCTCTAATTGCGGTTGAGAGTGTGGTGCTGGAAAAGCATGGCCGGTCAAGCAGCATCTGAGGAGCAGGAGAATTGAAGTTTCGAGCACAGGCTCTTCAACAGGAATGAGACTTGTGGGCCAAGGGACTGAGGGATAAATGGGAGGGGGCTGGGATTCAGGGGAAGGTAGCTGAGAATGCAATAGGTAGATGAAGGTGAGGTAGAAGGTGAGAGGTCAGAGAGGAGGGTGGAGTGGATAGGTGGGAAAGGTGATGGATAGATCAGGAGGGTGGTGCCAAGTTGGAGGATGGGACTGGGATAATGTGGGGGAAGGGGAAATGAGGAAACTGTTGAAATCCACATTGATCCCATGTGGTTGCAGGATCCCAAGCTGGAACATGAGGCATTCTTCCTCCAGGCGTTCGGGTGGTGAGGATTTGGTGATGGAGGAGGCCCAGGACCTGCATTCCTAAGAAGGAGTGGGAGGGGCAGTTGAAGTGTTCAGCCACGGGATGATGAGGTTGATTGGTACGTGTGTCCCACGATCCGCAAGGTGGCGTCCTGTCTTCCCGATGTAGAGGAGACCACACCGAGTGCAATGGATACCGTAGATGACATTAGTGGAGGTATAGGTAAATTTCTGTTGGATGTGGAAGGATCTTTTGGGGCTTTGGACAGAGATGAGGGGAATGGTGTGGGTGCAGGTTTTGCACTTCCTGCAGTGGCCGGGGAAGGTGCCGGGAGTTGGGTGTGGGCTGGGGTGGCGGGGTTGTGGACCTGACAAGGGAGTCGCAGAGGCAATGGTTTCTCCAGAATGCTGATAGGGGTGGGGTGGGGAGGGAAATATATCTCTGGTGGTGGGGTATGTTCGTAGGTGGTGGAAGTGGCGGAGGTTGATGCGATGTATGCGAAGGTTGGTGGGGTTGAAGGTGAGGACCGGGGGTGGGGGGTTCTTCCTTGTTGCATTGCGAGGAGTGGGCTTCATGGGCAGAGGTGTGGGAAGTGAAGGAGATGTAGTGGAGGGCATTGTCAACCAAGTGGGGAGGGAATTGGTCATCCTGGGAACAGATGTGACATGGGTGCAGGAATTGGGAATAAGGGATGGCGTTTTTACAGGAGGTAGGGTGGGAGGAGGTGTAGTCGAGGTAGGCGTGAGAGTTGGTGGGTTTGTAGTGGATGTCCGTGGTTAGCTGGTTGCTGGAGATGGTGATGGAGAGGTCCAGGAAGGGGAGGGCGGTGTTCAAGATAGTCCAGGTGAATACGAGGTTGGGGTGAAATATGTAGGTGAAGTTGATGAATTGTTCAACCTCCTCATGGGAGCACGAGGTGGCACCAATACAGTCATCGATATAGCAGAGAAATGGGTGGGGGATGGTCCCAGTGTAGCTGAGAAAGATGGTGTGTTCCCCATACCTGACAAACAGGCAGGCATAGCTGGATCCCATGTGGGTGCCCATGGCTTCCCCTTTGGTTTGGAGGAAGTGGGAGGATTGGAAGGAGAAATTGTTAAGGGTGAGGACCAGTTCAGCCAGCCGGATGAGGGTATCGGTGGAAAGATACTAGTTGGGATGGCGCGAGAAGACGGTGTAATTGCCTTTGACCAGGTGTTGACCTCATGCTTTCTTGAACTGTTGAATTCCACCTCGTGCAGGTGCAGCTCAGCACTGTATAGAAGCAGCTTCAGCACTTTGACCCGGGGATAAGAAAGATCAAGTTCGAATGGGTGTAACATGAAGGGGAACTTGCAGGTGTAGGCATTCCTGCTGTGAGGCTAATTCCAGACAGCAGGTCTTTAGTATCACTGTCAGAAAATCGTTAAGGACATTGCGTTTTTCAGTACCTTCAGCTGTCTATTGATATGTTATGGAGTTATTTTGAAATTCATTCACAGGACACATGTGCTGGTGGTCAGGCCAGCATTTATTACCCATCCCGAATTACCCAGAGGGATGTTAAGAGTCAACAAATTGCTGTGAGTCTGAACTTACACGTCGGTCAGACCAGGTAAAGATGGCCAGAAGGGATTTTTCACCTGACAATAGTTTCATGGTCAGAAGTAAGCTTTTCATTCTGGATTTTTAAATGAAAGTTTAAATTTCATCATCTACAATCAGGATTTGAGTCCAGGTCATTACCTAGGCCCACAGGTTAATGACCCTAGTGAAAATATCACTAAGCCATCACCTCCTTATGCATCAAACTGGCTGAAGGCTGATATCCATGATGCTGGGACAGCGAGAAGGGTCAGCGATACATCACCTCCTCAACAAACCCAGCTACAGATGGATGCAATACTTCAACTTTGTCTTCTGCACAGATGTGCCAGGCTCTCCAATCACTGGGGATTGGGATATTTGTGGACCCTCTTCCTCTTGTGAGCTGATTAATTGTCAATTATCATTCCCAACTGGATGAAGCAGGACTGCAGAGCTCAGGCCTGATTTGTACATGCTTGTTCACGAGTTAGCCAGCAGTCCTTGAAGTAAAAATCCCTGAGACAGTTTGCTAGCACTGACTCATTCGGAAGGCAATTTCTTGCTCCCTCTGTGCACATAAAGAGATTTCTACAGCTTTATTAAGCAATAACAATCCTTATTTGGATCGTGATTTGGAGGTGCTGGTGTTGGACTGGAGTGTACAAAATTAAAAATCACAAAGAAACCAGGTTATAGTCCAACAGGTTTGATTGGAAGCACACTAACTTTTGGAGCATTGTTCCTTCATCAGGTGATAGTGGAGGGCTCAATCCTAACACACAGAATTTATAGCAATAATTTACAGCGTGATGTAACTGAAATTATACATTGAAAAATTGATTGTCTGTTAAGTCTTTTATCTGTTTGAATACCATGACAGTTTCACTTCTTTCATGTGTAAATCACCAAGCCTTTTTTAAAAAGTTGCATTCTCAGGTTAGCTGTTAACAATGGTGTTAGCTTGACAATATGTTGAAGGTGTTAGCCCCCTGTGTTCTCTATCTATGCCATGATGTTTAGAATGATTACGATCTGAACATTTTTTAGATTAGAATCAATCTAAACATTATGTCATAGACAGAGAACACAGGGGGCTAACACCTTCAACATAACTAGGGAGAGAATAGGGCCCCTCAACGATCAGCAAGGCGGTTTTTGTGTGGAGCCACAGAAAATAGGGGAGATACTAAATGAATATTTTGCATCAGTATTTACTGTGGAAAAGGATATGGAAGATATAGACTGTCGGGAAATAGATGGTGACATCTTGCAAAATGTCCAGATTACAGAGGAGGAAGTGCTGGATGTCTTAAAACAGTTAAAGGTGGATACATCCCCAAGACCTGATCAGGTGTACCCGAGAACTCTATGGGAAGCTAGAGAAGAGATTGCTCGGTCTCTTGCTGGGATATTTGTATCATCAATAGGCACAGGTGAGGTGCCGGAAGACTGGAGGTTGGCAAACATGGTGTCACTGTTTAAGAAGGGCAGTAAAGACAAGCTAGGGAACTATAGAGCGGTGAGCCTGACCTTGGTGGTGGGCAAGTTGTTGGAGGGAATCCTGAGGGACAGGATGTACATGTATTTGGAAAGGCAAGGACTGATTAGGGATAGTCAACAGGGCTTTGTGCGTGGGAAATCATGTCTCATAAACTTGATTGAGTTTTTTGAAGAAGTAACAAAGAAGACTAATGAGGACAGAGCAGTAGATGTGATCTATATGGACTTCAGTAAGGCGTTAACAAGGTTCCCTATGGGAAACTGATTAACAAGGTTAAATCTCATGGAATACAGGGAGACCTAGCTATTTGGATACAGAACTGGCTCAAAGGTAGAAGACAGAGGGTAGGGGTGGAGGGTTGTTTTTTAGACTGGAGGCCTGTGACCAGTAGAGTGCCACAAGGATCGGTGCTGGGTTCTCTACTTTTTGTCATTTACATAAATGATTTGGATGTGAGCATAAGAGGTACAGTTAGTAAGTTTGCCGATGACACCAAAATTGGAGGTGTAGTGGACGTGAAGAGGATTACCTCAGATTACAACAGGATCTGGACCAGATGGACCAATG
This sequence comes from Hemiscyllium ocellatum, assembly GCF_020745735.1. Classification (NCBI taxonomy): domain Eukaryota; kingdom Metazoa; phylum Chordata; class Chondrichthyes; order Orectolobiformes; family Hemiscylliidae; genus Hemiscyllium; species Hemiscyllium ocellatum. Next base: position 20,141,163 of record NC_083401.1, read on the forward strand.
GGCTGAGAAGTGGCAGATGGAGTTTAATTCAGATAAATGCGAGGTGCTGCATATTGGGAGAGCAAATCTTAGCAGGACTTATAGACTTAATGGTAAGGTCTTAGGGAGTGTTGCTGAACAAAGAGACCTTGGAGTGCAGGTTCATAGTTCCTTGAAAGTGGAGTCACAGGTAGATAGGATAGTGAAGAAGATGTTTGGTATGCTTTCTTTTATTGGTCAGAGTATTGAGTACAGGAGTTGGGAAGTCATGCTGCAGCTGTACAGGACATTGGTTAGGCCACTGTTGGAATATTGCGTGCAATTCTGGTCTCCTTCCTATCAGAAAGATGTTGCGAAACTTGAAAGGGTTCAGAAATGATTTACAAGGATGTTGCCAGGGTTGGAGGAGTTGAGCTATAGGGAGAGGCTGAACAGGCTGGGGCTGTTTTCCCTGGAGCGTCGGAGGCTGAGGGGTGATCTTATAGAGGTTTAAAAACTTATGAGGGGCATGGATAGGATAAATAGACAAAGTCTTTTCCCTGGTATTGGGGAGTTCAGAACTAGAGGGCATAGGTTTAGGGTGAAAGGGGAAAGATATAAAAGAGACCTAAGGGGCAACTTTTTCATGCAGAGGGTAGTAAGTGTATGGAATGAGCTGCCAGAGGAAGTGGTGGAGGCTGGTACAATTGCAACATTTAAGAGGCATTTGGACGGGTATATGAATAGGAAGGGTTTGGAGGGATATGGGCCGGGTGCTGGCAGGTGGGACTAGATTGGGTTGGGATTTCTGCTTGGCATGGACAGGTTGGACCGAAAGATCTATTTCCATGCTGTACATCTTTATGACTATATTGTCAAGCTAACACCATTGTTAATAGCTAACCTGAGAATGCAACTTTTTAAACAAAGGCTTTGTGATTTACACATGAAAGAAGTGAAACTATCACTGTATTCAAACAGATGAAAGGCTTAACAGACAATCAATTTTTCAATGTATAATTTCAGTTACATCACACTGTAAATTTTTGCTATAAATTCTGTGTGTTAGGATTGAGCCCTCCACTATCACCTGATGAAGGAGCAATGCTCTGAAAGTTAGCGTGCTTCCAATCAAACCTGTTGGACTATAACCTGGTGTTGTCTGATTTTTAACTTTGTACACTCCAGCTCAACACCGGCGTCTCCAAATCACGACTACTGTCAACACTCGTAACTGCCGACTTAAAGTGGACAGGATCTCCAAGAAGTTCTCACATGTCAACACAGACATCAAGTTTCTGCAGGTATGCAGGCAAGCAGGAAAAATCCCAAAAGGATTATGGATCACGAACCAACTTAGGTCGACCTACAACACAGACTACGCAGAGAGACCTTGCCACTGCATCTCTCGTAAACTCCTCAATCATCTCATGCACCAACTCTACAAAACCTTGAAATTCAGATGGAGTCCACACTCACAGCCTGCACTCAGGATACATCAGTACTATTAAGTGACATTGCCAAACAGACAAGGCAACAAAACTACACCATGTACATGCACGCCAAGAACAAAAAACTGGAGAAACTTGCCATTCTCACCAGTAATAGCGAAGCCCACCCTGGAACCACAGTTGACGACATTATCACTGCTGGAAGTCTATTGTCAACTTATTGGACCACACCCTTTGACCGGAAGAGATTGAAGTCCTGAGTAAGGGTCTCAACTTCTGCCCCACCATCAAAATGGACCCGTTGGTTCTGGCAGCAGACACAGAGGAGTTCATCAGACGAATGAGACTCCAGGAATTCTTTCAAGGTACCAGCAGTGATCCCAATGAGCCCACTGATGAACTGGAGCAGTCATCACAGGGATCTGTAGAGGAACGACCAAAGATGGTGTCAACATGGACCCCACTGGAGGGCCGCTGCCCTGGGTTTGACATATATGCTCAAACTGTCAGGAAATATATAAATGCTAGATTCATCAGCCATACCCACAAGGTAGAGTAAAACATCACCCGTTCACAACACAATGCCATCCAGGCTCTCAAAATCAATCACAACATTGTCATCAAACCAGCAGATAAAGGAGGAGCCATTGTCATTCAGAATAGAACAGATTACTGCAAGGAAGTATACCGACAACTGAACAACCAGGAACACTACATACAGGCAACTACCAGCTGATCTGACCAAAGAACACACCCGAGAATTACACACATTGATCAGAACTTTGGATCCAGTCCTTCAGAGTTCCCTATGCACCCTCATCCCACATACTTCTCGTGTAGGCGACTTTTACTGCCTTCCAAAGGTACACAAAGGCAACACACCAGGACGTCTCATCTTGTCTGGCAATGGGACCCTATGTGAGAATCTCTCGGGCTATGTTGAAGGCATCTTGAAACTTATTGTACAGGGGATCCCCAGCTTCTGTCGCGACACTACGGATTTCTTACAGAAAGTCAGCACACACGGACCAGTCGAACCGGGAACATTCCTCATCACAATGGATGTTTCCGCACTCTACACCAGCATCCCCCACAATGATGGCATCGCAGCAACAGCCTCAGTACTCTACACCAACAACTGCCAATCTCCAAACACCATCTTATAACTCATCCACTTTATCCTTGATCACAATGTCTTCACATTTGACAATCAGTTCTTCATCCAGACACATGGAATAGCTATGAGGACCAAATTTGCACCCCAATATGCCAACATCTTTATGCACTGGTTCAAACGAGACTTCTTCTCTATGCAGGACCTCCAACCAACATTATACACCAGATACATTGCAGACATTTTCTTCCTCTGGACCCATGGCGAGGAGTCACTGATAAAATTACACAGTGACATCAAGAAATTTCATCCCACCATCAAACTCAGCATGGACTACTCTCTACTATCTGTCTCATTCTGGAACACATGCGTCTCCATCAAGGATGGACACCTCAGCACCAACTGCAAACCCACAGACAACCTCACAATGCTACACTTCTCCAGCTTCCACTTAAAACATATTAAAATAGCCATCCCCTATGGACAAGCCCTACGCTTACAGCGAATCTGCTCAGATGAGGAGGAATGTGACGTACACCTGGAAGTACTCAGGGATGTCCTCACAAGAACGGGGTACGATGCCCAACTCATTGACCACCAGTTCCGACGTGCCACAGCAAGGAACCGTAATGACCTCCTCAGGAGACAGACATGTGCTGCAACCGACAGGGTACCCTTCATTGTTCAGTATTTCCCAGGAGCTGAAAAACTATGCCATGTTCTTCGTGACCTGCAACACATTATCAATGAGGATGAGCACCTCACCAAGACCTTCCCCACACCTCCACTACTTGCCTTTAAACAACCGCCAAACCTCAAACAGATCACTGTTCGTAGCAAACTGCCTGGCTCTCAGGACAACTCCATACAACCCTGTCACGGTAGGTACTGCAAGACGTGTCAGAGTATGGACATAGCTACCTCCCACCTTGTACTCATGTGACTCAGCCAATGTTGTCTATCTTATACATTGCAGGCAAGGATGCCCGGAGGCATGGTACATTGGGGAAACTGAGCAAAGACTACGACAACGGATAAATGGGCACCGCACAACAATCAGCAGTCAGGAGGGTTCCCTCCCATTTGGGGAACATTTCAGCGGTCCAGGACATTCGACCTCAGACCTTCAGGTGACCATCCTCCAAGGTGGACTTCAGGATAAGCAGCAGAGAAAAGTGGCGGAGCAGAGGCTGATAGCTAAGTTCGGTACCCATAGGGAGGGCCTCAACTAGGACCTTGGGTTCATGTCACATTACAGGTGACCACCATTGCACTATAGTAAAAAATGAGGTCTGCAGATGCTGGAGATCACAGCTGCAAATGTGTTGCTGGTCAAAGCACAGCAGGTTAGGCAGCATCTCTATTCCTGAGATGCTGCCTAACCTGCTGTGCTTTGACCAGCAACACATTTGCACCATTGCACTATACACATGCACAGACACTCCTAAGCGCACACACACACACACATACACACAGGCACTCCTATACACATACACACGGACACACACATACACAGACGCAGACACAGACACCCACACACACCCTTACAGACACACACACTCCCACACTCACACATGCACTCCCTCACAGACTTAAGACACACTACACTCAACTACACACACACATTATCTTTCTCACACTCTCCACCCCCAACCCAGACACACACACACACACACACACACACACAAAGACCCACATGCACACATATATTTTGTGGGGTGAATTTGTACTTGCAGGGTTATATTGTACTTTGCTTAAAAACTGCATTCATTCATGTAGAACTCTGAGCTCAAAAACTGCATGAATTTATGTAAAACTCCATTATCTCACTTTTTAGATTAGAATCAATCTAAACATCATGGCATAGACAGAGAACACAGGGGGCTAACACCTTCAACATATTGTCAAGCTATCACCATTGTTAACAGCTAACCCGAGAATACAACTTTTTAAACAAAAGGCTTTGTGATTTACACATGAAAGAAGTGAAACTATCACTGTATTCAAACAGATGAAAGACTTAACAGACAATCAATTTTTCAATGTATAATTTCAGTTATATCACGCTGTAAATTTTTGCTATAAATTCTGTGTGTTAGGATTGAGCCCTCCACTATCCCCTGATGAAGGAGCGACTCTCTGAAAGCGAGTGTGCTTCCAATCAAACCTGTTGTTGTGTGATTTTTAACAGACTATAACCTGGTGTTGTGATTTTTAATTTATTTGGATCTGTCACCTAGAGGGAGCTCTAATCTGGATTTAAGTGTGGTGTTACTGACTTGAAGGCTGTTTCATGCTGAAATTTAAAGTCTAAGAAGAATCATGGAATCATAGAATTTTATAGTATGGAAGGAGGCCATTCAGCCCATAGTACTTATACTGGTTCCTGAAAGAATTACCCAGCTAGTCCCATTCCCCAACTCAAAAGGAAACTGTTCCATTCTAACTGCTTAACGCTTCTCAAATCTTTTCATTAAAAGGCCTTCTTTGCAAATGCATCACAGACACCTACTGCCTAGATTACATTGTTCATCATTCAAGGATATCGGATGTGAAATATGTGTTAATAATGCTTTTAAAGAAATAGGTATTTACCTAGAGAGAATTGCATGTTCAGTGCACACTCCTGATTCTCACTGTGCTGTGTGTGTGTGTGTGTGTGTGTGTATATGTGTCTGTGTATGTGTGTGGGTGTGAGAGAGAGTGTGTGTATATATTTATATATATATATATATATATATATATATATGGGTATGTCCGTCTGTGTGTGTGTGTGTGTGTGTGTGTGTGTGTGTGTGTGTGTGTGTGTGTGTGTGTGTGTGTGTGTGTGTGTAAGCCGGAACATGGATAGGAACACAGTGTGAACATGTGGGAAACAAGAAGCCCAGAAAAGGCTGAGCCACACTGAGAGACAAAGTGGCTGGCTGGGAATACATGGAGAGGAGACCTGAGGGCACCACAAGCTCACTTATTCTCTTTCCGCAATTCCCTCACTGGCTGAGTCAATGTTTCTACTTCAACTCTAATTGTGATTGAATTGAGGAGTTTTGACAGGAGTGTAATGGAACAGAAGAAGACCATTTGACCCATTGTCCTGCAGCAGCCCGTCAAATGAGTATCATTAACTCGTGCCAATCTCTTGCTTTTACCACATACCCTTACATATTATGTTTATCCAATTCTCCCTTGAATGCCTCAATTGAACCTGCCCCCACCACACTTCCAGATAGTGCATTCCATACCGTAACAACTCTCTCTGTGGAAAGCTTTACCTCACATCACCCTGACTTCTTTTGCAGATGTCCTCTTATTGGTGTTCTTTTAAGAATGGGAACAGTTTCTCCCAATCTATCCTACCCAGTTTTCTCATGATTTTGAAAATCTCCATCACATCTCCTCTTACCTTTCAGTTCTCCAAGGCGAACAATTGCAATTTCCTCAGTCTATCGACGAGTAACGAATTGGAGACTTCCTATTAGGCTGCAGTCATAACACTATTGTACCTGGCCAACATGGCTCCCTTGATTTCTTTGTAAAGCTGTCAATTTACTGCTTTCGTGGCCTGTTTTGTGGGGCTACACTGTGTCCAGAATTTTGCTGTGTCTACCCACATAGCTAACGACATTTCAAAGTCAACCACTGACTGCAAGGTTACGTGGGGACAGTAGGAGGTGCTATACAACTGCTCGGAATGTGGTCCAGGATTTTTTCCAGGTGTGGTCGGGTGTAGGGGGAGCAGAGAGAGAGAGAGAGTTGCTTTGAATTTCTAAAGCTGTGGCAGTTTGTAGGTGAAAAGCTCACGAGAAAATCAGGAATTATCTCAGGAAGTGACTTATGCACCTGGATAAAGTCCCCCCTTTGATCTTGTTTTACACGATCTTGCCTGTTATCCCTTCTCATCACATCACATAGGTCCACTCAAGGACAAAGGAGAGAATTGAAGTGCGGAGTCAAAGGAAATGAGCAAGGCCCTTCACGAATATTTTGCATTGGAATTACAAAGGAGAAGAACATAGTGGATGGTCACTCTCAAGAAGGGTACGTTGCTATTCTAGGCAATATCAATATAAAAAAGGAGGAAGTGTTAGGTGTTTTAACAAGCATTAAGGTAGATAAGTATCCGGGACCTGATGGGATCGAACCCAGAATGCTGACGGAGACAGGTGAGGAAATTGCTGGGGCCTTGTACAAAACCTTTTGTATCCTCTCTAGTCACTGGAGAGGTGTCAGAGCACTGGAGAATAGCCAGATTAATAGTTGTTCCTTTGTTGAAGAAGGTCAACAGGGAGAATCCGGGAAATTAAGGCCGGTGAGCCTTATGTCAGCTGTAGCAAAATTATTGGAGAAAATTCTTAGGGATAGGATTTACTCAGAATTGCGAAAGTATGTACTGATTGGTAATAGACAGCATGGCTTTGTGCAGGGAAGGTCATATCTCACACACTCGATTGACTTTATGCGGAAGTGACAAAGATGGTTGATGAGGGCAGGGTGATGGATGGTGCCTATTCCGACTTCAGCAAAGCCTTTGACAAGGTCCCTCATGGCAGGCTGATACAAAAGATGAAGTAACATGGGATCTGTGGTGAGCTGGTAAGATGGATACTGAACTGACTTAGACATAGAAGACAGAGAGTAGTGGTGGAGGGGTGTTTTTCTGACTGGAGTCTGTGACCAGTGATGTTCCACAGGGATCAGTGCTAGGATTACTGTTGTTTGCAATACATACAAATGATTTGGATGAGAATATAGATGTCCTAATTAGTAAGTTTGTGGATGACCATAGTTCCTGAAAGTGGCAACAAAGGTGGATAAGATGGTAAAGATGGCTTATGGCATGCTTGCCTTCATCGGTTGGGAATTTGAGTATGAAAATTGGCAAGTCATGTTCCAGCTGCATAGAACTTTAGTTAGGCCACATTTGAAATAGCGTGTACAACACTGGTCACCACACCTCCATAAGGAAGTGGAGGTTTTGGAGAGGGTACAGAAATGGCTTACCAGGAATTCATTTGGTTTGGAGGGTAGTAACTATGAGGAGAGATTGGACTAACTTGGTTTGTTTTCACTTGAATATTGAAGGATGATAAAAGTTTTCAAAATTATGAAAGTCATGATTTGGAGATGCCACTGTTGGACTGGGATGGGCAAAGTTAAAAATCTCAACACCAGGTTATAATCCAACGGGTTTGTTTGGAAGCACTAGCTTTCGGAGCGGTGCTGAACCACTTGAAAAAGCAGCACTTCAAAAGCCAGTGCCTCCAAATAACCTGGTGTGGTGTGATTTTTAAAATTATGAGAGGCATGGCTAGAATGGGTAGTCAGAGCCTTTTTCCCAGGGTAGAAATGTCAATGAGTTGGGGACAAAGGTTTAAGGTAAAGAGGGAGAAAGTATAAAGGAGATGTGAGAGACAAGGTTTTTACATAGAGGGTGGTAAGTGCCTGGAATGTGCTCTCCAGGGGAGGTGGTGGAGACGGATATAATAGCAACGTTTAAGAGTTTCCTGAAAGATACATGAATAGGCAGGGAATAGAGGGAGACAGACCATGTAGAGGTGAAGGGTTTTTACTTTCATGAGCCATCATGTGTTGGTGCAGTTTTGGTGGACTGCAAGGTCTCTTCCTGGGCTATACTGTTCTTTGTTCATCAGCTCAGTGTCCATGGTCACCAGAAAAAGAGGCATTTCATTGGAAACGACCTAACAAAGGCAAAGCACAGTGCTGGAATTTCACCCTGTTTCTTAACTGCAACTGAACCAAAGATTAGTAACGTTTCACAGAGTGGCTTGAGTTATATTGACACTTTACTGGACATCACTGTCTGATGCAGAGGAATCAAATTTTCTATTTATTATGCCTGTAGTCGCACCATTTGAAAAATAATGTGAGAATCGCTTTTTGGCATAACTCTGACTGACACCATAAGGCACTCAGTAGTTTCAAGCTATCATTCATTCATTAATAAGGTTCCTGAGGAGTACAAGAAAATTTTTTTGTTTACTGCAGAAAAACACTACAAATGAAAATAACACTTCCCATAAAACCATTCATCTGTAATCAAAATTACTTGCAAAAGGAACTCCGTGTCCCCAGTAATGACATTCGGACTAGGTATAGCACTCACATAGCCTATTCATGATTAATGATCTTTCGCTCCATGTGGATCTAATAAGGCAGACTTGATAATGTTCCCTGTCTCATTTTAAATGTACATTAAACTTTAGCTAGGTTTTAAATTTTGACTGGCAAATATAAATATTGATATAATAATGCATTTTTAAGATGCACTTTTTCATCCTGCCATGTGAAATGGCTTATGGGTGTTTTTTTGAGTTCTCAGGACAGTGTGGAGTTATAGGAGAAAGTGAGGACTGCAGATGGTGTGGAAGCACATGGCTCAGTGGTTAGCACTGCTGCCTCACAGCACCAGGGACCTGGGTTTAATTCCAGCCTCAGGCAACTGTCTGTGTGGAGTTTGCACATTCTCCCCGTGTCTGCGTGGGTTTCCTCTGAGTGCTCCAGTTTCCTCCCACAGTCCAAAGATGTACAGATTAGGTGAATTAGCCATGCTAAATTGCCCATAGTGTTCAGGGATGTGTAGGTTGGGTGCCATAATGCGGAGAAGCTACTGTCGGACTGTGGTAAACAAAGTTAAAAATCACACAACACCAGGTTATAATTCAACAGATTTATTTGGAAGTGCTAGTTTTCGGAACATGACTCCTTCATCAGGTACAGCGCTCTGAGGCTAGTGCTTCCAAATAATCCTGCTGGGATATTGTGTGACTTTTAACTAGGTTAGCTCCTTTAGTCAGGTGTAAATAGAGGATAATAGGGTGGAGGAATGGATCTGGGTGGGTTACTCTTCTCAGGGTCAGTGTGGACTTGTTGGGCCAAATGACCTGTTTCCACACTGTTAGAGGTCCAATGATTCTTAAGATGCTGGAGAGTCAGAGTCGAAAAACGTGACACTGGAAAAGCACAGCAGGTCAGGCAGCATCTGAGGAGCAGGAGAATTGGCATTTTGGGCACAAGCCCTTCATCAGGATGCTGCCTGACCTGTTGTGCTTTTCCAATGCCAGACTTTTCAATGTTATGGAGTCATAGAGTCATAAAGTCATACAGTACAGAAACAGACCCTTCGGTCTAACCAGTCCATGTTTCCAAACTAAACTAGTCCCACCTCCCTGCACTTGGCCCATCTCCCTCCAAACATTTCTTATTCATGTACTGATCCAAATGTCTTTTAAATGTTGTAACTGTGCCCATATCCATCACTTCTTCTCGAAATTTATTCCACACACTCTGTGCAAAATAATTGGCCCTCAGGTCCCTTTTACTGTATATATTTCTCCTCTCACCTTCAAAATATGCCCCCTGAGTTTTGAGCTCCCGCGCCTCAGAGAATGGCAGACACCTGCCATTCAATTTATCTATACTCCTCGTTATTTTATAAACCTCTATAAGGTCACCCCTCAACCTCCTCAGCTCCAGTGAAGAGAGTCCCAGCCTATCCAGCCTCTCCTTACAACCCAAACCCACCATACCTGGCAACATCCTGGTAAGTCTCTCCTGAATCTCCTCCGGCTTTTAACATCCTTTCTGTTACCGGGCAACCAGAACTGGACACAATACTCCAGAAGAGGCCTCAGTAAACAGCCTGTACAACCTTAACTTAAAGCCAAACATTATATAATGTCATGTTTGCATTGAATAGATACTAGATGTTTGCACATTCTAAGTTAAACACAATGTACTGCATGAAAGAAAATCTATTGTAGTTACTTGGTCTGGTCTGTATGTTACTCCCAACCTACTTCAATTTCGTTAACTCATAGCTGCCCATCTCAATGACCTTTTTATTCCACTTTGTTCAAGGCAATTAGAGATGGACAATAAGTGTTGGCATTGGTCATATCCTGTGAAATAACAGAAACAGAGTAAGACATAAGCTTAACCCTGATTAGACCGGATGTCTTGTGAAGTGCGCACTAATTTAATCTGTTCATGCACATTTACATTTTGCATCTTCTTTACCACCATGTTGCTGGGAATTACAAGTTGATAATTGCCCTTTGCAGACAAATAAGGCACCTGGTGTCTTAAAAATTACACAGCATTATACTTCCATATCAAGTCAGGTCTAAGGGCTGCGAAATGAGCCGAGGAAGAATGAGGAGAAGAATGAAGAAACAGTGTTGTGATTGATAGATTTCTGCGTATTGAAACCATCAAAAGCTATGGAAGAGTTGTGTCAAAGTAAGACTATCATCTATTACCTCATCAAACGGTGGAACTGGCCCAAAAGGGCTGGAATCCCACTCCAATTCTGATATAAATAATGAATGAAAGTGGACGAGAAATCATCCAACCAAGTATAAAAAGAGAAATAGGGGAGGGTAAAAAAGATTGGTTTGGGGGGGGGGTGAGAAGAGAGAAAGAGAGAGAGAGAGAGACAATAGAGAGAAAGAAAAGAAAGCTAGAAAAGTACAACATTTAAAATTTTGCATCTTTAAAACAATGCACAACCTCAGGAATGAGATGCCAAGCTTTTAATTGGACCTTGAATGGGTAGTTTTGCTTTTGTGAGTCTGCTCTGCCACTCAAGAAAACCATAGCTGATAGCCCAGGGACATTCCCATCTTGAAGTAAATTAGGGAGATGGTCAAAAAGGGCCAAATAATTCTCCAGCACTAACTCACCCAATTGTTTCACTGTCTCGCCACCACTTTGTCATTCAGACACTGCTATGTTTACAGCATGTTTTGGCCCAGTCTGCTTTCAGATACTGTTGGGACACTCAGTCATTCTTGTTTGTATTGCTATTTTCCTTCAGGTTTGCCCATTGCTGTTAATAGATCTCCTGCTGTGTATGTATTCTCAGCAGCCTCAATTGGCTGAAAGATACTAGCTGTCATGTGGCCTCCGTGTCTGGTCTATTCAAACTCCCCATGAGAACATGAGGAAATGTATCAGAAAGGATCATTTCTGTTTTATTGATACCTGGTTTGCTCTATCATAGATTCTATTTTGTTTATCTTGGTTTGAACAAAAATTTTATGGAACCATTCCAACGAAATACACACTCTTATATAACACCCTCTCATGTGGTCAAAATGTCTCAATGTATGAATTCCTGTTTCAAAAACTGCCATAGCATTTGCATTGGCCAGCTTCCAGGTCTGTTTCTTTTTGGCTGAGTTTGTTGGGGGGAGGGGGGGGCGCGGAGGGCGGGGGTGTGGGGGAGGTGGGGGTGGGGGGCTTGTAAGACAACAGCAGAGCACTCCTGCTTTTCTGGAACTGCCAGGCAATTTTAAGACTTTCCAAAGGCAGCAGCGATTTCAACTCAATATTTCATTTGAAGGATGTCAGCGTGATGGACCGAAACAGCAAATAATCAGGCCACTCTGCCCATTGTGCCACTGCTGTCTCTTCAAGAGTGCTCGAGTAAAAAATGAGGTCTGCAGATGCTGGAGATCACAGCTGCAAATGTGTTGCTGGTCAAAGCACAGCAGGTTAGGCAGCATCTGTCTCTTCAAGAGTGCTCCCCATTTGACCGACTCTCCTTCTGCTTTCACAGAGCCCAGCAAATACTTTTCTTTTTGAGTATTTATCCATTTCCCTTCTGAAAGATAACATCACATCTGCTTCCACATTCCTTTATTCAAACTCATAGATTCCCTACAGTGTGGAAGAAGGCCATTCGGCCAATCGAGTTCAGACTAACCCTGTGAAGGTTATCCCACTCAGACCCACCCCACTCTCTGTAACCCTATATTTCCCATGGCTAATCCAGCTAACCTGCACATTTTTGGACTAAGCTAAAAATGACACAACACCAGGTTATATGCCAACAGGTTTATTTGGACTGTGGGAGGAAACCAGAGCACCTTGAGGAAGCTCACACAGACACATGGAAAATGTGCAAACTCCATACAGACGGAGGCTGGGTCCTTGGTGCTGTGAGGCAGCAGCGCTAACCACTGAGCCACTGTGCCCACCTACGTTTGGGCAGTAGAATCCCTCTGCTGTCTCTACTTGTGCTGGAATCAATCAACACTACCAATCCAGTTCATATACTCAACACCTAAACAGATTTTGTCTTACTGTGTATGACCAGCATGCATTATATGAAGGATGTATGTGTTTTCATAGCCCATTGATTTACATTTTCATTAAACGAGTTCAACAGCAAGCTTTTCAGAGTTTAAAATAAAGCTTATTTGTTCTCACCAATTTACCTTGGATTAAAATGCAACGCAATTCTTGATGGCTCACAATCTGAGAGGCACATGGTTTCAATGCGGGTGAAGGTCGTTTACTTTTACAGTTTATAATGACCTCAATATCTCATGGCTCATTAAAACAACCTCATAGAAACAGAAAAATGAGTAAGAGTTATGTCGTTAGCCCTAGGAGCCTAAAACAGAGATTGCTGGAAAAGCTCAGCAGGTCTGACAAATGGACACTGTTAGTGGCTAATGATGAGTGTGTATACTAGCAGAGTATGTGATGACAATGTCTGGTTGTGGGGGTTGGGATAAGGACATGGGGGAGCTCATGCCATAATGTTACTGAACTTGATATTGAGTCCGGAGGGCTGCAGGGCTCTCTGGGCAGAAAAGGAGGTGTTGTCCTTCAGTTTGTGCTGAGTTTCACAGGAGCACTGCAGCAAGCCTGAAACAGAGACGTTGGCCAGGGAACAGGGTGGGATGTTGAAGTATCAGGCAACTGGAAGCTCAAGGTCTTTTTTTGTCAATAGAACATAAGTGTTCTGCAAAGTGGTCACCCAGTCCATGGCTAGTTTCCCCAAAGGAGAGGAGACCAGATTGCAGGATGTCTCACAGCTTGTTTCACAGGCTGGCTGAAACTGATCTTCTCCTGGACTTTGCCGAGCCTTCTACAAAACAGCCTTGAGCTGATTTCTTCAAAGTGGAATGGCGTTCATGTTGATTACACTGCCCGTGTTGTGGATGAGTACCTCCAAAGGTTTTGAAAATGTTGACAACTTTAGGCAAAATCTTCTGGTCCCAGAGGCGGTGGGCATGACAGCAGGAAATAAACTTAATTCAAACGTTAATTTCAAGTTGATCTCGCTTTTTGTGTATCTTCTGTGCAGCCATAGCATTGTGTTCCTTGTTCTCTTCTCTCACCCGAATGCACTTTGCATGGCATGATCTATTTACACTGCACACACAACAATTCGTTTTACTTTACTTCGGTGCATGTGACAATAATAAGTCAAATCAAATCTAATCAAATAATTTGACAGGATGGTGATGGTCCAGATATCTGCTACTTACCCACTTCTAGGAGAAAGTGAGGACTGCAGATGCTGGAGATCAGAGCTGAAAATGTGTTGCTGGAAAAGCGCAGCAGGTCAGGCAGCATCCAAGGAGCAGGAGAATCAACGTTTCGGGCATGAGCCTGAAGAAGGGCTCATGCCCGAAATGTCGACTCCCCTGCTCCTTGGATGCTGCCTGACCTGCTGCGCTTTTCCAGCAACACATTTTCAGTACTTACCCACTTCAGCAATGTTAAGTTCTGGGCTGTGTTCCCATCCCAGCTAAAGTTATCAATTTTTCTCCAGCTTAACAAAACGTACACAGAGGAGGCTGAAGATTTGGTTTGAACAATAAGATAGGAATTTATTGCCTAAAGGTTACAAAAAGATGACAAATCAAAACAAACTATTGACATATAATGCACTTTGAAAGTTTACAATGCACATGACTGAACAGAATCCCATCTACTCCCCAACAGTGTTCCTGAAAATCTAGAGAAATTCTGACCTAACAGTTTATTTTCAGTTATGACTCTATGAGATAGGAGGCCTTTTTCTCTTGACCGCTCACAACTGAGAGCTTAGACTTTCTCAACTTTTAATAGTCTAAGATTTCTGACCAAAATCTCATTGAATCATACAGCATGGAAACAGGCCCTTTGGTCCAACTCGTCCATCCGACCAAGTTTCCTAAACTAAACTATTCCAACATAAACTACACCCTGTCCCATTTGGAAAATGTTTCCGTACTTGCTCTGCACTGTTTCCGCTTTCTCGGAGAAACTCATACTTGTCCTTGACCTGAGTCAGTTCTCCTTCAAATGTCCCAAATCTTTTCAATTGCATGCATTTTTGAGATAAAAGCAATCCTTGGTTATTCTAAACCTAAAAGCCAGCTCATATCTTCCAATACCTTCTCTCTCTAATTGCAATCACTGTACCCAGCCAACTGCTTACAAAATTGGATCCAATATTATGGGTGATTCTTCCATTGGACAGCATTCACAGAACAACTCTGAGTGTGCCAAGAATTATCCAGTAACATATTTAAGATTATCATTCAGATTTTCAATGTGGTTCACTTACTTAGAAGCCACATACAGAGACTCCTGTAGTTTCTAATCATTTAGTTTACATTCAGGCATCTTTTCCAACTAAACAGAAGCTTGTGGATAGTTGTTGCTTGGTGTATTATCCATTGCAATGCTTCAAACAATCAGAGCTGAAAATGTGTTGCTGGTTAAAGCGCAGCAGGTCAGGCAGCATCCAAGGAACAGGAAATTCGACGTTTCGGGCATAAGCTCTTCATAAAGCTGCCTGACCTGCTGCGCTTTAACCAGCAACACATTTTCAGCTCTGATCTCCAGCATCTGCAGACATCACTTTTACCTCTTCAAAAAATCAGAGTCCCCCCATCAATGAATCAACTTCATTTTCCATGCAGTATAAGTTGTTGTTTCCTTTGCAATTTGATATTCGTGCAATTCTGTCCTGATAAATGCAGGGCAAAAGACTTCAACAGCATGTCTCTTTTTCAACAAACTCAAGTTCCATCCAACCAAGAAATGTTATGTAGTACTCAATCACCTTACACTGCCAATTAATTGATTAAAAATATCCTTCACACATAAATGCATAAACTGAAAGCTATTTAATGAAATCACAGAAGATAAAGCTTTCAATTAAACATCACAGAAGACTCTTTCTTGTTATCCATGAGATTTGTCATATAACCTCTGTAGTTTGAAGGATAGGAAGAGGTTGAATAGGCTGGTGCTGTTTTCCCAGGTGTGTTGGAGGCTGAGGAGTGACCATATAGAGGTGTATAAAATCACAAGGGGCATGGATAGGGTGAATAGACAAGGTCTTTTCCCTGAGGTGGGATAGTCCAGAACTAGAAGGCATAGGTTTAGTGTGAAAGGGGAAGGATTTAAAAGGGACCTAAGGGGCAACATTTTCACACAGAGGGTGGTGCATCAATGGAATGAGCTGCCAGAGGAAGTGGTGGAGGCTGGTACAATAACAACATTTAAAAGGCATCTGGGTGGGTATATGAATAGGAAGGTTTTAGAGGGATATGGGACTAGCTTGGGTTGGGATGTCTGGTCGGCATGGACGAGGTGGACCAAAGCGTCTGTTTCTGTGCTGCTGTACAGTTGTATGACTCTATGACTTGATGGTCCCTGTTATATTCTTATTTATTCAAATCCATTTCTGTCTGAAAGTCATGCATTTATAAATTGCATTTAAACCTTTTTCTCAACAGCTGGGGTTACACAAGCTGATTGTAATTTTTTGTGAATATTTAACTGAATTGCTGATGAATCCATTTACTGTAAATAGTTTCCTTTGGCCTGATGGGAAGGTGAATGGTCTCACACTGTAAGAGTCTTTTCAGCTTTCCCTGTGCCACAAAATTTGGGCACAACAGCAGACCAATCAACCGTCAACACTATTTGAATGAAATGAGAATAAAGGCGGATTGACTTGACATAATTTAGTTATCAATTATACAGTATTGCTGGGGCCATTGGTATCATTTTGCTTCATCTCTGACTTGCTTCAAGTCTCCATCTCTTCACTTCTCAACATTGTCCACTTGCTTAATTATTCTTCTTCAGCTTCTGTTTTTACCAGACATGTCCCCTTCAGTAGGTGTCAGGACAAAACTGTCAGATCTCTGTGTGCAATGTCTGTATTTGACAATCTCCCTTGTTCTGACTGCACTTAGCAACTTTTTTGATTCCTTCTCCTGCTGACCTAATAGGAGATGGTGCTGCAGAGGTAAATGTCACCGGGCTATTAATCCGAACCCCAGATTAACATTCATCGGAGCATCGCTTCAAATTCCACCATAGTGAAAACTAAATTTAGTAAAATTTGAAAACTGAATGCTCGTCTATTTACAGCCATTGTCAGTTGTTGCAAATGCCGTGCAATTCGCAAACTAATGGCCTTTCCACTGGGCTAGTCATCCAGCTTAATGATCATTTGGGAACTTTAAATTCACTTAAAATCTACAAAAAGATTCCTATAAGGGCTGGTATCAGTATGAGTGGTCATTAGACTGTCAAGTTGTTGTAAAACCTCATCAAATAGTTCACTGATTTTCCTCTAGAGAAGGAGATCATTGCCTGGTCTGGAGTACATTGACCTACAGCGATGTGGTTTACTCTTAACTAACCTCAAAAGAGCTGCTAAGTGACCTTTAAATCCGAGTGATTATTTAATTCAACTGGGCCTCTTTGAATTGGTTACTAGTTCTTACTTCTGTTTGTTCAGAGTATGGACTTTTCCAAGTGAACTGCTTCATTTTATGTTACTACATAAAGTTCTTGAGTGCTCCAGGAAGCAAGCAAAAAAAATGGACACAGGTATGGCTAACATGAACACAGGTATGGCTAACATGAACACAGGTATGGCTAACATGAACACAGATATGGTTAACATGAACACAGGTATGGCTAATATGTACACAGGTATGGCTAATATGAACACAGGTATGGCTAACATGAACACAGGTCTGGATAACATGAACACAGGTATGGCTAATATGAATGGCCTCCTTCTGTGCTGTACATTTCCTGACTGATCAAAACCCAGGATCACTGAGCTCAGCTCAACCATAGCATTCTGAGAGGTGACAGAGTCATGGAGTTGAGGGAATGTAGAATTTAGAATCCCTATGATATGGTAACAGGCCATTTGGGCCAACAAGTCCATTCTGAGCCTCCGAAGAGTAACTCACCCAGACCCATTCCCCTACCCTATTACTTTACACTTAACTCTGACTAATGCACCTAACCCACACATCCCTGAATGATATGGGCAATTCACCTAACCCGCACATCTTTGGAGTGTGGGAAGAAATTGGAGCACTCGGAGGAAACCCACACAGACACAGGGAGAGTCGTTCCAAGGCTGGATCGAACCTGAGTCTCTGGCGCTGTGAGGCAGCAATGCTAACCACTGAGCCACTGGGCCACCCAGTGAAAGTTGAACATTCAGCCCATTGAATCCAACCTAGCTCTCCTCAGAGTAATACAGGCCATTTCCTTGTCACCTCACAATCCTCATTACAGCACAGGGTTGATTTCCCTCTACTATCTAGTCAACTTCCACTTGAAAACATTACCATGTGAACAATTCCATTACCACTCATGGTATGAGGCAGTTCTTTCTCAAGCTACCCATGTCTGTAGAAACTTCCTTTTGCTGGGATTCACAGTTACTGAGCATCTGTTGAGGAGAGATTTTATAGCAATTGATTAAAAAAATGAAGAGGAATCAGTTGGGTTTGTTCAGTTAATGCATTTCAGTCTTTAAGGGAATTGGTTAAATTTTAGCACAACACCTGGTTCAGAGTGAGTGGTATTATCACTGGGCTGTTCCTCCAGAGACCCAGGTAACCATGGGTTGAATCCGGCCACAGTAGAGTTTGAAGTCAGTTCTTTTTAAAATAAATTAAGAGCACGGTGGTGACTATGAATCCACTGCTGATTGTTGGGGGAAAACCCCATCTGGTTCACTAATCCAGCAGCAGCAGCAGCATCACCAAGATGGGCTGGATACAGCTCCACTCCAGCCCAAGGTCTCTTGGTGAGTAAGCAACAAGTGCTGGGCTGACTTCCCTGGCCTAGACTTGTAGGCTAGCCTGAGGCTCTGAAACTGCAGTTAGCCTGGGTGCCTGAAGGAAGAGTAAGGTGAACTTGTCCTGGTGTGGCGGTCTATTATTGCGGCGGTCTCCCTGTGTGATGGTCTCACCATGTGGTGGTCTCACTGTGTGGCACTCTCCCTGGGTGGTGGTCACCCTGTGTGGAGGTCTTCTGGTGTGGTGGTCTCTCAGTGTAGGGGTCTCCCCGTGTGGATGTCTCCCTGTGTGAAGGTCTCCCTGTGTGGAGGTCTCCCTGTGTGGTGATCTCCCTGTGTGATGGTCTCCCTCTGTGGTGGTCTCACTCTGTGGTGGTCTCCCTGTGTGAGGGTCTCCGGTGCAGTGGCCTTATCCCGGTGTGGAGGTCTTGTCCCCATGTGGAGGTCTTCTTCGTCTTCGGTGTCCAGGTATTCCTGCAGCCCGGTATGTGATCTAGTCCAGGAGTGGCGGTCTCAGCCTGGAATGGTGGCCTTTTTTAGCGGAGGTTTCCAGCCCACTATTCCAGTGGCCTGTCTTGGTAGTCTCAGCCCAGATGCATCTTCTGGGTAGTCCATCTTTCTTAAATCGGCTTTCCCTGAACCCAGGAGCCATTAACTGAACTGTGATAAACTTTGTCTTATTCTTTTTTTTTATTATTATATATGACTTTCGTCATTGGTGTAGGTGCTGTGGTGGGGCAACTTATAAAACCTTTCACTGTATTGTTCATGTAAATGTAACAGTAAATTTCTATTCTATTCTAGCTCTATTCCTATTCTATTGTATTCTTTATTCTATTTTATATTCTGTTCTTCTTTAGGGAAGGAAACAGCCATCCTTATCATGTCTGGCCTACACGTGACTCCAAGTAAAAAGCGAGGTCTGCAGATGCTGGAGATCAGAGCTGAAAACGTGTTGCTGGTTAAAGCACAGCAGGTAAGGCAGCATCCAAGGAATGCCCTGATGAAGGGCTCTGGCCCGAAACGTCAAATTTCCTGTTCCTTGGATGCTGCCTCACCTGCTGTGCTTTAACCAGCAACACATTTTCAGTACATGTGACTCCAGACTCACAACAATGTAGATTAGATTAGATTCCCTACAGTATGGAAACAGGCCTTTGGCCCAACTGGTTGACTCAGAACTGCCTCTGGGCAGTTAGGGATTGGTAATGAAAGCTGGTTTCCTTGTTCCTTTACCATAGTTACACTCCCATTATCCAATTAGCTTCCAAACTCCTCTGACTAATGTGCACCACCTCACCCTGAACAAGATCAAAATCTGGTTGCCATTTGCAGTTCTGTAAATTTAATGACGTGCTTTGACACAAAACACTGGTAAAGCTCAGCGGGTCTGGTAGCGTCTGTGAGGAGAAGTTAGATTAATGTTTCGAGTTGAGTGACCTCAGTTCTGAAGAAAGGTCACTCGACCGAAATCATTAACTGATTTCTCTTTGCAGAGACTGCCGGACCTGCTGAGCTTTTCGGGCTGATTCTGTTTTTATTTCTGATTTACAGCATCCACAATTCATTTGGCTCTCATATCTTTGCACAGGCTTCCTCAATATTAGCTATGCATCTCAATTTAGATTTTTATCCACAAATCTCGGAATTGTTTTTCCTGTTCCCAAGGCCAGCATGTTGTAATGAGAGGATGGGAATGCATGATTAAAACCAAAAAAAGACACATGGCAATAGGGAATGTTATTTTATCACAACAGTTTCCAAATTGCTTGGTAGTTCTTTATTCTTCAGTTGTGATGGTGACATTTGATACCCACTCCATCAATCATAGGCTGCCTTCCTGCTCAAGCAATTGAAAGCAAAAGAAATATAGCCCTTTCTGTGAACCTTGTCTATATGTCGTGACTCAAAAGGTATAATTTTGGCCTCTGATTCAGCCTGTTATAAGTCCAATTCCCACGGCAGACCCTTGTAGACAAACATCTAAGCTGACATTCGAGGGCTCACTATTGGGTGGCTGGACATATTGTCTTTTGAGTGTGTCATTTAATTGAGGCCTTATCTCCTCTTGTGGGTCGACATAATGGATTCCATCGCATTATTTCTAAAGAAGTGCACAGGAATTATTCCTGTGCCCTGGACAATACTTATCCCTGAGCTGACATCAATAAAACAGCTTATCTGGGCAATTTCAAAATGCTTTTTTGCAGCAGCGCATGTGTGTAAATCAGCTGTCGAGAGGCTTTATATAAAGTAACCTGTTTCTTTACACATAACAAAGATTCATCTGTCTTCTTTCTTGTCCTCGCTTGAGTCATTGCCATCCTTTGGGTTGGTCCAAGCTGGTGAGCAAGGTCTGTGGGGTGTCTGACCAGGAGATTTGCTCACTCTTAGTGCCTGTCTGTAGGTGTACTGAATGGATCTGGTGAGCACACGACCAACCTGAGTGGCATCTTAATTTATTCACGGAAGCCATTGACTGGGCCAGCATTTATTGGCTGTCTCTCGTTGCCCTTGAGAAGGGGTGTCGAGATGCCTCTTGAACCCCTGCAGTCCATTTAGTGGAAGGACATCGACAATGCCAGCATCAAGTCTTTGATTCTGAAGCACATACTAATCACCAGCAAGACTCCCTTCAACTGCATCGCGCTTCACCTTTTCACCTACGTAGCCCCTGCTGAGATGCAGCATTTTAAACCAATGGATTGGATTTGACTTTAAGGGGTGGAGCTAAGGTGAGCTTTCTTCAAACAAGGCTGTCTCCTGCAACATAAAACATGGAAGACCTCTCACCAGCAAGATGGGTTCCAGGCAGTGACCCTGCGAGAAACTGCAGAGAAATTTCTATGAATACATCAGTAAAATATACAGGAATGAATTAATCAGGTAGAAATAATTGGAAGGCTAAATGATCTGAGGGGAGGTTGAATAGGTTGGGCCTGTACAATATTGGAATCTAGAAGAATGAGAGGTGACCTTATTGAAACATTTAGGATTCTTTGGGAGCTTTGCAGGAGATGTGCAGGTTAGGTGAACTGGCTTTGTTAAATTGTCCACTGTGTTCAAGGAAGTGTGGGTTAGGTGAATTAGTCATGGGAAATGTAGGGTTATAGGTTAAGGGAAGTTGTCTGGATGGAATACTCTCCGGAGGGTCGGTGTGGACTTGTTGGGCCAAATGACTTGTTTCCACACTGCAGGGGTTCCTTGGTTCTATGGTTTTGACATTTTAGATTCATAAAGGTTGCTTCTTTTGTGGGATAGTCTAGGACCAGAGGGTTTAGACTCAAAATAGGAGGTCACCTATTTAAGACAGAAATAAGGAAGAATGTCTTCTCTCAGAGGATTCTGAATGAGTAGCATTCTTTACTGAGGAAGGCTGGGTAATAAGTATATTCAATATCTGAGATAGGAACCAAGTATTATGGGAAAGGCAGGAGAGTGGAGTTGAGGATTATCAGATCATCCATGATCTCACTGAATGGTGGAGAAGACTCAATGGTCTGTACCCCCTCCTACATCTCTTGGTCTTCTTATGAGCCATTGTACTGATGCTCTTCACTAGACTGAGTTCTGTGTAGGAAGCTAAAGGGGACGAGCCTAAAATGAAAGATTCTTAATTCTATCTTCCCTTAAGCAGAAATGACTGAAGCAGATATGAAGGAAATATATTGGTGATGTGGTGTATTGCCAATTTCATGTTTTATTGCAGGAAGAGTAGTCCTTGCAGGTCTAAAGGCACCAATGAAGTAACAAACTGCCCATGGCTTCTCTTCTCAGATGTTATGTCATGTTACTCCAGAGAATCCATTTCTGTTTTTTCTGGCATCCACCTTGTTTGTCTTGCATCTTTCACCCTACACAAAGCCCAAATTGATGACAACACAGCCATTTATACGTCCTTCACCCATCAGCCCCATCCTTTATCACTTAAACTCACTGTACCATAGACAACCTCTTCTCCAGTTTTGCATTCTTTCTGATAATTTGGGGAACTCTAACTCTGCTCTTGTGTGCATCTCCTGATCCCTCCACCTTAACTTTAGTGACAATGGCCTTAAGAATACTAGTGAACAGTATACAAATCCCAACCACAATTTCTTCATGTCTATCCTCAAATCTTCAAACATTCTTAAAATAGAGTCTTGGAGGTACAAAGAACAAAGAAAATTTACAGCCCAGGAACAAATCCTTTGGGCCTCCAATCCTGAGTCGATCCAAATGTACTGTCTAAACCTGTTGGTCAATTCCTAAGCATCTGTATCCCTCTGCTCCCACCTACTCATGCATCTGTCCAGACCCATCTTAAATTAATCTACTGTGCCTGCCTCTACCACCTCTGCTGGCAATGCGTTCCAAATTCCCACCACCCTCTGTGTGAAGTACTTACTCCGTGTATCCCCCTTAAACTTTCCACCTCTCACCTTCAAAGCATGACCTCTGGTTATTGAATCCTTCACTCTGGGAAAAAGCTTGTCTCTATCCACCCTGTCTATACCCTTCATGTTTTTGTAAACCACAATCAGGTCCCCCCCTCAATCTTCTTTTTTCTAGTGAAAATAAACTAACCTACTCAACCTCTCTTCATAGCTATCACCTTCCATACCAGGCAACATCCTCATAAACCTCTGCAATCTCTCCAAAGCATCCATATCCTTTTGGTATTGTGGCGACCAGAACTGTACACAGTATTCTAAATGCGGCCGAACCAACGTCCTGTACAATGTTAACATGATTTGCCAGCTCTTATACTCAATACCCCGTCCAATGAAGGCAAGCATATTATATCCTTCTTGACCACTCTATCCACCTGTGCAGCAACCTTCAGGGTACAATGGACCTGCACTCCCAGATCTCTCTGCCCATCAACTTTTCCCAAGGCTCTTCCATTCATTGTATAACTCGCTCTAGAATTAGTCTTGCCTAAACGCATCACCTCACATTTGTCTGGATTGAAACCCATCTGCCACTTTTCTGCCCAACTCTCCAGTCTATCTATATCCTCCTGTATTCTCTGACAGTCCCTTATGTTTTCTGCTACTCCACCAAACTATGTGTCATCTACAAACTTGCTGATCATACCAACAGTGCCCACTTCCAGATCATTTATGTATATTACAAACAACAGTGGCCCCAACACTGACCTGTGGAACACCACAGGCCATCTTTCTCCATTTCGAGAAACTCCAGCTCTATCAAGTTGGTAAGGCACAATCTCCCCCGCACAAAACCATGTTGCCCATCACTGATAAGCCCATTCTTTTCTACATATAAGTAGATCCTATCTCTTAGTACCCTCTCCAGCAATTTCCCCACCACCGACGTCAGGCTCACTGGTCTGTAGTTACCTGGAATATCCCTACTACCCTTCTTGTATAGGGGGACAACATGAGCAACCACCCAGTCCTCCGGCATGTCGCCTGTGTTTAAGGATGCCACAAAGATTTCTGTCAGAGCCCTAGCTATTTCCTCTCTCGCCTCCCTCAGCAATCTGGGATAGATCCCACCCAGTCTTGGGGATTTGTCCACCTTAATAACCCCTAGCATACCCAACACATCTTCCCTACTTATGTCAACGTGATCCAGATTAATCAAATTTCTGTCTCTAATCTCAACATTCATCATGTTCCTCTCCTCAGTGAACATTGATGCAAAGTAATCATTCAGAATCTCACCCATTCTCTCAGGTTCAGCACACAGCCTTCCTTCATTATCTTTTAGTGGACCAATCCTTCCTCTAGTTACCCGCTTGTTTCTTATATAAGAATAAAATGCTTTGGGACTTTCCTTAATTCTGCTCACTAAAGCCATTTCATGACCCCTTTTAACCCATTTGATTCCACTTTTAAGACTTGTCCTACTCTTCCAATATTCCTCCATGGCCGTTCTGCTCTTAGCCTAGACCTTATATACGCTTCCCTTTTCCTCTTGGCTAGTCGTACAATTTCTCCTGTCATCCACGGTTCACGAATCTTGCCCTTCCTATCCTTTGCTTTCAACAAAACATGCCCACCTGCACTACCTTTACCTATGTTGTGGTTCTGTTCGCCGAGTTTGTGTTGCAGGCGTTTTGTCCCCTATCTAAGTGACATCCTCAGTGCTTGGGAGCCTCCTGTGAAGCGATTCTGTGATGTTTCCTCCGGCATTTGTAGTGGTTTGTATCTGCCGCTTCCGGTTGTCAGTTCCAGCTGTCCGCTACAGTGGCCGGTATATTGGGTCCAGGTCGATGTGCTTATTGATTGAATCTGTGGATGAGTGCCATGCCTCTAGGAATTCCCTGGCTGTTCTCTGTTTGGTTTGTCCTATAACAGTAGTGTTGTCCCAGTCAAACTCATGTTCGAACTTGAACACATCCCACGTGTCTGGGATGTGCTGCCAATGAAGGTGAGACAAGCAGCTACAACGGCAATGCTTAAGAGGCATTTAGACAAATGCATGAACAACCAGGCAAAAGAGATACAGATAAGGTGTAGACAGAAGGGAATGACAGTTTGGAATGACAGCATTGTTGGTACAAACGTGATGGGCTGAAGAGTCTTTTTCTGTGCCGTAATGTTCTATGTACTGTGTTCATCCTTTTGACAAAACATTTGCTTCCGCAAACTCCTACCACCACATTTTCTTAGTTCATTGGCTATGGCTTGATAGCATTTCTTTGTTGTTGGAGTGCTCACAGGAGGCATTATATAAATGCAACTTGTTGTAATATTCTTCAAATCATGATCTGCCACGATTCACTCTGAAAAGGCAATGCTGCTTAAACATTTGAGGAAAAAAAAACATGAGACCATAAGAACGAGCAGCAGGAGCAGGCCGTTTGGCGCCTTGCGCTTGCTCCATCATTCAATAAGGTCATAGCTGATCTTTTCATGGACTCAGGTCCACTTACCCACTCTCTCACCATATCCCTTCATTCCTTTATTGTTCAAAAAAAAGCTACCTGAGCTTTAAAAACATTCACTGAGGTAGTGTCAACCACTTCACAGGGCAGAGAATTCCACAGATTCACAACTCTCTGGGTGAAGAAGTTCCTTCTCAATTCAGTCCGAAATCTGCTCCCTCTAACCTTGAGGCCATGCCCTCTTGTCCTAGCTTCACCTGCCAGTGGAAACATCCCCTCTACTTCTGTCTTAATTATTCCCTTCATAATGTTATATGGTTCTGTAAGATCCCCCCTCAATCTTCTGAGTTCCAATGAGTATAATCCCAGTCTACTCAGTGTCTCCTCATAAGCCAACCCCCTCAACTCTGGAATCAGCCTCGTGAACCTCCTCTGCACCCCCTCCAGTGCCAGGACATCCTTTCCCAAGTAAGGAGACCAAAACTCCACACAGTACTCCAGGTATAGCCTCACTAGTGCCCTGCACAGCTGCTACATTACCTCCCTGCTTAAACACTCAATCCCTTTAGCAAGAAGGACAAAATTCCATTTGCCTTCCTAATTATTTGTTGTACCTGCAGACCAACCTTCTGTGATTCATGCACACGGACACCCAGGTCCCTCTGCAACTCAGCATGCTGCAACTTTTTAGCATTCAACTAATAATCTTTTTTACTGTTACTCTGACCAAACTAGATGACTTTATTTTGGTGTATTCCATCTGCCAGATCTTTGCACACTCACTCAAAGTATCTATGTTCCTCTGCAAGGTTTCCCAGTCCTCTGTACACTTTGCTTTGCCACTCAGCTTAGTGTCATCTGCAAACTTTGACACACGACACATGGTCCTCAACTCCAAATCTTCTATATAATTTGTAAATAATTGTGGTCACAACACCGATTTTGTCCGAAACATCAATTCTCCTGCTCTCCAGATGCTGCCTGACCTGCTGTGCTTTTCCAGCACCACACTCTCAATGCTAGTCACTGATTAGCAGCCAGTATAGCACTCATTTATCCCCACTCTTTGCTTCCTGTTAGTCAACCAATCCCCTGTCCATGCTTTACCCTTAACGCCATGCATCTTTGTCAGATACAACAGCATCTCGTGAAAGGTCTTTTGGAAACTCAGGTACATCACATCCTCTGGGTCCCTGTTGTCCACCTTGCTCGTAATGTCTTCGTAGAATTCCAAAAGCATGGCCCGCCCTTCATGAACCCATGCTGCCTCTGCCCAACGGGACAATTTCTATCGCGAAGCCTTGTTATTTCTTCCTTGATAATAGACTCAAGCATCTTCCCCACTACTGAGGTTACGCTAATTGGTCTATAATTGCCCATCATTTGTCTACCTCCCTTTTTAAACAGTGGCATTACATTTGGTGTTTTCAAATCTGCTGGGACTGTCTCAGAATCCAGGGAATTTTGAAGAATTACCACAAGTGCACTTGCTATTTCTCCCGCCATTTCTTTTAGTACCCTGGGCCATCAGGGCCAGGAGACTTGCCTATTCTTAGCTCCATTAGCTTGACAAACACTACCTCTTCTGTAATAATGATTGTTTCCAGGTCCACATCTACCTTTGTCTTTTCTTCAATTTCTGGCATGTTATTAGTGTCCTCCACTGTGAAGGCACTGATACAAAATACCTGTTCAATGGCTCGGCCATTTCACCATATCCCATAACTAAATGCCCCTTCTCATCCTCGAAAGGACCAATGTTTACTTTAGCCGCTTATTTTCATTTTATATATTCATAGAAAATTCTGCTGTCTATCTTTATATTCTGTGCTAACTTTTTCTCACGTTCTATCTTACCTTTCTTTATAGCTCTTTTTGTGGCTTTCTGTTGATCTTTAAAGTTTTTCAAATTTTCTTGTTTCATGCTGGTTTTGGCCACTTTGTATGCCTTCCCTTTCAATTTGATAGCCTCCCTTATTTCCTGAGGCACCCATGGGAGATTACCCCTTTTCTTACTGTGCTTCCTTTTCACTGGAATATACTTTTGCTAAGCACTTTGAAAAAATTATTTGAAAGTCCTCCACTCATCATTAACTATCCCACCATAAAATCTTTGTTTCCAGTCTACTTTAGCCAAGTCCTCCTTCATTCTATTGTAGTCCCCCTTTTTCGAGCACAGGACCCTGGGATTGGATTTTATCTTCACACTCTCCATCTGTATTCTAAATTCAACCATACTGTGATCAGTCCTTCCAAGAGAATCCCTAGCTATGAGTTAATTAATTATTCCTGTCCATTACACAGGACCAGATCTAGGAGAGATTGCTCCCTCATTGGTTCCATGACATACCGTTCAAGAAAACTATCACAAATACACTCAATGAACTCCTCCTCAATGCTACCCTGACCGAGTTGATCTGACCAATCGACATGTAGATTAAAATCCCCCATGAAAATAGCCATACCCTTTTTACAGGCATTAGTTATTTCCTTGTTTATTGTCTGTCCCAATGTGATGTTATTATTTGACTATGCCTATCAGTGACTTTTTCTTCTTAGAATTTCTAATTTCCACCCAAATGGATTCAACATTATTCTCCATAGAATCTATATCATCTTTCAGCGTCGCCTTGATGTCATTCTTGAATATCAGAGCTACATCATCTCTCTGTCCGTCCTCCCGAATAGTCTGGTACTCCTGGATATTTAAGTCCCAGTCATGACCATCCTGTAACCGTGTCTCTGTAATGGCTACCAAATCATATTCATTCGCGATGATTTGTGCCGCTAACTTATTGATATTGTTACAAATGCTACAAACATTCAGGTAAAGTGCCTACATGCTCGCTTTCTTATCCTCATGATTTCCAACATCTCTCATAATATTTCCTGAGTTCTCCTTCCTTTTCACTTCTTTCATTGCCTGCCTTGAACTTAAACCCTCTTGCACATACACTAACCTGCCGCTTACCTGTCCATTTACCATCCTGTTGTTTTCCCTTTCCCTTCTCCCGACTCACTAGTTTAAAGTCCTAGTGACCACCCTATTTATCCTTTAACCAGCGAGAACACTGCTTCCAGATCGGTTCAGATGGAGACTATCCCATTGGTACAGATCCCCCTGGTTCCAATGCTGATGCTACGTGTTTACTTACCGAATTTTCTTATCTCTAAGCCAATTTGCACATTGCATGGACAATAATCCGGAGATTATGACCCTCAAGGACCTGTTCCTTAAATTCGTTCAGGGAAAAACCGATAGGGAAACCTTTTCAAACTGTTACAGTCACTGGCTAGCTTGGATGTGATTTCCACTGATAGGATGCCATCATCCGTCCTACCACTAAAGCCAAACAACACTCTTTCCTCTTTTAATTAAAATTATTCTGATCATTTGAAATTTGTTTAAATAAATGTGGGATTGAAAAGCTTCAGGAACCCCTCTTCACAAATCTCCAAGCTCTGTACTACCAAAGGAACGTTTGTAATTAGCCATTACTTGTACTCCAGTTGGTAGGCTCATTTGCATATCAGAACATTTTCGAGGAACACCTGGAGTTAATAACTAATTTTATCTCCCTTCCTGGCATCCCATGAACTTTCATATTTTTCTTTCTAAAGTATTTATCTAATTTTCACACTGAGAGGAGAAAGGTAGTAATTATGCTAACCTCCTCAAATTGGAGCCTAACTAATATTTTGACAGCATTCCTTAATTCTCTGCTCAGTCTAATGTTAACCTCCTGCTTACCTCCATTTGGCAGTAAATGGCCCAACTTTACTGTTCTGCATGCTGTTCCCTCGTAATCGTGTCTTTCTAACAATAATGGTGGCATGTCCAAAACATTATACAAAGGAACCTCGATTATCCGAGTATCAATTATCCAAAAATCGGATTATCTGAAGGAGATCTCAAGGTCCATATGGGAACACTACATGTAAGGCGTGTGTCCAACAGTGATCACATCTTTTGTTTACAGTGATTAAACAGGCACAGTCTCCAAATGACTGTCTGCCCACACTGTCTCTCTCTTCCCCACCCCCACCACACCCACGTGAGGGACGCGCTGAAGCTTGGGGCAGCTGCCGCCAAGGCGCGGTGGGGAAAGACCACCGTGTAACATCTGCCTGCCTAAGAAGAACAGGGGGCCCACGTAGTCATTTGGGCTCTGCTGGCACCTCAGCCCAAAATATAATCATACCGACCTGTAAATAGGAATGATTACTCTGTTTTGGTATGAAAAGAAATGGAATGTTTACCTATGTACGGCATGTCCAGTTGTATAGATCAAAGTATTTATGAATAAAGTATATTTTTGAAATAAAAAAAAATCTTTCTCCCCCCACACTTTCCCTGGAGTTCTACACAGATGTGTACCCTAATCCCCCCCTCCCCTCCCCCACTTCCCCAGAAAATCTCTCCAACATTGTCCTGTACAGGGCAAACATGGAACCTGTCAAAAAGTTGCAGTAAAAAGTTGTGTTCGTGACTGTGGCTGTGTCTGTGTGTGTGTGTCTGTGTGTGTGCATGTGTGTGTGTGCACGTGTGTGTGCCTTTGTGTGTGTGTGTGTGCCTGTGTGTGTCTGTCTGACTGTGAGTGTGTGTGTGTGTGTGTGTGTGTGTCTGTGTGAGAGTGTGTGTCTGTGTGTGTGTGTGAGTGTGGGAGTGTGTGTCTCTGTGTGTGTGTGTCTGCGTGAGTGTGTGTCTGTGTGTGTGTGTGCGTGCACGTGTCTGTGTGAGTGTGTGTGTGTCTGTGTGTGTGTGAAAGTGTGTGTCTGTGTGAGAGTGTGTGTCTGTGTGAGTGTGTGTGTGTGTCTGAGTGAGTGTGTGTCTGTGTGTGTGTGCGCGCGTGTCTGTGTGAGTGTGTGTCTGAATGTTTGTGTGTGTGTGTCTGAGTGAGTGTGTGTGTGTCTGTGTGAGTGTGTGAGTGTGTGTCTGTGTGAGAGTGTGTGTCTGTGTGTGTGTGTGAGTGTCTGTGTGTGTGTGTCTGAGTGAGTGTGTGTCTGTGTGTGTGTATGTGCGTGCACGTGTCTGTGTGAGTGTGTGTGTGTCTGTGTGTCTGTGTGTGTGAAAGTGTGTGTCTGTGTGAGAGTGTGTGTCTGTGTGAGTGTGTGTGTGTCTGAGTGAGTGTGTGTCTGTGTGTGTGTGTGCGTGTCTGTGTGAGTGTGTGTGTGTGTGTGTGTGTGTGTGTGTGCATGTGCATGTCTGTGTGAGGGTGCGTGTGTGTGTGTGTGTGTTATTTGGAAACTTATCCCCACAAAGGTAACTGCAGCAGTCTTGTTGTTGATGTCCAGTCCAGCTGCCCCGGAGAGGGGGCGGCTGTGTACCGGGTTGGGGGTCGATCTTGGATGGGGTTGGAGGCGGGAGGCGGTGTTGCATGGGATTGGGGGCAGCGGGTGGGCGGGGCCTCATGCGCTGTGTGCTGCTGCTCGTATCCTGAACGGGGAGCAGACTTTAAAAACTCCGAGCCCCAGAGGTAATACATAACGAAATAGTGACCACCCATCACGTTTGGATAATCGAGGTTCCCCTGTATTATTCTATTTCTATTGCAATCGAGGTTATTGTATGGAAATATGTACATAGCAGCAGCAAGAAGTTATAACAATTGGAGGAGTAAGCTTGAGAGGTCAAATGGCCTGCTTGTGCTTCTATCTTCTATGTTTCTATGACGATTACCAGTAACCCATGCTGACTGACATCAGTTGTTGACTTACAGACTTACATTGGACACTCAAGAATTCATGAGCACAGTGAACTAGGGGTCAAGAGTTCAAGGTGAGAGGGGAAAAGTTTAAAGGAGATATGCGTGGAAAGTTCTTTGTGCAGAGGTTGGTGGGTGCCTGGAACACATGGCCAGTGGAGGTGGTGGAGTTGGACACGATAGTGTCACTTAAGATGTATCTAGACAGATACACGAATGAGCAGGGAGCAGTGGGATATGGACCCTTAGAAAATAGAATACAGATTCAGATAGAGGCTTAAAGGGCCGAAGGGCCTGTTCCTGAGCTGTAATTTTCTTTGTTCTTTGATCCCAGTACCAATTTTTGACTTTACCTAACCAAAGTTAGGTAACAAGTAGGATAGTAAAAGAGGAAAGCAGTGGATGTAATATATATGTGTTTCCAAAGGTGCTTGATAAGGTACTATTCGGCAATTAAGCATGAGGCTTCTTAATAAAAGAAGAGCAAATGGTATAGGAGATAGTATATTCGCAGAGATAGAGGATTGTCCAACTAATAGAAGTCAGAGAATCACAATAAGTGGACTTTTTCAGGATGGCAGCCCTGAAGGGTAATTGGGATATAAAAGTAGGAGATTTTGCTAAAACCATAAAAAACATGAGTGAGACAACAGCTGGAATACTGTGAACAGTTGCGGGCTCCTTATCTGAGGAAATTATTCTGGCACTGGAGGCAGTTCAGGAAACATTGTCCAGGTTGATACCAGGAATGGAGGGACTGTCTCATGAAGAAAAGATGATTAAGTTGTTGAGAAGAATGAAAGGCGATCTCCTTGGAGTGCACCTAATTCCTATGAGACTAGACAGGGTAGATATTGAAGGTTGTTTTCCCCACGTGGGAGAATCTAGGACCAGAGGATCTAATCTCAGAGTTAGGGGTTATCAATTTAAGATAGAGATGAGGAGGAAGTTCTTCTCTCAGAGGGTTGAGTTCTTAACTGCAAAAGGCTGTTGAAGTTGTGTCATTCAAGGCTGAGAAAGACAGATTATTAATCATTAAGGGAATTAAGGTTGACAAGGAAAAGACAGGAAAATAGATATGAGGATTATCTGATCAGCCATGATCTCATTAAATGGCGAAGCAGATACAATGGGCTGGATGGCTAACTTCTGTACCTCCCTGTTACAGTCTTAAATAGTATTGCATTAACTTAGACATCTTCTGAGAACTCCCATTTTATTTATTCAGGATATGGATGTTGCCAGCAAAGCCACTATTTACCGCCCAGCTCTAATTGCCCTTGAGGTGATAGTAGTTGTCTTCTTTTACTGAAGCAGCCTGTGCAGAAGCAGAATATATGCCAACGTTACTTCACTAACATTTTTAATAAGCCCTTTAAATGTGGGCTGTGAAAATTTGTCTAATCACTGCACAGTCAAATACAGTGCCGTTGACAGCGATAATTTGGGGAAACTAAGAAACCACAGAATCCGAGTGCAGAGTATATGTCAGCAGTGAAAAGATGTTGAACCCCCTGCTTTCCCACAATTCCTCAGAAAGGCCCTTAAGGTCCCTAAGAGTTTTCTTCTATTTGAGCTGTTTTCTTTTTGCACTGAGCAGCTTATTTCCCCTCATTTCCTGCTCAATTTGAATGTGTCTTTCATTGCATCAATCCTGATTCTCCCCTTTGCATCAGGAAATTACAATGAATGGAAATGCGAACTCTGCATGCAGTTTGCAACGTGAGTCAGAGAAATACCCAATGCCAGAGAAAACAGGAGCTCATTTTCCATTTAAAAATTCTATCAGCTCAAATTGATTTTGAATGAATAAAATCACACAGCACAGGAGACCACTCAGCCTACTGTGTCTGGACAAACCTTTTGAAAGAACTATGCAATTAACTCCAATCCCCTAATCTTTGCGCATAGCCCTGCAAATTGCTTCTTTTCAGGGATATAATAGCAATTCCCTTTTATAAGTTACCATTAAATTTACTTCTTTCACTCTTGCAAGTGGTAATTTCATTCAACTCACAGAATGAACATATTCTCCACCTCCATATCACAACTTCCCCGCCATCCCGCCCCACTGAGTTTATGATCAATTCCACTACATTACGTCTGTGCTTTATGGAGATGACCTAAAATGACAATTGACGGAGTGAAAAACGTTCTTGAATCTCACGACATCCATCAGAGGCATGCACTGAAGATGAGGGTTGGGCACAATTTCTCCAAGCAGTGAGATATGCTGCATGAGGAGCATGGAAGTGGAGTCACAGGTAGATAGGATAGTGAGGAAGGCAGTTGTATACTTGACTTTGTTGGCCAGTGCATTGAGTATAGGAGTTGGGAGGTCATGTTGAGGCTGTATAGGGTCAAACATCAATTAACTTCATTCCCCTAATCTAGCCAGAGTTTTCAAATAAACCCATTGGACTATAACCTGGTGTCGTGTGATTTTTCACTTTGTCCAACACCAGCACCTCCACATCCCGGCTGTATATGACATTGCTTAGGCCACTATTGGAATACTGTGCGCAGTTCTAATCTCCCTGTTATTGGAAGGATACTGTGAAACTTGAAAGGGTTCAGAAAAGATTTACAAGGATGTAGCTGAGGTTGGAGGATTTGAGCTACAGAGAGAGGCTGAACAGACTGGGGCTGTTTTCCCTGGAGCATTGGAGGCTGAAGGGTAACCTTATAGAGGTTTATAAAATCATGAAGGGCATGGATAAGGTCAATAGGCAAGGTCTTTTCCCTGTGGTTGGGGAATCTAGAACTAGAGGGCATAGGTTTAAGGTGAGAAGGGAAAGATTTAAAAGGGACCTAAGGGGCAGCCTTTTCATGCAGAGGGTGGTACGTCTATGGAATGAGCTGCCAGAGGATGTAATGGAGGCTGGTACAATTACAGCATTTAAAAAGCATCTGGATGGATATATGAATAGGGAAGGTTTAGAGGGATATGGGCTAAATGTTGGTAAATGGGACTAGATTTATTTAGGATATCTGGTTGGCGTGGATGGGTATAACCAAAGGGTCTGTTTCTGTGCTGTACATCGTTATGATCCCACGACTCTGATAAGGAGCATGTTTTCCATCACCCATTCACATTCGAGGTCAGCATGTGCAGCAACTAAGTGAAGGTA
The DNA here is from genome assembly GCF_020745735.1 of Hemiscyllium ocellatum. Lineage (NCBI taxonomy): Eukaryota > Metazoa > Chordata > Chondrichthyes > Orectolobiformes > Hemiscylliidae > Hemiscyllium > Hemiscyllium ocellatum. The sequence goes on from NC_083401.1 coordinate 20,175,234, forward strand.
CCAGGCTGGCTGACCCAATGTCAACAAAGAAGGGATGCCTGCACCAATCCAAAACCTTTCTGAGCCCAGCCCACATCTAACTCGCAACTTTCCATTGGATTCAGTACAGACCATCATTACACTTATGTGGCTGATACAGACATGATATCCTGTGGCTCACACAGCATCCATTGAAGCTGGACAAATAGTGGGTCCCCTTCAGTCAACATTGGCCTTTTGGAACTTCATTGTTGCTCACTTCCACAGTATTAAAATTCCCAAGCCCTATCTGCAAGGTCCAGTGTACGGAGATGAGTTGAAAGTGGCGTTCCCCAGGGGTTGGTGTTGGGAGCCTTCTTTGTTTACTGATTTTTGGAGATGGGATTGAGGGTAAAATCTCTAAACTTGCAGATGATCTTAAGCTCACGAAAACGGTGAATTGTGAGAGACATTGACAAGTTGGCCAAATGGGCAGACACCCGGCAGAGGAATTTCAGGGTAGAGAAATGTGAGGTAATGTATTTTGGTAGAAGAAACGTGAAGGGGCAATACAGGCCTCAATGGCACAACTCTGAGGGGAGTGCAGGAGCAGAGGGACCTTGGCATTTATGTGCATAATTCTCTAAAGAAGGCAAGGTAAGTGTTAAGGGGACTTATGGGAAAATGGGTTTTTAAATAAAGGCATAAAGTCTAAAAATAAGGGGATAATGTCACACCTCTACAACCATTGGTCAGACCATATTTGGAATGTGGTATTCAGTCCTTGGCACTTTATTTCGGGAAGAAGATTAAAGCCCTGGAGCGAGTGGAAAGGAGATTTATTGGAATGATACCAAGAATGAAGGATTTTAGATACAAGGGAAGATTAGAGAGATTGGGCTTATTTGCCTTGGAGCACAGATACTTATGAGGTGACCATATTGAGGTGTTCAAACTGATGAACAATTTTGACAGGGATAAAGAAAGATGTTCTGTATCAATTAGTTGGAATGTCAGTAACTAGCAATTACAAGATTGTCTGCAACAGAGCGCAGTGAGGGTGGCATGGTGGCTCAGTGGTTAGCACTGCTGCCTCACAGGTCCCAGGTTCAATTCCAGCCTCGGGCAATTGTCTGTGTGGAGTTTGCACAGTCTCCCTGTGCTTATGTGGGTTTCCTCCCACAATCCAAAGATGTGCAGGTCAGGTAAATTAGCCATGCTAAGTTCCCCATAGTGTTAGGTGCATTAGTCAGAGGGAAATGGGTCTGGGTGGGTTGCCCTTCGGAGGGTTGGTGTTTTACTTGTTGGGCCAAAAGGCCTGTTTCCACACTGTTGGGAATCTAATAATTAATTAAGACAAGAATGTCTTTACTTAGAGACATAATTTGGAGATGCCGTTGTTGGACTGGGGTGTACAAAGTTAAAAATCACACAACACCAGGTTATAGTCCAACAGGTTTAATTGGAAGCACACTAGCTTTTGAAGCTAGTGTGCTTCCAATTAAACCTGTTAGACTATAACCTGGTGTTGTGTGATTTTTAACTTTACTTAGAGTGTTATTTCCATTTGGTATGTGCTGCCTGGGAGAGTGGTGGAGGTGAATACCATAGGAGGTTTCATAAGAGAGCTGGATATGTATTTCAGGTTTATGCCACGTTTATGTCTGTGATGAGGGGTGCATGTGGCTGGTGTCTAGGGATCATTTTTTATCATGCAGCTGGGTTGCAGACCACGTTCAAATTGTTCAGAGCAAACAGTGAGCTAAATTCACTAGGTGTCCACTCTGATTTCCCTGCTGAGTTTTCTCAGCATCTCATTTGACTGGCGAGTTTGTTCAGATAGAAATCTGAGATTAATGAGGTAAGTTCCCAATCAACAAAATGTTTAACTAGCAATAATCCCTCCCAATTGGCAACTCGCTACTGCCTAGCGAGAAACTAGCCATGCTATTTGTGAAAGGTGAGTGTTACTCCTTGCAGAGAAATGGGTCTCACTCATCTCCTCATGGTGGCCTACACCCTCTATGATTTCACCCTCTATTACTCTCTACACAATTTTTGCCAGACCTGCTAAGTTTCTCCAGATAAAACACAGAAAAGTACAGCACAGGAACAGACCCTTTGGCCCTTGATGTTGTGCCAAACATGACGCCAAATTAAACTAATCCCTTCTGCCTGCCCTTGGTCCATATCCCTCCATTCCTTGTGTATTCATGTGCTTATCTAAAAGTCCCTTAAACACCCCTATCATATCTGCCTCCGTCACCACGGGCAGCACATTCCACTCTCCTACCACTCTCTGTGTAAAAAACCTGCCCCTCACATCTCCTTTGAATTCCACCCTCACCACCTTAATCACATAGACATTTCAATTCTGGGAGAAAGGTTCTGACTGTCAACACTGTCTATGTATCTCATCATTTTATAGATTTCTATCAAATTTCCCTTCAGCCTCTGCCACTCCAGAGCAAACAACCTGAGTCTTCCTAGCCTCTCCTCATCGCTCATACCCTCTAATCCAGGCAGCATCTTGGTAAACCTCTTCTGTGCCCTCTCCAAAGCCCCCATATCCTTCCTGTAATGTGGTGACCGGAATTGAGTGCAATACTCTAAGTGTGGCCAAACCAAAGTCTTACAAAATTGCAATATGACATCCTGACTCTTGTACTTAATACCCCAAACAATAAAAGCAAGTACCCCATACACCTTCTTTACCACCTTGTATACTTGTGTGGCCAGTTTAGGGAGCTATGGACTTGAATCGCAAGATCCCTCTGTACCTCCTGATTTTCCTTTTATTTGTTTGATGTCATAGAATCCCTACAGTGTGGAAGCAGGCCATTCAGCCCACATAGATTCTCCAAAGAGGATCCCACCCAGATCCCCCCCACTATCTTTTCCCTGTAACACTGCACTTTCCACGGACAATCCAGCTAACCTGCACATCTTTGAACTGTGGGAGGAAACTCGCACAGACATGGGGAGAAAGTGCAAACTCCACACAGAAGGCCGCTTGAGGCTGGAATCAAATCCAGGGCTCTGGAGCTGTGAGGCAGCAGTGCTAACCACTGAGGCACTGTGCTGCCTAATGATGTGGTGAACCATATCAAAGGGTATAGCCATTTCGTGAAGATGGAGCAGGGTTTATCCACTCAAGCACTCATGCAGTGCCCTGAGGCTCAGTGGACTTGTTTTAATAGCACCTCATCTATTTTATGACGGACAGGATAACACGTACTGACAGCTTTTTAAAATACTTCAAAAAGCAGCAGAACAGCCATACTTTAGGGGATTGTGTGCAATCTGGAGATAGCTTACTGATAAAATAGCATTGATGCAATTTTAAAGGCAGCGGGGAGTGAGCAAGTGGAATAGGCCAGCAACACAAAATCTTACAGCCAGACTGATAGTATTGAAAAGAAAGAAGATTGAAAAGTTTGCGTTTTCCAAAGGGAACAGCAGTAGGTTATCCACATTCAAATTACATTCAAGAACTTAACAATATGAATACATGAATACGAAATAAACTAACCACGAGAAAATATGAATTACTTTTGCTCTTTAATGTAATTTTCTGCAGCCCTGCACAAAAGATTACTGCCTCATGGATCTGATGGTGTTTCAATCACGTTTCATCCTTTTTATAGATACTTTGACTCCTGTAGGATGTGACTTTACAGGAGGGGGTGCAGAGGACATTCACCAGGCTGTTCTGAGGAAGGGTCATCGGACCTGAAATGTTGACTTTGATTTCTCTGCACAGGTGCTGCTGGACCTACCGAGCTTTTACAGCAACTTTCTGTTTTTGTCACCGGGAAGTTGCCTCGGATGGAGCATTGCAGCTCTGAAGAGAGACTTGATAAGCTCGGGTTCCTTGCAGCAGAGGAAGTTGAGAGTGTGTGCCTGATAGAAACCAAAGTTAAAAATCACACAACACTTGGTTATCTTCCTGATGAAAGGCTTTTGCCTGAAATGTCGATTTTCCTGCTCCTCGGATGCGGTCTGACCTGCTGTGCTTTTCCAGAACCACTCTAATCTAGACTCTTATCTCCAGCATCTGCAGTACCCACTTCCAGCACTAGATTATAGTCAATCACACTACTCCTTCATCAGGTAACTCATGGGGCAGGATCATAAGACACAACAAAAGTTCAGTGTCATGCAATTAAAATGGTATATTGACCAAACCCAGATTGCTGTTAAATCTTTCATCTTTTAGAATGGGTTGCAGGTTTCGATTCATTAATATGTAAAACACAAAACTTCTTTTCAGTCACATTCTCGCGATAACTTAAGGTTTTATAAAAAGAAGAGAATCTCAACTCAGAGAATGTATTAAATATATGAGGTTAGAGTCTGTTTGCATCCCAATTTTGAATCAGACTGGTTCATCCCAAAGATTTATACGTGTGTGTGTGTGTGTCTGTGTGAGGGAGGGGGAGAGACAGAGTGTGTATGTGAGCACGTGCGTGTGAGTGTGCGTGAGAGAGTTTACCACGTACATGGTGGGTGGTGTCCCAACGTGTAATGGCGGTATTCGTGTCAACATTCGGACACGTTTTGCAGTGGTTGCCATGACAAGGTTGTGTGGTGCTGTGGTCAATGTTGTCCTGGAACAACCTGAAACATCCTAAACATATTAAAACAGCCATCCCCTCCAGACAAGCCCTATGCATACCCAGGATCTGTTCAGAGGAGGAACGCAATGGACATTTGAAGGTCCTGAAGGACGCCCTCACAAAAACAGGATACAATGCTCAACTAATCGATCACCAGTTCTGATGTGCCACTGTGAGAAACTGTAATGACTTCCTCAGGAGACAGACACGGGTTGTAACTGATAAAGTACCCTTCGTTGTCCAGTATTTCCTGGGAGTGGAGATACTACGTCACCTTCTTCGCAGCCTGCAACACATTATCGATGAGGATGAGTACCTCACCAAGACCTTCCCTACATCTCCAATTCTCACCTTTAAACAATCGTCAAACCTTAAACAGACCATTGTTTGCAGCAAACTGCCCAGCCTTCAGGACAACATCGACCACGATACTGTACAACCACTGCGAGACATATCAAAGTGTCGAAATGGATACCACCATTACACATGGGAACACCACCGACCAGGTACTTATGGAACTCGGCCAACATTGTCTATCTCATACGCTGCAGAATGCCCTGAGGCATGGTACATTACCAAGACCGAGTAGAGGCTGCGGCAACGGATGAATGGACACTGCCCAACAATCACCAGGCAGGGGAGTTCCCTCCCAGTCAGGGAACGCTTCAGTGGTTAGGGATGTTCGGCCTTGGATCTTCAGGTGAACATCTTTCAAGGCGCACTTTGGGATACACAACAATACAGAGTGGCCAAACAGAGGCTGATAGCCAAGTCTGGTACCCATGAGGATGGCCTCAATTGGGACCTTGGGTTCATGCCACACGACAGGTGACCTCACTACACTATACACACACACACACACACACACACACACACACACACACACACACACACACACACACACACACACACACACACACACACACACACACACACACTCTCACAGACTTATACTCTGACGTACTCATGCACACACTCTACCAAGCATACAAACACACGCAAACTCTCTCAAGCGCACTCACATTCACATGCACACATTCATATGCACACACTCATACTCACTCTCTCTCTCTCTCTCTCCCTTCCTTCCTCCCTCACATGTACACATATAAGTCTATAGGGTGTATTATATTTGCAGAATTATATTTGCAGATGCATTCTATTTTGTTCAAAAAACACATAACCTGCAGGAAGTCAAAGTAGGCAGTCAATCCACGTAACATTTTATAAATTCCTACTTTGGAAGTGTAACCAGTCTGACTCAAGATTAGGATACAGGCAGACTCTAACTCCACACCGTTAATGCATTTTCTGAGCTGAGATGTCATCTTATTTATATAAAACTTGAAGTTATCTCAAGAATGAGACTGAAAAGAAGTTCTGGCTTTTACATGTTAATGAATCAAACCCTGCAATTCATTCCAAAAGACGAAAGCCTTAACAGCAATCTAGGTTTGTTCAATATATCATTTTGATTGTATGACACTGTGATAGTTCGTTATAAATTCTGATCCTGGCCCACTGGTTACCTGATAAAGGAGCAGCACTCTGAAAGCTAGTGCTTCCAAATAAACCTGTGGGACTGTAACCTGGTGTTGTGTGATTGTTAATTTTGTCCACCCCAATCCAACACTGGCACCTCCACATCCTGATGGAGTTGTATAAGATTATGAGGGACATAGGCCAGATGCAGAGAAGACAGCTGTTCCTCTTATCAAGGTGGAGGATGGGAAAAATTTCTGGCTGTAAAAGCTGCTCATTTTTTTGAGTTATTTTAGGTGTTGGAGGTGATCTCCTTGAATTCCAGGAGCAGCAATTGCTGTTTTATACGCTGAGGCATTGTTTTGGAACTTGGGGGAAAAAAGTCAAAACAACAGCTTTTAAAAGGGAGAGGAACAGACAAAGGAAGCACATGGTGAGGTCAGTGCTGGAGAGAGAGAGAGGGAGAACCTGCACAGTTACTGCCTTTGCTGTTTGTGAATTCATGTGTCGCTGGACATCGGAGTGCATCTGGGAAAATTAACAAACAGTGAATTAATCTTGGAGGAATTGGTTTGGGTGAAGTTCACAGCACAGAATCAGATCAGTTAATCATTGTTTTAAATGTGGCCTACAGAGAATCTGCAGTAGTGAGTAGAGTGGGCTCTTTCTTGATTATATGTTTTTGGAGATAAGTCTCTTGATTAAATTTAAAATATAAGCCATAGCTATTAATTTAACCTGGGGCAGTGTTTGTAGAGGAATAAGACGGTGTTATTTTCTGGGTCTGTAGATTGTGAAGGAGCAAAAATGACCTTTGCAGTGATATGTATTTCTTGTCAAATGTGGGAGTTTAAAGAGAGTTTAAGGGTTACTGCAGATTATATCTGCCATAAATGGGTGGCACGGTGGCACAGTGGTTAGCACTGCTGCCTAACAGCGCCTGTAGACCCGGGTTCAATTCCCGACTCAGGCGACTGACTGTGTGGAGTTTGCACGTTCTCCCCGTGTCTGCGTGGGTTTCCTCCGGGTGCTCCGGTTTCCTCCCACAGTCACAAAGATGTGCGGGTCAGGTGAATTGGCCAAGCTAAAATTGCCCATAGTGTTAGGTAAGGGGTAAATGTAGGGGTATGGGTGGGTTGCGCTTCGGCGGGTCGGTGTGGACTTGTTGGGCCGAAGGGCCTGTTTCCACACTGTAAGTCTAATCTAAAAAAAAAATGCTGTTGGATAGAAATCTTATCCGATCAAATGGGTCAGTTGGAGAGACAGTTAGAAGCGAAAAGGAATTTGCAACAGCAACAGTATGGGATGGATGGTAGTTATAGGAAGGGGGAAAGTCCCAGATACAGTCACATAGATGGGTTAACTCCAGGAAGGGTAAGAGAGGTAAGCACCTAGGGCAGGAGTCTTTTGTGGATATACCCATTTCAAACATGTATGCAGTTTGGAAAATGTAGGGGGTGATGGATTCTCAGGGGAATGTAGCACGAACAGCCAAGTTTCTGGCATTGAGACTGGCTGTAATGCCACAAGGGGTATGTCGGGGTCCAAGAGATCAATTGTGTTAGGGGATTCTGTAGTCTGAGGTACAGACATCTGTGGCCAGCAGCAAAAAAGCAGAATGGTGTGTTGTTTCCCTGGTGCCAGGATCAAGGATGTCTCAGAGAGGGTACAGAATATTCTCATGGGGGAGAGGGGCCAGCAAGAGATTATTGTCCACATTGGAACCAACGATATAGGAAGGGAAAAGGTTGAAAGTCTGAAGGGAGATTACAGAGAGTTAGGCAGAAATTTAAAAAGGAGGTCCGCAAGGATAGTAATATCTGGATTACTCCCGGTGCTATGCAGGAATAAGAGGTTAGAGCAGATGAATGCATGGCTGAGGAGCTGGTGTATGAGAGAAGGATTCACATTTTTGGATCTTTGGAATATCTTTTGGGGAAGCAGTGACCTGTATAAGAAGGACGGATTGCACCTAAATTAGAAGGAGACAAATATACTGGCAGGGAAATTTGCTAGAACTGCTCGGGAGGATTTAAACTAGTAAGATTGTGGGGGTGGGGGGGTGGGGTTGGTGGGACCCTGGGAGATAGTGAGGAAAGAGATCAATCTGAGACGGGTACAGCTGAGAACAGAAGTGAGTCAAACAGTCAGGGCAGGCAGGGACAAGATAGGACTAATAAATTAAACTGCATTTATTTCAATGCAAGGGGCCTAACAGGGAAGGCAGGTGAACTCAGGACATTGTTAGGAACATGGTACTGGAATATCATAGCAATTACAGAAACATGGCTCAGGGGTGGGCTGGACTGGCAATTTAATGTTCCAGGATAAATGCTACAGGAAGGATAGAAAGGGAGGCAAGAGAGGACGGGGAGTGGCATTTTTGATAAGGGATAGCATTACAGCTGTGCTGAGGGAGGATATTCCCAGAAATACATCCAGGGAAGTTATTTGGGTGGAGCTGAGAAATAAGAAAGGGATGATCACCTGATTGGGATTGTATAATAGACCCCCCAATAGTCAGAGGGAAATTGAAAAACAAATTTGGAAGGAGATCTCAGCCATCTGTAAGAATAATAGGTTATTTATGGTATGGGATTTTAACTTTCCAAACATCCACTGGGATTGTCATAGTGTTGAACGTTTAGATGGAGAGGAATTTCTTAAGTGCGTACAAGACAATTTTCTGATTCAGTATGTGGATGTACCTACTAGAGAAGGTGCAAAACTTGACCTACTCTTGGGAAATAAGGCAGGGCAAGTGACTGAGGCGTCAGTGGGGGAGCACTTTGGAGCCAGCGACCATAATTCTATTTGTTTTAAAATAGTGATGGAAAAGGATAGACCAGATCTAAAAGTTGAAGTTCTAAATTGGAGAAAGGCCAATTTTGATGGTATTAGGCAAGAACTTTTGAAAGCTGATTGGAGGCAGATGTTCGCAGGTAAAGGGACGGCTGGAAAATGGGAAGCCTTCAGAAATGAGATAACAAGAATCCAGAGAAAGTATATTTCTGTCAGGATGAAAGGGAAGGCTGGTAACTAAAGGGAATGCTGATGACTAAAGAAATTGAGGGTTTGGGTGAGAAAAAGAAGGAAGCATAGGCAGGATAGATCGAGTGAATCCTTCGAAGAGTATGAAGGAAGCAGAAGTATACTTAAGAGGGAAATCAGGAGGGCAAATAGGGGACATGAGATAGCTTTGGCAAATAGAATTAAGGAGAATTCAAAGGGTTTTTACAAATATATTAAGGACAAAAGGGTAACTTGGAAGAGAATAGGGCCCCTCAAAGATCAGCAAGGTGGCCTTTGTGTGGAGCCACAGAAAATGGGGGAAATACTAAATGAATATTATGCATCAGTATTTACTGTGGAAAAAGATATGGAAGATATAGACTGTTGGGAAATAGATGGTGACATCTTGCAAAATGTCCAGATTACAGAGGAGGAAGTGCTGGATGTTTTGAAATGAGTGAAGGTGGATAAATCCCCAGGACCTGATCAGGTGTACCCGAGAACTCTGTGGGAAGCTAGAGAAGTGATTGCTGGGCCTCTTGCTGAGATATTTGTATCATCGATAGTCACAGGTGACATGCCGGAAGACTGGAGGTTGGCAAACATGGTGCCACTGTTTAAGAAGGGCAGTAAAGACAAGGCAGGGAACTATAGACCGGTGAGCCTGACCTCGGTGGTGGGCAAGTTGTTGGAGTGAATCCTGAGGGACAGGATGTACATGTATTTGGAAAGGCAAGGACTGAATGGGGACAGTCAACATGGCTTTGTGCATAAGAAATCATGTCTCACAAACTTGATTGAGTTTTTTGAAGAAGTGACAAAGAGGATTGATGAGGGCAGAGCAGTAGATGTGACCTATATGGACTTCAGTAAGGTGTTCGACAAGGTTCCCCATGGGAAATTGATTAGCAAGGTTAGATCTTATGAAATACAGGGGGATCTAGCCATTTGGATACAGAACTGGCTCCAAGGTAGAAGACAGCGGGTAGTGGTGGAGGGTTGTTTTTCAGACTAGAGGCCTGTGACCAGTGGAGTGCCACAAGGATCGGCGCTGAGTCCTCTTCTTTTTGTCATTTACATAAATGATTTGGATGTGAGCATAAGAGGTACAGTTAGTAAGTTTGCAGATGACACCAAAATTGGAGGTGCAGTAGACAGCGAAGAGGGTTACCTCAGATTACAACAGGATCTGGACCACATGGGCCAATGGGCTGAGAAGTGGCAGAAGGAGTTTAATTCAGATAAATGTGAGGTGCTGCATTTTGGGAAAGCAAATCTTAGCAGGACTTATACACTTAATGGTAAGGTCCTAGGGAGTGTTGCTGAACAAAGAGACCTTGGAGTGCAGGCTCACAGCTCCTTAAAAGTGGAGTCGCTGGTGAATAGGATAGTGAAGAAGACGTTTAGTATGCTTTCCTTTATTGGTCAGAGTATTGAGTACAGAAGTTGGGAGGTATGTTGCAGCTGTACAGGACATTGGTTAAGCCACTGTTGGAATATTGTGTGCAATTCTGGTCTCCTTCCTATCGGAAGGAAGTTGTGAAACTTGAAAGGGTTCAGAAAAGATTTACAAGGATGTTGCCAGGGTTGGAGGATTTGAGCTATAGGGAGAGGCTGAACAGGCTGGGGCTGTTTACCCTGGAGTGTTGGAGGCTGAGGGGTGACCTTATAGATGTTTACAAAATTATGAGGGGCTTGGATAGGGTAAATAGGCAAAGTCTTTTCCCTGGCGTTGGGGAGTCCAGAACTAGAGGGCATAGGTTTAGGGTGAGAAGGGAAAGATATAAAAGAGACCTAAGGGGCAACTTTTTCATGCAGAGGCTGGTACGTGTGTGGAATGAGCTACCAGAGGAAGTGGTGGACGCTGGTACAGTTGCAACATTTAAGAGGCATTTGGATGGGTATATGAATAGGAAGAATTTGGAGGGATATGGGCCGGGTGTTGGCAGATGGGACTAGACTGGGTTGGGATATCTGGTCAGCATGGACGTGTTGGACCGAAGGGTCCGTTTCTGCGCTGTACATCTCTCTGACTCTGTGACTCTAAGGGTCAAGAACAAGGGACATACTTTTAAAATGAAAAGTACCATGTTTGGAGAGAACTTGAGAAGAAACCTTTTCACTCAGTGGATGTTGGGAATTTGGAATGCACTACCTGAGAAAGTATTTGAGGCAAGAAACTTCACAATCTTGAAAGAGTGTTTGTGTGATCTCCTGAAGAGGCATAACATTCAATGCTATAGGCCCATTGTGAGCAAGTGGAATTAGTGTAGATTTAGTTTATCTTTAGCAGCATGAATTCAATGTGCTGAATGGCCTCTTCTCTACTGTATATTTTTATCATTCTGTGAGCTCCCTCTACACAGGTTTTTTGTATTGATGTCGTTGTGGTTTTTTACTCATTCCTTTTAATGGGATTATGGTCATCTGGGTCAAAATTATTGTCCATCCCTCATTGCCTCTGAACAGAATAGCTTACTTAGCCATTTCAGAGGGCAGTTAGAACCAAACAAATTGCTGACATTATACTGTCAGATCAGCCATGAATCACAGAATTGTTCCATCCCATTCAGCCTATCATGTCAGTTCCAGCTCTTTAAATGAACAATCCACTGATTACCACTCTCCTGTTTTCTCCCTGTCACAATAGACAGCCTTCTTTTCTTCTTTAATTTAATCTATTTTTCCCTAATCAACCTGCTGAGAAATATTATCCCACACATCTGGAGGTGGGACTTGAACCTGTGCTCCTTGGTCCAGAGGTAGGGACACTACCACTGCCCCACAAGAGAGCAGGTGGCATTCCACTTCTATGTTAAATACCTTGCTTGATCTTGCCTCCAACACCCACCCTGCCAGCCCATTATAGATCTCAAACACTTGCTGCAAGAAATATTTTCTCATATATCCAATGCTGCCGATTGTCAAATATTTTCCAGGATCCTCCTGATAGGATGAGGTGTAGACTGATGCAAATTGTTTTCTTGGATACTCATTCCCTTGAAATCAACAATGTAAAATTAATCTCTTTAGATATGCTTAGGTGTTCACAGGTGAGTACACACTGCCTTTGTCCGCTGTTTAAAGATGTGCAGATTAGGGGGATTGGCCACGCTAAATTGCCCAGAGTGTCCAGGGATGTGTAGTCTAGGTGTGCCAACCACAGGAAATGCAGGGTTACAGAGATAGTGAGGGGAGTGGAGATGGGTGGGATGCTCTCCAGAGAGTCATTGTGGACTCAATGGGCTGAATGGCCTGCTTCCACACTGTAGGGATCTATGATCTGAAAAGAACTGCTTTTGCTTTGGCAATAAATGCCTCGGATAAGACAACAGTCCAAAGAACTTTATTGCATTTTGATATTAATATACAAACTGTGTAATTTTGATTTTTTTTCAAGTCTCAGATTGTGAAGATTCAAGTAGTTGTCACTTCAGCTCATAATTACTTCCTTGTTTATCTGACCTCATCGCCTACATTTTGCAAGCTTGTTGCTGTCCTTTGCTATATGCTTTTACTCAACTGTCTGAATAAAATCAAAGCAATTATTTTTGTCTTCCCTCCAGCTTCATTACCTGCTAATTTTAGCCTGCAATATATGCAGAATAACTGTGTCATATTTGCGTGCGTGTGCATGCTTCTTCAAAAAATCTGTCTTGGGTGTCATTGGTAAGTACAATATTTGCTGCCTATCTCTCGCTGCCTTTTGCATGGCTTGCTCAGCCATTTCAGAGGGTCGTTAATTGTCAACCACATTGCTATGTCTGGAGTCACATGTAGTCCAGACCAGGTACGGATGGCAGATTTCCTTCCATAAAGGGCACTACTAAACCAAGTTGGTTTTAATGGCAATCATTAATTGTTCCATAGTCACCATTATCGGGACTATCTTTATATTTCCAGGTCTTGTTCATTGAATTAATATTCCACCAGACAATGTGGGATTTGAACCAATAACCCCCAGAATATTATCTGAGGCAGTCGCCGTATGCCATCACATCCCGAAATGATAGTTAAGCAAGGGTTGCCTGCAGAATAGTTTTACTTTCACTGTATGTTCTTTGTCACCTTTCTCCCTCACAGAACCCAACATCCCCACACTCATATTCCTACCTGCTGACACACGTATGGAGAATGCTGGAGAAACTCAGCAGGTCTGGCAGTATCTGTGGAGAGAGAAACAAAGTTAACGTTTTTGAGCCTAGTTTTGAATTTCTCTCTCACACACACACACACACACACAAACACACACACACACGAGCTGCCAGAGCTGCTGAGTTTCTCCAGCATTCTCTGTGCTTGTTTCAGATTTTCAGCATCCACTGTGTTTTCCTTCCACATGAGCTTTATCACATTGCACTTGTGCTCTCCTGTCGGTGGAACCTGACAATTTGTATTGGCAGTTTCCATTCTAAAGAGTGCATCAAGTTTTAAAATAAAAATATAAAGATAATATATTATGCATGATGTTAAAACAGGAACTGAATTACATCTGTGCACTTGCTTCTCTCACTCTCTTCCCGAGAAACATTTCAACAGTCAGTCATGAATCATCTTTGTGCAATTCCTTGGAAGGTCAACTTGTAAATATTTTATTGGTCGCACTGTGTGTATACTTAAACATTTCACTCTATCTCTTATATTGACACTTAGATCCTTAAAAGTCTCAGAGAAATTAGTGTTCAATAAACTCATTTCAGATTCCAAATTGTGCTTAGATGGCACAGGTAACTTTTCTAACTTAATAATATGAGCAATTATGTAGAATTTTTGATACTCAGCCCAGTTGGAGTTTGTTTCATGCAAGCATCCTTGTAGCCTGCTGACCTGTTCAGATCCTTTTACCTTCCGGAACTTCACTCCCCGTCCATCTACAACTAGCCACAGACAGCAAGAGACCATAGGTATAAGGCCATAAGACCTAACTAGATGTAAGCCATTCAGATCATTGATTCTGCTCTGCCATTCAATGAGATTATGGCTGATCTGATAATCCACTTTCCTGTCTTTTCCTCATGACCCTTCATTCCCTTACTGTCGGCCTTCTCCCAAACCGTAGGTACTTTGTTTTTTTCCAAAAAAAAGTTGGGACTCTTTTCTCTATATAAAAAGTGAAAAGTAGGGGGTGACTTTAAAGTTAGGAAGCATATTGCCATGTAGTGTATACAGAAAGGCTATTTGGGGTGGCACAGTGGCTCAGTGATTGGCACTGCTGCCTCACAGCACCAGGGTCCCAGGTTCGATTCCAGCCTCAAGTGACTGGCTGTGTGGAATTTGCACATTCTCCCTGTGTCTGTGTGGGTTTTCTCTGGTTTCCTTCCATAGTCACAAAGATGTGCAGTTTAGGTGAATTGGCCATGCTAAATTGCACCGTAGTGTTAGGTGCATTAGTCAAAAGGAAATGGGTCTGGGTGGGTTACTCTTCGGAGGATTGGTGTGGACTGGTTGGGCTGAAGGGCCTGTTTCCACACTGTAGGGAATCTAAAAAACAAAATTTGATTAAAAATCTGCCAATTTCAGTATTGGATGTACTTTAATAACCCAACTTCGATGGACCTCTTTGGTAAAGAATTCTGCAGATTCAGCATCCTCAGAGAGAAAAGATATTCCTCCTTGTCTCTGTATTAAATGTTTAACCCCTTGTTCAGAGATGACGCCCTCTGGTGTTAGATTCTACCACAGACAAAATAGCCTTTCTGTATTCGCTCCACGGCAACATGCTTCCTAACTTTAAAGTCACCCCCTACTCTTCACTTTTATAGAGAGAAAAGAGTCCTAACTTTTTTGTGAAAAATACAGAGTACCTACCATTTGGAAGTAGGCCATTTGACCTATCTACTTCAGAACAATACACTGAAGAGCTTCCCCCATCCCCCTCTACACACACCCCTACAACCTGCATTTTCCATGACCCTTCTCGCCTGCATTTCCATTGACCTTATGGGCAATTTAGCATGGCCAATCCACCTGACCTGCACATTTCTGGACTGTGGGAGGAAACCCATACAGACGCAGGAAGAATGTGCAAACTCCACACAGACAGTCGCCTATGGGTGGAATCAAAGCTGAGTCCCTGATACTGTGGGGTAGCAGTGCTAACCACTGAGATACTGTCCCACCCTATGCCATCACTGTGCCATCAGTCTACTCATGTAGTGATAACCTCTTAGTTCCTTTGTTATTGCACCATCTTCAGTGCCTCTGGTTTCTTTCCTTGCCATGAAGTAACTGCCAAGGTAAATGTGACCTAGCCAAGATTTTATAACCTGTTTAGAATTACTATCCAATGTATCCAACTAATTTAAACATATACTTCTGGCTCAGAAGTGAGACACAATTCCGACAAACTGGCTCAGGCACCCAAGAGCTGAAGCAGAATTTGTCCTTACCTCTGTTCAATGTCGAAATGAGAAGCGGGATCGAACAACTAGCTCTTATCCAGGAACTCAAATCTCAGTGGCACTCAGCCAGGATAACTCATCCATGGGAAAGCAAAGGTGAGCCATTGCAAAGTTTCAAACTTATGTTCTCTTCCAAGAATAACTCACGATGACATTAACTCAGGTTGATGGATCTGCACTCATTTTTCTTTCTGATTGAAAGCCCAGAATTGTTCAGCCAGGCACCATTCAGTGGAGAAGAAAGTGCTCTCTAGTTCAACAGGATATAAAATATTCATTTACAAGTAACAAAGTAATAAAGCACCACTCAACAACAAGATGACAACAAGTCAAGATGGAAGATCACTCCTTCCATATCCTTACTATCCAGCTGATAACAGAATGACCTCAGGGCTACCTTTGACTGAGTGTAGTGTGAGGGGAAGCTGCAGTGAGTGGGAATCAGAGGAAAGCTCACTGCTGTTTGGAGTCTTATCGAAGGAAGATGTTGATGGAGCCTTGTCATTCCAATCACAGGAAATCTCTGCAGGAGTCTCTCAGGGCAGCCTCTGAGACCTAACGTCTTCAGATGTTTTAGTAATGATCTCCATCTGACCATCATGAGATTAGCAATGATTTCTCAGGACTAGTAATGGAAGGACTAGTTCTCACTTGCAAGAAGATCTAGACCGCACTAGGCTTGGATACAGCAGTGGCAGATTGTACCATTTGGAAAACCCTTTGAAGGAAGGGTCACTTGACCTGAAATGTTTACTTCGATGTCTCTCCACAGATGTTGCCAGACCTGTTGAGCTTTTCCAGCAACTTCTGTTTTTGCCTCTGAAAGGTCCATCACCTCCCTCAACAATAAGAATCCAAACCCTAGAAGGAAAGGACATCAACACCATCAAATTCCTCGCTAAATCACACACCACTCTGACTTGAATATATCACTTTTGGTTCACTGTCACTCGGCCAAAATCCTGGAATTCCCTCCCAAACAGCACTGTGAGAGCAACTGGACCACAAGGATTTAAGCAGTTCATGATGGCGGCTCATCAACACCTTCTCAAGGGCAACTGGGGATGGCCTAGCCAGCAATGCTGACCACACTTGAATGAATTGAACAAATGATGGTTTCCTGCTGATACATTGCATAGAAACAGTCAAACATTAATTAAAAAGTCTATATAAAATGTTCTGAGCGACTACTGCAATAAATTTATGTCAATACATCCTTGAATTCTTATGGTTGTGTTCTGAATGTGCACAATGCTTCATTCTTGTTTGCTACAGAGGTCTTATGGTACTATATGGAGATTAATTGTCCAGCATGACATCAAGTACTAATTTCAGCACAAACCTGACTTTAAGTGATCACTATCTATTTTGCCACTGCTGGTACTGCAATTCAACTAAATTCTATCTAGCAATCTGTGGGATATATTTTGTAGATTAGCTGACTGGTGGAGGAATCAGCAGTAGAAACCCTGTCCAATTGATTCCCCCTTTAGCCCCAGGGCATTGAAGTCAATTATAATGCCTTTATTTTTGTGTAGTTTTCTCTATCAAAATCAAAGCAGGACACTTCTCAGTGTTAATTAATTCATTTCTTACTGAGTCTTTATCAACTAAACATCAGGGAAGGAAATCCTGTAACCTTTTAAAAGCATGAATCAATCAAAGCAAAATCTGGCATCTATTATACAGGAAGCTTAATTATGAGTTTATGTTATTAATCTTCTAGAGAGGATGTCCATATGACCTACACAGCATCAGTCATAAAGCAAGTAAGGTCCTCTGTGTCAAAGGGATTGTTCAATGATGTGAAAATGATTAATCTTTCAATGAATGTTGCAGCTTTGAAGATAGATGTTTGCAGTCAGTTTGTGTGCAATGCCAACCTCTCTCCAGATTTAGCAACTATGTGGAAGGCAGCAAACCACAGCAAAACGCAAGGGAGTGCTCTACTTTTATTGGTCCGGCCAGCAAGGGTGGCAGGGTGGCTCAGTAGTTAGTACTGCTGCCTCACAACACCAGGAACCTAGGTTCAATGCCCAGGTTTGTACATTCTCCATGTGTCTGCACGGTTCATCCCACAGTCCAACAATATATAGGTTCGGTGGATTGGCCATGCTAAATTGCCTCTTGTCCTTTTTACCTCGGGTGAGTTCAGTGATATTTGGGTGAAAACCAGTGCAGACTCCCTGCCTCGGTGTGGTCTTGGACTCCTGGCCTTGAAGTGCGGTCTGGGTTGGAAGGACTGATATTCTGAAGTCTTACTTCCCTATTTTTCTAATTTATGTCTGGACTTCCTATTTCTTTCTTTTTCTAGTTTTTCCGCTATGAATTTGTACTTAAGAATCTGTACCTAAGTACCTTTGTACCTGAGATGGCGCCAGAAGTGAAGACTTGTAAACTTTTCACTGTGTTGTTATAATACAGCAGTGAACTCTTCTGCTAATTAAACCAAAGGCTCACCTCGTCTTGGAACCTGTTAAAGTGTGAGTAGCAGAGAACTACCTAAATTCCACTATTTAAACATAAGTATGAACTTTATTCTTTAACTCTAAAAGTGAGCATTAAACAACAATTATTTACAACTCTAAGCCTCTTTTCTCTTAAAGGTCTATCTACCTCCAACTCTATAACAATATACTGATCCAATAAAAGGCCCTATTAAAATTATGTCAACTTCATTTTCAAAACCAGACCAACAGTTGTCGGTGTCTGTCTTCCTCTGGCTGAAGATCTGCCTGGGCCATCTTCGGTCCTTTGCTGCAAAGATGTTTCATATGAAAAATATACCTTTGATAGAGAATGTTTTGGATGGCAGTCTCTCTCTATCTCTCTCTGCAGATGGCAGGTTGTCACTCTCAGTAACTTTCAAAATGTCTGCTTTTTTTTAATACAGCAAATATCTGATTGATTCATTGGTTCGATGTTATCAAAACAGTAAAATTCAAATTCGATTGAATGTCACTAGCATTGATTGCAACTTTGAAGAGTTTCAAAAGTTTGGTTTAGCTAAAACTGGTGCGATGGTTAATACTGCTTTTAGTATCCTGGGGCATAATTTAAACTGATTGGTTAAATTCGAACTGTTGTGAACATAGCAGCCATACTTTCAATTTTCCAGTATACTCTGAGACTGCTGGCTAGTTACATGACACATGCCTTCAAATTCTCACTGCCAAAACAGCCTTCACTTTCTCTTAAAGGTACAATACACGCTTTCAAACTCATAACACTTCCCTCCTTAAGAAAAATATCATTGGTATCTGTTCAATCTTATCTATACTTTATTCATTAAATCCGCGATAACGCATCTGCTATCACATTCTTATGACCAGCAGCATGTACAATTTGTAAATTAAAAGTCTATAACATAAGACTCCAATGAAATAGTCTCATATTCTTGTCTTTAAATCATTCCAAAAAATGTAAGAGGATTGTGATCTGTGAACACAATCGTCTCCGACACATCGTTCATCTCATAAACATGAAAATGTTGTAAGGCCAGTACAAACTCAATACCTCCTTTTCAATGGTAGAGCATTTTCTCTGGTGGATGTGCAGTTTCTTTGAAAAGTAGCCAATTGGCTGTTCAATTCCATCATCATCTTCCTGCAGCAGCATCTTCCTCCAACTCCCATGTCACTAGCATTGATTGTAACTTTGAAGAATTTCAAAAAGTTTGGTGTAGCTAAATTGCCAATGATTCCTGTCGTTGGTCTGTTCACTGAAATGTTGTGTTCTTCTTCAGCCAATCTGTTAACAGTGCCACTATGCTGCTGACGCTTCGATCATGACAGGTACCTGCAAATCCTCACTGCTAAAACAGCCCTCACCCTCTCTTATGGCTATAATACACACCTTCAACTTCATAACCATGCTCATGTGACTATATGGAACAATAAAGCTAACTCTTACTTACTCAGAGTGTTCAGGGATATGCAGGCTAGGTGGATTAGCCATGGAAAATGCAGCATTATATGGTGGCGGTGGTGGTGCGGGGGGTGGGGAGGGGGGTTGGTGTCTGAGTGGGATGCTGTGTGTGTTTCTCGATGATCCACACTGTGATGATTGGCCTCAATCAACGATAGCTACATAATTACAGAACTTGAATGGTGCTGAAAACAGAGACAGCTTTTCTTCTCCACGCCCCATCAGGACAGATGCAAGAATGTCCAAATTCAAACAATCTCCACTACAGGAAAAAAGGATGTTTATTGTTTGACAAGTGAACTCAAATTGAGTAAGTCACCACTGTGAAGAAATAAGAATGTCAGTTGCTGGAATGTGGACTGAATGTCCCAATGTTTAGCAGGAAAAGGGCAGTAGATGCATATTAGAGTACCAGCTATGGGTGGCACGGTGGCTCAGTGGTTAGCACTGCTGCCTTACAGAGCCAGGGACCCGAGTTCAATTCCAGCCCAGTTTGCCTATTCTCTCCCGGCACTCTGTTTCCTCCCACAATCAAAAGATTTTCAGGTCAGGTGAATTGGCCATACTAAATTGCCCACAGTTTTAGGTGCATTAGCCAGGAGTACAGGAAAGGGTCTGGGTGGGTTTCTCTTCGGTGGGTCGGTGTGGACTTGACGGGCCAAAGGGCCTGTTTCCATACTGTATGGAATCTCTCTAAGGCACTCACCATCCTGATTTGGAACAATGTCGTGATCCTTCACTGTCACTGGATCAATATCTGGGAACTTTGTTCTGAACAGCATTTTGGGAATTCATACACCCCCAAGCTTTGCAATGGTTCAAGATGGAAGAACACCGGACCTTTTCAGGATAGTTAGAAATGGACAATGAATACTTGCCTGACCAATGGAACCCACATCCCTAGAACAAGTTTTTATTTAAAGAATCATAGAATCCCTACAGTGTACTCACAAGATATAAATACACACTTCAGGCTGCGCAATTCAGGAAAATGAGAGAAAAAAAGATTCTGTTGTAAAGAGATTTACTTTGAATAAAAAAGAGACATTTTCTGCCCATTAGGGCTACACTTGACAGCAGAGTCTGTCATTTTGATGCATTGGAATGTGGGGTCAAGTCACTAATCATTCATGGCTGATTCTGGAGTTTTGGCAGGTGCATCTTGCTCGTGATATGCGACATTGGGAAGTTCCTTCCAACACTTTCCGAAAAGCACGAATACATGTCCCTGTGAATTAAACAAGAGGTTTCTTTTCAGAAGTGGAAGACATTATCTGGTAGGCCTTCCTCACAGGTTTCTTGAACTCCAAATAATTCAGATACCAAAACACTCTCAATCCAGTTACTATTCAAACATCCCCAATAGACAACTACAGCGGAATGGGCAGTTGTCACTAGTTATGTGGAATGAGGAATCCATGTTCAATGCAACCTCCAATATCTACAGAGTTAAAAATCACACAACACCAGGTTATAGTCCAACAGGTTTAATTGGAAGCACTAGCTTTCGGAGCGCCGCTCCATCATCAGGTGGTTGTGGAGTACACAATTGTACGGCACAGAATTTATAGCAAATGTTTACAGTGTGATGTAACTGAAATTATACATTGAAAAATATTTTGATTGTTTGGTGAGTCTTTCATCTGTTAGAGTGACCATGATAGTTTCACTTCTTTCATATGTAAATCACAAAACATTTTTAAAAAGTTACATTCTCAGGTTAACTGTGGGCGGCACGGTGGCACGGTGGTTAGCACTGCTGCCTCACAGCGCCTGAGACCCGGGTTCAATTCCCGACTCAGGCGACTGACTGTGTGGAGTTTGCACGTTCTCCCCGTGTCTGCGTGGGTTTCCTCCGGGTGCTCCGGTTTCCTCCCACAGTCCAAGGATGTGCGGGTCAGGTGAATTGGCCATGCTAAATTGCCCGTAGTGTTAGGTAGGGGTAAATGTTGGGGTATGGGTGGGTTGCACTTCGGCGAGTCGGTGTGGACTTGTTGGGCCGAAGGGCCTGTTTCCACACTGTAAGTCTAATCTAATCTAATTGGTGTTAGCCAGATAATATGTTGACATATGTGGATTTGTCCAATATCAACAGTAACCTTTCATTGACTAGTTTCAAAGAAAACATTCCCAACTATCTCCGCAAAACTTAAAATAAATCTGTTTTTTCACCGTCCTTCAATTCTCACAAGCAAGCTTACACATGAAACATCTTTCTAATAAATAACCCTGTCATTAAACTGCTGCTGTGTGTGGAGATTCAGCAAGACAGCTTCTTCGCTTCAGAGAAAGATTCTTCCCCTGGGCTGCTTTTAGCTGTAACTTGAGTTTCTTTTTGTTGTTTTGCATACTCATTTTCGTTTGCCCAAGGAATCACCCAGTCCAATATAAAGTTAACCCCCATCTGAAAATGCTGGAAAATCACTTTTCCTTGGGTGATTTTTTTCATTTCTAGAGTTCCGGTGTAAGAATAACTTTGCACTGCTTACCTGAAGCCACTTTCTGTGGTTTTCAAATTCACATCACTCCCTTTATTTCTCAAGGAAACCCCTAATGCTGATCGCCATGTTGCTTTGGTTGTAAACAATGCAGATTAAATTGCATTGATTCATATAACTTGTAAAAATATTCATGCAGGTTTACTGAACAGCTCAGACTGCAACTTGCAGTTACAAATAATTATGTATATACCCTTGAGCATGCTTCTGAGATACTGCACATTACAGTTGGTCCACTGCTTCAGGGACAATACAGTAGGAGGAAACTCTTCAGCTTATTGAGTTGACTCTACCATTTTTAAAAAATTCTCTCACAGGATTGGATGTCGTTGTTAGGCAAGTATTTATTGTCAATCCCTAATTGTTAAGGGTCAGACACATTGCTGTCTGGAGTCACATGTCAGCCAGACCAGGTAAAGATTACAGACAAAAACAATATCCAAAATAGACAGGCAGGGGACTGGAAGAACACGGCAGGCCAGGCAGCATCCGGAGGTGGAGGAGTCAATGGTTCAGGTCCAGAAGAAGGGTTACACCCAAAGTATTGACTTCTCCACCTCCTGATGAGACCAGGTAAGGATGACAATGCCCTTCCCTAAAGGATGATAGTGAACCTGATGAGTTTTCCAACAATGGTTTCACAGTCGCCATTACTCTCTTAATTCTAGACTTACATTGAATTCAAATTCAAGGGCAGCACGGTGGCACAGTGGTTAGCACTGCTGCCTCACAGCGCCAGGGACCTGGGTTCAATTCCCGCCTCAGGCGACTGACTGTGTGGAGTTTGCACGTTCTCCCCGTGTCTGCGTGGGTTTCCTCCGGGTGCTCCGGTTTCCTCCCACAGTCACAAAAGATGTGCGGGTCAGGTGAATTGGCCAGGCTAAATTGCCCGTAGTGTTAGGTAAGGGGTAAAATGTAGGGGTATGGGTGGGTTGCGCTTCGGCGGGTCGGTGTGGACTTGTTGGGCCGAAGGGCCTGTTTCCATACTGTAAGTAATCTAATCTAAATTCCACCATCTGCCGTGGCAGGATTCAGGTTCGGATCACCAAGACATTCCCTGGGTCTCTGGAATAACACGCCACTGATAATACCACCAGGCTATTGCCTCCCTGCGATTTAGCACAATCATGGATGATTGAACACTTAAAGCCATGCTGTCCCTATAACAGTTTGTGTCAGTGATAATCAAAAATTTATCAACCTCTACTTTAAATATATTTAAGGACTCAGCTTCACAGCCACTTGGGACAGAGAATTCCACAGATTCACCACCCCCTCAATAAAATAATTCCTCCTCATCCCAAGTGCTAAAAGCCATCTCTGTTATTTTTAAATTCTGCTCCGTTGTTCGAGACTCCTCAAGCAGAGGAAAAAAATGATCACCTGCGTTTCAGATGCAAGTACTTCATTTTCAAACATAATGTAAAATTTTATCACATTGTAGTCATTAACCTATCTATTACAACTAAATTATTAATTAGGCTTTTTTCGTGACCTAATATTTCTCATCACTTATTACAAATTAGTCTGTCTTCCACTCAGCTCCTTTACATGACACTCTGGAAAACCATCCCTTAGACACATTAAACCCTTTCTCCACACTTTAGGGTTCACTTGGTTTGCCCCCTCGTTTATACGCAAATTGAAGTCACCCATGGCAACTGTTGCGTTTGCAACAAGTTTTTTAGATCTCCTATTGATACCATTCCCCATTATTCCATTCCTACTGTGCCCTATATCATATCATATTGCACACATTGTTTTTCCGATCTGAGATCTCCTTTTACAAATTTGCTGACCCCATCTCCTATAATCAGAACAACTCCACCTCATTTTACTTCCTACAGAGTCATAGAGTCATACAGGATGGAAACAGACCCTTTGATCCAACCTGTCCCTGTCAACTATAATCCCAAACTAAACTAGTCCCACCTGCCTGTGCTTGGCCCATATCCCACCAAACATTTCTTATTCATGCACTTATCCAAATATCTTTTAAATGTTCTAACTGTACCCACATCTGCCACTTTTTCTGGAAGTTTATTCCACACACGAATCACAGTCTGTGTAAAAAGGTTGCTCTCATACGGAATTAGAGGTAATTTATTAGCTTGGATAGGTGACTGGCTGATGGAGAGAATACAGAAAGTTGGGATAAACTTATTTTTTATCTGGATGGCAAGAAGTAACGAGTAGGGTGCCACATGGTTTGGTCCTTGAGCCCAGCCATGTACAATCTACATTAATGATTTGGATATAGGGATTGAAGGATACTTCTAATCCCTTAGGTCTTTTTAAAATCTTTCTCTTCTCACCTCAAAAATATGCCCCCTAGTCTGGAAATCCCCAACTCCAAGGAAAACATATCTTCCATTCACCTTCTCCATATCCCTCATGGTCTAATAAACCTGTATCAGGTCACTCTTCAACTGCCTGCGCTCCAGTGAGAAAAGTCCTCAGCCTATCCAGCCTCTCATAAGTTCAATGCTCATAAGTTTATAACTTATAGGGGCGGAATTAAGCCATTTAGCCCATCTAGTCTGCTCTGCTATTCAATCGTGGCTGATATGTTCCTCACCTACATTATCCTGCCTTCTCCCCATAATCTTTCACCCATAACCAATTATAAATCTGTCTAACTCCTCCTCAAATTTACTCACTGTCCCAGCATTCACCACATTCGGGGTAGCAAATTCCACAGATTCACAACCCTTTCAGAGAAGTAGTTTCTCCTCAACTCTGTTTTAAATTTGCTACTCCTTATCCGAAGAGCCACTGAAAATGGGGGAGATACTAAATGAATATTTTGCATCAGTATTTACTGTGGAAAAAGATATGGAAGATATAGACTGTCAGGAAATAGATGGTGACATCTTGCAAAATGTCCAGATTACAGAGGATGAAGTGCTGGATGTCTTGAAACGGTTAAAGGTGGATAAATCCCCAGGACCTGATCAGGTGTACCCGAGAACTCTGTGGGAAACTAGAGAAGTGATTGCTGGGCCTCTTGCTGAGATATTTGTATCATCGATAGTCACAGGTGAGGTGCCGGCAGACTGGAGGTTGGCAAACGTGGTGCCACTGTTTAAGAAGGTCAGTAAAGACAAGGCAGGGAACTATAGACCGGTGAGCCTGACCTCGGTGGTGGGCAAGTTGTAGGAGTGAATCCTGAGGGACAGAATGTACATGTATTTGGAAAGGCAAGGACTGAGTAGGGATAGTCAACATGTCTTTGTGCATGGGAAATCATGTCTCACAAACTTGATTGAGTTTGATCAGGGCAGAGCAGTAGATGTGATCTATATGGACTTCAGTAATGCGTTTGACAAGGTTCCCCATGGGAGACTGATTAGCAAGGTTAGATCTCATGGAATACAGGGAGAACTAGCCATTTGGATACAGAACTGGCTCAAAGGTTGAAGACAGAGGGTGGTGGTGGAGGGTTGTTTTTCAGATTGGAGGCCTGTGACCAGTGGAGTTCCACAAGGATCGATGCTGGGTTCTCTTCTTTTTGTCATTTACATAAATGATTTGGATGTGAGCATAAGAGGTACAGTTAGTAAGTTTGCAGATAACACCAAAATTGGAGGTGTAGTGGACAGCGAAGAGGGTTCCCTCCAATTATAACAGGATCTGGACCAGATGGGCCAATGGGCTGAGAAGTGGCAGATGGAGTTTAATTCAGATAAATTTGAGGTGCTGCATTTTGGGAATGCAAATCTTAGCAGGACTTATACACTTAATGCTAAGGTCCTAGGGAGTGTTGCTGAACAAAGAAACCTTGGAGTGCAGGTTCATAGTTCCCTGAAAGTGGAGTCACAGATATTTAGGATAGTGAAGAAGGCGTTTGGTATGCTTTTCTTTATTGGTCAGAGTATTGAGTACAGGAGTTGGGAGGTCATGTTGCGGCTGTACAGGACATTGGTCAGGCCACTGTTGGAATATTGCATGCAATTCTGGTCTCCTTCCTATCGGAAAGATGTTGTGAAACTTGAAAGGGTTCAGAAAAGATTTACAAGGATGTTGCCAGGGTTGGGGGATTTGAGCTATAGGGAGAGGCTGAACAGGTTGGGGCTGTTTTCCCTGGAGCATCGGAGACTGAGGGTTGACCTTATAGAGGTTTACAAAATTATGAGGGGCATGGATAGGGTAAATAGTCAAAGTCTTTTCGCTGGGGTCAGAGAGTCCAGAACTAGAGGGCATAGGTTTAGGGTGAGAGGGGAAAGATATAAAAGAGACCTAAAGGGCAACTTTTTCATGCAGAGGGTGGTATGTGTATGGAATGAGTTGCCAGAAGATGTGGTGAAGGCTGGTACAATTGCAACATTTAAGAGGCATTTTGATGGGTATATGAATTGGAAGGGTTTGGAGGGATATGGGCCGGGTGTTGGCAGGTGGGACTAGATTGGATTGGGATATTGGTTGGCATGGACGGGTTGGACCGAAGAATCTGTTTCCATGCTGTACATCTCTATGACTCTATGACCTCTCATCCCAGAATGCCCCACAAAAGAAAGCATCCGCTCCACACCTAGTTAACCACACATTTTAACATTTTGAATATCTCAATGTGATTTCCCTCATTCTTCTAAATTCCAGAGAGTATCAGCCTAAACTGTTCAATGTCTCTTCATATGACAAACCCCTCATCTCAGGCATCAATCTAGTGAACCTCCTCTGAACTGCCTCCAAATAAGGGGACCAAAACTGTGCACAATACTCCAGGTGCAGTCTCACTGATGCCTTGTACAGTTGCAACAATACTTCCTTACATCTATAGTCTATTCCTTTTGCTGTGAAAGCCAATGTTCCATTTGCGTTCTTTATTATTTGCAGCCCCTACACAGTAGTTTTTTGTGACCTATGAATGAGTACACCTAGACCCCTCGTTATCAGTGCACCCGTAGTCTCTCCCTGTTTAGATAATAGGTCACTTTCCCATTTTTTCAACTCAAATGCATGACCTCAGACTTACCCATGTTAAACTACATCTGCCACAGTTTGGCCCATTCTTTTAACCTGTTTATATCCATTTGTAAGGTTCGTATTTTCTCATTACAGTTTTCCATAGTGCCTACTTTTGTGTCATCCACAAATTTGGCTGTAGAGCCTTCTATTCCTGTATCCAAGTCATTAATGTAGATTGCAAATAGCTGGGCTCAAGGACTGAAACCTGTGGCACCCCATTAGTTACTTCTTGCCATCCAGAATAAAAAAAGTCTATCCCGACTCTCTGTCTTCTGTCCATCAGCCAGTCACCTGTCTAAGATAATAAATTACCTCTAATCCCATATGATCCAACCTTGTGAATTAACATTTTGTGCAGCAACTTACGAAACACCTTCTGTGAATCCAGCTATATTAAATCTACAGGATCCCCATTATCTATTTTGCTTGTTACATCTTCAAAGAATTCTAGCAAATTCATCAAACATAATTTGCCCTTCATAAAACCATGCTGAATCTAATGGATAGAGTTTTGACTTTCCAAATGTCCTGATATTGCTTTCTTGATAATTGATTCTAACACTTTCCAACAACAGTTGTTCAACTATCTGGCCTGTAATTTCCCACATTTTGCCTTTGTCCCTTTTTTAATAAAGGCGTTGCATTAGCATTTGTCCAATCCACCAGAACCTTTCCCGTGTCCAGGGAGTTTTGGAATATCGCAACCAATGGGTCCACTATCTCCACCACCCGAGGATGTAGGCCTTCAGACCCAAGAGACATGTCTGTCTTCAATCCTAATAGTTTGCTGAGTACAGTTTACATATCAATGTTGATTGTTCAAAGTTTTACCTTAGAACTCCTTTTAACTCAAACCCTCATTCCCAACAACATCTCAGCAAATCCTCTCTGAACCCTCTCCAGTTTAATAATATCCTCCCTAGAACAGGATGACCAGAACTGTACATAGTACTCCAGAAGTGGCCTCACCAATGTCCTGTACAACCTCAACATTACGTTGATGATGTCCCAAATACTATACTCAAAGGTTTTGAACAATGAAAGTAAGCATGTTAAACACCTTCTTAACCACCTTGTGATGCAAGCTGCAATGAACTATGTACCTGAACCCCTAGGTCTCTCTGTTCTGCAACATTATCTAATGGACTACCATTAATTGTATTACTCATGCCCAAGCTTGTTTTACCAAAATGCAATACTTCGCATTTATCCAAATTAAGCTCTATCTGCCACTCCTCAGCCCATTGACCCAACTAATCAAGATCTCTTTGTAACCTTAGATAACCTTCTTCACTGTCCACTATAGCCACCAATTTTGGTGTCATCCCTAAATGTATTCACCGTGCCTCCTTTATTTTCATTCAAATCATTTATATAAATGACAAACAAAAGGAGACCAAGACCAATCCCTGTTGAATACCGCTGGTCGCAGACCTCCAGTCTGAAAACATCCTCCACCGTTACCTCCTGTCTCCTACCGTAAAGGAATTTTATATCCAATTGGCAAGCTCACTCTGAATCCCATGTGATCTAATTTACTCATTAGTCTACCATGTAGAACCTTGTCAAAGACTTTGCGAAAGTCGAAGTTAACAATGTTTAGCACTCCATCCTCATCAATTTTCTTGTCACTTCCTCAAAAGAGACTCAACCTAATTTGTGAGACATGATTTTCCTCACACAAAGCCATGCTGACTATCCCTGACTAGTCCTTGCCTTTCCAAATGCATGTAAATCCTGTCTTTCAGAATCACCTCCAACAATGTACCCACCACCAAAGTCAGACTCACACGTTTATAGTCCCCAGGCTTCTCCTTACATCCCCTCTTGAACAGCAACACAACATTGCGGCAGCACGATGGTTCAGTGGTTATCACTGCTGCCTCACAGTGCCAGGGACCCAGGTTCGATTCCAGCCTCAGCTGACTGACTGTGTGGAGTTTGCACATTCTCCCTGTGTCTGCATG
Source organism: Hemiscyllium ocellatum (assembly GCF_020745735.1). NCBI lineage: Eukaryota > Metazoa > Chordata > Chondrichthyes > Orectolobiformes > Hemiscylliidae > Hemiscyllium > Hemiscyllium ocellatum. Next base: position 20,204,066 of record NC_083401.1, read on the forward strand.
GGTTTCCTCCGGGTGCTCCGGTTTCTGCCCACAGTCCAACAATGTGCAGGCCAGGTGAATTGGCCATACTAAATTATCCATAATGTTAGGTGCATTAGACAGAGGAGGCTGGGTTATTCTTCAGAGGGTCGGTGTGGACTTGTTGGGCCAAAGGACCTGTTTCCACACTGTAGGGAAAATAATCTAATTAGTCTCCAGTCATCCAACACCTCATCTGTAGTTATAGATGATACAAATAGTTCTGCTGGGGGCCCCACTGTTTCCTCCCTGGGATTTACTGGATCAGATCCTGGAGATTTCGCCACCTTTATACTTCCCAAGACCTCTAGACTTCCTCTTCTGTTGTGTGAACTGTTTTCAAAACATTAATATTTATCTCCGAGTTCTCTACCCTCTATTTCTTTCTCCATGGTAAAAATATTTGTTGTTTGTCCTTTCTCAAATTTATTTTATTTTCTTAAATATTCAATTCCCAGTTGTGCAGCATGCAGCCATGTTTCTGCAATAGCAATTATATCACAATCATGTCGTTCTATTTGTGCCTTTAGGTTATTTATCTTGGTGTGAATGCTTCATGCATTCAGGTCGAGTGCCCTTAACTTTGTCATTTTGTTATCACTCCATTTTTGAGGCATACTTGATACTCAGCTTTGTTTCTCCCTCTGTCTTCAAGCTTTTCTACTTCTTTGGAACATAGAAACAGGAGTAGACCATTCAGTCCCTCAAGGCTGTCCCCTCAGTCAATTGGAGCATGGCTAATTTGTGTCCTAAGTCGAGAGTGTGGTGCTGGAAAATCACAGCAGGTCAGGCAGCAACCGAGGAGCAGGAGAATTCTTGATTCCAGACCTGCTGCCCGCCCTGCTGTGCTTTTCCAGCACCATACTCTTAACAAACAACATCTCCAGCATCTGCAGTCCTCACTTTCTCCGACGTGAATTGTGTCCTCACTCCACATACATGTTCCTGGCCAATTTCCCTTCATACCTTTGACTAACAAGAAATATACGTATCTCAGATTTAAAATGAACAACTGATCCACCATCAATTGCCGTTTGTGGAAGAGAGTTCCAAACATCTATCACCCTTTGTGGGTATATTTCTGCCCAGCATCTCTCCTGAAGGTTTGGACTTTATTTTTAGACTGCACCATAGTTCTAGAATCCTAAACCAAATGAAATAGTTAATCTTTATCTAAGAAATAATTAGTCTTTTCCTGTTAATATCTTGTTGACTGAGATCAATCTGCCTTCTAAATTCTAGACAAAACAGGCTTTATTTGTATAATCTATCATAAGTGAACCCTTTAAAATCAGCACAACAACCCTTTCCAATTTGAGTTCAATCTAGAGAAAAAACACCTGCCATTCACTTTATCTATACCCTTCATGATTTTATAAACCTCCAGGAATGATGAAGGGCTTATGCCCGAAACGTCGAATTTCCTATTCCTTGGATGCTGCCTGACCTGCTGTGCTTTAACCAGCAACACATTTTCAACCGCCTAACAAAATGTATTGAGTTCTTTGACAATGTGACAAAATACATTGATGAAGGTAGAACAGTGGATGTGATGCACATGGACTTTAGCAAGGTGTTTGATAAGGTTCCCCAAGGTAGGCTCATTCAGCACGTAAGAAAGCATGGGATACAGGGAAACCTTTCTGTCTGGATACAGAATGGGCTAGCCCACATGAGACAGAGAGAGGTAGTTTATGGAAAGTATTCAGCATGGAGCTCGGAGACCAGTGGTGTTTCATAAGGATCAGTTCTGGGACCTCTGCTCAATGTGATTTTTTAAAATATGAGTGAATGAGGAAGGGGAAGATGGGTTAGTATGTTTGCTAATGACACTGTTATGAAGGTGTAGTGGTACTGTACATTTAAGGGAGTTGAAAAGCTAGCAACACTGCCTGACACAGCACAAAGTGTTCTGAACAAGGTAACAAGTTAACACATGCTTGACACAAGGAAAATAGCTGGGTTGCTATGAGACAAAAAAGAAATTCAAATTTGGTCAGTTTAAACTATGCCCCAAGAAACAAAAATCCAATCAAATTTGAATTTAATATTTTGATAATATTAAAACCAATGAAATGATCCGATGTTTTGGGGTATAAAACTGGTCATTTTGGCTGTAGACTGATAGTTTAAGACCTTTCTGAGAGGTACCTGTCTGTGGAAGAAGTTTGCACAGCAGAACACAGAAACTGGTCTGGAGAGAATCTACAGAGAAACATCTACAAAAGAAAATTCAGTAAAGCTGACTGGTCTTGAAACATGATTAATACTTTTGTAGATCATAATAGGATTTTTTATCTTATGAGTATTGTAGAGTGGGAGGTAAAAGATAGATTTAAGAGAAAGGAGTTATCATTAGTTGTTAGTTTTACTATTCTCCGTTGGACTTAAAGAACGAAGTTGTTAATCTTTACTTTAAATATTTACCTCTGGGATAGTTCTTTGCTTCTTGAGTTTTAACAGATTACAACATGGGGTGAATCTTATCTGGGTTGCTGGTTTGAATTAGCAGAGGACTTTACCCCATGTTGTAATAGACAAAAAGGGTGGTAGAGGAGTTGGTAGCTTTCTTTACACAGTATGGGCTAACCAGAGAGACACAGTCAGACCAAGGGTTAAATTTTACTGCTAGGCTGTTTAAGGAGGTTATGGATATCCTAGGTAACAGCACTTTAAATCCAGTGTGTATCATCCTGAATCCCAGGAAGCTTTAGAAAGGTAGCATCAGACCTTGAAGACCATATTGACAGCATACTGTCAGGATTACCCCAATGATTGGGATAAAGGTTTCCCATTCAATTTGTTTGCCATTAGAGATGCCCCAAATGAATCTACTCAGTTCACTCCTTCCGAGTTAATATTTGGGCATAAAGTGAGAGGCTCCTAAAAAAAAATTGACCAAAGTCAGAGATCTCACACTAAGATTATGTATCGGAGGTGAGGGAGAGATTAAATCGAGTAGGTGAGTTAGCTAAACAGAACCTAAAGAGAGCGCAGTATAGAATGAAGCAGGTGGCAGATAAAAGCTCTGAGACTCAGATGTTTTCCCAAAGGGATGATGTGTCAGTACTGTTACTAGTAACAGGAGATCACTTCAAAGCCAGGGTTAATGATTTCTATTCAAATAAAAAAAAAGTTGTCAGGTGAACTATCTAGTAAAGATGCATGGAAGAAAAAAACCAGTATTGAGTGTGTCATGTGAACACATTGAAAGTGTATTACACTGGAGAGAAAGAAGTGGAGAAACAGCTCCTGCCCGACAGAGTAAGGAATCAACTCCAGATGATGTGGATTTTGTGGTGCCTCAAAATAGATTAAAAAATGAAGAAGTCCTTGAGGAGTGGGACAGCTATCTGTCTCAGGAGCATGGAATGCAGTTGAAAGGTTTGTTACTGCAGCATAAAGATAAATGGAAGAATCAGACGGGGAAGACTAATATTATTGCAGAAAATGTGTTGCTGGTTAAAGCACAGCAGGTTAGGCAGCATCCAAGGAACAGGAAATTCGACGTTTCGGGCCAGAGCCCATCATCAGGAATGGGTTTGGTGGTGGGAGATGGAGTCATGGTCAAGGGGGCGATAAGAGGAGGCGTCCGCGAGCTGGCGTTTGGCCTCAACGGTATAAAGGTCGGTGCGCCAAACTACTACCGCGCCTCCCTTGTCTGCCGATTTGATGGTGAGGTTGGGGTTGGAGCAGAGGGAGTGGCGGGCTGCACGTTCTGAGGGTGAGAGGTTGGAGTGGGTGAGAGGGGTGGACAGGTTGAGTTGGTTAGTGTCGCGGCGGCAGTTGGCTATAAATAGATCGAGGGCAGGTAAGAGGCCAGCACAGGGTGTCCAGGTGGATGGGGTGTGTTGGAGGCGGGAGAAGGGGTCGTCAGGGGTGGTTTGGTGGTGGGAGGAGGGGTCATGGTCAAGGGGGCGATAAGAGGAGGAGTCTGCGAGCTGGCGTTTGGCCTCAGCGGTATAAATGGTTTGGTGGTGGGAGGTGGGGTCATGGTCAAGGGGGCAATAAGAGGAGGAGTCCTGATGAAGGGCTCTGGCCCGAAACATCGAATTTCCTGTTCCTTGGATGCTGCCTAACCTGCTGTGCTTTAACCAGCAACACATTTTCAGCTGTGATCTCCAGCATCTGCAGACCTCACTTTTTACTTGAAGACTAATATTATTGTCCATGAAGTAGATGTAGGGAATACTGCTCCAATAAAACAACACCCCTATTGGCTTAATCCTTTCAAAGCCAGACCGGTCCAGTTGGCCATGCTCGACGACGACATCATTGAGCCGAGCCAGAGCGAGTGGAGTTCGTTGATCGCCTTAGTTCCCAAACGCCGTCACAAAATCTGACTCAAATCCAATTCCCAGCTTGGAGGACTGAATCGAGAAAGTTAGACAATTCAGTTATATCATCAAATTGGACTTCCTGTGTGATTACTGGCAGGTAGACATCGAACTTGGAAAAGCACAACACAGAACAGGCCCTTTGGCCCACAATGTTGTACCGAAGATGATTCTTAATCTAAAATACAACAAACTAATCTACACACCCCTCAATTCACTGTGGTCCATATGCCTGTCCAGCAGTCACCTAAATGTCCCTAATGACCCCACCACCGCTGGTCACACATTCCGTGCATTCACAATTCTCTGCGTAAAAAACTTACCTTTAACATCTCCTCTATACCTACCTCCTAACACCTTAAAACTATGACCCTTAGCTTAGTCAACCTCTCTTCATAAGGCAAGCCCTCCAGTCCAGATAGCCTCCTGGCAAAACCTCTTTGCTCCCTTTCCAAATCCTCCATAACTTTCCTATAATAGGGTGACCAGAACTGGACACAATATTCCAAGTGTGGTCTCACCAGGGATTTGTACAGCAGTAACAAAACCTTGCGGCTCTTAAACTCGATCCCCCTGTTAATGAAAGCCAAAACACTATATGCTTTCTTAATAACCCGATCCACTTGGGTGGAAACTTTGAGGGATCGATGCACTTGAACACCAAGATCCCGCTGTGCCTCCATACTGCCAAGAATCCTGTCTTTAATCCAATATTCAGCATTGAAGTTTGACCTTCCAAAATGCATCACCTCGCATTTATCCAGGTTGAACTCCATTTGCCATTTCTCAGCCCAGCTCAACATCCTGTCTATATCTCACTGCAGCCTGTAATTGCCCTCGATACTATCAATGGCACCTCCAACCTTTGTGTAAGTGGCAAATTTACTAATCCACCCCTCAACCTCCTCATCTAACTCATTTATAAAAACTACAAAGAGCATAGGCTCAAGAACAGAGCCCTGCGGGACCCCTCAACACTGACCTCCAGGCAGAATACTTTCCATCTACAACCACTCTCTGCCTTCTGTCAGCCAACCAATTCTTAATCCAGATAGTCAAATCTCCCTGTGTCCCATACCTCCTGACTTTATGAATGAGCCTAAAGACATTCATATGACTTGCTGAAGTCCAGATAATCACATCCACTGCTCGACTTTCGTCAACTTGTCTCATCACCTCCTCAAAGAACTCAGTAAGTTTTGTGAGGCATGACCTGCCCCTCACAAAGCCACGCTGACTGCCTTTAATCATGCTATGCTTTTCCAAATAGTCAAAAATCCTATCCCTCAGAATTTTTTCCAAAACCTTGCTGACCACAGACGTAAGACTGACTGGTCTATAATTGCCAGGGATTTCCCTGTTACCCTTCTTGAAAAGAGCAATGTCATTTGCCTCCTTCTAATCCTCCGGTACGACTCCCATGAGAGTGAGGAAGCAAAGATCTTGGCTAGTGGCTTAGCAACCTCCTTTCTTGCTTCCCAGAACAACCTAGGATAAATCTGATCTTGCCCTGGGGACTTATCAATCTTAAGGTTTGCCAAACTTTCCAGCACATCAACTTCCTCAATCTTGATCTGTTCAACCCTGTATCCCGGCTCCTTAAAGTTCTCATTCACAACAAGTTCCTTTTCCTTCATGAAAACTGAAGCAAAAACCTCATTTAGGACTTTGCCTATCTGCTCAGATTCCATGCACAAGTTCCCTACGCCATCCCTGAGCAGCCCTACCTACTCTCTGATCATTCTCTTATTCCTCACGTATGAGTAAAATGCCTTTGGGTTCTCCCTAATCCTTCCTGCCAAGCCTTTCTTGTGTCCCCTCCTGGCTCTCCTCCCTCCATTTCAGAGCTCCTTTCTCATAAGACTGTAATCCTCTAAAGCTGTGCTAGATCCTTGCTTCTTCCATCTTACGTAAGCTGCCTTCTTCCTTTTGACGAGAAGTTCCTCTGTTCTCGTCTTCCAAGTCTCCTTCATCTTATCCGTTCTTGCCTGTCTCAGAGGAACAAATTTGTGCATCACTCACAACAACTGCTCCTGAAACAGTCTCCACCTGTCTGCTATGCCCTTTCTGTGGAACAATGGCTCCCAGTCTGTACTTCCCAACTCTTGTCTGATAGTGTCATAATTTCGAGGAAAAAGAGAAGACTGCAGATGCTGGAGATCAGAGCTGAAAATATGTTGCTGGAAAAGCGCAGCAGGTCAGGTAGCATCCAAGGAGCAGGAGAATCGATGTTTCGGACATGAGCCTTTCTTCAGGAATGTCATAATTTCCCTTTCCTCAATTAAATATTTTCCCTCGGTAACTGCTCCTTTCTCTCTCCATGGCTATGGTAAATGTGAGGCATTTGTGGTCATTGTCACAAAAGTGTTCTCTCACCGTGAGATCTGACTCATGTTCTGATTCATTGCCGAGCACCAAATCCAAAACGGCCTCTCCCCTCGTCGGCCTGTCTACATACTGAGTAAGGAAACCTTCCTGAACATACCTGACAAAAACGGCTCCATCCAAACCATCTGCCCTAAGGAGGTTCCAATCAATATTGGGAAGTTGTAGTCATCCACAACAACAACCCTGCTACATCTGCATTTTTCCAAAATCTGCCACCTGAGTTCTTCGATCTCCTTACTGCTATTAGGAGGTCTGTAGAAAACCCCCAATGAGGTGGCTGTTCACTTGCTGTTCCTAACTTCCAACTGTACTGATTCAGTAGACAAACCTTCCTCAACAACCTTCATTTCTGTAGCTGTGATGCACCTTCTAATCAGCAATGCTACACCCCCTCCTCTTTTCCCATCCTCCCTGTTCTTTTTAAACATTCTAAACCCTGGAACATCTAGCAACCATTCCTGCCCCTGTGAAACCCACGTCTCCGTTATGGCCACAACGTCACGGTCCCAAGTACTGACTCATGCTCTAAGTTCATCATCCTTATTTCTGACACTCCTTGAGTTAAAGCAGAACACTTTAACCAAACTCTTTGTTTCATCACATGAAAAATCTTTCTGATGGATTCACTATATTCTGTCACTGCCTCATCTACAACTGCGCCCCTCTCAGATATGTAGCTCTGATTCCCACCCCCCTGCCAAACTAGTTTAAACCCTCCTGAACCACTTGAGCATTTGTGCCCCGCCAGTTCAGGTGCAACCCGTCTTTCATGTACAGGTCCCACCTTCCCCAGAAGGTATCCCAATGGTCTAGGTATCTGAAGCCCTCCCTCCTGCACCAGCCTCGCAGCCACGTGTTAAGCAAAACTCGCAGACTGTTCCTCACCTCACTATCTCGTGGCACCAGTAGCAAACCCGAGATCACTACTCTACTCATCCTGTTCTTCAACTTCCAACCTAGCTCTCTGTAGTCACTTTTCAGATCCTCAATCCTTTTCCTGGCTACATCACTGGTGCCAATATGTACCATGATTTCTGGCTGCTCACCCTTCCCCTTCAGAATTTTCTAAACCCGATCGGCAACATCCTGGTCCCTGGCACCGGCGAGACAAAACACCTTCTGGGAGTCCCGTTCCTGACCACAAAATCTCCTGTCAATCCATCTAACTATTGAGTCCCCAACCACTAGCGCTTTTCTATTCTCCCCCCTTCCCTTCTGAGCCGCAGTGCCAGGCTCAGTGCCAGAGACCTAACAACTATGGCTTTCCCCTGGTCGGCTGTCCCCTCCAGCAGTATCCAACACGGTATACTTATTGCTGAGGGGAACGGCCACAGGGGAACCCTGCTCTGACCATTGGTTCCCTTTCCTCCCCCTGACTGTAACCCAGCTGTCTTTGTCCTGTGTCTGAGGAGTGACCACCTCCCTGTACAAACTCTCAATTTCCCTCTCAGCCTCCGGATGATCCACAGATCATCCAGGTGCCTTTATCAGAGACGGCGAAAGAAATTTCTGCATTTGTAACCACAAACGGGCTATATCAGTTTCAAATGATGCCCTTTGGAATGAAGAACACACCTGCCATATTCCAAAGACTCAGGAACAGAGCTGTGGCTGGGTTAACAAACTGTGTAGTCTGTTTGGATGATGTAGTGATCTTTAGTAAGGCCTGGCAGAGCTCTTTGAATGACTACGAGAAGCAAAACTGGTGATAAACTTAAATAAAATGGAATTTGCGAATTGACCACACGGAACGCAAAGATGAAAGCAATCAAAGAATTTCCGCGACCAACCTCAAAGAAAGAGGTGCTTCGATTCTTCGGACTCAGTGGATTCTATCAGGAGTTTGTTTCAACCCTCAGCACTCTGGTAGCACTGTTACCTGTTTTACTGAAGAACACAAGGTTTCGGTGGACAGAACAAGGCCAGGGGGCATTCAACCATTTGAAACCAATCTTCACCACCAAACCAGTTTTAGCTACACCAAACTTGTCAAAACTTTTAAAGGTGCCATCTAATGACATAGGAGTTGGAGCCATACTGCTACAGGAAGATGAGGATGGGATTGAACTGCCAGATGGTTACTTTTTGAAGAAACAACATCCACCAGAGAAAATACTCCACAATCGAAAAAGAACTGCTGAGTTTGGTTCTGGCCTTACAACATTTTAAAGTTTATGTCATGAACAATGTGTTGGAGATGGTTGTGTGTATGGATCACAATTCTCTTACATTCTTAGAACACTTTAAAGACAAGGATATGCAACTATTCCATTGAAGTCTTATGCTACAGACTTTTAATTTATGATCAAACATGTTGCGGGTCATCAGAATATAAGTGCTGATGTGTTATCGTGGATTTAACTGATAAAGTATAGATAAGATTGTTATCTATTCAGTGCTGCATTTACGTGGGAAGAAGTTAATATGAACTTAGGTCATTTATGTCATAATATCGTAGTGAAGGAATAGAGAAAAAAAGTGAAGCCATCTTTTCATTAGATTCCCTAATCTGTGTGGAAACAGGCCCTTCGGCCCAACAAGTCCACACCGACCCTCCGAAGGAGGAGTAACCCTCCCAGACCCATTTCCCTCCAAATAATGCACCTAACACTATGAGCAATTTAGCATGTCCAATTCACCTAGCCTGCACATCTTTGGACTGTGGGAGGAAACTACGCAGACACAGGGAGAATGTGCAAACTCCACACAGACAGTCACCTGAGGGTGGAATCAAACCTGGGACCCTGGTGCTTTGAGGCAGCAGTGCTAACCACTGAGCCACCGTGCCACCCTGATGGTTCACTTTTCTTAAGGAGAAAGGTATTATGAAGGTGTAGAGGTACTGCACCCTTAAGAGAGTTGAAAAGCTAGCAAAACTGCCTGACACAGCACAAAGTGTTCTGAACAATGTAACAATGTAACACTTGGTCAAAATAACTCATAGCTGGGTTGCCATGAAACAAAAAACAAATTCAAATTTGGCCAATCAGTTTAAACAATGCTCCAAGATATCAAAATCCAATCAAATTTGAATTTTGTATTTTGGTAATATTAAAACCAATGAAATGATCCAATGTTTTGGGTATAAAACCAGATTTTGAATAGCTAGAGAGAGAACTTCCAAAAGACCAACAGATGTAGGCTGCTAGTTTAAGAGCTTTCTAAGAGGTACCTGTGTGTGGAAGGAGTTTGTACAGCAGAACATAGAAACCAACCTGGAGAGAATCTACAGAGAAAAATCTATAAAGGAGATTCAGCAAGGCTGACTGGTTTTGAAACGTGATTAATTTTTTCATAAATTGTAATCTGGATTTTTTTATTGAACTAGTGTTGTAGAGTGGGAGGTAAACGATAGGCTTAAGAGAAAGGAGCTATAAAGAGTTGTTCATTCTAATATTCTCTGTTCGACTTAAAGAATAAAGTTAATTTACTTTAAATATTTACCTCTGGAATAGTTCTTTGCCTCTCCAGATGTAACAGATTACAGCATGGGGTGAATCCTTTCTGTATTGCTGGTTTAAATTAGCAGAGGGATTTACCCCATGTCGTAACAACATGAAGATTGGTGGAGTTGTGGCTCAGTTGGTGGGCTGTTGTGGTTGCAATGGGGCATTGGCAGGATACAGAGCTGGGCAAAGATGGAAGGATGTGAAGATGTTCACTTTGGAAGATTGAATTTGAATGCAGAATATAGGGTTAAAGGCAGGATTCTTGGCAATGTGGAGGAACGGAGGGATCTTGGGGTCCAAGTCCTTAGATCCCTCAAAGTTACCACTCAGGTTGATAGGGTTGTTAAGCAAGGGTTGGCTTTCATTTAGCTGGGGGATTGAGTTTTAAGAATTGGGAGGCTATGTTGCAACTCTATAGAGCCCTGATTAGACCACACTTGGAATATTGTGTTTAGTTTTGGTTCCCTCATTATAGGAAAGATGCGGAAGCTTTAGAGAGGATGCAGAGGAGATTTACCAGGATGCTGCCTGGACTGAGAGCATGTCATATGAAGAAAGGTTGAGGGAGCCAGGGCTTTTCTCATTGGAGTGAAGAAGGATGAGAGGTGACTTAATGGAGGTGTACAAGATGATAGCCAGAGACCTTTTTCCCAGGGTGGAAATGGCGATCATGAAGGGGCATAATTTTAAGGCAATTGAAGGAAGGCTAAGGGGAGATTTCAGAGCTAAGTTCTTTACACTGAGAGTAGTGAGTGTGTGGAATGCACTGCCAGCAGTGGTAGTAGAGTCAGACATATTCGGGACATTTAAGCAACTCTTGGATAGGCACATGGAAGATAATACAATGAAGGTATGTAGGTTAGTCTGATCTTAGCAACGGATAAAAAGCCGGCACAGCATTGAAGGCCAAGGGCTTGTACTGTGCTGTACTGTTGTATGTTCTATGACTCTAAATGAATAGTCATTAAACTGAGAGATTAGACTTTCTCAGCTTTTAAACAAACACTTCTGATCTATCATTTGCACAAACTAAACTTCTTTACTAAGATAACTGTATTTCCTCTGGACTCCTTTCACACTGTTTCTGGCCCAGTCAGGTGTCTTCTGAGCTACCTCAAAAGAACTTTCCAGCTTTGGGTTTCCTCAGTTAAATTCAATCCCAAACCAACAACAAACCAGGCAGGCAGCTTCACTGTTTATAAACCACTGTTTATAAGGATAATTTTCTCTTAAAATTCCAGGGAATCCCTGCTACCTTACACATGCTGGATTAGATCATTATTGTAGAAGGGCAAATTAACCAAGTTACTTTTGAAGTATTCAGAAAAATAACCAAGCATGTATGCCACTATTTTAAAATCTAAACTCTAAAATGATGTTAATATAACTGAGGCATCTTTCAGCATGACTTAACACTGAAATCAGACAAGTCCAATGAGGCGTTTAAAAGAAGCAAGAGAGAATGTAAGCAGGAAATTGGGATGGCTAGGAGGGACCATGAAATGTCTTTAAGATTCAGGAGAATCCCAAGGCATTTTATATGTACATTAGGAGCAAGAGGGGCAACTAGGGAAAGGGTAGGGCCATCAGAAGAGTAGGAGAGTCGAGGTTTCAGGTAGAACCCTTCATGAGTCCTAAAACATCAAGTCTCCTGCTCTTCTGAGGCTGCCTGACCTGCTGTGCCTTTTCTAGCTCCACGTTTTATCGACTCTGACTTTTTAGCATCTGCCATCCTCACTATCTCCAAAGAGCAGGTCCACTCAAGGACAAAGGAAGGAATTTGTGTTTGGAGCCAGAGGAAGTGGATGAGATCCTTAATGAATAATTCACATGGTGGATTGCGAGATTAGGGAGAGGTATGTTAATATTCTTAGGCATGTTGACATTAAGGAGGAGGTGGTGTTGGGCATCTTGAAAAACATTAAGGTAGATAAGCCCTCACAGCCTGATGGGACCTATCCCAGGACACTAAGAGAGGTGAGGGAGGAAGTGATGCATTTTGAAAGGTCAAGTCCAAAAGGAAAGTATACAGTAAATGGTTGGACCCTTAGGAGCATTGATGTACAAAGATATCATTGGTCCAAAGATGCTAGCTCCCTGAAAATGGCAACACCAGTGGATAAGGTGATAAAGAAGATGTTCGGTATGCTTGCCTTTATCGATCGGGGCACTGAGCATATAAATTGGTAAGTCATACTGCAAATGTGTAAGGCATTAGTTAGGCCACTTTTGGAGTATAGAGTGCCACACCTTTTGAGAGGGTGCAAAAGAGGTTTACCTGGATACTGTCTGGATTAGAGTGCATTAACTATAAGGAGAGTTTGAACAAATTTAGATCGCTTTTGCTAGAGTGTCAGAGGCTGAAGGCTCATCTGATAGATGTATATAAAATTATGAGAGAATGGTGAATCATTGGAGCCTCTTCTTCCCCAGAGTGGAAATGTCAAATACTGGGGTGGGGGTTTAATGGGTGGGGGTATAGGTTTAATGTGAGAAGGGAAAGTTTAAAGGAGATGTTTCAAGGAGACAAGTTTTTTTATGCAGAGTGTGGTGGTACCTGGAACATGTTGCCAGGGAAGATGGTAGAAGCAGATACATTAGCAAATTTTAAGAGAAACTTAGAGGGACACATGAACAGGCAGAGGAATAAAGGGATACATCACAGAATCATAGAAACCCAATATAGAGTTGTACAGCATGGAAACACACTCTTCGGTCTAAATCATCCATGCCGATCAGATATCCTAAACTAACCTAGTCCCATTTGCCAGCACTTGGCCCATATCCCTTTCAACCCTTCCCATTCATATACCCATCCAGATGCCTTTTAAATGTTGTCATTGTATCAGCCTCCACCACTTCCTCTGGCAGCTCATTCCATACATGCATCATTCTGTGCGTGCTAAACTTATCCCTTACGATGTTGATTCATCCAATCGATTCCACACTGACCCTCTGAACAGCATCTCACCCAGACCCACCCCTCTATCCTATTCTTGTAACACTGCAGTTCATCATGGTCAGTGCAGACCAGGTGGGCCAAAGGGCCTGTTCCCGTGCTGTGCTGTTCTATGCTCTATGCAGTTTAACTGGGTGTCTGTTGACTCTGGATCAGATTGTGGAAGAATCCTAATCATGAGGTCTTCAGCTACCAAATCTGGGAGTTAACCACACAGCACCTCCATCTCTGGCCCTATTTTCATCCACAGTGACTGAGTTATCATCATACACTAGCAGTTACAACTGGGGCCTATACAGTGTGACTGGTCTGTTGTTCTGACATTTTGTCAGCTCCTTATTTGGATTGTAGAGAAGGAAATGACAAACCCCTACTGGTGCTGTCATTCAAGCCAAACTGAAAAGTTTCTAAGGTATAAAACGAATTATTTTGCGAAGTGACAAATTGCATTGGATTGAAGACTCCCAGAACAGTGCACTGTCACTGAACCTTTGTATATTTAATCTCAATGTTTTATAATGGGGAGAAATGATTCGCTCCTGTTTTACTCTCATTCATTTCACTGATTAAGGTTGATGTGAGTGAGGAGATGCTGAGCAAGTTTCTCAGGAGACAAGAAGGAAGAATCAAAGCCAGGATTTGCAGCTGGAAACTACTGAAGGAGGCTATGAACAGTTTGGAAACAGAATTGTGTACCTCCTGTCTAAATTTGAGTGTACACTGATGAGGAAATTAAAAGGGAAATAAAAGCATTTAGGTGGGGGTTTCCTTCATAACATCAGGACATTGTAATGGTTTTTCAGTGAAGCTGCGCTTTTTAATTTACATGTGAAAAGGAAATTGATGGGGCCAAAGTTTCCAGCATCTGCAGGTTTTTTTTGTCTCTAACCAAAGTGTAACAGCAATTGTAGTTGAATCACCATGAATCCTCTGTAAAAAGTATGTCAAAAGAGATTCAAGGAATGCAGATACTGAACACAAAGACAGACATTACTGGAAAAGCTCAGCAGGTCTGGCAGCATGCATGGTGAGTAATCAGAGTCAATGTTTCGGATCGAGTGACCCTTCCTCAGAACACTCAACCCGAAACGTTAACCCTGATTTCATTTCACAGACGTTGCCAGACCTGCAGAGCTTTTCCAGCAATTTCTGCCTTTGTTTCTGCTTCACAGCATTCTTCCGGTTTTTACAGAGATCTAGAGGTCTCTTCACCCAGGCCTGGTGGAAGACTGGCTATCTTTGGAGGCCGGTACAGTTGATAAGGATCTTCAGCCTTCGTGATGTGGTGAAGGATGGAGAGTCCAGCAGATATTGGAGGGACAAAAGCCAGTGGCCTGGGATTTACGAGTGAACTTACCCAAAGTGGTAGCAGAAACTGGGCTTTCTGAACTGCATGAGCTAAAGAGTGCCCATGACACACTTCTGATGGAGGAGGTTTAGTACAAGAGGATACTATAATATAAAAGATACAGCTGTCGGTGTGACTCGAACAATAGTTAAGAGCGACTGAGAGAAGACATCAGATCAGAAGAAGCATATAAAGACAGGGTCTTAGACACAATACTTAGGAAGTGTGTCACATAATGCCAGGTTATAGTCCAACAGGTTTATTTGGAAGCACTAGCTTTCAGAGCGCTGCTGCTTCATCAGGTGGTGGATGAAGGAGCAGTGCTCTGAAAGCTTATATTTCCAAATAAACCTGTTGGACTATAACCTGGTGCTGTGTGATTTTTAACTTTGTCCACTCCAGTCTAACACTAGCACCTCCAAGTCAGGAGCGTGTCACTGACGTGTTGTATTGAAGGTGGAAGCTATTCAGTTCTTCATGTCTGCACTGACTCCCCAAATGAGCATTGTGGCTTCTCCTGCCTTTCTCCAGCCTTTCCCTCACGCCCTTACCCATTGCTCGATTTTGTAGCCTGCAATATACAGACGTTAATACACATTACAATGCATCAAGAGAGAAAGGGCCTTACTTAAGTTTCAGAAGCCAACAGCCTCAAAGGGTGTAGGTTCAAATCCACATATAAAAAGGAGATGTATCCAACTGGACTAGTCTCAGTAAAAGGCAAAGGTAAAGTCATCATAACTTTACCAGTCCTTGGGGCTTCACTCTTATTAGAAAGAGATGACTGGTGGTGGTTTAGCCTGAGGGTCCCCATGCCTCAGTCAAAGGGAGAGGTTGAGAAGGAGAGGCCTTCATGGTTACCACAGCTGGTGCAAGAATTGAATTCATGCTGTTGAGATCACTTTGTATCGTAAACTAACCATCCAGCCAACTGAGCTAACATCAGCATAGAATAAGGCCGATATCAACCAGGAAGGGCATTAAATTCAGGAACTTTCCACTGATCCCATTTGCTTACATGGGGTTGATGCTGGAAGGTTCCTGATACACTTGGCCCCATCACAAATGCAGAAATCGATTCTCAAAGGTCTTTGAATCCTAACAAAATACTGTATTAATTGTGCTGCAGTGACGGAAATTCACCTGTACGTTAATCTGGATGTTCAGACTCCTGCCTCTGAGTTTCAATAATTCCTGCTGATGGTAAAAAAAATGATATTCGAAAGATTTAACCTCTCATGTGCATCAACTGCAGTCTTGTTTACTGCCACTTCAGTTTTCCAAATACTATTCCAACGTCACACAGGACAAAAACAATTTGTTAAATTTCTTTTCAGACCTATACACTTAATGGTAAGGTCCTAGGGAGTGTTGCTGAACAAAGAGATCTTGGAGTGCAGGCTCATAGTTCCTTGAAAGTGGAGTCACAGGTAGATAGGATATTGAAGAAGGTGTTGGTATGCTTTCCTTTATTAGTCAGAGTATTGAGTACAGGAGTTGGGAGGTCATGTTGTGGCTGTACAGGACATTGGTTAGGCCACTGTTAGAATATTGCATTCAATTCTGGCCTCCTTCCTATCGGAAAGATGTTGTGAAACTTGAAAGTGTTCAGAAAAAATTTACAAGGATGTTGCCAGGGTTGGAGAATTTGAGCTACAGGGAGCGGCTGAACAGGCTGGGGCTGTTTTCCCTGGAGCGTCGGAGGCTGAGGGGTGACGTTACAGAAGTTTACAAGATTATGAGGGACATGGATAGGATAAATAGACAAAGTCTTTTCCCTGGGGTGGGGGGGGTCCAGAATCAGAGGGCATAGGTTTAGGGTGAGAGGGGAAAGATATTAAAGGGACCTAAGGGGCAATTTTTTCACGCAGAGGATGGTACAGGTATGGAATGAGCTGCCAGAGGAAGTGGTGGAGGCTGGTACAATTGCAACATTTAAGAGGCATTTGGATGGGTATATGAATAGGAAGGTTTGGAGGGATATGGGCCGTGTGCTGGCAGGTGGGACTTGATTGGGTTGGGCTATTTGGTCAGCATGGACGGGTTGGACCGAAGGGTCTGTTTCCATGTTGTACATCTCTATGACTCTACGACTTTTACATTGTAATATTGTACGCGGTTATGATCAGGCAAGCATGTCCCTTGAAGAGAGCTAAATGATAATATACATGTGATATCGCACCATGTGATACTCTTGTATAAAAATATTAGCCTCATGTTAAATAATTACAACTTTGTAATCCCTCAGGACAGGCAGTTAGTCAATCAGACCATCTGAGGATAGATTCTGGATCATACTGATCTCTGTGATAGAGTTGTGATACTTCATGAGTAAATCTCTGATTGGGAAAACCCCATCTCTGTGGACATGTTACAAGAACTGACATAATACCAGGGAACGTGTGGCGCTGGAAAAACGCAGCCAGTCAAGCAGCATCTAAGGAGCAAGAGAGTCGACATTTCGAGCATAAGTTCTACATCAGGAATGAAGAGCTTACGCTCAAAACTTTCCTGCTCCTCGGATACTGCCTGACTGAATGTGCTTTTCCAGCGCCACACTTTTTGAGTCTGATCTCCAGCATCTGCAATCCTCACTTTCTCCTAATAATACAGGAAACACAGCACACAAACAATAATGTTTTTGTGCAAGTTTGTATCTGTTGGCTCGGGTGTTGTGATGGCCAGAGAGTCATTGGAGCAGTGCTGACTTCAGCTTCTTGTCAGGACTATGTGGAATCTCTTAGGTAGCAGACTCTGTGGGGGAATGCTTGGGATTTTGAATTTTCCAATGGGCAGCTCTTCTGTGTCTGCAGCATACTGAAGAAAGCTCCTTCAAGTTGGAGAATTCAGAAGATTTGGACTCACTTACTCTTAGTCATAGAATTCCGACAGTGTGGAAACAGGCCCTTCGGCCCAACAAAGAGTAACCCCTAACCTATTCCTCTACATTTCACCCCTGATGAATGCACCCACTTTACACATCCCTGAACACTGTGGTCAATTTAGCATGGTCAATTCACCTAACCTGGACATCTTTGGATTGTGGGAGGAAACCGGAACAGACACGGGGAGAATGGGCAAACTCCACCCAGACAGTCGCCCAAGGCTGGAATCGAACCCAGGTCCTTGGAGCTGTGAGACAGCAGTGCTAATCACCAAGCAACCATAATGCCCGGTTAATGGTTAACCAAGAAATGTTGAGAATTAAAAACCTACGGAAGCTCCTGGGATTGCTATTAAACTGACCACCCCCATCTGACCACTGATAGCTCCAGCCCTTCCCAAACTACACTGAATCCATCATTCTGACCTAACATTACTGAACCAGACACTCCTCGATCCCACTGTACACTGGTGATCTCAAATCCCCCATTCCGACCTGACATTACTGAACCAGACACTCCTAGATCTCATCGGACACTGATAGAGCCAATTTTCCAGTTCAATACCTCCTACCCTTAACCCATTAACTTGAGACCTGATATAATCTCTACCTTCCACATTCATAACACCCCACACTCCACCCATAGCTGATACTAATCCCTTCACCCCACTCTAGATCCACCATCACCCCAACCCCAACTTTGACAATCCCTCAACACAAACCCCATAATCTAAATCTTCAATGTACTCTTAGCACCTCTCCATTTTTAAAATTCCTTCATGGGGTGTGAGCATCATTGGACCGGCCAGTGGTGTGTTGCTATAGTCATATCTGCTGCCAGATTCAAGATTTTTGGAGAGGATTGGAAGAGGAGTCCCCTATCCAGGAATCCCCAACGTTGAGGCACTCTCAAGGTAAGCAGGTCATTTGTAATCTACTTCAGGTCAGAAATAGGCTTCCTGGGCTGATTGGATTGCCTGGCTCATTAAAGGCCTCTCTGTAGTGCTGAGATTGGCTGAAATGCCCAACCACAATACTTGTCATTTTTCCAAGGGTGGGATTAGGGCAACATCCACACACTTTTGTGAATAAAAGTTCAGCAAATGCAAAAATTATGTTCTAGTGTTATTGAAGATCTAGATTCCCCTTAAGGAGCCTTTCGATCCAAGATCGATCAAATAATCAATGGAATGCTGTCTGTACAAAGCAGTTAAATCAGTCTAATAATGTAAGGCACCTTGACGCAATTCTGTCCAGCAACACAGAGGTTAAAGCTTCTGTGCTCCGTTGCAAAATTGTGCAATTACATTCAAAAATTACACATTATTTATATGTTTTGGACTCCCCTACCCTGGGGAAAAGACCTTGGCTATTCTCTCTATCCATGCCCCTCATCATTTATAAACCTTTACAAGGTCACCCCTTAGCCTCCGACACTCCAGCGAAAATAGGCCTTGGCTATTCAGCCTCTCCGTATACCTCAAACCAAACAACATTCTTGAAAGTTTTTTCTGCACCTTTCAAATTTAGCTACATCTTTCCTATAACAAAGAGACCAGAAATGAATACAGTATTCCAAAAGTGGACTGACCACATCCCGTACAGCCGCAACATGACCTCCCATCATGATTGATCATTGGCCTAACTCCACACACTTGCCTTTGACCCATATTCTTTTGTACTTTTGCTTCACAAGAAAAGTTATCTATCTCAGATTTAAAATTGACAAATAATCCAGCATCCTTTGACGTTTACAAACATTGACCACCTTGACCGTCTATCTTGGATATCTCAATAGCAAAAAAGATTAGATAGTTGAGTGAGAGCAACAGCTCTCTCTGCACAACAAGGTTCTGTTGGTACAGGAATATAAACCATAACAGACAGGATTTCTCAATGGCTCTGCCCTGCCAGAATCTCAAACCAAGTAGCAATTGGAAACAAAAACAGAAACTGCTGGAGAAACTCAACAGTTCTGATAGCACCTCACAGAGAAACAGTGGAATTAATAGTTTGAATCTCCTGAACCTCCTTCAGAACTCAGTAATTGGGCATCACTTGGACAATGGCCAGTGTTACATTGCTCCTGCATATAAACATTCAGAAGAACCTGACAACACAATGTCATCAATACAGCAAATGGAGCTCAAATGTTCCCATGTCAGACAGTGATTAAAATGATACAGCCGCTGAACAAACATAGAAGATTTGTGATTTATCATCCTGCTAATAGTGTTGGAAACATCAAGCCACAATTTAAATGTGCCTCAGGGTAAGAATAAAAGATAAACTGCAGGAAGTGGTGGCTCAGCATATTTTAATCAGCCATTCAGCCCCTAATTAATGATCTAATTGGTGATTTCAGCGTCAGCTATTTAATGCTAATCTTATACAGTTAGGTACAACTAATTGTTGTAAATGTGTGCTCGCAGTAATTAGACTCGAATTAAATCACCATCAAAAAGATGTTACCTCAGTAGGTGTGAACCGGATTATAATGCTGTTTCCTTGGGATGATTCTGAGTTAAAACATTGATGTTCACTGTAAGAAACGCAGGGTGGAATGCCTGAATAACATGGGCTGGGGGAGAGGTCCGGGAGACTTGCATTAACTGGGTCCTTCTTGATGTCGGGAGCAACTCGTAGCATCTTTAAAAAGAGTTTTGGGTGCTGAGATGAGATTTTCACCAGCGAGATGCCTGTTTATCTTGTTTTTGGTCTCATTATTTGCACACCTTACTGCATTAATCTGCAGCTTCCCATCCTAACACCCACCATGGGAAAACTTGACTGCAGCTCACCATTTGGTCTTCTGGGCCACCATGTTGGACACTCCATGGTTACTGGCAACTGCCAGTCTCTCAGGGCCTTCTCTGACGCACTTACAGAGTTCTTCTGCTCATCCGAGCTGCACTTCAGAATGCACTGGCAACTGGCATTGTAATGCTGCTGCAAAGGGCTCTTTGTGCAAGCACACACACTCAGCTCCTGGATCAGCCTGGGCTGTTAGCACCCACTCACCATGTATTGACCCGAACGTCCACAGCCTTGCCTCACTTTAAAGCACTTTGGTCCCTCAGCCAGGCTCACTGTACTCCTGCCTTGCCTTGCCATTCTGGGCAGACACAAAGGCAGGTCGCTGGTCATGATGGGCAGCAGCCTTTAGACAAGTCAAGGGAGACAGACGTCAGTCAGGGGATCTTGTCTTCATATAAATGCTAGGCATTCCTCTAGACGGCTAAGTCTGCACTGACCTGGGAGGCCACCCCAGCCTAGGCTGGCATGGTCTGCAGTCGCTGTCCTCACTAAGCCCCCCTCTGCCTTTCCACCAGAAACTCTAGTCTCCAAAGTGAGATATGCTAATTTCCTTTTCTCTGCCCTGTCCGGGGCAAAGATCAGTCACAGTACAGGCCACCGTCAGACTGACACTGTTGGCGTGGGGACACAAAATGTGGCATCAGTGCCAGAGATAATGGTCTATTCTGGGAAAGCCTGGCAGGGTCAAGAATTTGGAGATAGAACAAAGAACAAAGAACAAAGAATATTTATAGCCCAGGAACAGGCCCTCAGCCCTCCGAGCCTGAGCCAATCCAAATCTACTGTCTAAACCTGTCGCCCAATTCCTAAGCATCTGTATCCCTCTGCTCCCCACCTACTCATGCATTTATCCAGATGCATCTTAAATGAATCTACCGTGCCTGCCTCTACCACCTCTGCTGGCAACGCATTCCAAACACCCACCACTCTCTGTGTGAAGTACTTGCCGCGTGTATCCCCCTTAAACTTTCCACCTCTCACCTTGAAAGCATGACCTCTTGTTATTGAATCCTTCACCCTGGGAAAAAGCTTGTCTCTATCCACCCTGTCTATAGCCTTCATGATTTTATAAATGTCAATCAGGTCCCCCCCCAGTCTCCTTTTTTCTAATGAAAATAAACCTAACCTACTCAACCTCTCTTCATAGCTGCCACCTTCCATACCAGGCAACATCCTCGTAAACCTTCTCTGCACCCTCTCCAAAGTGTCCACAACCTTTTGGCAATGTGGTAACAGAACTGTACACAGTATTCTAAATGTGGCTGAACTAATGTCTTGTACAATTTTAACATGACTTGCCTGCTCTTATACTCAATACCCCATCCAATGAAGGCAAGCATACTGTATGCCTTCTTGACCACTCTATCCCCCTGTGCAGCAACCTTCAGGGTACAATAGACCTGCGCTCCCAGATCTCTCTGCCAATCAACTTTTCCCAAGGCTCTTCCGTTCATTGTAAAATTCGCTCAAGAATTAGATTTGCCTAAATGCATCACCTCACATTTGTCTGGATTGAAAGCCATCTGCCTCTTTTCCGCCCAACTCTCCAGTCTCTTGATATCCTCCTGTATTTTCTGACAGTCCCTTATGCTTTCTGCTACTCCACCAATCTTTGTGTCAACTGCAAACTTGCTGATCATACCAACAGTGCCCTCTTCCAGATCATTTACATATATTACAAACAACAGTGGCCCCAACACTGGCCCCTGTTGAACACCAATGGTCACCTTTCTCCATTTCGAGAAACTCCCTTCAACTACTACTCTCTGTCTCCTGTTGCTCAACCAGTTCTTTATCCACCTAGCTAGAACACCCTGCACCCCATGTGACTTCACTTTCTCCATTAGTCTACCATGGGGAACCTTCTCAAATGCCTTACAAAAGTCCACGTATATGACATCAAGAGCCCTTCCTTCATCTAACACCTTGGTCACTTGCTCGAAGAACTCTATTAAGTTGGTAAGGCACGATCTCTCCCGCACAAAACCATGTTGCCTATCACTGATAAGTCCATTCTTTTCTACATATAAATAGATCCTAGCCCTCAGTACCTTCTCCAGCAACTTTCCCACCACCAACATCAGGCTCACTGGTCTGTAATTACCCGAAATACCCATCTTGTACAGTGGACAACATGAACAACCCTCCAGTCCTCTGGCACCTCACCTGTGTTTAAGGATGCCACAAAGATATCTGTCAGGGCCCCAGCTATTTCCTCTCTTGCCTCCCTCAGCAACCTGGGATAGATCCCATCCAGTCCTGGGGATTTGTCCAACTTAATAACCTCTAGCCTACTCAACACATCTTCCATACTTATAGTGCAGATGCTGGAGAAGCAGAGTGGATAAAGAATGGAACTGGAAAAAGCACAGCAGGTCAAGCAGCTTTCAGAGAAGGAGGGAAGTCAACATCAATCTGACCTGAAATGTTGTCTTCCCTTCTCCTCTGATGCCACAGAGAGAAGAACTGGTCTAGCATGGGAAGAGAGCTTTGTCATAGGGATGGGGTAGGTAATAAATGGTGCAGATTTGGGATGATGGAATAAGAAATCTCACTGGGCCTCACAGAGAGAAACTCATCAAAATGAACAATACATGAGAGGAATAAGCCCGCAGGACTAGCATTTATAAAGTGTCTATCACAACCTTTTACTGTCCCAAAGCACTCGAACTTCACGGAAGTATTGTTGAAATGTAGTTACTATTTTAAAGCCTTCACTGGACTGTGAAGATCCTACAAGCAGCAAAGTGGTCCTGGCCAGATAATAGGGTCGTTTTTCTTTGAGCAAGAGGCTGAGAGATGTCGCGATGGAGATGGATAAAATTACGAAGGGCATAGATAGGAAAGACTGGAAGAAATGTTTACTCTTGGTGAGAGAGACCAATGGACAAGGGGGCATAGATTTAAGAAAAGGGGTGGGAGGCTTAGAGTGGTTGTGAGGAAATGCTTGTTCACCTGGGGGTCATAGGAATCTCAAATTCACTGGTGTTTAGATACCCACTTGCAATGTCAAGGCATTCAAAGCTAATATCCAAGTGCTAGAAAATGGAATTGCGATAGTTAGGTAGTTGCTTTTTCTTTATTAGCACTGACTCGATGGACCAAAGGGTTTTTTTTTGCACCTCTACAACTTTATAATGTATTTTAAGTGATGTTGGACTAGGGATAAATATTGACCAAGATACCGAGGAGAATCCATTTGCCATTCCTCAAAATCATGTCATTAACAGTTAACGATTCAACTGATTTTCTGCAGTGCTAATTCAGTTATTCTGTGCTCTCTGTTACTTAACTATAAATGAAATAGAAACTTCTGGGATTCACAAGTGCAGTTAAATATAGCATTTCGGAAACTGCTGCAGAAACTGCCCTGGTCCTCCAGAGTCTTTTTTCTGCATGTATCTCATCAACAGATTCAGCACTGAAATAACGGGGAACTAGTTGATGAGGTGAAATAATTGTATTTACATAATATCTACCCACTAAAGCAGCAACAAAAAAGTTCAAACTTACCAATTCCTGTCTAAGTTATTCTCTTCATAACTTAATGAATCTTAATTACTCACAAATAATCTCTCTGGCATTGAACGTTAACTTTTACAAATTCGTTCAGATTTTAATTATTGCTAGAGATTTATTTATTTTGTCCCTTTTATCTTTCCTCAGCCATTAGTCTTTTTAACCCTTTATTGTGTTCCCTATACTTCACAAAATCCTATTTTACTTTCCTTCCTTCATAAAGTCAGAAGTGTTATTCTACAGAGCTCAACACCTGGATGTAGGTCTGCTCGCTGAGCTGGATGGTTCATTTTAATGTCCATCTTAGCGAGCAAACCTACATCTAGAGCCTCAACCTGAGCTACAAATCTTCTCAAAACTTGCTAGAACTCAAAACCATTCACAATTCCTCAGATACTGAAGCAGTTCATTGTATGTTGCAGTAAGACCTGGACAATATTAAGCTTTGGTTAGAACTGTGGCAACTGACTTTCATAGCACACAAGGACCTGACAATAACCAACTTCAACAAACGGGAATCTAACCATCATGCATTGACATTCAATGGTGTTACTGTCACTGAATTCCCCCAATATCAACATCCTGGGGGTTACCATCGACTAAAAGCTCAACCGTCACATAAACACAACAGTTACAAGAGCAGGTCAGAGGCTAGGAGTCCTGCAGTGTGTAATTCACTTCAAAGTTTGGGAGAAAATTTGTAGCTTGGGTGCTCATTGTTGTGGTTCTGTTCGCCGAGCTGGGAATTTGTGTTGCAGACGTTTCGTCCCCTGTCTCGGTGACATCCTCAATGCTTGGGAGCCTCCTGTGAAGCGCTTCTGTGATGTTTCCTCCGGCATTTATAGTGATTTGTATTTGCCGCTT
The DNA here is from genome assembly GCF_020745735.1 of Hemiscyllium ocellatum. Classification (NCBI taxonomy): domain Eukaryota; kingdom Metazoa; phylum Chordata; class Chondrichthyes; order Orectolobiformes; family Hemiscylliidae; genus Hemiscyllium; species Hemiscyllium ocellatum. The sequence continues at coordinate 20,228,649 of NC_083401.1, forward strand.
CCGGTTGTCAGTTCCAGCTGTCTGCTGCAGTGGCCGGTATATTGGGTCCAGGTCGATGTGCTTATTGATTGAATCTGTGGATGAGTGCCATGCCTCTAGGAATTCCCTGGCTGTTCTCTGTTTGGCTTGCCCTATAACAGTAGTGTTGTCCCAGTCGAATTCATGTTGCTTGTCATCTGAGTGTGTGGCTACTAAGGATAGCTGGACATGTCGTTTCGTGGCTAGTTGGTGTTCATGGATGCGGGTTGTTAGCTATCTTCCTGTTTGTCCTATGAAGTGTTTTGTGCAGTCCTTGCATGGGATTTTGTACACTACATTGGTTTTGCTCATGCTGGGAATCAGGTCCTTTGTCCTGGTGAGTTGTTGTCTGAGAGTGGCTGTTGGTTTGTGTGCTGTTATGAGTCCTAGTGGTCGCAGTAGTCTGGCTGTCAGTTCAGAAATGTTTTTGATGTATGGTATTGTGGCTAGAGCTTTGGGTTGTGGCATGTCCTCATTCCGTTGTCTTTCCTTAGGCATCTGTTGATGAAATTGCAGGGGTATCCGTTTTTGGCGAATACATTGTATAGGTGCTTTTCTTCCTCTTTTTGCAGTTCTGGTGTACTGCAGTGTGTTGTGGCTCTTTTGAACAGTGTCTTGATGCAACTTCGTTTGTGTGTGTTGGGGTGGTTGCTTTTGTAGTTTAGGACTTGGTCTGTGTGTGTGGCTTTCCTGTATACCTTTGTGGTGAATTCTCCGTTCGGTGCTCTCTGTACCATCGCGTCTAGGAATGGGAGTTGGTTGTCCTTTTCTTCCTCTCTAGTGAATTGGATTCCTGTGAGTGTGGCATTGATGATCTGGTGTGTTTTCTCTATTTCTGCAGCCACACACTCAGATGACAAGCAACATGAATTCGACTGGGACAACACTACTATTATAGGACAAGCCAAACAGAGAACAGCCAGGGAATTCCTAGAGGCATGGCACTCATCCACAGATTCAATCAATAAGCACATCGACCTGGACCCAATATACCGGCCATTGCAGCGGACAGCTGGAACTGACAACCGGAAGCGGCAAATACAAATCACTATAAATGCCGGAGGAAACATCACAGAAGCGCTTCACAGGAGGCTCCCAAGCATTGAGGATGTCACCGAGACAGGGGACGAAACGTCTGCAACACAAATTCCCAGCTCGGCGAACAGAACCACAACAGAAACTCACTTTCTGACTTACCAAAGCCTGTTCACCATCTACAAGGCACAAGTCAGGAGTGTGAAAGAGTACAGTCACAACAACACTCAAGAAGCTGACACCATCAGGATACCCATTTGATTGAATTAAGTCATTGACTCATTAATTGTCATGTGTATGTGATATAAACTAAAGTGCAAAGTTTATACTGTCACCCTGCATTGTCACCATTCTCATTAATTTAAAATAAAATAAAAAAGAACGAAAGTTTACTTAAAGAGAGTCCAACCTTTCCTTCGGCCCATGCCATGATGCCACCATAATGCTGACCCAAACCTTACAGTCCGGCCGGCTCTGTAGCTATGCTGCCTTGGAAGATGACGCCATTCTGGAACCCATCAAAGCTATCGTACCAAAAGGACTGTCTTTAGAAAGTAAGTGCGAGCAAAAGACAGAACAAACTGAGAAAAGAAGGGGAAATAAAGGAAAAGAGTAGAACAAGCAGATGAAGAGGACAAGCCCAGGCACAAGAGCCCAGACGTTAACTACGCCGCCACCGCCATCCTGGATTTATTGGCACCACGTCCATAAAGATACATTTCCTCCATCACCAATATTCAATATTAGCAGAGAATGTTGCTACAAGATGCAAAAAATTCACCAATGCTTCTTGGACAACACTCGCTAACACAAAGGATATGAGTAACAGATACTTGGGAACACAACCCAAGCTCTTCAAGTTGCCCTCCAAACCACTCACCATCCTTACTTGGAAATACATTGGCGTCCCTTCACTGTCACTGGGTAAAAATCCTGAAGCCCTCCCCATCAGCATTGTGCGTCTACCTGCATCAGATGGTCTGCAGTATTTTAAGGAGCCAGTACACCACCTTCTCAAAGGATTCTACAGATAGGTAATAAATACTGACCCAGCCAGCGATACCCACATCCCATCAAATATTAAAATAAAACAAACTGAAGTTGAATCAAGTGTTCTGTGTCCTTTTCCCAGTCCAGATCCTGCACTGTTCATATATGTAACTCCTCAATCTGTTACTTTTAGGGAGATACATGATTGCTTCACCCTGTTAGCATAGGTCCTGATAGACCTTGTAATGTCCCTGCCTCAAAGTCAGATGTTCTGGGTTCAAATCTCACTCCAAGACTTATTGTGCTTGTGATGTGGACAGACAGATTGATTATCAACCTGCAAATCTTCTGATATATCTTTGGTAAGTGATAAGAATAGGATAGTCTACTGATCAGCTGGAGCTGCAGGGCAACAGGCTCCTCATGTTGAGGCACTGTATAGGATCCTGTTATTGACCATACTCTGTACCATATTCTTATTTTGAGGGACGACCATAAGAAGGTGAAGAGGAAGAGAGATCCAGACCTCATGTGGGAAGTGTTGCACTTAAATAGTTAATGATGGTTAGTATTGGTGAAATACTGTGGGCAAGTCCAAGCAAGTTTATGTTAAAATTAGATTAGATTAGATTACTTACAGTGTGGAAACAGGCCCTTCGGCCCAACAAGTCCACAACGACCCGCCGAAGCGCAACCCACCCATACCCCTACATTTACCCCTTACCTAACACTCCCGGCAATTTAGCATGGCCAATTCACCTGACCCACACATCTTTGGACTGTGGGAGGAAACCGGAGCACCTGGAGGAAACCCACACAGACACGGGGCGAATGTGCAAACTCCACACAATCAGTCGCCTGAGGCGGGAATTGAACCCGGGTCTCAGGCGCTGTGAGGCAGCAGGGCTAACCACTGTGCCACCGTGCCACCCACAAAGGTCAACAAAGTTCTGACGAGCATAACATGTCTTTTCCCTGGGGTGGGAGAGTCCAGAACTAGGGGACATAGGTTTAGGGTGAGAGGACAAAGATATAAAAGAGACCTAAGGGGCAACCTTTTCACACAGAGGAAGGTGCGTGTATGGAATGAGCTGCCAGAGGATGTGGTAGATGCTGGTACAATTACAGCATTTAAAAGACATCTGGTTGAGTATACGAATAGCAAGGGTTTAGTGGGATATGGGCCAAGTGCTGATAAATGGGACTAGATTAGGTTAGGATATCTGGTCAGTATGGACAAGTTGGATACAAGGGTCTGTTCCATGCTGTACCTCTCTATGACTCAATGTGGAGGTGCCAGTGCTGGACTAGGGTCGACAAGGTTGAAAATCACACAACAACAGGTTATAGCCCTGGCATTGTGTGATTTTTCTTAAACCCTGAGGAGCATAGATAGGGGAGATTTCCCCTTTTATCAAGGAATCAATAATTAGGGGGAGGCAGTTTGAAGGCAAGGAGATTTGGAAGCGATTTGAGGAGTTTGTTTGCACACAGAGGGCGGTGGGTATCTGGAACTCACTGCCTGAAAAGCTGGTAGTGGTGAGAACACTCAAGACCCTGAAAAATTATGTTGATGCTAGCTGAGAATCGAAGACATACAAAACAGTGGGCCAATGGCTGGAAAATGGAGTTAGAATAAATAGATAGAGTAACTCAACGGGCCGAAGGACATCTTTCCGTGTTGTACAAAACTCTGTGACTCCAAAGCTTTGACAGTAAGTGAAATAAACTGCTGGTGCCATTTGTTCTTTGCCCACGGTATGTTTGAAAGATCTACATAATCATCACCAATTTGTTACATTACTGACTTCCTGATCAGCAAAGTCAGTTATTAAAGTTTTAGACTCTTGATCCAAATAGTTGTCAGTGTCATTCTTTCAGTAATGGAGCCATTGTTATTCTAATCAGTAGCTGGAAATATGATGATACTGTGTAGTTCCCATGGATGCATGTCAAGAAGAAAAATAGAGTGACGAGCTTCTGCAGTTATATGATAATTTAGAGACGAAGAATTCAAACTCATGGGATGTTGACACCAGCACTGGGGAAGGTGAGGGAGCTTGTTCCAAAGGGACAGGCTCCACCTGAATGCTGCTGGGACCAGGGTCCTGGTCAAGCGCATCACTGGAGCTGTTTAGTTTAGGGCTTTAAACTAAACAATGGAAGAGGCAGGTTCAATCGCATGGGAAAGTAGAGGAAAAGTTGGAAGGGGAGAGCTCAGCAGAGGTTATTAAAGTTTCTAGAACAAGCAATGAGACAGAGAGTATGGAAAAGGTCAGGAATCAGGCAATACAGATCAGGTGACAACTATGAGAAGGGGGGTCTGTCAACGCAGGACTGAGGGTGCTGAACTTAAATGCACAAAAAGCAAGTGAGCTTGCAGCACAGATTAGCAGGTAGAATGCATATTAGGAGTATAAGTATATTACGAGTAAGTGGATCAGCAGGGTAAGAGTGAGGCCTATTAGGAACCAAAGGGACAATCTGTGCATGGATACCGAGAATGTGGGTGATGTCTTAAATGAATATTTCACATTTGTATTCAGAAAGGAAAAAGACATTGTCTGTTGATTGTGATGGACGAACATGTCCTGACATTGTTTCGGAGGTAACAGGGTTCCTATTCTAGGGCCATAGTCATAGAGTCATACAGTTTGTGAACAGACCCTTCATTCTAACTAGTCCATGCTGACCATAATTCCCAAACTAAACTAGTCCTACCTACCAGCTCCTGGCCCATATCCCTCCAAATCTTTCCTATTCATGTACTTGTCATTTATCTTTATTTTTCAGAATCCCTCTTGAAAATTTGCTATTACTTCTCATGGGCATTTTTACCTGAATTGTGAAGAGAAGTTGTGGACAGTCTTTAAGGAAACATATGCCCTTTAGGTTCGGTGTATATAATCAATATGTATATGTTATAGAAGCTCTGTTGAGTCTGTGCAGAGATCACAGAAGGTACTGTTAGCTCTTGATCAATTATATATCATTGTGAATCTGAAATTGTTACTTCAGAACAGGTATTACATGTTATCAATGGAGAAATTATTTTTTGTACTTATGCTCTTTTCTCTAACACCTCAGTTAAATTCAGATCAACATTGATTTGAAATCAATTCAAGAAAGAGGAGCTCATCAGGGCTGGAATGAATATCTGTAATGAAATATTGTTTGTGAATTGCTGTAATTATTCCTCCCTTTTGTTGGATTTGCAGAGAGAGAGAGAGAGAGAGAGAGAGATGGTACCAAAAACCAGCATTAAACTGCTCAAGACATGAAGGTACAGTATAAAACCATAAGATATCAGGGCAGAATTAGGCCATTCAGCCCTACCAAGTCTATTCTGCCATTCAATCATGGTTTATGTTTCTCAATCCCATTCTCCTGCCTTCTCTCCATTACCCCTGACCCCCTTACTAATCAAGAACGTATCTATTCCTGATTCCTGAACAATTACCATCAATGCCTAGACATTCTCCTCAGCTATCTCCTTCAGAACCCTTGGGGTGCAGTCCATCTGGCCTGAGTGATTTATCCACCTTCAATCCTTCCAGCTTTCCCAGTACCTCCTCCATAGTGATGGCTGCAAAACACTCAATGACCTAGCCTCCATAGCCCTCTGCAACAACGAGTTCTACAGATTCGCCATCCTCTGGCTGAAGAAATTCCTCTTCATATCCATTCTAAAGGGTCATCCCTTCACTTTGAGGCTGTTCCCAACGGGTCTTGGTGTCTCTTACTAGTGGAACCATCTTCTCCACGTCCACTCTGCCCAGTCCCCTCAGTATTCTGTAAGTTTCAATGAGATGGGTGCGGTGGCACAGTGGTTAGCACTGCTGCCTCATAGCACCAGTGACCCAGGTTCAATTCCTGACTCAGGCGACTGACTGTGTGGAGTTTGCACATTCTCCCCGTGTATGCGTGGGTTTCCTCCGGGTGCTCTGGTTTCCTCCCACAGTCCAAAAATGTGCAGGTTAGGTGAATTGGCTATGCTAAATTGCCCGTAGCGGTAGGTGAAGGAGTGAAATGTAGGGGAATGGGTCTGGGTGAGTTGTGCTTCGGCGGGTCGGTGTGGGCTTGTTGGGCCGAAGGGCCTGTTTCCACACTGTAAGTAATCTAATCTAAAAAGAGATCCCTCCTCAAACTTTGAAACTCTATCGAGTACAGACCCAAAGTCCTCAACTGTTCCTTGTAAGACAAGCCCATCATCCTTCGAGCCACTCTTGTAAGTCTCCTCTGGTCTCTGTCTAAGGCCAGTGCATCTTCCTTAGATATAGGGCCCAAAACTGCTCACAATATTCGAAATGGAGTCTGACCAGAGCCTTATACAGCCTTTGCATTGCGCCCCTGCTGTTGTATTCTAACCCTCCTGAAATGAATACTAACATTACATTCATCTTCCCAACTGAACCTGCATGTTAACTTTAAGAGAATTCTGAACAAGGACTCCCAAGTCCCTTTGTGCTTCAGATTTTTGAAGCCTTTCCTCATTTAAAAAATCATTTATTTTTCCAACCAATGTGCATAACTCCATGCTTTTCCATATTATGTTCCACCTGCCATTTCTTTGCCCCCTCTCCTAGCCAGTCCAAGTCCTTCTGCAGCCTCTCCATTGCTTCAAGACTACCTGCCCCACCAACCTATCGTCGTATCATTTGTAAACGTAGCACCAAGGTGCTCAGTTCTTTTGTCCCGATCGTTAATATATGACCTGGATAGTTGCTGTTCCATTACTGACCCCTTCAGAACTGCACTAGTCACCAATTGCCATCTTGAACAAAATTATTTTATCCCCATTGTCTGCATTCTGCCAATTTTTTCATGCCAGTACCTTGCTCCTAACACCATGGGCTCTTATTAAGAAGTCTTCTGTGCGGCCCCGTGTCAAAGGCCTTCTGGAAATCTAAATAAATTATGTCCACTGGCTCTGCTTTGTCTAACTTGCTCATTACCTTCTCAAAGAATTCTAACAGATTTGTCTGGCATGATCTTTTAGATTAGATTACTTACAGATTAGATTACTTACAGTGTGGAAACAGGCCCTTCGGCCCAACAAGTCCACACCGACCCACCGAAGCGCAACCCACCCTACATTTACCCCTTACCTAACACTACGGGCAATTTAGCATGGCCAATTTACCTGACCTGCACATCTTTAGGACTGTGGGAGGAAACCGGAGCACCCGGAGGAAACCCACGCAGACACGGGGAGAACGTGCAAACTCCACACAGTCAGTCGCCTGAGTCGGGAATTGAACCCGGGTCTCAGGATGAGACAGCAGTGCTAACCACTGTGCCACCGTGTCGCCCACTAAACCTTCTCTCCTTCACAAAACCACGCTGACTCTATCCTATCTTACCATGCACTTCCAAGTACAGGTGCACAATCCTTTATCCAAAATGTTCAGGACAAGCTGGTTTTTGGGATTCAGAATTTCTCGAATTTCAGAATAAGTGACAGCTTGATGGTGAAATTTTTAAAAATCTTACCGGAGGAGCAGACTCCCTGAGTAAAACGGGCCTTGAGACGGAATTGAGGTCTGCCAGTCTGGGCCACACATCTGAGTGGCACACATCAAGTGGTTGTCGACTCGGGTTAACTGTTTGTACGCCTTGTTGACCTTGTTAATGAGAAAAAAACTTCACAAAAAAAGAAAAAAACTTCACCAAAAAACCTTTGGACATTGGAGCTTTTCGGATTTCGGGATTTCGACAAAGGGTTGTCTACCTGTACTCTACAATATTATCCTTAGTAATAGATTCTAAAATCTTATCAAAGACAGAGGTCAGGCTAACTGGCCTATAGTTTCTTGCCTTCCACCTCCCTTCCTTATTTGATGAGGTGTTACATTTGCCATTCTCCAGTCCTCTGGCACCCTCCCCGACTCCAGTGATTCCTGAAAGATCACCCCCAATGACTCCATAATTTTCTCATTTTTGCCTTCAGAAGGGCACAGTGGCTCAATAGTCACCACTGCTATCTCACAGCGCCAGGAACCCGGGTTCAATTCTAGCCTCGAGCAACTGTCTGTGAAGAGTTGCACCTTCTCTCTGTGTCTGTGTGGGTGCTCCCATTTCCTCCCATAAGGTGCAGAAGGGGTGAATTGGTCATGCTAAGTTGCCCATAGTGTTCAGGGATGTGTAGATTAAGTGCATTAGTCAGGGGTAAATGTAGAGTAATAGCATAGAGGAATGGTTCTGAGTGGGTTACTCTTCGGAGGGCCAGTGTGGATTTGTTGGGCTGAAGAGCATGATTATGTACTCTAGGGATTTTAACTCAGGAGTGGAGTCCATCTGGTCCAGTAATTTATCCACATTCAGAACTTTCAGCTTCCCCAGTACCTCGTCCTTAGTAATGGCCACCCCCACACTCACCGCAAATTAGTTTCAGGAGCTTTGTCAGGACTCTGTGGAGTGGGATATCCATTCAGTGGTGAAAAATACCAAGGACCTGTATAATGGAAGTAAGACTAAAATGACTGAATGGATAAAAAAACACAGCTTAAAGCATTCTGACAGAAATGCACAAATATGAATAAGTTTACAAAGAGCTGAATAAAGTTTCAATTTTTAATGTTTATTGAGCGGTGGAATTTAATTGTTAATATTCCAAACCACTCTCTGCAAATGATAGGAATGATTTAATTTCCCTCGAGAGCGATGCTTCTTTTACTTCATACAAATTCTGATTGGATTTCTGATATGTAGATTGTCACCTGTATAAATATGGGGGTTTTCATTCAAATTCCTGCAAAGACCCTCTCACAAGCCATCATTGAATTAATTGCATTTACAATTGATTCAGAAAAGGCCTCAGATTGAAATCTATGTCATTTTGTTCTCCCTTTTCCAAACAGGAATGGTTTTTCCCAATCTACTCCCCCCTCCTCGCAGACGTGGAACATTCCAATCATTTTATATCTCAAAAGTCCTAAACCCTTCAATGATGTAGAGGAGCCAGTGTTGGACTGGGGTGGTCAAAGTTAGAAATCACTATCCAGTGCTCCAAATGCTAGTGCTTCCAAATAAACCTATTGGATTATAACCTGGTACTGAGTGATTTTTAATAAAATCTTTCAAGATGGTGCAGGTGGGAGCCCAGGGCTTGACCACTCCTGTCAGATTTCTTTTGCTTTTTAAAAATTTCTACCTTTTCTTTTCTCTTTGTTTTCTTTTTATTTAAAGCCTACAGAGCAGTGGGTGAAGGAGGAGGTCTCCAGCGGCAATCAGGATAAGACGGACACGGAGCCTGGAGTCTCCCAGCGAGCAATGAGCAGGCTGAATCCCCTGGCCTGCACTTATAGGCTGAGCCGAGGCTTTGGGTCCACAGCAAGGCCCATGTGCCTGAAAGTGGTCTGAGCCCGGCCTGGTCGCCCTGTCCCGGCATGGAGGTCTTCTTCATCTTCGGGGACCGGGTTTTCTTGTGGCCTGATAGATAGTGTCATCCAGTTGTGGCGGTCTCAGTCTGGAATGGTGGTCTTCTTCAGCAGAGGCCTCTGGCCCAATATCCCAGCAGCCTGGCTTGGCGGTCTCATCCTTGCTGCATCTTCAGGGTATTCCATATTGCCTTAATCAGCCGTCTCTGAGCCCAGGAGCCTGTAGCTGAACTCTGTTGAACTTTGTCTAAATTAAATCTTTTAAAATTATTAAGCAAGATTGTTGTCATTGATGTAAGTGCCATGATGGGGCAACCCATAAAACTTTTCACTGTATTTTTCTTGTAAAAGTACACATGACAATAAATTTCTATTCTAAGTAGAGGGCTTCATATGGGTTTCTCGCCCTTGTCTTGCATATACTGCACTCTTCATGCAATTCTGGTTTCCCTCCAATCGGAAAGATGTTGTGAAACTTGAAAGGGTTCAGAAAAGATTTACAAAGATGTTGCCAGGGTTAGAGGATTTGAGCTATAGGGAGAGGCTGGGGCTGTTTTCCTTGGAGCATCGGAGGCTGAGAGGTGACCTTATAGAGGTTTATAACATCATGAGGGACATGGATAGGGTGAAGAGACAAGGTCTTTTCCCTTGGGTAGGGAAGTCCAGAACTAGAGGGCATAGGTTTAGACTGAGAGGGGAAAACTTTAAAAGGGACCTAAGGGGCAACATTTTCATGCAGAGAGTGGTGCATGTATGGAATGAGCTGCCAGAGGATGTGGTGGAGGTTGGTACAATTACAACATTTAAAAAGCATTTGGATGGGTATATGAATAGGAAGTGTTTAGATGGATATGGGCCACGCGCTGGAAAATGGGACTAGATTAGTTTAGGATATCTTGTCGGCATGGACAAGTTAGATCAAAGTGTCTGTTTCTGTGCTGTACAACTCCATGACTCTACGACTCAAAATAGCAAGCAAATCCCATGAACAAAATTGTTTAATGAAATGGTTGGGGTACAATTTTATCTGACTCATTTATTCCAAATATTCTTTAAATAATAAAAACCTAGTAACAATGAATGTCCAAAATAAATAGTATTGAGGTCCCCAGTAGTTAAGTACCATCAACAACCTAAAATGTCAAATGAAATGTTTCGTTTAGTGATGACAAAGGTGTCATCCACGTAGCGGACCCAGAGTTTGGGTTGGATCCATCAATAATACCCTTACTGGCATAAAATTCACTAAAGAGGAGGAAAACAACAACAAACTGCCATTCCTAGATGTCACAGTAGAGCGAACAGCCAATGGGGAACTTCAAACCAGCAACTACAGAAAAACAACACGTACAGACCAAATATTGAACTACAGAAGCAATTATCCCAACATCCACAAACTAAATTGCATCAGAACATTATTTCAATGAACCACCACACACTGCAGCACAGAGGAACTACGCAGAGCAGAGGAAAATCACCTGTACCGTGTATTCAAAAAGAATAGGTACCCAATGAACACAGTCTACCGATTTCTCAGCAACAAACCCAAACAAGCAGACAAAACACATCCAGAAACCCTAGCCACTCTCCCCTACAGTCAAAGACATCTTGGAAATGACTGCCAGACTACTCAGACTCCTTGGCATCATGGTATCCCATAATCCCACCAATGCGTTAAAACAGCAGCTAATGAAAGACCCTATACAGAGAATGAGCAAAACTAATGTCATTTCCAAAATACCGTGCAAGAACTGTAACAAACACTACATTGGACAAACAGATAGAAAACTAACCACCAAGATACATGAATACCAACTAGCCACACAAAGCCATGACCTACTCTAACTAGTATTCTCTCATATGGATGAGGAAGGACACCACTTCGACTGGGACAACGCATCCATTTTTGGATAAGCCAAACAAAGACATGCACGAGAATTCCTAGAAGCATGGCATTCCAACCAGAACTCTATCAACAAACACATCGAGTTAGACCCCATCTACCACCCCCTGAGAAAAGGAACAGGAAGTGACTTCATCACAGGAAATAACATCAACACAGGAAATTACATTGCCAACCCAAAGAAACCCAAACATGTAAATAGAAAGCAGGAGGTCCACTGAAGATGTTGCCTAGTAAGATAATGAAACGTCTGAAAATGAACCTTTCAGCACAGCAGGCAAGCCTACATCCAAAAAAAGATATTGCTCGAAAAACCCAGTGGGTTTGGCAACATCTGTGGAGAGAAAGCAGAGTTGACATTTCAGGTCCAGTGACCCTTCTTCAGAACAGAACTTTTTTTTTGTTTTAGATGGAGTTTAAACACAGAGTGCCATTTCTTTTTCAGTCAATTGTTGTAATGGAGGAAAAGGAGCTGCCAATTTGTGTACAGCAAGACTCCACAAACAGCAACGGATAACCTGATTTCTTGATGGTGGTTATCATTGGTGAGTACACTGCCCTGCTCTTCTTGGCAGTAGTTTCAAGGGATCTTTATAACCACCTGGGTGTAGGCCAAGGCTTGGATTAACATGTTCAAGACTGTAGTTCCATGATGCCATTTGATGGCATGGTGCCACCCTCATTCCACCCTCTCTCGGAAGCAGGTATTCCCTTCCTAGATTTCAGCTGGCAACCTATCATACATTGGCACAGTCAGAAATGGAGAGGTTTCTTTCATTCTTCCTCACTAGCATAATGCATTATAATGGTTTCAATTGATTGACAAGAACTCACATTGAAATCGTCTTCTTCTAACACCCTAACAAAGTCATTGTGCAGTGTGTGCCATATGATATGTTTCAGTGGCTGTAATGTTGCTGCTCTGCTGTTCTTGGGGCCTTGAAAGAACAGAAACGAGCTGAACTCATCTCTGCATACCTCGACACGGTCCTGTCCCCCTTAGTCCAAGAACCCCCCACCTACGTTCGGGACACCACCCACACCCTCCACCTCCTCCATGATTTTCGCTTCCCCAATCCCCAACGCCTTATCTTCATCATGGACATCCAGTCCCTGTACACCTCCATCCCCCATCACGAAGGACTCAAAGCCCTCCGCTTCTTCCTTTCCCGCCGCACCAACCAGTACCCTTCCACTGACACCCTCCTTCGACTGACTGAACTGGTCCTCACTCTGAACAACTTCTCTTTCCAATCCTCCTACTTCATCCAAACCAAAGGAGTAGCCATGGGCACCCGCATGGGCCCCAGCTATGCCTGCCTCTTTGTAGGATATGTGGAACAGTCCATCTTCCGCAGCTACACTGGCACCACCCCCCACCTTTTCCGCCACTACATTGATGACTGTATCGGCGCTGCCTCGTGCTCCCACGAGGAGGTTGAACAGTTCATCCACTTTACCAACACCTTCCACCCCGACCTCAAATTTACCTGGACCGTCTCAGACTCCTCCCTCCCCTTCCTAGACCTTTCTATTTCTATCTCGGGCGACAGAATCAACACGGACATTTACTATAAAGTGACCGACTCATACAGCTACCTAGATTACACCTCCTCCCACCCTGCCCCCTGTAAAAATGTCATCCCATATTCCCAATTCCTTCATCTCCGCCACATCTGCTCGCAGGACGACCAGTTCCAATACCGTACAACCCAGATGGCCTCCTTCTTCAAAGATTGCAATTTCCCCCCAGACGTGATCGACGATGCCCTCCCCTGCATGTCCTCCACTTCCTTGCCCTTGAGCCCCGCCCCTCCAATTGCCACCAGGACAGAACCCCACTGGTCCTCACCTAACATCCCACCAACCTCCATATACAGCGTCATTTCTGCCACTTCGAAACTGACCCCACCACCAGAGATATATTTCCCTCCCCTCCCCTATCAGCGTTCCGAAAAGACCACTCCTTCAGTGACTCTCTCGTCAGGTCTCCACCCCCCACCAACCCAACCTCCACTCCAGGCACCTTCCCCTGCAACCGCAAGAAGTTCAAGACTTGTGCCCACACCTCCCTCCTTACTTCCCTCCAAGGCCCCATGGGATTCTTCCATATCCACCACAAATTCAACTGCACCTCCACACACATCATTTACTGCATCTGCTGCACCCGATGTGGCCTCCTCTATATTGGGGAGACAGGCCGCCTACTTGCGGAACACCTCTGGGTGTTTCAGAGAACACATCTGGAACACCCGGACCAACCAACCCAACCACCCCGTGGCTCCCCCTCCCACTCCACCAAGGACATGCAGGTCCTTGGGCTCCTCCATCGCCAGACCATAGCAACACAACGGCTGGAGGAAGAGCACCTCATCTTCCGCCTAGGAACCCTCCAACCACAAGGGATGAACTCAGATTTCTCCAGTTTCCTTGTTTCCCCTCCCCCCACCTTGTCTCAGTCAAATCCCTCAAACTCAGCACCGCCCTCCTAACCTGCAATCTTCTTCCTGACCTCACCGCCTCCACCCCCACTCCGGCTTATCGCCCTCACCTTGACCTCCTTCCACCTATCGCATTTCCGACACCACTTCCCCAAGTCCTTCCTCCCTACCTTTTATCTTAGCCTGCTAGACACACTTTCCTCATTCCTGAAGAAGGGCTCATGCCCGAAACGTTGAATCTCCTGTTCCTTGGGTGCTGCCTGACCTGCTGCGCTTTTCCAGCAACACATTTTCAGCTCTGATCTCCAGTATCTGCAGTCCTCACTTTCGCCTTGAAATAACAGAAAGGACCTCTTTCCTGTGCAATTCTGCCTCAGGGTGTACCTGCCCGAAATGCCCATCAGATGTCTAGGAGAAGCCCAATGGAAAACAGTGCACAACCTCAAACTGCCTGGCACCGTGGATTTGCAGCTTACAGTGACACATTGTGAGGAAGAGTCATCAAATTTACAAAGTGTGATGACACTAGTCTTGGCAAACTTGCAGAGATCTGTAAATGAACTGACTACAAAGTCAAAGATGGATGCAATGATCTTTTTTGTCACTTCTTTGGGACTCCTGCTGGAAGGCCGGACTCGTGTGCGAATAGTGTAGCATTGACAATACGGACGTGATGGGCTGAAGGTCATTTTTTTGAACCACATGATTCTGTGATTCTAATATTCAACTCAGCTGGTCTGACATGGTTTTGAAAAGCTGCTCTCTCACCACTAATAAGTGCCACACTGGTTAACATCTCCTGGAGCAGGTCCTTCATAGCTGCACTTTGAAACATTTCCAACTACCACCATGACCTCACTGCATTGGTGGCCAGCTTTTAAGGAAGCAAGCAGCCTTTCCTCTCATTAACCACACTAACTCTAACATGATATACAAGGATAGTTGTGCTGTCTCCCCAGTGTTAGGGCCATCATAGAAAGGTTGATTGAGATTCCTGTGTGGGAGAGTGCATAGCCAGATGTTTCAGTCCATGTTGGAGCCATTGACATAGGTAGGAAGAGGGAAGACTACTCCCAGTGCCAAGTGCAAATAGGCACAAAAGTAGGGAAGATCAGACAAATGAATGCATGGCTGGAAGGATGGTGCAAGGCCAAGGGCCTTAGCTTCCTGAAACACTAAGAGAGGCTTTAATAGAGATGGCACTGTAAAAACTGTGTGGGTTCCACGTGAATAGAAATGTTAATTGAGTTGCTTTCAAGGTGTTTTGTCAGTGGTGGTGGATTTTAACCAACTCAACTGGGCTGTAGGACCCAGGAGAGAAGATTAGAGATGATATCCTGGTGGTATTATTGCGAGATTAATCTGGAGACCCAGCTAATATGCTGGAAACTTTGGTTCGAATCCCATAATAGCAGATAGTGGAATCAGAATCCAACAAAAAAACCTGAGATTACGAGTCTATTGGTGACCTGAAACCAATGCCAATGATCAGGGGTAAACCCATCTGGGTCACTAATGTCCTTTCATGAAAGAAACTTCACATCCTTACCTGCACTTGCCTACATGTAATCTAGACCTACAGCAATGTGTTGACTCTTAAATGCCCTCTGGGCAATTAGGGATTGGCAATAAATGCTGGTCTAACCAACAATACCCATACTCCATGAACAAATAAATAAAACCCATTGTGGATAAAATACTGGGAGAGGCAAATAGTGCCAGAACAGAAGTATAAATTAGAGTTTCATCTAAATGAATATACGGAGTGTAGTTAATAAGATTGAGGAGTCACAGGCACAGATAGCCACATGGGTTTGTAATGTTGTGGTGAACAGGCAGGAGGACGAGTGGGGATTTTGGTTAAGTCGAACATTGCAGTGGTGTAGAAAGAGGACTTTCCAGTGGGTTCAATGTCAGAATTGATTTGGCTAGAGCTAAGAAACTTCAAGGGTGAAATTACGCTGCATAATATAATCTATAAACCATTCACATGTGTGAACGATAGAGAGGAACAAATCGGCAAGGTAGTTACAGAGAGGTGAAAGTGAGGACTGCAGATGCTGGAGATCAGAGCTGAAAATGTGTTGCTGGAAAAGTGCAGCAGATCAGGCTGCATCCAAGGAGCAGGAGAATCGACGTTTCGGGCATGAGCCCTTCTTCTCCATTCCTGAAGAAGAGCTCATGCCCGAAACGTCGATTCTCCTGCTGGTTGGATGCAGCCTGACCTGCTGCGCTTTTCCAGCAACACATTTTCAGTTACAGAAAGGTGCAAATCACATTGTGTGGTTATAATGGGGCAGTTTAGTTACCCAGATATACACTGGGATAGCCAATGGCTGTCAATTTTTCAAAATACGTGGAAGTTATGGTGGCCTTGTGGCAATTTCACTCAATGTAACCCTTGATCCCCTTCTTAATATTTTAACGATGCAAGTTTAAATCCCATTATTTTAGATCAAAGAGACTGGAAGGCCATTTGACCCATTATGGGTACACTGATGCTATTGCCTAAGCCTAGTCTTCGGCTTTTCCCCACATTCTTACACACCACTTCTATCCAAATCAGAGAATCATAAAATCGCTACAGTGCTGAAGGAGGCCAGTTGGCCCCTTGAATCAGCACCAGCCCTCCGAACAACATTCACCCAGCTACCCCCCCCCCCCCCCCATCCCTGTGACCCTGCATTTCCCATGGCTAACCCATCTAAAAAACACACATCCCTGAACCCTATGGGGAATTTAGCATGGCCAATTCCCCCTAATTTGCACAGCTTTGGACTGTGGGAGGAAACAGGAGCACCCAGAAGAAAACCACGCAGACGTAGGCAGAACATGCAAACTCCACACAGAGTCACCCGATGGTGGAATTGAACCCAGGTCCTTAGTTCGGTGAAGCAGCAATGCTAACACTGAGCCAAAAGGCTGCCCCAAGCCATCAACCCATGTGTTCTTGAATGGATAAGCTGTAGCTGACTTCACTACATTCCCACACGGTGCATTCCAGACCTTAAGTACTCGCAAACTTTGTTTGCGCATCACAACAAATCTTTGACCTTTCATTTTTCTTACCTTTAAGAACAGAATCAGCTTTTCCCCAACTACGTTGAGATGGCTTTAATTTCTCAGCTGGGCCATTTCAAAGTTTGTTCTTTATTTCTCGTGAACAGTCAGAGCAGAAGGATGTGAAGTATCTTTTTTTGAAAAGAACTAGCCCTATGGAATACACATACCTATTCTCTCCTCCGAAATTTAGACAAGCTGCTGTGAATTTTCACAGGTTCAGCCGAGCCGCGGTTCCTCACGTCTGGATGTCTGTGCCGGAGATGTTGTAACATCCAAAACAAATAACATGAGCCTGATTTCAGAGCAGGTCAAGTGCTACAGCAGGATGCAATTTAGAACAACATTGTGAATTGAAGAGATATTGCTTCCCCACTGTTGCAAATCAATGTGAAAAATGATTCATATTGTGAAAAGAAATCACTTACAAATTCCTTGCTTTTAAACTGGCTGGGCTAGTTATTTAAATTCCAATTAAACAGTGCACAATGACTGACAGTGGGGAATTACGAGACTCGAGCTTCTCACATCTCAATAAGAAGCTGTTGTATGGAAGGGCTTTCATGGACAACAGGAAGCTCTTTAGTGGACTTGCAATGTGTCATGGAAGGTATCAAGCTGTTTGCCCGTCAACATACCTTGCAATGATCAGAGCTGGATCCTGAATATTTTTAACTTCTTCTTCCCTAAGATGTGGGCGCAGTTGGCAAAGCCAGTTTTTGTTGGCTTTTGCTGATTACCTGCTGACTTGAATGGGTTGCTGGAGCGATATTCGCTGTGAGTCTGGAGTCACCTGTAAACCAGGCTGCCTATGGATTTCCTTCCCTCAAGGGCATTAGTGAACCAGGCAGGGATTTTTACAACAAATGAGTGTTATCATACTGAGATGATACAATGACTTTAAGAGATTATTTTGTTGTGGTATTTTTTTTTGTGAAGAGAGGTTCAGACAGTGCTGATGAATGAAAGGTCAATAAAGTAAAGAGCTTGGATTTTAAATGTTGAAACAATAGAAGCAGTATGATTGGGTGGAGACAGACTCCCTAAGAAATAAGGTTTCACTTTAGCTTTCAGTAAATGTTGGGGTTTTGAAGCTGATTGTGAGAGCTGTTATTCATTTCTCTGCTCTAGCTAAAGGCTGCAGCTCTCTTCCTGCTCCTAGAATTGCATATGAGACAGGTCAGGCAGCATCCAAGGAACAGGAGATTCGACGTTTCGGGCATAAGCCCTTCTTCAGGAATCTTCACTTTCCTGAAGAAGGGCTTATGCCTGAAACGTCGATTCTCCTGCTCCTTGGATGCTGCCTGACCTGCTGTGCTTTTCCAGCAACACATTTTCAGCTCTGATCTCCAGCATCTGCAGTCCTCACTTTCTCCTTGCAAATGAGACAACCCATTTTACTGAATTTGCCTTTACCAAGGGTGTGTTTATAGAACATTGGAACAGTTACTATTTAGTAGTTAAACAATATTACTTTGTTAAGTTTCCCAATAGAATTATTATTCCAATTCTTTTTTTTGTTTGTATTTTAACTATAAAGTAAAAATAATGTCTATTTTCCTTAAAATCGAAGAATGTAACCAATTGAATTACATCTGGAGCAACACACCATGCACTTGCCTGGAAAATTAATAGAAGTTAAGGTCCAGGCTAACTCCTTGATATATTTGAGGGTGTTTGGTCTGGTCCATATCAATACTGAGAATATTTGAACATAAGAAAGAAGAGCAAGAGTAGACCATTCAGCCCCTTGATCCTGTCCTGCCACTCAACAAAATTATGGCTGTTCTGCCCAAAACATTACTCTCTGATGTTCCCTTGACACCCTCCAGGTGTGACATTATATTGCTCGCCTCAGACCTGAGTGTAATCAAATTGGAAATTCCCATTGGTAACCCCACTGAAGGCAGTGATACCGCCGAGGGGGAGGAAAACAGCTAGACAAAGGCTCTTGGAAACTGAAATGCCAAAAAAAAGTACGACTCAGACTTGTTCAGTACATACAAGGTAGGCAGAGATCAAGGTGAGAGTCAAAAAGTATGGCACTGGAAAAAGCAAAACAGGTCAGGGCTGATGAAGGGCTTATGCCTGAAACGTCAACTCTCCTGCTCCTCGGATGCTGCCTGACCTGCTGTGCTTTCCCAGCACCACCCTTTTGCATTCTGCATCTCCAGCATCTGCAGTTCACGGTTTGTCCTCGAGATTATGGTGAGTAAACTCTATGAACTTCCTCCATTTTTGGGACAGAAAATGAGTGGAATTTTCAACATATAAGATGGAGGAGGTAATTCAGGAAAAAAAAACCTATAGGAACAAGAAAAAAAGAACAATAGTGTTCAAGCATTTTATGCTATCTTCAGCAATGCTAACAAACATACCTGCTGGAATGTCATTCCCACTGTTTGCATTGCCTGGATGAGTGCAGCTCCAACAACACTCAAGAAGCTTGGAACCATCCAGGATAAAGCAGCCTGCTTGATTGTCACCACATCCACAAGCATCCACACCCTCACCACTGATGTTCAGTACAGCAGTGTCTATTATCTACAACGTACACTGCAGAAATTCACCAAAGATCCTCAGACCAAACACACGACCACTTCCGTCTTGAAGGACAAGGGCAGCAGATATATGGGAACACCACTATGTGCAAGTCCCCCTTCAAGCTACTCACCATCCTGACTTGGAAATATATCAGTCTTTCTTTACTGTTGCTGAGTCAAAATCCTGGAATTCCATTCCTCATAGCTTTGTGGGTCAACCCACAGAAGGTGGACTGCAGTGGTTCAAGAAGGTAGCTTATCACCACCTCCTCAAGGGCAGGTAGGGATGGGCAATAAGTACTTGCGCAGCCAGTGATGCCCATATTCCACAGGTGAACCCTAGTCTCTGTGTGCTAGATAGCTGGTGGGCTTTGTGGATTGAGTTACATTGAACCGTGAAGAACACAACTGAAAACATCTGCGAGTCACATCTGGAGATAGAAGCAATAAAGTCTCTCTCTGATTGCTAAAAGCAGACCATGTCAGCAAAATCACAATGGAAAATACCTGAGCAAACTCCTGTCAGCGAATTGCGGACGACGAGTGCTCCCAGAATCACCCAGCTTAACATTCACAACATTTCGAAATCTACTCATCTAAGAATGAGTTATGTATTGTTTCACTTCAACTTTTACTTTCCGTCTCTGCTGTCATTTCTAGTCTGCATATCCGTCTGTCATGTTTCCTTTTCACATGTTTTCACAGCTCAAAAACGCAACTCCTTCTAGAACTCAAGGAGCTTTCACTTGTAAAAACAATATGCATGAGAGGGCTTCGATCTAAAACGGTGTGCAAATGAAGCAAGGATAATGTGAGCGAAAATCTTTGACATACACCAGGTAGTTAGGGTAGGAAATGCACTGCCATAAAACCTGGTGGAGTCAGGTTCAGTTAAGATGTTCAACTTATGGTTTTTTTTTGGATAGTAATGGAGCACAGGGTATGGGAAAACGGCAGGAGATTGGTACGAGATAATAGAGACAGACTAGATAATAGGTGCCTTCTGAAGATCTATATAAACCATATCCACGGATCCGTTCTTATTGCTTGAATTAATGACATACTCAAAAACACTATCAAGTTTGTTAATTATGTTTTGCATTTCATAAATTCTCAGTGACTCTGTCAAATCAAGCTATTAACTTTTGAATATTCAGTAATCAGATCCTTTACAGTAGATTCTCACGTTCTTTTCAAGATTGAAGTTCTCTCTCCTTCCCTTCTTGAGCAGTGAGGTTATATTTACAGACTTCTAATCTCCAGACACCATTGCAGACTCTACAGGGAGGTTGAAAATGAGCACAAATGCACTGACTATCTCTGTGGCCATCCCTTGCAACACTCTCAGGTGAAGGTGATTGGGTCTCAGGAAGTTGTCCTACTTCAGTCCCATGAATTTCTCCAATTCATTTCCTAACAACAATCTCTTTCAGCTCCATGCTATCCCTGAACCTTGGGATTTTAATCACTCCCTCGGGATTTGTTGAGTCTTCATTTGTGAATCTGAACACACAAAAAAAACTAAATGAGATTCTCTGTCAATAGCATGAGCAAATTTTCCCTGAGACAATTATAGAATCTTGACAGTGTGGAAGCATGCTATTCAGCCCAACAAGCCCATACCTATTTTCTGCAGACCATTCCACCCAATCCCTGTAACCCTGCATTTCCCATGGCTAATCCACCGTACTACATATCCCTGGACAATATGGCCAATCCACTTCACTTGCACACCTTTGCACACACAGACTTGGGGAGAATGTGCAAACTCCACACTGTTTCCCAAGGATGGAATGAACTCAGCTCCCTGATGCTGTGAGGAAGCAGTGCTAACTGAATAGGTGATAATGGAATAGTGTAGGTTATAGGAGCTTCAAATTGGTTTCACAGGTCTGCGCAACATCAAGGGTTGAAGGGCCTATAATGTAATGTTCTATGTTCTGTGTTCTATGAGCCACTGTGCTGCTTATAGGCCCCATTTTGTTTAGATGTACTTGCAGAGGTTGCATTGCCCCAATGTCAGTCACAGAGTCATGGAGTCGTGGAGATGTACAACACGGAAGCAGGCCCTTCAGTCCAACCTGTCCATGCCATCCAGATATCCAAAACTGATCTAGTCCCTCCTGCCAGCACCCTGCCCATATCCCTCCAAACCCTTCCTTTTTATATACCCATCCAGATGCATTATAAATGTTGCAATTGGACCAGCCTCCACAACTTCCTCTGGCAGCTCATTCCACAAATGCAGCATCCTCTGCGTGAAAATATCTGTCCCCTCTCATCCTAAACCTATACCCTCTAGACCTGGACTCCCCAACCCCAGGGAAAAGTCGTTGTCTATTTACCCTATCCATGCCCCTCATAATTTTGTAAACCTCTATAAGGTCACCCCTCAGCCTCCAAAACTCCAGGGAAAACAGTCCCAGCCTATTCAGCCTCTTCAGCCTCTTCCTATAGCTCAAATTCTCCAATCCTGGCAACATCCTTGTAAATCTTTTCTGAGCCCTTTCAAGTTTCACAACATCCTCCCAATAGGAAGACGACCAGAATTGCATGCAATATTCCAACAGTGGCCTAACCAATGTCCTGTACAGCTGCAACATGACCTCCCAACTCCTGTACTCAATACTCTGACCAATAAAAGAAAGCATACCAAACGTCTTCTTCACTATCCTATCTACCTGCGACTCCACTTTCAAAGAGCTATGAACCTGTACTCCAAGGTCTCTTTGTTCAGCAACACTCCCTAGGACCTTACCATTAAGTGTGTAAATTTATCTGAATTAAACTCCATCTGCCACTTCTGAGACCATTGGTCCATCTGATCAAGATCCCATTTTAATCTGAGGTAAACCTCTTCGCTGTCCACTACACCTCCAATTTTAGTGTCATCTGCAAGCTTACTAACCATACCTTTGTGCTTGCATCCAAATCATTTATGTAAATGACAAAAAAGTGGACCCAGCACCGATCCTTGTGGCACTCCACTGGTCACAGGCCTCCAGCCTGAAAAACATCCCTGCATCACCACCCTCTGTCTTCTACCTTTGAGCCAGTTCTGTATCCAAATGACTAGTTCTCACTGTATTCCACGAGATCTAACCTTGCCAATCAGTCTCCCATAGGCAACATTGTCGAATGCCTTACTGAAGTCCATATACATGACATCTACTGTTCTGCCCTCATCAACCCTCTTTTTTACTTCTTCAAAGAATTCAACCAAGTTTGTGAGACATGATTTCCCAGGTACAAAGCCATGTTGACTATCCCTAATCAGTCCTTGCCTTTCGAAATACATGTGCATTCTGTTCCTCAAGATTCCCTCCAACAACATTCCCCCCACTGACGTCAGGTTCACTAGTCTTTCCCACCCTTGGCCTTATCATACTTTCTTAAAGAGTGGCACCAATTTAGCCAACCTCCAGTCTTCTGGCACCTCACCTGTGACTATCGATGATACAAATATCTCAGCAAGGAGCCCAGCACTCATTTCCCTAGCTTCTCACAGAGTTCTAGTTTACGCCTGATCAGGTCCTGGGGAATTGTCCACTTTTATGCATTTCAAGACATCTGGCACTTTCTCCTCTGTAATCTGGACATTTTGCAAGGTGTCACCACCTATTTCCCTACAGTCTATATAGTCAATGTCTTTTTCCACAGTAAATACTGATGCAAAATACTCATTTAGTATCTCCCCCATTTCCTGCGGCTCCACACAAAGGCAGCCTTGCTGATCTTTGAGGGGTCTTTTCTCTCCCTCTTTACCCTTTTGTCCTTAATGCATTTGTAAAAACCCTGTGGATTCTCCTTAACTCTGTTTGCTAAAGCTATCTCATATTCCCGGTTTTCCCTCGTAAGTATGTTCCTTTATACTCTTCCAAGGATTCATTCAATCTAGCTTGTCTATTTCTGACATATGTTCCTTGTTTTTCATAACCAAAACCTCAATTTCTCTAGTTATCCAGCACTCCCTTTAGTTACCAGCCTTTCCTTTCACCCTGACAGGAATATACTTTCTCTGGATTCTTGTTATCACATTTCTGATGGCTTCCCATTTTCCAGCCGTCCCGTTACCTGCGAACATCTGCCCCCAATCAGCTTTCGAAAGTTCTTGTCTCATACGGTCAAAATTGGCCTTTCTCCAATTTAGAACTTCAGCTTTTAGGTCTGGTCTATATTTTTCCATCACTATTTTAAATCTAAATGAATTATGGTCGCTGGCCCCAAAGTGCTCCCCCACTGACACCTCAGTCACCTGCCCTGCCTTATTTCCCAAGAGTAGGTCCAGTTTTGCACCTTCTCCAGTGGGTACATCCACATATTGAATCAGAAGATTTTCTTGTACATACTTAACAAATTCCTCTCCATCTAAACCCTGAACACTATGGCAGTCCCAGTTGATGTTTGGAAAGTTTTCTCCAGATTCCTTATTTCCCCTCACCCCACCTTATCTCAGTCCCAACCCTCAGACTCAGCACCGCCTTCTTGACCTGCAATCTTCTTCCCGACCTCTCCGCCCCACCCCGTCTCTGGCCTATCACCCTCACCTTAACCTCCTTCCACCTTTTGCATTCACAACGCCCCTCCCCCAAGTCCCTCCTCCCTACCTTTAATCTTAGCCTGCTTGGCACACCTTCCTCATCCCTGAAGAAGGGCCTATGCCCGAAATGTTGATTCTCCTGCTCCTTGGATGCTGCCTGACCTGCTGCGCTTTTCCAGCAACACATTTTTCAGCTATGATCTCCAGCATCTGCAGTCCTCACTTTTTCCCTGCCTTGACTGTTTGATTCACTTCTTTTCCCAACTGCATCAGTCTCTGATTGATCTCTTTCTTCACTATCTCGCTGGGTCCCACCCTACCCCCCTTACTAGTTTAAATCCTAGCAGCTCTAGCAAGTCTCCCTGCCAGTATATTAGCCCCCTTCCAATTCGGGTGCAATCCACCCTTCTCGTATAGGCCACTTCCACACCAGAAGGGCTTCCAATGATCGAAAAATCCTTCTCTAATACACCAGTTCCTCAGCCACACATTCATCTGCTCTATGCTCCTATTCCTACCTTCACTAGCTTGTAGCACTAGGAGTAATCCAGACATTATTCATCTCGAGGGCATCCTTTTTAAATTTATGCCTAACTTTCCATATTCTCCCTTCAAAATCTCATCCTTTTCCCTTCCTATGTCATTGGTCCCAATGTGTATAATGACCTTTTGCTGGTCCCTTTACCCCTAAAGAATATTCTGCACCCTCTCTGAGACATCCTTGATCCTGACATAGGAAGGTAACACACCATTCTGATTTTTCACTAGTGGCCATAGGAACGTCTGTCTGTGCCTTGGACTAGAGAGTCTCCTATCACAATTGATCTCTTAGAACCCAATGTACCCCTCATTACATTAGAATCTGTCTTGATACCAGAAATTTAGCTGTTCGTGCTACGTTCCCCTGAGAATCCATCACTCCCTACATTTTCCAAAACAGCATACTTGTTTGAAATGGGGGATAGACACAGAAGACTCCTGCACGACTTGCCTGCCTCTCTTACCTTTCCTGGAGTTAACCCATCTATGTGACTATATCTGAGACTTTTTCCCCTTCCTATAGCTGCCATCCATCACACCCCCTTGATTTTGTAAATTCCTCATTGCCTTTAACTGTCACCCTAATGATCCATTTGTGCTGATAGGATTCGCAACCAATGGCACTTATTGTACATATAATCCTCAGTAACATGTAAGCTCTCACTAAACTCCCATATCCGACAGGAAGTGCATATCACTCTACTAAAGACTGTTTGTCCTCCTTTCAATCTACAGACCCAGAAAATAGCCCATCTTATTCCTCTACAAAACACTGCTCCAGGCTAAGTTAATACTTATGGCTTATATTTTTAAGTTTAATCAAGAGACATATCTCAATAAAACATATATCAAGAAAGAACCCACTCTACGCACTACTGCAGACTTACTGTAAGGAAGGCCACACTTAAAACTATTCATTTACCTATTTCTGAGCTGTGACCTCCCCCAAATTGGTTCCTCCAAGATCAGTTGTGAATTTCACTGTTTGTTAATTTTCCCAGATGCAATCCGATGTCCAGTGATACATGAGTTCAAACAGCAAAGGCAGTAATTGCGCAGGTACACTGCCGTGTCAGAGAGCAGTGTGGGTTTCTTTCTCTCTTTCTCTCTCTCTCTCTCTCTCTCTCTCTCTCTCTCTCTCTCCTGCACTGACCTGACTATGTGCTGCCTTTGTCTGTTCCTCTCCCTTTTAAAAGTGCTGTGGTTTTGACTTTTCTCGAAAGTTCCAAAACAATGCAAAAGCATTTAACACAGTAATTGCTGCTCCTGGAATTTGAGGAAATTACCTCCAACACCTAAAATACCTCAAAAAGGAGTAGCTGATACAGCCAGAAATTTTTCCTGTCCTCCATCTTGGATTACCCAGCATCCTGGGGACCTAATGCCTCAGAAGTCTTCCACCCTCCACCTGTAACGTTTTTACCAGACACATGTTCATTCAGCCAGTCTTGCTATTTCTATATTCACAAGCATGTGGCACTGGAATCAATGCTGAGACTGATGCCCTACGCAATTCTGTTTTAGAATCACTTGTCTAGACCCCTAATTCTAAATTCAGAATCTCGTCCCTCTTTTACCCCATTTCGATGGTTCCAATGTGGACCACAACCTTGAGCTCTTTACCCTCCCCTAAAGAATATCCAGATACCACTCTGTGACATCCTTGGTCCTGTTAACAAGGGGGAGCACCCCACTGTAATCTCATCATTGGGCACAGAAATACCTGTTTGTTACCCCAAAGCTGGAAGTACCAATCATTATTCACTTTCCACTCTTCTCTCCCTCCACATGTGCAGCTGAGCCACTTGTAAGAGGTATAATAGACTTTAGGGGACTGCTGCACTATTGTGAACTACAAAACGATCATCCATTCCCTTCCTGCTTTCCAGCTCTTCATCTAATGTGTGACAACTTTAGGTTTTTAATGTAGCTCCTGACTTTGTGGATACCTGACAGTGACTCCAGCAGCTAATCAAGTTCCAGACCCTTGCTGGAGTCCTTTCCCATACTTATGAACCTCTTTGGCAAATAAAGCGTTCACCGTTCTCAACTGACACAGGACAAGTATTCCACACAGCCAAGCTGCTCTGCCATAATATACGACTTCTTTTAGACTATATATTTTAAGCTAGAGTTGAGAAAGCAATTACTCACCAAACAGTTTGAAACTCTGCTGTGAGGTTTGTACTCGTCTTGCACAAGATGAATAATTAATATACTCATATGTTCAAGCGATGTCCCGCAGGGTTCAGTGTTGGGGCCGCAGCTGTTCACGTTATATATTAATGATCTGGATGAAGGGACTGGGGGCATTCTAGTGAAGTTTGCCGATGATACGAAGTTAGGTGGACAGGCAGGTAGTACTGAGGAAGTGGGGAGGCTGTAGAAGGATCTAGACAGACAGTTTGGGAGAGTGGTCCAGGAAATGGCTGATGGAATTCAACGTGAGCAAATGTGAGGTCTTGCACTTTGGAAAAAAGAATACAAGCATGGACTACTTTCTAAATGGCGAGAAAATTCATAAAACCAAAGTACAAAGGGATCTGGGAGTGCTAGAGGTAAACATGCAGGTTGAGTCCGTGATTAAGAAAACAAATGCAATGTTGTCATTTATCTCAAGAGGGTTGGAATATAAAAGCACCATTGTGCTACTGAGACTTTATAAAGCTCTGGTTAGGCCCCATTTGGAGTACTGTGTCCAGTTTTGGTCCCCACACCTCAGGAAGGACATACTGGCACTGGAACATGTCCAGTGGAGATTCACCCGGATGATCCCTGGAATGGTAGATGTAACATACGAGGGATGGCTGAGGATCCTGGGATTGTATTCATTGGAGTTTAGAAGATTAAGGGGAGATCTAATAGAAACTTTCAAGATAATACATGACTTGGAAAGGGTGGATGCTGGGAAACTGTTTCCGTTAGGCGAGGAGACTAGGACCCATGGACACAGCCTTAGAATTAGAGGGGGTAATTTCAGAACAGAAATGAGGAGACATTTCTTCAGCCAGAGAGTGGTGGGCCTGTGGAATTCATTGCCGCAGAGTGCAGTGGAGGCCGGGACACTAAATGTCTTCAAGGCAGAGATTGATAAATTCTTGATGTCACAAGGAATTAAGAGCTACCGGGAGAATGCAGGTAAGTGGAGTTGAAATGCCCTTCAGCCATGATTGAATGGCGGTGTGCACTCGATGGGCCGAATGGCCTTACTTCCACTCCTATGTCTTATGGTCTTATGGTCTTTAGCTGGGTTGGCAAAGAGATACTTCAATATTTCAATTGGGTGGCACAGTGGCACACTGCTGCTTCACAGCGCCAGAGACCCAGGTTCAATTCCCATCTCAGGTGACTCTCTGTGTGGAATTTGCACATTCTCCCCGTGTCTACATGGGTTTCCTCCCACAATCCAAAAATGTGCAGATTAGGTGAATTGGCCATGCTAAATTGCCTGTAGTATTAGGTGTAGGGGAATGGATCTGGGTGGGTTGCGCTTCGGCAGGTCGGTGTGGACTTGCTTGGCCGAAGGGCCTGTTTCCACACTGTGTGATCTAATGTAATTTCCCAATGGAAATCTGGAGCACCATCAGCTAAGTTATTTCTGCAGAAAAAACAGCCCTCCTGTTCTCATTATTATACCTTTATGGTTTTAATGATTTAATGTTGTTTTTCACAACCTTCTACCTGCAAATCCAGCAATATGGAGTCATAATTACAGTAATTCATTGACAATAACTCATTACAGATATTCACTCCAGTACTAATGAGCTTCTCTTTCTTGAACTGATTTCAAATCATGCTGATCGGAATTTAATAGAGGGTATGGGAACAGGAGCATAAGTACAAACAATCATGTCTCCATTGATAACTGGCACTTACCTGTTCTAAAGGGATGATTACAGATTCACAATGATCTGTACTTGATCAAATGTTAACCACAGTTCCTATGACATCACATTAAGCCAGGAGACGTTGTATTACCTTGTATAATGTTGTACATGGGAAGGGAAAAGCCGAATGATGTTATTGATGCGCTGTTAAATAAGAGATTCAGGTCCCAAACTCTCTTAAAGGTACAATACACACATTCAAGGTCGGAGACAGTTACAGAGAGTGGTGAACTCAGCCCGGACAAACACAAAAGGCCAACCTCCCATTTATAGAATCAATCTACTAGGCCTGGTGTCAAGGAAAGGCCGCCAGCATTCTCAAAGATCCATCCCACCCTGGCAATGTTTTTCTACAACCTCTACTATCGGGGAGAAGGAACAGAAGCCTGAACACACACACACACACACACACACACACACACACACACACACACCTGCCGGTTTCAAAACAGTTTTAATCCTCCAGTTGTTAGAATACTGAATGGACTCATAAACTCTTAACATTCGCCTGTACCTGTGTTTTTGTTTTTGCCGCTGTTTACCTATTATTTACTTATCTATGCTACTTAACTCTGCGATCTGCCCTGCATTGCTCACAAGACAAAGCTTTTCACTGTGCCTCGGTACATGGGACAATAAATTCAATTCAATTCAATTCAATTTCATTACAGAGTGTACAGGGGAACAGAGCTCAGGAGGGTGAGTTTGCAGGGCACGTGGCGCGGGAGAGTGTATGTAATAAAGCAATTGCGTGGTGGAACAGGGTGCGGAGAGCAAGTGTGCAAGAAAGTGTGTGTGCAGGAGAGCGAGAATGCAAGAGAGTGAGTGTGTAGGGGAATAGGGCACAGGAGAGCAAGTGTGCAAGACAGTGAGTGAACAGGAAAATGAGACACAGAGAGTGAATGATATCAAATAGAATAAACAAATGTACAGTATCACAAAAACTAGTGGCAAATCTAAAAGTTGGAAAAGTTTTTAAAAAGCAACAAATGTTGAAAGAAAGAGAGAAAATAAACTTTGTATACAAGTTAATGGCTTTCATGGCTTTTGAGGGTAAAGTGTGGGTATCCACAAGGTGCTGTGACCAACAGTAACAGCAGAATTATCCCAGCCTCCAGGCTGACATCCCCCCTCTTTGTCAGTACCATCAACATAATGGGAAGAGTCTGGTTGAATACCACTATAAATACCGGAAGAAACATCAAAGCAGCGCTTCACAGGAGGCTCCAATAGCACCGATGATGTTCCCTAGCCAGGGAACGAAAAGTTTGCAGCAAAAACTTCCAGCTCGGCGAACAGAACCACAATAATGGGAAGAGGCATCTCATCTCGAAATGTTAGCTTGCTCTCTCTCCATGGATGCTGTCTGACCTACTGTGATCTCTAGCATTTGTTGTTTTTAGTAGATTCCAGAGTCTGTAATAACGTGTTCTTCGTTAATGGGTCAATCCTAGTTCAATGTGGAGTGCTGGAGGGTATAGCAGGAGCAGCTTCAAGGCATACCTGCAAATGAGGTGTCAACTTGTTGAAGCTGCTAGGCAGGACTACTTACCTATTACCAAACACAAGGAAGTTCCACAAATATCCCTATTCTTATGGGTGGCACAGTGGCTCAGTGGTTAGCACTGTTACCTCACAGTGTCAGGGACTCGGGTTCAATTCCAGTCTCGGGTGACTGTCTGTGTGGAGTTTGCACATTCTCCCAGTGTCTGCAGGGGTTTCCTCTGGGTGCTCTAGTTTCCTCCCACAGTCACAAAGATGTGTAGGTCAGGTGAATTGGCCATGCTAAATTGTTCATTGTGTTAGGTACATTAGTTAGAGGTAAATGTAGGGAATGGGTCTGGGTGGGTTACTGTTTGGAGGGTCAGTGTGGACTTGTTGGGCTGAAAGGCCTGTTTCCATACTATAGGGAATGTAATGATAGAAGAGCCCAGAACACCAGCGCAAAAGATAAGGCTGAAACATTTGCAACAATCATCAAGCCAGAAGTACCAAATGGCTGATCCATCGCAGTCCCCAGCATTACAGATACTGATCTCCAGCCAAATCATAGAATATGGAACATAGAGAAGTACAGCACAGAACACGATGTTGTGCTGAGGATTAATCCTAATGTAAAATAAAGCAACAACCTATGCACCCCTCAATTCACTGCTATCCATGTGTATGTCCAGCAGTGGCTTAAATGTCTCTAATGACTCTGCTTCCACCATCACAGCTGGCAACGTATTCCATGCATTCACAACTCTCTGCTTAAAGAATCTACCTCTGACGTCCCCTTTATACCTTCCTCCAATTTCTTAAAACTATGACCCCTCGTGACAGTCAATCCTGCCATGGGGAGAAGTCTCTGGCTCTGACTCTATCCATGCCAATCATTATCTTGCATAACTCAATCAGGTCACCTCTCTTTCTCCTTCTCTCCAGAGAGAAGAGTCTGAGCTTATTCAATCTCTCTTCATAAGACAAGCCCTCCAGTCCAGGCAGCATCCTGGTAAACCTTCTTTGCACCCTCTCCAAAGCCTCTGTATCTTTCCTATAGTAGGGCGACCAGAACTGGACGCAATATTCCAAGTGTGATCTCACCAGGGACTTGTAGAGCTGCAGCAAAACCTCGCGGCTCTTAACCACAATTCCCCTGTTAATGAAAGCCAAAACACCAAACGCTTTCTTAACAACCCTATCCACTTGGGTGGCAATTTTGAGGGAAGTATGTACTTGAACACCAAATTCCCTCTGTTCCTCCACACTGCCAAGAATCCTGTGTTCAATCTTATACTCAGCATTTGAGTTCGGCCTTCCAAAATGCACCACTTCACATTTATCAAGGTTGAACTCCATCTGCCATTTCTCAGCCCAGCTCTGCATCCTGCCTATGTCATGCTGCAGCCTGCAATAATCCTCAATACTATCAACTATCATGTACAAATTTACTAACCCACCCCTCAACCTCCTCATCCAAGTCATTTGTAAAAACTACAAAGAGCAGAGGTCCAAGAACAGAGCCCTGTGGGACCCCACTCAGCACTGCCCTCCAGGCAGTATACTTTCCATCTACAACCACTCTCTGCCTTCTGTCAGCCAGCCAAATCTGAATCCAGATAGCCAAATCTCTCTGTATCCCATACTTCCTGACTTTATGAATGAGCCTACCATGGGAAACCCTATCAAATGCCTTGTTGAAATCCATATACACCACATCCACTGCTCGACCTTCATCGACATGTCTTGTCACCTCCTCAAAGAACTCAATAAGGTTTGTGAGGTATGACCTGCCCCTCACAAAGCCATGCTAACTGGCTTTAATCACTCTATGCTTTTCCAAATAGTCATAAATCCTATCCTTCAGAATTCATTCCAAAATCTTGCTGACCACAGTGATGAGATTGACTGGTCTGAAATTGCCAGGAGTTTCCTTATTACCCTTTCTGAAAAGAGAAATAATGTTCACCTCCTTCCAATCCTCTGGTATGACTCCCGTGGAGAATGAGGAAGCAACGATCTTCACCAACAGCTTAGCAACCCCTTTCTCACTTCCTGGAGCAGCCTAGGATAAATCTGGTCTGGCCCTGGGGATTTATCAATCTTAATGTTTGCCAAAACTTCCAGCTCATCAACTTCATCAATCTTGATCTGGTCAGTAGACAAACTTTCCTCAACAACCTTCTTTTCTGTAGCTGTGATGCACTCTCTGATTAGCAATGCTACACCCCCTCCGCGTTTTCTACTCTCCCAACTCCTCAAAGTTTTCATTCACAACAAGGTTCCTTTCCTTAGTGAAAACTGAAGCAAACAACACATTTAGGGCTTCACCTATCTGCTTAGACTACACACACATGTTCCCTCTGCTATCCCTAGTCGGCACTACCCTCTCCCTGATCATTCTCTTATTCCTCACATATGAGTAAAATGTCTTTCGGTTCTCCCCAATCCTTCCTGCCAAGCCTTTTTCATGCCCCCTCCTGACTCTCCTCAGTCCATTTCTGAGCTCCTTTCTAGGAAGCCTGTAATCCTCTAAAGCTGTGCTAGATCCTCTCTTTCTCCACCCTACGTAAGCTGCCTTCTTCCTTTTGACGAGAAGCTCCTCTGTTCTCGTCATCCAAGGTTCCTTAATCTTACCCCTTTCTCAAATTTGTGCATCACTCGCAACAACTGCTCCTTAAACAGTCTCCACATGTCTGCTGTGCCCTTCCTGTGGAGCAATTGCTCCCAGTCAGTACTTCACAACTCCTGTCTGATAGCATCATAATTTCCTTTTCCCCAATTAAATATCTTCTCTCGATGACTGCTCCTTTCCCTCTCCGAGGCTATGGTAAATGTGAAGCAGTTGTGGTCACTGTCACCAAAGTGTTCTCCCACAGCGAGACCTGTCCTGGCTCATTGCCAAGCACCAAATCCAAAATGGCCTCTCCCCTCATCGGCCTGTCTACATACTGAATAAGGAAAACCTCCTGAACTTGACAAAAACGGCTCCAACCAAACCATCTGCACTAAGGAGGTTCCAGTCGATTTCAGGAAAGTTGAAAACACCCATAACAACAACCTTGCTATATCTGCATTTTTCCAAATCTGCCCGCCTATGAGATTTTCAATCTCTCCCCTGCTATTCAGTGGTCTGTAGAAAACCCCCAATGCGTTGGCTGTTCTCTTGCTGTTCCTAACTTCCGCCCATACTGACTCAGTAGACAAACATTCCTCAACAACCTTTGTTTCTGTAGCTGTGATGCACTCTCTGATTAGCAATGCTACACCCCCTCCTCGTTTTCCACCCTCCCTATTCTTTTTAAATGTTCTAAACCCTGGAACATCTAGTAACCATTCCTGCCCCTGTGAAACCCATGTCTCTGTTATGGCAACAACATCATCACCCCAAGTACTGACTCATGCTCTAAGTTCATCACTTTCATTTCTGACACTCCTTGCGTTAAAGCAGACACACTTTAATGATCCCTTTGTTTCATCGTGTGAGATACCTTCTCGATAGAGTGGTCCAGGAAATGGCTGATGGAATTTAACGTGAGCAAGTGCGAGGTCTTGCACTTTGGCAAAAAGAATAAAAGCATAGACTACTTTCTAAATGGTGAGAAAATTAATAAAGCCAAAGTACAAAGGGATCTGGGAGTGCTAGTTGAGGATTCTCTAAAGGTAAACATGCAGGTTGAGTCCGTGATTAAGAAAGCGAATGCAATGTTGTCATTTATCTCAAGAGGTTTGGAATATAAGAGCAGAGATGTGCTACTGAGACTTTATAAAACTCTGCTAAGGCCCTATTTAGAGTACTGTGTCCAGTTTTGGTCCCCACACCTCAGGAAGGACATACTGGCACTGGAAGGTGTCCAGTGGAGATTCACACGGATGATCCCTGGAATGGTTGGTCTAACATATGAGGAAAGGCTGAGGATCCTGGGATTGTATTCATTGGAGTTTAGAAGATTAAGGGGAGACTTAATAGAGACGTACAAGATAATACATGACTTGGAAAGGGTGGACGCTAGGAAACTGTTTCCGTTAGGCGAGGAGACTAGGACCCGTGGACACAGCCTTAGAATTAGAGGGGGTCAATTCAGAACAGAAATGCGGAGACATTTCTTCAGCCAGAGGGTGGTGGGCCTGTGGAATTCATTGCCGCAGAGTGCAGTGGAGGCCGGGACGCTAAATGTCTTCAAGGCAGAGATTGATAGATTCTTGTTGTCTCGAGGAATTAAGGGCTACGGGGAGAATGCTGGTAAGTGGAGTTGAAATGCCCTTCAGCCATGATTGAATGGCGGAGTGGACTCGATGGGCTGAATGGCCTTACTTCCACTCCTATGTCTTATGGTCTTATGGTCTTATGATAGATTCGCTACATCCTGTCACTGCCCCCCTCTCAGATATGTAGCTCTGATTCCCACCCGCCCCCCCCCCCTTGCCAAACTAGTTTAAACCCTCCCAAACCACACGAACAATTTGGTTCACTCCAACATGTTACCCAACACTCCAACATTCACTCCAAGCCAGGATACCATCTTGCAGCTGAATAAAAAATTGAAGGAATCAAGGGAGAAAGTTACATAGTAAAAGCAACAGCTTACACATATACATAAAGTAAGAAATAGAAACACGCAGTGAGCCACACCAGAAAATGAATGAGGAAAAACGTTGGAACAAGACAGTGAGTTACAAACAGAGAATGTGATTAATCCAAGATGTAGGACGGGAAAAATTTCTGGTTGTAACAGCTGCTCCTTTTTTGAGGTATTTTAGGTGGTGGAGGTGATTTCCTCAAATTCCAGGAGCAACAATTACTGGTTTATATGCTGTTGCATTGTTTTGGAATTTTGGAGAAAAAAAAGTCAAAACAACAGCAGTTTAAAAGGGAGAAGAGCAGACAAGGGAAGCACATGGTGAGGACAGTGCAGGAGAGAGAGAGAGAGAGAGAGAGAACCTGCACAGTTACTGCTTTTGCTGTTTTGAATTCACGTATCAGTGGACATCGGAGTGCGTCTGGGAAAATTAACACACAGTGAATTTCACAATTAATCTTGGAGGAACCGTTGGGTGAAGTTCACAGCACAGAATCAGATAAGCTAATCGTTGTTTTAAGTGTGGCCTACAGAGAATCTGCAGTAGTGAGTAGAGTGGGTTATTTTGTGATCAAATATTTTTGGAGATATGTCTCTTGATTAAACTTAAAATATAAGCCATATCTATTAATTTAACCTGGGGCAGTGTTTGTAGCGGAATAAGACAGTGTTAATTTTTGGGTCTGTAGATTTTGAAAGAGCAAAATGGCCTTTAATAGAGCAATATATACTTCTTGTCAGATATGGGATTTTAAAGAGAGTCAGAGGGAAATTGAGAAACAAACTTTTAAGAAGATCTCAGCTATCAGTAGGAAGAATAGGGTGGTTATGGTGGGGGATTTTAACTTTCCAAACATCAACTGGGACTGCCATAGTTAAGAGTTCAGATGGAGAGGAATTTGTTAAGTGCGTACAAGACAATTTTCTGATTCAACATGTGGATGTACCTACCAGAGAAGGAGCAATACTTGACCTAATCTTGGGAAATAAGGCAGGGCAGGTGACTGAGGTGTCAGTGGGGGAGCACTTTGGGGCCAGCGACCATAATTCATTTAAATTTAAAATAGTGATGGAAAACGATAGACCAGATCTAAAAGTTGAATTTCTAAATTGGAGAAAGGTCAATTCTGACGGTATTAGGCAAGAACTTTCAAAAGCTGATTGGAGGCAGATGTTCGCAGGTAAAGGGACAGCTGGAAAATTGGAAGCCTTCAGAAATGAGATAACGAGAGTCCAGAGAAAGTATATTGCTGTCAGGGTGAAAGGAAAGGCTGGTAGGTATAGGAAATACTGGATGACTGGAGAAATTGAGGGTTTAGTTCAGAAAAAGAAGGCAGTACATGTAAGGTATAGACAGGATAGATCGAGTGAATGCTTAGAAGAGTATAAAGGCAGTAGGAGTATACTTAAGAGGGAAATCAGGAGGGCAAAAAGGGGACATGAGATAGCTTTGGCAAATAGAGTTAAGGAGAATCCAAAGGGTTTTTGCAAATACATTAAGGACAAAAGGGTAACTAGGGAGAGAATAGGGCCCCTCAAAAATCAGCAAGGCAGCCTTTGTGTAGACTGCAGAAAATGGGGGAGATTCAAAATGAGTATTTTGCATCAGTATTTACTGTGGAAAAGGATATGGAAATTATAAACTGTAAGGAAATAGATGGTGACATCTTGCAAAATGTCCATATTACAGAGGAGGAAGTGCTTGAAACGCATAAGAGTGGATAAATCCCAAGGATCCTATCAAGTGTACCCTAGAACTCTGTGGGAAGCTAGAGAAGTGATTGCTAGGTCTCTTGCTGAGATATTTGTATCAGCGATAGTCACAATTGAGGTGCCGGAAGACTGGAGGTTGGCAAACGTGGTGCCACTGTTTAAGAAGTCCGGGAAGGAAAGGCCAGGGAATTACAGACCAGAGAGCCTGACCTCGGTGGTGGGCAAGTTGTTGGAGGGAATCCTGAGGGACAGGATGGATATGTATTTGGAAAGGCAAGGACTGATTAGAGACAGTCAACATGGCTTTGTGTGTGGAAAGTCATGTCTCACAAACTTCATTGAGTTTTTTGAGGAAGTTACAAAGAGGATTGATGGGGACAGAGTGGTAGATATGATCTGTATGGACTTCAGTAAGGCGTTCACATGGTGTTCCCCATGGGAGATTGATTAGCAAGGTTAGATCTCATGGAATTCATAGAGAACTAGCCATTTGGATACAGAACTGGATCAAAGGTAGAATACAGAGAGTGGTGGTGGAGGATTGTTTTTCAGACCGGAGGTCTGTGACCAGCGGGGTGCCACAAGGATCGGTGCTGGCTCCTTTACTTTTTGTCATTTACATAAATGATTTAGATGCGAGCATACGAGGTACAGTTAGTAAGTTTTGAAATTACACTAAAATTGGAGGTGTAGTGGACTGCGAAGAGGGTCTTTTTTAGATTACTTACAGGGTGGAAACAGGCCCTTCAGCCCAACAAGTCCACACCGACCCACCACCCACACATTTAACCCTTTACCTAAAACTATGGGTAATTTAGCATGAAGGGCTTATGCTCGAAACGTCGAATTCTCTATTCCTGAGATGCTGCCTAACCTGCTGTGCTTTGACCAGCAACACATTTGCAGCTGTGATCTCCAGCATCTGCAGACCTCATTTTTTACTCGTAATTTAGCATGGCCAATCCACCCAATCGGCACGTCTTTGGATTGTGGAAAGAAACCAGAGCATCCAGAGGAAATCTACATTGACACAGGGAGAATGCGCAAACTCCACACAGTCAGTCACCTGAATTGGGAACTGAACGCGTGTTTCTGGCGCTGTGAGGCAGCAGTGCTAACCACTGTGCCACCATGCTGCCCTGATTGCCTCAGATTACAACAGGATCTTGACCAGATGGGCCAATGGGCTGAGAAATGGCAGATGGAGTTTAATTCAGATAAGTGCGAGGTGCTGCATTTTGGGAAAGCAAATCTTAGCAGGACTAATACATTAATGGTAAGGTCCTGGGGAGTGTTGCTGAACAAAGAGACCTTGGAGTGCAGGTTCATAGCTCCTTGAAAGTGGAGTCACAGGTAGATAGGATATCCCTCCCCTCATCCCGAAATGGGAAATGTTTAGAATCTCACTCCCAGAGTTAGGGATATCTTCGAACAGATCCTCCTAGTTGCCTGCTCGTGAGATTAGAAACAGAACTGGACTGAAACATTGAGGCAAAAGCCTTCCTCAGGAGCATGAAGAAGAACATAAGGAGGACCCTGGGAAAAGCAGGGATTTATTCCCAGCATGCTCCAGTTAGGATCAAATTGTCCCTACTTCTGGTTCCTGCCATCTCACTGACCCTCACAAACTCCACTTCCCTCTCAAACCCTCTGTCTCACTGACCCTCACAAACTCCACTTCCCTCTCAAACCCTCTGTCTCACTGACCCTCACAGATTCCACTTCCCTCTCAAACCCTCTGTCTCACTCACCCTCATAAACTCTGCTTCCATCTTGAATTACCTTCTTGATGGTTCCTTCTCTGTTGCTGCTTCTCTCCCTGTGGTGACCTCACTCCTGTCATTCCATCCATTCCTCGTCTCTCCCACTTGTCCCCCATTTCAAAACAATTCCATCATCCATGATCTTATTGAATAGTGGCCAAATGGTCTCCATTTCGCGACTTTATTTGAACATGTCAAAGCTTTGTTGTTCATAATCAAAGCACTTATGGATTCATGATGTTCAATTACACTAACCCATACTCGTGTGAAACTGAAAGTACAATATTTCCAGCAAATAAAGGCCTTTCAAAGAATTCTATTTATACTGAATCAGCACAGGAAGGAAATGCTGGCCTGAGAAAGAATTTGGATACAGTCCCTCTGCAGCCTACATTACTGCAAAGACCAAGGGGGTTGACTGGACAAAAGATATAAACAAAAGACAAAAGACTAATGAACCAAATATATGCATTAGATATTGCCAGCAAAACTAACGTCATTTATAAAATACTCTGCAAGACAAATTTTAAAAACTCTACATTGAACAGCAAGCCAGAAACTTGCTACCAGGATACATGAACACCAACCAGCCACCAAAATACTACGACCCACTGTCATTAGTTTCCATACATACAGAGAAAGAAGGACACCACTTTGACTGGGACAACCCACACACCCTTGGACAAGCGAAACAAAAAACATGCATGAGAATTCCTTCAGGCCTGGCATTCTCACTCGAACTCCATCAATGAATGCATCAAATTAGACCCCATTTACTTCCTTTGAGAAAAGGAACTGAAAATGACATCACCCGCCTTAAGAAACCAAGACCTGTAAATAGAGAGGTGGGACATACCACCAGCACTTCACCAGAGACTCTCACTGATGATGTTACCTGGCATGCTGATGAAACATCCGTAAACAAACCTTCTACCTCTGCCAGTTAACTTACATCCATAGCATTGTAAATCTTTTCTGAACTTTTTCAGGTTTCACGGCATCCTTCCTCCAAAAAAGAGACCAGAATTGCACAAAATACTTCAAAAGTGGCCCAACTAATATCTTGTACAGCCGCAGCATGACCTCCTAATATAGAGATGTACAACATGGCAACAGACCCTTTGGCCCAACTCTTCCATGCCAACCAGATAGCCTTGACTAATCATGCCGACCAGACGTCCTAAATTAATTTATTCCCATTTGCCAGTACTTGACCCATAACTGTCTAAACCCATGTGTGAAATTACTGTGCCCCAATTATCACAAGAGTCATGACATGACATGACATGTAACATGACATTTCCCCTACCCAATCCTATTTCTGTAACACAACATTTCCCACAACATTAATCCACCTAACCTATATACCCATGGACACTAATGACAATTTAGCATGGTCAATCCACCCAATCGGCACCTCTTTGGATTGTGGAAAGAAACCAGAGCATCCAGAGGAAATCTACATAGACACAGGGAGAATATGCAAACTCCACACACAATCGCCTGAGGGTACAATCAAACCCGGGTCACTCATGCTGTGGGGGTAGTGAGAAATCTTACTGAGGGCACATGGATGGCATTTGTGACCCATCATTGTGTACGCTAGAATTATAGGCCTAAGCAGAGTCCATTCGGCCTCGGAGATTGTGGACAGTCTGACAGCAGGATTTTAACAGATTTGGTGGTGTTGAACAGGTTCCTTCAAATGTGTGATTACTGTGGTGGATATTTAATCGTGTAACCTACTCCAGGTAACTGGTAAACTTAAGCTACTGGTAACCATCTGAAATCTTGAACTTTAAGCAGCTTGTCCAGAGGATTCTATGTGCCAAGGAATTCCCCATTGGAATTTTCAGTTTCTCTGACAATTAACTACCACAGGTGTCAGCGGCCTGTGTTTTTGCAGAAGCAGCGGGAGGGGTGAGAGCGAGGAGCTGTTTGGGAGCTTTCAAGCTGCAC
Organism: Hemiscyllium ocellatum; assembly: GCF_020745735.1. NCBI lineage: Eukaryota > Metazoa > Chordata > Chondrichthyes > Orectolobiformes > Hemiscylliidae > Hemiscyllium > Hemiscyllium ocellatum. The sequence goes on from NC_083401.1 coordinate 20,268,482, forward strand.
TCTGGGAAGGCAGTGAGCGGATGTATTTGGACAATGGGATTGAGAGGGAATTTAGTAGAATGAGGGGGGATCTGAGAGAAATATATAAAATTCCAAAGGGAATAGATTAGGTCAAAGCAGGGGGATTTTTTCCAGTGTGTGTGTGTGTGTGTGTGTGTGTGTGGTGGGGGGGGGAGGGGCGGCTGAAATGAAAACTAGGGGCATAGTCTCGAAATAAGTGGGGAGCAGATTTCGGACTGAGTTGAGAAGGAACTTCTTCATCCAAAGGGTTGTGGATCTGTGGAATTCCCTGCCCAGTGAAGCAGTTGAGGCTACCTTTATTAATGCTTTTCAGGCAAAAATACTTGGAACATTGAAAGATTACTTTTGAACATGAAAGGAATTAAAAGATATAGTGAGCCGGTGGGGTAATTTGGAGCTGAGTCCATTGAAAGATCAGCCATGATGTTATTGAATGGTGGAGCAGGCTCGATGGGCCAGGTGGCCTACTCCTGCTCCTGTTTCTGATAATCTTCACACAGTGAAAATGGTTTATCATTCCCCATGCCGTCTTTCCCTGTTAATATTGTCCAAACATGGACAAAAGAGCTGAATTACAGTGGGTGGGGGTGGGGTGGTGAGAGTGACAGCCCTTGACATCAAGGCTGCATTTAACTGAGTGTGGCATCAAGGAGCCCTAGCAAAACTGGTATGAATGTGTAACGGGGAGAAAGCTCTCCACTGGTTGGAGTCATACGTGACACATCGGAAGATAGTTGTGTCTGTTGGAGGTCAGTCATCTCAGGTCCAGGACATCTCTGCAGGAGTTCCTCAGGATTGTGTCCTAGGCTCAACAGTTGCTTCATCAATGACTTTCCCTCCATCATGAGGTCAGAAAAGGGCATGTTTTCCAATGATTATGCAATGTTCAGCACCAACTGCCACTCTGCAGATGTTGAAGTGGTTCATGTTCAAATGCATCAAGATCTGGATCATACCCAGGCTTGGGCTGACGAGTGGCGTGTAACATTCACACCACATAAATGCCAGGCTATGACCATCACAAATAAGGGACAATCTAACCACTGCCCCTTGGCATTCAATGGTATTGCCATCACTGAATGCCAACATGAACATTCTGGATGGTTACCATTGACCAGGAACTTAACTAGATTTGAAACATGAATATAGTGGCTACAAGAACAGGCCAGGAGCTAGGAATACTGCGGTAAGTATCTCAACTCCTGACTCCTCAAAGCATGTCCACCATCTACAGTACCCAAGTCAGGGTACTCCCCACTTGTCTGGATGAATGCAGCTCCAATAACACTCAAGAAGCTTGATACCATCTTGGTCAATTGATTGATTGGCACTGTATCCACAAACATCCCCTCCCTCCACCACTGACGCTCAGTAGCAGCAGTGTGTACTACCCACAAGATGCCCTGCAGAAATTCACCAAAGATTCTCAGACAACACCTTCCAAACCCATGACAACTTCCATCTAGAAGGTCAAGGCCAGCACATACATGGGAACACCATGACTTTCAAGCTCTCCTCTAAGCCACTCACCATACTGTGCTGGAAATATATCGCCATTCCTTCACTGTCACTGGGTCAAAATCTTGGAATTCCCTCCCTAAGGGCATTGTGGGTCAACCCACAGCAGGTGGGCTGCAGCAGTTCAAGAATGCAGCTCCCCACTACCTTCTCCAGGGCAACTAGGGACTGGCAATAAATGCTGGCCTAGCCGGCGATGCCCACATCTCACAAACTGAATAAATAAAATCATTCTAAATAATGAGTGAATGCTTGTTGGTGTAGTGTCAGTGAGTGCGTTGTTCTGGATGGTGTAAAACTTCAACTACCACTTGCTGCTTTCTTTCAGAAAGCCAGTTTCTAATCCAAACTGTTAAATTACCCTCAATCCCATGCCTCTGCATTTTCTCCAACAGTCTACCATGTGGAACCTTATCAAAAGCTTTACAGAAGTCCATGTATAGCCCGTCAACTGCCCTACCCTCATCCACATGCTTAGTCACCGTCTCAAAAAACTCAACGAGGTTTGTAGCCACGATCTGCCCTTGACAAAACCAAGTTGACTATCTGAAATCAAATTGTTGCTTGCTAGATGATTATAAATCTTATCTCTTATAATCCTTTCCAAAACCTTTCCTACAACAGAAATAAGGATGTACGTTGGGTTCCAAGCGATCCATTGTGTTAGGGGACTCTCTAGTCCGAGGTACAGACAGAGGTTTCAGTGGCCAGCAGCAAAAAATCAGAATGGTGTGTTGTTTCCCTTGTGCCAGGATCAAGGATGTCTCAGAGAGGGTGCAGAATGTTCTCAAGGGGAGAGGGGTCATCACGAGATCATTGTACACATTGGAACCAATGACATTGGAAGGGAAAAGGTTGAGATTCCAAAGAGAGATTACAGAGATTTAGACAAGAATTTAAAAAGTTAATCATTCTCTGTTATACTTTAAGAAATCAAGTTGTTCATTTTTATTTTAAATAGTTCTTGGCCTTTTGAATTTTCACAGAGTACTGCACAATGTTACTGGTTTAAATTAAGCAGGCGAGTTTACCCCCTGTCATAACAGTTTGAGGGCTTAAGTCCGTGATTTGAACTGGTTGAATAGGTTTGGGGGTACAAAACTTCCCAGCAGATTTAATAATGCAGGTTAGTGTCTTAGATCTTTAAAATAAAATGTAGATGAGGTTGTAATATCTGGATTACTCTTGGTGCTATGAGCTAGTGAGAGCAGGAATAGGAGGATAGAGCAGATGAATGCATGGCTGAGGAGCTGGCGTATGGAAGAAGGATTCACATTTTTGGATCATTGGAATCTCTTTTGGGGTAGAAGTGACCTCTACAAGAAGGATGGATTGCACTTAAATTGGAAGGGGACTAATGTACTGGCAGGGAGCTTTGCTAGAACTGCTCGGGAGGATTTAAACTAGTAAGGTGTGGGGTGGGTGGGACCCAGGGAGATAGTGAGGAAAGAGATCAATCTGAGACGGGTACAGCTGAGATCAGAAGCGAGTCAAACAGTCAGGGCAGGCAGGGACAAGGTAGGACTAATAAATTAAACTGCATTTATTTCAATGCAAGGGGCCGAACAGGGAAGACAGATGAACTCAGGGCATGGTTAGGAACATGGGACTGGAATATCATAGCAATTATAGAAACATGGCTCAGGGATGGGCAGGACTGGCAGCTTAATGTTACAAGATACAACTGCTATAGGAAGGATAGAAAGGGAGGCAAGAGAGGAGGGGGAGTGGCATTTTTGTAAGGGATAGCATTACAGCTGTGCTGAGGGAGGATATTCCCAGAAATACATCCAGGGAAGTTATTTGGATGGATCTGAAGAATAAGAAAAGGATGATCATCTTATTGGGATTGTATTATAGACCCCCCAATAGTCAGAGGGAAATTGAGAAACAAACTTGTAAGAAAGATCTCAGTTATCTGTGAGAAGAATAGGGTGGTTATGGCAAGGGATTTTAACTTTCCAAACATAGATTGGGACTGCCATCATGTGAAGAGTTCAGATGGAGAGAAATTTGTTAAGTGCGTACAAGACAATTTTCTGATTCAATATGTGGCTGTACGTACCAGAGAAGGTGCAATACTTGACCTACTCTTGGGAAATAAGGCAGGGCAGGTGACTGAGATGTCAGTGGAGGAGCACTTTCGGGCCAGCGACCATAATTCATTTAAATTTAAAATAGTGATGGAAAACGATAGACCAGATCTAAAAGTTGAATTTCTAAATTGGAGAAAGGTCAATTTTGACGGTATTAGGCAAGAACTTTCAAAAGCTGATTGGGGGCAGATGTTCGCAGGTAAAGGGACGGCTGGAAAATTGGAAGCCTTCAGAAATGAGATAACAAGAGTCCAGAGAAAGTATATTGCTGTCAGGGTGAAAGGAAAGGCTGGTAGGTATAGGGAATACTGGATGACTAGAGAAATTGAGGGTTTAGTTCAGAAAAAGAAGGCAGTACATGTAAGGAATAGACAGGATAGATCGAGTGAATCCTTAGAAGAGTATAAAGGTAGTAGGAGTATACTTAAGAGGGAAATCAGGAGGGCAAAATGGGGACATGAGATAGCTTTGGCAAATAGAGTTAAGGAGAATCCAAAGGGTTTTTGCAAATACATTAAGGACAAAAGGGTAACTAGGGAGAGAATAATGCCCCTCAAAGATCAGCAAGGCAGCCTTTGTGTAGACTGCAGAAAATAGGGGAGATTCAAAATGAGTATTTTGCATCAGTATTTACTGTGGAAAAGGATATGGAAATTATAAACTGTAAGGAAATAGATGGTGACATCTTGCAAAATGTCCATATTACAGAGGAGGAAGTGCTTGAAACGCATAAGAGTGGATAAATCCCAAGGACCCTATCAAGTGTACCCTAGAACTCTGTGGGAAGCTAGAGAAGTGATTGCTAGGTCTCTTGCTGAGATATTTGTATCATCGATAGTCACAGTTGAGGTGCCGGAAGACTGGAGGTTGGCAAATGTGGTGCTACTGTTTAAGAAGGGCGGGAAGGACAAGCCAGGGAATTATAGACCGGTGAGCCTGACCTCAGTGGTGGGCAAGTTGTTGGAGGGAATCCTGAGGGACAGGATGGATATGTATTTGGAAAGGCAAGGACTGATTAGAGACAGTCAACATGGCTTTGTGTGTGGAAAGTCATGTCTCACAAACTTCATTGAGTTTTTTGAGGAAGTTACAAAGGGAATTGATGGGGACAGAGTGGTAGATATGATCTATATGGACTTCAGTAAGGCGTTCACATGGTGTTCCCCATGGGAGATTGATTAGCAAGGTTAGATCTCATGGAATTCAGAGAGAACTAGCCATTTGGATACAGAACTGGATCAAAGGTAGAATATAGAGAGTGGTGGTGGAGGGTTGTTTTTCAGACCGGAGGTCTGTGAACAGCGGGGTGCGACAAGGATCGGTGCTGGCTCCTTTACTTTTTGTCGTTTACATAAATGATTTAGATGCGAGCATAAGAGGTAGTTAGTAAGTTTTGAAATTACACCAAAATTGGAGGTGTAGTGGACTGCGAAGAGGGTTTTTTTTAGATTACTTACAGTGTGGAAACAGGCCCTTCAGCCCAACAAGTCCACACCGACCCGCCACCCACACATTTAACGCGGGTTTCTGGTGCTGTGAGGCAGCAGTGCTAACCACTGTGCCACCGTGCTGTCCAGATTACCTCAGATTACAACAGGATTTTGACCAGATGGGCCAATGGGCTGAGAAATGGCAGATGGAGTTTAATTCAGATAAGTGTGAGGTGCTGCATTTTGGAAAAGCAAATCTTAGCAGGACTAATACTTTAATGGTAAGCTCCTGGGGAGTGTTGCTGAACAAAGAGACATTGGAGTGAAGGTTCATAGCTCCTTGAAAGTGGAGTCACAGGTAGATAGGATATCCTTCCCCTCATCCCGAAATGGGAAATGTTTAGAATCTCACTCCCAGAGTTAGGGATGTCTTCGAACAGATCCTCCTAGTTGCCTGCTCGTGAGATTAGAAATAGAACTGGACTGAAACATTGAGGCAAAAGCCCTCCTCAGGAATATGAAGAAGAACATAAGGAGGACCGTGGGAAAAGCTGGGATTGATTCCCAGCATGCATTAGTTAGGATCAAATTGTCCCTACTTCTGGTTCCTGCCATCTCACTGACCCTCACAAACTCCACTTCCCTCTCAAACCCTCTGTCTCACTGACCCTCACAGATTTCACTTCCCTCTCAAACCCTCTGTCTCACTCACCCTCATAAACTCTGCTTCCATCTTGAATTACCTTCTTGATGGTTCCTTCTCTCTTGCTGCTTCTCTCCCTGTGGTAACCTCACTCCTGCCATTCCATCCATTCCTCGTCTCTCCCACTTGTCTCCCATTTCAAATCAATTCCATCATCCATGATCTTATTGAATAGTGGCCAAATGGTCTCCATTTCGCGACTTTATTTGAACATGTCAAAGCTTTGTTGTTCATAATCAAAGCACTTATGGATTCATGATGTTCAATTACACTAACCCATGCTCGTGTGAAACTGAAAGTACAATATTTCCAGCAAATAAAGGCTTTTCAAAGAATTCTATTTATACTGAATCAGCACAGGAAGGAAATGCTGGCCTGAGAAAGGATTTGGATACAGTCCCTCTGCAGCCTACATTACTGCAAAGACCAAGGGGGTTGACTGGACAAAAGATATAAACAAAAGACAAAAGACTAATGAACCAAATATATGCATTAGATATTGCCAGCAAAACTAGCGACATTTATAAAATACTATGCAAGAAAAAATTTAAAAACTCTACATTGAACAAACAAGCCAGAAACTTGCTACCAGGATACATGAACACCAACCAGCCACCAAAATACTACGACCCACTGTCATTAGTTTCCATACATACAGAGAAAGAAGGACACCACTTTGACTGGGACAACGCACACATCCTTGGACAAGCGAAACAAAACACATGCATGAGAATTCCTTCAGGCCTGGCATTCTCACTCGAACTCCATCAATGAATGCATCGAATTAGACCCCATTCACTTCCTTTGAGAAAAGGAACTGAAAATGACATCACCCGCCTTAAGAAACCAAGACCTGTAAATAGAGAGGTGGGACATACCACCAGCACTTCACCAGAGACTCTCACTGATGATGTTACCTGGCATGCTGATGAAACATCCGTAAACAAACCTTCTACCTCTGCCAGTTAACTTACATCCATAGCATTGTAAATCTTTTTCAGGTTTCACGGCATCCTTCCTCCAAAAAAGAGACCAGAATTGCACAAAATACTTCAAAAGTGGCCCAACTAATATCTTGTACAGCCGCAGCATGACCTCCTATCATAGAGATGTACAACATGGAAACAGACCCTTCGCTCCAACTCGTCCATGCCAACGAGATAGCCTTGATTCACCATGCCGACCAGATGTCCAAAATTAATTTATTCCCATTTGCCAGCACTTGGCCCTCTAACTGTCTAAGCCCATGTGTGAAATTACTGTGCCCCAATTATCACAAGAGTCATAGACTCACGACAGCAGACCATATGGCCCCCATCAAGTCCACACCAACCCTCTGAAAAGCATCCCACCTAAACCCACACCCTATTCTAACCCTGTAACATGACATTTCCCATATCCAATCCATTCCCTGGAACACATTTCCCACAACATTAATCCACCTAACCTACATACCCATGGACACTAATTACAATTTAGCATGGCCAATCCACCCAATCGGCACGTCTTTGGATTGTGGAAAGAAACCAGAGCATCCAGAGGAAATCTACATAGACACAGGGAGAATATGCAAACTCCACACACAGTCACCTGAGGGTACAATCAAACCCGGGTCCCTCATGCTGTGAGGCAGCAGTGCTAACCACTGTGGAGGGGGAGTGAGAAATCTCACTGAGGGTACATGGATGACATTAGTGACCCATCATTGTGTACGCTAGAATTATAGGCCTAAGCAGAGTCCATTCGGCCTCGGAGGATTGTGGACAGTCAGACAGCAGGACTTTAACAGATTTGGTGAACTGCTCGGGAGGATTTAAATTAGTAATGTGAGAAACAATGCTCACTCACTGCAATAATTTCAGTCCGAGACAAATCTGAATCAGCAGTGCTCTTTATTTCATACTTGCAAGTGGGTGTGATGTCCACAAGGCAGGGACAAAACACACACCGAATTCAACAAACACTCGATATTTATACAATTTGGTTCCTATATGTTTTTTTTCTTATTTCATTGATTCCCCCCCTGTTTACATCCTCCACTTCCCTGAGACCAGTACTCCTGCTTATCTCGTGTCTTATCCGGTCTTGTCTGTGAAAAACATGCTCATTCCTGTTCTCAGGCCATTTCCTTTTCACAGCATCTTATCACTAAGCCCTTCTAAATGGGGATACCATTTGTTACATTCTTAGCAAACCAATTAGCTTTTCCTCCACAGAGTTCACATTCTTGTTGACTCAGCTCCTGGCTGGAACAATAACGCACTGATGGAGTTCAGTTATTTTTTATATAATGCATTTCGAATTGCAGAAGAAGCATAAATTTCCTATATCCCACAGTAAGGTAGTGGAAGGGGTTGGACCCAGGGAGATAGTGAAGAAAGACATCAATCTGAGACTAGTACAGTTGAGAACAAAGGCAAATCCAACAGTCAGGGCAGGCAGGGACAAAGCAGAGAACAGGGTAGGACTGATAAATTAAACTGCATTCATTTCAATGCAAGAGGCCTAACAGGGAAAGCAGATGACTCAGGGCATGGTTCGAAACATGGGACTGGGATATCATATCAATTACAGAAACATACCTCAGGACTGGACAGGATTGGCAGCTTTATGTTCCAGGATACAAATGCTACAGGAAGGTCAGAAAAGGAGGCAAGAGAGAAGGGGGAGTGGTGCTTTTGATAAGGGGTAGCATTCCAGCTGTACTGAGGGAGGATATTTCCAGAAGTACATTCAGGGAAGTTACTTGGATGGATTGTTTTTCTGTGATCCATGTACAAAGACACACAGATCCCACTGTACTGAAATTCACTGACGCTTCTCTCCATTCAGGTAATAAGGAACCTTTCTAACCCTCTGACCAAATCTGATACATTCCCACATACTCATGTTGAACATTATCTGCCAGATGTTGGCCCATTCACTTAACCTGATCATGCCTATTAATAGATTTCATATTTCTTCATTACAGATTGCTTTCATGTCTATGTTAGTGTCATGCAGAAATGTGGCTATGGTGCTTTCAGCTCTGCATCCAAGTCATTATTGTAGATTGTTCCTAACTCAGGCATACGGACTGAATCCTGTGGAACCCCATAAGTTACATCGTGCCACCCGGAACAAGACCCGTTTATGGTGATTCTCTGCTCCCTGTTGGCTGTTTATCCAGGTGAATACATTAGCTGACCACATGTGACCTTTCCACTAAGGTTAAGTATTTATGGCTACATTGATGGAGAGCAGGCCTGTGCACAAACCAGTATTATGATTGAGTCATAGATTCATAAAGTCAAAGAGATGTACAGCGTGGAAACAGACCCTTCGGTCCAACTCGTCCATGCCGACCAGACATCCCAATTCAATCTAGTCCCACCTGCCAGCACCCAGCCCATATCCCTTTAAACCCTTCCTATTCATATACCCATCCAGATGCCTTTAAATATTGCAATTGTAATAGCCTCCACCACTTCCTCTGGCAGCTCATTCCATACACGTACCACCCTCTACATGAAAACCTATGCTGTCTAGTTCTGGACTGCACCCCAGGGAAAATACTTTGTCTGTTTATCCTATCTATGCCCCTCATGATTTTATAAACCTACAGAAGGTCACCCCTCACCTTCCAATGCTCCAGGGAAAGCAACCCCAGCCTGTTCAGCCTCTCCCTATAGCTCAATTCCTCCAACCCTGGCAACATCCTTGTAAATCTTTTCTGAACACTTTCAAGTTTTTTTTTCTGATAGGAAGGAGACCAGAATTGCACGCAATATTCCAACAGTGGCCTACCAATGCCCCATGCAGCCGCAACATGGCCTCCCAACTCCTGTATTCACTAATCTGACCAATATAGGAAAGTATACCAAACGCCTTCTTCACTATCCTATCTACCTGTGATTCCACTTTCAAGGAGCTATGAACCTGCACTCCAAGGTCTCTTTGTTCAGCAACACTCCCGAGGACCTTACCATTAAGTGTATAAGTGTATAAGGATTCTGGGTAATCCAAGCTGGAGGACGGGAAAAATTTCTGGCTGTAACAGCTGCTCCTTTTTTTGAGGTATTTTAGGTGCTGGCGGCAATTTCCTCGAATTCCGGGAACAACAATTATTGGTTTATATGCTGTTGCTGGAACTTCGGAGGAAAAAAAAGTCAAAACAACAGCAGTTTTAAAAGGGAGAAGAACAGACAAAGGAAGCACATGGGTGAGGTCAGTGCTGGAGAGAGAGAGAGAGAGAGAGAGAGAGAGAGAGAGAAACCCACATTGCTAGTTGACAGAGTTAGCAGTTACAGCCTTTGCTGTTGAATTCATGTATCGCAGGACATCAGAGTGCATCTGGGTCTGAGGCTGGAGAGATACACTGATCTCTTTGCATGACACACTTCGTTGATGTCAAATAACATGGCGGCTAAATGGGTGAAATTTAAGGTGTGTGTGTGAGCATATATGAGAGATACAGTGTCATGTTCAGAGACGGTGAGGTTAGGGGGTATTTTGGTGTAAGAGAGGGTGATGGACTGAAGCAAATGGTGTACTGAAAGGCTGGTGGGGGACAGAACTGGGGTTGGTAGAGATTCAGGCAGATGGGAGACTTGGGTTGTGAGGTGTGAGTCTCAAGATTTGTGGTGAAAAGTTTATCAGATTGAGAGAGGTCAGTGCAATTGTTATGAACATGTGGGTGTACTGTACCTTTAAGAGAGTAAACACTAGCAGTGTCAGCACCATGTGTTCTCAGTTAGATACAATGTAACACATGTTCCAGCTACTGGGGCAGCTAGTTGTCTGTAAAAGACAAAACAGATTCAAATTAAGCCAATCAGTATAAATTATTCCCCAGAAAATACCAAATACCAATCAAGTTTGGATTGAGTATACTAAGAATCTTAAAAGTCAATGACACAATCCAGTGCTTTGAAGTATAAGACTGAGGAAAATTGAACGGTTGGGAGGAGAACTGCCACCAGACCAATGTGTAGACTGCTAGTCAGAACTTTCTGAGACGTACCTGTCTAGAGAAGGAGTTTGTACAGAGAAAACCTCAAAATTGACCTGGAGAGCCAATCTACCACTGAAGATAAAGTGTAAATTTACAGAATTTTCTTGTAAATCTTAATTGGGAGTTTTATCGGACTAGTATTAGAGAAGGAAAGGTAAAGATTAGTTAGAGAAAGGAGGTGTAAATAGTTGTGAGTTAATTATTCTCTGTTACACTTTAAGAAATAAAGCTATTCATTTTTACTTGGCCTCTCGAATTTTCAGATTGCTGCACAATGTTACTGGTTTAAATTAAGCAGGAGAGTTTACCTCATGTTGGAACAGTTTTAGGGCTTGGATCCGTGATTTGAACTGGTTTAGACAGATTTAAATAGATTTGGGGGTACAAAGATTCCCAGCAGATTTAAACACTTCCAGGTTAGTGTCTTAGATCTTTAAAATAACATGTAGATTTGGCAATTTGTTTACTTTCAGTAACTGATGGCAAACCTGGACGCGACAATCTACCACGCCGGAACAGAGTTCTCTCTGAAACTGGGATTGCTGCAATACATTCACACAAGTAGCTGGTTCAAGCGCGCAATGGGAAATTTAGCTGAAGTCTAATCAATAAATAGAAGTCTTTCCATTCAATTTGAAACAAAAGCCAATGGGAACAGTAGAAGTGGCATTATTTTATGTCAAAAAAAATGGGAAAGATGGTTTGGGAAGAACCTCATGAAACATTTTGTCAGCCAACCGATACTACTGAGACTGCACCCAAAACAAACCCTCACGTTTCTTGTTTCAAGCATGGAAATTGGGAGAATTTGAAAGAAAGAATCTTCATCCGTATTCATGAAATCGTATTCTAAAGAATAAACCCTAATTTGTCTCATTCAGTCTTGTAGATGTATAAGATATGCAAGTTTTCCAATTAAGATGGCAGCAGAGTAGGACATTACATCAGGAGCTCCTTGCTCCTTCTGTTTATTTTTCATATCGTTGTTTTTCTCTCTCCTTTCTTTCTATTCTTCCCGCTTTTTGGTGTTTTCCCCTCTTTGTGTTCACCTTCCCCATCGCAGATCTCAGCCTGGTCACTCAGTGACTCTCAGCCTGGTCTCCAGGTGCCTCTTGGCCTGGCCTCTCGGTGACTCTCAGCCTGGTCTCAGTCACTCTCAGCTTGGTATCTCAGTCACTCTCAGCCTGGTCTCTCGGTGACTCTCAGCCTGGTCTCTCGGTGACTCTCAGCCTGGTCTCTCGGTGACTCTTGGCCTGGTCTCTCGGTGACTCTCGACCTGGTCTCTCATGACATTTGCCTAGTCTCTCAGTCACTCTCTGCCTGGTCTCTAAGTGACTCTTTGCCTGGCCTCTCAGTGACTCTCAATCTGGTCCCTTGGTGAATTCAATCTAGTCCCCCAGTGACTCTCAGCCTAGTCTCTCAGTGAGGCTCGGCCTGGTCTCTCAGTGACTCTCAGTCTGGTCTCTCAGTGACTCTCAGCCTGGTCTCTCAGTAATGCTTGGTCTGGACTCTCAGTAATACTCAGCCTGATTTCTCAGTGACTCTCGGCCTGGTCTCTCAGTTTCTGTCGGCCTGGTCTCTCAGTGACTCTCAGTCTGGTTGCTTGGTGATTTGAATCTGGTCTCTCAGTGACTCCCAGCCGGGTCTCTCAGTGACTCTCAGTCTGGTCTCTCAGTGACTGTCAGCCTGGTCTCTCAGTGACGCTCAGCTTGGTCTCTCAGTGACTCTTAGCCTGGTCACTCGGCGATACTCGGCCGGGACTCTCAGTGACTCTCAGCCTGGTCTCTCAGTGATACTCAGCCTGGTCTCTCAGTGGCTCTCAGCCTGGTCTCTCAGTGATTCTCAGCCTGGTCTCTCAGTAACACTTGGCCTGTCTCTCAGCAACTCTCAGTCTGGTCTCGCATTGACTCTCGGCCTGGTCTCTCAATGACTCTCAACCTGGTCTCTCAGTGACTCTCAGCCTGGTCTCATGGTGATATTCGGTCTGGCCTCTCAGTGCTAACCGGCCTGATATCTTGGTGATACTCTGCCTGGTTTCTTGGCCTGCTTTCACAGTGACTCTCGGCCTGGTCTCTCAGTAATTCTCAGACTGGTCTCTCAGTGACTCTCGGCCTGGTCTCTTGGTGACTCTTAGCCAGGCCTCTCGGTGCTTCTCAGTCTGGACTCTCAGTCTGGTCCCTTGATGACTCTCAGCCTGGTCTCTCAGTGACTCTCGGCCTGGTCTTTCAGTGTTTCTCAGCCTGGTCTCTCAGTGACTGTCAGCCTGGTCTCTCAGTGACTCTCGGCCTGGACTCTCAGTGACTCTCAGTCTGGTCTCATGGTGACTCTCAGCCTGGTCTCTCAGTGATTCTCGGTCTGGTCCCTCAGTGACGGTTGGACTGGTATCTCAGTGACTCTCAGTCTGGTCTATCATTATTCTCAGCCTGGTAACTCAGTGACTCTCAGTCTGATCTCTCAGTGATTCTCAGCCTGGTCTCTCAGTGACTCTTGGCCTGGTCTCTCAGTGATTCTCGGCCTGGTGTCACGGTGATATTCGGTCTGGCCTCTCGGTGCTACCTGGCCTGATATCTTGGTGATACTCTGCCTGGTTTCTTGGCCTGCTCTCTCAGTGAATCTCGGCCTGGTCTCTCAGTAGTTCTCAGACGGGTCTCTCAGTGACTCTCGGCCTGGTCTCTCAGTGACTCTTGGACTTGCCCCTCGGTGCTTCTCAGTCTAGACTCTCAGTGACTCTCAGTCTGGTCCCTTGGTGACTCTCAGCCTGCTCTCTCAGTGATTCTCAGCTTGGTCTCTCGGTGACTCTCAGTCTGGTCTCTCAGTGACTCTCAGCCTGGTCTCTCAGTGACTGTCAGACTGGTCTCTCCGTGACTCTCAGCCTGGTCTCTCAGTGACTCTCGGCCTGGTCTTTCAGTGTTTCTCAGCCTGGTCTCTCAGTGACAGTCAGCCTGGTCTCTCGGTGACTCTCGGCCTGGTCTCTCAGTGACTGTCAGTCTGGTCTCTCAGTGACTCTCATTGTGGTCTCTCAGTGAGTCTCAGCCTGGTCTCATGGTGATATTCGGTCTGGCCTCTCGGTGTTACCCGGCCTGATATCTTGGTGATACTCAGCCTGGTCTCTCGACCTGGTCTCTCAGTGACTCTTGGTCTGGTCTCTCCGTCAGTCTCAGACTGGTCTCTCAGTGACACTCAGCCTGCTCTCTCAGTGATAATCGGCCTGGTCTCTCTGTGACTCTCAGCCTGGACTCTCAGTGACTCTCAACCTGGTCTCTCAGTGACGCTCGGCCTAGTCTCTCAGTGATGCTCAGCCTGGGCTCTCAGCAACGCTAGGCCTGGGCTCTCAGTGATTCTTGGGGGGTCTATCAGTGACTCTCACCCTATCTCTTGGTGATAACCGGCCTGGTCTCTCGGTGACTCTTGGCCTAGTCTCTCAGTGACTCTCAGTGTGGACTCTCAGTGACTCTCGGCCTGGTCTCTCAGTAATTCTCGGCCTAGTCTCTCAGTGACTCTTTTCCTGGCCATTCAGCGACTCTCGGGTGGTCTCTCAGTGACTCTTGGCTGGTTTCTCAGTGACACCAAGTCTGATCTCTCAGTGATTCTTGGGCTCATTTCTCAGTGATTTTTACCCTAGTCTCTCAGTGATATTCGGTCTGGCCTCTTGGTGCTACGTGGCCTGACATCTCGGTGATACTTGGCCTCGTCTCACAGTGACTCTCGGCCTGATCTCTCAGTGACTCTCAATCTGGTATCTCAGTGTTTCTTGGCCTGGTCTCTCATGACTTTCAGTCTGGTCTCTCAGTGACTCTTGGTCTGGTCTCTTAGTGACTCTCAGCCTGGTCTCTCAGTGACTCTCAGCCTGGTCTTTCAGTGTTTCTCAGCCTGGTCTCTCAGTGACTGTCAGCCTAGACTCTCAGTGACTCTCAGTCTGGTCTCTTGGTGACTCTCATCCTGGTCTCTCAGTGATTCTCGGTCTGGTCTCTCAGTGACGCTTGGACTGATCTCTCAGTGACTCTCAATCTGGTCTCTCATCATTCTCGGCCTGATCGCTCAGTGACTCTCAGTGATTCTCGGCCTGGTCTCTCAGTGACTGTCAGCCTGATCTCTCAGTGACTGTCAGTCTGGTATCTCAGTGACTCTTGGTCTGGTTTCTCCGTGACTCTCAGCATGGTCTCTCAGTGACTCTCGGCCTGGTCTTTCAGTGTTTCTCAGCCCGGTCTCTCAGTGACTGTCAGCCTGGTCTCTCGGTGACTCTCGGCGTGGTCTCTCAGTGACTCTCAGTCTGGTCTCTCAGTGACTGTCAGTATGGTCTCTCACTGACTCTCAGCCTGGTCTCTCAGTGTGGTCTCTCAGTGAGTCTCGGCCTAGTCTCATGGTGATATTTGGTCTGGCCTCTCGTTGCTACCCGGCCTGATATCTTGTTAATACTCAGCCTGGTCTCTCGACCTGGTCTCTCAGTGACTCTCGGCCTAGTCTCTCCGTCAGTCTCAGACTGGTCTCTCGGTGACGCTCAGCCTGCTCTCTCTCGGTGATAATCGGCCTGGTGTCTCTGTGTCTCTCAGCCTGGTCTCTCAGTGATTCTCGGCCTGGTCTTTCAATGTTTCTCAGTCTGGTCTCTCAGTGACCTCTCGGCCTGGTCTTTCAGTGTTTCTCAGCCTGGTCTCTCAGTGACTGTCAGCCTGGTCTCTCGGTGACTCTCGGCGTGGTCTCTCAGTGACTCTCACTCTGGTCTTTCAGTGACTGTCAGTGTGGTCTCTCACTGACTCTCAGCCTGGATCTCAGTCTGGTCTCTCAGTGAGTCTCGGCCTGGTCTCATGGTGATATTTGGTCTGGCCTCTCATTGCTACCCGGCCTGATATCTTGTTAATACTCAGCCTGGTCTCTCGACCTGGTCTCTCAGTGACTGTCAGCCTAGTCTCTCCGTCAGTCTCAGACTGGTCTCTCAGTGACGCTCAGCCTGCTCTCTCTCGGTGATAATCGGCCTGGTGTCTCTGTGTCTCTCAGCCTGGACTCTCAGTGACTCTCAGCTTGGTCTCTCAGTGACGCTCGGCCTAGTCTCTCAGAGATGCTCAGCCTGGGCTCTCAGCGACGCTGGGCCTGGGCTCTCAGTGACTCTTGGGGTGTCTATCCTTGACTCTCACCCTATCTCTTGGTGATAGTCGGCCTGGTCTCTCGGTGACTCTAGGCATAGTCTCTCAGTGACTGTTAGCCTGATCTCTCAGTGACTCTCAGTCTGGTATCTCAGTAACTCGTGGTCTGGTCTCTCAGTGTGGTCTCTCAGTGAGTCTCGGCCTGGTCTCATGGTGATGTTTGGTCTGGCCTCTCGGTGATACCCGGCCTGATATCTTGTTAATACTCAGCCTGGTCTCTCGACCTGGTCTCTCAGTGACTCTCGGCCTAGTCTCTCCGTCAGTCTCAGACTGGTCTCTCGGTGACGCTCAGCCTGCTCTCTCTCGGTGATAATCAGCCTGGTGTCTCTGTGTCTCTCAGCCTGGACTCTCAGTGACTCTCAGCTTGGTCTCTCAGTGACGCTCGGCCTAGTTTCTCAGAGATGCTCAGCCTGGGCTCTCAGCGACGCTGGGCCTGGGCTCTCAGTGACTCTTGGGGTGTCTATCCTTGACTCTCACCCTATCTCTTGGTGATAATCGGCCTGGTCTCTCGGTGACTCTAGGCATAGTCTCTCAGTGACTGTTAGCCTGATCTCTCAGTGACTCTCAGTCTGGTATCTCAGTAACTCGTGGTCTGGTCTCTCAGTGTGGTCTCTCAGTGAGTCTCGGCCTGGTCTCATGGTGATGTTTGGTCTGGCCTCTCGGTGATACCCGGCCTGATATCTTGTTAATACTCAGTCTGGTCTCTCGACCTGGTCTCTCAGTGACTCTCGGCCTAGTCTCTCCGTCAGTCTCAGACTGGTCTCTCGGTGACGCTCAGCCTGCTCTCTCTCGGTGATAATCGGCCTGGTGTCTCTGTGTCTCTCAGCCTGGTCTCTCAGTGATTCTCGGCCTGGTCTTTCAATGTTTCTCAGTCTGGTCCCTCAGTGACCTCTCGGCCTGGTCTTTCAGTGTTTCTCAGCCTGGTCTCTCAGTGACTGTCAGCCTGGTCTCTCGGTGACTCTCGGCGTGGTCTCTCAGTGACTCTCACTCTGGTCTTTCAGTGACTGTCAGTGTGGTCTCTCACTGACTCTCAGCCTGGATCTCAGTCTGGTCTCTCAGTGAGTCTCGGCCTGGTCTCATGGTGATATTTGGTCTGGCCTCTCATTGCTACCCGGCCTGATATCTTGTTAATACTCAGCCTGGTCTCTCGACCTGGTCTCTCAGTGACTGTCAGCCTAGTCTCTCCGTCAGTCTCAGACTGGTCTCTCAGTGACGCTCAGCCTGCTCTCTCTCGGTGATAATCGGCCTGGTGTCTCTGTGTCTCTCAGCCTGGACTCTCAGTGACTCTCAGCTTGGTCTCTCAGTGACGCTCGGCCTAGTCTCTCAGAGATGCTCAGCCTGGGCTCTCAGCGACGCTGGGCCTGGGCTCTCAGTGACTCTTGGGGTGTCTATCCTTGACTCTCACACTATCTCTTGGTGATAATCGGCCTGGTCTCTCGGTGACTCTAGGCATAGTCTCTCAGTGACTGTTAGCCTGATCTCTCAGTGACTCTCAGTCTGGTATCTCAGTAACTCTTGGTCTGGTCTCTCAGTGTGGTCTCTCAGTGAGTCTCGGCCTGGTCTCATGGTGATGTTTGGTCTGGCCTCTCGGTGATACCCGGCCTGATATCTTGTTAATAATCAGCCTGGTCTCTCGACCTGGTCTCTCAGTGACTCTCGGCCTAGTCTCTCCGTCAGTCTCAGACTGGTCTCTCGGTGACGCTCAGCCTGCTCTCTCTCGGTGATAATCGGCCTGGTGTCTCTGTGTCTCTCAGCCTGGACTCTCAGTGACTCTCAGCTTGGTCTCTCAGTGACGCTCGGCCTAGTCTCTCAGAGATGCTCAGCCTGGTCTCTCAGCAACGCTAGGCCTGGGCTCTCAGTGACTCTTGGGGGGTTTATCAGTACTCTCACCCTATCTCTTGGTGATAATCGGCCTGGTCTCTCGGTGACTCTTGGCCTAGTCTCTCAGTGACTGTTAGCCTGAGCTCTCAGTGACTCTCAGTCTGGTATCTCAGTAACTCTTGGACTGGTCTCTCAGTGACTCTCAGTCTGTTGTCTTGGTGACTCTCAGCCTGGTCTCTCAGTGACTCTCAGCCTGGTCTCTCAGTGTGGTCTCTCAGTGAGTCTCGGCCTGGTCTCATGGTGATGTTTGGTCTGGCCTCTCGGTGTTACCCGGCCTGATATCTTGTTAATAATCAGCCTGGTCTCTCGACCTGGTCTCTCAGTGACTCTCGGCCTAGTCTCTCCGTCAGTCTCTGACTGGTCTCTCGGTGACGCTCAGCCTGCTCTCTCTCGGTGATAATCGGCCTGGTGTCTCTGTGTCTCTCAGCCTGGGCTCTCAGTGACTCTCAGCTTGGTCTCTCAGTGACGCTCGGCCTAGTCTCTCAGTGATGCTCAGCCTGGGCTCTCAGCAACGCTAGGCCTGGGCTGTCAGTGACTCTTGGGGGGTTTATCAGTGACTCTCACCCTATCTCTTGGTGATAATCGGCCTGGTCTCTCGGTGACTCTTGGCCTAGTCTCTCAGTGACTGTTAGCCTGATCTCTCGGTGACTCTCAGTCTGGTATCTCAGTGACTCTCAGCCTGGTCTCTCAGTGATTCTTGGCCTGGTCTTAGTGTTTCTCAGCCTAGTCTCTCAGTGACTGTCAGCCTGGTCTCTCAGTGACTCTCAGCCTGGTCTCTCAGTGACGCTTGGCCTTGTCTCTCAGTGACGCTTGGCCTGGTCTCTCAGTGACTCAGCCTGGCCTCTCAGTGACACTTGGCCTGGTCTCTCAGTGACTCTCAGACTGGTTTCACATTGATATTCGGTCTGGCATCTCTGTGCTACCCGGCCTGATACCTTGCTGATACTCGTTCTGGTCTCTTGGCCTGGTCTCTCGGTGACTCTCGGCCTGGTCTCTCAATGACTCTCAGTCTGGTCTCTCAGTGATTCTCGGCCTGGTCTCTCGTTGACTCTTGGCCTGGCTTCTCAGTGACTCTCAGTATGGTCTCTCAATGTTTCTTGGCCGAGTCTCTCAGTGACTCTCAGTCTGGTACCTCAGTGACTCTCAGTCTGGTCTCTCAGTGACTCTCAGTTTGGTCTCTCAGTGACTCTCGGCCTGGTGTCTCAATGACACTCGGCCTGGTCTCTCAGTGATTCTCAGACTGGTCTGTCAGTGATTCTCGGCCTGGTCTCTCAGTGACTCTCAGTGTGGACTCTCAGTGATTTTCGGGCTGGTCTCTCAGTGATTCTCAGCCTGGTCTCTCGGTGACTATTGGCCTAGCCTCTCGGTGACTCTTGGCCTGGCCTCTCGGT
Organism: Hemiscyllium ocellatum; assembly: GCF_020745735.1. Taxonomy (NCBI): domain Eukaryota; kingdom Metazoa; phylum Chordata; class Chondrichthyes; order Orectolobiformes; family Hemiscylliidae; genus Hemiscyllium; species Hemiscyllium ocellatum. Next base: position 20,287,653 of record NC_083401.1, read on the forward strand.
GACTCTCAGTATCGTCTCTGAGTGTTTCTCGGCCTGGTCTCTCAGTGACTCTCAGTCTGGTCCCTCAGGGACTCTCAGCCTACTCTCTCAGCGTCTCTCGGCCTGGTCTCTCATTGACTCTCAGCCTGGTCACTCAGTGACCCTGAGCCTAGTCTCTCGGTGATATTTGGTCTGGCCTCCCGGTGCCACCTGGCCTGATATCTCTGTGATACTCGACCTGGTCTCTCTGTGACTCTCAGTCTGGTCTCTCATTGACTCTCGGCCTGGTCTCTCATTGACTCTCGGCCTGGTCTCTCAGTGAGCCTGAGCCTAGTCTCTCGGTGATATTTGGTCTGGCCTCCCGGTGCCACCTGGCCTGATATCTCTGTGATACTCGACCTGGTCTCTCAGTGACTCTCAGTCTGGTCTCTCAGTGACTGTCATTCTGGTCTCTCGGTGACTCTTGGCCTGGTCTCATGGTGACTCTCGGTCTGGTCTTCCGACGGTACGCAGCCTGGTCTCATGGTGGCTCATGACAGTTCGGTGTGTACATGGATCCTGCCTGAGCGTGATCCTGAGGCCCTGTTGAAGATCGGAGTTGTGACAGTTTCAGCAGCAGCGACGGTATCTGCAGCAGGTCAAGAACAGAAAGCAGAATGGGATAGCAGGACAATTATTAACTTATTCCCTTATTTCCCACTTTCAACTATGAAAAACTTTAAAGATAACTGTTATCTTATTTCTTTACTTATCTACTATTCTATGGAGTAATGTTTAATATTTTAACTCTCATTTCTCTTACTCCTTTGTCTCTCAGATTTTTGGGCCCAGATACCTTGGTGGCACCATGTGTCATGTCATACATTACTTTACTCCTGTACTTCAGTGCTTGAGTACTCATGACAATATAATAAAATCTAAATCTAAAAGAAAAATATAAATTTACAAACTGCTTTTACTGAGCCTTGATGGTGGAGGGAATGAATGTTTGTCGGTGTAGTGTCAGTGAGTGCTTTGTACTGGATGGTGTCAAACGTCTTGAGTGTTGTTGGAGCTGCACCCATCCAGGAAAGTGGGGAGTATTCTATCACACTCCTGAGATGTGCCTTGTAGATGGTGGACAGGATTTGGGGAGTCAGGAGGTGAGTTGCTTGTTGCAAAATTCCTGGCCTTTGAGCTGTTCTAATAGTTATCGTGTTTAAATGGTGAGTCGAGTTGCGTTTCTGGTCAATGGTAACTCCCAGAATGTTGGTAGTGGGAATTTCAGTGATGGTAATGCCATTGAATGTCAAAGTTGGTGGTTAGATTCTCCGTTGTCATGGATAATCATGGGCTCGCACTTATGTGGAGCGAATGTAACCTGTCACATTTCCACTCAAGCCCGGCTGCTTTCTTACAACTGAATAAAAATTACATGGAATCTCAGAGGAAAGTTACAAATTTACACAGAAAGAGTGACAGATTATACTTTTAATTAAAGCAGGAGAATGAAATATGCAATAAGGCACACCATAAACTGAAACAGAGAGTAAAGTCATTGCAACAAGACAGTGAGTTATGAGCAGAGAATGCTAGATCTAGGACAGGTCTAGGGGATGCAATGGCACTGAGAGAATTGTCTTGACAAAATAGTACAGCATCTTCTGAGACAGACCATATTTTGACAAGATTATAAACTCCAAGCAATCATTAACCAGCCTCTCCTGTCTGGATAAACAATATTGATACGTTTTGAGAAAGCACATGCTTTCTGGGAAATCGCTGGTGATTTCAGATGTTACTGCAGGGTAATTGAAAGCAGTCCCTGCTACTTCCTGTACATTGGAGAGAAACCAGTCTGGGTGGGGACAAGAGCCGTTGCAAAGACTGAGTGAGACGGAAGTGAGGAGGGAACGCCCATTGCGGTTAAAGAGATGTTCACACAGTCCATTGACATCAGCTGGGGTTAGAGCATTGAAGACTGAACCAGGTAATGAAGCAGATAGAGACATAGAAATGTACAGCACAGAATCAGGCATTTCACTCCGACCGATCCATGCCAACCAGATATCCTAAATTAAACTAGCCCCATTTGCCAGCATTTGGCCCACATCCCTTCCTATTTGGGTACTTATCCAGATGCCTTTAAATGTTGTAATTGTACCAGCCTCCACCACTTCAACTGGGAGCTCGTTCCATGCACGCACCAACCTCTGCATGAAAAACATGAATTTTAGGTTCCTTTTAACTCTTTCCCCTCTCACCTTAAACCTATGCCCTCCAGTTTTGGACTCCCACACCCCGGGGAAAAGACCTTGCCTATTTTCCACATCCATACCCCTCATGATGTTGGAAACATCAGTAAGGTCACCCCTCTCCCCATTACATTTTCTTATAGCAGGGAGACCAGAATTGCAGACAAAATTCCAAAATGGCATAACCAATGTCCTGTACAGCTGTAACATGACCTCCCCAGTCTTATACTGAATGCACTGACCAATAAAGGCAAGAATACCAAACATCTTTTTCACTATCGTGTCTACCCGTGATTCTACTTTCAAGGACCTATGAATCCGAATCCAATGTCTCTTTGTTCAACAACGCTCCCCAGCACCTTACCATTAAGTCTCCATAAATATTGCCCTGATTGGCCTTTCCAATACGCATCGCCTCACATTTATCTAAATTAAACTCCATCGGACACTCCTCAGCACATCCAATCATGATCCTGTACTCCTGGGTAACCTTTTTCACTGTTCACTTCATCTCCAATGTTGGTGTCATCAAACTTACTAAGCATCCCTTTGCTGTTCGCATCCACATCCTTTATATAAATTACAAAAGGCAGAGGACCCAATGCCAATCAGAAATGAGTTCGCAAATGCCCCTCTCCTCATCCTGAAATGGGAAATGTTTAGAATTTCTCTCCCAGAGTTAGAGAGTGATGATTTTGAACAAATCCTCGTAACTGTCTGATCCCTACATTAGAAACAGAACTGGACTAAGATGTTAAGGTAAAAGGCCTGCTCAGGGATATAGAGGAGAACATAAGGAGGGCCCTGGGAAAAGCAGGTACTGATTCCCAGCATGCATTAGTTAGGATCAAACTGTCCCCCACTTAAGGTCCCCAACACGTCACTGATCCTGACAGACTCCACTTCCCTCTCAAACCCTCTGTCTCACTCACCCTCATAAACTCTGCTTCCATCTTGAATTACCTTCTTGATGGTTCCTTCTCTGTTGCTGCTTCTCTCCCTGTGGTGACCTCACTCCTGCCATTCCATCCATTCCTCGTCTCTCCCACTTGTCTCCCATTTCAAAACAATTCCATCATCTATGATCTTACTGAATAGTGGGGCAAGTTGAAAGGCCAAATGGTCTCCATTTTGTGACTTTATTTGAACATGTCAAATCTTTGTTGTTCATAATCAAGGCACTTATAGATTCATGATGTTCAATTAAATTTACACATACTTGTGTGAAACTGAACACACAATATTTCCACTAAACAGAGTCCTTGAGTGATGGAGGGCTTATGCTCGAAACGTCGAATTCTCTATTCCTGAGATGCTGCCTAACCTGCTGTGCTTTGACCAGCAACACATTTGCAGCTGTGATCTCCAGCATCTGCAGACCTCATTTTTTACTTACTGATGGATATGTACAGCATGGGAACAGACCCTTTGGTCCAACTCGTCCATGCAACTAGATTTCCTTAATTATTCTAACACTTGGCCCATATCCCTCTAAACCCATCCTCTTCATATATCAGGATACATCCAGATCCCTTTAAAATGATGTAATTGTACCAGCCTCCACCACTTCCTTTGGTAGCTCATTCCATACACGCACCACCCTCTACATGAAGAAGTTCCTTAGGTCCCTTTTATATCTTTCACCTTTCACCCAAAACCTATGCCTTCTAGTTCTGGACTCCCCCACCTCAGAGAAAAGGCCTTGTCTAATTACCCTATCCATGCCCCTCATGATTTTATAAACCTCTATAAGGTCCCCCCTCCATCTCCAATGCTCAGGGAAAACAACCCCAGCCTGTTCAGCCTCTCCCCATAGCTCAAACCCTTCAACCCTGGCAACATCCTTGTAAATCTTTTCTGAACCCTTTGAAGTTTCACAGCACCCTTCCTACAAAAGAGAGACCAGAATTGCACACAATACTTCAAACGTGGCTCAAATAGGGTCCTGTACAGCTGCAACGTGACCTCCCCACTCCTATCATAGAGATGCGTGGCATGACAACAGACCCTATGGCCCAACCCGTCCATGCCAACCGGATAGCCTAAATTAATGGCCCCCAAGTATCATGAAAGTCATAGAACCCCTATAGTGTGGAAGCCAGCCATTCGGCCCATCAAGTCCACATCAACTCTCTGAAGAGCATCCCACCCAGACCCACACCCTGTCCTATTGGTGTAACACAACATGTCCCATGGCTAATCCACCTACACTACATGCCCCTGGACACTAATGACAATTTAGCAAGGCCAATCTATCCAATCTGCACATCTTTGGACTGTGGGAGGAAACTGGAGCACCCGCACAGACACAGGGTGAATGTGCAAACTCCACACACACTCAACCGAGGGTGGAATTGAACCCGGCTCTTTAGTGCTGTGAGGCAGCAGTGCTAACCACTGTGGAGGGGGAAGGGGGAATCTTACTGAGGGCACATGGATGGCAGTGTTACCCATCACTGTGTACACTAGAATTATAGGCCTAGGCAGAGACCATTCAGCCTTAGGAGGACAGAATGGGGGGATTGTGGACAGTCAGGCTGCAGGGTGAGTTGGGCTGTGGGATGTGAATGTTAAGTCTAGCGGTGGAAAGGGTGTCAGACTGAGAGGGGTCAGTGCAAGGTGTGGGTGGGGTATTAGGGAAGAGTAGGTATGGGTTACAGAGGTGCAGTGTGTCGGGTCAGACAGGGTGCTGAATGGCACAGTTTAGCGGATTGTTGCAGGGGTCTTTGACTGTGTGATTATTCTGGTGACAGAGAGGATATTTAATCCTCTCACCTTCTTCAGGTAACTGTTAAACGTAAGCATCTGGGAGCCATCTGAAATCTCGAACATTATGCAGCTTGTCCAAAGGATTCTATGCGCCGGGGAATTCCCCATTGGAATTTTCAATTTCCCTGGCAATTCCAAAGGAGTCAGCTGTATCAGGATTTGGGTGCAGTCCCATTGCAGCCGACATTACTGCAAAGACCAAGGGGGTTGCCTGGACAGTATCCTGGAGGTGTATTCATTGCCAACTAAAACAATCTAAGTCATGCACTTTCCAAACAATGATGTTCTCTTCCTCACAGCTGAATAAGGCATTTTATCAGATTTTTCATTTCGCAACATAGTTAGGCCACTTTTGGAATATTGCCAGAGTTGGAGGATTTGAGCCACAGGGAGATACTGAACAGGCTGGAGCTGTTTTCCCTGGAGTGACGGAGGTTGAGGGGTGACCTTATAGAGGTTTATAAAATTATGAGGGGCATGGATAGGATAAATAGACAAAGTCTTTTCCCTGGGGTGGGGGAGTCCAGAACTAGAGGGCAAAGGTTTAGGGTGAGAGGGGAAAGATATAAAAGAGACCTAAGGGGCAACTTTTTCACACAGAGGGTTGTATGCATGTGGAAGAAGCTGCCAGAGGAAGTGGTGGAGGCTGGTACAATTGCAACATTTAAAACACATCTGGATGGGTATATAAAGAGGCAGGGTTTGGAGGGATATGGGCCAAGTGGGATTAGATTGGGTTGGAATATCTGGTCAGCATGGATAAGTTGGACTGGAAGTTCTGTTTCCACAGTGTACATGTCTATTAGATTCCTTACAGTATGGAAATAGGCCCTTCAGCCCGACACTGACTGAGCAAAGAGTAATTCGTCCAGACCCATTCCCATACCCAATACTTAGCTCTGACTAATGCACTTAACACTATGGGCAATTAAGCATGGCCAATTCACCTGACCTGCACAAAGTTGAATTGTCAGAGCACCCAGAGGAAACCCACACAGACTGTCACGCAATACAAAAATTGAACCCAGGTCCCTGGTGCTGTGAGGCAGCAGTGCTAACCAATGAGTCACCGTGCCACCCCTATGACTCTGCAAATTTTTTGGCAGCTTGTTCTGTTAATTGTTGATTTCTGTCAATACTGGAGTTTCACTTTCACTAGTCTGTGAGTATATAAATGGGAGTCTCCATTCCTTTGTTCAGAGAAGTCTGCTCTTGATGAAACACAGCTGACTGAATCACCATCATTGTTTCAGACCTGGTAAGTACAAGTTATGAGTGGGGACAGGATAGTTTGTGCTTCTGATCTCTTCTAAAACTTCATTCAATTAGAATCAGCAATGAATTGACATAAATTAACAAAGAAAAATTGTAGTGCAGTGGATAATTTTGGTCATCTTTCAAGTTTTATTGAATTTGTAGCTATTTTTAATTATATGACATTTTTCTCCATACATTTATCAGTAAACAATCATACAGTTTAACATTCTGGCTTGAACCGTGTTGTTCAAATGCAACTTCATCTGTAAGAACATTGAGTATAGGAGTTGAGGTGTCATGTTACAGCCGGACGGGATCTGGGTGAGACCTATTTTGGAATATTGCATTCTATTCTGGTCACCCTTCTATAGGAAGAATGGTGTTAAACCTGAGAAGGTGCAGAACAGATTTGTTGGGATCTTGCTGGGTCTGAAGGGGTTGAGTTAATGGGAGAGGCTGGGTAGGTTGGGGCTATTTTCCCTGGAGGGTCGGAGGCTGAGGGATCACGTTATAGAGATTTATAAAATCATGAAGGGCATGAATAGAGGAAATAGACAATGTCTTTCCCAGGGTAGCAAAACCCAAAGCTAGAGGGCATAGGTTGAAGGTGAGAATAGAAAGATGTAAAAGGGACTTGAAGGGCAACTTTTTAATGCAGATGGTGGTGTGTGTATGGAATGAGCTACCACTGGTGGAGGCTCATATAATTACAACACTTAAAAGGCATCTGGATGGGTATATGAATAGGTTGGGTTTAGAGGGATATGGGCCAAATGCTGGTAAATGGGCCTTGATTAATTTCGGATATCTGGTCAGTATGGACAAGTAGGACTGAAGGGTCAGTTTCATACTCTGTGACTTGATGACTTTGTCACTGTATGACTCCATAATGTTTGATTTTCATTATTCAATCAGAAAACTTTCTTTGAAGTCACAGTGCATACGTTGCAGATGGATGATTACATTACTGCAGAGACCATGCAGCTGATAACAGGTAACATGAAAGATTTGAGTGATTTTATTTACATGCTTGAGAAAATAAGATTATCTCCCTTGCCCTGAAAGATGACACGGTGGCTTCAAGGTTAGCACTGCTGCCTCACAGTGCTAGGGACCTGGGTTTGAATCTACCTTCAGATGACAGTGTGCAGTTTGTATGTTCTCTCTGTGTCTGAGGGAGTTGCCTCCCACAGCAAATAAGTTTATCTTCCTTATTATAAAAGCAGAAAGTGTGGGAGATATCCAGCAGTGTGTGTGTGGAGGAAACAACATTAATATTTTGAGCTGCTCCAACTCTTCGAAATCCTGTGCATCCTCAGGGCAGCAGTTCATTGTCATCAGCAAATGGAGTACAATGTGGGAAAAGGGGAATCTGTTTATTTTGGATGGGAGAACAAAATGATGGAATATTATGCAAATAAGGAGAAATTGCAGAAAAATGCAGCACACGGGGGGAATTTGTGTCCAAAACACAGAACGCTAGCACACAGGTACAGCAGGTCATCAGGACGGCTATTGGAATGTTGGCCCTTATTTCAAGCGTTGGAGTATAAGAGCAGGGAAATCTGACTGTCACTGTACAAGGGGCTGGTGAGATCACACCTGGAACACTGTGAGCAGGTTTGGTTGCCTTATTTAAGGAAAGATATTATCTCATTGGAGGTAGCTCAGAGAATGTTCACTTTGATGATTAAAAGAAATGCAGATATTGGAAATTAGAAGTAAAACCAGAAATTATTGTACAAACTCAGCAGGTCTGGCAATTCTGAGGAAGGGTCACTGGACCCATACCTTTAACCCTGCTTTCTCTCCACAGATGCTGTCTGACCTGCTGAGTTTTTTTCAGCAGTTTCTCTTTTACTTCAATAGGATGATCCCCTGGTATGAACAAACCCACCTTGTACAGATACTACTTGCTCCAGAATTAGCCCTAATGCCTCAGAAATCTAAAGCCCATTTTACAAAGCCATGTTCTCATTCGTTTTAACCCTCTGTTCCCCCAAGCATATGGTATTGATAATAATGGTCACTGCCTTGAGGTCTTGCTTTACAATCTGTTTCCTAACTCACTAAATGCTGTTTCCAAACCTTCATCCTTCTTTCTAATTAACGTGGACCATGGCCTCAGGTTGGTCACCTGCCCAGGAGAAAGTGAGGTCTGCAGATGCTGGAGATCAGAGCTGAAAATGTGTTGCTGGAAAAGCGCAGCAGGTCAGGCAGCACACAAGGAACAGGAGATTCGACGAGGAAAGTTTCCTGAAGAATGGCTTATGCCTGAAATGTCGAATCTCCTGTTCCTTGTATGCTGCCTGACCTGCTGCGCTTGGTCATCTGCCCACACAATAATGGTCTGCAGTCACTGGGTGACACCTGAGTCCTGCCATCAAAGAGGCAGCATACCATCCTGGAGTCTTTTCTCCATCCACAAACACACCAGCTTTAGAGGTCACATCTCCCACAGCTAATTAGATTAGATTATTTACAGTGTGAAAACAGGCCCTTCGGCCCAACAAGTCCACACCGAAGTACAACTCTGCTCCTATGGGTAATTTAGCATGGCCAATTCACCTAACCTACACATTTTCAGACTGTGGGAGGAAACCGGAGCACCCGGAGGAAACCCACACAGACACGGGGAGAATGTGCAAACTTCGCACAGTCAGTCGCCTGAGTTGGGAATTAAACCCAGGTCTGTTGGTGCTGTGAGGCAGCAGTGCTAATTGCTGTGCCACCGTGCCGCCCACTATTCCATACCACTCAATTAAAATCTGACACATTTCAATGAGATCATCTCTCATTCTTCTGAACGCCAGTGAGTAAACTCCCAACCTGTTTAGGCTTTGCTCATCAGACAGATCCACCATATCAGGGATAAGACTCTGCACATGCCACAGGTTGGACATGACACTTAGCAAACTGTCCTGCCATACGTTGAGCTTAGTTTTGGGCTGCTTATTAACAAATTACAATATAATATTTTTGACAGGTAAAGAGAACATTTCTCACCAAGCAACCACTGTTTATACAACAGGAGAAATGTTTTCTGCACGGTAACAAGTCAATGCTGATTAGTCAATGTATTACAATGGAAAAGGCATCACGGAATCATAGAGTCACAGTGATGTACAGCATGGAAACAGACCCTTCGGTCCAACACATCCATGCCAACCAGATGTCTCAGTTGCCAGCGCCCAACCCATATCCCTCCAAACCCTTCCTATTAATATGCCCATCCAGATGCCTTTTAAATGTAACAATTGTACCAGCCTCCACCACATCCTCTGGCAGCTCATTCCATACACGTACCACACTCTGCATGAAAAAGTTGCCCCTTAGGTCTCTTTTAAATCTTTCCCCTCTCACCCTAAACCTATAGCTTCCAGTTTTGGACTCCACACCTCAGGAAAAAGAATTTGTCTATTTATCCTATCCATGCCTCTCATCATTTTATAAACCTCTATAAGGTCACCCCTCAGCCTCCAATGCCACAGCAAAAACAGCCCCAACCTCTCACTGCAGCTCAAATTCTCCAAACCTGGCAAAATCCTTGTAAATCTTTTTCTGAACCCTTTCAAGTTTCACAACATCTTTCTGATAGGAGGGAGACCAGAATTGTACATAATATTCCAACAGTGGCCTAACCAATGTCCTGTACAGCCATATCATGACCTCCCAACTCCTGTACTCAGTACTCTGACCAATAAAGGAAAGCATACCAAATGCCTTCTTCACCATCCAATCTACCTGTGACTCCGCTTTCAAGGAGCTATGAACCTGCACTCCAAGGTCTCTTTGTTCAGCAACACTCCCTAGGACCTTACCATTGAGTGTATAAGTCCTGCTAAGATTTGCTTTTCCAAAATGCAGGACCTCACATTTATCTGAATTACACTCCACCTATCACTTCTCAGCCCAATGGCCCATTGATTAAGATCCCGTTGTAATCTGAGGTAACCTTCTTTACTGTCCACTGCACCTCCAATTTTCATGTCATCTGCAAACTTACTAACTATACCTCTGATGCTCATGTCCAAATCATTCATATAAATTATGAAAAGTAAGACCCGGCACCGATCCTTGTGGCACTCCACTGGTCACAGGCCTCCAGTCTGAAAAACATCCCTCCACCACCACCCTCTGTCTTCTACCTTTGAGCCAGTTCTGTATCCAAATGGCTAATTCTCCCTGTATTCCATAAGATCTAACCTTGCTAACCAGTCTCCCATGGGGAACCATGTCAAATGCCTTACTGATGTCCATATAGATCATGTCTACTGCTCTGTCCTCATCCATCCTCTTTGATGCTTCCTCAAAAAACTCAATCAAGTTTGTGAGACATGATTAACCATGCACAAAGCCATGTTGACTATCCCTAATCAGTCCTGGCCTTTCCAAATACATGTACATCCTGTCCATCAGGATTCCCTCCACTGGTCTATAGTTCCCTGGCTTGTCCTTACCACCCTTCTTAAACAGTGGCACCACGTTTGCCAACCTCCAGTCTTTCAGCAACTCACCTGTGACTATCGATGATACAAATATCTCAGCAAGAGGCCCAGCAATCACTTCTCTAGCTTCCCACAGAGTTCTAGGACACACCTGATCAGGTCCTGGAGATTTATCCACCTTTATCCAATTCAAGATATCCAGCACTTCATCCTCTGTGATATGGACATTTTTCAAGATGTCACCATTTATTTCCCTGCAGTCTCTATTTTCCACATCCTTTTCCACAGTAAATAATGATACAAAATACTCACTTAGTATCTCCCTCATTTCCCGCAGCTCCACACAAAGGCTGCCTTGCTGATCTTTGAGGGGCCCTATTCTCTCCCTAGTTACCCTTTTGTCCTTAATGTATTTGTAAAAACCCTTTGGATTCTCCTTAACTTTATTTGCCAAAGCTATCTCATGTCCCCTTTATGCCCTCCTGATTTCCCTCTTAAGTATACTCCTACTGCCTTTATACTCTTCTAAGGATTCACTCGATCTATCCTGTCTATACCTGACATATGCTTCCTTCTTTTTCTAAACGAAACCCTCAATTTCTCCAGTCATCCAGCATTCCCTATACCTACCAGCCTTCCCTTTCACCTTAACAGGAGTAAACTTTCTCTGGATTCCCGTTTTTGAAGGCTTCCCATTTTCCAGCCGTCCTTTTACCTGCGAACATCTGCCTCCAATCAGCTTTTGAAAGTTCTTGCCTAATACCGTCAAAATTGGCCTTTCTCCAAATTAGAACTTCAACTTTTAGATCTGCTCTACCCTTTCCATCACTATTTTAAAACTAATAGAACTTTGGTCGTTGGCCCCAAAGTGCTCACCCACTGACATCTCAGTCACCTGCCCTCGACTATTAGCGAGTCTATAATACAATCCCAATAAAGTGATCATCCCTTTTTTATTTCTCAGTTCCACCCAAATAACATCCCTGGATGTATTTCTGGAAATATCCTCCCTCAGTACAGCTGTAGTGCCATCCCTTATCAAAAATGCCACTCCCCCTCCTATTGTGCCCCCATTTTTGTCCTTCCTATGGCATTTGTATCCTGGAACATTAATCTGCCAGTCCTGTCTATCCCTAAGCCCTGTTTCTGTAATTGCTGTGGTATCCCAATCCCATGTTTCTAATCATGCGCTGAGTTCATCTGCCTTTCCTGTTAGGCTTCTTGCATTGAAGTAAATGCAGTTTAATTTATTCATCCCACCTTGTTCTCTGCTTTGTCCTTCCCTGCCCTGACTGTTTGACTTGCTTCTTTTCTCAACTGTACAATCTCAAATTGATGTCTTTCCTCACTATCTCCCTGGGCACCCCCCCCCACATCCCCTCCACCACCACTGTCCCCCACCCCCCCCCCCCCCCCCCACACCCCCTTACTAATTTAAATTCCACCCCGAGCAGCTCAAGCAAATCTCCCTGCTCGTATATTAGTCCCCTTCCCATTTTGATGCAATCCATCCTTCTTGTACAGGTCACTTCTACCCATAAGAGATTCCAATGATCCAAAACTGTGATTCCTTCCCCCGTGTACCAGCTCCTCAGCCATGCATTCATCTGCTCTATACTCCTATTCCTGCCCTCACTAGCTCGTAGCACCGAGAGTAGTCCAAATATTACAACTCTTAAGGACCTCCTTTTTAAATTCTTGCCTGACTCTCCATATTCTCCATTCAGAATCTCACCTTTTTCCCTTCCTATATTGTTGGTTCCAATGTGCAAAATGAGCTCCTGCTGGGCCCTCTCCCCCGTGAAAACATTCTGCACCCTCTCTGAGACACCCTTGAGACTGGCACCAGGGAGGCAACACACCATTCTGATTTTTCGTTGCTGGCCACAGAAACATCTGTCTGTGCCACTGACTAGAGAGTCCCTTAACACAATCGATCTCTTGGAACCCAACGTACCCCTCATTGCATTGGAGTCTGTCTCGATATCAGAAACTTGGCTGTTCATACTACATTCCCCTAAGAATCCATCACCCCCTACATTTACAAAACAGCATACTTGTTTGAAAGGAGAATAACTACAGAAGACTCCTGCAGTACCTATCTACCTCTCTTACACTTCCATCTATGTGACCGTATCTGCAACTTTTTTTCCTTCCTATAATTGTATCCATCACACCCTCTTGCCCTTGTAAATTCCTCATTGCATCTAAATGTCTGTCTAACCAATCCATTCGATCTGATAGGATTCACAACCAATGACATTTATTGCATATATAATCCTCAATAAACTCTCTCTAAACTCCCACATTCAACAAGAAGAGCATATCATTCTACTAAGGGCCAGTTTTGGTTCTTCCAATCTATAGTTGCAGAAATTAGCACCATCTTATTCCTTTACAAATCACTGCTCCAAGCTAACTTAATACTTATGCCTTATAGTTTTATGTGTAATCAAGAGACATATTGAATAAAGCATATAATCAAGAAAGGGGCACCATTCTACTCACTATTGTAGATTTACAGCAAGGCTACATTAACAATTTTCACTTATTTGTTTCTGTGCTGTGATCTCTCATTAACAGGTTCCTCCAAGATCAGTTGTGAATTAGTCAAACTTAATTCCAGCATTGAGCAGTAGGGCCAAATGGCCGGTTCTGGTACTGCAAATTCTGTGTAGCTTTACATCAGATAAACATTAGATAGATGAATTGGCTCTCTTGCTGTGATACACAATGTTCAATGTCTGACAGGTTTTTTTTCTCTGATATTAATATTGTTTGTTTAAATCTTTTTAACAGCTGACATCAAGCCCAGGTATGTATATTTTTAAGTTACGATGCTGTGAATGAATTGCTCTAAATTATGAATGATTTATTCATGCCTTCTTTAACACACTCACTAATATGTAGAAAGTACCTTGTAGATAGTGAGCACTGAGTGTGACCACTTCTTGTCAGCCTTTACCTGCAAACTGATCAAACATTACCCCTCACATCCTCAAGCCATTCTACATTTTCTATCACACCCTGTTTAATCCTTTCAATAACTTCTCCTAATTTACAGAGGGAGGATTGAGTCTGTTGCCAGTTCCACAGATATTCCAACAAAATGTATTTCATTGAGATACACTCCTGAATAGAACAGGAAGGGCTTCCCTGTCTGGGAAAATGTGAATCTCATTGGGAGGGTAAATGTACTGAGAGAGTTTGATGTTGGAATGCAGGTGTGTGGAATTGTAGCTGTCCAAAAAAGCCTTCAATCCAATCACATTGTAAATACGTTAAAATCTGTTTGCTTATTGTCTTTAACAGATTAATCTCACTGACGACCAATAATGACCAGGAGTTTCTGATGGTCAGGTAGTTTTTTTCTGAAGCATAGGAAGGAGTTGCAAATGGGGACCGGCAGAATTCCCATTGTAGCAAGGAATTGCTCAAGAATTCCATGGTTCCACTGGGTGAATCCGGAGACCGTTGAAGATTACAGCGAGTTAGGCAACTCCACACAGAGAGAGCAAGCTAATGTTCCGAGTATTGATGACACTTCATCAGACACTTTATCAAATCACACAACATTAGGTTATAGTCCAACAGGTTTATTTGGAAGCACTAACTTTCAGAGTGCTGCTCCTTCATCAGGTAACTGTGGAGCAGGATTATAAACACAGAATTCATAGCAAAAGATGACAGTGTCATGCAACTGAAATGATACATTGAATAAACCTGCATTGTTGTTAAGTCTTTCATCTTTTAGAACAGGTTGCACGTTTCGATTCACTAATACGTGATTCCCAGAATTTCTTTTAAATCACATTCTCAAGGTAACTTAAGGTTTTATGAAAAATAGGTGACAGCTCATCTCAGACAATGCATTAAAGGTGTGAGGTTCGAGTCTGTCTGTATCCCAATCTTGAGTCAGACTGGTTCAATTTCCAAACTGGAATTTACAAAGTATTACATGGATTGTTTGCCTGCAGATTATTTGTTTTTTGAGCAAAAAACAATGTATCTGCAAATATAATTCTGCAAATACAAATTCATGCCATAGACTTATATTTGTTTCTGTGTGCATTAGAGAGAGTGTGCATGTAAGTGTGTGCTTTTGAGTACATGTGTGCATGAGAGATTGTGTGTTTGTGTGTGTGCATGTTTAGTAAAATGTGTGTGTAAGTGTGATGGAGTATAAGTCTGTGAGAGGGTGTGTGTGTGGATTTGAGTGTGGCGGGGTACGTGTATGTGTATGAGAGAGGGTCTGTGTGAACGTGTGAATATGTAAGAATGCATGCGCATGTGTGCATGTGTGTGGCTGGGTGTTGTGTGTGTGCGTGTGCGTGTGCGTGTGTGTGTGTGCAAGGTCTCATGCAGTATAACCTGGTGTTGTGTGATTTTTAACTTTATCCACGCCAGTCCAACACTGGCTCCTCCGCATCATCTTTGTTAGAGCTGAAGTGAAATATGGGAGGGGACAGCATTAGGAGGGGTTAGGGAGGAGTTGGGGTGGGTGGGTGCTGGGGGAGAAAGGATGTTGGTTGTGTAGATTAAGTTGTTGAGGTTGTATTCATCGAGCTGGGAATTTGTGTTGCAGACATTTCGTCCCCTGTCTAGGTGACATCCTCAGTGCTTGGGAGCCTCCTGTGAAGTGCTTCTGTGATCTTTCCTCTGGCATTTGTAGTGGTTCACAAACCCTTTGCTTTGTCTTTCTCAGTGTGGTACAGGCCATCCATACATTCCAATTCCAAATAATCTCTCAACATTAATATTGGTTCAACCATGTAACATTTTCACAAAAGCACTCTTTGTCTACTGAATCAACATCTGGGCATGTTTATGCAGTTTAACTAACTTTTAACCTGACTTTTTTTGAACAAGAATAAATGAAAATGAATCTTAAGTGGTTCATACAATTATGCTGATGGAATTAGCTCAAACTGTCTGTCTCATCCTTATCCCAACTGGGACTTTATGTGGATTTGCAGTGTCACTCAAGTTATACCCACAATCCCCCCCAAACAATTGTTCTCAGGATGCCACCTACAGTGGTGAGCAGCAGTGAGGATTTACCATGGTCATATCCAATAGCTGCAGCTGGCACCCCTCCCTATGAATATAGAACATAGAACGTAGAACATAGAAAAATACAGCACAGTACAGGCCCTTCGGTCCTCAATGTTGCACCGATCCTAACCTACACTAGCCCACTTTCCTCCATATGCCTATCCAATGCCTGTTTAAATGACCATAAAGAGGGAGAGTCCACCACTGCTACTGGCAGGGCATTCCATGAACTCACGACTCGCTGAGTAAAGAATCTACCCCTAACATCTGTCCTATACCTACCACCCCTTAATTTAAAGCTTTGCCCCCTCGTAATAGCTGACTCCATACGTGGAAAAAGGTTCTCATGGTCAACCCTATCTAAACCCCTAATTATCTTGTACACCTCTATCAAGTCACCCCTAAACCTTCTTTTCTCCAATGAAAACAGCCCCAAGTGCCTCAGCCTTCCCTCATGCGATCTTCGAATATAACAGCGGTGAATCTGCAAAATACTTAATGAAGAGGGAAATAGTTTGGCCTTTCTTTAAGATCATAACAAAATCATAAAACATTGGACCAGAAATGGGAGATTCAGTCCATCTAGTCTTTTGCACCATTTCATGAGATCATGAATGCAGATTATTTGTGTTACACCAGTAGGTTTTTGTGACAAGTCAAACCAAATTAGTAAATACTTTATATTTCCAATCTTACAGGCAAGTGACTCAAGTTGATCCATTGATTGGCAAAGTCCATGTAGAGAATTTTTTTTGCAATTTCGAAAAATATATTCCACAAATGGAAATTTACCTCAAGGAGCTACGTGACATAGCCAACAGTGTTGACACGTGCAAGAGAGGTGTGAACATTGCCAATATCGCTGGGGCATCTGCAAATATTACAGGAGGACTTGTGGCCATTGGTGGATTAGTTGCTTCTCCTTTTACTTTTGGTGCATCTTTGGCTCTCACTGGGGTGGGAATTGGGCTGGGTGTAGCCGGTGGTGCCACTAACATTGGAGCTTCTATTTCTGATCATGTTATT
This sequence comes from Hemiscyllium ocellatum, assembly GCF_020745735.1. Taxonomy (NCBI): domain Eukaryota; kingdom Metazoa; phylum Chordata; class Chondrichthyes; order Orectolobiformes; family Hemiscylliidae; genus Hemiscyllium; species Hemiscyllium ocellatum. The sequence goes on from NC_083401.1 coordinate 20,304,421, forward strand.
CAAAACGGAAAAAGTAACAGAATAAAAGAAATCATAGATCTCTATAAAGAAGCCAGCGAAACCATGTCAGAGAGCTTGCGTCAGGCACAGGGGAGTATTGAAGTATCGATTAGAATGAGAGAGGAAACTATATCAAGAAGCTCAACGATTGGTGCAACTCAGGTTCTCAGTAAAAGCTTGAATGCTGTTCTTGTTGAGTCTTCACGTGTAACAGGAAATGCTTTAAAAGCAGCTAAAGTTGTGTCAGGAGTTCTGTCAGGAGTCCTTGTGGTATGGGATACGTATTGTTTGATAAAAGCTGCAAAGGACCTTCGTGAAGGAAGTAAGACTGAATTTGCTCGGGAAATAAGGAAAGCAGCTGATGCTATGGAGAAGGAAATAGAGGCATATAGAAAGGCTTATCGTAAAATAATGGATGCTCACTTTTGAACAAATGCTGGCTGATGGGTGAAGTTTCAAACTGCCAATGTTTGTAACATCTTTCCCCAAATCATTCGAAGCATTTCCTATTCTTTGAAAATTACTATGCTGATATTTCTTAATTCAGTTTTGAGTTCTGATGAGGATTAGTCGAGTGGGGAGTTGGATCGAAATAAAGTTGGACTCTTTCAAAGCTCTAGCTTGTACAAACCCTTCTGCAGATTTGTTATTGTGCCCACTGCATTAATTGTATTTTCTGAAAAGGTTTCAAATTAAAATCTTCATGTTTGTGTCTCAATGCCTGTGTCTCTTGACTTTCCATCCAAATTCAAACTTCCTTCAACACTGATGACACCCCCCCCATACATCTATCCCTTCATACATTAGAATTATCGAGACAAAACACTGATCCCTCCTAAAACACCCCCACTTGCTCCACCTCAGTCTCCTTCATTGAGATCATCCTTCACATCTCCCCCTGTTTGAGAAAACTGTGGTCAATCCTCCTAATGTTGCCTTCATTGGTTCCAGGTCAGTGACTTGGAGGGTGTCTAGCAGGTGGTGGTCTTCCCATGAATCTACTGCCCTTTCCCCTCTCAGTGAAAGTGGACAGGGGTTTGGAAAGTGCTGCCTGGGGATGCTTGGTAAATTCCCGCAGTGCATCTTGTAGATATTACACACTGCAGTTACTGAGCATCGGTGGAGTGAGGAGATGTTTGTGGATATGATGCTCAGCAGACAGGCTGCTTTATCCTGGATGGTGTCGAGCTTCATGATTAGTGCTGGAGCCGTTGGGTAGGATCTCCCCTGTTTCTTTAAAATTTTCTGGTTAGGTTGGGGTAAACAGATAGATACAGAAAGACAGAGTAAATGTATCCAGCCATTCAGCCCTTCAAGCCTTCCCCTCCATTCAATGTGATCACGGCTGAACATTGAACTCAGTATTCTGTTCCGGGTTTCTCCCTGGGTCCTTTGATCCCTGTAGCCATAAAAATTATACTAAACCCCTTCTTAAAAATCACACAATACCTGGTTGGAGTCCAACAGGCTTACTTGGAAGTACAGAGGAACCTCGATTATCTGGCATTTGATTAATCATATTTCGGATGATCCGAATAAGATTTCAAGGTTCTGATGCATGGGTAACTACATTATCTGGCATCAATTATCCAGCATTCATTTAACCGAACAAAATAGTCCCTGCCCACATCCTCCTGATAACTGAAGTTCCTCTGTACTAGCTTTCACAGCGTTGCTCCTTCATCCAGTAGCTAGCTACCTGACAAAGGAACAGGGTGTTGTAAACTGGTACTTCCAAACCTCTTGGTCTACAACCTGGTGTTGTGTGAGTTTTACCTTTGTCCATCCCTGTCCAATATGGGCACCCCCACATCAAACCTCCTTCTTGAGAATATTTTGTTCTCAAAAGCTTTCTGTGACAGGGAAATGCATCTGCTCACCACTCTGTGGGTAAAGAGATTTCTCTTCACTTTACACTTAAATGGTCTCCCATATGACCATAAGATATAGGAGCAGAAATTAGGCCATTCAGCCCATTGAATCTGCTCTGCCATTCCATCATGGCTGATCAGTTTCTCAGTCCCAATCTCTTCTCTTCTCCCCATAACCTTTGATTCCTGTAACAATCAAGAACCAACTATCTCAGTCTTAAATATACTCAATGAGCTGACCTCCACAGAATTCTGTGTTAGTGAATTCCATAGATTCACCACTCTCTGGCTGAAGAAGTTTCTCCTTAATAAGCACTCTCCATGTACAAACGCTGTCCCTCAGGTCCCTTTTTCTTTTGCAAATCTCATCATAAAAAGATGCCACCTAGTTTTGAATACTCCTACCCTATTTCGTTATTCACCTTTTTAAATGCCTGTCAGGATTATATGAAACCTCGAAAAGTTCACCCCTCAACCCCTGATGCTGCACTGAAAAAGGTTTCAGCCAATCCAGTCTCTCCCTATAGCTCAAACCCTCCATTCCTGGCAACATCCTGCTCAATCTTTACTGAACCTTTTCCATTTAATAATATCCATCCTACAGCAGGGCAACCAGAACTGTTCATTTCTCCAAACGTGGCCTCACCAACACCCTGTGTAATCTCACCATGATGTCCCACTCTAATACTCAATGGTCTGAGGATTGAAGGCAAGCGTGCTTATCATCTGCTCAAACACCCTCTCTCCCTGTAATGCAACTTTTAAAAAACCACGTACCCCGAATCACTGGGTCCCTCTGTTTGATATCACTGTAACATCCACTAAGGATATGAATAGAAACATGTTTTTCCTCAGAAATAGACAAATGCCTTAGTTATACAATGATGGAAGATACAATGACAGTACAGAGTTTCGATGAGTGATGGAACTACATTACCTGAGAGGTTAGCGGTACTTCACCAGTGTGTGGCCTAGAGTGGATTCGTTGGCAATGACTATTGTCCAGTGTATGTCACTGGCCAATCAGGTTGCTCTTTACTGCCACGTAGGACTGAAGTGGTGTGTTGCTACTACAGAGCAACCCTGACCCAGCTGAATCCTCGGAAATTGACAGTGAAATTGAAAATTCCAATTGAAAATTCCCCTGTCTGTGTCGTTTTGGACAAACCCCATACAGATCGAGATTTTGGATGGATTTCACGTGCTTAAGATTAATAGTTACCTGGAGAAGGTTAGAGAATTAAATACCCAATCTAACACCGGAATAATGACACAATCAAAGACCTCATAATAGCAATATGAAACTTGAAAGAGCTCAGAAAAGATTTATAAGGATGTTGCCTTGGTTTGAGGGTTTGAACTGTAGGGAGAGGCTGAATAGGCTGGGACTGTTTTCCCTGCAGTGTCAGAGGCTGAGGGGTTACCTTATAAAGATTTATAAAATCATGAGGGGCATGGAGAGGGTAAGTAGACAAGGTCTTTTCTCTGGGTTGGGGGAGTCCAGAACTAGAGGACATCGGTTTAGGGTGAGAGACGAAAAATTTAAAAGCGACCTAACGGGCAATGTTTTCACCCAGAGGGTAGCACGTATATGGAACGAGCTGCCAGAGAAAGTGATGGAGGCTGGTACCATTGCAACATTTAAAAGGCATTTGGTTGGGTATATCGATAGGACTTGGTGAGAAATCAGTGGCTTGTCAGCAAAAAAGTGATTCGCTAAGTTTCCCTTTAAGATTTAACTGGCAACTTTAGGATCTTAATACTGAGTGGGAATATCCATGCACTTTCATTGCATGTTTAGTTCAATCCAGCTCCTTTCCATCCCACATCCGATTCTCTTTGTCTTCTCCAACAAACCAGATAAAGCAAAGTCCTGTCATGAAACAAAAAACAGGTGCCTGGCCACGATCATCCCACATTTGCAGAGTCTATGATTCACTCACAAGTGCATTGAAATTTCTCACCTTCAAACCAATGTCAACCATGCAATGATGTCACAAAATGGCTGCCATCGCAAGGAGAGTAGGATGAAGCAAGTTACTGCTCTTTCCTTCAGGGTAGAGTAACATTGCATGAATTTGAAACCTGCTGCGGTCAATTATATTAAACACGGATCCACTGATTCAATAATGTTGCCCCACCCCAGCACGGACTTGTATTTCATCAACTGGTTACTCCCTGTCCAAGGCTGCACATTATCATTTATAGCCTCAAACAATCATGGCCGTTTCCTGTAAGCAGTAATCACATCCTTGTCATGTGCTCTCTGTAACATTTCATCTCTCTCTCCCTCCTCAGTCGGCAGCACTGATACTTCACAATAGCAGGGGCCCGGGTTTGATTCCACTCTCAGGTGACTGTGTAGAGCTTACACACTCTCCCCGTGTCTGTGCGGGTTTCCTTGGGTGCTCTGGTTTCCTCTCAAAGCCCAAAGATGTACTGGTTAGGTGGATTAGCCACGCTCACCTGCCCAGAGTGGTCAGGGATGTGCAGGCTCGGTGGGTTAGCCATGGGAAATGGAGGGTTATGGAGATATTGGGATTGGGGTGGAGGCGATCGTGTTCGGAATTGGTGGGGAGGATATTAGGACAGTCAGGCAAGCGGGAGAGTTAGGCTGCGAGCTGTGAATTTCAAGTCTCATGGTGGAAAGGGTGTCAGAATGAGAGGGGTCAATGCAAGGGCTGGGTGGGGTATTGGGGAAGAGTAGTTGTTGGGTGTTGGGTCGGGCAGCGAGCTGAATGGCTGGGTTGGCAGATTATAACAAGGCTCTTCGACTGTATAATTACTCTGGCGATTGAGTGGATCTTATAATACCCTTTAAGTAACTGTTAAACTTAAGCTCATGAGTACTGTCTGAAATCTCGAACATTAAGCAACTTGTCCACAGGGTTCTATGTGCCGGAGAATTCCCCATTGGAATTTTCAATTTCTCTGACAATTCAAAGGAGTCAGCTCTGTTAGGATTTGGGTGCAGTCCCACTGCAGCCAACATTACTGCAAAGACCATTGGGGTTGACTGGACAGTATCCTGGAGGTGTATTCAATGCCAACTAAAACTATCTAAGTCATGCACTTTCCAAACAATGCTGACCTCTTCCTCACAGCTGAATGTGGCATTTTATCAGATTTTTCATGTGGTAATTTCTTTTGGTAGCTTTTTCTTTACATACTAGGGTTTCAGTTTCACAGAGTCAGTGAGTATATAAATGGGGTTCTCAGTGCCTTTGCTCAGAGATGTCTGCTGTTGACCAAGCCTGGCTGACTGTGAATCCACCATCATTGTCTCAGAGCTGGTAAGTACAAGTTATCAGTGGGGAAAAGATAGTTTGTGCTTATGATCTAGTGCTAAAACTTCATTCAATTAGAATCATATAAATTATAAATTAAATGAATACATAAACAATTAATTAAATGAAGAAAAATAATAAATTGTAAGGGGGAATATTTATGGTGTTTTTTAAATTTAAATCAATTTGTACCTATTTGCCCTAACTTCCCTGTTTTTGATGAAATAACACTTTTTCTCTGCATATTTATCAATAAACAACCCTTTCGTTTTAATACTTTGACTTTAACCGTGTTGTTCAAATGCAACTTCATTAGTCAGAATATTCAATATAGGAGTTGGGGTGTCATGTTGCAGCCGTACAGGGTATGGGTGAGATCACTTTTGGAATATTGCTTTCAATTCTGGTCACCCTTCTCCAGGAAGGATATTGTTAAACTTCAGAAAGGACTGACGACAATGTTGCTGGAGTTGGAGGGTTTGAGTTATAAGGCAGAGGCTGAAGAGGCTGAGGAATTCTTTTCCCTGGAGCATCGGAGGCTGAGAGATGACCTTCTCGAAGTTTATAAAATCATCAAGGGCATGGGTAGAGTGAATAGCCAAGGTTTCATTTCCTGCAGTGGGGGAGTTCAAAACTCGAGGATATAGGATTTAAGCTGAGAGGGGACATATTTAAGAGGGACCTGAGGGGTAATAGTTTCATGTGGAGGGTGGTGTGTGTATAGAATGAGCAGAGGTGGTGGAGGTGGTACAATTAAAACATTTGACGATGATTGATGATGATTGATTTATTGTCACGTGTACCGAAGTACAGTGAAAAGCTTTGTTTGGGAGCAGCACAGGCAGATCACAGGAAGCAAAGATGCATAGATCAAAAGACTTAGACAGATGCATACAGGTCATAGAGGCATAGGCATACCCTCTATTGCACAGTGGGTGAACTAGACAAGATCAGCGTTAGCAATATCAGCATTATTTGAGACTAGAGAGACCATTCCTCAAACTCATAATGGCCAGGTAGAAGTTGTTCCTATTCCTGTTGGTATGTGTGTTCAGGCATCTGTATCTTCTGCCTGATGGAAGATATTGTAGGAGATCATTATTTAGGTGGGAGTAGGCCCTGATGATGTTGGCATCCTTTCCATGACAATGAGAAGTGGACATGGAATCCACGGATGGAAGGTTGGTTTCCGTGATGGTCTGGGCTTTTCTGTAGTTTCTTAGTGTCCTGAACAGAGCAGTTGCCATCCCAAGCTGTTATACCCCTGGATAGTATGCTCTCAATGAGGCACCTGCAGGAGTTGGTGAGGGTCCTTATGGACATGCCACCTGAGCCACTGAGGAGCGAGCGGCATTGTTGTGCCTTTTTGACTGTTGCATCTCCGTGGGAAGTCCAGGGCAGGTTGTTGGTTATCATCACTCTGAGGATCTTGACACTCTCCACCCTATCGCCCTCAGCTCTGTTGATGTAGACGGGGGATGTTGTCCTCTTTTCTTCATGAAGTTGTTTTTCAGACTGGAGGCCTGTGACCAGTGGAGTGCCACAAGGATTGGTGCTTAGTCCAATATTATTCATCATTTGTATAATTTGTGCATAAGAGGTATAAAGTGAGGTTGAAGTGAGGACTGCAGATGCTGGAAACTAGAGTCTAGATTAGAGTAGTGCTGGAAAAGCACAGCAAGTCAGGCAGCATCCGAGGAGCGGGAAAACGGACGTTTTGGGCCAAAGCCCTTTATCAGGAATGAGGCAGAGAGCCTCCAGGGTGGAGAGATAAGTGGGGAAGCAGGGGGGTGGTCGGGAGGGAGAGGGTGGCTGGAGAGAAGACAGTAAAGAGTACAATAGGGGAAGGGGCATGGGGATGGAGGTGATAGGTCAGAGAGGAGGGTGGGGGAAGGTAGCAATGAGTACAATGGGTGAATGGGGGGTGGGGATGGAGGTGATAGGTAAGAGGGGAGGGTAGAGCAGATAGGTGGGAAAGGAAATTGGCAGGTAGGACAGGTCATGAGGACGGTGCTGAACTGGAACGTTGGAACTGAGGAAAGGTGGGGGAGTGGAAATGAGGAAACTGGTGAAATCCACATTGATACCATGGGGTTGAAGTGTTCTGAGTTGGAAAATGAGACGTTGTTCCTCCAGGCGTCTGGTGGTGAGAGAGCGGCAGTGGAGGAGGCCCAGGACTTCCATGTCCTCGGCAGAATGGGAGGGGGAGTTGAAATGTTGGGCCATGGGGCAGTGGGGTTGATTGGTGCGAGTGTCCTAGAGATGTTCCCTGAAGAGCTCTGCGAGGAGGTGTCCAGTCACCCCAATGTAGAGGAGACCGCATCGGGAGCAACGGATACAATAAATGACATTAGTGGATGTGCAGGTGAAACTTTGATGGATGTGGAAGACTCCTTTGGGGGCCTTGGATGGAGGTGAGGGAGGAGGTGTGGGTGCAGGCTTTGCAATTCCTGCGGTGGCAGGGGAAGGTGCCAGGATGGGAGGGTGGGTTGTGGGGGGAGCGTGGACCTGACCAGGTAGTCACGGAGGCAACGGTCTTTGCCGAAAGCGGAAAGGGATGGGGAGGGAAATATATCCCTGGTATCCGCCATGACCAAGGCCTCCAAGCCCTCCGTTTCTTCCTTTCCCGACGTCCCCAACAGTTTCCTTCCACCAACACTCTAATTCGTTTGGCCGAACAGGTCCTCACCCTCAACAATTCCTCCTTCAAATCCTCCCACTTCCTCCAGACCAAAGGGGTAGCCATGGGCACACGTATGGACCCCAGCTACGCCTGTCTGTTTGTTAGCTACGTAGAATACTCCATCTTCCGTAGTTACACAGGCACCACTCCCAAACACTTCCTCTGCTACATTGATGACTCACCGACTCCCACAGCTACCTGGATTGCAAGTCTTCCCACCCCACCTCCTGCAAAAATGCCATTCCATATTCCCAATTCCTCCACCTCTGCCATATCTGCTCCCAGGAGGACCAGTTCCACCACAGAACACACCAGATGGCCTCTTTCTTTAGAGACCACAATTTCCCTCCTCGCGTGTTTGAAGATGCCCTCCAACGCATCTCATCCACATCCCACACCTCCGCCCTCAAACCCCACCCCTCCCACTTTAACAAGGACAAAACCTCCCTGATCCTCACTTTCCACCATACCAACCTTCTCATTAACTGTATCGTATGACAACATTTCCGCCACCTCCAAAAGGACCCCACCACCAGGAATATATTTCCCTCCCCACTCCTTTCCGCCTTCCGCAAAGACTGTTCACTCCATGACTACCTGGTCAGGTCCATGCCCCCCAACAACCTACTCTCCCGTCCTGGCACCTTCCCCTGCCACCGCAGGAATTGCAAAATCTGCACTCACAACTCCTCCCTCACCTTCAACCAAGGCCCCCAAGGAGCCTTCCACATCCTTCAAAGCTTCACCTGCACATCCACCAATGTCATTTATTGTATCCGTTGCTCCCGATGCAGTCTCCTCTACATTGGGGAGACTGGACGCCTCCTTGCAGAACATCTCCTGACACCCGCACAAATCAACCCCACTGCCCCATGGCTCAACATTTCAACTCCCCCTCCAGCTCTGCCGAGGACATGCAGGTCCTGGGCTTCCTCCACTGCCACCCCCTCCCCCACCACTCGACGCCTGGACGAAGAACATCTCATCTTCCAACTCGGATCACTTCAACCCCATGGTATCAATGTGGATTTCACCAGTTTCCTCATTTTCCCTTCCCCCCCCCCACCCCAGTTCCAACCTTCCAGCTCAGCACCGCCCTCATGACCTGTACTACCTGCCAATCTTCTTTTCCGCCTATCCACTCCACCCTTCGCTCTGACCTATCACCTCCACCCCCACCCCCAAAACCTATTGTGCTTGTTGCTACCTTCATCCCCACCCCACCCCCACATTTATCTCTCCACCGTGGAGGCTGTCTGCTTCTATTCCTGATGTAGGGCTTTTGCCCGAAATGTCGATTTTCCTGCTCCTCAGATGCTGCCTGACCTGCTGTGCTTTTCCAGCACCACTCTAATCTAAACAAAGAATTTTAGCTCAGATTATAACTTGATTTTGATCAGATGGGACAATGGGCTGAGAAGTAACAAACTAGTGCAAGGTGCCGCATTTTGGGAAAGCAAATCTTAGTAGATAAGGTCCAAGGGAGTGTTGCTGAACAAAGAGACCTTGGAGTGCAGATTCATAGCTCCTTGAAAGTGGAGTCGCAGTTAGATAGGATAGTGAAGAAGGCGTTTGGTATGCTTTCGTCTATTGGTCAGAGTATTGAGTACAGGAGTTGGGAGGTGACGTATCAGCTGTACAGGACATTGGTTAGGCCACTTTTGGAATACTTCATGCAATTCTGGTTTCCTTCCTATTGGAAAGATGTTGTGAAACTTGAAAGAATTCAGAAAAGATTTACAAGGATGTTGTCAGGGTTGGAGGACTTAAGCTATAGGGAGAGGCTAAATAGTTTAGGGCTGTGTTCCCTGGAGCGTCGGAGGCTGAGGGGTAACCTCATTGAGGTTTTACCAAACCGAATATCTCCCTTCTGTAGTTTGACTCATTGTTGTTAGATAACCGTCCTATGGTGGTGTCGTCAGCGAACGTATAGATGGCATTCATCTCATGGAATTTGGCAACTCAGTCGCGGGTGTACAGGGAGTACAGTAGGGGGAAGTGGACACATCCTTGTGGGGCTCTGGTGTTGAGTGTTATTGTGGAAGAGGTACAGTTACCTATCTTCACTGGCTCTCTTCTGTGGGTCAGAAAGCTGAGGATCCAGTTGCAGAGGGCAGAGCCAAGACCAAAGCCACAGAGTCTGGCTGGGTACATGAATAAGAAGGTTTCAGGGGTTTTGGGCCAATTGCTGTCAAATGAGAATTTGTCGGATTGGGATATCTGGTCAGTGCAGACATGTTGGACTGAAGGATCTGTTTTCTGAGCTGTGACTCCATGGCTGTCTGTCTTAATTTTTCAGTCAGAAACATTTCTTTGCAGTCACAGAGTGAATGTTGCGGATGGACTATTCCACTCCTCCAAGGGAAATACAGCTGCAAACAGGTAACATGAAATATTTGAGAAATTTTATTTAAATGGTTAAGAAAGTAAGATTATCTTCGTTGTTAAAGACTTACCTTGTGAATCTGCGGCCTCCATTTGCAGCAGTGGGAGAGGTGAGAGTACAGACTGGGGGCTGTTGGGAAGGTAAGTTTCCCTTGTAAAGACTTACTTCATGAATAGGCCGAATGAAGGCTAAACAAGAGCAGACACAGACATGGGGATTGCTGGGCCCGTGAACTAATATATTTGGGTTGTGGCTGAACATGGGACACTACACGTGTAATGTCTCCCACCGATCCTCCTCCTCAAGGAAGGTTGGTATGGTAAAGTGTGTTTTTTAATTTATTGAATCTCTCTTGGCAATTTAAAGCAGAGGGGATGGAGGCTAGGGCAGTTGCATGCTCCCCCTGCAGGATGTGGGAGGTAAGAATTACTACTGGTGTCCCTGCTGACTTCACCTGTGAGAAGTGCACCCAACTCCAGCTGCTCACAGACCGCACTAGGGAACTGGAGCTGAAGCCGGATGAGCTCTGGATCATTCGGGAGCCTGAGCGATGATGGAGAGGAATTGTAGAGAGGTAGTTACACCTAAGTTACAGCATAAAGGTAGCTGGTGACTGTCAGGAGAGGGAAAGGGAATACGCAGACAGTGCGGGGATTCCCTGTGGCTGTTCCCCTCAACAATAAGTATATCATTTTGCAGGTGCTCTCGGAACCACTTGCTGATAGTGCTGGACATGTTTGTCCCACTGAGGCAAGGAAGGGATGGTAAGGAACCTTGGGTTACAAGGGATATGGAAAAAGTGAGGACTGCAGATGCTGGAGACCAGAGTTGAAAAAAGTGATACTGGAAAAACACAGCAGGCCAGGCAGCATCCGAGGAGCAGGAGAATTGACATTTCGGGCATAAGCCAAGGGATGTGGAATACCCCGTCTGATGAAGGAGAGCATATTATGTACCTTCTTGACCACTCTATCGACCTGCATTGCCACCTTCAGGATGCAGTGGACCAGATCTCTCTGTACATCAATTTTCCCCAGGGGCTTTTCCATTTACCGTATAGTTCACTCTTGAATTAAATCTTCCAAAGTGTATCACCTTTCATTTGCCCAGATTAAACTCCATCTGCCATTTCTCTGCCCATCTCTCCAATCTATCTATATTCTGACAGTCCCCTTCACTCTCTGCTACTTCACCAATCTTAGTGTTATCTGCAAATTTGCTAATCAGACAGACAAAGACCCACATGCACACATATATTTTGTGGGGTGAATTTGTACTTGCAGAGTTACATTGTACTTTGCTCAAAAACTGCATACATTCATGTAGAACTCTGAGATCAAGAACTGCATGAATTTATGTAAAACTCTGTTATCTCACTTTTTAGATAAGAATCAATCTAAACATTAGGTCATAGACAGAGAACACAGGGGGCTAACACCTTCAACATATTGTCTACCTATCACCATTGTTAGCAGCTAACCTGAGAATGCAACTTTAAAAAAATAATTTTGTGATTTACACATGAAAGCAGTGAAACTATCACTGTATTCTAACAGATGAAAGGCTTAACAATCAATTTTTCAATGTATAATTTCAGTTTCGTCACACTGTAAATTTTTGCTATAAATTCTGAGTTACGATCAAGCCCTCCACTATCACCTAATGAAGGAGTGTTGCTCCAAAAGCTAGTGTGCTTCCAATTAAACCTGTTGGACTATAACCTGGTGTTGTGTGATTTTTAACTTTTTAAACAAGGGGACAACATTAGCAATTCTCCAGTCCTCTGGGACCATCACCAGTGCTCAGGGATGTTGCAAAGATATTTGTTAAGGCCCAAGCTATTTCCTCTCTCACTTCCTTCAGTAACCTGGGATAGATCCGATCGGACCTGGGGACTTGTCCACCTTAATGCCTTTTAGAATACCCAACACGTCGTCCCTCCTTATGCTGGCTTGACCTAGAGTAATCAAACATCTATCCCCAACCTCAATACCTTATTATGTCCTTCTCCTCAGTGAATACCAATGCAAAGTACTCATTAAGAATCTCACCCATGTTCTCTGACTCCATGCATAACTTTCCTCCTTTGGTGTTTGAGTGGGTAAAACCTTTTTCTAGTTACCCTCTTAATCCTTATATATGAATAAAAGACTTTGGAAATTTCCTTAATCCTGTTAGCAAAAGATATTTCATGTCCCCTTGTAGCCCCTCATGTTTCAGATTGGTCCTACTTCCTCGAGATTCTTTCAAAGCCTTATCTGTTTTTAGTTGCTTAGACCTTATGTATGCTTCCTGTTTCCTCTTAGCTAGTCTTACAATTGCACCTGTCATCCATGGCTCCCTAATCTTACCATTTCTATCCCTCATTTTCACAGGGACATGTCTATCCTGCACTCTAATCATCCTGTCTTTAAAAATTTCCGACATATCAAATGTGGATTTACAGCTGCTCCCCAACCCCTGCTGAATTTTGGTAATCAGAGGATCACATAGGGTAGACAGTGAAAGACTTTTTCCTAGGATGATGATGTCACCTTGTATGAGGGGCCATAACTACAAATTGAGGGGTGATAGATTTAAGACAGATGTCAGAGGCAGGTTCTTTATGCAGAGAGTTGTAATGGCATGGAATGCCCTATCTGCCAATGTAGTCAACGCAGCCACATTAGGGAGATTTAAACAATCTTTGGATGGTTTTGGGATAGTGTAGGGGGACGAGCTGAGAATAGTTCACAGGTCAGTGCAACATTGAGGCCCTTTTATGTTGGTCTTCCCTCAATGTAGCACTTTCCATTCTTGACTTTGTCCATGAGTATTCTAAAACTTATAGAATTGTGATCACTATTCCCAAAGTAATATAGAACATAGAACATAGAAGGATACAGCGCAGTACAGGCCCTTCGGCCCTCGATGTTGCGCCGACCGAATCCTACCTAACCTATACTAGCCCAATAACTTCCAAATGCCTATCCAATGCCCGCTTAAATGACCATAAAGAAGGAGAGTTCACCACTGATACGGGCAGGGCATTCCATGAACTCACAACCCGCTGTGTGAAGAATCTACCCCTAACATCTGTCCTATACCTACCACCCCTTAATTTAAAGCTATGTCCCCTAGTAACACCTGACTCCATTAGCGGTAAAAGGTTCTTAGTATCTACCCTATCTAAACCCCTAATCATCTTATACACTTCTATCAGATCTCCCCTAAACCTTCTCTTCTCCAATGAGAACAGCCCCAAGTGCCTCAGCCTTTCCTCATAAGATTTTCCTACCATTCCAGGCAACATCCTGGTAAACCTCCTCTGCACTCGTTCTAAAGCTTCCACATCCTTCCTATAGTATGGCGACCAAAACTGCACACAATACTCCAGATGAGGCCGCACCAGAGTCTTATACAACTGCAACATGACCTCAGGACTCCGGAACTCAATTCCTCTGCCAATAAAGCCCAGTACACCATATGCCTTCCTCACAGCACTATTTACCTGGGTGGCAACTTTCAGAGATAAATCTGTACTGAAACTTCAACCACATGGCTGGGCTCATTCCCCAACACCAGGTCCAGTCTGGTCCCTTCCCGAGTTGGACTATTTGCATACTGCTCTATAAAACCCTGCTGGATGCTCCTTACAAACTCTGCTCCATCTGGATCTCTCACACTAAGTGAATCCCAGTCAATGTTGGGAAAATTAAAATCTCCTGTCACCACCACCCTGCTTCCATATTTGTACCTCTACCTCATGCTCGCTGTTGGGAGGCCTGTAGTACAATCCCAACAAGGGTACCACACGCTTCCTATTTCTGAGCTCCACCCATATTGCCTCACTGCTTGAGTCCTCCATAGTGCCCTCCTTCAGCACAGCTGTGATATCCTTTCTGACCAGTCATGGAACTCCTCTTTAACTCCCTCTCTATTCCGCCTGAAGCATCTATATCCTGGGATATTTAGTTGCCAGTCATGCCCTTCCCTCAACCAAGTCTCAGTAATAGCAATAGCATCGTGCTCCCAGGTACTAATCAAAGCCCTAAGTTCATCTGCCTTACCTTCTCTTCTTGTTGCATTAAAACAAATGTACTTCGGACCACCTGTCCCTTTATGTTCATCATCTGCTCCCTGCCTACTCTTCTTCTTAGTCACGCTGACTTCATTGTTGCGTTCCTTACAGGCTTTAGTTACTACCTCCTTACTGCTCACTAACCTCCTCATTTGGTTCACAATCCCCGCCACATTAGTTTTAACTCTGCCCTATAGCATTAGTAACAGTACTCCCTGGGACATTGATTCTAGCCCAGCCTAGCCCAGGTGTAGACTGTTCAATTGTAATAGTCCCACCTACTCCAGATCTGGTCCCAATGTCCCAAAAATCTGAACTCCTCCCTCCTGTACCATCTCTTAAGTCACTCATTCATCCTGCCTATTCTTTCATTTCTACACTGGTAGTAATCCTGAGATTACTAGCTCTGTGGTCCTACTTTTTAGCTTGGCTCCAAACTCCCTAAATTCTGTTTGTAAGACCTCATCCTGATTTTTTAACCTATATTATAAGTTTCTATATGCTCCACGACAGCTGGCTGTTCACCCTCCTGTTTTCGAAAGTCCTGAATCTGATCGGAGACATCCCTGATCTGTGTACCTGGGTCGCAACATACCATTCACGAGTCTCATTTCTGACCACAGAAATGCCTATCTACTCCCCTTTCAATTGAATCCCCTATGACTATAGCCCTTCCACTCTTCTTCCTGCCCTTCTGTACAGCAGAGCCAGCCACAGTGCCATGAACCTGGCTACTGCTGTCTTCCCCTGGTGAGCTATCTCCCCAACAGGTATACCTGTTTTGGAGGGAGATGACCGCAGGGGACACCTGCACAACCTTCCTGTTCTCTCTTTGCTTTTTGGTCATCCGCAGCTCCAGAGCCGTCATGCAGTCCAACAACAGCAGTAGTTGGACACACTTCCTGCACATGAAGGAGTCAGAGATATCTGAGCAGGGAAATCTAACTGTACAGGGCCTGGTGAGAGCTCATCTGGAGTACTGTAAGCAGGTTTGGCCACCTTACTTAAGGAAAGATATTTCATTGGAGGCAGCTCAGGGAACATTCACATGGATGATCAAAAGAAGTCCGGATACTGGAAATCAGAAACAAAAACAATAATTGTTGGAAAAACTCAGTAGGTCTGACAGCATTTGTGGAGAGAAAGCAGAGTTAATGTTTCAGGTCTAGTTCTGAAGAAGGATCACTGGATCTGAAACTTTAACACTGCTTTCCCACCACAGATGCTGCCAGACCTGCTGAGTTTTTCCAGCAATTTCCATTTTTGTTTCACTAGGATAAACACACCCACTCTGGACAGATACCACTTGCTCCAGATCTAGCCCTAATGGCTCAGAAATCTAAAGTCCATTTTGCAAAACCATGTTCTCAGTTGCTTCACCCTCTGTTCCCCCCAACACATTGTCTTGATAATAATAATTCCCCCCAAGCACATGGTATTGATAATAATGGTCACTGCCTTGAAGTCTTGCTTTTCAATGCATTTCCTATCTCACTAAATGCTGTTTCCAAACCTTCATCCTTCTTTCTAATTAACGTGGACCATGGCCTCAGGTTGGTCACCTGCCCACACAACAACGGTCTGCAGTCACTGGGTGACACCTGAGTCCTGCCATCAAAGAGGCAGCATAACATCCTGGAGTCTTTTCTCTGTCCACAAACACACCAGCTTTAGAGATCACATCTCCCACAACTATTCCATACCACTCTCATCCCTCCTTAACCTACATAGCTGAACATTTCGTGTTACCATGGAAAAGGCACCTGGGAATTGTGAACAATGGAGAGGATGTTTGGGCAAATTTAATTCCAGCATTGAGCAGTCGGGCCAAATGGCCAGTTCTTGTACTATAAATTCTGATAACTTTCTGTAAAGTCGGCATTAGACAGACACTTTAGCTCTCTTGCAGGATGTTTATGTCTGACGGAATATTTCTCTGTGATGTTAATAATGTTTCTTGAATTCTTTTAACAGCCACAGAGATATCCAGATACGCATAAATTTATGTTATGGTGCTGTGACTGAATCGCCCTAAATTATGAATGAGGGAGCATTGTGTCTATGTCCAGTACCACAGACATTCTAACAGAATGAAATTCCATTGAACATTGAAATACACTCCAGAATAGAACAGGAGAAAGTGAGGACTGCAGATGCTGGAGATCAGAGTCAAAACGTATGGTGCTGGAAAACCACAGCAGGTCAGCAAGCATCCGAGGAGCAGGAAAGTCGGTGTTTCGAGCATAAGCTCTTCATTAGGAATGTAGGGATGGGCCCAAGGGATAAATGGGATGGGGTGGGGCTTGGGAGGAAGGTGGCTGGAAATGTGATAGGTGGATTGAGGTGGGGGAGAAGGTGATAGGTCGGAGAAGAGAGTTGAGTGGATAGGTGGGAAGGAAGATGGACAGGTATGACAGATCAAGTTGGAGCTTTGGATCTGGGATAAGGTGGGAGGAGGGAAGGAGGAAACAGGTAAAAGAGATGTTAATTCTGTGGGGTTGGAAGGTCCCATGGTGGAAGATGAGGTGTTCTTCCTCCTGAGTGACAGTGAGGACTGCAGATGCTGGAGATCAGAGTCTAGATTAGTGGGCGGCACGGTGGCACAGTGGTTAGTACTGTTGCCTCACAGCGCCAGAGACCTGGATTCAGTTCCCACCTCAGGCGACTGTCTGTGTGGAGTTTGCACATTCTCCCCGAGTCTGCATGGATTTCCTCTGGGCGCTCCGGTTTCCTCCCACAATCCAAAAATGTGCAGTTTAGGTGAATTGGCCATGCTAAATTGCCCGTAGCATTCGGTGAAGGGGTAAATGTAGGTGAATGGGTCTGGGTGGGTTAGGCTTCGGCGGGTCCATGTGGACTTGTTGGGCTGAAGGGCCTGTTTCCACACTGTAAGTAATCTAATCTAATTAGAGTGGACAGCAGGTCAGGAATCCTGGTGAAGGGCTTTTGCCTGAAACGTCGATTTTCCTGCTCTTTGGATGCTGCCTGACTTGCTGTGCTTTTCCAGCACCACTCTAATCTAGACTCTGTTTTTCCTCCAGTTATAATGTGGTGAGGATTTGGTAGCGGAGGAGGCCCAAGAATTGCATGTACTTGGCAGAACGGGAGGGGGAATTGAAGAGGTCAGCCACAGGGCAGTGGAGTTGCTTGGAGCATGTGTCCTGGAGATGTTCTCTGAACCTTTCCATGCACTGGCATCCTGTCTCTGCAATATAGAGGAGATCACATTGAGAGAAACGGACATCCAGTAGGTGATTATTTGGATGTGCAGGAAAATCTCTGCCCAATGTGGAAAGATCCTTTGGGGCCTTAGATGAAGGTGAGGGGGAAGGTATGAGCGCAGGTTTTACAGCTCTTGCACTGGCAGGGGAAGGTGCCGGGAGTGGAGAGTGGGTTGGTGGGGAATGTGAACCTAACGAGGGCATCGCCGAGGGAATGATCTCTGCGGAATGCTGAAAGGGGTGGGGAGGGAAATATATCTCTGGTGGTGGGGTCTGACTATGTGGCACAAATGGCGGAGGATGATGCATTGTATCTGGAGGTTTGTGGGGTGGAAGTTGAGGAGCAGTAGTGTTCTATCCTTGCTGCAGTTGGCGGGGTGGGGTTAAAGGGCGGATGTGCAGGAAAAGGAGGAGATGCGCTGGAGGGTATTGTTGACCACGTGGAAGGGAAAATGCAGTCCTTGATGGAGGAGGCCACCGGGATGTCCTGGAGTGCAATTGGTCATCGTGAGAAGATATAGTGTAGGGGGTGGAACCCCCTCCTGTAAAAATGCTAACCCACCTCTTCGCATTCACCCTCCTGTAAAAACACTGTCCCTCCTCCTTCCAACACCCCTCCTGTAAAACATCATCCCTCCTCACACTCCCTCTCCTGTAAAACATCATCCAGCCCCACCCATCCCCCCTCCTGTAAAAACATCATTCCTTCTCCTCCCACTCCCCCTCCTGTAAAAATACTATCCCTCCTCCTTCTACCAACACCACTGCCACTTGTAAAAACACTATCCCTCACCTCCCTCCCCTTCCTGGACCTCTCCATTTTCATTTCTGGTGACCGATCCAACACGGACATCTACTTGAAACCCACCAACTCCTACAGCTACCTGGACTACACCTCCTCCCACCCCACTCCTGTGAAAACATTATCCCTTACTCCCAACTCCTCTGCCTCTGCTGCAGCTACTAATGGGAGGACCAATTTCCCTCCAGAACATCCCAGATGGACTCCTACTTCAAGAACTGCAATTTCCATAAGACCATAAGACATAGGAATGGAAGTAAGGCCATTCCGCCCATCGAGTCCACTCCGCCATTCAATCATGGCTGGTGGGCATTTCAACACCACTTACCCACACTCTCCCCATATCATTTAATTTCTTGTGAGATTAAGTTTCCCCTCCCACGTGGTCAACAGTGCCCTTCAGTGCATCTCTTCCACTTCCTGCACTCCGCCCTCGAACCCACCCCTCCAACCACAACAAGGACAGAACCTCGGGTCCTCACATTCCACTCCACCATTATCCTCTGCCATTTCTGCCACTTACAATCAGATCCCACCACCAGAGATATATTTCCCTCCCCACTGCTTTCAGCATTCCACAGAGATTATTCCCTCCATGAGTCCCTCGTTAGGTCCATGCTCCCTACCAACCCATCCCTCACTCCCAGCACCATCCCCTGCCACCACGAGAGGTGTAAGACCTGCACTCACACCTTCCTGTCACTCCCATCCAAGGCCCCAAAGGATCATTCCACATCCGGCAGAGATTTTCTGCATCTTCAAACCCTTCATCTACTGTGTGCCCGTTGCTCTCAATTTTTTTTTCAGGAGATCATAAAGGCACAGTTTCCAAAAAGGCTAGGTTTGAAGGATTTTAGGGCCAATTTGATTGTAGCTAACAGATACTGCCTCAGAAAAAAGACTTTCACGTTGAAAGAAAACACTTGTACAATAAAAGAGGAGTGGCCAATTCTCCCAGCTCAGGTTATCTCTGGTTTGGTTTGGTTTTAACAGTCTGGCTGTTCACTGAAAGCAGTCAGTTCAGTTTGACACTGCTGGCTCATGAAAGAGCCACATGGATGAAGGTGTTTCATGCTGACTCTCTCTGCCATGTCTCTCTCTCTCTCTCTCTCTCTCTCTCTGTCTCTTGTCAGATCCTGTGTTTACCTTTTGTGTCAAGGGGTGTTTATGAGGATTGTTGCAAGTGTTTGGAACAGCTTCATTAAGTTGGGATAACCCATTGGGTTTTCGGAGAGTGTAAGTTATTCTATATTCTGGTCTCTTTTGTTTGTGTTCCGTTCGGTAATCTTGCAAATAAATTTTATTTTGTTTAAAACTCAGTGGTTGGGCCAGCTCCATCCCTCCTGGAATATCCACGTTACACCTGCTTAAAACAACTGGCAAATTAAGGGTCCAGGCTACTTTCTTGACATATTTTGAGATGTATGGCCTGGTCTATATCAGATTTAATGAGATCAAGGATGCAGACTGGATGCAGATTATTTGCATTATATCAACAGGTTTCAGAGACACGTCTAAACAAATTAGTAAAGACTTTATGTTTCCAATCTTACAGGGAAGTGGTTGACAATTATTTACTGAATGGAAGGGATGGTGTGCAGGATTTCCTGTTGAATTTCATAGATCACATTGACACGTGTCACAGAGATGTGAACATTGCCAAGATCACTGGGTCTTCAACAAGTGTTACAGGAGGAATTCTGGCCATTGGTGGATTAATTTATTCTCCTTTTACTTTTGGTACATCTTTGGCTCTCACTGGGGTGGGACTTGGGGTGGGTGCAGCTAGTGGTGTCACTAACATTGGAGCTTCTATTACTGACCATGTTAAACAAAAGAAAGGCTTTGGAAGGTTTCAAGAAATCATAGAATTCTAGAAAGAAGACAGCAAAATCATGTCAGAGAACCTGCGTCAGGTACATCAGAGAGTTACATTATTGATGGAAAACAGAGAGGAGCCTATATCCAGAAGCATGGTGATTGGTGGAATTCAGGCTGCTGCCAAGAGCTTGAATACTGTTCTTGTGACCTCAACTGTGATCAAAAATGCTTGAAGAGCAGCTAAAGCTGTGTCAGGGGTTCTGTTAGGAGTTCTCGTGCTGTGGGACGTGTATCATCTAGTGAAGGATGCAAGGGACCTTCATATAGGAAGTAAGACTCAACTGGCTCAGAAAATAGAGAAGGCAGCTGACACTACAGATGAGGAAATAGGGGAGTATGAAAACGCTTATCGAGAAATAATGAAAGTTTCAAGTTTCAACTGATGATGAGTGATTCGCAAAATTTCAAAGCATCAATATTTGTAACAACGCCCCCCAAATCATTTGAAATATTTCTCATGCTTTGAAGACTACAGCATTAAGGGGAAAACATTTAAATATGGGTGTGAAAGTTAACTAGTCTCAGGAAATGCTTTTCTTATCTCTAAAAACCCTAAAAGAAATAGATTATCTGCAAGATATTAGTTAAAAAGTTCTATCAGTATGAGTAGCTGTAAAACTTTACATATAACTATTACAATAGGAATTAACATTTATAATCTTACAACAGTTGGTTAAACCCAGTTGGTTTTTGTACATTTTATGGATATAAGGGGGGGGCATGGTGCAGGTGGAAAACATAAGAATAATAAGAGAATTTGATTGAGACAGCAAAGGAATACAAGGGGTAACAGATTCAAACAGTCCTGAGGATAAGCAAGTCCGGACAGGTCCAAAGGAGTGTATCCAGGAAGTTTGGACTCCAAATTAATAGATGCATAAAAGGATTCCAAGGCCTGAATATTCTAAGGTCTGTTAAACACTGTGAGATCATGTGAACTTAGGGCTGTCCATAGGAATGCCCATCATTGTTTAGGTGTTTCACAAGAGGGGGCAGGATGTATTGAATAAGGGCAAGATCACAGTGACCACATTATATATGATGTTTGTAACACAAAATGTACAAAAATGCTGCATTTTACTGTAAAAACCAATGTCTTTGATCTCTCTTCCAATCTGAGCTGAAGATTAAGAGAATGATCAGGCTCTTATGGTGAGGCTGGATTTGGAGAAGATCTTTGGCCCTCTTCCTGCATGAAGTTGCTGCTTGAACAGGAATAAAGTCTGCCACATAACTGAATCCTGCCTGCTTTCTGAGTCTTTGTCCTTGGTCTGGAGGGTGGGGGTGGGGGGTGGTTACGCTCCAAAAACAGCAAACTTATCACCTTGCCCGGTTCCCCTCCATATTCACATCCTTTCACTGTGGAGATACAGAGATGTTTTCATGCAGCACCTGTGGAGAATTCTGCCAATTATGTGACAGCCATCAGCAACTCATCCAATGTGACCAACTGTAAAGAACCAGCAAGATGACTGGTACCAATAAGTCCATGATAATAAACATAACGCACCATTGGATAATACAGGGACATAGAATATGCAATGATCCCTACTCCTGCCATGACAGTACTGACAACATTTGATGCAAACACAATTTTCTCCTTGAACAAGTTTGATCGGTCCTGATTTCAGTCATCAATGCTCCTAAAATAATGCGCCAAATTCCCATCCAAAAGGGTATTGCAATATTTAAGAGTGGCTGGTGGCTCAGTGGTTAGCACCGCTGCTTCATGGCACCGGGGATCCAGTTTTGATTCCAGGTGACTGTTGGCATGGAGTTTACACATTTCCCTCATTTCTGTGTAGGGGTGCTCCAGTTTTCTCTCACAATCCAAAGATGTGTAAGTTAGGTGGATTGGCTGTGCTAATTTGCCCATAGTGTCCAGGGATTTGCTGGCTGGGTGGATTAGCCACGGGTTTAATAAAATAACTTAATACAAGTAGCTAGTTCAAGCATGCAATGGCAAATTTAATTGAAGTTTAACCAAAAAACGTAAGTCTTTAGATTTGAATTTGAAACCACAGCCACAGCTTTGGTGGCTTTAATTTTTATCAAGTGGGAAAGATGGTTTGGGAAGAAACTAAAGACACATTTGTGAAACCGGTCAGCCCACCAATACTGCTGAGGCTACACATAAAACAAACCCTCACGTTTCCTGTTTCCAAATTGGAACTTGGGATGAGTTTGAGAGAAAAAAGGTATTTTGGAGAGAATTGCATTTTGCAAAACAAACAATAAAAGCTAATTTGGTGATGCTTGAAACCACACAGAAATATTTGTTTGGTCTGTTCTAAGGATACCATGAAAACATCTTTTTAAACCTAGACAGCAATGTTTTTTTTAGGGCTCCTAAATGAATGAGATAGAATGGGAATGAACAGGAGAATAATAGTAACAGAGAAACAGTGACACTCACCAGTCGGGAGTGAGCATGGCTCATCTTAATTCTAGTTAATGAAGTATATCGAGTTAAAGGCTAGATAAATGTAATTATTGACAGCTTTCTCATGGAGATGTGTGCCGTTGCCTGACTTTTATAGAAGTGAAGTGGATCATTTGGCCACCATTCAGAACATTAGGATCAAGCAGGGAGCATACACCTCGGACTATTTACTTCGATTTGAATTATTATTATGGTACGTACTTATATATGGAGTGCATCTGGACAAATCATACCTTATGTAAGCACATCAGGGTAATAGAAAAAAAATACACCATATAGTGTCACAGCTGCAGGGAAAGATCAACTCTAATGTACGAGAGGTTCATTCGTAAGTCTGTTAATAGCAGGGAATAAGCTATTCTCCAAGCTGTTGCTACATCTTTTCAAACATTTGTATCTTCTGCCCAATATCTGAGGGTGATAGAGAGTATAACTAGGGTGGCAGGGTTTTCTTCCTTTATTCTGTAACAGGATGAGGACATTGATGAACAGGCCGGCATTTAATGCCCATGGGCAGACCTCCTTCCCTAAAGGGCATGAGTGAACCAGATGGGTTTTCCACCAATTGGCAATAGAGTTATAGTAGTCGTTAGATTCTTATATCCATCATCTCCCATGGCAGGAGTCGAAGCCTGGTCCCCAGAACATTACCTGGGTCTCTGCGTTAGCATTCAAGTGATAACACTGCTCAGCCATTGCCTCCCCATTGAATTATATTTGCCGTTTTCCCAAATCAGCGGGAAGTGTAGACAGAGTATAAGCAAGGAAAGTTGGTTTTCATGACCAGGCCAGATTACTGGTGATATTAACTCTGAGGAACTTGAAGCTCTTGACCATCTCCACTTCAGCACCATTGATACAGACAGGGGCATGTCCTCCTCGTCGCTTCCTGAGGTCAATATCATGCACCCTTCTCTCCACTGTTGCTCTTTAAAATAATACCTGAAAGTCCAGCATATGTGACATGGCCTTGGGATACTGATGTAAGTGCGCAAAAGTGATTGTTACCTCTGACACTGAGGCAAGGAAGGATAGTAGGGCGAAGCAACCTTGGATGACAAGAGATGTGGGACATCTAGTCAAGACGAAGAAGGAAGCTTACTTAAGATTGAAGAGGCAATGATCAGACAGGGCTTTAGAGAGTTACAAGATAGCTAGGAAGGAATTGAAGAATGGATTTAGGAGCACTAGGAGGCATGAAAAAGCTTCAGTGGGTAGAATTAAGGAAAACCCCAAGGTGTTCCACACTGGTGTGAGGAACAAAAGGATGACCAGAGTAGGGTGGGCCTGATCAGGGAGAGGGGAGGGAACTTGTACCTGGAATTGGAAGAGGTAGTGAATATCCTCAATGAATACTTTGCTTCAGTATTCATTAGTGAGAGAGACCTTGTCATTTGTGAGGTCAGTGTGAAACAGGCTGATATGTTCAAACAGGTTATTGTTAAGAAAGAAGATGTGCTGAAAATTTTGAAATACATGAGGACAGATAGGCCCCCTGTGCTAGGCGGAATATACCCAAGGTTACTACAGGAAGCGAGGGAAGAGATTGTTGTGCCTTTGGCGATGATCTTTGAGTCTTCACTGTCCACTGGATTAATACCAGATGATTGGAGGGTGGCAAATGTTATTCCCTTGTTCAAGAAAGGGAATAGATATATCCCTGTGAAGAATAGACCAGTCAGTCTTATATCAGTGGTGGGCAAATTATTGGAGATGATTCTGAGAGACAGGATTTAAGATTATTTGAAAAAGCATAGTTTGATTAGAGATAGTCAGCATGGTTTTGTGGGAGGCAGGTCATGCCTCACTGAATACCTTGAGGGTGTGACAAAACATATTGATGAAGGTAGAGCAATGGATGTGGTCTACATGGATTTTAGCAAGACATTTAATAAGGATCCCCATAGTAGGCTCATTTAGAAAGTAAGGAGCATGGGATACAGGGGAATTTGGCTGTCTGGATACAGAATTGGCTGGCGCATTGAAGGCATAGTGTAATAGTTGATGAAAAGTATTCAGCCTGGAGCTGGAGACCATTGGTGTTCTGCAGGGACCTGTTCTACGGCCTCTGCTCTTTGCGATTTTTATAAATTACTTGAATGAAGAAATGGAAAAAAGTTTGCTGATGACACGAAGCTTGGTGGAGTTGTGGATACTATGCAGGGCTGTAACAGGACATTGACGGGTTGCAGAACTGGGCTGGTAAGTGATGGATGGAGTTCATACTGGAAAAGTGTGAAAAGATTTACTTTGGAACGTCAAATTGGACTGCAGAATGAAGGGTTAAAGGAAGAATTCTTAGCAGAGTGGAGGAACAGAGAGATCTTGGGGTCTATACCCATAGATCCCACAAATTTGCCGCACAAATTGATGGGGTTGTTAAGAAGGTATATGGTGTGTTGGCTTTCATTAGCAGGGGGATTGAGTTTAAGAGCCGCGAGGTTATGCTGCAGCTCTACAAAGCCCTGGTTAGACCACACTTGGAGTATTGCATTCAGTTCTGGTCGCCTCATTATAGGAGGGATATGGAAGCTTCAGAGAGCCTGCAGAGGAGATTTACCAGGATGCTGCCTGGACTGGAGGGCAGGTCTTATGAAGTCACATCGAGAAATAGTGAAAGTTGCAAGTTTCAACCAATGCTGAGTGATTGGTGAAATTTCAATTTGCCAATATTTGTGACAACTCTCCCCAAATCATTTCAAAGCATTCCATTCTTTGAAGATTACTACATTAATACTTGCCAATTCAGTTTTGCGTTCTGATGAGGATTGGACGAATGGAGAGGTGGATCTATTTAAAGCTGTACTCATTCATGCTTACTTTTAACTAGTTTATAGGGCTTCCAGGTGTGGCTGCATCTTCCCTTTTCCCAATCAATCACCATTCTGCATTCCTGTTTTTGCAACTATTAGATATTGGGGCCCATTGAAAACCAGATTTTCCGTGTATTTACCGTGTGGCATGAGATTTCATTCACCAGTTATTGCAGTAACAATGAACATTTCTAAATTCATGGGAAAACAGATGAGACAAATTACAAGAAAACAGAGGTCACAATATCCATTGAACTAGTGGGTAGAATGTATCCGTCGCCAAATGTATCTCATTATCAGGGTGTTGTGTTCAAAAATAAGAAGGTATTGTTCTGAGAAGGGACAAAAGCTAACAGTCAGATGAAGACAGGCAATGGTATAGTGATCATCCAACATCATGGGGAGCTGGACCATGGCCATGGGCCAAGAGGAGTGAGAAAGATGATTGACACAGCATTGCTGGCCGGCTCCAGAATAAGGTAAAGTAACAAGGGACAGAAGGGGAGGAAGGAGCACAAAGATCCAGGGAGACAACCCACACCATCTCCCAAGTGTTCGCCTACATCTCCCTGAGGGAAGGACAAAGCATGTTGGCACCGAGACCACCAAAGGCTATCAAAGACAGTTACAAAGTGGACAGCACCATTGTGATACAGGAGTGCACTCCCACTGCTCTTCCATTCTATGGAATGACTGCAGGTTCAGGAAAGATTTCTAATCTATCACGGGTCATACACTGCCTTCCTGTGCCCAATTATCTAACGTACCACAGCTAAACTGCTGCTTCTCAAAATATATCATGAATACTGCCAATTGACCATAAAGTCTCTACAGTGTGGAAACAGAGCATTTTGGCCCAACACATCCACACTGACCCTCCAAACAGTACCCCACCCAGACCTTTTCTCTTGCCCTATTACTCTAAATTCATCCCTGACCAATGCACCTAACCTACACATCCCTGAGCACCATGGGCAACTTAGCATGGCCAATTTACCTAACCTGCACATCTTTGGATCATGGGAGGAAACCAGAGCACCCAGAGGGCGCCCACACAGAAGTGTAGAGAATGTGTAAACTCCACACAGACAGTTGCCCGAGGCTGGAATCAAACCCAGGACCGTGGTGTGAGGATGCAGCAGTCCTAACCAGTGAGCCAACATACCACCTTTTCATGGTAACTGTGATTACGACTGCCTGATAATCACCAATTGGTTTCAGCAGTGGAATCATTCACAGTCACTGGACTAGAACTGACTTCAGAATCATAAAGTCATACAGCACAGAAAAGGCCCTTCGGCCCATCAGGTCTGCCCTCAATGTTTGAGAATCTTGAAAGTAGCAGTTTTAGAATATAGTTAAATATGCATTGTACTTCTTAAGTAAAGCAATGACTTTTGCAAATGCTAAACAGCAGTTACTGGAAACTTGAATTGTGAAATTGGACATAGCAAGCGCAAAAGAGTTTGTCGTTGAATTCAGTGATGGAGATAACAAGGTCATCTTTGATCTTCTGTCTATGTGGGTTTAGAAGGATCAGATTAAATTTTAAAATGTTCAGAATAATCAGGCTGGAAGGATCCAAACATGAGTGCCTTGCAACAGAATTCAGAGCGACCAAGTAAGTCTATCAGATCCACCGTCATCAAGCCAGTGTTTTTTGCTGACCTCCTGCTGGCTGGCTGTTACCTACAGGATGACAGGGCTGGCAAGGGAACATGGAAGTAGAATGTGAAACTGTCGACCCTAGAACACATTGAGGAACTCACAAGGGATTACATAGGTTGGAGACCGAGAAGCCCCTCTTTGAGTCTCCATCAGTCTGGTGGGAAACAGTCAAGGGGAATATCAAGATGTTCTTTATCCTCAAAGGTGCTCAAAAGATGAGAGAAAGAGAGAGAGAGAGAGATGGAGAGAGGGAGAGAGAGAGAAGGAGAGATAGGGAGAACTGTCTAATAGGAGAAAGTGAGGACTGCCGATGCTGGAGATCAGAGCTGAAAATGTGTTGCTGGAAAAGCACAGAAGCTCAGGCAGCATCCAAGGAGCAGGGGAAGAAGGGCTCCTACCCGAAACGTCAATTCTCCTGCTCCTTGGATGCCGCCTGACCTGCTGCGCTTTTCCAGCAACACATTTTCAGAACTGTAATATCCAGAAAAGTATGCAGAACCTACTCCTGTTGAAGATGATGGGGGTCAGTGTTACAGAGGATCTTCAGGAGGTGAAGAGGAAGCAAGCTTCACTGTTTCACTCGAGGCCTCCCCAAAATAGTCTTCTGATCCAGGGTCTGCACCGTGGAGTAGGATAAAACTTGTTTGTGTTTCTTCTTCCAGAAGATGCACTGGGAGAGCTCTGTGCTCAGCAGCCTGAAGGAAGAAGCTGGCTTGGTAACACCATTCCAGTCTGACATCCTGAGGATCAACAAATCCTTTTATGCTAGTCTGTATGACACAAGGTCCACAGACAACGCAGGCCTCTAAGACGATCCTGTCCTCTATCATGGAGGTCTTAGACGACAGCACGCAGGTGAGGGTGGAACAGCCACTACCTCTGGAAGATCTGACCAAGGCCCTCGAGTCCTTAAAAAAGAATGAAACACCCAGAAGTGATAGCTTGCTGGCAGAGTTGTACTCAGTTCTGTGTGACTTGATTGGCCTGGACCTGCTGGAGGTGAACAACAAAATGGTTCTAGCTGGTAACGTGAGCGAATCAGTAAGGAAAGGTATCATCACCCTCACCTACAAGGGGAAGGGGAGTGGGAGGAAATTAGAAACTGGCACCTGATTTCACTGCTGAGTGCAGATTTCGATGTCCTGTCTAAGGTCAAGAAGATTTTGCTGGAGTGCTGTGGGTTTGAAGCAGCGGACGTGTACTGCCTGCTCGGCCTTTTGGCTAAGATCAAGTATCTGTTCTTATCAGGACATGGGTCGAGTTGCGAGTCATCAGAGCTAGTGGAGATCATCGCTGGATCGTGATTGGATGTTGGAGGATCGTTTGGTTATGCTGACCTGCTCTTGGTGGATCTTCATGCTGGCTTCGGCCTAATGCCAATTCAGGGACCAGCCAACCTCAGAGCTATGGCCTCCCAGGCCAGGGCATTCGAAACACAGTCAGGGTGACTGACAAGAAGGTGGAGGAGCGTACACCAGTCAATCAGATGGTGTTTGTCAAGAAGATTCTGCTCGAGTGCTGTGGGTTTGCTGTTGCAGACGTGTACTGCCTGCAGGATTTTCCTGGGGCAGGCTACTTCGATGTCACCTTCAGGAGCTGGAAGCAGTGCGAGCAGCTCCTGAAGGTCTTCAAGGAGAAGGAAGGGGAGCCGCTGTTCTCCATCTTGTCAGCAATCCCATTGTGTGTGCTTCCTGCACAGAGGAATTGGGTTGTTACAATCCATATGTACAACCCCTATGTTCCAGCGGCTGATGTCCTGACCTTCCTAGGAAGGTACGTCCAAGTTGAGGGAGAAGCCAGCGATGTGATCAACCCCTTTGGGATCTGGACCAGTAAGCGGCAGGTCAGGGTAACTCTGAGGGTCGATGATAATGGGAACATTCTCCACCCACCCTCGAGCTTTGCAATTGGAGGGAGCAGAGGCTACCTGACATATGCAGGGCAGCCGAAAGTGTGCTGAACCTGCGGGAAGGCGGGACACATGGCAGTGGATTGCAAGGTGACCATCTGCAGGAATTGCAAACAGGAGGGTCACCTAAGGACTGTCAGGAAGCAAAGAGCTGCAACCTGTGCGGAGAGGCGGGCCACATGTACAAGTCCTGCCCAAGACGGGGGTGGGGGGAGCCCACTTACGCACAAATGGCTGGAGGTGGCAATGTGAGCCGTGGACCCCCGAAGACCAGCAAGGTCCACCCTGACAGCAGAGAAACGGAGTGTGGTGTACCCAGAAAGAAGAACAGGCTGGAGTGGAGGAGGCAGCAGCCAGCAGAGAGACACAGCAGCTGATCCTAGCTCTAGCTGGGCAGATGGAAGCAATGGAGGAGGAGGTAATCGAGAAGGCAGAGGAGTGGATACCTGTTAAAAACAGGAAGAGAAAATCCTGCCAGGCCCCCAAAGCCTCCTAGCAAAGGGGGAAAAGACAGCTGCACGAGGGAGAGACGGCCAGCTCTTCAGATGGGGAAGACAGGCGCAAAGAAGGACATCACCACCAGAAGAAGAGACAGAGCGCCGTAGATAAAGAGGAGGGCATTTCCTCCCAACCAGGAAACAACGGGCCCCCCGAAGTCCACCTTCCACCCAGTGAGAACCAGGGGGTACCCACTGCCCCACAACTACAGGTAACTGAAAGCTGTGATCCTCTGACAGTCCCATTGTCAGACACAGAACTGGACGGTGCGGACCCTTGCCTTGGCTCAATGACACCAGAGCGGGTAAATGACCCCAGTGAGGAGCTGGATAGCTACCTCAGCCCAGCGAAGGTCCAGCAGTTCGTGCTCACCATGGGGATGCAGACAACTACACCAGAGACATGACAGTCAAATGGACAATGGTGACCCCATAAACTGGGGATTAAAGAAGGTTCCTTTGCAATCATGTAACAGGGCACCCACTCAGTAGGTGGGTTCCGCTGAAGCCACAGCTAAATAATAAGAGACTGGATGGTAAAGGGAACTGTAAATAGGATAACTGTAAATTCGATTAATTCAATCTGTTCTTTGTAATGTTAAGACATGCAAAGTATATATCTATGAACGACATGACAAATTGTACAGGTACCAAAGATTTATTTCTATGAATAAAGTATATTTTGAAATAAAAAAAATCACCAAGCAATCAGGTCTGCTCTGGGAATGGTGATTCACCCTGACCAAACCTGCGCTGTACTGGGCAGGATGATTTCTGAGAGCCTTGTGCTCCTCTGGGATACGATCACCTATGTGCACGACAGGGGGTTGGGGGGTGGGGGGGCACCTGCCTCATCAGCATGGACCAGGGTGACCAAGTTGCCTTTCCAAAATGTAGCACATTTATCTGAATTAAACTCCAACTAATGTTCCTCAGCCCACTCCCCCATCTGATCAAGGTGCCTTTGTACTTTCTTCATCTTAAATAGGAGATTGTTTATTTTAAACTGTGTCCTCTCATTCTTATCTCACACTGCAGGGAGAAACGTCCTTTCAGTAATCATTCAAGCATCTGAACTCCTTTGTTGAAGTGAGGTGCTGACTCCTGCAACTAAGTGACTCAGAGCAGCTCCAGAAGAGAAAAAGATTTTTTTTTGTCTGCACAGTCGGTGTGAGTGGAGACTTTTATTTTATTGTAAATGCATACTTTATGTACACACAGTTACAAAATCAGTTCAGTTCTGTACAGTCTTTGGACACGGAGAACAAGCAAACATTGTGTTTGACTTTTCTAGTTACAACAAATTCAAAAGTCTTTCTTTCTTATACAAAATACTATTTACATTTCTTTGAGGCATTGGGAGGGTCTGACAACTGAAGTGACCTCCGATGTACTCGAGGGCCTTGGCAGAAAGGCTTCAGATGGTGGTCTTTCCCCACTGGGCCTTGGTGACAGCTGCCCCAGGCTGTAGTGTGTCCCTCAGCACATAGTCCTGGACCTCGGAATGGAGCAGTCTGCAACACTCGGTTGGGGTCAACTCTTTACATTAGAAGACCAACAGGTTTCAGGCAGACCAAAGAGCTTCTTTCCTACAGGCACAGTGGATGTTTGTCTCCATGTGTGTTCCAGGGAAAAGAGAGCAGGGCACAGATTCCTGGATCACGGAACTGCTCGGTACGAACGTCGATGAAAAAACCGTTGCATCTCTCTCCAGACTTCCTTTCCAGTAGGAGATCAGTGACAGTCTTTTCACTGCAGACCACCTCCCCCCACCCCCACCCCCCTCTACAGCTGCGAGAGTTCAGGAATACATGTCTGTTTGACAAACAACCCAAAGGATCTGCTGTCTCCTTTTCTCGCATGATCTCGAGAATGCTACATACTGACCACTTCCTGATGGAATTGTGGTCAAAGGTCCCTGCAACCACCCCAACACACACAAACAAAGTTGCATCAGGACATTATTCAAAAGGGCCACAACGCACTGCAGCACACCAGAACTACGAAAAGAGGAAGAAGAACACCTATACAAGGTATCCACCAAAAAAGGATACCCGCGCAATTTCATCAACGGATGCCTAAGGGAAAGACAACGAAATGAGGACATGCCACAACCCAAAGGACTGGCCATACTACCATACATTATGAGCATTTCTGAACTGACAGCCAGACTGCTGCGACCACTAGGACTCATAACAGCACACAAACCAACAGCCACGCTCAGACAACATCTCACCAGGACAAAGGACCCGATACCCAGCATGAGCAAAACTAATGTAGTGTACAAAATCCCATGCAAGGACTGCACAAAACACTACATAGGACAATCAGGAAGACAGCTAACAACCCGCATCCATGAACACCAACTTGCCACGAAATGACACGACCAGCTATCCCTAGTGGCCATACACTCAGATGACAAACAACATGAATTCGACTGGGACAACACTACTATTATAGGACAAGCCAAACAGAGAACAGCCAGGGAATTCCTAGAGGCATGGCACTCATCCACAAATTCTATCAACAGACACATCGACCTAGACCCTATATACCGGCCACTGCAGCGGACAACAACTGACAACCGGAAGCGGCAGATTCAAACCACTATAAATGCCGGAGGAATCAGCACAGAAGCGCTTCACAGGAGGGTCCCAAGCACTGAGGATGTCACCTAGAAAGGCGACAAAACATTTGCAACAAAAACTCCCAGCTCGGCGAACAGAACCACAACAGCGAGCACCCGTGCTACAAATCTTCTCTACAAACTTTGATCATTTGAGAAACTGTGCACTTTCTACTATTTCTTGATAAACCTTTCTATATTCCTCTATTGTCTCATCTACAGCATCAGCTGCTTTCCTTATTTCTTGAGCAAGTTCAGTCTTACTTCCTTCGCGAAGGTCCTTTGCATCTTTCACTAAATGATACATAGCCCACACCAGGAGGAGTCCTAACAGAAACCCCGACACAACTTTGGCTGCTCTTAAAGCCTTTCTGGTCACATTTGAAGTCACAACAAGAACAGGATTCAAGCTTTTACTGAGAGCCTGAGTTGCACCAATCGTTGAGCTTCTTGATAATGTTTCCTCTCTCATTCTAATTGATACTTCAATACTCTGCTGTACCTGACACTTGACATGATTTTGTTGTCTTTTCAAAGAGTTCTATGATTTCTTTCATCTTGTCAGTTTTTTTTCTTTTGAATAACATGATCAGTAATAGATGCTCCAATGTTAGTGACATCACCAGCTGCACCCAGCCTGAGTCCCACCCCAGTGAGAGCCAAAGATACACCAATGACCAGAAGTCCTCCTACAATACTTGCAGATGTCCCAGCAACATTGGCAATTTCACATCTCTCTTACACGTGTCAACACGATTGGCTATGTCATGTAGCTCCTTGCTGTAAGTTGTCATTTGTGGAATATATGTATCGAATTTGAGAAGAAAAATCTTTTACATTGACATTCTCGTTCAGTGGATTATCTTCAGTCACTTTCCTGTAAGATTGAAAATATCAAGTCTTTACTAATTTAGTTTGACGCGTCTCAAAAACCTGTTGATGTAACACAAATAGTCTGTATTCATGAAATGGTGCAGAAGACTAGGTGATCTGACCATCCTATTCCTGCTCCAACGTTTTATGATTCTATTACTGTCTACAACCATGTAAAAGTCGAATTTTTTAGCCTTTTTTTAAAGCTGAAATTATTTTCGAGAGGATGAAATTCATGCTTAGTATGAGTCAAAACATAGACAAACAAGAGCTAGACTCTATATACAATAATAAGCAACAAAATGAAAAAGAATAAAGGCCATTATTGAACATTTGTCTACAAAATAACTGCTTCCATTCTGCCTGCTATGGTAACATGGTACTAAAGTACCATATTCCAGTTACAAGTACCATAAGGGTGCACATAGGTCTATGCATACCACACATAGCCAAGTAACAGTTGAATTTTTTTGAGTACTTTTTAAGGTTAAATTTACGAGGTCGACTATTACAGGGATACTACATTTGAGGGACTGAAACTCATGCCAATCAAAATTCATGCCGTATTGTTAGCAGAAGCCCATTGATGTCAAAACCAATAAAGAAGAAAACAAAACAAGAATTACAGTAATTCTGAAAACCTAACACGGAGCGTAATGTGGCAGACTGGAACCCGGCACAGAGTAGTATAGCTGGAGTGGAGTGCAAGAGGGCAGGCACGCTGACTCATAAATGATGATCTGTAATTGTGTAGAAGTAGGGTCGACTTTTACCTGAGATATATGGAACATTCTAGATTTTTTGACCTAATATAAGGGTCGAGTTTTACATGAGATCAACTTATCCTCGAGTATATATGGAATGTTCTTAAAGAAAGAACATAGAACATTACAGCACAGTACAGGTCCTTCGGCCCTCGATGTTGTGCTGCTCTGTCATACCAATCTGAAGCCCATCCCACCTACACTATTCCATGTACGTCCATATGCCTGTCCAGTGACGACTTAAATGCACTTAAACTTGGCAAATCTACTACCGTTGCAGGCAAAGCATTCCATAACCTTACTACTCTCTGAGTAATGAAACTACCTCTGACATCTGTCTTATACCTATTTCCCCTCAATTTAAAGTTGTGTCCCCTCGTGTTTGCCATCCCCATACTTGGAAAAAGGCTCTCCTTGTCCATCCTATCTAACCCTCTGATTATCTTGGATGTCTTTATTAAGTCACCTCTCAACCTTCTTCTCTCTAATGAGAACAGCCTCAAGGCCCTCAGCCTTTCCTCATAAGACATTCCCTCCATTCCAGGCAACATCCTAGTAAATCTCCTCTGCACAGTTTCCAAAGCTTCCATATCCTTCTTATAATGCGGTGACCAGAACTGTACACAATACTCCAAGTGTGGCCGTACCAGAGCTTTGTACAGCTGCAGCATAACCTCCTGGTTCCGGAACTCAATTCCTCTATTAATAAAGGCCAAAACACTCTATGCCTTCTTAACAACCCTGTCAATCTGGGTGGCAACTGTCAGGGATCTGTGTACATGGACACCGAGATCTCTCTGCTCATCTGCACTCCCAAGAGTCTTACCATTAGCCCAGAACTTTGCATTCTGATTACTCCTTCCAAAGTGCATCACCTCACACTTATCCACATTAAACTCCATTTGCCACCTCTCACCCCAGCTCTGCATCCTATCCATGTCTTTCTGCAATCTACTACATCCTTCATCACTATCCACAACTCCACCGATCTTAGTGTCGTCCGCAAATTTACTAACCCACCCTTCTAAGCCCTCATCCAGGTCATTTATAAAAATGACAAACAGCAGTGGACCCAACACAGATCCTTGCGGTACGCCGCTAGTAACTGGACACCAAGATGAGCATGTTCCATCAACTACAACCCTCTGTTTTCTTTCAGCAAACCAATTACTGATCGAAACTGCTATGTCTCCCACAATCCCATTCCTCCGCATTTTGTATAATAGCCTACTGTGGGGAACCTTATCGAACGCCTTGCTGAAATCCATATACACCACATCAACCTGTTTACTTTCATCTACCTGTTTGGTCACTTTGTCAAAAAAGTCAATAAGATTCGTTAGGCACGACCTACCCATCACAAAACCACGCTGACTGTCCCTGATCAGATTATTCTTTTCTAGATGGTTATAAATCCTATCTCTTACAACCCTTTCCAACACTTTACCAATAACTGAAGTGAGACTCACTGGTCTGTAATTACCAGAGTTGTCTCTACTGCCTGTTTTGAACAGGGGAACCACATTTGCTATCCTCCAGTCCTCAGGCACTATTCCTGTAGACAATGATGATTTGAAGATCAATGCCAAAGGCTCGGCAATCTCTTCCCTTGCTTCCCAGAGGATCCTAGGATAGATCCCATCTGGCCCAAGGGACTTGTCTATTTTCACACTCTGCAGTATTTCTAATACCTCTTCCTTGTGAACCTCAATCTCTTCTAGTTTAGATGCAAGTATCTCTGTATCTTCCTCGCCAACATTTTCATTTTCTATAGCGAACACTGTTGAAAAATATTTATTTAGTGCTTCCCCTATCTCCTCTGACTCCACACACAACTTCCCACTATTATCCTTGATTGGCCCTAATTTAACTCTCGTCATTCTTTTATTCCTGACATACCAATGGAAAGCCTTAGGGTTAACCCTGATCCTATCTGCCAACAATTTCTCATGTCTCCTCCTAGCTCCTCTAAGCTCTCTTTTTAGGTCTTTCCTGACTTCCTTGTAACCCTCAAGCACCCTAACTGAATTTTCACATTTTGTCCTAACATAAGCCGCCTTCTTCTTCTTGACCAGGAATTCCACAGCTCACGCGTTCTATATTTTCCTCCCTGCCAGACAGGTACATACTTATCTAGGACCTACAGGAGCTTTTCCTTGAATAAGCTCCACATTTTTAATGTGCTCATCCCCTGCAGTTTCCTTCCCCATTCTACGCTTGCTAAATCTTTCCTAATTGCATTGTAATTTCCCTTCCCCCAGCTGTAACTCTTGCTCGGTGGAGTACACCTATCGCTTTCCATCACTAAAGTAAACCTGACAGAATTGTGATCGCTGTCTTCAAAGTGCTCACCTACTTCCAAATCTAACACCTAGCCAGGCTCGTTACCCAGTACTAAATCTAAAGTGGCTTCGCCCCTTGTAGGCCTGTCTAAGGAAGCCCTTCTGCACACACTGGACAAAAATTGACCCATCTATAGTACTCGTACTGTTGTGATCCCAGTCAATATTTGGATATTTGAAGCCCCCAATGACAACTACCCTGCCTCTCTCACTCCTATCGGGAATCATCTTTGCTATCGTTTCCCCTACATCTCTGGGACTATTTGGAGGCCTATAGAAAACTCCCAGCATGGTGGCTTCTCCTTTTCTGTTTCTAACCTCAGCCCATACTACCTCAGTTATCGAGTCCCCAAACATCCTTTCTACAACTGTACTATTGTCCCTGATCAACAATGCCACACCTCCCCCTCTTTTATCATCTTCTCTGTTCTTACTGAAACATCTGAATCCCGGAACCTGCAACAGCCATTCCTGATCCTGCTCTATCCATTTCTCTGTAATGGCCACAACATCGAAGTCCCAAATACCAACCCACGCTGCCAGTTCAACCACTTTATTTCGGATGCTCCTTGCGTTGAAGTACACACACTTCAAACCAGGTTCTCACTTGCCAGTATCAGTGTCAGATACTTGATTTTGGAACTCCCTACTCTCATCCTCTTCTGTACCTGCCCTACAATTTTGGTTCCCATCCCCCCTGCTGTATTAGTTTAAATCCACCTTAATAGCTTTAGCGAATTTCCCACCCAGGATATTGGTACCCCTCTGGTTTAGATGAAGACCATCTTGCTTGTGGAGGTCCTACCTACCCCAGAAAGAGCTCCAATTATCCACAAACCTGAGACCCTCCCTCCTGCACCTTTGCTGTAGCCACGTGTTCAACTCCTTTCTCTCCCTATTCCTCACCTCACTAGCACGTGGCACGGGCAGCAAACCAGAGAAAACAACTCTGTTTGTCCTAGCTCTGAGCTTCCATCCTAGCTCCCTGAATTTCTGCCTCAAGTCTCCATCTTTCTTCCGAACTATGTCGTTGGTGCCAATGTGGACCACAACTTGGGGCTGCTCTCCGTCCCCCCTAAGGATCCCAAAAATATGATCAAAGACATCACGAGCCCTGGCACCTGGGAGGCAACACACCAACCGTGAGTCTCTCTTGTCTCCACAGAACCTCCTATCTGTCCCCTTAGCTATCGAGTCCCCAATGACTACTGCTCTGCTCCTCTTCCCCCTTCCCTTCTGAGCAGCAGGTGCCCCACTGCTTTCTCCGGGTAAGACATCTCTCCAACAGTATCCAAAACGGTGTACTTATTGTTGAGGGGAATGGCCACAGGGGATCCCTGCATTGTCTGCCGGTTCCCTTTCTGTCCCCTGTCACCCATCTGTCTTTTTCTTTTATCTGGGAAGTGACTACCTCTCTGTAAGTCCTGTCAATAACCCCCTCTGCCTCCCGAATGATCCAAAGTTCATTCAACTCGAGCTCCAGTTCCCTAACGTGGTTTTTGAGGAGCTGGTGTTGGGTGCATTTCGGACAGATGTAGTGTGGTGACCCTGACTTCCCACATTCTGCAGGAGGAACATTCCACTGCTCTAAACTCCATTTCCACTATTCTAACTCCCGAAGTGACTACTTAAAAAAAGATTATGAAATAAACTAGTTACCTTACCTTGTCAATCTGGCTCCCAAAACTTTTTTTTTAGGTTAGAGTAGTGTCTCGGTTAACGCAACCACACAAATATAAACTGATCTACTTACCCTTCCTAGTAGTCCTTTGCTCGCTCCTCCCTCACTGGCCTGAAGGTAAGAAGTTTAAATGAACTTACTAGCCTTCCCGACAATCACCTCGCACCAACGTCACCTCCTCCCGGCTCCCGCCTCTCGCTGCTCTGAAGTGGGCTGTTGGTCTGAAGGTAAGAAGTTTGAAAGGTCAAATCATTTCCGCTCTCATTAAGTATTTTGCAGATTCACCGCTGTTATATTCATAGGGAGGGGTGCCAGCTGCAGCTATTGGATATGATCATGGTAAATCCTCACTGCTGCTCACCATTGTAGGTGACATCCTGAGAACAATTGTTTGGGGGGGGATTGTGGGTATGACTTGAGTGACACTGCAAATCCACATAAAGTCCCAGTTGGGACAAGGATGAGACAGAGAGATTGAGCTAATTCCATTTATATAAACCACTTAAGATTCACTTTCATTTATTCTCGTTCAAGAAAGTAGCCAGGTTAAAAGAAAAGTAAGTTAAACTGTATAAACATGCCCAGATGTTGGTCCAGCAGACAGACAGTGCTTCTGTGAAAATGTTACATGGTTGAACCAACATTAATGTTGAGAGATTATTTGGAATTGGAATGTATGGATGGCCTGTACCACACTGAGAAAGACAAAGCAAAGGGTTTTACTCAAGGATAGGAGTGAAGAACAGGTTTCAGAGAGGAGAAGGGATGGCACCTGGAGAGATGAGGGTAACAGGCACCTTGGCACTTTTTGAAAGTGTGAGAAACAAGGTGTTAGTCTAAAATGAATCATTTTGGAATTTGTGTCATGTACTGCCGACATAATTATCCTTGTTGAGTTAGAGTGCTACCTTAGAATATTTCCTGGTGGGGATTCTCCCAACATTGGCTCAATAAACAATTGTTGAATTATGCCTCGAGACTCTGGACATTATTTGGGACAATAATCTTTAACCTCTTGCTTGGATTAACCTCAGCTACTTCCTGCTGGCCCACTCCACTGACCACTACTAATGTGAAGAGGTCTGGAGTTGTCTTTATGTGTTACCAGAATAATTTGTAGCACACATCTTTCCTCACTCTTAACTACAGACTGAGGTCTTATGAAGGACTCTCCTGTATTTCAGATGTAAGGTAATTAGCTATTGAATGATATGTAATAAACTTATGTATTGCTGTGAGCTGGGGTCTCACTGCTGGGTCTCACTTTTCCATGCTGGATCTTACTGCTGCTGACACCAATGAGAGAACAAAGGAAGGAAAAGACAAGAAAAAATGGTTGGACCGAAGAAGCTCCGACACAGGCGCCCTACTCTGCCACCATCATGAAATAGGATATGGATATCATGTGCGAAAGGGTGCTGACATAACCTCACTTTCCATCTGATGACTCCCTACCCAGGCACTCCTCTTCCCTTCCATTCCTCTCAGTCACCACCTACCCATTGACCAATCAGGTCAAACCCTCTACCTGTCCTCACCTATCCCCAATTCACCACCCTGCTCATGCCATCCCCTTTACCTGCAGCTCCCCCTACCTCCACCCCCAGTGCTGAAGAAGGGTTACATCCAAAACGTCAACTTCTCCACCTCTTGATGCTGCCTGGCTTGCTGTGTTCTTCCAGTCACCTGCTTGTCTACTTTGTATTCCAGATCTCGACACAAACCCTTTAGCACAATTTGGACATCATCTTGTTCAACAATACATAAGTTTATTACGTATCATTCAATAGCTAATTACCTTTCATCTAAGATACAAGAAAATCCTTCATAAGACCTCAAGCTGTAGTTAAGAGCGAGGAAAGATGTGTGCTACAATGTGTGCTATTCTGGTAATACATGAAGACAACTCCAGAACTCTTCACAGTAACAGTGGTCAGCTCTTCTGCGACTCAGACCTTTATATCCTGATTGCTGGAGTTAACCTTGACACTGTCAGTTAACCCTTTCAGGTAACTCACTTTGAAGACATTGGTAGTCAGCCATTATTCACTTCTCACTGAGCCTTTAGCACCTGATGTAAACTCTGATGTTGTGGCCACTATGTAGCCCTGTGCACTACTGTTGCTTAGACATTAAGATAGCTTATTAACACCACCTTCCTCCCTCTCTATGGCACCTTCCCATGAAACTGCAGAAGGTGCAACACCTGCCCCTTCACCCCCTCCCTGCTCTCTATCCAAGGGCTTAGTCTGTCCAGGTGAAGCCGCATTTCACCTGTACTCCTCCAATCTTATGTATTGTATTCGCTACAATTCTACACAATAGCATTCCAACATCAAACTCTCTCAGTATTTTTAACACCCCAACGAGACTCATCATTTCACCAATCCTCAATCAGACAGGAAAATCCTTCCTGTTCTATTCTGGAGTGAATCTCGATGAGGGAATGAACACATTTTGTTGGAATGTTGCTGGATCTGGCAACAGACTCAATGCGTCCTCTTTGTAAATGAGGAGAAGTTATTGAAAGGATAGAACAGGGTGGGATAGAAAATGTGAAATGGCTTGAGAATGTGAGGAGAAATATTTGATCAGTTTGCAGGTAAAGGCTGACAAGGAGTGGTCACACTCAGTGCTCACTATTTACAAGGTACCTTCTACATGTTAGTCAGTATGTTAAACAAGACATGAATAAATCAATCATATTTTAGACCAATGCATTCATAGCACTATTCCATGAATGTATACATTCTTGGACATCTGTTAAAAGAATTTATACAAATGTTATTAATGCCAGAGAAAAACATTCTATCAGATATAGAATATCCTGCATCACAGCCAAAGAGCTGAAGTGGTTGGTCAAATCTCTACTTCACAAAACATTATACTGAATTTAGTGTGCAAGAATGAGGCATTTTCGATCTTGGAGGTGATTTCCTCAAATTCCAGGATCAGCAATTGCTGTTTTATATGCTGTTGCATTGTTTTGGAAATTTGCAAAAGAAAGTCTTAAAGATGTACAGCACAGAAACAGACCCTTCAGTCCAACTCCTCCATTGTGACCAATCCAGTCCCACCTTCCAGCACTAGGCCCATATCCCTCCAAAATCTTCCTATTCATATGCCCATCCAGGTACATTTTAAATGTTGCAATTTTACCAGCCTCCACCACTTCCTCTGGCAGCTCATCCACACACGCACCACCCTCTGTGTGAAAATATTGCCCCTTCTGTCCCTTTCATATCTTTCCCCTCTCAACCTAAACCTATGCCCTCTAGTTCTGGACTCCCCCATCCCAGGGAAAAGACCTTGTCTATTTATCCTATGCATGCCCCCCATGATTTTTTAAACCTCTATAAGGTCACCCCTCAGCCTCCAATATTCAAGGGAAAACAACCCTAGCCTATTCAACCTCTCCCTGTAGCTCAAGTCCTCCAACCCTGGCAACATCCTTGTCAAACTTTTCTGAACTCTTTCAAGTTTCACAACATCTTTCTGATAGGAAGGAGACCACGCATTATTCCAAAAGTGACCGGACCAAT
Organism: Hemiscyllium ocellatum; assembly: GCF_020745735.1. NCBI lineage: Eukaryota > Metazoa > Chordata > Chondrichthyes > Orectolobiformes > Hemiscylliidae > Hemiscyllium > Hemiscyllium ocellatum. The sequence continues at coordinate 20,345,770 of NC_083401.1, forward strand.
GTCCTCTACAGCTGCAGCATGACCTCCCAACTCCTGTACTAAATACTCTGACCAATAAAGGAAAGCATATCAAACTCCTTCTTCACTATCCTATCTATCTGTGACTCTACTTTCAAGGAACTATGAACCTGCACTCCAAGGTCTCTTGATTAAACATAAAAAATATTAGCTGAAGGAGAAGATGGCACTGGGTAGGGTGACATTTGGCACACAGACACACAAGATGGCCCGCTGAGCCATTAGTTGGCCACTTAACACATAAGATGGCTGCCTGACCACAATATGGAGAGAGACAGCAGAGCAAACACAGACACTGCCTGGGGCCACCAGAATGCCAGCACAATGCGCTCACAACCTATTTGATTAGTTTAAGACGGGTGTGGGAGAGAATACACATGAGTAATGCACACTGCCCACCGAAGTGTCTGGGTCCAGCCAACACCTTTGATAGAAATGCTAACAGTTTGATATGGACTCAATACAGAGTGATAATAGCCAGGGCTGCAGTAATCTTCTTCTCAGGATAAGCAATTCGTGCCCATTACTACAGCAATGGGCTTCCACACAGACATTGAAACTGACAGTGTCTGCACTGAAACTGAAAACAACTGCACTGAAATTAACAAAGGTTGCACTGGAACTGACAATGGCTGTATCAAAACTATCAACAATTCTGTACTGATTGCCAAAAGCAAACCATGATGCAAAGACAATAACCTCATTACTGACCCATTGTATCACAAGTTGTACAAAAATATTTTGAATGTGTGCCAGGGTGAGAGAAGAGTCATAGCTGACTACTGTGCTGTTGGTGTCTTTCTCTCCCCGGAGCTCCAGTAGTTCCTGGTGCAATAAACTTTGTCATTGAACCCCGACTCTGACGCCGAGACTAGTAATTTTCCCCATAATAAAGCCACAAATATTAAATTAGTCTGGAGCAGTGTTTTGTCGGAATAAGATGATGCTATTTTCTGGGTCTATAGATCGGAAGAAGCAAAAATGGCCTTTAGTAGAGTGATATGCTCTTCTTGTCAGATGTGGGAGTTTAGGGAGAGTTTATATGTTACTGATGATTATGTCTGCAGGAACTATCTTTGGTTGTGAATCCTATCAGATTGAATGGATCTGTTGGAGTGACAGTTTAAAGCTATGAAGATTTTACAAGGACCTAGGGCGTGTGATGGATGGCAGTTCTAGGAAGGGAGAAAAGCCACAGATACAGTCACATAGATGGGTTAACTCCAGGAGAGGTGGAGGTGTAGGCAGGTAGTGCAGGAATCTTCTGTGGCTATCCCCATTCCCAAACAGGATTGCTGTTTTGGAAAATGTAGGGGGTGATAGACTTTCAGGTGACTGTAACACAAACAGCCAAGTTTCTGGTATCAAGATAGGCTCTAATGTAATGAGGGATACATTGGGTTCCGAGCGATCAATTGTGATAGGGGACTCTCTAATCAGAGGTACGGATAGATGTTTCTGCAGCCAACAGCAAAAAATCAGAATGGTGTGTTGCTTCCCTGATGCTAGGATCAAGGATATCTCTGAGAGGGTGCAGAATGTTCTCAAAGGGGAGAGTAGATGTTGGAACCAATGATATAGGAAGGGAAAAGGATCAGATTCCGAAGGGAGAACATGGAAAGTTAGGCTGGAATTAATAAGGAGGTCCTTGAGGGTAGTAATATCTGAATTACGCCCGGTGCAATGAGCTAGTAAGGGTAGGACTAGAAGGATAGAGCAGATGAATGCATGGCTGAGGAGCTGGTGTATGGGAGAAGGCTTCACATGTTTGGATCATTAGAATCTCTTCTGAGGTAGACATGACCTGTACAAGAAGGATGGATTGCAATCGAATTGGAAGGGGACTAATTTACTGGCAGGAAGATTGACTAGAGCTGCTCAGGAGAATTTAAACTAGTAAGGTGCAGGGGTGGGACACAGGGAGACAGTGGGGAAAGAGATCAATCTGAGACTGATGCAGTTGGGAAAAGGAGAGAGTCAAACAGTCAGGGCAGGTAGGGCCAAAGCAGAGAACAAGGTAGGACTGACAAATTAAACTGCATTCATTTCAATGCAAGAGGCCTAACATGAAAGGCAGATGAATTCAGCGCATGGTTAGGAACATGGGACTGAGATATCATAGCAATTACAGTGGCTCAGGGATGGACAGGACTAACAGCTTAATGTTCCAGGATACAAATGCTACAGGAAGGAGAGAAAGGGTGGGGGAAAGAGGGGAGGGGGAGTAGTGTTTTTGATAAGGGATAGAGTTACTGTTGTACTCAGGGAGGGTAAGTCCAGGGAAGTTGTTTGGGTGGAACTGAGAAATAAGAAAGGGATGACCACCTCATTGGGACTGTATTATAGACTCCCTAAGAAACAAATTTATCAGGAAATTTCAGTTATCTGTAAGAATAATAGGATGATTATGGTAGGGGAGTTTAGCTTTCCAAACATAGACTGGGATTTAAGGGTTTAGTTGGAGAGGAATTTGTTCAGTGTGTCCAAGAAAAATTTCTGATTCAGTATGTAGATGCACCTATGAGAGAAGATGCAAACTGTGACCTACTCTTGCAAATAAGGCAGGGTAGGTGACTGAGGTGTCAGTGGGGGAGCACTTTGGGGCCAGCGAACATAATTCTATTAGTTTTAAAATAGTGATGGAAAAGGATAGACCATATCTAAAAGTTGAAGTTCTAAATTGGAGAAAGGCCAATTTTGACGGTATTAAGCAAGAATTTTCAAAAGCTGATTGGGGGCAGATGTTCGCAGATAAAGGGATGGCTGGAAAATGGGAAGTCTCCAAAAATGAGATAACAAAAATCCAGAGACAATATATTCCTGTTAGGGTAAAAGGAAAGGCTAGATATAGGGATTGCTGGATTACTAAAGAAATTAAGGTTTTTGGTTAAAAAAAAAGAAGGAAGCATATGTCATGTATAGACAGGAGAGATTGAGTGAATCCTTAGAAGAGTATAAAGGCAGTAGGAGTATACTTAAAAGGGAAATCAGGATGGAAAAAAGGGGACATAAGATAGCTTTGGCAAACAGAGTTAAGGAGAATCCAAAGAGTTTTTACAAATACATTAAGGACAAAAGGGTAACTAGGAAGAGAATAGGGCCCCTCAAAGATCAGCAAAGTGGCCTTTATGTGGAGTCACACAAAATGGAGAGATACTAAATTAGTATTTTGCATCAGTGTTTACTGTGGAGAAGGACAAAGAAAACATAGAATATGGGGAAATAGATGGTAACATCTTGAAAAATATCCATTTAGAGAAGAGGAAGTGCTGGATATCTTGAAATGAATAAAAGTAGATAAATCCCCAGGACCTGATCAGATATAACCTAGAACTCTGTGGGAAGCTAGAGAAGTGATTGCTGGGCCTCTTGCTGAGATATTTGTATCATCGATAGTCACAGGTGAGGTGCCGGAAGGCTGGAGGTTGGCAAACATGGTGCCACTATTCTAGAAAGGTGGTAAGGACAAGCCAGGGAACTATAGACTGGTGAGCCTGACGTTGGTGGTGGGAAGTTGTTGGAGGGAATCCTGAGGGACAGGATTTACACATATTTGGAAAAGTAAGGACTGATTAGGGAGTGTCAACATGGCTTTGTGCATGGGAAATCATGTCTCACAAACTTGATTGAGCTTTTTGAAGAAGTAACAAAGAGGATTGATGAGGGAAAAACAGTGGACATAATCTATGTGGCCTTCAGTTCGGCCTTTGATAAGATTCCCCATGGGAGACTAGTTAGCAAGGTTAGATATCATGGAATACAGGGGGATCTAGCCATTTGGATACAGAACTGGCTCAAAGGTAGAAGACAGAGGGTGGTGGTGGAGGGTTGTTTTTCAGACTGAAGGCCTGTGACCAGTGGAGTGCCACAAGGGTCAGTGCTGTGTCCACTTCTTTTCATCATTTAGAAATACTTTGGACATGAAACATAGGAGATATAGTTAATAAGTTTGGAGATGACACCAAAATTGGAGGTGTAGTGGACAGTGAAGAAACTTACCCCAGATTACAATGCGATCCTGATCAGATGAGCCAATAGTCTAAGGAGTGGCAGATGAAATTTAATTTAGATAAATGCATTTTGGGAAAGTGAATCTTAGCAGGACTTGTACACTTAATGGTAAGGTCCTAGGGAGTGTTGCTGAACAAAGAGACCTTGGAGTGCAGGCTCTTAGCTCCTTGAAGGTAGAGTCGCAGATAGATAGGATGGAGAAGAAGGCATTTGGTATGCATTCGTTTACTGGTCTGAGTACTAAGTACAGGAGTTGGGAGGTCGTGTTGCAGCTGTATAGGATGTTGGTAGGCCACTTTTGGAATTTTGCATGCATTTGTGGTCTCCTTCCTATCGGAAGGATGTTGAGAAACTTGAAAGGCTTCAGAAAAGATTTACAAGGGTGTGACCAGGGTTGGAGGTTTTGAGCGATAGAGAGAGGTTGAATAGGCTGTGGCTGTTTTCCCTTGAGCGTCAGAGGATGAGGTATATAAAATCACGAGGGACATAGATAGGATAAATAGACAAGGTATTTTTCCTTTGTCCAGAACTAGAGGGCATAGGTTTAGGGTGAGAGGGGAAGATTTAAAAGAGATCTAAGTGGCAACCTTTCCACGCAGAGGGTGGTGCATGTATGGAATGAGCTGCCAGAGAAAATGGTGGAGACTGATACCATTGTAAGTTTCAAAAGGCATCTGGATGGGTACATGAATAGGAAGGGTTTAGAGGGATATGGGCTGGGTGCTGGCAAGTGGGACAAGATTAGGTTAGGATATCTGCTTGGCATGGACGAGTTGGACTGAAGGGTCTGTTTCCATTCTGGACATCTCCGTGACTCTCTTACTCCAACTGACCAACTGCCAAACTTGCCCCAATTAATTTTGCCCAAACATCCACCCCATCAACAACAATTCCCTGGTGACTTTTCCACAGTGACGTTAACCAATCAGCTTTGACTTGTTGACACCATGGAGCAGTTTCTCCTAGAATGTAAAAAGTAAATAGTGGTGAGAACTGTTCTCATTTATCTGTCAAACACAAGTTAATTTGTCAAAAAACAACCCACAGCAAAGCTTAAGGTTTGGCAGGACAGCTTGCTAAATGCAGTGTCCAACCTGTGGCATGTGGCAAGTCTAATCTAATCTATGGAGGGTCTGTCTGATGAGCAAAGCTTAAACAGTTTGGGAATGTACTTACTGGGAGAGATAATCTTGTTGAAACATGTCGGATTTTTAATAGAGTGGAATGGAACAGTTGTGGGAGATGTGACGGCTTAAGCTGGTGTGCTTGTGGATGGAGACAAGATTCCAGGAAGTTGTGTAGCCTGTTTGATGCCAGGGACATTGGTGTCACTAAGTGAAACAGATTATAAAGCAAGACCTCAAGGCAGCAACCATTATTGTCAATACCATATGCTTGGGGGAACAGAAGGTTAAGCGAATAAGAACATGGCTTTGTAAAACGGGCTTCAGATTTCCGAGGCATTAGGGTTTGTTCTGGAGTAAATGGTACCTGTACAAGGTGGGCGTGCTTATACCAGGGATCATCCTCGTGAAACAAAAACAGGAATTGCTGGAAAACTTCAGCAGGTCTGGCAGAATCTGTGGAGAGAAAACAGTGTTAATGCTTTAGATCCAGTGATTCTTCTTCAGAACAGGACTGAAAATGTTATTTTTTCTCTCCACAGATGCGGCCTGACCTTTTGGGTTTTTCCAATAATTTCTGGGGATTTTTTCTGATTTCCAGTTTCTGCAGTTCTTTCAATCATCCTCGTGAACGTTCGCTGAGCTTCCTCCAATGAAATGATATCTTTCCTTAAATAAGGCGACCAAATCTGCTGACCAGCCCCTTGTACAGTGACAGTCAGATTTCCCTGCTCTTATACTCCAACCCTCTTGAAATGAGGGCCAACATTCCATTAGCCATCCTGATGACCTGCTGTACCTGTGTGCTAGCGTTCTGTGTCTTGTGCAGAAATTCCACTCCCGCCCGCCCCACCCAAGTCCCTTTGTGTTACAGCTTTCCGCAGTTTCTCTCTGTTTACATAATATTCCGTTCTTTTGTTCTCCCTTCCAAAATAAACAGATTCCCTTTAAGCCCACATTGTACTCCATTTGCTGATGACAAAGAACTGCTGCCCTAACATTTGCCCAAGACTTGGACAAGTCATAGCCACTCAAAATATTGACCTCGTTTCTCCACATTACTAACTCTCCTATTTCGCCCATCGATTCCACACTGATCACTTGAAGAGCATGTCACCCAAGCCCACTGTAACCTCACTTTTCCTATTGACTGACCCACACATCTTTGGACTGCAAGAGGAAAGCAGAGCACCAACAGGAAACCCACACAGACAGGGGGAGAACGTATAAACTCCACACAGTCATCTGAAGGTGGCATTGAATCTGGGTCCCTGGCACCGTGAGGCAGCAGTGCTCACCACCGTGCCATCTTTCATGACAAGAGAGATAAAATCTTTAAACTATTTCATGTTACCTTTTGTCATCAGCCTTTCCATTGCAGGAGTGTAATCCTCCATCTGCAACATTCACACAGTGACTTCTAACTGACTAATAAAAATCAAATATTACAGAGTCATATAGTGACAAAGTCATAAAGTCACAGAGTATGAAACTGACCCTTCGGTCCAACTCCATGCTGACCAGATATCCTAAATAATCTCATCCCATTTGCCAGCATTTGACCCATATCCTCTCTAAACCCTTCCTATTCAAAGAAACATCCAGATGCCTTTTAAGTGTTATCACTGCACCAGCCTCCCACCAGTGGCAGCTCATTCCATACACACACCACCATCTGTATAAAAAAGTTGCGGTTCAGGTCCCTTTTAAATCTTTCCCTTCTCACCTTAAACCTATGCCTTCTAACTTTGGGCTGCTTTCCTGGGGAAAAGACTTTGGCTATTCACCCTAAACATGCCTGTCATGATTTATAGATCTCTATAACGTGATCCCTCAGCCTCCGACCCTCCAGGGAAAATAGCCCCAACCTACTCAGCCTCTCCCACCAACTCAACCCCTCCAGTCCCAGCAATATCCTAACAAATCTTTTCTGTGCCCTCTCAAATTTAACAACACCCTTCCTATAGAAGGGTGACCAGAACTGAATGCAATATTCCAAAAGAAGTCTCACCAATATCCTACGGCTGCAACATTACACCCCAACTCCTATACTCAATGTTCTGACCAACAAAGTTACATTTGAACAATTTGGTTCAAGTCAAAATGTTAAACTAAATGCTTGTTTAATGATGCACGTATAGTGAAAAAATGTCATATAATTAAAAATGGGGGAATTCTGGCAAATAGCTACAAATTCAATAAGACTTTAAATATTCACTGCACTACAATTTTCTTTGTTAATTTATCTCAATTCATTGCTGATTCTAACTGAATGAAGTTTTCGAACCAGATCATAAGCACAAACTATCTTTTCCCCACTGGTAACTTGTACTTACCAGCTCTGAGACAATGATGGTGGATTCACAGTCAGCCAGGCTTGGTCAAGAGCAAACTTCTCAGAGCAAGGGAGTTGAGAATCCCATTTATATACTCACAGACTCTGTGAAACCGAAACCCCAGTTTGTAAGGAAAGACTAAAACAAGCTGCCAAAAGTTACAACATGAAAACTCTAACAAAATGCCTGGAAAGTGCTTGACTTGGATTGTTTTAGTTGGCAATGAATACACCTCCGGGATACTGTCCAGTCAACCCCACTGGTCTATGCAGTAATGTCGGCTGCAGTTGGACTGCACCCAAATCCTGACAGAGCTGACTCCTTTGGAATTGCCAGAGAAGTTGAAAATTCCAATGGGGAATTCCCCAGCGCATAGAATACTGTGGACAAGCTGCTTAAAGTTCTAGGTTTCAGATGTTTAATAGTTTAACAGTTACCTGGAGAAGGTGAGAGGATTAAATATCCACTCAATTGCCAGAGTAATCTCACAGTCGAAGAGCCCTGTTACAATCAACCAACTGTGCCATTCAGCTCCCTGCCTGACCCGACACACTGCACCTGTGTAACCAATGCCTACTCTTCCCTAACACCCCACCCAGACCTTGCACTGATCCTCCTCAATCTGACTCGCTTTCCACCATGAGGTAACATTCACATCCCACAGCCCAATTCACCCTGCTGCCTGACTGTCCACAATCCTCCCACCCTGTACCCCTGAGGCTGAATGACCTCTGCCTAGGCCTATAATTCTAGTGTATACAGTGATGGGTCACAAATGCCATCCATGTGCTCTTAGTAAGATTTCTCCATCCTCATCATCAGTAGTTAGCACTGCTACTTTGTACTACCCTCGGGTGACTGTCTGCGTCGATTTTGCACGTTCTCCCCGTGTTTGTGTGGGTTTTCTCTGGGTGGTCCAGAATCCCCCCGCAGTCCAAAGATGTGCAGATTGGATGGATTAGTGTCCAGGGGTGTGTAAGTTAGGTGGATTAGCAATGGGAAATAGAGTGCTACAGGGATTGGATAGGGTGTGGGTCTGGGTGGCCTACTTCCACGCTGTAGGGATTCTATGACAATCGTGATACTTGGGGCACAGTAATCTCTCACATGGGTTTATAGAGCTAAGTTTAGATCAGTGTGGTGCCGGAAAAGGACAGCAAGTCAGGCAGCATCCGAGAAGCAGGATAATCAACATTCCGGGCGAAAGCCCTTCATCAGGAATAGCTATGCCTGATGAAGGGCTTTTGCCCGAATCATCGATTTTCCCACTCCTTGGATGCTGCCTGACCTGCTGTGCTTTTCCAGCACCACTCTGCTCTAAACTCTGGTTTCCAGCATCTGCAGTCCTCACTTTTGCCTTATAGAACTAAGTGCCAAGTGCTGGCAAAAGGGAATAGATTAATTTAGGATAATCTGGTTGGCATGGATGGGTTGGACTTAAGGGTCTGTTGTCATGCTGTACATCTCTGACAGGAGTTGGGAGGTCATGTTGTGGCCGTACAGGACATTGGTTGGGCTCCAATTGAAGTATTGCATACAATTCTGGAATCCCTCTTATAAGATGGATGTTGTGAAACTTGAAAGTGTTCAGAAAAGATTTAAAGGATATTGCCAGGATTAGAGGGTTTGAGCTGTAGGGAGAGACTGAATAGACTGGGGCTGTTTTCCCTGGAGAGTCGGAGACTGAGAGGTGAGAGGTTTATAAAATCACGAGGGGCATTGATGCATCCATCCATGCAGATGCCTTTTAAATGTTGTAATTATACCAGCCTCCAGCATTTCCTCTGGCAGCTCATTCCAAACATGCACCACCCTCTGCATGAATAAATTGCCTCTCAGGTCCCTTTCCCCTCTCACCTTAAACCTATGCTCTCTAGTTCTGGACTCCCCCATTCCAGGGAAAAGACCTTGTCTATTTATCCTATCCATGCCCCTCATGATTTTATAAACCTCTATAAGACCACCCCTCAGCCTCCAACACCTTAGAGAAAATAGCCCCAGCTGTTCAGCCTCTCCCTACAGCTCAAATCCTCTTGTCCAGGCAATGTCCTTGTTAATCTTTTGTGCACCCTTTCGAGTTTAACAGCATCTTTCCTCTAGATGGGCAATCAGCATTGAATGCAGTATTCCAAAAGGGGCCTCACTAATCCCATGCATGGCCACAACATGATGTCCCAACTCCTATCCTCAATGTTTTGACCAATGTAGTTACATTTGAATAACGCAGTTAAAGTCAAAATATTAAACTGAGTAGTTGTTTAATGATAAACATGCAGAGAAAAAAAATCAGATTAATAAAACCAGAGGAATGGGGGTGAATGGCTGCAACTTCAATAACATTTTAAAGATGACTATAAATATTCATTGCACTAAAGTTATGATTTTTCCTTATTCAATTCATTTCAACTCATTGTTAATTGGAATTGAATGAAGTTTTAGAACCAGATGATAAGCACAAACAACGGGTATGCTTTCCCCACTGATAACTTGTACTTACCAGCTCTGAGACAATGATGATGGATTCAGGGTCAGCTGCGCTTGATCAAGAGCAGGCTTCTCTGTAACAAAGGAATGGAGAATCCCATTTATATACTCGCAGACTCTGTGAACGAAACCCCAGGTTTGTAAGGAAAGCATAAAAAACAGAATAAGCTGCCAAATCAAGGTGCAGTCTATAAAGTCTCACAATACACCACATTCAGATGTCAGGAAGAGATAGCATTTGAAAGGGCGGAGTAACCACAGTTTCCAAGAGGACATTATTGTCTGGACAGTGCATGACTTGGATTGTTTCAGTTGGCAATGAATGTATATCCAGGATACTGTCTAGGCAACCCTATTGGTCTTTGCAGTAATGCCAGCCGCAGTGGGACTGCATCCAAATCCTGACACAGCTGACTCCTTTGGAATTGTCAGAGAAATTGAAGATTCCAATTGGGAATTCCCGGGCACATAGAATCCTGAGGACAAGCTGCTTAAAGTTGTAGATTTCAGATGTTTAATAGTTTAACAGTTACCTGGAGAAGGTGAGAGGATTAAATATCCACTCTAACGCCAGAGTGATCGAAGAGCCCTGTTACAACCCACCAACTCCTGCCATTCAGCTCCTTGACAGAGGTGACACACTGCACTTCTGTGGCCCATACCAGCACGTCCCCATTACCTCACCCTGACATTGCACTGACCTCTCTCAATCTGATATTCTTTTCACCACGAGTCTTGAGATTCACACCTTGCAGACTAAGTCTCCCTTCAGCCTGACTCTCCCCCAAGCCCTGACCTGGCCCCCACCAACCTTTCAGTATACTATTTGTTGGGGGAGTCCAGAACTAGAGGGCATTAGTTTAGGTGAGAGAGGAAAGATTTAAAAGGGACCTAAAGGTCAACTTCTTGCAGAGGGTGGTACATGTATGGAATAAGCTGCCAGAGGAAGTGGTGGAGGTTAGTACAATTATAACATTTTAAAAGGTGTTTTAAGTGGGAATATGTACAGGAAGGATTTAGAGGGATATGGGCCAAGTGCTGGCAAATGGGATTAGATTTGGTAAAGTAATCTAGTCAGCAGGGACAAGTTTGTCCGAAGAGTAGGTTTCTGTGCTGTACATCTCCTATGGCTGAATGGATAGGGAGAAAATATTCAAACAAGCCACCAGAGGAAGTAGTGGAGGCAGATACAATTACAGCATTGGAAAGATATTTGGACAGGTCCATGGATAGGAAAGGTTTAGAGAAATATGGGCCAATCGCAGACAAAGGGGACTAGTTCAGATTAGAAAACCTGTTTGACATAAGCCCTTCAGCCCAGCTTTTCTATTTATGTGCTCTATGACCCTTTGTAAAATGAACGAGAACAAGTGTACACAGTTTTAAATTGATTTACAAAAGAAACAAAGGTGAAGTGAGGAAAAACACTTTCACCCAGTGAATAGTTAAGGTCTGGAATGCACTGTTTGGAGGCAGATTCAATAGAAGCATTGGATACCTATTTGGATTAAAATAATGTTCTGTGGTTTGGGGTAAAAGCACATGGCATTAGGTTATGGTTCATGTTGGCAGAGCCAGCAACTAACAATCCTTGGAATTTCCAATTTTATACCACAGTTAGTGAGACAATGTAAAAATGATATAATTATCGCTTTCCATACCAAGGTTATCCATTATTTTGTTAAGGTGATATTGGTTTTAATTAAACATATTTGGAAACACTATATCAAGAAACATTATCCAGCTACCTTGTACAGGCATGATTTTGACATTAATACATTTTAATGTTGAGATAAAACTATTGCTGCATCAAAGCTGCATTTTTTGACACCCCAGTGTGAATCAATGGCCTCCAGAAAAATGTCTCCAATTCCTTCTGAGATGCAAGAATGTAGCCATTAGCACAGCCAACCCCTTACACTGGTGAGCAGTACAGTGGCTCAGTGGTTAGCACTGCTGTCTCACAGCACCAGGAACCCGGGTTCAATACCAGCCTTGAAACTCCGTGTGGGTTTGCACATTCTTCCTGCGTTTGTGTAGGCTTCCTCTGGATGCTCAGATTTCCTCCCACAGTCCAAAAGTGTGCCGGTTAGGTGGGTTGGCCATGGGAAATGCAGGGATAGGGAAGGCGGTGGGTCTGCATGGGTTGCTCTTTGTAGTATCCTGATGACCTGTTTCTACATTGTAGAGATTCTATGAGAGTCCTTCATAGTAACTTCAGCTGGTACAGCCATTGAAACTACACTGTTGGCTTCAGTCTGCATCACTAACCAGCCATTCCTGATGAAGGGCTTTTGCCCAAAACATTGATTTTCCTGCTCCTTGGATGCTGCCTGACCAGCTGTGCTTTTCCAGCAACACTCCAATCATGACTCTAATCTCCAGCATCTGCAGTCCTCACTTTTGCCTAACCATGTAAAACCCATGCTTTATATTAATAAAAAGTAAAGCGGACTTATGATGGTTGAATAAATCTTTTGACTACAATTAAATTAGATCACCTGAACTTCTTCATTTCTTCATTTATATGGATTATTATTAGTTGTGTGTGTAGCCTCCTGAAAAGTTGTGCAGAAAATATGAATGAACACAGTGTCAGTGCAGTTTTTATGCAAAATTTTTAAAAGTATTCTTATCCCTTCTAATATTGCATGGGATGCTCTGGTACACTATAAATCAGGTCAGGCAGCATCCAAGGAACAGGAAATTCGATGTTTCGGGCATAAGCCCTGGCTTCAGTCTGCATCACTAACCAGCCATTCCTGATGAAGGGCTTGTGCCCGAAACGTCGAATTTCCTGTTCCTTGGATGCTGCCTGACCTGCTGCGCTTTTCCAGCAATACATTTACAGCTCTGATCTCCAGCATCTGCAGACCTCACTTTCTCCTCCTACACTATAAATCAATTCATCATTTTGCAGTAAAATATAACATTTATTACTTATCTACACAGTTAAATAAATTAAGCAGATTGGATAAGAAATTGGCATGAATCTTCTCCATTTTATAACAAGAAATAGTTGCTTTTATGTCCCAGAAGTAAATTGTAACCCAAACATAAGTTGCTACTAAGTTCACTAAATATGAAATTGGATGGGGCTGTTCTACCCACATTACAGCCCTTGCATATGTTAATTAAGTATCTAACTCCAGTTCCAGAATGTTGTTCCAATGATGATCAAAAGCATCCTGCACTCAGTATGATTTGGACAAGTCGAGTGACTGGTCAAATGCATGGCAGATGAATATTATGTGGATAAATGTGAGGTTATCCAACTTGGTAGCAGAAATAGGGAAGGTGAATTATTATCTGAAAGGTGACAGACTGTGAACTGAGGAGGTGTAATGAGGTGCAATGTTCCCATATACCATTCATGGAAAATAAACATCCAAGTGTAGCAGGTGGTGAAGAAGGCAAATGATACCTTGGCCTTCGTAGCAAGAGGATTTGAGTGCAGCAGCAGGGAGAGCTTGCTGCAATAATATAGGGAGAAGGTGAGGACTGCAGATGCTGGAAATCAGAGAAAGAAAAGTGTGGTGCTGGAAAAGCACAGCCGGTCAGGCACCATCCGAAGAGCAGGAGAGTCAACATTTCAAGCATTCGGTGAGAAATCAGTAGAGCACTGTGCAGTTTTGGTCTCCTTATCCAAGGAAGAATGTTCTGACTATGGAGGGAGTGAGATGAAGGTTTACCAGACTGATTCATAAGACACCAAGACTGTGTATGAAGAGAGTTGGTTAGGACTACAGATCTAGAAGAATGAGGGGGATCTCATAGAAACCTATAAGATTCTGACAGGAGTAGACAGGGTAAATGCAGGAAGGACGTTCCCAATGACAAAGGAGTCCAGAACCAGAAGTCACTGTCTAAGGATATGGGATAGGCCATGTAGGAATGTGATGGGGAGAACTCTTTTCACCCAGGGAGTGGTCAGCCCAGTAGTTGAAGCCAAAACAGTGAATGTTTTCAACAAGATAGATATAGTTCTTATGGCAAAAAGGATTAGAGTATGGGGAGAGAGTAAAAACAAAGAACTGAGGTGGACAATCTTTCAATAGACAATACAATTTCCATCAATATGGATTTCACCAGTTTCCTCATTTCCCCTTCCCCTACCCTATCCCAGTTCCAAACTTCCAACTCGGCACCACCCTCATTACCTGTCCTACCTGTCCATCTTCCTTCCCACCCTCCTCTCCAACCTATCACCTTCACCCCCAACTCCATTTACCATTCACACTCTTAGCTACCTTCCCCCAGCCCCACCCCCCTCCCACTTATCTCTCCACCCCCGAGGCTCACAGCCTCAATCCTGATGAAGGGCTTTTGCCCTCAATGTTGACTCTCCTGCTCCTCAGATGCTGCCTGACCTGATGTGCTCTCGACTCTGATCTCCAGCATCTGCAGTCCTCACTTTGGCCTCATACATATCGCACACCAGGAGGATTCCTGACAGAGTTCCTGACACAGCTTTGGCTGCTCTTAAAGTGTTTCTGGTTGCACCTGAAGTCACAACGCGAACAATATCCAAGCTGTTCCAGGCAGCCTGAGTCCCACCAATCATTAAGCTTCTTGACTTTGCTTCCATTCTGCTTTCAATCAGTAATTCAACTCCAAGCTGTCTGGCATGATTATGCTGTCTTTTTCTTATCGTTCTAAAATTTCCTGTAATCTTTCTTTTTATTTCTTTATTTCCCAATCCCCCCCACTCCCCCCGCCACACCAAGTCCCACCGCAGTGAGTACTGCACATGCACCAGAAGTGAAAGGAGAAGCAATTAATCCAGCAATGGTCAGAATTCCTCCTGTAACACCCGCTGAAGACCCAGTGATCTTGGCAATGTTCACATCTCTCTGAAACGCGTCAATGTGATTGGCTATCTCGCATAGCTCCTTGCTGTAAGTTGTCATTTATGGAGTAATTTCTGTGAAATTCAATAGAAATTCCCTTCACTGAATCATCACCAATCACTTCCCTGTAAGACTGGAAACGTAAAGTCTTTACTAATTAGTTTTGATATGTCTCAAACACCGACTGATGCAACACAAATAATCTGCATCCAAGCTGCATCTGTGACCACATTAAATTATAGTAATCATAGAATCCCGACAGTGCATATTCAGACCATTCAGCCCATTGGGTGCGTACCGACCCTCTAAAGAGCATCCCACACCCCCACCCCATCCCCATAAACCTGAATTTCCAAGACCAATCTGCCTAACCTGCACATCCCTAGACACAAAGGTGTTGTTTAGCATTGCCAATCCACCTAATCTGCACATCTTTGGTGAAGCAGACTAGCTGGCCTGAATGTCTTACTTCAGTTTCTATATTTTATGGTGTTATTATGTTCTTAAAGAGAAAGCAAGCTGTCTTCCCTCTTCATTAAGTATTTTGCAGTTTCATCGCTGTTATATCAATAGGGATGGATGACCGAAGCAGATATTGGATAGTGTAACGATAAATCCTCACTGCTGTTCACCATTGTACGATGGTCACAGTAACAGTGGTCAGCTCCTCTGAGAATCAGACCTTTATATCCTGATTACTGGAGCTTACCTTGAGACTGTCAATTAACCCTTTCAGGTAACTCACTTCTGCGACATCAGGTGGGTGAGGTGTCAGGATGTGAGGGATCAGATCAGAGTTTCCTGTTTAAATGGATATTATCTCAGGGTTCACCCAGTGGAACCACAGAATTCTTGGGCAATTCCTTGCTACGATGGAAATTCTACAGGGTCCCCATTCTCAACTCCCTCCTATTCTTCAGAAACAACTATCTGACCAACAGAAATTCCGAGTCATTATTGGCCCTCAGCGAAATTAGCTTGTACTAGACAATAATTAAACAGAGTTTAATGTATTTACAGTGTGATTGCATTAAAAGGTTTTTGGACAGCTACAATTCCACGCAATTGCATTCCAATATCAAACTCTCTCAGCATATTTACCTTCCCAGCAATCCTCATTATTTCACCAATTAGCTAACAGACAGGGGAACCCTTCCAGTTTTTTTCTGGAGTGTATCTTGATGAGAGCATGAACATATTCTGTTGGAATGTCTGTGGAACTGGCAACAGACTCAATGCTCCCTCTTTGTCAATGAAGGGAAGTTGTTGAAAGGATAGAACAGGGTGTGATAGAAAATGTGGGATGATTTGGTGAACGTAAGGAGAAATGTTTGACCATTTTGCAGGTAAACGCTGACAAGGAGTGGTCACACTCAGTGTTCACTTTCTACAATGTACCTTCTACATAGTAGTACATTTGTTAAAGAAGACATGAATAAATTATTCATAATTTACAGTAATTCATTCACACTACTGTTAAATAAATGTATATGTAACTGGACAGTTTAGTGTCTGACTCGTTATCTATAGAAGAATTTAAATAAACGTCATTAACACCAGGGAGAAACATTCTGTCAGACACAGAATATTGCACATCACAGCAAGAAAGCTGACGTATCTGTCTAATGTCTATTATACATAAAGTTACAGCGAATTTACAATACAAGAACTGACCATTTGGCCCGACTGTTCTATGCTGGAATTAATCTTGCCTAAACATCCTCCCCCATCACCAATAATTCTTTGGTGCCTTTGCCATGGCAACACGTTGACCAATCATTGTTCTGAAGAATGGTCACTGGACTCGAAATGTGAACTCTGTTTTCTCTCCACAGGTGCTGAGTTTCTCCAGCAACTTCTACTTTGACTCAGCAACCTTTTCTCCCATAGTATAAAAGGTGATTGACTGATGAGAACTGTTCTTACTGACTTGTCAAAAATCATGTGATTTATTAGTAAGCAACTCAAAACTAAGCTTAAGATATGGTAGGACAGTTTGCCAATTTTGGCATGTGCACGTCTTGTGGCCTAGATGATCACATGCACAAAGTGCCACCAGCTACACAAACATAGGCTCTAGATGTTAGATACTTTCACAACTGAGAACTTGAAGAGGGAGTCAGACTGCAGGTTAGGGCTATGTTGGATAAAGGGATTTGGTGTGCAGTTTATAGTTCCTTGAAAGTAGAGTCGCAGGTAGTTAGGATAGTGAAGAAGGCATTTAGTATGCTTTCTTTTATTGGTCAGAGCATTGAGTATAGGAGTTGGAAGGTCATGTGACAGCTATACAGCACATTTGTTTGGCCACTTTTGGAATATTGCATGCAAATCTGGTCTCCCACCTATAGGAAGGATGTTGTGAAACGTGGAAGGGTTCAGAAAAGACTTACAAGGATGTTGCCAGGTTTGGCGGGCTTGTGCTATAGGGAGAGGCTGACTAGGCTGGGCCTGTTTTCCCTGGAGCGTCAGAGGCGCTGAGGAGTGACCTGGTAGAGGTTTATAAAATCATGAGGGGCATGGATTTGGTAAATACTCAAGGTCTTTTCAATGGGGTGGGGCAATCCAGAACTAGAGGGCATGGGTTTAGGGTGAGAGGGCAAAGAGTTAAAAGGTACTTAAGGGGCAATTTTTTCACGCAGAATGTGGTACGTGTATAGAATGAGGTTAATATCACATGGTGGGGGGAACAGATGATTGAGCAAATGGGAACATGGCTGATGTTAGATTTCTGGGGCATTGAGATTGGTTTTGAGGGCAGGTACGCCTTGTCAAGGAAAGTGTGTTGCAGCTTTGCAAGACCAGGATGTGCACCCTTATAGGCAACTGTGCTATAACTACTTGGAATGACGTTTAAATGAGCTTGTCAGGGCCATGGGAACCTAAAGGAGAAATCAGATTTTCTGACATACTACAATGCAATTGAAAACAAACTGCTGCAAAGTTTATGCAGCTCCTTTGCAGAAGGATATTCCGTTTATTCTTGACGTGGAGGAGCCGGTGGTGGACTGAGGTGGACAAAGTTAAAAATCACCCAACACCCAAAATATAGTGTAACAGGTTTAGTGGAAGCACTGGCTTTCGAAGCGCTGCTCCTTCATCAGCTAGTTGTGAAGCAGGACCATGCAATACAGAATTTATAGCAAAAGATCACAGTGATACCATGGTATTTTGAACAAACGTAGATTGTTGAGTCTTTCATCTTTAAGAATGGGTTTGCTGGTTTTGATTCTTTAATATGTAAATCCCAGAACTTCTTTAAAGTCACATTCTCACAAATATATGGATTCACTGCCTGTATTGACTGCTTGCAGGTTCTGCAAGTATAATTCTGCAAATACAAATTCACTCCATCGTGTATGTGCGCTTGCAGGAGAGAGAGAGACCGAGTGAGTGTGTGCACGTTAGGGTGTGTGTATAAGTGTGAGTGCATGTGAGAGAGTGTGTGTTTGTGTGTGTGCAGGCTTGGTAAACTGTGTGCGTGAATGTGATAAGGTATAAGCCTGTGAGAGGATGCGTGCATGAGTGTGTGTGTGTGTGTGTGTGTGTGTGTGTGTGTGTGTGTGTGTGTGTGTGTGTGTGTGTGTGTGTGTGTGTGTGTATAGTTCAGTGGGGTCACGTGTAGTGTCACATGAACCCAAGGTCCTGATTGAGGCCATCCCCATGGCTATTGGACTTGGCTAACAGCCTCTGTTCAGCCACTTTGCATTGCTGCATATCCCAAAGCCCGCCTTGGAGGATGGTCACCCGAAGATCTGAGGCCAAATGTCCCTGACTGCTGAAGTGTTCCCCAACTGTGAGGGAACAACCCTGCCTCTCTTCTGCATGCACACACACATATAAGGCTATGGGTGAATTTGTATTTGCAGAATTATAGTTGAAGATACATTCTAGTTTGCTCAAAAAAATGCAGAACCAGCAAGCAGTCAGTGCAGGCAGTGAATCCATATAATATTTGTAAGTTCCACTTTGGAAACAGAACCAGTCTGATTCAAGATTGGTCTGATTCATACCTTTAATGCATTGTCTGAGCTGAGATGTCACCTTTTTTTCATAAAATCTTAAATTATCTTGAAAATGTGATGTAAAAGAAGTTCTGGGATTTGCATATTAAAGACCCAAAATCAGCAAATCCAATCTAAAAGATGAAAGACTTGACAATCTAGGTTTGTTCTAGGTATCATTGTATCACAGAGTAAAAAGTGAGGTCTGCAGATGCTGGAGATCAGAGCTGAAAATGTGATGCTGGTTAAAGCACAGCAGGTCAGGCAGCATCCTGATGAAGGGCTCTGGCCCGAAACGTCGAATTTCCTGTTCCTTGGATGCTGCCTGACCTGCTGTGCTTTAACCAGCATCACATTTTCAGGTTCATCATTGTATCACAGTAATCTTTTACTCTAAATTCTGTGTCTTATGGTTCTGCTTCACAAGCACCTGATGAAGAAGCACTGTTTCAAAAGCTTTATTCTTGCGTGAGATGTGTGCATTGATAACTAGAGCAACCATTGTGGCCTATTTCTGATTACCTTCGTGATGATGAGTTATCTGGGCTGTTTTAGATTGCAGTCCCTAATTTAACAATGAACACCATTAGTTTTTTTTTAATTCCACATGTTATTGTATGCAAATTGTAGGATTAGAAGAGAAAGTAACATTTCATGATTGATTTAGTTTAGTTATCATCACACAATTAATGTAACAGTAGCCAACACAACTGGTACTGTAATTTGAATTCGTACTTTCTGATTTTCTTCATTTGTTTTTATATTGCTTTGAAGTCACAAGCAATATTTTACATCCCATATCTTTTGCCTTTGAGATAATAAAGTTAATGTAAACTATGTCCATGGCATCAAATATTAAGTAATGATGGCTGTGAGGAAGAGCAATCAAAGGAGACCATCAGGAGGCTGGAAGAACACAGCAAGCCAGGCAGACTCAGGAGGTGGGGAAGTCATTATTTCAGGTATGTCCCTTCTTCAGGAATTCAGGTTGGGCTGGGAGGAGCTGCAAATAAAGAGAGAGGGGAGGGGGTTTGGGTGGGGAGAGGGGCAGAATGATGAGTTAGTGATGGGTCAACAAAGGTGGTTGGCACAACTTGGTTGATCCATGCGAGGAATGTTTCAAAGTAGGCACCCTTTGAAGAGGGTTTCACAGAGGTACAAACTTAGAGACAAAAAACAAACTGCAGATGCTGGAATCCAAAGTAGACAAACAGGAGGCTGGGAGAACACAACAAGCCAGGCAGCATCAGGAGATGGAAAAGTTTCTCCCCTCCCCCATCCGTTTATCTGCAGCTCCCCTACCCCCACCTCCCCACCCCCACCCCAACTCCCCTCCACCCAAGTCCTGAAGAAGGGTCATACTGAAACGTTGACTTCTCCTCTGAGTCAGTCTTGCTTGCAAATCGAATTCCACTTTGGAAAATGGTGACGATGAAGGCTTCTCAGGAGAATGTAGCCAATTCCAAATCTACGACACCACAGGTGACTCAGCTGTATTGGGGATGGGGAAGAAGAATGGAGAAGCATAGTTATTGGAGATTCCAAACATAGGGGGTCAAACAGGCAGTAAACATGACTCCAAAATGGTGTCTTTCCAATGTTAGAGTCAAGGATATGACAAAATGGCTTCAAGACACCCTTCTGAGAGAGCGCGATCAGCCAGAAGCTGTGATCCACATTAATACCAATGGCATAACGAGGGACCACATTTATAAGGTGAAAGGCAGGAAGTTTAAAGGGGAGTTGAGGAAAATCTTGTCACCCAGAGGGAGCCAGCAATGCACTGCCAGTGAGGGTAGTTGGGGCAGGTAATCTTCACAGTATTTGGATGAGGCTTGAAATGTCATAACATTCAAATCTATTGGTCAAATGCAGCAAAGTGGAATAGAGGGGACTTAGTGTGATTTTGGGGGTACAAACTTGATGGGCCGAAGGGTCACTTGTGAACAATGTGATTTTATGATTCTATGAACCTACCCTACACTGGTCTTTCTCACTGATGCATTTCCAATCCCTTTTTCTCTTCTTCTCCATACTTTGAGTTGAGGACTGCAACTCCATGCCGTACTCAGGGAAAGCTGCACTGTGGGAGGTGCCATTCTCCGAGTATAGTGTTCAACAACCGAATCTGTGAGGTTAGCCACTGGCAGGAGGAACAAATGCGTGATGCGTCTGTTAGATTGTGAGAAGCTGGAACGTGTATTGGTACAAAGGGATCTGGGTTTCCTTGTCGAAAAGTATGTGAAGGCAGACACAGATGCAGCCAGCTATTAGGAAGGTGAATGGAACATTAGCCTTTATTGTAGAGGAATTGAGTGCAGGAACAGTGAGGTATTGCTTCAGTGGTTTAGGATTCTATCTGGAATACTGTATGCAATTTTGGTCTCCGGATCACGAGAAAGATATTATTGCCATAGAGGGATTGCAACAAAGGTTCACCAGCCTTGTTCCTGGGTTGGCAGAACTGTCCTATGAAGAGAGATTGGGCATACTGGGTCTGCTTTGTCTGGAATTTCAAAGAGTCATTGAATCATAGAGTCATACAGCACAGAAACAGATCCTTCGGTCCAACCAGTCCATACTGGCCATGTTCCCAAACTAAACTAGTGCCACCTGCCTGCTTTTGGCCCATATCCCTCCAACAGGTCCTGGGCCACCTCCATCGCCACTCTTTAGCCACCTGACACTTGGAGGACTAACACCTCATCTTCTGCCTCTGTACCCTCCAACCCCACGGCATCAATGTGGATTTCACCAGTTTCTTTGTTTCCCATCCCCCACCTTATCCCAACTCCAATCTTCCAGCACAGCACTGCCCTTATGACCTGTCCTACCTATCCATGTTTCTCTTACTTTGGGAATCGTCAAAATGAAAGGGTGTTCCACGTAAGTCCAAGATGAGGAGAAATGTTCTTACTCAGGGAGTTGTGAAGATTTGGAATTCTGTACCACAGACGTTAGACACAGATTCCAAGACTAAAGGGATCAACATGCATAGGACAAAAGTGAAAACAGGGTACTGAATTAGATGATTAGCCATGATCATATAAAAATTAAAACTCACAACAGCAGGTTATAGTCTAACAGGTTTATTTGGAAGTAAAAGTTTTCGGAGTGCTGCATCTTTGTCAGGTGGCTACCTGAGGAACGAGCAGCACTTCGAGAGCTAGTACTTCCAAATACACCTGTTGGACTCTAACCTGGTGTTGTGTGGTTTGTAACTTTGTCTACCCCAGTCCAACACCAGCACCTCCACATCATGGTCGTATGGAACAGTGGAAGGGCTAAACAGCATGTTAATTTCTATGTTTCAGTGAACTCATGACAAACTAGAAAAAAAACTTTTCCAATTCTGAGGGTCGAGATCGCATACAATCGGAACGAGAAAGAAGACTTTGCTCCTGAGATGCAAAAAGCCAGTGTTTACCTTGCTGAAATATTTCGTTGATGTGATCTGTTAAGAGGAGGAAATGGATTAGCCTAAAATAATGAATGACCTTGACAGGATTCATTTACATGAGCTGTTGAATTCAGACAATCACAGGAAACACTCTGTGGTGATGTTAGGAGCTCAATAACCTTCGCTGGCACAATCTTCAGCGGTTATTTAATCAGCACTCTGTCGTGTTTAAAATGAAGCAGACTCTCCATTGTACACCAATCACACCGAGGACGAGAGTCTCTCAAATTTTAAATGACTGTCCTCTACTTGGCACTTATTGTGAGCAGTTTTAAATTGAACTGTCAACTGCCTTGCAAACTTTTGACAGTGGCTGCATGAGTTTTGAAATATATTCAAGTTTCTTATTTTCAGTATGCTTATAGCAATCTTCTTTGATTCCTTTGCCATTATCCCCTTCATTCATTTGCTGTGACTCGAAAATCTCTTTCTCTCAGAGCGTAATCGGAGGTGAAGTTCCAACTGACAGCTCCATTTACAGTTTTTCTGAAAACTTAATAAGTATTGTGACTTCTGTGCCCAACAGCTCTATTTTCCCACTGATAAGGGGGATAGTTTTGTCCCTGGGATGATCCAGAGATGATCGACACAAATGAGTCTGGGATGTTGAAATTTTAAAACTGTAAAAAAGCAACATTCCACTCCATTTAAAATTACAGTCCTTAAAAATTACTTCTGCTGGCTTTTGTTCCTTCAGAGGTTTTCAAGTGACCTGTTATTGGAGTTTTGAAAATTGCAAAGGAAATCAAGAGACTTGAAATCAGAGAGTAGCTCTTTGTACTGAAGAGCTCAAACACCCTGTTAAGGAGTTGAAAAGTAAGTCAAATGAGACTTTTTCAGCTAAAGGAGAATACTTGGAGAGCAATGAGCAAACTGCATTGAAGCGATCAATAAGTAAAACTCGAAGATAATTAAATTTGTCTTAAATAAATATATCTTTCAAAAGCAAAGAGAAGAAATTGAAAAAGCCAGTCAATAAGTTATTACGATAAAGAGGCATTTGTGTTTAACATGCCTTCTTGCTTTGAAACCAATCTGACATCTTTTTGATGCACTGGGAGGTGAATTTATAAAATGGACCGTACAAAGATGTGATCGTAGTTGACAACATGATAACGTAAGGAATACTTGAGGAAACATTTGAGGGAAGCCAAATAGAACTCAATGGCAGCGACTATTCAATCTATATTTCTGTTGAACTACTCCCAGGCCCAACCTTCTCAGCACAACAAGAATCCTGGACAACTCTCCCATTCTTCCTGTTCTGTAAGGTGCTGACTCCATGCCAACTATTGGGCTAAAGACACCTCACAGTGTTTTGATAAATAAGCTTGCTGCAGACAAATTGAACATTCTTACATTTCCCTGGAAACTTACCACCCAGGTGTCAGCCCAAAACATTTCCCTTAAACAATTTTTCCATTCTATTGCCACTACAGGAGAAGGCATTTTATACGCTTACCTTTACTGGTTAGTGCATTGAGTATTAGGAGTTGGGAAGTCATGTTGCAGCTGTACAGGACATTGGTTAGGCCACTTTTGGAATACTGCATTCAGTTCTGGTCTCCCTATTACAGAAAAGATGTTGTGAAAATTGATAGGATGCAGAAAAGACTTACAAAGATGTCACCAGGGTTAGAGGGTTTGAGCTATAGGGAGACACTGAATAGGCTGGGGCTGTGTTCCCTGGAGCGTCAAAGGCTGAGGGGTGACCTTATAGTGGTTTGTACAATCATGAGGTGTGGGGGGGTGGAAGGAAATGGGGTGAATAGTCAAAGTCTTTTCCCTGGGGTATGGGGGGCCCAAAACTAGAGGGCATAGGTTTAAGGTGCAAGGAAAAAGACTTAAAAGGAACCAATGGGGCAAATTTTTCAATATGGAATGAACTGCCAGAAGAAGTGGTAGGGGCTGAAAATGTGTTGCTGGAAAAGCGCAGCAGGTCAGGCAGCATCCAAGGAGCAGGAGAATCTACATTTCGGGCATGAGCCCTTCTTCAGGAAATCATTTCCTGAAGAAGGGCTCATGCCCGAAGCTTCAATGATTTCCTGAAGAAGGGCTCATGCCCAAAACGTCGATTCTCCTGCTCCTTGGATGCTGCCTGACCTTCTGCGCTTTTCTAGCAACACATTTTCAGCTCTGATCTCCAGCATCTGCAGTCCTCACTTTCTCCTAGAAGAAGTGGTAGGGGCTGGTTCAATTACAACAATTCAAAGGCATCTGGATGAGTATGTGAATAGGAAGAGTTTCGAGGGATATGGGTCAAATGCTGGCAAATGGGACCAGATTAATTTAGGATATCTGGGCAGCATGGACAAGTTTTAGATTAGATTACTTACAGTGTGGAAACAGGCCCTTCGGCCCAACAAGTCCACACTGACCCACCGAAGCGCAACCCATCCAGACTCATTCCCCTACATTTACCCCTTCACCTAACACTACAGGCAATTTAGCATGGCCAATTCACCTAACCTGCACATTTTTGGACTGTGGGAGGTAACCAGAGCACCCAGAGGAAATCCACGCAGACACAGGGAGAATGTGCAAACTCCACACAGACAGTCGCCTGAGGCGGGAATTGAACCTGGGTCTCTGGCGCTGTGAGGCAGTAGTGCTAACCACTGTGCCACCGTGCCGCCCACAACCAAAGCTGAACCTAAGGTTTTGTTTCCACGTTGTACATCGAAATGACTCTCTGACTCTACAGGGTGCTCCATCAGTGGATATGGTAAACTACTGAGGCCAGGATCCTCAAGATGCTCATGGTCAGGGGCCACCAGGAATGTCGGCACAAGAGGGCCACACTTCTACATTGAAGCCAGAGTAGCTTAGCCCAGCTGGTATTCTGGTTAGCATTGGTACAAAGATTACAATATCATTGAGCCACTTGAGCTGGATTTTGGAATTCCCACTGGTCTAGTGAGAGCAAACCTCAACTCATGAAGCCCAATTAGTTTGGTTACCATCATGAATGAACATCCTGGGTCTGCAACCTCACCCCTTGACGGTGGTGTGGTGGCCCTCAGGTTGAACCAACTACCTGTCCTCTCTCTCTCTCTCACACATCCTGCTGCCCACTTGTACACTGTATGTTACCCTGTGCATTCACTTTGAACTCACTAAGTGCCCAATCCACAGTGTTCTCCTCCCTTTTCATGGTTACAGAAATGAGTTATCAGATCAACCTCATGGTTAGCAGAAATAATAATAGATTTCCCGTACTGCCATGGAAATTTAGAACAAACGGCAATATTTTTATACAGAGTGTGTTGGGCTATTGGATAAAAATAAGTAGCTGCAGCATATAACAAGAAATACAATACTTCAGCTCGACTTGCACCATACACTATGGCTCATCTCCCAGCATTGCCTCTTTGGTCACCTGAACCAGCCCTAATGCACTCAGTCATCCAGAGACTCTGGTAATCCAAGGTGCGACTCAATCAATACATCAGAAAGGCTTCAGCCTGAGGCTCACTCATTCCGTCAAAAAAGAAAGGGCAAAGACATAAAGCTGGGATTTCTGAATGTTCAATCCACCCTAAGCTCTTGAATACGCTACTTATTTGCAACTGGTTTGGAAAACTGATCGAGAAGCATTAGTTAACCACCCCCAGACCTGATCGCTGATATTTCCTGGGTGAGACGATCGAACTTGAATGCCCAGCAGACAGTAGCATTCCTTGAATCATAGAATCCCTACAGCATGGAAACAGGCACTTCGGCCCAACAAGTCTACACCGACCCTCCAAAGAGTAACCCACCCAGACACATTCCCCTACCCTATTATCTGACATTTACTCCTGTCTAGTCCACCTAATCCACACATCCCTGAGCACTATGGGCAATTTAGCACGGCCAATTCACCTACCCTGCATATCTTTGGACTGTGGGAGGAAACTGGAGCACCCGGAGGAAATCCACACAGACGCAGGGAGAATATGCAAACTCCATGGCAAAGCTTGCATTGAACCCGGGTCCTTGGTGCTGTGAGGCAGCAGTGCTAATCACTGAGCCACCATGCCATCCAGAAACAAGCGTAAACATTACTGGAGGTTCTAAGCAGGTCTGGCGGCATCTGTGAAGAGGGAAACCAAGTTAACATTTTGAGTCTGGTAAGATTCTTTTTCAGATAAAATCCAGTGAACTTGCCAGTTTATTGACCAATAATATTCATGAGTTGAAAACAGGGATCATTTCTAAAGAAAGAGATAAGGGCTAGTGAAAGAAAATCCTTGTGGCACATCCTTTGGTTCATTGTGAGGAAAGAGCTGTGAATAGTGTAATTTTGAAATGGCTTTCTTTAGGTGCACTTTCTCCATCTCATATACGGATATGAGTTTAGTAATTGGCAATAAAACCAATTGGGAGATGGAGAGCAATTTGTTTACACAGTGAGTTGTTATCTTGTGAAATATTCCCAAGTTGCCTGGATGGGTGCAGCTCCAAGAACACTTAAGAAGCTTGACACCATCCAGGACAAAGCAATCCATTTGATTGGGGTCACATCCACAAGCATTCACTCTCTTGCAGCAGCAGCAGTGTACACTATCCATAAGATGCATTGCAGAAATTCATCAAGGATCCTCAGACAACACCTTCCAAACCCACAACCAATTCCATCTAGAAGGACTGGGGCAGCAGATACATGGGAAGACCACCTTTAAGTTCCTGTCCAAGCCACTCACCATCCTGATTTGGAAATATATCACCATTCCTTCACTGTCACTTGGTCAGAATCCTGGAATTGTCCCTCTCAGCCATTGTGTGTCAACCCATTGTAGGTGGACTACAGTGGTTCAAGAAGGCAGCTCACCACCACCTTCTCAAGGGCAACTAGGGACGGGCAATAAATGCTGGTCAGCCAGCAATGCCCACATCTCACAAAATGAATTTAAAAAGTGGCCTGAAAAAGTAATAGAAACAGTGTTAATTGCAACTTCCAACAGGGTAGTTCACAAGTAATTGAAGGTGGATAGTCTACAAGGCCATTGTGCTACATTTACCCCTGACTAATGCACCTAACCCACATATCCCTGAACTCTATAGTCAATTAAGCATGGCTAATTCACCCAACCTTCATGTCTTTGGACTGTGGGAGGAAATTGGAGCACTCAGAGGAAACCCACGCAGACACAGGGAGAATGTGCAAACTCCACATAGACAGTCACCCAAGGCTGGAATCAAACCTGGATGCCTAGTGCTATGAACCACCGAACCATGGTATTGACAATCTCTGTCTCATGTACTCCTTCAGAATTGACACTCTGAAAAAGAGGCACTGCCTCAGAACTGACCCTTTAAACAATGAGTTACTCCCTCAGTATGGATCCTCTGGCAATAAGACACTGTCTCAGAACTGACCCTTAAACAATGAGGCATTTCCTCAATGGTTACCCTGTGAAAATAATGCACTCCTACAGTTCTGTTCCTCTGACATTGCAACACTGCCTGGTGTCAACACTGAGGGGATGCTGCATTTTCAGAGACTCAGTACTGAGGGACTGCTACACTGCCACAGTATTGACCATCTGACAATGAGACAATCACCCTGAGTTGACCCAATGATAATATAGTCCTCGCTCAGCACTGACCCTGTAATCAAGTAGCGCTCCCTGAATTCTGACAGCTGTGTAATGGTGCACTGCCTCAGTATTCACCCTCTGACAAGAATGCACTCCCACAATTCTGACCCTCAGATAATGAGGCACTCCCTCAGTATTGACCTTACAGTTGTTCAGCACCCTTTCAATTCTGACCATCTGAGAATAAGACATTGACCCTCTGATACAGCTGCAATACCTCAGTGCCATCCTTATAATTGTTTAGCACTGTCTCAATTCTGACCGTCTTAGAGTGAGGCACTGCCTCAGTATTGACCATCTCTGACTCATGCACTCCCTCAGAACTGACACTCTGACAAAAGGGCATTGCCCCAGAACTGACCCGGTGGCAATCAGACACTGACTCCAATCCGACCCTGTGACAACAAGGCACTGCCTCAGAACTGACCCTTAAACAATGAAGCATTTCCTCAGTAGTTACCCTGTGAAAATTATGTACTCCTACAATTCTGTTCCTGTGACAGTGGCACACTAGTGTCAGCACTGAGGGGATGCTGCATGTCAGAGACTCAGTACTGAGGTGTGCTTCACTGTCGGAGAGTCAGTACTGAAGGAGTGCTGTACTTTTGGAGAGTCAGTACTGAGGGAGAGCTGCACTCTCAGAGGATTGATATTAAGGGAGTGCTACACTGTCAGAGAGTCAGTACTGAGGGAGAGCTGCACTCTCAGAGGATTGATATTAAGGGAGTGCTACACTGTCAGAGAGTCAGTACTGAGGGAGAGCTGCACTCTCAGAGGATTGATATTAAGGGAGTGCTACACTGTCAGAGAGTCAGTACTGAGGGAGAGCTGCACTCTCAGAGGATTGATATTAAGGGAGTGCTACACTGTCAGAGCATCAATGATGAGAAGTGTCACCAAATCAGTACTGAAGGAGTGCTGCATTTTCACAATGTCATCACTGAGGGAGCTCCGCACTGTTGAAGTGCCAATATTAAGGGATGGCTGCACTGTCAGTGGGTCAACATCAAGGGTGCTCACCCTCTGCCCACCTTCTGACAATGAGGCATTCCTTCAGTACTGAGCCTAGAAACATGTGGCACTCCCTCAATTTTGACCCAACTCAAATGACGCGCTTTGATCCTCTGACAATGAAGCCCTCCCTCAGTACTGACTCTCTGACAGAGCTGCAATACCTTAGCAGTGACCTCTCATCATGAAGCCCAATCTCAATTGTGACCTTATTACCAGAAGGCATTGCTTCAGTATTCATCATCTGACAATAAAGCATCCCCTCCCCCAATGCTGTCATGTTGAGAATGAGGCCCTCCTTTAGTACTGACCCTTTAACAAAGAGGCAGGCCCTCAGTACTGACCCTCTGATCAACCTGTAATTCCCCAGTACTGACCATCAAATCCTGAGGCATACCCATAATTCTAACTCCTTTACATTAATGCATTCCCTTAGAACTGACCCTCTGTGCTGCAATACCTCAGTCCTCAACCCTTTAATCATATAACACTCCCTTCATTCTGACCCCATTACACTGATGTGTCACCTCAGAATAGACCCTCTGAAAATGTGGCATCTTCTCAGAACTGAATCTCTGACAATAAGGCACCTTCCCAGTATTGACTCTCTGACTCCTTCAGTGACAGTGCAGAACAACCTCAGTATTAGCCCCCAGACAGAGTTATACTACTTCAGGACCGACACTTTAAATGTTTGACACCCTATCCTCAATTCTGACTCCCTTACATTGAGGCAGTGTCTCATTATTGACTCTCAGACAAAGAGGCACTGATTCAGAACTGACCTTCTGACAATGAGGAACTCCCTCAGGATTGATCCTGTAGTAGAGCTGAGGAAATCTCTCAGTACTGACCCGATAATCATGAGGCACATCCTCAGAACTGACCCTCTAACAATGAGGCCCTCCCTCAGTACTGACATGCTGACAATGAGGCCCTCCCTCAAACACGATCCTCTGACAGGACTGCAATTCCTCAGAACTGATTCTCTAACAATTCTGATGCCTCACAAAGACGCACTTCCTCAAACTGATCCTCTGACAATGAGGCATTCCCTCAGTTCTGATCCTCTGACAGCACTGAAATTTCTCAGTAGTGACCATCTAATTGTGT
Source organism: Hemiscyllium ocellatum (assembly GCF_020745735.1). Classification (NCBI taxonomy): domain Eukaryota; kingdom Metazoa; phylum Chordata; class Chondrichthyes; order Orectolobiformes; family Hemiscylliidae; genus Hemiscyllium; species Hemiscyllium ocellatum. The sequence goes on from NC_083401.1 coordinate 20,375,760, forward strand.
AGCACTCCCTCAGTTCTGATTTGCTGAAAATGAACAACTTACTCATGACTAACTCTCTGGAAATGAGATACTCCTTTAGTACCGACCCTCTGACAGTTCTAATACCAGAGTGCAGACTCTCTAATCAAGTAGCACTCCCACATTTCTGATCCCATTATAATGAGACACTGCCTCAGAACAGTCACCCCGTCTTGATCCTCAGGTTATGAGGTTCTTCTTCAAGACTGACAATGCTACCCTATCTCAGGACTGATGCTCTAAACATGTGTCACACCCTTAATTCTGATTACCTTAAAATGGGGCACTGCCTTAGTATCGGCTCTCTGACAAAGTGGCACTACCTCACTACTGACCTTTTAGAATGGAGATAAGGAGAAACTTCTTAAGCCAGAGAGTGGTGAATCTGAGGATTTCATTGCCACCACTAAATGAAAACAAATGAGCAGGGCATAAATATGTGCAAGTGTTTCTGGGAACAACTAAATGGGAGAATTGATGGTAAATGGGAGTAGAACAGCGGAGCCTGAACTAGAGTCATAGAGTCATAGGATACACAGCACGGAAACAGGCCCTTCGTAAATGTCAAACTTTAAAGATTCTGGCATCAGACCACGAAATGGGAGAATTGTTGTAGGCAAATACTAAATGGAAGAATTGGGCTAGGACACTCCATCAATTTCAGACAATCCCGCAGCATTGACTCTCTGACAAGTCATTCCTGCAGGACTGAACCTCAGCCAATAAGACCCTTCTTCACTTCTGAATGTCTGACAAGTAAGCACTCCCTCAGTACTAACCCTCTGACAGGGCTTGAATACTCCAGTACTGACCCTCATTCTTTACTGACAGAACTGCACCAGCTCTTTTCTTGCTCTCCTTCTGCAATGTCAAATATACTTGCAGATTCAGTTCCTAGCTTTATTCACCTTGCAAACATTTCTCTGCAATGGCCATCATAACGTATTCAATTATTTTTGATTTGTGCTGTCAATTCAAATAAAGAGTCTTTAATTCAATCTCTTTACCATTTTTTCATACTCTGACCTCATTTGCTGATCCATTGTGAGGCGTATGTAATCCCCCTCTCTTGTCACACTCTGGTTATTGTTATCCATTTCTCTATCCTACACTGTTCCTTTCTCTCTTCTCTTTAACATTACAAATCTTTCCTCAAGTCAACATTCCCTGCATTATTTCGTTTAAACCTCTCTTTCTTGTCTTATGAGGAGAAAGTTCTTCTCTCGGAATCAGAAAGTCATACAGCAAGGAAACTGACCTTTCAGTCCAACTCGTCCATGCTGACCATATTTCCCGATCTAAGCTAATCCCACTTTCCTGATTTTGGCCCATTTCCCTCTTAACCTTTCCTATTTATATACCTATCCAAATATTTTTAAGCATTGTCATTGTACCCATGTCTACCACTTCCTCTGGCAATTCATTCTATATATGAACCACTCACCTGTGTGAAAACGTTACCCCTCAAGTCCCTTTTAAATTTTTCTTCTCTCACCTTAAAAATCTGCCCCTTAGTTTTGGACTCCCCCACCCTAGGTAGAAAGATCTTTGCTATTCTACTTATCGAAGACTCTCATATTTTATAAACCTCCATAAGGTCACCCCTCAACCTCCAATGCTCCCATGAAAAAAGTCCTAGCCTATCCAGCCTATTTTTATTCTCAAAGGTTTGAACACCCTGTCTACCTGTGATGCAAGTTTCAAAGAATCTGTCAATCTGGATCTATATGTTCAACAACACTACCCATGGCCCTACCATTAACTGTGTAAGTCGTTGTTCACTTCATTAAAATGCAATACTTTGCATTTATCCAAATTAAACTCCATCTGATGCTCCTCAGTCTATTGATCAAGATCCCTGTGTAAGCATAGATAACCTTCTTCAGTGTCAACTAAACCACCAATGTTGGTGTCATCAGCAAACTTATTAACCATATCTCCTACATTCTTATCCAAAATGTTTATATAAATGACAAACAACAGTGGGTCCATCATCAATCCTTGTGGAACATACCTCCAATGCAAAAAAAAAATCCTCCACCATCCTCTAAAAGTTAAAAATCACATAACATCAGGTCATAGTCTAGATTAGAGTGGTACTGCAAAAGCATAGCAGGTCAGGCAGCATCCGAGGAGCAGGAAAGTCGACTTCTCGGGCAAAAGCCCTTCATCAGGATAAAGGGCTTTTGCCCAAAACGTCGGTTTTCCTGCTCCTTGGATGCTGCTTGACCGGCTGTGCTCTTCCAGCACCACTCTAATCTAGACTCTGGTTTTCAGCACCTGCAGTCCTTGTTTTTACTTAACACCAGGTCATAGTCCAACAGGTTTATTGGGAAGTACAAGCTTTCAGAGCGCTGCTCCTTCGTCAGGTAGTTAGTGGGACAGGATCATAGGACACAGAATTTATACCAAAAGATCAAAGTGTCATAGAGCTAATGTGATGTATTGAACAAACCTAGATTGCTGTTAAGTCTTTAATCATTTAGAATGGGTTGCAGGTTTTGATTCATTAATATGCAAATCCCACAACTTCTTTCCAGTCACATTCTCGAGATAACTTAAGGTTTTATATAAAAATGCGACATCTCAGTTCAGACAATGTATTAAAAGTGTGAGGTTATAGTCTGTATCCCAATCTTGAGTCAAACTGGTTCTATTTCCAAAGTGGGAGTTAACACAATGTCACATGGACGGACTGCCTACAGACTGTGTGCTTTTTGAACAAAATAGAATGTATCTGCAAACACAAACCTGCCAGCTCAAAGTGGACAGGATCTCCAAAGAGATCACACAAATCGACACAGTCATCAAGTTTCTGCAGAAATGCAAGAAAGCAGGAAAAATCTCAAAAGGACTTTGGATCACAACCCCACTCAAGTCGACCTACAAAACAGACTTTGCTGTCACATCTCTCGCAAGCACCTCAATCACCCATCGACACCTCCTACTGTCAAGCCAATTTTGTATCCAATTCACAAGTTCTCCCTGATTCCCATATGATCTAGCTTTACTAATTAGTCTACTATGTCAAAAGGTTTACTAAAGTCCATGTAGATCACGTCCATCGCACTGCCCTCACCTTTTTTGGTTATGTCCTCAAAAAGCTCAATCAAGTTTGTGAGGTACAATTTCTCTTGTGCAAAGCCATGCTGACTATTTCTAATCAGTCACTGCCTTTCCAAATACACATGAATCCTACTTCTCAGAATCCCCTCCAACAACTTATGTCAGACTCACCAGCTAGCTCCTAAGCTTCTCCTTACAGCCTTTCTAAAGAAAAACATAGCATTAACCACCCTCCAGTCCTCTGGCGCCTCACTCTTGGTTATAAATGATACAATCTGTCTGCTAAGGGACCCACAATTTCTTCCCTAACTTCTAACAATGGCCTGGGATACGCTTGATCAGATCCTGGAAATTTATCTGCATTTACATTTTTAAAGATCTCCAGCACCTCCTTTTCTGTAATGTGGACTGTTTTCAGACTTCAGTATTTATTTCCCCGAGTTCCCGAGACCCCATGTCTTTCTCCACAGTAAAAACTGACATGAAATTTTCATTTAGTAATATCTCCCATTACCTGTGGTCCCACACACAGAAGGTAGTGTATCAATGCAATTCTCTACCACAGAGGGCTGTTGAAGCTCAGTTATATTCAAGGCTGAGATCGTCAGATTTTTAAGCAGTAAGGTAGTTGTTGTGGTTCTGTTCGCCAAGCTGGGAATTTGCAACACAAATTCCCAGCTTGGCGAACAGAACCACAACAACAAGCACCTGAGCTACAAATCTTCTCCCAAACTTTGAACACCTACGGGCGAGAGACGCTAAGACAAGCCAGGAAATGGGAATCCTGTGCCAACTGCCTAAGCGCCACACATGAACAACTCCAGTTCCTGCATGAATGCCGAATGCAACACAAATTCCCAGCTCAGCGAACAGAACCACAACAACGAGCACCCGAGCTACAAATCTTCTCCCAAACTTTGAACAGTAAGGTAGTCAAAGGTTATAGGGAAAGGTGTTAAAAATGGAGTTGAGGATTTCCAAATCAGTCATGATCTTACTGAATGGTGAAGCGGAAGCAATGCGCTGAATCATATTATGGTCTTATGATTCACCAGGATACCAGTCTCATACAGCTCAGATCAACGCCATCCCAATGTTCCAGCTCCTTTATTCCCCAGCCTTTACTCTATAATGTGAATCTTTCTTTCTCAGTTGGCATGTTTTACTTCAGTAAGACAGAGTTTTATCTTTGTATTTATTATATAACTTCAGGATTTATTATAGAGCTTCATGAAATTATTTATCAGTCATAATGTAGCTTCATGAAATTTGAATCAAGTATGCATGGCAAGTGAACATCTCTTATGTAGCATTAGTTGAAATATTCAATATTTATGTTTAAAGTTGAATAACTCGCACATTACAACCAAAAATTAAAGGCTAACAGTAGCACTATTACATTAGCACACACTTCAGGGGCAGTCAAATTAACCTTTTCCTTACATGACAAATAATGTAATCAGAAGTTCATGATTTAGATTAGATTCCCTACAGTGTGGAAATTGGCCCTTCAGCCCAACTAGTCCACACCGACCCTCTAAAGAGTAACCCACTCAGAGCCTATTTTCTTCTGAATAATTGACCTAACACAATGGGGCAATTTAGCATGATCAATTCACCTGACTTGCACATCTTTAGACAGTGGGAGGAAACTTAAGTACCCAGACACAGGGAGAATGTGCAAACTCCACACAGACAGTCACTCAAGGCTGGAATTGAACCTGGGACCTGAGAGCTGTGAGGCAGCAGTACTAACCACTGAGCCACTGCATTGTCTTTGTCCTTAACAATGTTGATCAAATCCCACATTAAAGCCCTATTATTGATCCAATATACAGATCATGAATAACTTAATTTTGGAACAGGTCTTGCAATCACAAACATAATTTACAGGCTTTCTGAAAGTCTATTACCAGCACATATACTTCATACAAACAATTATCCTCAGAAATGTATTCATTGTTTATTTTGGGTATCAGCACTTCAGCCTGTAGATGCCATCTGATAACAGAGAAAGAAAGGAGTTTCTTTTGCAGATATACAGAAGTCTTGGGACTGAGCAGCTTTTACAAAGAACTGTTGGAAAGACTTTGAGCCTTATCATTGTTAAATGAAGGGAGGTTGTGTCTTCACTGAATAGGACTTGAGTCTTCTTTGTGATGCGAGGGGAGTGAAATTTGTCACAGGACCAAATTACTACAGATGCTGGATATTATCCTGAAAATAATAAATGTTGGAGATCGCAGCAGGTCAGACAGCATCCAGGGAGAGAGAGCAAGCTAACGTTTCTTCATCAGAGCTAAAGTAAAGTGTGGAGGGGACAGCATTATACCAGAATTTGGGGGGTGGGGATGGGATGCTGGGGATAGTGGGTATCGACTGCCAGTGAAGAAAATATAGTTCAGATTAAGTGATTGGAATGTGAGAATGACAGAACAATGGTGGGTCTCCTGCCAGACTTGAAAGGACAGTAAGTGGGATGGGGAAGGGGAAGACATGATAGCAAACAAAAGGGAAGGGAAGAAATATTCACAATTTAAAGGTGTTGAACTCAGTATTAAGCCCAGAGGTCATAAAATGTTTAGTCTGAAGATAATGTGCAGGTGCTGGTGTTAGACTGGGGAAGACAAAGTTAGAAATCACACAACACCAGGTTATAGTCCAACAGGTTTATTTGGAAGCACTAGCTTTCAGACGCAGCTCCTTTGTCAGGTACGTAGTCTGGCAGTATCATAGGACACAAAATTTATCATAAATATTAAATTTACTGTAAATTCTGTGCCCTATGACCCTGTCCCACTAGCTACCTGACAAAGGAGCAGCGCTCCGACAGCTTGTGCTTCCACATAAACCTATCGGACTATTATGGGATTTTTAACTTACTCTGAAGATGAGATGTTGTTCCTCCAGTTTGCGCTGTGATTTACTGAAACACTGCAGCGTGCCGAGGACAGATAAGTGGCCATGGAGTAGGAAACTGTGGTAAAATAACTGGCTGTGGGAAGTTCGGGGTCTGGCTTGTGCACAGACTGCAGGTGTTCCGCAAAGCAGTCACCCAGTCTGCATTTGGTTCCTCCAATGGAGAGTAAGCCACATTGGATGCAGCGAATACAACACACAAGATGGAGGAGATACAGGCGAAATGCTGCTTCATCTGGAAAGACTGTTTGGGCCCTTGGTTGGTGAGCAGGGAGGGGATGAAGGGGCAGGTGTTGCACTTTCTGCGGTTACATGGAAAGGTGCCATGGGAAGGTGGGGGGAGCAGTATAGGTGGTTTTGAAGTGGACGTAGGTGAAATTTTCCAGTATTTACTTGCTGGAATAGAGGGAAGCTGTCTGGAAGAATCTTCCCAAGTTAACATAGTTCCAGCCAAATTTCTCTGTCTTTCTGTGTGGCCTGACCTCAGAATCATTATCGACTCCAGGGCGAGAACTGAATTCCATCCCAATTTCTGAGTATACTATAATGACAGATCCATTTAACACCTCATGAAACAACCACTCAAGGATTTCTCAGTCAGTAAAGAAGCAAGAAAAGCTTGCATTTATTGTTTGGTAAGTCATTTATCTCTGATACGGCCTGTGAAAATCAGGGGCTACAGGGTGCCTTGCTCCAAATGATATCAAAGAGTGCGGGTTAAGGAGAACGTTTTAATGCGTAGGAGGAGGATGAAATCCAAGAACATCTGTTAGAAATCTGGGCTACAATTCAATCAGCTGATTGTTACCTCACAAATCAGCGAGTGCTGTTTAAAGGGGCGGTGTACAATTTAATGGCTGGCTCTTTAGCAAATGCCTTCTTGTAACAAGGACTGGCTGATGGGAACAAAGAGAGCCACTGCTCCTGTTTGAACGCAGACACTCTCTCTCATACACACACACACACACACACACACACACACACACTCCCATGATTCTTTTCTGTCAAAATGGAAAAAAGGACCTCAGCCTAAAACATAGATTTGAAACAGAACCTCACACCTAAAGTGCATTGTTTAACATGAGATGTCGCCTCATAATAAAACCTTTAATTATCGAGGGACAAAGACTTAAAAAGAATCTGGAATTTACATTTCAATGAGCAGTCTAACTCTGAACAAATTAAAGGATTCAACAGGGCAACCAGTTTTAAAGTTGTTAACTGCTGCTTATAAATACTGGATCTTATACCTCTCCATCATACCATGCCCGAGGAAGGACCTGAGCTCCAGAAATTTGTGATTTCAAATAAACCCGTTGGGCTATACCTTGATGTTGCTTGATACTTGACCTTGTCCTCCCCAATCCATCTCCAGCATCTCCACATCATGGAAATAAATACTGCGCTGCTGTTGATATCAGGTTTTACTCAAAAGATATCTCGCCTCCTACTGTTCACTTGTTGTTGGGCACTTGAAGAGGCCTTTTGAAACACATCAGGTACTTCCTGATACATTTTCTCAAGACTTCACCAATACTAGGATCAGAATCATGGAATCACATGATCCCTACAGTGTGGAAAGAGACCAGTCAGCTCACCAAGTGCATAACGAGCCTCCAAAGAGCATCTCACCCAGACTCAACCCTCCTCCCTACCATCATAAGCCCTCATCACCCGTAGCTAATCCACATAGCCTACACATCCCTGGAAACTACAGGCAATTTGGAATGACCAACGCACCTAACCTACAATGCAAATCAGTATTCCTTCTGGAAATTGTCCCATGATATCACCTAAAGAAACAGAGTTCCATGAATCTCTCCCATATGGACCACCTTGTAGGAATTGCCAGTAGACAGGAGGACCTAGTTATTGATCGCCGCCATGATTATTAGAAGGAATATGGGGAGAAGGTGAGGTCAGGGAAAGCAGCTACTGTATGGGGATGGGGCAGCAAGTTGAGGAGAGTAAGGAAGTTTTCTTTCCCTGTGTCAGGAGAAAGAGCATCTGTCCTTTGCTGCTCCATTTCAATTAGAACCTGAGAGTTAGCACATTGCCTTTTACTCAGCTGGATGTGCTATCATGGAGCTATCTGCTGTATACTGATTCCATATTGTGCTTTGGTGTCACTTCACCAGATCACCATCTCATACTCCTGTTCATCCTGTATTGCTCTAGCCATGCTCTCCCACTCTCTTCACTCAGCTAAGCTTGGTTGCCTAGCTTGATGTTAGGGTGAGGAACATCCTTAGCTATGAGACTATGACACAATTCTGTTGCTGTTGGTGGGCCATAGCTAGGCTCCCTCTAATTTTTATTTCTTCTGCACAGACCTTTGTAACTGTAAGTTGGCACACCAACTGGCACCTGCAGACCCTTGGAGAAGCTAGGCAGCTTAAAGGAGACATTGGACCACAGTACCTCATGTTTGCCCATTTTTAAGCTGCTTGATCTGTTTCTTTGAGTGTGGTAGTGGTGCCATACGACATGTTACGGCATGTTCTCAATGTGAAGGTGGGGCTGCAAATCTATAGAGATTGAGCAGGAATGGGTAGATTGGTAAAGGTCATGTGGGTTGTTATTTCTTGTGACTGCCCTCACCACCTGCCATGTACTTGTCTGGCAGGCATGTCCTCTAAGACTCAGTCAATTATGTTGAGGGGCATTAAAGGCCCCCCCACTCATAGCCTGTTCTGCATCCTTGCCACCCTTAGCTCTTCTTTTGAGTGATTGATAGAGGATTCTGGGTAATCCAAGATGGAGGACAGGAAAGATTTCTGGCTGTAATAGCTGCTCCTTTTTTGAGGTATGTTAGGTGCTGGAGGTGATTTCCTCGAATTGCAGGAGCAGCAATTACCATTTCATATGCTGTTGCATTGTTTTGGAAGTTTGGAAAAAAAATGTCAAAACACCACAGTTTTAAAAGAGAGAACAGTAAAAGGAAGCACATGGTGAGGTAATTGCAGGAGAGAGAGAGAGAGAGAGAGAGAGAACCTGCACAGTTCCTGCCTTTGATGTTTGAATCGTGTATTGCTGCATCTGGGAAAATGATCAAACAGTGAAATTCACAACTAATCTTGGAGGAACTGTTGGGCGAAGTTTACAGCACAGAATCAGATCAGTTAATCATTGTTTTCAACAGTTAAGAGGCATTTGGATGGGTATATGAATAGGAAGGGTTTGGAGGGATATGGGCTGGGTGCTGGCAGGTGGGACTAGATTGGGTTGGGGTATCTGGTCAGCATGAACGTGTTAGACCGAAGGGTCTGTTTCCATGCTGTACATCTCTATGACTCTATGTCTCTATGTTCAAATGAAAGAGTGCTGCTTCATTAGTTCAAGAGGGTTGGGGGGATATGAGAAGTGGTAATTAGCAGGAGGTGGCCTGAACAATGTTTAACCTAATGCCACACAATGTCACACGTACCTTCTCAAGGGTGACTAGGGATGGCAATAAATGCTGGCCCAACCAGTGACACCCACATCTCACAAATGCATTTTGAAAAAAAAACTGTGGAGTTTCAAAGGAAATCCTCCTTATCTGTGTGGCACTGTGACACCACCTCTGATGGCTCTACCTTATCTGAGAAACAAGAGATGGCCAGAGTGGTGCCGTTACATCAATAATACGGCACTGGAACAGGCCCTTCGGCCCACAAAACTGTGCCAACCATTCTAAAGTAATCCTATCTGCCTGTACACAGTCTTTATTCCTCTATCCCCTGCCTGTTCATTTTCCATCCTCATGCCTTTTCAATTTTGCTAATGTATTTGCTTCAGGGGCAGCATGGTGGCACAGTGGTTAGCATTGCTGCCTCACAGCACCAGGGATGTGGGTTCAACTCCTGCCTTGGGTGACTGTCTGTGTGGAGTTTGCACATTCTCCCTGTGCCTGCGTGGGTTTCCTCTGGGTGCTCTGGTTTCCTCCCCCAGATATTTTCCAGGCCTTTCTGAACACAAGGTTAGTTCCAGTCACTAGAGGATTACAAATGTGACACCATTGTTTAGGAAAGGGGAAAAGGATAACCAAGGAAACAACAGATGTTGACATCAATAGAGGGAAAACTGATGGAGACCACAATATGGGATAAAGTAGATACACGTTGAGAGAAAAATGTTAATACTACAGTCAATATGGCTTCGTCAAGGGAAGATCATGTCTGCTCAATTTAATTGAGTCAAAAGCAGAAATTTCTGGGAAATCTCATCCAGTCAGGCAGCATCTGTGGAGAGAAAGCAGAGTTAACATTTCGGGCCCAGTGACCCTTCTTCAGAACAGAAAATTTAATTGCATTCTTTGACGAGGTGACGGGGCAGTGGGTGAGGGAAACGCTGTGGATGTTGGATATTTAAGCTTTCAGAAAGCATTTGATATGGGGCCACATGGCAGGTTGGTGAGCAAATTAAAAATGTTTGGGGTTGATGGGCACTTGGCAGCATGGATTAGAAATTGGCTAAAAGATAGGAAACAGTGGTTGGTACAGATGGGCATTTCTCAGATTGGAGTTGAGTTACAAGTGGTATTCCTCAGGGATCAGTGTTGGGACTCTTGATTTTCTGATTGATGTAGGTGGTGTTGAGGTAAAATCACAAAATTTGCAGATGATATGGAGTTGGGGAGAACAGTAAATTGTGAAGATATTGCTGATTGATTTCAGAGGGACATTGAAAAGTTGGCCAAATGCGCAGACACCTGGCAGATGAATTTCAATGTAGAGAAATGTGAGGAAATGCATTTTAGTAGGAGAAACACAGACAGGAACAGAGGGACCTCAGGGTTCACTTGCATACATCTCGAAAGCTGACAAGAAAATTTGAAACCATTGTTAAGAGGCTTAGAATTATAGAGTCATACAGATGTGCAGTGTGGAAACAGACCCCTCAGTCCAACCGTCCCATGCCGACCAGATATCCCAACCTAATCTAGTCCCATTTGCCAGAACTTGGCCCATAACACTCTAAAGCCTTCCCATTCATATAATCTTCCAAATGCCTCTTAAGTGTTGCCTCCACCACTTCCTTTAGCAGCTCATTCCACACGCACGATCCTCTCTGTGAAAGTAGTTGCCCCTTAGATATCTTTTATATCTTTCCACTCTCATCCTGAACCTATGCCCTCTAGTTTGTCTATTTATCCTATCCATGTCCCTCATGATTTTATAAACCTCTGTAAGATCACCCCTCAGCGTCTGTCTCTCCAGGGAAAAATCCTCAGCCTGTTCAGCCTCTCCCTATAGCTGAAATCCTCCAACCCTGGCAACATCCTTGTAAATTTTTTATGAACATTTTCAGGTTTTACAACATCCTTCCGATAGGAAGGAGACCAGAATTGCACGCAATACCCCAACAGTGGCCTAACCAATGTCCTGTACAGCCGCAACATGACTTCCCAACTCTTATAGTCAATGCACTGACTAATAAAGGAAAGCTAGTCCAGAACTAGAGGGCATAAGTTTAGTGTGAGAGAGGAAAGATATAAAAGAGATCTAAGGGGCAACTTTTTCACGCAGACAGTTGTACATGTATGGAATGAGCTGCCAGAGGATGTGATGGAGGCTGGAATAATTGCGACATTTAAGAGGCATTTGGATAGGTATCTGAATAGGAAGGGTTTGGAGGGATATGGCCGTGTGCTGGCAGGTGGGACTAGATTGGGTTAGGATGTCTGGTCGGCATGGACAGGTTGGGCCGAAGGGTCTGTTTCCATGCTGCACATCTCTATGACTCTATATCAAAAACCTTCTTCGCTATCCTACCTACCTGCGACTCTACTTTCCAAGAAGTTATGAATCTGCACTCCAAGATCTAATTACTCAGAAAAGTAACCGCAGACCTTATATTTATAAGTCCAGCTCTGATTTGCTTTCCCAAAACGCAACTCCTCACATTTATCTAAATTAAACTACATCTGCCACTTCTCAGCCCATTGGCCCATCTGGTCAAGATCTCATTGTAATCTGTGGTAACCTTCTTCGTTCTCCACTACACCTCCAATTTTAGTGCCATCTGCAAACCTGCTACTATACCTCTTATATCTCTTATCATTTATATAAATGATGAAAAGTACTGGACCCAGCACTAATCCTTGTGGTCACAGGCCTCCAGTCTGAAGAGAAACTCTCCACCACAGCCTCCAACTTCTACCTTTGAACCTGTTCTATAGCCAAATTGCTAAATATCCCTGTATTCAATGAGATCTAACCTTGCTAACCAGTTTCCCATGGGAAACCTTATCGAACATCTTATTGAAGTCCACATACATAACATCCACTGCTCTGCCCTCTTCAATTCTCTTTGTTCCTTCTTCAAAAAAAACTCAATCATGTTCATGAGACATGATTTCCCAAGCACAAAGCCATGTTGACTATCCCTAATCAGTCCTTGCCTTTCCAAATACATGTAAATCCTGACCCTCAGGATTCCCTCCAACAACTTGCCCACCAGTGATGCCAAGGTCTTCTTAAACAGTGGCACAACATTTGCCAACCTCCAGTCTTCCTGCACCTCACCTGTGTCTATCGATTATAGAAATGTCTCAGTCAGGGCCCAGCAATCACTTCCCTAGCTTCCCACAGAGTTCTAGGGTACACCTGATCAGGGTCTGGGAATTTATTCACATTTATGCATTTCAAGACATCCAGTACCACTTCCTCTGTAATATGGATATTTTTCAAGACACCACCATCTATTTCCCCATACTCTGTATCTTTCATGTCTTTTTCCACAGTAGTTACTGATGGAAAATATTTGTTTTGTAACTCTCCCATCTCCTGCGGCTCCACACAAAGGCTGCCTTGCTAATCTTTGAGGGCCCAATTGTCTCCCTCTTACACTTTTGTTCTTAATGTATTTATAACATTCCTTTGTATTCTCCTTAACCCTATTTTTCAAAGCTATCTCATGTCCCCTTTTTGCCCTCCCAATTTCATCTTAAGTATACTCCTACTGTCTTTATACTCTTCTAAGGATTTGCTCAAACTATCCTGTCTATGCCTGACACATGCTTCCTTCTTTTTCATAACCAAAACATCAATTTCCCAGTCATCCAGCATTCCCTATACCTAACAGCCTTTTTTTCCATCCTAACAGGAATATACTGTCTCTGGACTCTTGTTATCTCATTTTTGAAGGCTTCCCATTGTCCAGCCATCCCTTTACCTGTAAACAACTGCTCCCAATCAGCTTCTGAAAGTTCTTGCCTAATACCATCAAAATTGGCCTTCCACCAATTTAGAATTTCAATTTTTAGATCTGGTCTATCCTTTTCCATCACAATTATCAAATTGATAGAATTATGGTCGCTGATCCCAAAGTGGTCCCCCACTGACACCTCAGTCACCTGCCCCTTCTTATTTCCCAAAAGTAGGTCAAGATTTGCACCTTCTCTGGTAGGTACATTTGCATATTGAATCAGAAAATTTTCTTGTACACACTTAATAAATTCCTCTCCATCTAAACCCTTAACACCATGGCAGTCCCAGTCTATGTTTGGAAAGTTAAAATCCCCTACTATAACCACCCTATTATTCTTACAGAAAACTGAGATCTCCTTACAAATTTGTTTCTCAATTTCCCTCTGACTATTAGAGGGTCTATAATGCAATCTCAAAAAAGTGATCATCCCTTTCTTATTTCTCAATTCCACTGAAATAACCTCCCTGGATGTATTTCCATGAATATCCTCCCTCAGCACAGCTGTAATGCTATCCCTTATCAAAAATGCCACTCCCCCTCCTGTCTTGCCTCCCTTTCTATCCTTCCTGTAGCACTTGTATCCTGGAACATTAAGCTGCCAGTCCTGCCCATCCCTGAGCCATGTTTCTGTAATTGCTATGATATCACAGCCCCATGTTCCTAAACATGTCCTGAATTCATCTGCCTTCCCTGTTAGGCCCCTTGCATTGAAATAAATGAAGTTTCATTTATCAGTCCTACCTTGTTCTCTGCTTTATCCCTGTCTGCCCTGAGTGTTTGACTTGCTTCTGTTCTCAACTGCACCAATTTCAGATTGATCTCTTTCCTCATTGTCTCCCTGGGTCCCATCCCCTACCGCTTCCATCCCCACCCCCCCCCCACCCCACCCCCACCTTACTAGTTTAAATCCTCCCAAGAAGCTCTATCAAATCTCCCTGCCAGTATATCAGTACCCATCCAATTCGAGTGCAATCCATCCTTGTACAGGTCACCTCTGTCCCAGAAGAGATTCCAATGATCCAAAATGTGAATCCTTTCCCCATACACCAGCTCCTCAGCCATGTATTCATCTGCTCTATCCTCCTATTCCTAACCTCACTAACTTGTAGGACTGGGAGTAGTCCAGATATTACTACCTTCAAAGACCTCCTTTTTAAATTCCTACATAACTTTCTATGTTCTCCCTTCAGAATCTCATCTTTTTCCATTCCTATGTCATTGGTTCCAACATGTGCAATGACCTCCTGCTGGTCCCTCTCCCCTTTGAGAACATTCTGCCCTCTCTCTGAGACCTCCTTGATCCTGATACCAGGCAGGCAACGCACTATTCTGATTTTTCACTGTCGGCCACAGAAACATCTGTCTGTGCCTCTGAGTGGAGAGTTCCCTAACACAATCGACTGCTTGAAACACAATATACTCCTTATTACCTTAGAGACTGTCTCAATACCAGAAACCTGGCTGTTTATGCTACATTCCCCTGAGAATACATCACCCCCTACCTTTTCCAAGACAGCATACTTGTTTGAAATGGGGATAGCCACAGAAGATTCCTGCACGAACTACCTACATCTCTTCCTTTTCCTGGTGTTAACCCATCTCCCTGACTGTATCTGTGGCTTTTCTTCTTTCCTATAACTGCAATCCATTACCCCGCTAGCTCTTGTAAATTCAATGTTGCCTCTAATTGTCGCTCCAACAGCTCCATGCGATTTGATAGGATTCACAACCAAAGACTCTTCCTGCAGATATAATCCTCAATCATATATAAGCTCTCCCTAAACTCCCACATCTGACAGGAAGAGCATATCACTCTACTAGAGGCCATCTTTGCTCCTTCATAATCTACAGACCCAGAAAATAGCACCATCTTATTGCTCTTTAAGAAAATGCTCTCCAGGCTAACTCAGTTCTTACGGTTTATATTTTAAAAGTTTAATCAAAAGACAGATTTCAATAAATCTTATCAAAAATCTTCCCATTTGCCCAGTACTCTGCATTCCTGTTGCTCTTTCCAAAGTGAATCACCTCACACTTTTCTGCTTTAAACTCCATTTACTACCTCTCAGTCCATTGTTAACAGTGTGATACTGGAAAAGCACAGTAGGTCAGGCAGCATCCAAGGAGCAGGAAATCGACATTCCAGGTACAAGCCTATCACAGGAGAAGCAACGTTTTGGGCATAAGCCTTTCTGAAGCCAATGGGATTGGGGGCGGGCAGGGAGGCTGGGTGGAAGTGAACGGGGTTGGAGATGGGCATGTGTTGGAGGCAGGCGGAGAATGGGGTGGGAGCAGACAGGGTTGAGGGCATGTGGGGATGGGAGCAGACGTGTTGGGGCATGCGTAGGGGGATGGGAGTGGAAGCAGTTGGGGGTGTGCAGGTTTGGGGGTTGGGTGGGAGCGGATGGTGGGGCGCAGGGCCCCCGTACATAATGTGCCTAATCTCCTGAAGGGGGAGCAGATTTTACAGAAAACTCCGAGCCCCAGAGGAAATCAATGAACCAAATAATCAATTATTCAAACGAAATAGTTTCCGCCGAACACATTTGGATAATCGAGGTTCCTCTGTATTAGGGAGACAGAATGGACATTTGATGAGGACATGTCAACTGAGGTGGTGTAGGCTGAGGTTAAAACCAGGAAAGGAGAGCTCATCCTGTTGGGAGTTTTCTATAGGCCACCGAAAAGTTCCAGAGATGTAGAGGAAGGATTGTAAAGATTATTCTGGTTAGGAGCAAAAATAACAGGGTAGTTGTTATGGGAGACTTTAACTTTCCAAATATTGACTAGAAACGCTATAGTTCAAGTACTTTAGATGGGTCAGTTTCTGTCCAATATGTGCAGGAGGATTTCCTGGCACAGTATGTAGACAGGCCAACATGGGGAGAGGCCACATTGAATTTGATACTGGGTAATGAACCAGGCCAGGTGTTAGATTTGGGGGTGGTTGAGCAGTTTAGTGATAGTGACCACAATTCAGTTATGTTTACTTTAGCGATGGAAAGGGATAGATATCTTCCACAGAGTTATAGCTGGGGGAAAGGCAATTATGATACAATTAGGCAAGATTTAGGATGCATAAGATGGGGAAGGACTCTGCAGGGGATGGGCACAATTGAAATGTAGAGCTTGTTCAATGAACAGCTACTGCGTGTCCTTGATAAGTATGTACCTTCAGGCAGGGAGGAAGTGGCCGAGCAAGGGAACCATGGTTTACTAAAGAAGTTGAATCTCTTGTCAAGAGGAAGAAGGAGGCTTATGTAAAGATGAGACATGAAAGCTCAGTTAGGGCGCTTGAGAGTTACAAGTTAGCCAGGAAGAACCTAAAGAGAGAGCTAGTAAGAGCCAGGAGGGGACATGAGAAGACTTTGGGAGGTAGGATCAAGGAAAACCCTAAAGCTTTCTAAAGAATGATTAGAGTAAGATTAGTGCCAGTCAAGGATAATAGTGGGAAATTGTGTGTGGAGTCCGAAGAGATAGGAGAAGTAACAAATGAATATCTTTCATCATTATTCACACAGTAAAAGACAATGTTGTCAAGGAGAATACTGAGATACCGGCTATTAGGTTGAGGTTCATAAGGGGGCGATGTTAGCAATTCTGGAAAATGTGACAATAGATAAATCCCCTGGGCTGGATGGGATTTATCCTACAATTCTTTGAGAAGCCAGGAAGAAATTGCAGAACCTTTGGCTTTGATCTTTATCATTGTCTACAGGAACAGTGCCAGAAAACCGGAAGATAGCAAATGTTGTTCCCTTGTTCAAGAAAGGGAGTAATGACAACCCTGGTAATTGTAGACCTGGCAGCCTTATTCAGTTGCGGATAAAGTATTGGAAAGGATTATAAAAGATAGAATTTATAATCGTCTAGAAAGGAATAATTTGATTGGGATAGTCAACGCCGTTTTGTGAAGGGAGGTCGTGCCTCACAAACTTTATTGAGTTCTTTGAGAAGGTGACAAAATAGATAGATGAATGTAAAGTGATTGTTGTGGATATATGGTGTATATGGATTACAGTAAGGCATTTGATAAGGTTCCCCATGGTAGGCTACTGCACAAAATACGAAGGCATAGGATTGAGGGTGATTTAATGGTTTGGATTAAAATTTGGCTAGCTGAAAGAAGACAGAAGGTGGTGGTTGATGGGAAATATTCATCCTGGAGTTCAGTTACTAGTGGGGTACTGCAAGGATCTGTTTTGGGGCCACTGCTATTTGTCATTTTTATTAATGACCTGGATGAGGGTGTAGAAGGATGGGTTAGCAAATTTGCCAATGACACTAATTTTGGTGGAGTTGTGGATAGTGCTGAAGGATGTTGCAGGTTACAGAGGGACATAGATAAGCTGCAGAGCTGGGCTGAGAGGTGGCCAATGGAGTTTAATGTGGAAAAGTGTGAAGTGATTCATTTTGGAAGGAGTAACAGGAATACAGAATACTGGGCCAATGATAAGATTCTTGGTAGTGTGGATGAGCAGGGAGATTTTGGTGTTCACGTGCATAGATCCCTGAACATTGCCACCCAGGTTGATAGGGTTGTTAAGAAGGCATATGGTGTGTTAGCTTTTATTAGTAGAGTAATTGAGTTTTGAAGCAATGAGGTCATGCTGCAGCTGTACAAAACTCTGGTGTGGGCTGCACTTGGAGTATTGCGTGCAGTTCTGGTTGCTACATTATAAGAAGGATGTGAAAGATGTGGAAGCTTTGGAAAGGGTGAAGAGGAGATTTACTAGGATGTTGCCTGGAATGGAGGGAAGGTCTTATGAGGAAAGGCTGAGGGACTTGAGGCTGTTTTCATTCAAGAAAAGAAGGTTGAGAGGTGACTTAATAGAGACATATAAGATAATCAGAGGGTTAGATAGGGTGAACGGGAGAGCCTTTTTCCTCGGATGGTGATGGCCAACATGAGGGGACATTGCTTTAAATTGAGGGATGGTAGATATAGGAGGTTGGTTGTTCACTCAGAGAGTAGTAAAGGCTTGGAATGCCCTACCTGCAACCATAGTGGGCTTGCCAATTTTAAGGGCATTTAAATGGTCATTGGATAAACATATGGATGATAATGGAATAGTGTAGGTTAGATGGGCTTCAGACTGGTTTCACAGATCGGTGCAACATCGAGGGCCAAATGGCCTGTACTGCGCTGTCATGTTCTATGTTCACTGAGACTGGGATCACTGCCTCCAGATCAAGATGAGGTAATGGCCTAGTGGTGTAATCGCTGCACTGTTAATCCACAAACCCAGGTAATGTTCCAAGGACCCGGGTTTGAATCCTGCTACAGCAGATGGTGCAATTTGAATTCAATTCATACCTGGAACTAAAACTTTGATGATGATCATGAAACCATTGTTGGGAACGCACCTGGTTCACTAATGTCATTTAGAAAAGGAAACTGCCATCCTTACCCAGTCTGGCCTACCTGTGACTCCAGACCCACAGCAAAATGGCTCTCAACTACCCTCTGGGATGGGCAATGAATGTTAGCCTAGCTGTGAATGAATTTTTAAATATGATCCCAGTTATCATTGGTTCAGCGACAATAGCACTACGTTTCTGTTTCCAATTTTCAATACTGCCTTTGCTGTGGGATAAGTATTGAAGATAGGGTCAAAGAGTCATACAGATGTACAGCATGGAAACAGACCCTTTGGTTCAACTTGTCTATGACAACCAGATAACCCAACCCAGTCTAGTCCCACCTGCCAGCACTCGGCCTATATCCCCCCCCAAACCCTTCCTATTCATATACCCATCCAGATGCCTTTTAAATGCATCAGTTGATTAGATTCCCTACAGTATGGAAACAGGCCCTTTGGCCCAACAAGTCCACACTGACCCTCCGAAGAGAAACCCACCCAGACCCATTTCCCTCTGACTAAAACACCTAACACTATGGGCAATTTATAGTGGCCAATTCACCTGATCTGCACATCTTTGGACCGTGGGAGGAAACCGGAGCAAACCCATGCAGACACAGGGAGAATATGCACAGACAGTCATCCGAGGCTGGAATTGAACCAGGGTCCCTGATGCTGTGAGGCAGCAGTGCTAACCATTGAGCCACCGTGCCTCCCCAATTGTACTAACCTCAACCACTTCCTCTGGCAGCTCATTCCATACAGGTACCACCCTCTGTGTGAAAAGGTTGCCCCTGAGCTCCCTTTTGTATCTTTCCCCTCTCACCCTAAACCTATGCCCTCTAGTTCTGGACTCCCCCACCCCAGGGAAAAGACTTTGTCTATTTAGGCTTCTAGTCATTCTTCAGCTAATGCCTCAGGATAGTATTAAGAAGCAGACTATATTGAACATCCTATCTGCGAAATGGAGCGTCCAAAGCATAATACTCCCTAAGCCAGCCACTTAAGATACAGTTGAAGTGCTGTCTAAAAATAGCTGCAGCTTTGGTCTCGATTTGCACTGTTATAGATTTTGTGGTGAACTGGTTGAGACTCCCAGACCTCAGAGGGAAGATGGCCAAAGCTGATTTCAGCAGCCAGTCTTTTGATAGTTCCATCTAGGTCAACCACAGATTTACTCTGGCTGCTTCGTACCCAGGTTGCACTGTTAAAAGTTGGCTCTGGGATTTCCTGGTTATTGACAAGAATATTTATGCCATGCACGAATGATGTCACAATTGTTTGCTTGCGAGAGGGAAATGTCAGCATTGACACGGGGTTCACCCACAGTTCACTGCCGACTCTTCTGCCTTGCAATGACCCTGAGGAGCTCATGAATTCCCTTGTGCATTTCAAAAAAATGTTCTGAAGTGCCATTGTTTCCTTGGTTAGTCGATTATTAATGGTTACAGAGGTTAAAAGAAAATTATTTTACTTTCTGTGATCATTTAATTACAGCCCTGTTGATAATCCAAAGCGAAATTGTTTGGCTGCCTGACATAAATGTTTATGTGATACTCCAGTTTCTGACTAACTGCCTGACGCACAGATCTGTGTAGAATTTTCAGTACAGAGACTTGGCCCAGCTAATCCATGTAAGAACATAAGAACTGGGAGGAGGCCATTCAGCCCCTTGAACCTGCTCCACCGTTCAGCGGCTGATCTCATCTCGGTCTCAACTCCACCCTCCTGCCTGCTCTCCCTATCCTTTTAACCCGTTACTAACTAAAAACCAGTCTATCTTCTCCTTAAATTGGTTCAGTGTCCTAGCACCCACCACACTGTGGGATAATGAATTCCACAGCTTCATGACCCTTTCAGGGAAGGGTCTGTTTTAAATCTGCCACTTCTTTATCATAAAGCTATGACTGTTCATTCCAGATGGCCACCCAAGTGGAAATGTGCTCTATGTCTACTTTGTCAATCCACTTTAGCATCTTCTATGTCTCAATTAGCTCTCCACTCATTCATTTAAACTCCCAGAGAGTACAGGCTTAACTGCTCAATGTCTCCTCATAATCAAACCCATCATCTCTGGAATTAATCTAGTGAACTGTCTCTTAGCTGCTTCCAATGTAATGACATCCTTCCTCAAATAAGGGGATGAAATCTATACAAATGTTTATACGCTATACAACTCTGCTCCAAACACAATGAAAGTGGGTACTGCAGATGCTGGAGATCAGAGTCAAGATTCGAGTGTGCTGGAAAAGCACAGCAGGTCAGGCAGCACCTGAGGAACAGGAAAATTGACATTTCAGGCAGGAGCCCTTCATCACGAATGAGCGTCTATTTTCTTATTCTAGTCTTGACTCTGCTCCCAATACATCAATCTTAACATCAGTCTTTCAGCAGATTTTTCCATTCCATTTTCTCACTTTAGGTACAATTGACCAGATTCCTTTCAAAACTATCAAAATGATTTGCCTCAACCGCTTGCTGTGATAGCAAGTCCTACCCCACAACGCCCGTCATTGTGATATACCTTTGTTTTCATTTGTATTTGATTCACTTTTTGTACGACGATCCTTGGATTGACATTTGTTTCGTCATTTTTTTAGTCAAACCATTCAGTCCAATTCATCCATGCTGACCAGATAATCTAAATTAATTTAATCCCATTTGCCAGCACGTGGCCCATATCCCTGTAAACTTTTCCTATTCATCCACCTATCCAGATGCCTTTTAAATCTTGTAATTATACCAGCCTCCCACTACTTCTTCTAGCAACTCATTCCATATCCGCACCACCGTCTGCATGGGAAGATTAGATTAGATTACTTACAGTGTGGAAACAGGCCCTTCGGCCCAACAAGTCCACACCGACCCGCCGAAGTTCAACCCACCCATACCCCTACATTTACCCCTTACCTAACACTACGGGCAATTTAGCATGGCCAATTCACCTGACCCGCACATCTTTGGACTGTGGGAGGAAACCGGAGCACCCGGAGGAAACCCACACAGACACGGGGAGAACATGCAAACTCCACACAGTCAGTCGCCTGAGTCGGGAATTGAACCCGGGTCTCAGGCGCTGTGAGGCAGCAGCGCTAACCACTGTGCCACCGTGCCGCCCACAAAGGTTGTCCCTTAGATCCCTTTTAAATCTTTCCTCTCTTACCTTCCTTTATTTGGGAGGAGGTTTAAAAGGATCAAGAGACTTTTGACAATCGAGTATCTGGTCAGCAGAAAGTGGTGGTCGACAAATCATACGTGTGGTGGAAAGGTGTGCAGATCTTGCATGGGAGCTATGGGGCAGCACCCATGTATCTTTTATTTTGCACCGGGTGCGTACACTCTGTTATTGGCCCAATAAGCCTCTCAGATGAGAAGGAGTGCAGAGGAAGATTGACCGTTGGTCAATATGGTCACACAGGGCACCCTGGGTAAGATCCATTGCAGCAAACACGTCCTCCAGATAATTGCACTTCCTTTCTGGGACCAACAGAAATATTGTTCATGGGATGTGGATATCTTTTATCACCATCCCATAGCTTGCTATGGTCATTCCGAAATCTGTAGGTTTTTTTTGTCCCTAACGAAGGTCATTTCAGAGGGCAGTTAAGAGTCAACTGCATGGCTGGGATTCCAGAGTTACACATAGGCCAGACCAGGAAAGGATGGCAAATTTCTTTCCCTTAAGAACATTAGTGAACTAAATGCTTTTCTTTACAACAAGTGACAGTGGCTACATGGTTGCCATGATGCTTTTTTTAACCCCAAGTTTTCACTCTCTGTTGTGGTGAGCTTTAAACCCATGTCCCTAGAACTCTTGACTTTTGTTTATTCATTCATGGGATGTGAGCATTGCTGGCTAGGACAGTGACTAGTCTAGTGACGTTGGGTCTGTGCTACCACCTCCCCATTTCACTATAAGGCAGTGCAGCTTTCATGATTTCTGTTTGGCTCCTGTATTTCATAGATTCACATTAATTCAATTGAAAGACAGAATTAGAATCCTAATTGTCCCTCAGACCCAAATTCTCCATTAAAGCTGGAATGGGGGTGTGCTTTGACAGCTGCCTCTTTTCAAAATGGACTTGGCCAAATTTCCACCTTGGCTAATTGTGAATCTACTGGTGCCATATTGTGACCAATGGTGTCCCATTACAGCCCATCACGCTCGTAGTGGGGGAGGCAATGGCCTAGTGGTTTTATCACTCGACTATTAATCCAGGTAATGCTTGGGGACCTGGGTTTTCTCTCCCAACAGCACACAGTGGTTGCATGGTCATCATCAGATCTTTAATTCCAGATTGTTATTGAATTGGATTCCATGCAGTGGGGGCCCCCAGAACATCGCCTGGATTAGCAGTCCAGTGATAATACCACTTAGTTATTGGGTCCCCAATGAACATATGATGAGCTTATGAGTTCACAGCATCCTGAATTAGCATCATTTGACCAGCCTAATTGCACTTTGCTTGATTTAGTGTTAATAATTTTCCACTAATCTCAAATTAAATGATATCTTTGCATCTTGATATTCCAACACAAGAATAACATCCTGCTGAATAGAAAAGTAAGATGATGCAGCTCAATTCTTGTCATTTGATATAGAAAAATCAATGATAATCTTAGTAAAACAGTTAAAAATTCAGAGAGAGCTGGAAATGCTGGCTGCTGAGAGGTTGGTTTCCCCTGGCTGATTGGTCTTGAATGAGGGAATTAAAGTTTCAGTTAATGACTCGGTCATTTAACATGGTGATAAAGAAAAGTTCATCCAGAAGTTTGGGAATCGTTTGAATCCTTTACCTCCGAGGGCTGTGAATCACCAGTCATTGCTCATGTTCAGTACTTTGGGCATTAACGCAGCAAAAAATGAGGTCTGCAGATGCTGGAGATCACAGCTGAAAATGTGTTGCTGGTCAAAGCACAGCAGGCCAGGCAGCATCTCAGGAATAGGGAATTTGACGTTTCGAGCATAAGCCCTTCATCAGCAAAGAAACATACGGAAGGAAGATGGAACTGAGATTAAATATTGGCCTTGATCTTACTGAATATTGGAGCATGTTTGAAGGCCGCATGAATTACACCTAATTCTACTTCCTGTGTTTTTGTACAAATACTGGTTGAACAGTTTAACATTCATGAAGGACCAATGTTCTGACTGGGCATCGACAACAATTTATAAAAACATTGAGAGTCATGGAGTCATAGAGTTGTATGGCGCGGAAACACATCCTTTGGACCAACTCATCATGCCGACCAGATATCCTAAATTAATCTCATCCCATTTGCCAGCATTTGGCCGATATCTCTCTAAACCTTTCCTATTCATATACTCATTCAGATGCTTTTTAAATGTTGTCATTGTACCAGCCTCCACCACTTCCTCTGGCAGCTCATTCCATACATGCATCACCCTCTGCATGAAAAAATTGCCTTTTAAATCCTTCCCCTCTCACCTTAAACCTATGCCTTCTAATTTTGGACTTCCCCACCCTGGGGAAAAGTCTTAGACTATTCACTCTACCCATGCCTCTCATGATTTTATAAACCTCTATAAGATCACACCTTAGCCTCCGATGCTCCAGAGAAAACAACCCCAGCCTATTCAGTCTCTCCCTATAACTCAAGCCCTTTAACATTGGCAACATCCTTGGAAACCTTTTCTGAACAGTTTCAAATTTAACAATTTCTTTCATATAGCAGGGAGAACAGAACTGAAAGCATTATTCCAAAATGTGACTAGAACTTTCTGAACGATACATGATAAGAACATTACTACACACTGGAGGTTTTATGTTTAACATTCAAAATCCAAAGTATTTGCTGCTTGCTTGCATTGTATGTTACCATCATGAGGGTATTGGGTGATAGGGGAGGTTTGACAGGCAGAGGGGTCTCCTCCTATTTCTGCATTCTTATAAACCTTATAGCCATCTCAATTCCACAATAAACAGGTATAGATGTGCAAATAAATTACTGACAAATATAGGGGTTTGATTTCTCACTTTCGTTGTCCAATCTGATGAAGTAGATTGCACACAGAATAAAAACATTTCAATTTCCATTTGTCAATGGAATGAATATCAGGGTAGATTTCCAATGCACGGTTAACCTGCCAGGTTACTAAAAGGCAGTGAAGACAAATTCTTACCTCTGATATATATTGGTGCTTTCCTTCCTATGGGAATGTCACAAGCTAGACCGGATGCCAAGACCAGGGGTCAGAGGTTTATAAGGATCGCGCTATTGCTGAAGGTATTTAGACACGAGCAGGCCCTAGGGGAGCAAAGACTGTTTTCCTAATAACAGAGAAGATTAAGGGAAGATTTAATAAAGTTTTCTTGGATGTGTGTAACACTGGCAAGGTCAACTTTACATGCTAAATCCTCATTGCCCTGGAAAAGGTGGTGGTAAACTGTCTTCTTGAACTATATGCTGCAATCCATATTGTATAGCTGACACAGTGCTGTCAGGGAGACAGTTTCAGGATTTTGCAATGAAAGAAGTGCTATATATTTCCAAGGCAGTGGGTGAAACTCCCATGCCTCTGCTGCCCTGTCCTTCTTGGTGGTAGTGGTCACAGCTTTGGAACATGCTGTGAAAGAAGACTTAGGAATTGCTACAGTGAATCTGGTCCATGGTATATGCTAGATATGGATCTCATTCATTTAACACAGTGGTTGTACCACATGGGAGGGATTGGTGAACTCTGTCAGCTAAACTGTGGGGTAGAATAATGCCAACACTGAGTTCAGTGGGGCTCGCTTCCTTATCATGGACCACTGTGATGTCATGGCTTGAACCATCATTAACAATGCTCAGATAATGTGGATGCTACAGAGAGTGAGAGAAGGAATGTACTCCCCAGAATGGTTGAAGGTGAGGTGAAGGCCCTCAGAGTGAAGACAAGGTTTTGACTCCACAGAGATTGTATGTTAATCTCGCCTCTCAACCCTGTGTCTGGAATAACGGAAATCAATAAAGATGATGCCGAATCCCTTTGGTCCTCTGAATGGCTCCCTCATCAGCTGCTACTGACCAAAGTGTCAATTGGTCATTAGAACTGCTGCCAAAGTACACTTGACGATGAACCTTGCACTTCCCACCCAACGGACATTCTGTGCCCTTGGTCATGCTCGGTTCTTCTTCTAAGTGGTGTTCATCATAGTGGAGAACCAATTCACGAACAACAAGAGAGTTTCCATGTGAACATTTAGCCTGATTCCCTGAGACCTCACAGGCTTCAGAGTTAACCTTGAGGGCTCCCAGGGCCATCTGCGTTCTGTCTCATTGCAGATGTATAATATACCTTTAAGGGACATGCTCACATTATAATCACCAAATCATGGCATGTGACCTTACAGTATAGAGCTCTCAGTCTCCATCTTACTGAGCTCTTGCAGCATGACATGCTGAGGGAAGCATGCTGCAATGCATCTCAATTGCTAAGCTTCAGCCCAGACACACAAGCCCCTGTGATTATGGTGTACATCTATATAAACTGGCATAAAAGTTCATTGAATTATTCAGTACTATGGGACTCGCGTATCACGTGTATATTACAAGAGCAAACATAGGTATCACATCACATTTGTTGAAGATCATTAGCTATCACATCACTGCACATCATACTCAGCTTTAATCTCACTGCACCATCATCTCTGGTGAGTCTGTGCTGCTGGTGAGACACAACACTACAATGTTGATGAGGAGTCCTGGACACTAGCTGTGAAGATACAATTCATCACATATGACTATGTCAAGCTGATACTTGACCAACCTTTGGAACAACTCTCCTCCGTGCATAAATCTTTAAACCATAATGAAGAGGACACTCCTGGGTCAAGGAATCTGAAGGTGCTTGAATCTGGAACCCAAGTCGATGCTAGGGCATCTGTCCTGTTTGATTTTTATTATAGCTTTTGGCTTCAGTTTAGAGCCAACGCAGAGGCTCGTACAACCATCAGAGAGGAGTTAATTGAGGAATTAAAAGAGATGAAATGTTTTGTACATTAGTTAAGGAGAAATTGTTTCCACTGAACATGGAGTTAAGATAATTGGTAAAACTCAAGGTGGAAAACGAGGCGTCATTTTAAGCAGCAAGATTTGTTAGGATCAAGAATGTAGTGTCTAAAAGTAATAGGGAAGTAAATTGAACAGAAGCACTCAATAGAAACAATTCAATCGAAAACTGGAAAGCAAACATTTTGTAGGAGAATGGGGAAAGAGGAAAGGTGTGCAACAGACATCCAAGAGCCAGTACAGATAAAATTGGTGAATGGCCTAATTCAATGATTCCCAACTTTTCCTGGTCTTCTCACTGGTGCTGAATATACTGAAAACTCAACAGCAACAATCAGAATACCATGGGTAACAAGGGAAAAAGTGAGGACAGCAGATGCTGGAGATCAGAGTCAAAGAGCGTGGTGCTGGAAAAGCACAGCCGGTCAGAAAGCCTCCAAGGAGCAAGAGAATCGGCGTTTCGAGCATAAGCATTCCTGATGAAGAGCTTATGCCCGAAACACTGATTCTCCTGCTTCTTGGTGTTACCTGGCCGGCTGTGCTTTTCCAGCACCACACTCTTCGACTCTACCATGTGTAACGACCCTAGGATCTACAATATTCACTTTGTAGTACAGAAACACTAGAATTAGGAGTAGAAAGAGACCATTCAGCCCTTCGCTCCTGCTTCATCATTTAATCATATCAGGGCTGACCCCACTTTGCAGTGACCCCTATTGTCCTGGACTCTCATGTCTTTCAAGAAACTTAGCCTTGAATAAATACAATGATTCAGACTACACTGTTCTCTGGGGAACAGAATTCTGTAGACTGAAGATTCTCAGCGAGAAGGAATTTATTTTAAAAGTGTGATGTCTTTTTCTGAAACTGTGCACCAAGGTCTAGCCTTCCCCAAAAACAGCAACCAGTATCCACCAAATGTTATCCCCCTCGCAGTATTACAAGCATCGATAAAATCAGCTCTCATTCTTTTAAATGCCATTGGGTACAGCAATGGCCAAATTCAGGCTGAGCAGGTTGGGCCTGTGCTCAGGAGAGAGTCTAGCGCTAGAGAGCATAGTCTCAGAGCCTGCAGTCACTCATTTACAACATTCTGTTTGAGGAGGAATTTCTCCTCTCAGAGGGTAATGCACCGGTATAATTCTTTACCACAGACGGCTGTAGAGATTGGGTCATGAAATATATTAAAGGCTGAGAGAGACAGACAGATTATTAATCAGTAAGGGAATCACGGGTTATGGAGAGAAGGCCAGAGAGCGGGGTGGAGGATCCTCAGATTAATCACGATCTCATTGTATGGTAGGACAGTTTCGCTGGGCTGAATGGCCCATGTCTTCTCCGAAGTTTTATGGTCTTACTGCAATTTGCCCGCTGCATTTTATTGATTTCTAAATGTACTCGCTAACAGAAACCAAATTCCATCTCAATATCTTGCACGTCGAAGAGAAATTCTCAGATGATGCAGGACTTGAGATTTGCAAAGCAAGGAATACGCGGAGGTTTCTGCCGGCTGGCAGAATCTCGATCACAGCCAGCCACAAAGAACAGGTGTTCCCGGCTTTAGTTCAGAGCTCGCAGCTCCAGGTCATACAATACCACTCGAAGCTAAAGCTGCTCTGGTCTTGGTCTGGTGCCAGTCAGTACGTGGATCCCAAGCTCCAAGGTCAAACTCAAAATAACATTCACAGCTTTAAGAAAGACAATGACTGAGGAGAAATTGTTCCTTTAATGGGGCATTCACAAAGCTGTCAATCTCTTGGGGCTTGTGTGACAGGACGGCTCAAGATTAAGTGTCGTGGTTTCTCTATGTTGCGTCCAGAATCCTTGGCTAGAGAGGAATTGTCAGCATGTATGTCAGGGCCACAGCAACTGAAGCAGAAACACCACACAAAAAAAAACAATTGAGTTGATGCTGCCAATCTGAAATTAGAATGGAAAATGCTGGAAATGCGCAGCGTCCGGGCAGAGTGAAAGAAGAGTTAAAGTTTCAGGTTAGTGACCTTCGATGCTGACGTCATTCCCTCTCCGTAGCTCCTGCGCATTTCGTGTATTTTACGAGTGCTTGGAGTTGCCGTCATTTGTGTCTGACGTCTTGTTGCCACCACTTTGAGCGTGGGCCCGGCCAGCATGCGTAAGTGCAGAATGCCAGGAGCTGCTTTCCAGATGGCCCACACAGAGAGCAGTTGCACTGTCTTGATGTAAATGCAAGGATGCTGGCAGGCTCTGATGACACCTCCAGAACCCAGCCTCCTTGGACCACGCAAGCTAATTAGTCCTCCCACTGAATAATCCATACTCGCCAACTGTTAACTGTAAAAAGAAGAGAAAGATTCGCTTTTCCATCAGAACTTTCACATTCCAATAGTGTACAATAGCCAATGAACTGTAGTCACTGTCAGTGTATAAGGAAAAGCAGAAATTTTCACATAGTGATAAAAATCAGACAATCTGACTTCCAAATAATGTTGAGATAAGTATTAGTGCTGATACTTTGAGTAATATCAAAGCCCCTTCAGCTTTCTCCACCTCTCAATACAATCTTATCTCGGCCTCAAACTCACTTTCCTGCCCACTCTCCAACTCATTACTCATTTAAAAATCTGTCTATCTCCTCAAATTTATTCAGGGTCCCAGAGTTGCTGTATTAGGAGGTGCTGGCGTAATGGGATTATGGCTAGACTGTAGATTCAGCTACTGTTCTTAGGGCCCAGGTTTGAATTTCACTCCACTGAATGGTGTAATGTGAATTCAATAAAAGTCTGGAATTAAGGCTCTAATGATGACCATGAAACCATGGTCAGGACAAATCCACTGATTCACTGATGTAAGGAAATTGCCATCCCTACCTGGTCTGGTGTATATGTGACTCCAGACCCGAGCAATGTATTGACTGTTCTCTGACCTCTGCCATTGGTTGCAGGAAATAAATGCTGGTCAAACTAACAATCACTACATACCATGAATGAACTTTTAAAAATAATAATAGAGTCATAGAGCTGTACAGCACGGAAACGTATTGGTCCAACTCGTCCATGCCAACCAGATATCCTAAATTAATCCAGTCTCATTTGCCAACATTTGGCCCATATCCTTCAAAACATAGATACCACCATTACACGTGGGGACACCACCCACCATGTACTTATGTGACTCGGCCAACGTTGTCTATCTCATACACAGTAGGCAAGGATGTCCTGAGACATGGTACCTTGACGAGACCAAGCAGACGCTACAACAACAGATGAATGGGCACCACACAACAATCGCCCGACAAAAGGTGTTCTCTCCCAGTCAGGGAACACTTCAGCAGTCAGGGGCATTTAGACTCGGATATTCGGGTGTCCATCCATCAAGGTGGACTTTGGAATACGCAACAGTGCAGAGTGGTCAAGCAGAGGCTGACAGCCAGATTCGGTGCCCATGGGGATGGCCTCAACTGGGTTCATGTCACACTACAGGTGACCCCACTACACTATACACTACCACACACACACACACACACACACACACACACACACACACACATATTCATACATACTCACACATTCACACAGGCCATCTCTCATACACGTGCTCTTACTCATACAGATGCAGACATATACCCCCACACTCACACCCACGCACGCACCTTCTCACAAGCTTATACCCCATCACACTCACGCACACACTTTACCAAGCTTTCACACATGCAAACACATACTCTCTCATGCACACTCATACTCACACACACACTCACGCACTCTCTCATGCACACACACAAACACACACACATATAAGTCAATATGTTAATATGTTAATTTGTATTTGCAGAATTATATTTGCAGATACATTCTATTTTGCTCAAAAAGCACACAACCTGCAGGCAGTCAATCCATGTAATATTTTATAAATCCCTACTTTAGAAATAGAACCAGCCTGACTCAAGATTGGGATATAGACTCTACCCTCACACCTTTAATACATTGTCTGAGCTGAGATGTCACCTGTTTTTTCATAAAACCTTAAGTTATTTCTAGAATGTGAAGTAAAAGAAGTTCTGAGATTTACACATTAATGACCAAAAGCTTCAACTTATTCTAAAAGATGAAAGACCTAACGGCAATCTAGCTTTGTTCAATATATCATATCAGCTGTATGACACTGTAATCTTTTGCTATAAATTCTGTGCCTTATGATCCTGCTCCGCAGCTACCTGATGGAGGAGCAGTGCTCTAAAAGCTAGTGCGTCCAAATAAACCTGTTGGACTATAACCTGTTGTTGTGTGATTTTTACTTTTAAATACATTCAATGACTTGGCCTCCACAGTCTTCTGGAGAAATACATTCGACAGATTCATCACCTTCTGGCTGAAAGAATTCCTCCTCATCCTAGTTCAAAAGGATCATCCCTTCACTCTGAGGATGTGGCCTCAGGTCCTAGTCTTTCCTGCTAGTAGTGAATAATTTTCTCCATGACCACTCTCTCAATATTCTCTAAGTTTCAAAACCCCATCCTTCTAAACTCCATTGAGTCCGGACTCAGAGTCCTCAACTGCTCCTCATATGATAAGCTCTGCATCCCTGGATCATTCTCGTAAACCTTCTCTGGACCCTTTCCAACACCAGAACATCTTTACTTAGATACAGGACTGAAAACTGCTCACAATATTCCAAATATGATCTGAGCAGAGCCTTAGATAACCTCAGCACTGCATCACTACACTTGTATTCTAGCCCTCTTGAAACGAATGTTAACGTCACAACTGCCAACCAAATCTGCATGTTAACCTCAAGAGAATCCTGATCTGGGACTCCTTAGGTCCTTAATGTTTCCGATTTCTGAAGTCTTGCCCAATTTAGAAATTAGTCAATGCCCATATACTTCCGAAGTATCTGCTGCCCTTGTTCTTCTGGGTGGAAGTTGGTGCGGGTTTGGAAGGTGCTGTCTGAGAATCTTTGGTGAATTTCTGGCAGTGAGTTTTGTAAATAGTACACACTGCTGCTATTGAGGGTTGGCAGTGGAAGGCGTGGATGCTTGTGGATGTGGTGCCAATCAAGTGGGCTGCTTTGTCCTGGGAGGTGCCAAGTTTCTTTAGCGTTGTTGGGGATGCACCCATCCAGGCAAATGGGGAGTTTTCCATCACACTCCTGACTTGGGCCTTATAGAAGATGGCCAGGCTTGGGGAGTCAGCAGGTGAGTTATTCACCACACTATTCCTAGCCTCTGGCCTGCTCTTGTGGCCATTGTATTTATGTGATGAGTCCAATTGAGTTTCTGGTCAATGATAACCCCTGGATGTTGATCATGGAGGAATCACTAATGGTAACACCACCGAATGTCGAGGGGCAATGGTTAGATTGTCTCTCATTGCTGATGGCAGTAGTCTGGCATTTGTGTGGTGTGAATGTAATACTGAACACATGGTTTCATTTATTGGAAGAGAATCCCCATTTTGAGTTGTCCTGATTGACAATTCTGGCTGCCTGTCAGATAGGCAGTGTTCCAGGAAAGGAAGCACATAGAGTTTGGTGAAAGGCTGTACAAACTACAAAGAAAATCCTTCCCCATGGCAACCTCATATGGTACTTCCCAGCAAACAGTGTTTTAATCTTCCATCCAACCTGAATACTAAATTTTTTTTCTACATTCTTAAGGGTTATTAAGAAGGCATATGGTGTGTTGATGCTCATTGGTTGGGAGATTGAGTTTCGGCACCACGAGGTCATGCTTCAGCTGTACAAGACATTGGTAAGGCTGCACCTGGAGTATTGCATACGGTTCTGGTCACTGCATTATAGGAAGGATGTGGAAGCTTTGGAAAGGGTTCAGAGAAGATTTACTATGATGTTGCCTGGTATGGAAGGAAAGTCTTACGAGGAAAGGCTGAGCGAACTAAGGCTGTTTTCATTGGAGGGAAGAAGGTTGAGAGGTGACTTAATTGTGACATACAATACAATCAGAGAGTTAGATAGGGTGGACAGGGAGAGTCTTTTTTCCTCGGATGGTGAAGGCTAACACCAGGGGACATACCTTCAAATTGAGGGGTGATAGATTTAGGACAGATATTAGGGGCAGGCTCTTCACTCAGAGAGTAGCAGGGGTATGGAACGGCCTGCCTGCAACAGTAGTAGACTCGCCAAGATAAAGAGCATTTAAATGGTCATTGGGCATACATGTGGATAATCATGAAACGGTGTAGGTTAGATGGGCATCAGATTATTTTCACAGGTCGGCACAACATTGAGGGCCGAAGGGCCTGCACTACACTGTAACACTCTATGTTCTATGTTCTATTCTCTGGCTAAACACAAATCCAATGGCTTGGTCATATTTACTGAGGACATTAGGCCTGAACTAAATATGTCATGGATAAATTCTAGCCGCAGACTTGTCACACCTTTGATGCAAAACAAAGGCACTCAGCGTCGATGAGAATAATAAAAGTGGAGTTAGATGCTGACCGCTGAGTACTCAGCCCTTTAAAAAGGCTGTTTGCCATTTAACTCTTCAGAGATTGGTGGGGCATGGCTGTGGAACAATTTGTCAACATAACACGTTTAGACAAAAATTAATTTGTTGCCTCTGGAGCACTTTGCAATGATGTAATTAGTTGCAGGTTATTCAGAACATAGAAAGTAGGAGTGGGAGTAGGCAATTCAGCCCCTCGAGCCCACTCTGTCATTTAATATAACCATGGCTGATCTCATTTCAGCCTCAACTCCACCTTCCTGCATGTTCCCCATAATTCTTCAACCCATTACTCACTAAGATCTGTCTATCCCCTCCTTAAATTGGGTGGCATGGCGGCTCAGTGGTTAGCACTGCTGTCTCACAGGGCCAGAGACCCAGATTCAATTCCAGCCTTGAGTGACTGTCTGGGTGGAGTTTGCACATTCTCCTTGTCTGTGCGGGTTTCCTCTGGGTGCTCCAGTTTCCCCCACAGTCCAAAGGTGTGCAGCTTAGGTGGATTGGCCATGCTAAATTGCCCATCATGCCCTGGGATGACTTGGCTAGGTGGAGAGCCATAGGAAAAGTAGGGTTACAGGAATAGGATGGCGGCTAGGGTGGGTGGGATGATCAAGGTAAAAACAAGGACTGCAGATGCTGGAAACCAGAGTCTAGATTAGAATGGTGCGGGAAAAGCACAGCAGGTCAGGCAACATCCGAGGAGCAGGAAAATCGTCGTTACGGGCAAAAGCCCTTCATCAGGAATAGAGGCAGGGAGTCTGCAGAGTGGAGAGATAAATGAGAGGTAGGTGGGGCTGGGGAGAAAGTAGCATATATTACAATAGGTGAATGGGGCTGGGGATGAAGGTGATAGGTCAGAGAGGAAGGTGGAGTGGACAGAGGGCAAGGAAGATTGGCAGGTAGGAAAGGTCATGGGGATGGTGCTGAGCTGGAAGTTTGGACTGGGGTGAGGTGGCGGAAGGTGAAATGAGGAAACTGGTGAAATCTACATTGATGCCATTGGGTTGAAGTGTTCCGAGGCGGTAGATGAGGCTTCTTCCTCCAAGCATCTGGTGGTGAGTGAGTGGCGGTGGAGGAGACCCAGGACCTCCATGTCCTCAGCAGAGTGGGAGGGGGAGTTGAAATGTTGGGCCACAGAGCGGTGTGGTTGATTCGTGCGGGTGTCCCAGAGATGTTCCCTAAAGCGCTCTGCGAGGAGACATCCAATGTAGAGGACACCGCATCGGGAGCAACAGATACAATAAATGACATTGGTGGATGTGCAGGTAAAACTTTGATGGATGTGGAAGGCTCCTTTGGGGCCTTGGGTGGAGGTGAGGGGGGAGGTGTGGGCACAGGTTTTACAGTTCCTGCGGTGGCAGGGGAAGGTGCCAGGAGAGGAGAGTGGGTTGTTGGGGGACCGTGGACCTAACCAGGTAGTCATGGAGGGAATGGTCTCTGTGGAAAGCGGAAATGGGTGGGGAGGGAAATATATTCCTGGTGGTGGAGTCCGTTTGGAGGTGGCGGAAATGTCGGAGGATGATGCGGTTAATGAGAAGGTTGGTAGGGTGGAAGGTGAGCACCAGAGGAGTTCTGTCCTTGTTACGGTTGGAGGGGTGAGGTCTGAGGGCGGAGGTGCAGGATGTGGATGAGATGCATTGGAGGGTATCTTTAACCACGTGGGAAGGGAAATAGCGGTCTCTAAAGAAGGAGGTCATCTGGTGTGTTCTGTGGTGGAACTGGTCCTCCTGGGAAGAGATACGGCGGAGATGGAGGAATTGGGAATACGGAATGGCATTTTTGCAGGAGGTATGGTGGGAAGAGGTGTAATCCAGGTAGCTGTGGGATTCGGTGGGTTTGTAAAAAATATTAGTGTCAAGTTGGTCATCATTAATGGAGATGGAGAGGTCCAGGAAGGGGAGGGAGATGCCAGAGATGGTCCAGGTGAAGTTAAGGTCAGGGTGGAATGTGTTGGTGAAGTTGATGAATTGCTCAACCGCCTCCCGGGAGCATGAGGTGGTACCAATGCAGTCATCAATGTATCGGAGGAAGAGGTGGGGAGTGGTGCCGGTGTAACTATGGAAGATGGACTGTTCTACTTAGCCAACAAAGAGACAGGCGTAGCTGGGGCCCATACGTGTGCCCATGGCTACCCCTTTGGTCCGGAGGAAGTGAGAGGATTCGAAGGAGAAATTGTTAAGGGTGAGGACCAGTTTGGCCAGACGAATGAGATTGTCGGTGGAAGGGTACTGTTGGGGACGTTGGGAGAGGAAGAAACGGACGGCTTGGAGGCCCTGGTCATGGCGGATGGAGGTGTAGAGTGATTGCATATCCATGGTGAAGATGAGGCATTGGGGGCCGGGGAAATGGAAGTCTTGGAGGAGATGGAGCGCGTGGGTGGTGTCTTGAATGTATATGGGGAGTTCCTGGACTGGGGGGGATAGGACTGTGTAGAGGTAGGTCGAGTTGAGTTCAGTTGGGCAGGAGCATGCTGAGACAATGTGTCGGCTTGTGGATCTTGGGAAGGTGGTAGAACCGGGCGGTGCACAAGCAGTTGGTGTGGACTCAATGGGCTGCTTCTACTGTAAGATTCTATGATAAACCAGGGACCCTGACTCACCGACTGAGTGTGGAATCCATCCATTGCTGTGTGTTTGTTCTTAGCAGCCATCCCTCACTGTCCTTCAGAAGGGATTGGTGAATTGGCTTCTTGAATGCTACTGAATCGGTCGCTCAGCCATTTCAAAGGTAGGTAACATGGGTCTGTATGTGCCATCAAATGAGGTAAAGATCACAGCTTTCTCTGAAAGACTTCAGGGAACCAGAACGGTTGTTTTTATTCATAAAAATCCAATTTCTTCATGATCACCAGTGCTATTACTAGCTTTTCAAATCCAGTTGACTGAATTAACTGTCTTTGAATTCCCTGTTGCTAATTTGAACTCACATCCATGGATCCTTAGACCACCCCATTCACCACCTAGATGCTAATTCAGTCACAAAACCATTAACTGCACTTCTGTACAGGTACCAGCAGCAGGATAGACCAACTAGAGAACAGGCCAGCAAGCTACATGGTAGGAGTGGCTCTGCATTTCAACGTTGATGGCATCATGCCAAACACTGGATTGGTAACCTCTTGCTGGCTACTGTCACATCTCAGACTGAAAGGTCAGCGTGCAGCATCACAGATTAAACTTTGCCAACATGTTAATGGAACTTAACTGCTGCTCCATGTGCAAACACACCCTGTACCTCCAAGCGAACCACCCCTCCCCATACAGAGTAATATCGTGTTCTTTTGACTATCTCATTCAAATGCTATTTCCTCTCTCATCCTCAGGCCCACAGACATTGTGACAAGGGCAACTAACTCTTGCAGATTTTTGCCCCACCACCCCAGCCCCCCAACAATTGTTTATCGCCATCACCTAAGCCCACAAATCCTTGCTCAGTAGTGCGTGTTCCTGGCCTTGACCTTCCTTCAGTCCCAGGCAGAACACTGGGAAACCTGGCTCCCCACCGCATCCATCCCCACCCCGTGAGCCCCAGTTTGTCATTTTGGCAAAATGTGACTGGACCCAAAATTGATGTGTAAAAAGTATTAATTACTTCTATGGTCCCTGTCACTCTGCCTCAAAATCGGTATGACATGCTGCAATTTCTGTTCAATGACTTTCACATGCAATTTGAGCAGGAAGTTCTGATTGTTGTCGACAGGAGAATCTGTTCATGAGTCCCAGATGGAAACTGAGCTTCAGGCAAATCAGTGTGAGTGATATTTAAAGTTATTCCTTAAAGTTGTTGCAGAGTTCCAGCCAGTGCCTCAGGCATTTAACTATTACATAAGTAATTTGTTTTTTATCTTGTTGAAAGAACAGTAAATAATAGCTGGCAGGAGTGTCTGTGACAGTAAGAACACACAGGTCTGCAAACTGCAAATAAGCCTCACTGTCTATTTCTGACTTCTTAAGTGCACTGGGTCAATTAAGTTGATTCAATTTAGATCTACAACAAGCAACTCAAATTCAATTTACTTAATCTGGAAATAAACATTCCCCTCGAAACAATTGACTTCTGGAATCAGTGTTAATAAAGTGCTTCCTTTTCCTGGACTTGAATTCATCTAAACTAGTTCAGGCATTTTGAAAGATTTACATTCAAGAAGTGCAATATGCATCTAATGCCTGGGATCTTCCATTATTGCTGTCACCTGATTAATATAAAGGGAACTCAAGTAAACAGCTGTTTCTAATATTTGTGAAGGTACAATAGATAACTGTTTTACATTGCATGACCAAGGCTCCTTCGACAGCATCTTCACGATCGAGAAGGATAAGGGCAGCAGATGGATGGGAACACCCCCACAATGTTTCCTGGAAAATGATGGTGAAGTAGCCTTCTGAGCCTGGGGATCGTTGGCTCCATCTGCTTTTCTTTTATCATGTTTTTTTTATCTTTTATTTGGTTTATTTCTTGTTGAAGACTTCAGTGACAGCAAGTAGGCCCAGTGCAGACTTGTGGCAGAGTGCTCTTCAGAGGGTCATTATGGACCGGATGGGCAGAATGGCCTGATTCCACACTGTAGGGATTCTATGAGTGGGCCCAGCACAGACTAATGGCAGTCGGCCTCGGGAGTGAGTTTGGATTCCTGGCGGCTTTTGCCTCAACGAGGTAATCCTAGAGCTGACTCATGGCCGTCACGGTGGGCTTGAGTTTGGGTTCCGAGTGGCGTCTGCATCCAGCACAGAAGGCGGTGACAGAGTCGAGCTTGGGCCAGGACGATACCGGGCAGAATCGGAGGTGTCTGCATGGGCAAGGTCCAAGGAGGACTCACAGTGATGAGGGCATCAGTGGAGGCAAGTTGGTACTGCAGAATGGCATCTTTCATTCTGGCGGCGGCAGTGCGGTGAAAGGAACTCATGCCTGCCTACTAGGCCCACGGCCCATGGCCCATGGTAGAGCATGTCACAATGCTGCTCTGGTACAAGGTTACTTTGCCCTTGAGTCTTTTTACAGAGCGGGGGTATTTGGTCAGGCTCCATTGTGTCTGAGTTGAATGGTTCACTGGGGTCTTGTTGTTTACCCTATTAGATAGTGCTTCAAGTTAAAAGCGTGAAACATCTTTTGAAAAAAAACTGGTCTAGTCAAGGGGGCGTGGCCGTTCTCCAGCTGTGCAGTTCAATTCAGTTTGGGCGTTAGTTGAGTAAGTTAGTTGAAACTGGAATCTTTCTCTCTTTCTCTCTTTCTCTCTTTCTCTCTTTCTCTCTTTCTCTCTTTCTCTCTCTCTTCCTCTCTCTTCCCCCTTCTAACTACGAAAACTGTGAGTTGCCTGTGCCGTTTTGTGCTAAGGGATGTAAGTATTGAAACTGTTGCAAGTATTTTCAGAACAGCATCATTAGGTTGGGTTAGGATAAGTTGTCAGATGTTTGGTTATTTGTTCCTTGTGTTTCATTCCGTAGCTTTGTCAATAAATTTTGTTTGTTTAAAACTTGGCAGTCGAACCAGCTAATTTAGATTAGATTTTTTTAGATTAGATTACTTACAGTGTGGAAACAGGCCCTTCGGCCCAACAAGTCCACACTGACCCTCTGAAGAACAACCCACCCAGACCCATTCCCTACTTTTACCCCTTCACTTAATACTACTGGCAATTTAGCATGGCTAATTCACCTAACCTGCACATCTTTGGACTGTGGGAGGAAACCGGAGCACCCGGAGGAAACCCACACAGACACAGGGAGAATGTGCAAACTCCACACAGACAGTCACCTGAGGGTTTACTCCGGGAATATCCACTATACACTTAGCTAAAACAAATAGCAAAGTTACAGTCCAGTTACCTGCTTATAAATGTTTTGAGGTGTCTGGTCTAGTCCATAACAAGCACTTAGCAAGAAGGATTGTAAAGTCACACACTTTCTTTAATTCTTTATTCTTCTGCTTTTATATTCTATGTTATTTTTCTGTGTTTTAAGATGGCACCATAGAGTGGCAATACTGTGAAACACATTTCACTGTGTTTTGTAGCAAAATACACATGACAGAAAAAAACCCAATAAATCATATGTCATCCAGACTTGGAAATATATCACAATTCCTTCACTTTTCTGGAACTCCCTCCCTACTGGCATTGTGGGAGCACCTCATGTCAGAACTGCAGCGGTTCAAGAAAGCAGCTCAGCACCACCCTCACCAGGGTAATAAACGCTAGATTTGCTAGTAATGCCCATGTCTCTAAAGAAATAAATGAAGAGACACATAGTTAATCTCTGATTATAATGTGGTACAATATTGTGTACTTCACAACACAGGTGATTACAGATTATCCTTAGAACACACAATATACATTTCATAAGCAAACCTGCTCTGGTGAATAAAGCTGAAGGAGTTTTACACAGTTTCTAGCCCTATTGTGTTGGGAGAGTCTCATTCTGTAATCTTTCCTCTTTAAGCTGCACTGACCAGTTAGTCCTGGCTTCGGTGTGTGTCAGACTGCACGTGGCCAGGGACTTCAGTGTACTGGAAGTTGACCAAGGTTTGGGACACTCCAGAGAGTTTTCAAAGATTTATGGGCTTCCATCATCAGTTGGCAGGGCACCTGATGGAATTGATGTTTGTCTAGAACGTTTCCCTCAGAACACCAAGCAGAGCACAGAGTGCCACAATATCAAGCCTTGACAAAAAAAATTCTTAGAGAATCCCTACAGTGTAGAAACAGGCCATTTGGCCCAACAAATTCACACAGACCCTCAGAAGAGTATCACACCTAGACCCATTCCCCTGCCCTATTACTCTACATTTCTCATGATTCATGCACCTAACCCACACATCTCTGAACACTAAGGGCAATTTAGCATGCCCAATTCACCTAACCTGCACATCTTTGGACTGTAGGAGGAAGCTGGAGCCGGAGGAAACCCACAAAGGCACAGAGAGAATGTGCAAACTCCACACCAACAGTTGCCCAAGGCTGGAATCAAACGCAGGTCCGTGATGCTGTGAGGCGGCAGTGCTAACCACTGAGCCACCATGCCACCCTTCTGCATCTTCTTCCAGAAATACTTAGAAGGAATGCTTTTTAGAAGATTTTATTTTATATGGTACCATAGAATGGCAATACTGTACAACACTTTTCACTGTGTTTTGTAGCAAAATATGCATGATAAGTTAAAAAAATTGATAAATCATATGTCAATTCTGAGGGAGTACATGAGTCAGAGATGGTCAATATCATGGCTCAGTGGTTAGTACTGCTGCCTCACAGAGTCAGGCACTCGGGTTCAATTCAGGGATGTGTAGGTTAGATGCATTAGTTAGGGGTAAATGTAGAGTAATAGGTTAAGGGAATGGGTGTTGTTCCACACTTCGTTGGACCTAATGACCTATTCCCACACTGTGGGGATTCTCTGAATACTGAGGCAGTGCCTCATTCTAGGAATTGAGAGGGTGCTAAACAATTAGAAAGTCAACACAATGAGACTACCTCATTGTCTGATGGTCAATATTGTGACAGTCTCTCTGTAAGTGTCACAGTTGGAGAGTCAGTGCTGAGGTGCTGCATTGCAGTTCTATCAGAGGGTCGGTACTGAAGGGGTGCCTCATTGTCAGAGTGTGAGCATCAAGGTATTGTAGCATTACGGCATTGTATAATTGTCAGAGGGTCAATACTGAGAAAATGCTCATCTTAATATGGTCAGACTTGAGCAAGTGCCACATTGTCA
The DNA here is from genome assembly GCF_020745735.1 of Hemiscyllium ocellatum. Lineage (NCBI taxonomy): Eukaryota > Metazoa > Chordata > Chondrichthyes > Orectolobiformes > Hemiscylliidae > Hemiscyllium > Hemiscyllium ocellatum. The sequence continues at coordinate 20,416,487 of NC_083401.1, forward strand.
AAGGCAGTCCTGAGACTATCCATCTTTGTCAGTTCTGAGTGTGTTAGTAACACAGTGTCATGCTGAACCAGTGCCTCATTGTAGTGGGGTCAGAACTGAGAGCGTGCTACACAATTACAGAGTCAGCTCTATCAGATGGTATGTACTGAGGGAATGCCTTATTGAGAGGGAGTCAGCCCTGAGAGTGTGCCTCATTTTCAGAGGGTCTGATCTGAGGCAGTGCCTTGTTGTAATGGGGTTAAATTGAGGGAGTGCTACTCAATTAGAGGGTCAGTACTGCAGTATTAGAACTGTCAGAGAGGGTCAGAACTGAGGGAGCACCTCATTTCTGACAGTCAGTCTTGAGGGAATTGTTCATTGTCAGAGAATCAGTTTTGAGGGAGGGACTGATTATCTCCCCCTCAATGTAAGGGAGTCAGAATGGATGAGTGCTACAAGATGAGAGGATCACTACTGAGGTATTGCAGTGCTGTCAGAGGGTCAGAACTGAGAGAGTGCCTCATTGTCAGAGGGTCAGTTTGAGGACGTGCTCCTTTGAAATGGGTAGGAATTGAGGGAGTGCCTCATTGACAGAGGGTCAGTTCTGAGGCATTAGTCATTGCCGGAATGTCAGTCCTGAGAATGTGCCTCATTGTTCTGAGGGACGGGGACAGGACTGAGGGAGCGCATCATCCTCAGAGGATGAAATCAAGCTAATACCTCATTTTAATAGGGTTAGCATTGAGGGAGTGCCACAAGTTTATAGGGTCAGTACTGAGGTAGTGCAGCACTCTCAGATAGTCAGTACTGAGAAAGGGCCTCATTATCACAGGGTGAATAATGTGGGAGTGCCTTATTGTACGTGGGTCAGTTCTGTGACAGTACCTCATTGTTAGAGGGTCAGTACTGAGGGAGTAGCATTTTGTCAGTGACCCTCAAATCATGCTACACTCCCTCAGTTCTGACTCCATCAGAGTGAGACAGCAGTTCAGAATTAACCCTCTGTTCATAATGCAACCCCTCACTTCTGACCCCCTGACAATGAGGCATTCTCTCTAAGTGTGTGTCACTCACTCAACTCTGACCCCTTACAATGAGGCACTGCCTCAGTATTGACCCTCTGACAATAACACATTCCCACAGTTCTGATCCTCTGACAACAAGGTACTGCCTCAGAACTGACCCTCTGGCAAAGGGACACTGCGTCATATCCGACACTCTAACAGTGAAGCACTGCTACAGTATTGACCATTTGACAAAAAGGCACTTCCTCAGCACTGTCATCTTGATAATGAGGCCCTCCCTCTGAACCAACCTTCTGACAATGAGGCAGTCATTCAGTACTGACCTTGATAGAGCTACAATACCCTAGTATTGACCATATAATTGGAGGCACACTCTCAAATCTGACTCCTTTACAGTGAGGCACTCCATAAGGACTGACCCTCTGATAGATCTGCAATATCTCAGTACTGACCCACTAATCATGCAGCATGCCCTCAATTTAGACTCCTGCATTTTGAGGTACTCTGACAATGATGGACTCTCTCAGTTCTGATCCTCTGATTGTACAGCAAGACCTGAGTACTCACCCCAAAATCATGTAACACTCCCTCAGTTCTAAACCTCTTAGAATAATGCACTGCTTCTATATTGACCCTCTCGCAATAATGCTGACCATCTGACAGTGCCTCAGTATCTCAGATGAGAGAATTGGTGCAGTGTAGCACTAAGTGCAAGAATTGGTGCAGTGTAGCACTGTGGGGGAATTGGTGCAGTGTTGCACTAAATTGGGAGAATTGGGGCAGTGTTGCACTGAATAGGAGAATTGGGTTAGGGCAACACTGAGTGGAGAACTTATTCAGGATATCAGGAAATGGGAGAATTGGTGTTGGGCAACAGTGAATTGGAGAACTGGTGCAGGGAATCAGTAAATGAGAGAATTGGTTCAGGGTGCTAACAACTTCAAGAATTGGAGCAAATGGGAGAACACGGGCAGAGAACCAGTAAATAGGACAAATGTTGCAAAGGAGTATTGGTGGGGTACGGGTGTTAGTAAATGAGAGATTTGGTGCAAGATATTAATAACCAAGAATTGCAGCCGAGCACAGGTAAATGGGAGTACACAGGCAGGGAATCAGGAAACCGGAGAAATGTTGCAAAGGAGCAATAAAGTGGAGATTTGAAGCAGGGCTCCACTAAATGAGAAAAAGAAACTTGAGCAAGGCACTATTATGTGGAAGATGTGTAGCAGGGAGCAATGAAATGGGAGAATTAGGGCAAAACAATACACAATGGGAGAGTTAGTGCAAGATTGGTAATTTGGAAATTTGATGCAGGGCATGCCAAAGTTAGAGGATGCTGGCAGCGGACCATTAAATGGGAGAATTGTTGCAGGGAAATACTAAATGGAAGAACTGGTGGAACTAAATTAGAAAACTAGGACATGGCACCAGTGAATGGGGGAATTAGAGTAGGGCACCCCTAAATGGGAGAATTGATACTGGGATTCAAGAATTGAAGAATTCATTCAGGTGCCATTACTTTCTAAGTGGGAGTACAGGGGCAAGATAATACTCAATAGGCATGTTAGAGCAGTTCCAGGATTTGTGCAGGATTGGTAAATGGGAGAATCTGTGCAGGGCAGCGGAGCCCTGAATAGAGAGATAGAGATGTTCAGCATGGAAACAGACCTTTCGGTCCAACTCATCCATGCCAAAATTTAAGAATTCTGGCAGTGGACCACTAAATTGGAGAATCATTGCAAGGAACTATTAAGTGGAAAAACTGGGTTCAGACTTATCTAAATATGAGAATTTGGAGCAGAGGATCAGATAATGGGACAATTAATGCAGTGTAGCTCAAAGTGGGAGAATTGGAGCAGGGCAATATTGAATGGGAGAATTAGAGTAGGGCACTTCATCAGTTCTCAGGCAATCTCACAGCACTGACTCTCTGACAAGTTACTGCCTTAGGACTGAACCTCAGACAATAAGACTTCTTCACTTCTGACTCTCTGGCAAGGAGGCCCTCCCTCAATACTAACTCTCTGGCACAGTGCTTCAATTCCACAGTACTGACCCTCTAATCGAGTAGCATACCCCCAGTTCTGACCCCATTATAAAGAGGCACTGGCTGCCCTAGCCAGAGAAACAATAGCCAACCTGCTAGACATACAGAACAGACAACAGGACATTGAACCTATCAACAAAGACGGCATACTCAAACTCCTGGACCCGTACCTCACAACACACTTCACATTCAACAACCAAATATATGAACAAATCAACGGCACCCCCATGGACTCACCCATCTCTGAACTCATAGCAGAAGCGGTAATGCAAAGATTAGAACAAACAGTCTTACCGCAAATTCAACCCAAACTCTGGGTCAGATATGTGGATGACACCTTTTGTAATCATTAAAAACACAGAAATGGAGAACACACACCGGATCATCAACGCCACACTCACAGGAATCCGATTCATGAGAGAGGAAGAAAAGGATAACCAGCTCCCATTCCTAGATGGTACAGAGAACACCGAATGGAGAATTCACCACAAAGTAATACAGGAAAGCCACACACACAGACCAAGTCCTGAACTACGAAAGCAACCACCCCAACACATACAAAAGAAGTTGCATCAAGACACTATTCAAAAGAGCCACAACACACTGCAGTACACCAGAACTGCAAAAAGAGGAAGAAGAACACCCATATTTGCCAAAAACGGATACCCGCACAATTTCATCAACAGATGCCTAAGGGAAAGACAACGGAACGAGGATATGCCGCAACCCGAAGGACTAGCCACACTATCACACATCAAGAGTATTTCCGAACTGACAGTCAGACTGCTGCGACCACTAGGACTCATAACAGCACACAAACCAACAGCCACTCTCAGGCAACAACTCACCAGGACGAAGGACCTGATACTCAGCATGAACAAAACCAATGTAGTGTACAAAATCCCATCCAAGGACTGCAGAAAACGCTACTTAGGACAAACAGGAAGACAGCTAACGATCCGCATCCATGAAAACCAACTAGCCATGAAACGACACGACCAGCTATCCTTAGTAGCCACACACACACATGACAAACAACATGAGTTCGACTGGGACAACACCACTATTATAGGACAAGCCAAACAGAGAACAGCCAGGGAATTCCTAGAGGCATGGCACTCATCCACAGATTTAATCAATAAGCACATCGACCTGGACCCAATATACCGGCCACTGCAGCGGACAGCTGGAACTGACAACCGGAAGTGGCAGATACAAACCACTACAAATGCCGGAGGAAAGATCACAGAAGTGCTTCACAGGAGGCTCCCAAGCACTGAGGATGTCACCTAGACAGGGCATGAAATGTCTGTAACACAAATTCCCAGCTCGGCGAACAGAACCACAACAAGGCACTGGCTGAGTATTGGCTCTCTGTTGCTTATAGACTCCCTCAGTGCCTCAGTGAAATGAGGTCAGAATTGAGGATTGCTACATAATTAGAGCGTCAGTACGAGGAACTGGAGCACTGTCAGAGGGTCATAACTGAGGAAGTCTCTAATTTTCAGAGGTTCTGTCTGGCACTAGAGAATGAAAGGAGGATCTCACGATTAGGGGACCAGTTCTGTGGGTATTGCAGCTCTATCATAGGGTCAGTCCTGAGGAGGCACTGGAATGTCAGTCCTGAGGTAGCAGCTTCATTAGAGAGTCAATATTGAAGAAGTGCCACATTGAGTCAGTTTCAGACAGTGCCTCTTTGTCAAAGGGTCAGTTTTTAGGGATTTTGTCATAGTCAGAGGGTCAGAACTGAGGGATTGCATAAGCAACAAAGGGTCAATACTCAGCCAGTGCCTGAGTTGTAGAATCTATCCAGTGTAGAAACAGGCCAATGGCCCAACAAAGTCCAAACCTAACCTCCGAAGAGTTAACCCACTCAGACCCATTCCCCTACCCTATTATTATACATTTGCCCCTGACTAATGCACCCCCCTTACACATCCTTGAACACTGTGGGCAATTTAGCATGGCCAATTCACTTAACCTGAATATCTTTGGATTGTGGGAGGAAACCGGAGCTCCCAGAGAAAACTCAGGCAGACACTGGGAAAATGTGCAAGCACTACACAGACAGTCACCTGAGGCTGGAATCGAACCCGGGTCCCTGACGCTGTGAGGAAGCAGTGCTAACCACTGAGGGTCTGCACTGAGTAATTACCACACTGTCAAAGGATCAGGTCTGAGGGAGATCCTCATTGTCAGCATGTCAATAGTAAGGGAATGCCAAATTATTAGACGGTCAGTCCTGAAGAAGTGCCTCATTGTAAGGGGGTCAGAACTGAGGATGTGCCTCATGATCACAGGTTCAGTGCAGACAGACTTCCTCAGCTCCATCAGAGTATGCCACATTTTCCAAAAGTCTGGTCTGAGGCAGTGCCGCAATGTAATGCGGTCAGAATCCAGGAAGTGCTGTATGATTAGTGGGATGATGACTGAGGTATTGCAACACTGCCAGAGGGTCAGTACTGAGGGAGGGACTTATTATCAACGCGTCAGTCCTGATGGTATGCATCATTGTAAAGGAGTCAGAATTGAGGGTCAATACCAAGGAACATTTGAGGACTTTGGATCTATACTTGGAGTTTTGAAGGATGAGGGGGAATAAGGGGAAATCTATTTTAAACGTACAGAACACTGAATGGCTGAACAGAATGGATGTTGGTGCATTGGAGACTGAGGGTTGACCTTTATAGAGGTTTATAAATTCATGACGGGCGTGGATTGGGTCTTCTCCCCACAGTATGGGCTGTCCAAAGCTAGAAGGCATACATTTACTATTAGAGGGGAAAGATTTAAACGGGATCTAAAGGGCAACATTTTCACGTAGAGGGTGGTGTGTGTGTGGACTGAGCTGTAGTGGAGGAAGTGGTGGAGGCTGGTGCAAGTACAACATTTCAAAGGCATCTGATGGGTGTATGAACAGGAAGGGTTAAGAGGGATATGGGCCACGTGCTAGAAAATGAAACAGGATTGATTTAAGATATCTGATCGGAATGGACAAGTTGGACCAAAGGGTCTGCTTCTGAGCTGTACATCTCTATGATTTTAAAGCTCTAAAGTCTAGAAGATTAGTTCACAAAGTACATGGTGCAGTTCCTTAAAACAATATCTTCTGAAACCAACCAGAAATCTATTTTAGACTGCACTGTGTACATGATATAAAAGTAGCACCGAGTACAACTTTGAACAGAATTCTGGAATTTGGGTAAACAGAGATGGCTTTAAACTAAAAGCAAGGGCATAAGGATGAAATTTGTAAAGACGTAATAAATTAGAGTAGACAGAAGGCAAATAGAGAAAAGAAGGAGCAGTGAATTCTGTTAATTAATGATGGAATTAACACATGTTCAGGAATCCTGGACATAGAAACAGTGTGGGAAAAGATGAGAAATTATAAAGTTCAGAAATCTCTTGTAGAATTGTTTTACGGACCCCCTAATAGTAACCAATGATAGGATGACATATTAAGCAAAACATAATGTGAACTTGACAGAAAGATACAACAGTGATCATGTTTTTTTCTTAATCTGCAAAAAGACTGGAAAAATAAGATAAGTTTTGCACACACAGACTAGAGGAGTTCAAAGATTTTCAATATAGTTTCTCCGAGGTCTATGCTTTGGGGCTAACCAGGGAACACATTATCTTTGAGTTGATATTATGCAATGATAGAATACTAATTAATGACTTCATAATGAAGGCACCCCTAGCTAACAGCAATTGTAGTTGGACTTTACATGGGGTTTGAGGGAGAGAAGACTGGGTCTAATATTAGTTCTTTAACCTTAAATAAGGACAATAATGAGGGCATGAAAACAGAGCTGGCCAAAATGAACTGCCAAATTAGGATAAGGGGCAAATCTATAGGATGTGTAGGCAGATATTTAAGGGATATTTCAGGTTACACAGAACAGATATATTCCAATGAGTACGAAAACTTCCAAGAAGAGAACCCAACATTAATCATAATTTCATGGAGGTCTCCAGCACAGGAAAAGCTCCTTCTGCCCATTGAGTCTGCACCAGTCAAAAACAACAACCTAACATTTGAAATCCAGTTTTCCAGCATTTGATCCATAGCCTTGTATGCCTTGGCATCAAAAGTACGTCTTAAATGTTATGAGGGTTTCTGCAATCTCTTTGAGGCTTGTGTTTTGTAGAGGTAATGTCCTTATCTCTAAGCCAGGAAGACTAGGTTCAAGTCCCAACTCCTGCAGAGGTGTGTCATAATATCTTTGAACAAGAAGACAGAGGGTGGTGGTGCAGGGTTGTTTTTCAGACTGGAGGCCTGTGACCAGTGGAGTGCCACAAGGATTGGTGCTTGGCCCTCTACTTTTTGTCATTTACATAAATGATTTAGATGCGAGCATAAGAGGTACAGTCAGTAAGTTTGCAGATGACACCCAAATTGGAGGTGTGGTGAACAGCGAAGAGGGTTACCTCAGATTACAACGGGATCTGGACTAGATGGGCCAATGGGCTGAGAAGTGGCAGATGGAGTTTAATTCAGATAAATGTGAGGTGCTGCATTTTGGGAAAACAAATCTTAGCAGGACTTATACACTTAATGGTAAGGTTGTAGGGAGTGTTGCTGAACAAAGAGACCTTGGAGTGCAGGTTCATTGCTCCTTGAAAGTGGAGTCGCAGGTAGATAGGATAGTGAAGAAGGCGTTTGGTATGCTTTCCTTTATTAGTCAGAGTATTGAGTACAGGAGTTGGGAGGTCATGTTGTGGCTGTACAGGACATTGGTTAGGCCACAGTTGGAATATTGCATGCAATTCTGGTCTCCTTCCTATCGGAAAGATGTTGTGAAACTTGAAAGGGTTCAGAAAATATTTACAAGGATGTTGCCAGGGTTGGAGGGTGTGAGTTATAGGGAGAGGCTGAACAGGCTGGGGCTGCTTTCCCTGGAGTGCCGGAGGCTGAGGGGTGACCTTATAGAGGTTTACAAAATTATGAGGAGCATGGATAGGATAAATAGACAAAATCTTTTACCTGCGGTGGGGGAGTCGAGAACTCAAGAGTTTACGGTGAGAGTGGAAAGATTTAAAAGGGACCTAAGGGGCAACTTTTTCACCCAGAGGGTGGTACGTGTATGGAATGAGCTGCCAGGGGAAGTGGTGGAGGCTGGTACAATTGCAACATTTAAAAGGCATCTGGATGGGTATATGGAAAGGAAGAGGGATAAGGGGCAATTGCTGGCAAATGGGATTGGTTAGGTTGGGATAAAACTGTTCGGCACAGACAAGTTGTACTGAAGAACCTATTTCTGTGCTGTACATGTGTATGACTCTGTGACTATATTTCAATAGGATTCCAGTTAAGCCTATTCTTTTCTTTTCTTTTTCTTTTTATTTTGTCTGTGTTTCAACAGCTGTGTTATAATAAAGTGTGTTTTGCTTAAAGAAAAAGCATTTGACCAATCGAATTGCACTTGGGATGCAACGCCTTGCTCTTACCTTTAAAAGAAGAAACCGTTAGGGTCTAGGCTAGCTCCTTAATATACTTTTTGTGGGTTTGGTTAGATCCAAAACAAAGAAGGATATAGGTGAAATAGGATTAAATGAGGTTGTTGAACAAATGGAGAGAAGAAGGTTGAGAGGTAACTTAGTCAAGATGTATCAGATAATCAGAGGGTTAGATAGGGTGGACAGTGAGACCCTTTTTCCTCAGATGGTGAGGGCTAACATGAGGGGACACAGCTTTAAACTGAGGAGTGATAGATTTAGGACAGATATCAGGGGTAGTTTCTTCACTCAGAGGGGCATGGAACGACCTGCCTGCAACAATAATAGACCCGCCGACATTAAGGGCATTTGAATAGGCATTGGGCATACATATGAATAATAATGAAACTGTGTAGGTTAGATGGGCATCAGATTATTTTCACAGGTTGGTGTAACATTGAGGGCCGAAGGGCCTGCACTGCACGGCAACGTTCTATATTCTATGTTCTAAATGAAAGGATTGAAGACAAGGAGTCATGGATTTAAAATAATAGGTAAGAGAAGCAAAAGTATTACAAGAAACAAACCACGTGAGGTTTTTGGGTGCACTGCTTGAGAATGTGTTTAAGGTAGTTCTGAAGATGGATCATTGGACCCAAAATGCTAACTCTGATTTCTCTCCACAGCAATTTCTGTTTTTGTTTGCATTTGTGGTTAAAGTAGGTTCAATTGAGGCTTTTAAAGAGGCTGTCATCTGAAAATTAAGCATATGCAAGGTTATGGGAAGCAAGCAGCAGTATGGCACTTGGCTGGGCTGAACAGTAACATTCTGCACTACAACAGTTCTGTGGCTTGGTATACCCCATGGTTGAAATACGTGATGCAACAGGCTTTAGGAGTTGAATGGCCTATTTCTGTTTCTGTGCTCATTTTCCATTCAGAAGACAGAAATGCAATAAAAAGAAATTGTAATAGATGTAGGGGAAAAAATACAACAATAACAAACACCACACAGCAAAAAAACAATGGGATATTTTGACTAACGTTTGATAAATTCTACAAATTCCCAAGTATCACATCTGAGAAGTTAAAAATAAACAGGATTTTCAACACAAGAGAGGAACCCTGCATCAGAAAATTACATCAAGATCAATAGCTTTGAAATGTAGGAAGTGTGAGACATTTTGATTGGGATGTGCTTCTTGTCAGGCTGGATAGCTTTATTCTGGCCACAGCAGGGGAGATGTAAAACTGCAAGAGCTGTGCTGACTCGCAGAAGAATACACTTGCTGCAAACTGTGAACTGACAGCGCCGCTGTGAAAAGTATTTCAATTAAACCTGTCACTGCTTAGTTATTCCAGAAACTGTCACAATTGAAATAGCTGTCATTGTACTCAGTGGTTAGTTGAGCTTGGTGTTGCATTTGGTGCAGCTATAACCAGTTACTGGCTTGTGTACTTGTCTTTTCCCGTCCTCTGACTTTCCCAGTGACACTTCAATCCACCTGACCAAGCTCAACCCAAACTACAGGAGCTGGAATTGACAAAATCCGAATTTCCACACTGACTCATTGCTGAGAATTCTGGTTTGAAGAGACTGTGCCTGTGCTAATTCTTATTTTGTCTTATTTTTAAAAATATTTATTAATTTTGCCCTCTCAGGGGAAGATGTTGACGTGTATGTTTAATATTGACACCGATTTTTCCAGTGATCTCTCCTATGGTCACATGTCCCTCTTTTGTAGACTCATTGTTAAAGGTTGATATTTTCCAACCAACTTAGAGTCACAGAGTCATAGAGATGTACAGCATGGAAACAGAACCTTCGGTCCAACCTGTCCATGCCGACCAGATATCCCAATCCAATCTAGTCCCACCTGCCAGCACCCAGCCCATATCCCTCCAAACCCTTCCTATTCATATGGGCCGGGTGCTGGCAGGTGGACTAGATTGGGTTGGGGTATCTGGTCAGCATGGACAGGTTGGACCGAAGGGTCTCTATGACTCTATATTAAGCACTTCCTTCATTATCCTATCCATCTGAGACTCCACTTTCAAAGAACAATGAACCTGCACTCCTGCTTAACAAAATAATATTTACATTAACTGTTACTAATTAACTGTTCCAATATAGGAACTTGCACGCACCCTTGGCAAAGGCAAATTCAATAAAATTAATTGTCTCACATGCAACTCTAGCCGCAGGAGCAGAAACCCAGCTTTTGGCTATAACAGAGGAATAAAAGCTTTCCTATCCTGCTTCAAAAGACCATCAACTGCAGAAAGCTAAAACTAAAAATCCTGGTTCTGTGGGAGCTTGACCCCACCCATTCAGGCTGCTTCTATTGTTCCAACTTTAAAAATCACCCAAGTCCTCATAAGATAGATTGGAAGATCTGGAACTTTTTTAACTGGAGCATAGGAGGTTGAGGAGTGACCTTGTAAAGGTTTATAAAATCATGACAGGTGTGGATAAGGTGAACAGCAGGAGTATTTTCCCAAGGGTGGGTGAGTTCAAAACTAGGGGGCACATTTTAAAAGTGACAAGAGAAAGATTTAAAAAAGGCATGAGGGCAACCTGAGAGTGATTCGTATGTGGAATGAACTGCCAGAGAAAGTGATGGATGCAGGTGCAGTTACAACAGACATTTGGATAGGTTCATGACTAGGAAAGGATGTGGGCCAAAGGCAGGCAGTTGGCACTAGTTTAGATTGGGAACATGGTCAACATGGATTGGTTAGGGTCTGTTTTCATGCTGTATGACGCAATGACTTGATCTGTGACTTTCGAACCTCAGGCCTCTTGGTCCAGAGGTAGGGACATTACCACTGAACACAGTCTCCCTTCTCTGTAAAATCTGTGAGTCCATTCCTGATTATAAATCTGCTTTTCCCAGCCTTAAATCCACCTAATGACCCAGCCTCAATAGCCCTATATAGTAAAGAATTCCAAGCATTCCAATGGCAATTAAGGATGGCTAACGCATCATCTAACATTTAAAGGAAGAGTTTACTCTGGAGCTCTTACTTAAACCTTCCTGCCTCTCTAATGCTTTTTCCTCCTTTTAGGACACTCTTATTTGACTAAGCCTTTCAGCAATGGCATGTCAAATTTTAGCTTATTTTAAGGCACCTCTGGACCTCCTATGTATGTTAAATGTGTTATATAAATACAAGTTGGTGTTAACTCCATTAAAGTCTCTGATGCTATTGGAATGAGTTATTGATTTTGCAATTTAAAAGCTTCTCCTGCCCTACTTTGCAGCAGAGGTTATAGCGGCTGACAGCTCCCCATTTGAAAAGCCCTGTGCTATTTATACTGCAAACATGTCTTTGATATTTGCTGAGAAACCATAAATTTGACAGTAGAACACAGGAACTTTAGATCTTTTCTTAAGCTGTTGTCCTGCAACAAAGACCTGGTTATTCCACAAGAGACAGGGCTGCTTCCTGCAGTCAACATGAGGAATCTGGAAGCTGTGTTAGAAACAATGACTTTCATTCATTGAGGAAGAAAGCAAAGCAGCAGCTTCACTGGTGAAGAAAGGAATCAAAAAGAAAGAATAGTAAGTAATTGATGAGTACGATGCTGGTAGTCAGTGAAAGTCTATTAAATCCTAAATGCGGAAGGTTACCTTGGGATTGGAATGGATTCCAGCCAAAAATACATATTCTGAATCTGCTGAAGCGTGTTGCATTGCAATGAATTCTTAGGAAGAAATTAGAGGCTTTTATCGCTCCAACATTTTTCAAGTCACTCAGGGGACTTGGGCATCACTGACTGCCCAGCTTTAACTGCCCATCCCTGGTTTGGCCATTTCAGAGGGTAGCAAAGAATCAATCACATTGCTATGGGTCTGGAGTCACATGTACACCAGGTAAGTATGGCATTAATGAACAAGATGGGTTTCGCCATCATTGGTTGCTCCTTAATTCCATTACCTGCTATAGTGGGATTTGAACCTCGGTTGCCAGGACATTGGCTGAGTTCCCGCATTAATAGCCTAGTAGTAGTGTTGCTAGGCCATTGTCTGCCCTTAGACTTGGATGTCTCTGGCTGAACCAACATTTATTGCTCCTTGGTCTGAGTGGCTTATTAGGCCTCTTTCATGGAGGGAAGTTAAGGGTAAATCATATTGTGATGGAACTGGGTCACATGTAGGCCTGACCATGTAAGAACAACAGATTTCCTTCCCTAAAAGTTGTTAGTGAATCAATGGCCTGATTATTATTAGGCCAAATTATCATTCCAGATTTTTTTTTTAAAAAGAATTTAACTCAAACATCACTATTATCTATGTTGGGGTTTGAACCCATATCACCACAATGTTCAGGATTACCAGTCTGTTTCCACACAGTTGGGATTCCATACAGGTATTCTGAAATACCTTCACAACCCATGACCACTTCCATTTGGAAGGACAAGGGCAGCAGATACATGAGAACACCACCATCTGCAAATTTCCTTCCAAGCCACTCGCCATCCTGACTTCGAAATATATCGCCATTCCTTCACTGTTGCTGGGTCAAAACCATGAAATTCCTTCCATGTGGCCATGAAGAGTCTATCTGCAGCACATGGACTACAGCAGTTCAAGAAACCAGCTCACTATCACCTTCTCAAGGGGCTACTCGGGACGAGCAATAAATGCTGGCCCAGACAGAAACACCTACATCCCACAAAAGCAATGTTCCCCTGCAGTAACATGCTTGAAGGTTGGGAGAGGACTCAAAACTCACACCAGCATTCATGAAATTGAACGATGATGGGGAAGACCTATTAAGGTAGGTGTCTAGCTCACCATCTTCCCACTGAGCCAAAGGAAAATAAAACAAGAATTACCTTAAAGTGACAGATGGGAAGGAGGAGGCAAGATAATAGTGAAGGGCAGAATATATTAAGCATTCACTTGCTGCAATTGCCGGCATTCATTTCAAATCTAAGATCCCCAAATCCCTTGTCTATCCAGAAATAATTGTCTTTGGAGCTCCTGTTTGAACATCTGCTTCAATGGCCCAGTGATTATCTATTATTCTTAGCATGAAAACAATCATGAATCATGAACCCTGGTGAGTAATTTACTTAAATTGACTGGAATAAACTTCAGTCAATATTCTTTGTAATTTTCCAAACTTTAGCTTGATACCATCTCCCATGGATTGGTTTGAATAAGTATCAGGAATCGGAATCAGGGATTACCAATCCAGCCCTGTATTTGGGCTGCAATAGGCTGGCACTGATGTGTAAATGTGAAGGACTGTTATATTGGTCTGTATATTCGGAGGAGGTGCAGCCACAATCAGACTACCACTCTACTCTGATTTTTTTTCTGTGTTCGGACTGAACTCTACATTTCTTCAGATTAGGATCAAGGAGGGTTGACAAAATTTGAGTTGAGTTGAGGGGAGAGATGTTAGTCAGGGAATGGCCTGAATTGTCAGCATTCAGGGTGGACAATTGTTAGACATGAAAGACATCAAGGGATATGACAGTAATGTGACAAAATGACCTTAAGGCAGAAAATGAGCTATGATCCAATTGAATGACAGATCAAGGAGCAGAATGATCTTCTCCCTGTCTTCTCATATTCTGGTCTCCTTCCTATTGGAAAGATGTTGTGAAACTTGAAAGGGTTCAGAAAAGATTTACAAGAATGTTTCAGGATTGGTGGGTTTGAGCTATAGGGAGAGGCTGGGGCTGTTTTTCCTGGAGCATCGGAGGCTGAGGGGTGACCTTATAGAGGTTTATAAAATCATGAGAGGCATGGATAGGGTGAATAGCCAAGGTCTTTTACCCAGGGAGGGGAAGTCCAAAACTAGAGGGCATAGATTTAACATGAGAGGGAAAATATATAAAATGGACTTAAGGAGCAACAATTTCACGCAGAGGGTAGTGCATGTATGGAATGAGCTGCCAGTGGAAGTGGTGGAGGCTAATATAATTACAACATTTAAAAGGCATCTGGATGGGTGTATGAATAGCAAAGGTTTAGAGGAATATGGGGGCCATACGCTGGGAAATGGGAATAGATTAATTTAGGATATCTGGTCAGCATCAACAAATTGGACCGTGGCATCTGGTTCCGTTCCTCACAACTCTGTGACTCTATACCTATATATGTCATTAGCCATTATCTACAAGAGTCTGTAGGCATCTTAGCTGTCATCAATACACACCAGTTATAAGCAGCGGGGGGGGGGGTGCAGCGGAGAGGTGAGGACCCCAAATGGGACGGCAAGCTGAAAAGTCCTCAGCAGCCCCTTGCTCCAGTACAGAGCAGTTCAACCTGTGGGATGTGACCCTGAGTGAGGTCAATAGCTAGAAGTTTGGGGTCCCAGCTCCAATGCAGCAAAGGTAACTGCTGAAAGGCTCCTTTAAATCGTACAGTCAAACTGCCTGAACCTATAGGCCTGATTTATTTTTTAAATCCTTCATTTTGTGAGATGTGGCCAGTATTTATTGCCTATCCCTAGTCATCCCTTGATAAGGTGGTGGTGAGCTGCCATCTTGAATTGCTGCAGTCCGCCTGCTGTAGATTGACTCACAATGCCATGAGGGAGGGAATTCCAGGAGTTTGACCTAGTGACACTGAAGGAATGCTGATATGTTTCCAAGTCAGGATGGTGAGTGGCTTGGAGGAGTACTTGAAGGTAGTGGTGTTCCTATTTATCTGCTATGCGTCAGGTATGACTCTAAGCACTGAAGAGTCTGCTCCCTGATACCCATTGATTCCAGTTTTGCTAGGGCTCCTTGATACCCCACATGGGAGAATGCAGCCTTGACGTCAAGGGCTGTCACTCTCACCTCCACTCTGGAATTCAGCTCTTTTGTCCATGTTTGAACCAAGGCTGTAATGAGTTCAGGAGCTGAGTGGCCCTGGCGGAACGCAAATTGGGCGTCACTGAGCAGGTTACTGCTTGGTAGCACTGTTGATGACCCCTTCCACCCTTTACTGATGATCGAGAGTAAACTGATTGGGTGGTAATTGGCCGGGTTGGATTTGTCCTGCTTTTTATGTACAGGACATACCTGGGCAATTTTCCAAATTGTTGGGTAGATGCCAGCGTTGTAACTGTACTGGAAGAGCTTGGCTAGGGGAGCAGCAAGTTTTGGAGCACACATCTTCAGTGTTATTGCTGGAATGTTGTCACAGGCTATAGCCTTTGCAGTTTCCAGTGTCTCCAACCATTTCTTGATATCACCCGGAGTGAATCAAATTAGCTGATGATTGGTATCTGCAAAGCTGGGGAGAACTGGAGGAGACCAAGATGGATTATCCATTCTGCACTTCTGGCTGAAGATTGCTGTAAAAGCTTCAGCCTTATCTTTTGCACTGATGTACCAGGCTCTTCCATCATTGAGGATGGGGATATTTGTGGAGCCTTCTCCTCCAGTGAGTTGCTTAATTATTCACCACCATTCACGACTGGATGGGACAGGACTGCAGATCTTAGATCTGATCCATTGGTTATGGGATCATTTAGCTCTATCACTTGCTGCCTATTCTGTTTGGCATGCAAGTAGTCCTGTTTGGTAGCTTTACCAAATTGATACCTCAGGTATGGCTGGTGCTGCTCCTGGCAACCCTCCTGCACTTTCCACCAAACCAGGGTTGATCTCCTGGCTTGATGGTGATGGTTGAGTGGGAATGTGCCGGGCCATGAGGTTGCAGATTATGCTGGAGTACAGTTCTGTTGCTGTTGATGGCCCACTGCACCTCATGGATGCCCAGTCTTGAGTTGCTGGATCTGTCTGAATTCTATCCCATTTAGCAAGGTGATAGTGCCACACAATACGATGCAGGTTATTCTCAATATTGTTATGGAATAGGCCTGCCCCCACCTCAAAGCATTTCAAGAAAGTAGCTCTGACCCTAACTTTGCTGGTTGTTTTAAGCAAATGTAACGCGGATATTCCAGAAGGATAGCAGCTGGTCAAACCACTTAGTTTTAAACAAAGCAGAATTTATTCATAAGATTACCGAATGAAACATAAACAAAAGCCAACAGAATACCAAATAACTTAACCCATCTGAAAACTCAATAGATTACCCCAACTTAATGATGCTGTTCCAAACAGATTATATTAGATTCCCTACAGCTTGGATGCAGTCCCTTCGGCCCAACAAGTCCACACCAGCCCTCCGAAGAGTAACCCACCCAGACCCAATTCCCTCTGACTAATGCATCTAACACCATAGGCAATTTAACACAGCCAATTCACCTGAAATGCACATCTTTGGACTGTGGGAGAAAACTAGAGCATCTGGAGGAAACCCACACTGACCCGGGAAGAACATGCAAACTCCACACAGTCACATGAGGCTGGAATCAAACCTGGGTCCCTGGCGCTGTAAGTACTAACCACTGAACTTCCGATAACCACCCCTTGGCACAAAAGGTAAAATCAAACACAGGGTCTTACAGGAGACAGAGAGAGAGAGAGAGAGAGGGATGGCAGAGAGATATAAGGTGGAACACACGGTGGCACAGTGGTTAGCACTGCTGCCTCACAGCGCCAGAGACACGGGTTCAATTCCCACCTCAGGCGATTGACTGTGTGGAGTTTGCACGTTCTCCCCGTGTCTGCGTGGGTTTCCTCCGGGTGCTCTGGTTTCCTCCCACAATCCAAAGATGTGCAGGTCAGGTGAATTGGCCATGCTAAATTGCCCGTAGTGTTAGGTAAGGGGTAAATGTAGGGGTATGGGTGGGTTGCGCTTCGGCGGGTCAGTGTGGACTTGTTGGGCCGAAGGGCCTGTTTCCACACTGTAAGTAATCTAATCTAATCTAAAAAACCTTCTTCCATGGAGCTGATTCTTGGACCAGCAGTGTCAGACTGAACTGATTGCTTTCAGTGAACAGCCAGACTGTTCTAACCAAACCAAACCAGAGTAAACCTGAGCTGGGAGAACTGGCCACTCCCCTTTCACTGTACAATTTTTTTTAACTTGGAAGTCTTTTGCCTGAGCCAGTATCTGTTAGCTATAATCTAACTGGCCCCAAAACCCAGCCAAGCCAGACTTTTCAGAATTGCTGCTTTTATGACCTCCCTGAAAACAAACCAAGGACACTGTCACTTTGTTAAAGGAGCAGCATCATCACAATGTGGAAGCGGGACTTTGTTTCCACAAGGACTGTCAGGTGATTGCTCTTACTGATACTGTCATGGACTGATGCATCTGCAGCTGGCAGATTGGGATGAGCTCAAGTACGCTTTTCCCTCTTGTTGGTTCCCTCACCACCTGCCACAGACCCAGTCTAGCAGTTGTGTCCTTGAGGACCCGACCAGCTCAATCATTAGTGAGGTAAAAACAATGACGGCAGATGCTGGAAACCAGATTCTGGATTAGTGGTGCTGGAAGAGCACAGCAGTTCAGGCAGCATCCGAGGAGCAGCGAAATCAACGTTTCGGGCAAAAGCCCTTCATCAGGAATACAGGTGGAGAGCCTGAAGGGTGGAGAGATAAGTGAGAGGAGGGTGGGGATGGGGAGAAAGTAGCATAAGAGTACAATATGTTAGTGAAGGAGGGGGTGAAGGTGATAGATCTGGGGCGGGGGGAGGGTGGAGTGGATAGGTGGAAAAGAAGGTAGGCAGGTAGGACAAGTCATGGGGACAGTGCTGAGCTGGAAGTTTGGAACTGGGGTGAAATGGGGGAAGGGAAATTGAGGAAACTGTTGAAGTCCACATTAATGTCCTAGGGTTGAAGTGTTCCGAGGCAGAAGATGAGGCGTTCTTCCTCCAGGCGTCTGGTAGTGAGGGAGTAGCGGTGAAGGAGGCCCAGGACCTCCATGTTCTCAGCAGAGCAGGAGGGGGAGTTGAAATGTTGGGCCACAGGGTGGTGGGGTTGATTGGTGTGGTCCCAGAGATGTTCCCTAAAGCGCTCTGCTAGGAGGCATCCAGTCTCCCCAGTGTAGAGGAGATCTAGTGCTGCTGCCGAGCCACTCTTGGTTGTGGGCACCGAAGTACATTTTGGGCCCTTGCCATCCTCAGTGCTTCCTCTATCTGTTGTTCAACATGGATGGTATGTGGTAATCAGCAGGAGGTTTCCTTTCCCATGTATGACCTGAATTCATGGGGTACAGAGTCAATGTTAAGGACTCCCAGAGCGACTCTCTCCCGACTGTATGCCACTGTGCTGCTATCTCTGCTGGGTCTGTCCTGCCAGTGGGACAGATCATACCCAGGGATGGTGGCTGTGGTGTCTAGGACATTGTCTATACGGTATGATGTCATGAGTATGACGATGGCAGGCTGTTGCTTGATTAGTCAATGAGACAGTTCTCTCAATATTGGTACTAGCCCCCAGATGTTAGTAAGGAGGACTGTGCTGCATCAAGAGGATTGCTCCTGCATTGCCTTTGCCTGTACCTATTCATGCCAGGTGGTCCGTCCGGTTGCATTTCTTGGAGACTTTGTCACAATTGGTCCAATGAGTGGCTTGCTTGGCCATTTCAGGGGTGACTGCGAGTCAATGTGAATCGCTGTGGGCCTGGAGTCACATGCAGGCTAGACCTGGTGAAGATGGCAGATTTCTTTCCCTGAAGGACATTTGTGAGCCAGTCATGAAAATCTTAAATGTGTATTATATAAACATGTAATTTTTATTTTGAAGATTAAATAGCTTTCCTCACTCTCTCTCCACAACCTCTCCCCATTCCTCCCTCATTCTCACCTCTCTCTCTTTCTCTCTCTCTCTCTCTCTCTCTCTCTCTATGATCTCAATAACCTCCCACTGGCAAAACGCTCATGAGAGGATGAAGTTTGGGAAGTGCTGTTTTATGGACATCCGAGGAAGTGTGATCAGGTCCAATTTGGTGCTAAGAGATTGAGCACTACGTGAAAAGGGAAAACGAAGCAGTGAGGTTTCAGAGTGTCCCACATTTCACTGTCAGCCAAGGAGCAAACCTTTGTGCTGTGTAGATGCATCTTCTCCCTGCATTTTGCTGTATCACATCAGTCACAGCAGCACAAAATCCCTCATTGCCTAAGAAGTCATAGAGTCATAGAAACAGATCTTCCTTCCACGAGTCCATGCCAACCATAATCTCAAAATAAACTCTTCCCACTTGTCTGCACTTGGCCCAAATTCCACCGAACATTTCTTAATCATGTACTTATCCAAATGTCTTAAATGTTGTAACTGTACCCACATCCAACACTTTCTCTGGAACTTCATTCCACACATGAACCACCTCCTTGTGTAAAAACATTGCCTCTCGTGAGTTTTTAAAAAATCTTTCTCCTCTTACCTTAAAAATATGTCCCATGGTCTTGAAATCATTCACTTTATCTTTACCCCTCATAACTTTAATGAAAGGTATGCTGAACTATTCAGAATGACTTTGGTCACCAATATTTCAAAGCATCATTCTGCCTGAAAATTACTATAAACATCAGATGGAAAATCACAGCTATCAGACTCTTGACTTTATGACTGACTAAATTGCAAAATGTCAGCATCAAAACAAATTAACTCTCAAATAAGATATTGATTGAATGCGCTACGTAAGGACGGGTAGTCTCCATTAAAATAACAGAAAAAGATATTATTCCAGTTCATTATGCTTAACATTGCCAACAATCTTTTCTAGGCTCCTGTGTCATATACAATGTAAGTAAAATACACTTGAAAAGGTTAATTTATTCTCTGCTCTCCTGAGCTGCCCATTCAGCACCACTTTAGCAACTCATTTTCTATATCGGAGACATTATTCACATTCTGCTATTTATTTTGGGAATTGGAGTTTTATAACAATTGGGGTGGCATGGTGGCTCAGTGGTTAGCACTGCTGCCTCACAGTGCTAGGGATCTAGGTTCAATTCCAGCCTCGAGTGATTGACTGAGTAGAGTTTACACATTCTCACTAGATCTGTGTGGGTTTCTTCTAGGTACTCCAGTGACAGTCACCCGGTACTCCGGTTTCCTCCCACAGTCCAAAGGTATGCAGGTTAGGTGAATTGGCTATGCCAAATTGCACATAGTGTTCAGGAATGTGTAGACTAAGTGCGTTAGGTGGGGGGGATACTTTTTGGAGGGTCAGTGTGGACTTGTTGGGCCAAATGGCCTGTTTTCACACAGTAGGGATTCTGTTTATAAAAGCAAATGTGACATTTATTCTCCTTATCTTACTGTTCCAAAGAAATTAATACAACTTTGTAGTGTTGGACAATGCAAGGCACTGGTCAGACCACACCTGTAAACACTGTTGTTCCCTCCTGATGCAGCCCAGAAAAAAGTTCAAGAGACCAGTTGTGTGCATGGAGAGATTTTCTGATAAAGAGAGGTTGAGAAGGTTAGGCTTGTTCTTATTGGAATTTCGAAAAGTGACATAAGGCCTTATTGAAATGTATTAGATTCTTAGCAGGATAAACACAGAGAATATTAGAACAATTCAGCAGGTCTGGCAGCATCTATGAAGAGATAAACAGAGTTAATGTTTTGAGTCCGGTATGACACTTCTTCAGAACCTTCTTGTATTCTTGTATTTTGACAATATTCTTATGGAACTTGATAGTGTAGAGGCTGAAATGTTGTTTTCCCCTCGCGGGAGAGTTTCAGACATGAGGGTATACTCTCAGAATAAAACAGGTCCTATTTAAGATAGAGATGAGGGGAAACTTATTCATTCAGGGGGTTACAGGAAAGGACAAGAAAGGTGAGTTGTGGATTGTCAGATCAGCCAGTCAGATCTCACTGAATCATGCAGCAAAGATTGTGGACTGAATGGCCTTCTTCTGCTCCGTCATCCTAATTCTGGAACTTTGATCATATCTGACAACCCATTAATCCATGTCAGCCTAGGTGCAAGCCTGGAAGTGACTAAATTAAGTATATTAACTATCCCAGAGAGGCAAAAACCTCATGGTATCATTGCTGGATGGTTAATCCAAAGAGCCAGGTAATGTTCTGGGGACCTAGGTTCAAATCCTGCCATGATAGAATGCGGAATTTGAAATCAATAAAAATCTGGAATTGTGTATAATGATAACCATTGCCAATTGAAAAGCTAACTGGCTCAATGATGTCCTTTCGGGAAGGAAACTGCCATCCTTACCTGGTCTGGCCTCCATGTGACTCCAGACCCACAGTTATGCAGTTGACACTTAACTGCCCTCTGGGCAGTTAGAGATGGACAATAAATGCTGACCTGACCATTGACACCTTCATCCAATCAATTAAAAAAATTAAAACTGTCAACATGTCTGAAGTCGGTTCTATAATTTATCATGTCCCAAATCTATATTGTCCGGCTTGCTGCCTGCTGCTGTTTTCACCAGCCATAAATCTTTCTTAAGGTGATCTTCCTTCCTGTCACCCTTTGTACTTGTTTACCACACTGCTGTTGATGAACAATCTCTCGATGAAACATGCTTGTTACCAATGGTTTTCTGTATTTATTCTTTTGTTTTAGCCTTGCTTTGGAGAAAACAATGTGATGAAGTTTGTTGCGAGGAAAGCTCCTGCAGCAATGAAGCTCCTCCCTACATGGGGAGCCTGGGATTTATCCTGACGGATGCTGTGCCCTGGGTTTCCTTGAGTCAGTATTTATCATAATGAATATAATGAACTAGGAAGCTGGTGTCAGGACTACATTTAACCCCCTGAAACTAGCATTTGAAGCCCCTTGGAGTTGTCCTTGATAATGGTGATTACGGTTCAAAGGCACACAATCTGTCGGAACAGAATGTGAGAATCTGCCAACTTTAGATTTTTAATGTGTGTTATTTTTAAACTCTTGTGTGCATTGTCATTTACATTTTAAAGGGGGAAACGACTTTATTTGGATGACTGCTTGGCAAAGTTGCTTTGTTTTCCAAGTCTAAATAGCAATGCAATGACACAGGTTGCGTTAAGGAAATAAAGTGGCATCTTGTCTTTGACAGCAAGACGTAAAATAGTCTGGCCACTCGACCCACCACCCATCCCTATCCACTGACTTTTATCAGAGTGTTTCCTTCTTTGCCACTTGTCATTGGAACGAGTGCAGAAGAGGTTTAAGAGAATGATTAGGTTGGAAAATTGAATACTTTTTCTTTCAGATGTAGAATCATAGAGATAAACAGCACAGAAACAAACAACTCATCCAGGCCGACCAGATATCCTAAACTAATCAAGTCTCATTTGCCACCATTTGGCCCATATACCTACAAATGTGACGTCCAAGAGGAGATTTGATAGATGTTCTCAAAGTTATGGGGAGAACAGTTAGGGAGAGATTGTTGCCATTCTTCATTGGACTGAGAATCAGTTCTTAGCAATAGCAAACTTTTTAATAACTGGGACCAGGAATCTGCTGGTTGATCAAATATTCCAGTTGATCAAGAAGTCCACATAATCAATGTAAAAACACACACTGCTGATAGAAACATAATGCAGGAGGTATACTCATCACTGTTATACCTTGTTTACAGCAGAAATCACTTAAATAATAATGCAATTTTGCCTTAAATAAAACTCAGTGGCAGAGAGTCTTCTCACTCACAGTCTCAACTGACACTCGGACATTGCAATAATAAATTTCTGGTGTTTCAAGTATATAATTTTTGTTGGTTTATAGAGAATGTCAGTTCCAAAGGCATCAGTTAAAACAAATTCTGCTGCATGTAGCAAAACAAGCAAATGCGATGTGAGAAAAATCTTTTTTGCTTGACGACTTTTAGATTAGATACCCTACAGTGTGGAAACAGGCCCTTCAGCCCAACAAGTCCACACCAACCCTCTGAAGAGTAACCCACCCAGACCATTTCCCTCTGACTAATGCACCTAGTACTACGGGCAATTTAGCATGGCCAATTCACCACACCTGCACATCTTTGGAATGTGGGAGGAAACCAGGGCATCCAGAGGAAACCCACGCAGACACGGGGAGAATGTGTGAACTCCACACAGACAGTCGCCCAAGGCTGAAATCGAACCGGGACCCCAGTGCTGTGAGGCAGCAGTGCTAACAACTGAGCCACCATGCCACCCCTTGTTAGGTCTAGAGTGCACTCTCTGAAAGTAATAGAGGCAAGTTCAATTAAGGTATCTAAAAGGATGTTGGATGATTATTTAAATAAAAATAATGCACAAGGATATGGGGAAAAGGTTTGGAGATGGGCAATTAGATAAAATACTCAGAAAGCCGATGTAGGCAACATGGTCGAATACTGTAACAGATCAGTGCTTCAATTGATGTTCCTGTTTTTTGGAAGAGGAAGCAGCATTATATTTGATCTGAAAATCTCCTTTCAGAGGGTTTAGCAGAATTGGGTCAAGGTGTAGGGAGGACCCTGAGAGAAGGTCTGATTGAGGTTTTCAAAATCATGAGCGGGCCGGACAGAGCAGATAGGGAGAAGCTGCTTCTCCTTGTAGAAGAAACAAGAATGTGAGGGCAGGGATTTAAACCAACATGCAAGTAAAGCAAGGTGATATGAGGAAAACTTGGAAATGAATCGAATAGAATTGAATTCATTGTCACGTGCACCGAGGCACAGTGAAAAGCTTTGTCTTGTGAGCAATGCAGGCGGATCAATCAGCGGACAGTTAGGGTATGAGATATACTGCCTGGAACTGTGGTCGAGGCATGTTCAATGAAGGCTTACAAGAGTTCATTTGATGATTATTTGGATAGTCATGGTGAGCAAGTCTAAAGGGAGAAGGCACGAGGTAATAGAGCTGGCACAGACGTGATAGGCCAAATGGCTTCACTCTGCTCTGTGACAATTCTGTGATTCTGGGATAATTACGAGTTGGCTGGTAGGCAATAATTTGATTTCTCCTTTTTTGCAATCAAGAGGATAGTTTTGCACACTGTGGGACAGATGTCAGTGCCATACGGGACAAATTGATTAATGCCATAAAATCAGTTCTGAGGTAGGGTCACCAGACCCAATGGTTACTCTGATTTCCCTCCACAGATGCTGAGATTTTCCATCAATTTCAGTTTTTGTTTCAGAGTTTCAGCATCAGCAGCTACTTCAGTCTTTTGGTTAATGAAATGATTTGTTCTGAGGCAGACCCACTCAAAGCTATTGCCGAGATTCAAAGCCTTTTCTGTAACTGCTCACTCATATTTTTTCCGTGGGTGTCGTTGAGTGAATTGAACATAAAAGAGTCATCATGCAAAACTTCTGGCTGAGATTTAGCTGCAAATATGTTAGCATTGAACATTGACATTGGTTAGCACGGCTGCCTCACAGCACCAGGGAACCAGGTTCAATTCCACCCTCAGGTGACTGTCTGTGTGGAGTTTGCACATTCTCCCTGTGCCTGGGTGACCTTCGTCTGGGTACTCAAGTTTCCTCCCACAGTCTAAAGATGTGCAGGTTAGGTAGATAGGCCCTGGGAATTGC
Source organism: Hemiscyllium ocellatum (assembly GCF_020745735.1). NCBI lineage: Eukaryota > Metazoa > Chordata > Chondrichthyes > Orectolobiformes > Hemiscylliidae > Hemiscyllium > Hemiscyllium ocellatum. Next base: position 20,441,318 of record NC_083401.1, read on the forward strand.
ACGGTTACAGGTATAAGGTAGAAGGGTCAGTTTGGGTGGGATGCTCTTCAGAGGGTCAGTGTGTACTCAATGGGCCGAATAGCCTGATTCCACACTGTAAGAATTCTATGATTTTACGACTTTGCAGTGAGATGCTGGAGCTTGCGATTACATAGAATAGGGATGATCAGGGAACACCTCTGTCCATTAATTGTTTCTTTATCCAGCACCCTTTGGAAGATAGGCAGTGTTTTGACCTTATCTGTCAGTTGTGGGAACTTCAGGACGTTCTGCTATAACGCGCGTTTCATTAATGTGAATTCACTGTAGATTAGATTACTTACAGTGTGGAAACAAGCCCTTTGGCCCAACAAGTCCACACCGACCCGCCGAAGAGCAACCCACCCAGACCCATTCCCCTACATTTATCTCTTTACCTAACACTACTGGCAATTTAGCATGGCCAATTCACCTAACCTGCACATTTTTGGACTGTTGGAAGAAACCGGAACACCCAGAAGAAACCCACACAGGCACAGGGAGAATGTGCAAACCATACAGACAGTTGCCTGAGGCAGGAATTGAACCTGGGGCCCTGGTGCTGTGAGACAGCAGTGCTAACCACTGTGCCACCGTGCTGACAAATTGGGGACACTGTTTCCAAAGCGTGAACTTTAAAAACGTGTGTTGGCTGTAATACAATTACATCGCCATTACTTTAAGCGCTGTTTCTAAAGCTCAATTTTTCTATCACACAAGGTTGCACAAGAAGGCAACCATCATGTTATAGAAAAACGATCTGTTTTATGTTACATCCATTATGGGATGTGGGTGTCACTGGTTGGCCAGCATTTATTTCCTAATCGAACTGAGTGGCTTACTATGCCATTTCAGAGTCCATACACTGCTATGAGTCTCGAGTCACATGTAGACCAAAAAGCAATAGAAAATAGACAATAGACAATAGGTGCAGGAGTAGGCCATTCTGCCCTTCGAGCCTGCACCATCATTATGAATCTGATGGGTCTTTAACAACAATCAACAGTGGTTCCATGCTCATCATTAGACTATTGTTTAATTCCGGATTTCTATTGAACTTCAAATTTCACACATGCCCATCTTCTCAGAACATTAATCTAGGACTCTGAATTCTAGCCTAGTGGTATTACCACTGCATCACAGCTTCCCTAACCCTTTTATCATTAGTGTTTTTTGCTTTCCCGGACCACGAATGAGTCATAAGCAAGAAAGTACATTGATGAGTTGAAGCGAGAAGTGCAGTAGTAGGATAAACTAGCAATTCACCAAGAAAGCACTCCCACTCAGATTACACCTTAGACAAGAGGCGAAAGTGCACTTTTAAAGTGAAGTTTCCCATTGTTATAAATTATGAAAGCACAGCAATCAATTGGTGAAGAATGGTCCAAATCGGATAAGTGACCAGATATTCGGGATGGGGAAGAAATTCTTTCCAGAGCGCTATCGAGTAATGCTTTGCTTTTCTTCAAAAAGTACAATGGCATATTACTCTAACACTGCAGTGAAGTGCCAATCTGGATTCTATGTTCAAAGTACCAGAGTAAAGTTTTAAAATGTAATGTTCTGAGCTATAAGAGGAAAAGGAGAAAGAATAGGAAGAAGTGAAATTCAAGTTCAAATAATCAATGGAAGAAATTAGCTTTCAATCTATTGGAAACACAGGAGCAGTAGTGGACCATTCAGTTCCTTGAAGCTGTTCCATCAGGCAGCATTACTGAATTTACACTTTCATTCCATAGCCCTTAGTATCCCAGCCAATACAAAATCTGTTACGGGTTATTTGTCAAAAATCCGAAAACTGGAATTGTCCAAGAAAACAGGCATTTCTCCCAGAACAGTGGACGCTCTCAAAGGAAGAGATTATCCTCAGGCTGATTCCAGGGGTCCACAAGAAACTACAGAGAGTTGTGAACACAGCCCAGTCCATCACCCAAACCAGTCTTTCACCCATGGATTCCATCTATACATCCTGCTCCTTCCTGTCTCAACCTGGTTATACTCTCTTCCAGTCTCATCTATCAGGCAGCAGAGGCAAAAGTTTGAATACATGCATGAATAGATTCAAAACCTGCTTCTTCCGCACTGTTATTCGCCTTCTGAATGGGCCTCTCAAATTTTAAAATCAATATTGATTTTGCTGTCTGTGCACCTTGTCTATAGCCATAACATTGTATTCCTTGCTCTGTTCTATTACCCTAATGCACTTTGTATGGTATGGCTCGCCTGTACTACATGCTCAACGAAAGTTTTCACTGTAGCTAAACATGTGACAATGATAAATCAAATCAAATCAAATATTGAGGACCTGAGTATATCACAGTGCTTTGCTGCAGCGTTAAACGTTGTCAGCATCGGCTGTGGCAGCGTGGTAAGTGTGATGTTAAACTGACAGCCTACTCAGCGTGGGGCTGATTTTCATCTTGCTACCATACATTTTTCAGTGTGAACATGCTGTCAGAAAATGTTACAATCAAATCATTACCAATGTTAAAGTTTTTTTGGGGGAAAAAAAAGAATCACTCAATTATTTCTGCTAATCTAATTTGTAGCTTCAAACACCTCAAAATCTCAAAACTGGGTTTGCTCTGGCTTCGTGCGTGCAATTTGAAAGTTATTAGAACAGTTTGTTACAATTTGCAAGCAGCAAATTGCTGGGTTTGATGAGGCCTGTCTGTTTGAGTAGGTGGTGGAAGAAATTGCAACAATAAAAGGCTGAAAGGTCAGATTTATTTCTCTCACATACCTCACACAGTGAGCCTTTAAGTGCTGCCTGCCTTTCATTTTGCCATTCTTCTGAGTAGGATAATTCATAATTCTTTATGTAATATTGTCCCAAAGTAAGCTCCTGTGGAAAACAACGTTCAACAGCCTGCTGGGTGTAAAGCTGTCTTGCTGTTCTTGTACCAGAATGTGGATGAAAACCAGCAGTATTTCAGTACTGAGGTGTGGGATTTGCTTTATGCCCTGACAGATTTGCACTTCCAAGAAGGTAATGCTTGGCTCAGTTCTCCTTATGCCATTCAACAGCTTCCCACATCCTACTGGTACATTTATAAAATGGTGCCCAATGCTGCATCAGAATCGTGTCCACCAATGTGAATTAACCCTCCCAGAGGTGAACAGCACCTCATGTACAACGGACCAGTTTACAAGGGGTTAAAATAGTTAAATTACGAGGCGAGGTTACATACTCTGGACCTGTATGCTCTTTATGAATGGAAGAACAAGGGGTGAGCTGATTGAGGATATTTGAAGGATTTGAGAGAGCAGATAATGAGAAACTGTTTCCTCAGCCCAGCACCAGGGACACAATACTGTTTTAGGGACAATATCGGAAATAAGTATCACCACAATGGGCCACAGGAATTTGGAACTCTCTCCAAAAAAGCTATTGAGACTACAGATCAACTGAAACGTTTTTCTCCCTTCAAACCATATCTCACAGGCTCTTCTCTCTTATTTCTTCTCCCAGCAACCAATTCCTGGCCTCCAATCCTGGCCTCTAACTCCCAGCCTCTGACTCCCGGTCTCTGACTCCTGGTCTCTGATTCTTGGTCTCTGACTCCTGGTACCCGACTCCCGGCCTCCAACTCCTGACCTCTGACTCCTGGCCTCAGACTCCTGGCCTCAGACTCCTGGCCTCCGACTCAGCCCAAACATGGTGTGGCAGCCTCCCGGCATGGCGCGGCGGTCTCTCAGCATGAGAGTCTAGGAGAAAGTGAGGACTGCAGATGCTGGAGAGTCAGAGTCAAAACGGGTGGCGCTGGAAAAGCACAGCAGGTCAGGCAGCATCTGAGGTGCAGGGAGGTCAACGTTTTGGGCTAAGCCTTTGGACTCTCCAGCTCCTTGGATCCTGCCTGACCTGCCTGACCTTCCAGTGCCACAATGTTTGGCATGATCTCAGCCCAGCATGGTGTTCCTTTGGCAATACATGGCAGTCTCTCAGCGTGGCTTAGTGGGGACATCCAGTCTCAAGGTGGTTCACCGAAGTGCAGTCCCACCATGGCTAAGGACTAAAGAAAAATTCTAATGTTCGAACTTTCAGCTTTATTTCTTTATTTTCTACTGAAACACTAAGAAGGTCTACAATGTGTAACGTTTAACCTTCTTTTGCATGTTTTATGCCCTACTATAATCACTGCAATGTCTAACTTTTAACTTTGTTCTTTCTTCCTTCCTTGCTCTGTATCTAGGTACTTGTAGCTAAGATGGCACCAAATGTAGTGACATTATATACTTTTCACTGTACTCCTGTACTTTTGTACTTGAAAACACGTGACAATAAAAGCAAACCCAAATTTTGATGGTGCAAAATTGACAGAGTCAAGTGGTTAAAGATGGAGTTTGGGAGTAGATCAACCCAGAGCTAATTGAATAGTAGTGAAACCGGGTTAGAAATAGTGATTAGATTCGATTACTTACAGTGTGGAAACAGGCCCTTCGGCCCAACAAGTCCACACCCACCCGCCGAAGCGCAACCCACCCATGCCCCTACATTTACCCCTTACCTAACACTGCGGGCAATTTAGCATGGCCAATTCACCTGACCCGCACATCTTTGGACTGTGGGAGGAAACCGGAGCACCCGGAGGAAACCCACGCAGACACGGGGAGAACGTGCAAACTCCACACAGTCAGTTGCCTGAGTCAGGAATTGAACCCGTGTCTCAGGCGCTGTGAGACAGCAGTGCTAACCACTGTGCCACCGTGCCACCCACTAGGCTGTACCTTGAGGGGCTGAATGGTTTTGTTCTGCTTCTATGGTCCCTCTTTCCTTCCGTAGCAAAGATACATGTTACTGCAGATATATCTTGATCTTGTTTTTCTGTGAAGCCAGGGTCATTGGGATGATGTGTCATAGAGTCGTACAAATGTACAGCATGGAAACAGACCGTTCAATCCAACCCGTCGATATCTCAACCCAATCTAGTCCACCTGCCAGCACCTGGCCCATATCCCTCGAAACCCTTCCTATTCATATACCCATCTTCTTATGCCTCTTAAATGTTGCAATTGTACCAGCCTCCACCACATCCTCTGGCAGCTCATTCCATACCCATATCACCCTCTGTGTGAAAAGGTTTCCCCTTAGGTCTCTTTTATATCTCTAGGTAAAAACAATGACTGCAGATGCTGGAAACCAGATTCTAGATTAGAGTGGTGCTGGAAAAGTACAGCAGTTCAGGCAGCATCCGAGGAGCAGGAAAATTGACGTTTCGAGCAAAAGCACTTCATCAGGAATATAGGGATATTTATCCTATCCATGCCCGTCATAATTTTGTAAACCTCTATAAGGTGACCTCTCAGTCTCCGACGCTCCAGGGAAAACAGCCCCACATAAGTTAAATTGTTAAAAAGATTGCTAGGATATTTTAAAAATGTCAATGCAATCACGTCATGTCAACGTGGCTTTGTGAAAGGGAAATCATGGTTGATTAATTTATTGTAGTTCTTTGATGAAGTCACTAGCAACGTTGTCAAACAGGAACTGATTAAAGTGGTATATTTGGATTTCCTAAAGGCATTTGACAAGGTGTTACAATGTACTATACATGATAAGCTTTACGCTCATAGAGTCATCGAGTTGTTCAGCGTAGAAGCAGACCCTTCGGTCCAACTTGTCCATGTCGACCGGATATCCTAAATTAATCTAGTCCCATTTGTCAGAATTTGACCCATCTCCCTCTAAACCCTCCCTATTCATGTGGCCCTCCAGATGCCTTTTAAATATTGTAATTGTACCAGCCTCCACCACTTCCTGTGGCAGCTCATTCCACAAATGCAGCATTCTCTGTGTGAACTCCTGATATAGGGGACAGCTCTTAGCATCGCTGGTTAGCTAGCAAGAAACAGTGGAGAGCATAAATGGTTGAATTTGAGATTGGCAAGATGTGATGAGTGCATTGTTGCATGGATCAGTTCTGGGTCCTCAACGATTTAGAATCTGCATCAATGACTTGGTTGTCAAAACCAAAGATACAGTTGTTAAACTTCCTGGTGCTACAAAGATATGCAAGAGAGAAAGTTGTGAAGAGCAGACAAGGATTCTGAACTGAATTTGCATGTGCATTTCTGTGATCATAGTTTAGCTCTTCTCCAGCTCAAAGCTGGGTCCCACTTGGGATATCATTGAAAACATTACTCCTTCGACATGGAGGTGTAGTGGACAGCAAAGAAGGTTACCTCAAGGTACAATGGGATCTGGAACAGATGGACCAATGAGCCAAAAAGTGTCAGAAGGAGTTTATTTTAGATAAATGTGAGTTGCTGCATTTTGGAAAGGCAAATCAGGGCAGGGCTTATTCACTTAATGGTAAGGTCCTAGGGAGTGTTGCTGAACAAAGAGACCTTGGAGTGCAGGTTCATTGTTCCTTGAAAGTGGAGTCACAGACAGGATAGTGAAGAAGGCATTTGGTATCCTTGCCTTTATTGGTCAGAGCATTGAGTACAGGAGTTGGGAGGCCATGTTGCGGCTGTAAAGGACATTGGTTAGGCCACTGTTAGAATATTGTGTGCAATTCTGGTCTCCTTCCTATCGGAAAGATGTTGTGAAACTTGAAAGGGTTCAAAAAAGATTTACAAGGATGTTGCCAGGGTTGGAGGATTTGAGCTATAGGGAGAGGCTGAACAGGCTGGGGCTGTTTTACCTGGAGTGTCGGAGGCTGAGGGGTGACCTTATAGAGGTTTATAAAATTATGAGGGACATAGATAAGGCAAATAGACAAGGTCTTTTTCCCATGGTTGGGGAGTCCGAAACAGAGGGAATAGGTTTATGGTGAGAGGAGAAAGATTTAAAAAGGACCTTAGGGGCAACCTTTTCACGCAGAGGGTGATACGTGAATGGAATTAGCTGCCAGAGGAAGTGGTGGAGGCTGGTACAATTGCAATAAGGGTCTATTTCCAAGCTATACATAAGCTAGTGCTTCCAAGTCAACCTGTTGGGCTACAACCTGGTGTTGTGTGATTTTTAACTTTGTCCACCCCAGTCCAACACCGGCATCTCCAAATCATGATCTAATCCCATTTGCCAGCATTTGGTCTATAGCCCTCTAAAACTGTCCTGTTTCACTGAGAAATGTTGAAAGAAGGGGAGATGAAAATTTGAGAGATTATTGCCATGAAGGATATAAATTTGGAATTAATTTATTCCAGCACCAGCACCTCCAAAATCATCCGGGGATTAGAATTTTAGTCAGCGTTATATAACAATGGTTTACACTTGTTTATCTGTAGTTATAGTTAAAGTTACTGATAGTAAATAATTTGTTTAGAAGGGAAACCTTGTCCATGTGTTTTTATTAACCTCAGTCTAAATGTCAGGTAAATTAGGGTATTGTGTGAATATCAAAAAGACATTAACAATTTGTTATGATCCCAGGAGAAGTGCTTGCAGTTTGCAACATTTTCCCTCAGTGAGATGGAGCTGGGTTCCTTCCCTGATTTTCTTCTGTTATTTGACAACTACTCATCCCCTCCCTGGAGTTACTTCCATAAGCTCTGCTATACCCACACTCTGAAATGTGCTATCCATCAATCTCCCAAGCCTTGTCATTGGACTGTAGTGCCTCAATCTGCTACATTAGCTCCAGAAACCAGGGCTCCAATTGCTCCAGTCGGGGGCATCTCCTGAACACAGTCAGGAGTGTCAAGGATTTCCCAACCAGGGTAGGGTTTGTAAATCATAGGCCTGAACCCTCTAGACATACCTTCACTTAACTGAATATAGGCCCTTCACTTTTATTTTACCCAGACTCTTACTGAAGCACAGACTTCTATTTGTGGATTTTATCGGCAGGCTAACTGTCATTTACATCCCAAGCCTCACTCAGCAGCACCCACCACTGGCCTCTCTTTTTATTCCCTAAATATACTTTATTCAAAAAACTATCTTGATGTACGTATCTAGTCACTGAAGCAGCTCAGTTCTGTGTAGTAGCATATGAAGAAACATTGGAGTTTGACTCAATCCAGCAAACTAGCCCAAGGCATTCCTTCCCTGTACAAGATTATATTCTCACATATTTGATGCACCAGGAGGGTCCAAAAACTGAATTAACCCCCAATTAACCTCAGCAGAAAGACTTCAGACAGTGGTCTTGCCCCACTGCGTCTTGGCAGCAGCTGCCCCAAGCTTTAGTGCATCCTTCAGCACGTAGTCCTGGACCCTGGAATGTGCCAGTCTGCAACACACAGTGTCAACTCCTCGTTCTGGAAGACCAACACATTCCTAACAAAGGAGCAGGCTTCCTTCACTAAGTTGATGGTGTTCTGGGGAGAGTCGATGTTTGTGTCGCTGTGTGTCCTGGGGAACAGACAGCAGAATTCCATGTCACGGAGCTGCTTGGGGATTGACCTCAACACAAACCACTGCATCTTCCTCCAGACCTCCTTTGCAAAGACACATTCCAGCAGGAGATTTGTGACGGTCTCTATCCCCTAGCCGCAGCCACTTCGAGGGCAGTGTGCAGTGGCGCACAGAGTCCGGACATACATGAAGGATCTCACAGGCAGTGCCCCTCTCACCACCAGCCGAGCAATGTCTTGGTGTTTGTTGGAAAGTTCTGATGATGAGTCATTCTGCCAAATAGCTTTGGCAGTCTGCTCTGGGAACCGCTTGACAGGATCCAATGTCTCCTTCTCCCTCAGGGTCTCGAGAAAACTATGTCCTGACCACTTCCTGGTGGACTGGTGGCCAAAGGTGTTGCTCTTTGCAGATTTCTCCATGAGGGACAGGTGATATGGAATAGTGCAACTACTCAGAGTGTTCCAAGAAAGAGAGGTCAGGCCCATCCTTTGCAACACTAGGGACAGGTAGAAACTCAGTACATAGTGACACTTGGTGTTTACGTACCGAGGGTCTACACACAGCTTGATGCAGCCACACACAAAGGTGGTCATGAGGATAAGGGCAATGTTGCATATATTCTTCCCCCACCATATCCAGAACTTTGTACACAGAGTCCCTGTTGGCATGGCCCATCGTAGTCCTCCAGATGAAGTGAAAAGGGCTCGGGTGACTGAAACAGTAGGGAAGGGCCCAGACTTGCACTGTGTATAACAACAGAGAGTGCCTCACACCTGATGGCCAGGTTTTTAACCCACAGTGGAGAGGGAGGTGTGTGTGTGTGTGTGTGCGCCAGTATCATCTGGTACTTGCAAACATGTTGTGAGATTGAGTACTCCTCGCATAAGGGATTCCTGCTCTTGACTCCACCACCTCATTTTGAGGCATTGCCAGGGCATCAAAGGTCTTTTCTCATGTACAAGCAGATTGGAGGGACATGGAGATGGTGAACACCGAATACACGTGGGTTGCTGCCACTTTCTGTGGAGCAGATGTTTCAGGATGTCTACCTTTGACCACTTGGCAAGTGTGAAAGGAGAGAATTTAAGTGATAAACTTGGTTCATTGAGAAGCAATCTGCATTTTTGATAAATGTGGTGCAGGTTTAAAAGAGAGAGAGCGGGAGAGATATTCTGTTATTTATTATTGGAATAGCATGATCAAAACTTACATTTGTTCAAACTTGGACTGAGACAGTGGCAGAGATTAATATAAACTGAAGACTCATATTAATTTATGAAGCCAGTTTACCAGCTGTCTTAGAGTCAGAGAGCCGTACACCATGGAGACAGGCCCTTTGACTCAAACTGGTCCACACAGACCAAAACATCCATCCACACTAACCCCATTTCCCTGCACTTGGCCAATATCCTTCTCAACCTTTCCTAACCATGTCATTCAATCATAGAGTCATAGAGATGTACAGCACAGAAACAGACTCTTCAGTCCAATTTGTGTATGCCTACCTGATATCCTAAATTAATCTAGTCCCATTTGCCAGCACTTGACCTATATCCCTCTAAATCCTTCCTATTCATTTTCACATCCAGCTGCCTTTTAAATGTTATAACTGCACCAGCCTCCATCACTTCCTCTGACAAATCATTCCATACACACACTACCCTATGCGAAAAATTTGCTCCTCAGGTCCCTTTTAAATCTTTCCCCTCCCACCTTAAACCTATGGCCTCTAGATCTAGACTTCCCCACTTCAAGGAAAAGACCTTGTCTATTTATCCTATTCATGCTCCTCATGATTTTATTAAAACTCTATAAGATCACCCTTCAGCCTCCGATGTTCCAGGGAAAATAGCCCCAGCCTATTCAGACCCACCCTGTAGCCAAACCCTCCCTCTCTGGCACCATCCTCTTCTGAAACCTTTCAAGCTTCAAGTTGCAATGTCCTTCCCAGTGGAAGGAGATGAGAATTGCCCACAGTGTTCCAAAAGTGGCCTAATCAATGTCTTGTACAGCCGCAACATGACCTCCAAACTCTTATTTTGACAATATTTAACCATATTAAGGTGAAGAGCAGTAGGTTTAGAGAGGATTTGAGGAAAACATTTTTATTTTACCCAGAGGGTGGTGGGATCCTGGTTTGCACTGTCTGGGAGGATAGTTGAGGCAGGAAACCTCAAAACCTCTAAAAATGTAGTCAGGGGATCTGTCAGAATGTCATAATAATCAACAATATGGGCTTCACGCCGGTTAGCGGGATAAGTGTCGATAGATTGGTGCAGCTTTGATGGGCCAAGGGACCTTTTCTGTGCTGTATGACTCTGAGTAGAACAATTGAAGGCAATGCTGATAAAGTCGGAATGTGGCGTGGTGAAACCATTGTCATGGGAGACCTGACTACAATTGTGCAGGTGACCGACTAGTCGCTAAGGACAGGGATGGGATTGGCTACAATACCTCTCTGGATAAAGTAGCTTTCTAACACTTGTTGTCTGAACTCTCACACAAGGTGTGCCTATTTTGGTGAGATGCCAGCACTGGCTGCCTTAACAAGATGTCGGAGCAGAGGTTGGCCATTTGGCCCATCGACTCTGCTCCACCACTGAATGAGTTCAGGGCTGATCGGATAATCCTCCAGTGCTGCCTTTTCCCCGAAACCATGCACACCCTCACTGATTAAAAACCTTCCTTTTTCATAAGTGAAATGTCATCAGGAGGTGTAAAATGGAATGTGGGAAGCACAGAGAAATGACAGTCGGGTTGTATTTGGTTGAAATCTTCTGACAGGGGAGAAAATGATCAGGCATCAACATGTCAGCTGTAAAGTAAATCCTGTCCATCAAACAGATGGGAATTAGCTTGTGACAGCTGCAATCCTTTGAATGTGATAAGAGTTCTGACAGCTATCATAAGGATTGTACGTATAGTAATCTGTCTGACCAGGTTTTCTCACTGTGGGAACAAAGGACATACTCACACAACACTCACCATTAGAAAATATAGAGAGTTATTGTAAAAAGTGCTCCTTAGCTTAATTTTTTTAAAAACAACATTAACATGCACCTTCAAATCATACATTTAAAAAAAAATTAAGACTTAATATCCGATATTCTGAAATACAGACAGACAATGCTGGCATGAACAGCAAATCAAAATGGGCTCAAAATCATGGAACTCCATCCCTAATGGCTTTGTGAGTGTACCTACATCACATGGTGTTGGAGAAGGCAGCTCTCCAGTGATGGGTAATAAGACATAGGAGCAGAAATTAGGCCATTCAGCCCATCGAGTCAGCTCTGCCATTCAATTATGGCTAGTAAGTTTCTCAACCCCATTCTCTCCATAACTCTTGATACAATTGATAATAAAGAACTTATCTGTCCCAGTCTCAAATATACTCAATAATAAATGCTGGCCCAGTCAGTGATGTCCGTGTCGCATGAGTTAATAGATAAAGACAGATCCCCTTCACACTTGTAAAGAGAAACAGCAGGTTAATATCTTGCATGGATCTGTTCTGAAGAATTTCCCTGGCTTTGAAGTGTGTGCATAAGCTGTGCTTCTATGTGTAGGCAATATTTCTGTATTAGTCTCACTATTTGCCATACTCCAATGATTAATCCATACTTCAGTGAATAAGCCATACTACTATGTCAAACCTATGCCAGTGTTTAATTTTTTTTCTATGATTAAGCAGTGTCTCTATGTTTAAGTTGTAGTTCAGTGTTTAGACTAAACTAAATTAAACTAAATCTCTATGTTTAAACTGTAACTCTATATTTAAGTCATATCTCTGTGTTTAAAGGTATATTTCTCAGTTTAAGCTGCACTTATATGATTAATGCTTACCTCTGAGTTTAAGATGTAACTGTCTTTAAATCATGTCTTTTTAATTAATCCAAACTTCTGTGTTCCTGATGTGGCTCTATGTTTATTCTGTGTTTCAGGATGAAGCTGAATCTCAGGCGGCCTTTTGTGTTGTCTGCTCTAGTTCCATCGTAGTGCCATGTTCACCACCTTGAACTGCAATCAGCTAACTCGGAACCTGAAGCAATCCCAGTCTGAATGCTTCAATAATAGGCAGTCAGTTCACTTTGCAATTGAGTCTGTGCCAACAGTATGTCAATCTACAAGATATATTACAGCAAATCACAAAGCTGATAGCATCTCATGGGCATATAACCTCGAACACCAAGAAGGGTATTGCCATGAGAATACGGTGACCCTATTTAACAGATCCCCTCGATTTGGATATTCCTGTTCGTTCATTGCCCTTGGTTCAAACTCGCATGCTCCCTATTTAGCACCATTGTGAGGGAATCACCATTATAAGAAATGCAAGAAGATTCCTGCTACACTTCATCAAGGCTGTAAGAACTGAGCAATAAAATACAGGTGTTATGATATCCCAGCAAATATTTTTAATAATAACATTTTAGACTCTGTTGAATGTTGTCAGGGTTGGAGGATTTGAGCTATAGGGAGAGGCTGAACAGGTTGGGGCTGTTTTCCCTGGAGTGTCGGAGGCTGAGGGGTGACCTTATGGAGGTTTACAAAATTATGAGGGGCATGGATAGGATAAATAGGCAAAGTCTTTTCCCTGGAGTCGGGGAGTCCAGAACTGGAGAGCAACTAGAGCTAGGTGAGAGGGGAAAGATATAAAAGAGACCTAAGGGGCAACTTTTTCAAAGAGGGTGGTACGTGTATGGAATGAGCTGCCAAAGGATGTGGTGGAAGCTGGTACAATTGCAACATTTAAGAGGCATTTGGATGGGTATATGAATAGGAAGGGTTTGAAGGGATATGGACCGGGTGCTGGCAGGTGGGACTAGATTAGGTTGGGATATCTGGTCGGCATGGACGTGTTGGAGCGAAGGGTCTGTTTCCATGCTGTATATCTCTATGACTCTATGGCTCTATAATTTAACCAACTATATTAGATGAAGAAATCAACAATGATGAAGACACAAAACAGATGCCTTCTGTGAAGATGAAACTTGCAGACCAAAGAACATTGAACATACAAGAACTAAAGTAGCCCTGTGTATTGTCCATGACTTTGAGATAGGGCTGAGCAGTCAATAAGAACATCTCTTACCCTTAGCAACATGGGACCAGGGATTGTTCTCGGGCAGGAGCTGTGGGATTAAGCCCCATTTCCAAGACTTGACCCCAAGGATTGAGGTTGATTGCCCATTGCAGTACTGAAGGTGTGCTGTTTAGATCAGATTGATTAGATTCCCTACAGTGAGTTTTGAGAAGATTTGTAGCTCAGGTTGAGGTTTTGGATGTAGGTTTGCTCATTGAGTTGAAAGGTTCATTTCCAGATGTTTTGTTACCTTACTAGGTAACATCTTCAGTGGACTCCATGCAAAGCAATGCTGAAAATTCCTGCTTTCTATTTATATGTTTGGGTTTCTTTGGGTTGGTGATGTCATTTCCTGTGGTGATGTTATTTCCTGTTCCCTACAGTGTGGAAACAGGCCCATCGGCCCCACAAGTCCACACCGACCCTCCGAAGAGTAACCCATCCAGACCCATTTCCCTCTAACTAATAGGCAATTTACGTGGCCAATTCACCTGACCTGCACATCTTTGGACTTTGGGAGAAAACCAGAGCACCCGGAGGAAACCCACGCAGACACAGGGAGAATGTGCAAACTCCAGACAGAGAATCGCCTAAGGCTGGAATCAAACTTGGGTCCTTGGTGCTATGAGGCAGCGTGCTTACCACTGAGCCACCGTGCTGCCCATTCTATCAGAGCTACTACTGTAAGAATAAATGGTAGACTTAATCTTTGCAGATTGACATGCAAGATTTCATGGCACTATGCAAAGAAGACGTATGAAGTTCTGTGCAGAGTCCTGGCATAAAGCAGGTTATCTGGTCATTGTCATATTGATGCTTGTGGAAGCTTGCTGTGTCAAAGTTAACTGCCTCAAAATGCCACAGTGATTTACCTTCAAAGGTACCTCATTGGATATGATGTTTAAATGTCCTGAGGATGTAGAAAGTTACAAGTCAATGTAACTTTTTAAAAATTTCTGATATTTATATCAACTCCTTTAAGAGTCTTTACTCCACACCCTTTACACAGAACCTGACCAAATCTTTCTGAAAATCTACATAAAACAATAACCATGGAAACAGCCCTATTCATGAGGGATATTGAAACCTTCAGTTACATTTGTCGGCATGTTTTTTTTTCCCATCAAAGAACCATACTGGCATATTTTAATCAGCCCACCATTGTCCAAATGCTCAATTACTATCATTAGTCCCAGTGAGTTCCCCACTGGTGAGGTTTAACCAACATATCTGAAGTTTCTCCTTCCCTGCCTTTTTAAATGAGCAATTTGCAATTCTTGAATCTAGAGAGATTTGGAAAATCCTGACTAATGCATTTGCAATTTCAAATATCTATTTCTTTTAATATCCTTCAGGGAGGGGAAGCAGGTAATTAACTCGCTCTGGAGGTTTATCTAGGTTAAACTCCTTTAATTTCTGAATAACTTGAGTGAAATTGCTGTGTTCCTCCTCCTGGTAGATTGTATCATTGAACTTTCCTCTTCTCTGATATAAAGCATTCATTTAGCAAGGTTAGTGTTTCATTATTGGTCATTATTGTCTTGCCTGGACCCACATTCTACTTTGTAACAATTTTCCCCTTTGAAGGCACAGTCCAGTTTCCAGCATCTCTCCACCTTATCATTTTGTTGCTTTTTGTATTTCCCCCAGTCTTGAACTTGAATTTGAATGATTTATTGTCACTTGCATTTGACAGTGAACAAACAGCAAAGTACAGTGAAAACCTTTAACCGTTGACACAATCTGACACTATTTTGAATAGTTTAAGAATAAAAAACTACCACTGAAAGAGAGGCGAAAGCGGGGACTGCAGATGCTGGAGATCAGAGTCAAGATTAGAGTGCTGCTGGAAAAGCACAGCAGGTCAGCAGCATCCTGATGAAGGGCTTTTGCCCGAAATGTCAATTTTCCTGCTCCTCGGAAGCTGCCTGACCTGCTGTGCTTTTCCAGCACCACTCTAACTTTATCACTGAAGAGAGTCTATCTTCCCTTCACCGGCTCCACCATGAATCCTGAGCCAGTTCACCAGTGATATCTGTGCCTTCACTTTCCTTCACCACCTCGCTGCCTGCACTGGATCCACCAACTCTTTAGACACCATCTCTTCTCTGCTGGGCCGACCTCGTTGAATCCCATGCTGGGCATACACTCATCCCTCAAGCAGGAATCCCTGACTCTGCTGCTCCTGCTCCCTCACCAGTAACCAAGACTCACTGCTTTAGCTGCCCCAATTCCTTGGATACTGAAGGAGGATGCACTTCTATTCAGCAAGAACTGGACAGCATCCAAGCTCAGCCCAATAAGTGGAAACAACATTCATGCTACACCAAGGAAATGACCTTTTCCAATAAGAGAGAATCTGAAAGTCAAATTGGCTTCTCTCACTGAATAGGGTTAAGGTTGAGAGTGCTGAAAATGTGTTGCTGGTCAAAGCACAGCAGGTCAGGCAGCATCCAAGGAACAGGAAATTCGACATTTCGGGCCAGAGCCCTTCATCAGGAATGCCGAAACGTCGAATTTCCTGTTCCTTGGATGCTGCCTGATCTGCTGTGCTTTGACCAGCAACACATTTTCAGCTGTGATCTCCAGCATCTGCAGACCTCACTTTTTACTCTAAGTTGAGAGTGTTTAACCTAAGGATCACCCTTTGTAGAGTGAAAATGTGAAGACAGGGACCTCAGCCATACAGAAATTGAACCGACACTACAGTGTCAATTTCAAATCAATCTACTTCACAAGCTAGCCAACCAGCTAACTGCATACAATGGCATTCACTACTGTCAACATCCTGTGAGTTACCATTTACCAAAAACTCAATTGGACCAACCACGTAAACACTAAGGCTAGTCGGAGGCTAACAATTCTGTGGTGAGTATCACACTCTTTCTCACTGAAATCTGTCTGCCATCTTCAAGGTTCAAGTCAGGAATATATAACCTCTACTTACCTGTTTGAGTGCAGCACCAATAACACTCAAGAAGCTTAATATTATCCAGGACAAAGCAACCCATTTATCAAGCGCTCACTCACCAGCATCGTTGTCAACATTCATTTTCTTCGCCAAAATATAACAATGAACTGCATAGGCTGGAAATCTGAAACAAAAACAGAAATTGCTGAAGATTTCTGGCAGCATCTGTAGAGAGAAAGCAGATTTAACATTTCCAGGCCAGTGAGCCTTCTTCAGAAGGATGCACTGCAGAAATTCACCTTGGTGAATAGTTTCAATAGAACTAACCAAACTTATGCTTCTTGTCAGGAGCGCCTCAAGGCCACACACAATCCTAACTTGAAATTAAATCAATATTTCTTCACTGTGGCCGGGCCAAAGCCCTGAAACTCCCTCCCTCACGGTACTGTGTGAGTGTCCCTGCACCTCAAAGACTACAGCAGTTCAAGAGTTCATTCTCAACTTCTCCAAGGCAATTGGAAATCTACACAGTAAAATCTGCATAGCCAGCGATGCATACAACCTACGAATGACTGAGAAAAACATCAAAATTGCAAAGAAATGAGGCGATATTGATTTTCCACCAGTTGGCAGCTTACTCATTAACAGTTCCACTCCAGTCACTTTATTTCTTATCCATTCACAATTACCTCAATTAATTGAAAACCATGTTTCTGTTGAACCCAGTAGCAAACAATATCACTTGATAGTTGTATTTGGACCGTGTTCCCTTAACTGTGGTTTGTTACTCATCACAGCTTGTTTTGCCTGATGCCTCGTTAATTCTTACAGTGTTTGAGGCAATATTAGTTTGTATTTTTAGCACTCATTAGGTAATACCGAGACAGGAGGGTTCAGTTCTGTAAACCTGTAACAAGGATGAGCATTTGCATATAAATGAATGACATTATCTAGTATTTCCAATCAATTTATTTACCTTCCTGCATGATTGAAATACTGAAAATAACAAAGATCATCACTGGTGCTGTTTGACAGAATGTGGAAGAATACATTACATTCATACAGAGATTCTTTTTCAAAAAAAAAAGATAGACAGGCTGGTATTTACATACAGATCTGGATAATTACCTTGAAGAGCAGACACTGCTGTTATGTAAGCAAATGATACTGTCATTTTTGTACACACCAATATGCTACAAACAGTGATGAGATGGAAAATACGTTGAAGGAGAAATGTTTGGCCAGAAATTAAGGGGAAGCAGGTTCCACTGTAACCTGTGCCTGGAATTGAGGTTTTCTGCCAATCACCCCACCCTCACTAGAGCGAGGCAAGGGGCAACTTCATGCTGCAATCTCATCAGTCTAATTTCAAAGAACAGAACTCACAGGCGGGTGTTTGGTGAATGGGAGATGTATGTCAAACAGAAGGAAGCTTTCACCCAGGGAAATCGTGGCGTTAGAGGTGGCCTTCACAACTGGGGAGGAAGTGAGTTGAGGGACAGCGAAGACCTTATCTTTACAAGAGAAGCAAGCGAAAATAAAAGTCAATAAGGCGTATCTATTTGGGGATAACCCCTGCCTCTTCTTGACTAGTTGTTGACTGAAAGTCTCGCTGGCCCTCCACCCTACAGTTGTACGGCTAAAATAGCCATTGGGCCATGATATTTAGTTGAGTTTTTGAGACAGAGTTTTTTTAAGGCAAAAGGCAGGGGGTCGACTTTTACTTAAGAAGTTCTTCCAAGAGGTTAAAATCCGTGCTGGGTCTTTGGAATGACCGAACTGCTCTGGCGAAGTTAACAATCACACAACACCAGGTTATAGTCCAACAGGTTTACTTGGAATCACTAGCTTTCGGAGCGACGTTCCTTCATCAGGTGAAGGAAGCGAAGGCTGGGTGCTGGCCGTGGTGCTGGATTCAGCAGCTTATGGCTTTTACACGCGATCCCGGGGCATTGCAGACATTTTAAAGAAGAAAATGTGGGACTCAACTTGCCCCGTCAAACTGGTTCCCGCAGCTAGCACCAGGAATATGGAAAATGTGGGATTTTGGACCTAGGGCTGGTGGGAAGTGATTCTAAACGCAACATATTGAAAACTAAAAAGTTGGGGACTTACTAGAATCATAGAATCCCTACAGTGTGGAAGCAGGCCATTTAACTCAACAAGTCCACACTGACCATCCTAAGAGTAACCTACCCAGACCCACTTCTCTATGCTACTACTCTACATTTGCCCCTGATTAATGCACCTAAACACTCCAAACACTATGGAGAACCTACGATGGGCAATACACCTGGCCTGCACATCTTTGGATTGTGAAAGGAAACTCACCCAGACACATGGAGAATGCGTAAGCTCCACATAGACAGTGACCCAGGGCTGGAATTGAACCCGGGTCCCTGGTGCTGTGGGGCAGCAGTGCTAACCAATGAGCCATCATGCAGGACCCAGGATATCAACCATTACTTGGAACATACAGCATTCACAGTCTGATTACATCAAAAAATAGCACAGCAATTACAGTGTTTGAATGGTGTTAGATAGGGAAAGGGGGAAGTGCAATGAGACCTGGATATCCTTGAAAACCAGTGGCTGAAAGCAAGCATGCGGGGGCAAATGGCGGTGAAGAAAGTAAGTGGCTTTTTGACGTAGAATTGACCAAAAAAAAACATAGAAAATAAGAGCAGGAGCAGGCTAGTTGGCCCATCCAAATTGCTGTGCCAAATATTACAATCACAGTTGATTATTCCCACTCATTCGTCTGCTTGTACTTTCCCCCATATCCTCTGATGCCTTCAGTCCTAGCTACTATATCTAACTACTTCTTGAAGTCACACAATGTCTTGGCCTCGATTGCTTTTTGAAGTACTGCTGTCCATAACCCCACTACTCTCTGGCTGAAAGGGGTTCTCCTCATCTCAGTCCTAAATGGTTCACTTTGTACCATTAGAATGTGACACCCGCTTCTGAATATCCCCCACCTTCAGGAACATCCTTTCTGTATCTACTCTGCCTTGTCCTGACAGAATTTTATTGGTTACCATTAGATCCTCCCACTCCCCTGATATTCTTTTGAACTCGAGCAAATATAACCTGAACTGATCACCCTCTCTTCGTACGTCAGTCCTGCCATCCCAGGAATCAGTCTGGCAAATCTTCACTGCACTCCCTCCATAACCAGAACATCTTTCTTCAGATAAGGAGACCAAAGCTGCACGCATACTCCAGGGATGATCACAATAAAGCCCTGCATAATTGCAGTAAGATATCCCTGCTGCTGTACTCAAACATAGCTCTGAAAAAGAAGAAAGAAAAATACAGAATGGGAATTCTGTTTAAGAGCAAGAGGTTCCCCTTTTAAGATAGAGATGAGGGGAATATTTTACTATTAGAGTGTCATTAGAGCATTGAAGTTCCTTCTCAGCAACAGTCAAGACTGGATCATTGAGTTTATTTGGGGATAAGTTGGAAGGATTTTCAATTGACAAGCGAGTCAAAGCTTATGGATGAGGTAGACAGGAAATCCAGATCAAGCATGATCTTATTGAATAGCACCATGGGCTTGAAGGGACTTAATGGACTGTACTGCTCCTAGGTCCTACCTCCTGCTCTTATGTTGCGATGTCACCTCATGAACTTGGACAATCCAAGGACCTTTAAAGCCAGTAAAGATATTTAACGTTAAAATCAATGCAATAAATGGATCCCAGAGAGACATGTCATTCTAGCTTCTTTCAGATAGATTCTGCCAAAACACTTTAACACTTTTGAAAAGTAGCCAACGTTGCAACATAATAAATAATGACCTCTGTTAATGGGTGCTGACAATTACTTAGCACATGCACCAGATGGTGCTCTTTGAGAAATCCATTGATACCTATACATTGGCTGCTGCAGAACAGGAATTAATCTTATTATGTCAAATGGTTGCTCAGACTTATGAACCGTAGCACAAGAAGAGTGGAGGGAGAGGCGAAAAGAAATTTTCAGGCTCATTTTATGACGATCTAATCCAAATCTCACAGTATGCAGCATTGAGCTCAGTCCAGTCTTTTTCACATTTGGGTAAACTTGAATTTTGTGAAGAAGATTGTTGTCATTCAATCAGCCAGGAGAAGAGGTGAGGAAATTAGAACTCTAATTATACCGCTTTTATACATCTCTTTGATGTTAAGCACATATGTACAGTGAACAAGCATTATCCCAACAACTCCGCCATCATTACCCAGGAAGATACTGTGAATTAAGCTTTACAGGCATGACCATACTGTGTGGAGATGCAGTAGTCATGCTGAACCAGCAGAAACCAGACTGATTAAATCACAAAGTAATATTCCCCATTCCAATTTGGACATCTGTGTTCATAGCATTTCACACAAAAGAGAAAATCTGGACCAAAAGCAAAATTTGTTAGAAGATGTAGTGACCCTTCCTCAGATCTGAGGAAATCTAATTTTTCTTCAGTCAGGTACATTGCATTTAACGGGCAATCAAAGACAGCTTACAGGAAATTTACTTTCTTTCCAACTTTGTCCAGGAATTGGAAACTATTAGCTGAGTGATATTGATTCCATATCTCTAATTATGCTGTTTGTCATGACTTGGTCAGTTTGCAGGATGTTGGAAGTCCAGCTCACAAAGTGCTGGACTAGAGTTACCTGCAGACTGGATTGGAGAGGACGTAGAAGGAGAAATCACTTTTATGGCTCAAAGTCAGTGGATGGATCTGAACTTGAAAGTCCCCTTTTACCTGAGAGGTTCCTCAAGGCATGAGGGAAACCTAATATGCATTTAAATGAAGACTGTTAAAGACTTGCCATGATCTTTTTAAAAATCAACAATTGAGCCATCACTTCATTGCAAATCCACCACCAGCCTATTTCTGGTAAATCCAAAAAATGGGTGACTTCAATGTAGAGTGAGTTCCTGTCTCAAATTTTTAACATTTTAATCTCTGTGAAACAATCCAAATCCAGGTTTTAGAGGTTAAACCCATAATCATTGAGTTTAATTAGCAAGTTAGATATAAGCTCCAGATCTTAAGATTGCTGTTCTATTTTCATAATTATTAGATGTTTAGTTTGGAAAAGTAATCACTTATGTTAGGAATCATCTTTCCTTTAAATTCATTTTTTCTCCCTTCAATGTTGTTTTGATAAATACCCTTACTTTATAATTGCAAATATCTGGAAAGGACTTCCGAATACTCCCTGAAGCACTAAACCTTAGGTGAGATGGATGGAAAACCTGACACTTTTCTGGCCATCCTGCCTTATCCTGTATTGTTATAGCAAAGGGAGCTTAGCACAATTGGGTCCTTCCAAAATGGGACAGTCGCCCAGCAGAAAAAAATGCTTAATTTCAAATTCCTTCCTCATCTCCAATCATTCTAATCCACAAAGGACTTTGAGATTTATTTCTTTGCACTCACGATAATTTTAATTTGTGAGCAATGCCACAGGAGCAGTGATGGAGAGAAACAAGTTTCAAGTCATCAACGCTGGCTGAAATAACACATAGCCGGTCCTTACATAGGCATGATTTGGAGATGCCAGTATTGGACTGGGATGTACGCGCAACACCAGGTTATAGTCCAGCAGGTTTGATTGGAAGCACTAGCTTTTGGAGTGCTGCTCCTTCATCTGCTGGTTGTCAACCACCTGATCAAGGAACGGCACTCCGAAAGCTAGTGCTTCTAATCAAATCTGTAGACTATAACCTGGTGTTGTGTGATTTTAAGCTTACACAGGATTTTGTCTCCTTTTTCCTCATTCCATTGTCCCATCTCCTCAGAATGCTTAATCAAACACACTAATTAGAATAAATCTGTGTCCAAAGTATTCTAAGTGAGCCCTTACTAACAAGCACAAATGAACATGTAGAAGTACACGAGGAAACTTAATTGTAACATCAGAATAATTCTGAATCGAAATCACCATTATTCTTGAAACTGGCAAAATAACTCATGTCAGATTATAACAGAATAACTTAAACCTCCACAGTGTGTTGGCTGAAATTACCTGGTATCTAATCAATGTGGGCAGAGAGAGATTTGTACATCAATCCGTCACAAATTCACCTGCCCCTCCACACACATCATTTACTGCATCCGCTGCACCTGATGTGGCCTCCTCTATATTGGGGACACAGGCCGCCTACTTGCGGAACATTTCAGAGAACACCTCTGGGACACCCGGACCAACCAACCCAACCACCCTGTGGCTCAACACTTCAACTCCCCCTCCCACTCCACAAAGGACTTGCAGGTCCTTGGACTCCTCCATTGCCAGAGCATAGAAACACAACGGCTGGAGGAAGAGTGCCTCATCTTCCAGCTAGGAACCCTCCAACCACAAGGGATGAACTCAGATTTCTCCAGTTTCCTCATTTCCCCTCCCCCCACCTTGTCTCAGTCCAACCCTCGAACCCAGCACCACCTTCCTAACCTGCAATCTTCTTCCTGACCTCTCTGCCCCCACCCTCGCCCCCACTCCAGCCTATCACCCTCACCTTATCACCCTCACCTTAACCTCCTTCCACCTATCGCATTTTCAACGCCCCTCCCCCAAGTCCCTCCTCCCTACCTTTTATCTTAGCCTGCTTGGCACACTTCCCTCATTCCTGAAGAAGGGCTCATGCCCGAAACAGTCGATTCTCCTGCTCCTTGGATGCTGCCTGACCTGCTGCGCTTTTCCAGCAACACATTTTCAGCATCAATGCTGGGACCAAGCTCAGATGTTTGTGTGAATCAGATCTCTGCTTCCAGGTGGCCCCAAACTGTACAGGAGAGAGACGTCTGTGCCAATAGAAGATGCTCTTATACAAAACGGTCTTGATTGTCCAGACGTTTTCATTCCAGCTGAGGCTATTGTGCCTGAGCAGAGATCCAGACTAAATGGAGTAGCAGGAATTGTTGGCCACCCTGCTACAGTTAAAGGGTTGTGCTTCCTTAAAGGTGAATGAGCTGTAAAGTCATTTGTATCTACTTAAGATCCTCACATACAAATATATAGAATTGAGGCAGAGGCTGGTAGATGGAGAGGAAAGGGAAGTGCCTTGCAGTGATTAAAAGATTATAATACATGATGGCAATCAATGTTTGAACTGTCCACAAGATGCATAGAGTAGTTGAATGCTGCTTCCTTGCTGGATTCTGTTGCATGACATCTTTTTTTTCCTTTATTCACAAAATTCAGAAAGTAGTATTGAGCTGGTTTACCACCTGTCATCAGGAATGGTGTCTGGAGTCGCCTAATGTGTCAGCACTATTTATATATGTGGATGTGATTACACTTCAGCAACAGTTAACTGAGTGCTATCATTGTGCATTGAAGGTTAACGGAGTGAAAGTTGAAGGTGGTTGATGAAATGCCAGTTAAGCGAGTCGCTTTATCCTCGATGATGTTGAGCCTCTTGAGTGTTACTAGAGTTGTACTCATCCAGGCAAGTGGAGAGTATTCCATCACATTCCTGACTTGCACCTTGTAGATGATGTTTAAAAGAAAATGATTAATCATTGTCACATATACTTAGGTACAGTGAAAAGTTTTGTTTTCTGTGTAGAACAGGCAGATCACACCATACAAAGTGCATTAGGGTGCTTGAACAGAGAGGAATACAATGTTGTAACTACAGAGAAGGTGCACAAAAAACAAGAACAACATTAGATTTGAAATTTGAAAGGTCCATTCAGAAATCGATTAACAGCGGGGTAGAAGCTGTTCTTGAATCTGTTGGTATGTGTATTTAAGCTTTCATATCTTCTGCCTGATGTAAGAGAGTTGATGAGATTACAATAGGGTGGGAGGGGTCTTTGATGATGTAGGCTGCCTTTACAAGGCAGCAGGAATTGTAGACGGAGTCAATGAATGGAAGGTTGGTTTCTGTGATGGACTAGGTTGTGTAGTTTTTTTACAGTCCTATGCAGAGCAGTTGCTGTACTAAGCTACAATTCATTCAGAGTTCAATGGGGTATCTATAAATGGTAGCAAGAATCCTTGCAGATATGTTGAAATTTCTTAGCTCTACTGAGGAAATAGAGGTTTGGTTGTGCCTTCCTGACCATTGCATCAATGTAGGTGGTCCAGGACAGATTGTTGGTGATCATCATCCTCGAACCTTAACACTCTTAACCATCTCCACCTCAGCTCTATTGATGTAGACAGGAGCATGCCCTCCACCTTATGTCCTGAAGTCAATGATGGATGGATGATTGACAGGCTCCTTATCTGGGGTGACCTACAGCTGATCCAGACCCCTAGCAATGTGTTTAACTCTTACTGCCACCTAAGCAATTAGAGATGGGGAATAAATACTGGTCCATCCCATAAACAAATGAAAAAAAGGTGAGTTACTCATTACAAAATTCTCAGCCTCTGACCTGCTGTTGGAGGCATAACATTAATATGGCTGGTCCAGTCAGCTTTTGGTCAGTGGTAATCCCCTTTAAGATATCACGCAGAGCATAAATGTAAATCTTTACATTGTGCAGAAAACAAAATTGATCCTTACGTCAGAAGACTTCACTTGGTAATAGAGACTGTACACAAGTCCAGGTTCCATTTTGTTCTGGCACCATCATGACATCACTATAAATACACGTCCTTTATTATCTCACCATCATACATCTTCTTAAATATCTGGCCCACCAACCTCTCTTCTCCAGGGGTGGTTAAATAGACATGTACATTCTCAATGAAGATTAACCACTTGACACATTAGACACCATTCCTGATAGCCGGTGGTAAACCAGCTCAATAATACTTTCAGAATCTTGAGAACTAAGGAACAAAAAGATGTCACACAACGGCAAGGAAGCAGCATTCAACTACTCTATGCATCTTGTGGACAGTTCAAACATTGATTGCCATCATGTGTTGTCCATCATTAAACACTACCGAGCCTTCAAACAGCATTGCAGTTCTGGAATCCACGTTATAGGAGGGATGTAATTCCATTGGAGAGGGTGCAGAGCAGATTTACCAGGATGTTTCCTGGGTTGGAGAGTTTTAGTTACGAAGAGAGATTGGACAGACAGAGGCCGTCTTCCTGAGAGCAGAGGAGATTATGAGGGGACATGATTGAGATGTATAAAACTATGAGGGGATAGATAGGCAGGAGGAAACGTTTCCCCTTGATGGAGGGATCAATGACTTGGGGCGGGGGGGTGGTGGTTGAGGGGGATGGGCGGTGGGGTGTAGATTTAAGACAAGGGACAGAAGGTTGAGAGGAGATGTGAGGAAAATGTTTTCACCCAGAGGGTGGTGGGAATGTGGAATTCACTGCCTGTGAGAGTGGGTGAGAGGGACATCACATTTCAGAAGTATTAAGATGTGCATTTGTGATGCATACAACCAAGTGCTGGAAAATGGGATTAGAGTGGCTAGTGATTTTTTTTCTCTCTTGATTGACACAGACACAATGAATCAATGAGCCTTTTCCTGTGCAGTCGATCTATTGAAGTGTATGACTCTATAATTCATTTATTGTATTTCCTACACATCCTTAAGATGCAATTTAGAATTGACAGCATTGGCCCAAGCACATTGTTCACAGGAGTAATGCCAAAAATCAATCTTCTCACTTTGTACAAAGACACTCAATGACACCAGGTTAGCATGCATGCTAATTATAAGTTTATCACAGTCTAACTCCTAACCTTATAAGATTTTTTTTTCTCTGCTCAGTGGAATCAGATGCCACCATAAGGGCTGCAGAGTGGTGTCCCTCACCAAGTCTCCTATGATGTGCCTACCACATCCATTTTGATCTATGGATAACTTTAAATGGTGAATCGTGTATCTGTGATTTTGCCTCAAGTGCAAGTAGAGCAGAAACCTCTAGTAATCTTTCATGTCTTCCAATGGTCAGAAGAAAACATAGATGTGAAAAGAATGCCCAATCTACTCACAGGATTCTCTTGGCCTTTTTGTGACCTGTTTAAAAAAAAACAGGTTTTAGTATTTCAATGCACCACTCTCCATAATCCTTTCACGTGAATACACAAAAAAAATTAATAATGAAGCATCTTCATAGCAACAGCAATGTGCTCAATATAGTGCCTCTTCCCTGCGATGCTTAAGTAGTTGCTTTATATTTCCAGCATTTCTTTTAATACGTCAAATCTGTTGTGTATTCCAGTCTGCTAGAGTACTGATTAATACAATCTATACTGTAACATGACAATGCACGATCAGATAGAAAGTAACATGAAGGCAGACTGACATGGTCACATTCAATGTTCAACTTTACTTCAGGTTAAAATATTTAGCTTTTGAAGAGTTTGCTTATTTCTGACAAGCAGGAAGACAGCACATAGGAGGCCATAATCAAAGTGAAAGGAATCCTTGATATCAGCAAGTAACACGTGTGAAAGGGTCATGCTGAGAGGCTAAAGCTTTTGACAGCAATAGCTCTGGGGCTGGGAAATGACATAGCAGCACTAACCTATGCTTATAGAGTGCCTTTAATAATACCTCCCAGGGCATTTCAAAGGGACATATTAAACAAAGTGCTGCAGCAAGCCACGTAAGGAGCTCTGTGCCTGGCTGATCAAAAGCTCGATCAGAACAGGAAGCATTGTAAATGAAGGAAAAGAGGCAATTGGGTTGGGATAGACTTGCAACGCAGAGTTCTCAGTAGCTGAGGACTCAGCCATTGATGGTGAAGCAATTAGCATTGAGAATGTGCAAGAGATCAGAGGAAGAATTTAATGTTCATGTCGGTGGGGGGGGGGGTGGGGTGGGGGCGGCCATCAGCCAGCTTGAAACCCACTTTCAATAATGCCATAGCTATTTTCATGTTTTAGTCCGAATTGATTGCTTAGTGTCCCACTATCAGGCTTCCCAGCACCTGTAAAGAGAAGCACCCCCCCCCCCACAATTGAAATGGTTTCATTCAGGGAGCAATCAGTGATCAGCTATAAATGTGGCCCTTGTAAATAATACTTACATCTCATGAAAGAATAAAGCAAAAATAAAATCACTCACATAAACTTTTCCAACCTTCTTTTAGCTACCAACCAGATGGGAGGCAGTAGCCTAGTGATATTATTTTTCGGCCACTAATCCAGCGATTCAGGTTCATATCCCACTACAGCAGAGAGCCTAATAATGACCGTGCAACCATTGTTGGTTATTCAAAAAACCCACCTGATTCACTAATGCCCTCCAGGAAGGAAATAAAGTCATAGAGGTGTACAGCATGGAAACAGACCCTTCAGTCCAACCCGTCCATGCCAACCAGCTATCCCAAACCAATCTTGTCCCATCTGCCAGCACCCAGTCCATATCCCTCCAAATCCTTCCTATTCATATACCCATCCAAATGCCTCTTAAATGTTGCAATTGTACCAGCCTCCATCACATCCTCTGGCAGCTTATTCCATACACGTACCACCCTCTGTGTGAAAAGGTTGCCCCTTTTATATCTCTCCCTTCTCTCCCTAAACCTATGCCCTCTAGTTCTGGACCCCCCGACCCCAGGGAAAAGATTTTGCCTATTTATCCTATCCATGCCCCTCATAATTTTGTAAACCTCTATAAGGTCACCCCTCAGCCTCCGATGCTCCAAGAAAAACAGCCCCAGCCTGTTCAGCCTCTCCCTCTAGCTCAAATCCTCCAACCCTGGCAACACACTTGTAAATATTTTCTGAACCCTTTCAAGGTTAACAACATCTTTCCGATAGGAAGGCGACCAGAATTGTATGCAATATTCCAACAGTGGCCTAACCAATGTCCTGTACAGCCGCAACATGACCTCCCAACTCCTGTACTCAATACTCTGATCAATAAAGGAAAGCATACCAAATACATTCTTCACTATCCTATCTACCTGCGACTCCACTTTCAAGGAGCTATGAACCTGCACTTCAAGGTTTCTTTGTTCAGCAACACTCCCTAGGACCTTACTATTAAGTGTATAAGTCCTGCTAAGATTTGCTTTCCCAAAATGCAGCACTTTGCATTTATCTGAATTAAACTCCATCTGCCACTTCTCAGCCCATTGGCCCATCTGGTCCAGATCCTGTTGTAATCTGAGGTAACTCTCTTCGTTGTCCACTACACTTCCAAATTTGGTGTCATCTACAAGCTTACTAACTGTACCTCTTGTGCTCCCGTCCAAATCATTTATGTAAATGACAAAAAGTAGAGGGCCCAGCACTGATCCTTGTGGCACTCCACTGGTCACAGGCCTCCAGACTGAAAAACAACCCTCTATCACCACCCTCTGTCTTGTACCATCCTTACCTACTCTGGCCTATTTGTGACTCCAGATCCACAGCAATATGGCTAACCTTTAACTTCCCTCTGGACAATAAAGGATAAGCAAGCCATGCTGGCCTAGAAATGAAGCCCATGTTCTGTGAACGAATAAAATAAATTTGTACTCTGGGAGGAAAAGTGCAGAACAAATCCATGCTAGTGGTTTTAAATGTGACTTTTGGTCTAAATGATCCAGGACATGAGAGACCATGCCTGCCAATTTGACATCAAACATTCCCAGTTTGTACTTAGCTTCCTGTGAACACATTGGTTTACATTCCCTTGTCTGAATCAAAGGTTCTCTCGCTATTATTGCGAGCAGCAGTCTGTTCCAAATCATCTCTTGCCCAACTTACATCCATGAAATATTCATTCCACTGTCACTTTCAGAGTGCTCTTCCATTTGCTGAACTTGTGTTTCAATTCTTTGTTTTTCAGGGAGAACAGTTTAGGTTTTGCTTTGTATAATCTTAGAAGTGTTTCAGCTTTTGCACACAGATTTAACCACATGCTTGCAATTTGCTGCTTGTGGGAGTTCCCAGAGGTATCAAAATCTGTGACTTTTTTTTGTTAACCAGATTCATCACAAGCAATTGAAGATGCTCATCTGTCTCTGTGGAACCCCTAATATCCAGTGCCTCAGATTGTTTCAGGATGTCACATGGAATGAATTAAACTAGCATTGTTAGTACAGATCTGTGTACAGATATTGCTGAAAAACAATTGCTGTAAACTGTGATTTTTAATTCATAAGTTGAAGACCATTCACTCTAAGTGTGAACCAGTCACTCTGCACCTCCTGTTTTGAAAAATGTGGTGCTGGAAAAACACAGCAGGCCAGGCAGCATCCGAGGAGCAGGAGAATCGACTTATCGGGTATAAGCCCTTCTTCAGGAATGAGGCTGGTGTGCCAAGTGGGCTGAGATAAAAGGTAGTGGGGAGGGAATTTGGGGGAGGGGCGCTGGGAATACGATAGGTGGAAGGAGGTGAGAGTGAGGGTGATAGGCCGGAGAGAGGGTTCGAACACCTCTGGGACACCCACACCAACCAGTCCAACTGCCCCGTGGCCGAACACTTTAGCTCCCCCTCCCACTCCGCCAATGACATGCAGGTCCTTGGCCTCCTCCATCACCAGACCTTGGCCACATGACGCCTGGAGGAAGAGCGCCTCATCTTCTGCCTAGGAACCCTCTAACCACAAGGGATGAATGCAGATTTCTCCAGCTTCCTCATTTCATTTCCCCCCACCTTATCTCAGTCCCAACCCTCGGATTCAGCACGCCCTCTTGACCTGCAATCTTCTTCCTGACCTCTCCGCCCCCACCCCCTCTCCGGCCTATCACCCTCACCCTCACCTCCTTCCACCTATCGTATTCCCAGAACCCCTCCCCCAAATTCCCTCCCCCCTACCTTTTATCTCAGCCCGCTTGGCACACCGGCCTCATTCCTGAAGAAGGGCTTATGCCCAAAGCGTCGATTCTCCTGCTCCTCAAATGCTGCCTGGCCTGCTGTGTCTTTCCAGCACCACATTTTTCAACTCTGGTACTCCAGCATCTGCAGTCCTCACTTTCTCCTACTCTTTCCACTCTGCACCTCCAGCAAACAAATTAAAGTACCTGGAGAAGGAAGGTTAAGGAGGATCACATCCTGACAAAACATAGGATCATCTCAGCAACTCCTGTGAACAGGGAAGACTATACTGCCTTCCTAGTCTTTTACTCAAGTCACAGTGTGTGTGTGTGTGTGTGTGTGTGTGTGTGTGTGTGTCTGTCTGTGTGTCTGTGTATCTGTGTATCTGTATATATACGGGGATTTATGAAGGCATTAGTGTATTAACTGGTAGAGTTATATGCAAATGGCTTATAACTATCCATCTGTACTTAGGATCTATTTATTTGTAGTGATTTGTCTTTTTTTTTAAAGGATAAAATGCTGGTCCAAGCTTTTTGCCAACCTGGGTCTAAAAGGCAAGAAAGTTAAGGGATACTTATAAAAAAACTTCAATTTCTGTGATGATGACTGAAATCATGGGGCTTGATTTCCAGTGAACTACCTCAGTGAGGCATAACACTGGGCTGTGGTGAATTGTTTATTCTGAACGGTCCATTGTTTCATTGATTGTCCACTGGTGAAGAAAGTCAGTGAAATGCAATGTTCCGAGCAAATTGGATTACTTGTTTATATTTGCTGCACAGGAACATAGGAATTAAGAGCGGGAGTAGGCAGTTCGGCTACTTAACATGATCATGAGCCCAACTCCAGTCTCCTGCCTGCTCCCCTTTATCCCACATTTCTATCTTGAATCTGTTGATTGATCCTGTCTCTGCTGCACTCTGGGGCAGTGAGTTTTACAGATTCACAACCCTCTGAGGAAGACAGTTTCTCCTCATCTCAATTTTGAACCGACCTCCTCTCACTCTGTGGCCTCTTGACCACAAAGGGGAACAACAATCCAAACAGAATCAGTTATTTATTTATTACTGATCCAAGTACAGGGTACAGAGCCAAGCATTAGCCTTGTTAGTAACTAGATGGAATTTGAAAGCAATGTGTAATAGAAGCAAGGGTAAAGTAAAATAAAAATGTTTCACACAGCAAGTAGTTAGTGTGATGGAAATATTCCCTGGAAATGTGGTGGAGGCAGGTTCAATTGAGGTATTCAAGGCTTGGATGATTATGTCGATAGAAATAGTGTGCAATGGTATGGGGGAGAAAGCAAGAGATTGCATTGGGTAATGATGCTGGATTGAAGAGCCAGTGCAGGCATGGTTGTCGGAATGACCTTTTTTTTTGCAATGTAACACTGAATGATTCTGAGTTCTTTAAGTATACCCCTATTCACCTTTGGCCCGGACTACAGCTGAACCCGGAATGGTCTTTGCCATCCCAATGATGGTTAGAAAGATTTTCATAGACTCATGGAGGTTTACAACATGGAAACAGGCTCTTTGGTCTAACTTGTCTATGTTGCCCAGTTTTCACAAATAAACTAAGCCCATTTGTCTGTGTTTGATCCTTATCCTTCCATACCTATCCCATCCATGTATCTGTCTAAATGTTTCTTAAATGACAAAATTGTACGCATCTCCACTACTATCTCTGGCAGCCCATTCCAGACACTCACCGCCCTCTCAGTGAAACAAAATGCCCCTCTGGACCCTTTTGTACCTTCCCCTCATACGTTAAACCAATATCTTCTCATTTCAGACTCCCCTATCATAGGGAAAAGCTGTTGTTTATCTATATTATCTATGCCTCTCATGATTTTATATACCTCAAAAGGACTTCTCTCAGTTTCTACACTCCACGGAAAAAAATCCTCAGCCTATCCAGCCTCTCCTTATAACTCAAACCCTCCAGTCCAGGTATCAGCCTAGTAATTTTTTTTCTGCATACTTTCAAGTTTAATAATATTTTTTATATAATAGGGAGACCAGAACTGCACGCAGTACTCAAAGTGTGGCCTCACCAATGCCTTATACAGACATTCCAACTCCAATACGCAGTGGTCTGACTGGTGAAAGCAAGCAAGCCTTCTTCACCACCCTGTCTACCTGCAACTCCACTTTCAAGGAACTATGAACCTGTACCTTTAGATTTCTTTGTTCAAAAACATTCCCCAGGGCCCTATCATTGACTGTGGCAGTCCTCCCCTGGTTTGACCTGCCAAAATGCAACACTTAGCATTTATCTAAATTAAACTACGTCTGCCATCCCTCAGCCTGGTTTTAATTCATTCATGATATCTGGGCCAACATTCATTGCCCATTCCTCATTGTCCTTGAAGGGTGTGGCTGTTGGGCCATTTCAGAAGGCAGATGTTTCACATTGTGTGAGTCTGCAGTCACATATAGGTCAGGATGGCAAATTTCCTTCCCTGAAAGGCTTTAGTGAACAAAATCGTTTTTTACAAAACTTGACAGTAGTTACAATTTGCCATCAGACTGAATTTTAATGCCAGATTTTGGTTTTAATGAATTTGAATTTCATCAGCTGCTGTGAAGAGATACAAGCCGATCTTCCTACAACACTGGCCTGGCTCTGGATTGCTAGTTGCAGACTTTACCACTTCACCACTGCCTCCTGCTGGTCAGAAGCCTCAGTCAGTCCAGAAATAGTTTAAAGGCATTCACTCTCATCATGGAAGATGGAAGCTGGGTGTATGGACAAGTAATGGAGTCTTTGTTGAGAAGGCTGAGGCATAGAGATATTGTTCCAGCTTAGCAACTCAGGGTTCTTAATGTTCTGGGGATGTGGGTTCAAAACCCACCATGGCAGGCGATGAAATTTGGATTCAAGATTTTTTGAAAAACTAGCCAAATGCTAATCACGTAACCATTGACAATTGTCACAAAAATCCATCTGGTTCACTAATGTCCGTTAAGGAAGGAAATCTACCGTCATTACCTGGTCTGGCCTACATGTGACTCCAGCCCTATAGCAATGTGCTTGACTATTTTTCCACACACTGAAATGGCCTGAAAAGCCACACTTTGAAGGCAATAAGGGATGAAAAATAAGTGCTGGCCTGGTCAGAGACACCCACATCCCATGAACAAATAAATAAAAAAGTGATGGGATGAGGGAATTTCCATCAGTATATTGAAGAAAGCAGGACTATTCTCCTTGGAGAGGCAAAAATTAAAACAAAATTTGACATAAAAAATTCAAAATCCTAAAGATGTGGACAGAGCAGATACTGTTCCTATTGTTGTAAGTATTGAGAAGAGGGCACTGATTTAAAGTAACTAACAAAAGAAGCAATGGAAATATGAGCAAAAACACAGGATGGTTTGGGTCTTTAATGCACTGCCTAAAAGAGTCTTGGAGGAAGGTTTAATTGAGGCATTCAAGAGAGAATTAGTTGGTTATTTAAGAAAGTTAAATGTCAGGGCCCCACAGGGAGAATGGCAGTGAATTTCTCCTTCAGAGAGCCAGACAAACATAACAGACTAAATTACCACTTTCTACATTATCGCGTGATTCTATTTTTAAAAAAGAAGTATAACATTAAAAAAGATATTCATAAGAATACAGAATACAGCCTTTGCAGGCAATTTGAAAGCACTAGCCAATTTGTCACAATTCCCTGCTCTGTTCCAATATCGCTTCCTAGATTAAATTACATTAGATTCCCTACTATAAGGAATTAGGCCCTTTGGCTCAACAAGTCCACATCTCCAAAGACTAAGCCAATCAAACCCATTACCCTACCCTATATTTACCCCTGACTAATGCACCTAACATTTAAGGACAGATTACTAAATAGGATTGAACATATTAATGTTTCAATACAGATTTTAATATTAGCGATTTTGAGAAGATTTGTAGCTCAGGATGATGATAAGTATGCAGGTTAGCTTTTTAATATTTTAAATTTTTAAATATTTTCTTGAATGATCATACATCAGGTTCTTCACAGATGCAGGATTTATTAAGAATGCTTATCTTAGCCGATGACTTGGTTTTCAGCTGCTTTAATGAAAAGGTTTACCATTTTACAATATTCCATAATTAACGAGAGACGGAGGGAAACAACCACATTTGAACATATTGCAGAGCTGCTCTGATTCATAGGACATGGCAGTGCCAATGAATTTTGGAGTGAACTTGAAATCTAAACTAACAGGCACATTAAAACCTTAAGGGAATGAAATCTGTCTTTACCAGGTCTGATCTACATGTGACTCCAGACTCACAGCAATGTGGTTGACCCTTAACTGGCCAATCAGAGCTGCTCAGGAAATGGTGGTCGAGCTAGTGACGCTACATCCCAGGAACAATTCATTTTAAATTGAATGCAGTATCCTGAGTGAGGCCGATGTGGGAATTCTACCTCTGAACCTTGTACCACAGTCTGCACCTCCTATTGATCTCCCTTGCTCACTTTTCTGCACTCTGCATTGCTGTACTGATGCAAGGCTGCAATGCTGCTTGGTCTGTGGAGCACTGGGCCACACAGGAGCTTTTATTTGGTTCTTCCTCAATCGTTAAAGAAAAGACTGTGAAGTGTTAGTGCTCAGTTCGATAGAGGCACAATCTCAATCACATCCCACATGGCCAGTCAGTGGGATCTCATACAGCTATATTGCTTGACCTTAGAATAATAAGCAAGGGTGTTCAATATCTCTGTGCTTATTCATTTATCGAGCGTTTGCAAATCACTAAAATCATGCAATCACCTCCTCATTTGCTGAGTTTGGGGGGAATGGCCTGCCGCTCAGTCTGTGGACCAGGCATTATTGGCAGTAGCTTCTACTTTCATCATCTCCATTCTCTTTGACTGATGTTCCTTTTAATATATATTCAGTGCTTCCTTTGTAACATCCACCTTCAGCACATACATAGAGTCATACATCACAGAAACAGACCCTTCAGTCTAACCAGTCCATACCGACCATAATCCCAAACTGAAGTAGTCACACCTGCCTGTGCTTGGCCTATATCCCTCCAAACATTTCCTACTTATGTACATTCTCACTCCCCCTCTTATACAGTATCCAGAGCTCAGGGAAGAGTCACTTTAACCAGTGGTTCTGTGCCACTAACATACTTCACTTGCTCTTTTGCAATAAATTCTGTGTCTAATGATCCTGCACCACAACCACCTGATGAAGGAGCAGCGCTCTGAAAGCTAGTGCTTCCAAATAAACCTTTTGGACTAGAACCTAGTGTTGTGTGATTTTTAACTTTGTCCATCCCAGTCCAACACCAGCACCTTCACTTTATACCCCATTGTAAGCCTTACTTCATAGTCTGCTATCTCTCACTTGAAGAAAGATGCCTGTTCTGTGTCATGAGTTTCTGTTCAACTTCTCTTTTAGAGAAAGGAATAGAAACTTTGACTGATAGAGTAAGATGAAGAGGATTGGATGAAGGTTTTATGAAGCAGAGACATCAGTAGTGGTCAGTTGGGTCAAATGATCCATCTCTGCCTGTTGGTTCTACCCAAGTTACTGTTTCAGAATCTTTCACCTCGATCCATGTGGATGTATGAAAGGTTTCGCCCGTTAAGAAAGGATCAAAGCAAACACAGAACTCGTGTGGCTTTCCAACACTGTTCCTTAGCCTTGTTTCAATGACCTCAGTATACAGGGCAGCACACTCCATCTCTTCCAACATTTTGTGCCCAAAATCAAGAAAGGTTTCAATGAATAAAGCAGGAGAAGTGTTGGTCTCCAAAGGGCACAGCTTTAAGGTCACTGCCAAAAGAGGCAGCATGAGGAAGTGTTGCTTTTCACTGCACCTTATGGTGATCTGGAAGGGATCGAACAAGAGTTTAAGCATCAAACAGCAACAGTCAAAAGGAAGTTGCACAAGTACTCAGAGGGAAAGGTACAAGGAATGTGATCCACACATTCCACCATACACTGGGAGTTGTGAATATGGTATTCACTTACATCTTGCAACAGGATAAATGATGGGCTGCAGGGAGACAGAGGGGACCGGCAGGGGCAATAGTTTTGGAACGCTCTCGATAAGCGCAAGAGCAGAGCAGAAGAACCATATGCTCTACTAAAAAAATTCTGATGCCAAAACACATTCTGCAAATGAATAATGTTTCTCAAGGTAACCATTTTCCAGAAGTATTAATGAGCATTCGAACTCATTTAGGCCACCATTTTAGATTGTATGGCTGTACAACAGTAGGCTATTCCACTCCTTAAGGTAAAAACAATGACTGCAGATGCTGGAAATCAGATTCTGGATTAGTGGTGCTGGAAGAGCACAGCAGTTCAGGCAGCATCCGAGGAGCAGGAAAATCAACGTTTCGGTCAAAAGCCCTTATGTATTCCTGATGAAGGGCTTTTGCCCGAAACGTCGATTTTACTGCTCCTCGGATGCTGCCTGAACTGTTGTGCTCTTCCAGCACCACTAATCCAGAATTCAGCACCTGAAGCCTGTTCCAGCCACAGCTGACGCCTCATCGAGGTTCAATCGCCATGGTTGAGCCAACTTTTTTGATAAACCTACCTTTCATTCACAGAATGTATTTCCGTCACCACTGAAGGGCCTTGTGAGCTACAAATAAAAATGAAAGAACTGCAGTTGCTGTAAATCAGAAACAAAGAACAGAAACTGCTGGAAAAGGTCAGCAGGTCTGGCAGCATCTAAGGAAAGAAATCAGAGTTAAAGTTTAGGGCTGAGTGACCCTTCCTCAGAACCATAGTTTTGGCACCATTATTTTTTCTGATATATACTAATACAAGAGCGAAGAGATTATGTTGAACTTGGACATGACATTATATTTACCTCAGCTGGAGCACTGGAACCAGTTCTGAATAACACTCTTTAGGAAGGATGTGAAGGCATTGGAGACAGTTCAGAAAAAAAGTTGACAAAAATGGTTCCAGGAATGACAAGTTTCTGAGGAAAGATCACTGACCTGAAACTCTGATTTCCCTTCACAGATGCTGCCAGACCTACTGAGCTTTTCCAGCAATTTCAGTTTTATTTTCTTGTTAGCTATAAGTTTATTTGTTACTCCTGAAAAGTGTCACCCTTAACAGAACTCAGTATGCCAGAATGGCTCTGTGTATTTTATTCGAGTCCCGCTGAGAGAAAAGCTACAAACAATATACCACTATTGCCTGAGTCTTTAATCAGTGCATTAATGCCCACTTAAGATGCTGCATAAAGTTACGTTTTGCCTTATAAAAACAGTCTTATTGTGCAGATACCAGCATACCTGGCAGAATTAAGCCAGGCTCGGTCCTTAACAGTGCTTCTAAACAATTCATAAGGAATTATTAATTCAAATTTGTGCATCAAAGTGCTTTGAAACTAATTCTCAGTTACCATTAATTGCTAATTAAAATCAAGAAGAGGAATTTCACTTCCCAGGTGTATTGAGAGCATTAATATAACACTAATCTCACAGTCACAATTCACTGCTATGTCATTATGCTCCCTGGTAATTGCCTCCAAATTGTCTGGAAACAGTCAAAATGAAACCGTCACTTTTCCGAAGAGATTACGACCTGTACGTTCTACTTTGGCGGCATCATGGTGGATGCACGCACACTTGGAGGTTGAGAATTTCCTTCCAACATAGAGAAGTGGACAGGCTGGGATATGATACACTCCTTCATGGGCCAAGAGGCAAACTCACCACCTAATTATTACTGCAGCACAGCCTAAATGAAGCAAGGCTTGAGAAGAGGTCCTTGTGAAGACTAAATGTCGTCAGAAACCAATTGACTTGAAAGGCCTGTTTCGGTGTTGAAATGTTAATGCAGTTCTAAGTAATCCATTTGGCAGCATTAGAGGCCAGTGCCACTGCCAGGTTGGTCACCATGTGGGAGTATATAAAATTGTATAATGGTTTTAAACACACATCCTGGAAAACTCTTGCAGTGTAGTGGAAGTGTCTCTATCTCTAGCCCAGGAGACCTGGGTTCAAGCCAACGAAACGGAGAGCAGGAATAGGCCATTCAG
This sequence comes from Hemiscyllium ocellatum, assembly GCF_020745735.1. NCBI lineage: Eukaryota > Metazoa > Chordata > Chondrichthyes > Orectolobiformes > Hemiscylliidae > Hemiscyllium > Hemiscyllium ocellatum. The sequence continues at coordinate 20,479,339 of NC_083401.1, forward strand.
CCCTTCAAGTCTGTTCCACCATTCAATGTGATTATGGCTGGTCATCCAAGCCTGTTCCCACTTTCACCCAACACCCTTTGATCACTTTAGGCCTAAGTTCTGTATCTAACACTTCCCTGACAACAAGCAATCCCACCTGCTACAGAGGTATTTCATGACATGACTATACAGATTGATTAAAATCAACCACACATGCAGCAGCAAACAAACCACCTCACCTTTGGTGCGATGCACAAATAACCATCCACTTTTGCAGAGGGACGGGTCAACGTGAATAGGGTGATGGGATCTGTAACAAACAAAATTCTTGTGTAGCTCAGAGCCACATTGGCTGATGGGAGAAGTAACAGGGAGCTGCCAAATGCCTTGGGCAAACAACTGAAAGAAACTAATATTTGCAGATCCAAATATGCTTCAACTATCAGTCTATGCACCACTTATCATGCCATGTTCCGTTTTATAGCAGCCACAGTTACAATCTATTATTAGATACAAGAAATGCTGGGTGCAACTGCATATTTGAAGGAATTTTTAATAGTGGCAAGTTATCTCCTGCTTTGGGAATTTATTTATACTCTGAATTCATTTATACACAGCACACATCAGAAACAATATCAATAATGTTCCAATCTTACCTCTAGCTTTGAACATGGCACCTCAATGAGATTGCAGGAACACAGAACCCTTCCCTCTGTTAACAAAAATGTTTGTCCTGTGATTGGTGTCTCACCAAGCTGACCTCATCTGTATTTTACTCTTTATTCCTGCGGTTTTAAGCTAGCCCATTAACAAAACAGAGAGAGCATCTGGAATACACGGAACTTCCATTTGCGCTGAGGGAATCCAAACAGTGCAGTACACTTCCAATCGGAAAAAAGAGTTGGGAATCAGGCACCATGCAAAGTTGTTGAAAACAAGTGAAGAAAATGGCTTGGAGAGGTATTAAGGTCTCTTCTCTGGGATCCTGGGAATGATTAACAGCTGCAAATTGGAATTCTTTTTATGCCTTTAATACAGAAAAACACACCAAAGATGCTTCAAAGTCTCATCAAAAGAGGTTTGGGTGGGGAAAGAGGGGGAATGGCAGTGGGGTAAAGGTCAGGGGTGTATGAGGGTTTTTCAGTGGAGGCATTGCCAGCTTAGTTTATTTCTGCCATTTCAATTTTATGCAAGTAAATGTAAGTGGGAAAATGTTTCCATCAACCTTGTGTAGTCACAAATTTCCATCCAGTTGGCAGTATGAAACATTCTATTAAGTCAACATCAATAACATTACTGAATTCTGTCTTCTGTTTGGATTTAGGAAGTCTGATAAAATCTTCTCCCAACTGTCCCCTGACTGGTTGTTAATAAGTGTTTGTTCCTAGACCACTTGTTCACTGACTGATTTGTCCTTAGTCAGACTTGACACAACTTTGCCTCTCTTGCTCTGTTCACTTCAAATGTCGAATTCCTTCTGTTACTTCTTGAGGACAAGACACATTATGTATGACAAGGAGTGGGGTTTCTTGATTATGAATTATGAACATATTCTTAACTTACTTTTTGTGTTACAGTTTTGTTTGAAGCATACCTTTAGTAGCGAGAGCTATCTCACCTTGACCCTGTAGTTCCAATCTGTAGGTAGTAATTTCTGTTTCAGTAAACCCTTTCAGATACTAACTGTCTTATGCAACATACAACGCAGCTAACTCAAATTCAAATCCTCACAGCTGATCAATATGTATGTCCTGTGATGTCAGTTGTCAAGAGTGTGGTGCTGGAAAAGCATAGCAGGTCAGGCAGCGTCCAAAGAGCAGGTTCCTGATGAAGGGATTATGCCCTAAATGTCGATTCTCCTGCTCCTCAGATGCTGCCTGACCTGCTGTGCTTTTCCAGCACCCCACTCTTGACTCTGATCTCCAGCGTATGCAGTCCTCACTTTCTCCCTGTTCTGCGATGTCAGCCATGATGGTTGGATTTTGGGTTAGTTGATTACCACCATCTGTTTTCTGTAACTGGTTTTAAAGGATGACTTGGCTACAGTGGAGTGGAAAACCAATGGTGAATGTTTAGACAAAGAGTCTCAGGTCTTCAAAATACTTCAAGCTTCAAGATCATCTGGTCCAGAAAACTCGGACACCGCAAAAGAGATCATACTTATTTCAGCAGAGCAACTATTGCTCGCCATTTCAATAAACCATCTTGCTCCTGTGATAACATCTCCATCCTTGGCCTGCCAGTGTTTCAATGAAACTCAACTCAATCTGTGGTAACAACACCTCATTTCCCACTGAGGCACTTTAAACCAATAACATTCAATATAACGTTCACTACTTCAGAGCGTTTCCCTGTTCTCCATTTTTATTACACCCCTCCACTCCGACACACCAAACCCTCTGCCATGTCTCGTTTGAACCTTGCTGACCCACTTTCACCATTTTTACACCTATCATTTATATCCATTTTACATCTCTGTCACTCAATTACGACCATGAACACTCCCTTGCCCTCTGCACTGGGCATTCTCACCATCTATTCCACCTCTCCACCTATCAACAGCAAAAAATTCCCTTTCTCCAGTCCCTTTCAGTTCTGAAGAAGAGTCACATCAGACTCAAAACATTAACTCTTCTCCACAGATGCTGACATTCTGGCTGAGTTTCCCCAGCATTTTCTGTTTTTATTTCAGATTTCGAACATCCACAGTTTTTTATGGTTTTATTGTCAGAAAATTCATAAGATTACAAATCCCCTGGATTATGTTATTGGCCATTACTTGATTTAGCAGGGAAAATTGCCCCTGTAAAACAAAAAAAATTAAGGAGATATGGATCTTCCAGATAAAATAAAGACCACTATATAGTTTAACAGGAATCTATTGTCAGTTGTCAGAAAAACCCATCCTGTTCACTAATGTCCTTTAGGGAAGGAAACGGCCATCCTTATGTGGTCTGGCCTATGTGTGACTCCAGATCCAAAGCAATGTGGTTGACTTTTGACTGGTCTCTGGGCAATTAAGAATGGGGAAAGTGACTCCTGCAGATGCTGGAGATCAGAGTCGAGAGTGGGGTATTAGAAAAGCAAAGCAGATCATGCAGCATCCGAGGAGCAGGAAAATTGATGTTTTAGGCATGAGCCCTTCATCAGGAATGAAGCTTGTAGGCCAGGGCTGAGAGATAAATGGGAGGGTGGTGGGGTTTGGGGGCAGGTAGCTGGGAAAGCGATAGATGGATGAAGGTGAGGGAGAAGGAGATAAGTCAGAGGGGGGCAGTGATAGACAGGTCCGGAGGGCAGTGCTGAGTTGGAGTCTCGGGACTGGGATAATGTAGGGGGAGGGGAAATGAGGAAGCTGTTAAAATCCACATTTTCCCGTGTGGTTGCAGGGTCCCAACATGGAATATGAAGTTTTGTTCTTCCTCCAGGCGTCAGGTGGTAACAGTTTGGCGGTGGAGGACCTGCATGTCCTTGATAGAGTGGGAGGGGGAATTGAAGTGTTTAGCCATGAGGCTGTGGGAGCTGGTGTCCCAGAGATATTCTCTGAAACAATCTGAAAATAGGCGTCCTGCCTCCCCAATGTAGAGGAGACCATACCGGGTGCAATGGATGCGGTCGATGACATTGGTAGAGGTACAGGTAAATTTCTGACGGATGTGGAAGATCACTTGGGGCCTTGGACGGAGATGAGGGGAATGGTGTGAGTGCAGGCTTGCACTTCCTGCAGGGAAAGGTGTCAGGAGCGGGTTGTAGGCTAGTGGGGGGTGTGGGCCTGACGAGGGAGTCACGAAGAGAATGGTCTCTCCGGAACACTGATAGAGGTGGGGAGGGAAATATATCTTTGGTGGTGGGGTCCGTTGGAGGTGGTGGAAGTGGCAGAGGATGATGTGACGTATGGGAAGGTTGGGGGATGGAAGGTGAGGACCGGGCGGGTTCTGTCCTTGTTGCATTGGAATGGGTGTGGTTCAAGGGCAATGGTGCGGGAAGTGGAGGAGATAGGCAATAAATGCTGCCTAGCCAGTGACACCTTCATCCCTAAATGAATTTTAAAAATATCACTTGCCCCCAAATGCTATCATGCAATAAAGTACATGTTGTTTCAGATATAAACCCCTTCTTGTTGAGACATGCTAATGGATTTTTTTTTCCCACTGCAAACCAAGTAGGTTCTTAGACCCAGTAAAAAAAGGAAGATGGTGGCTGCAATGGTAGTGGTTGGTATTGTAGCCCATGCAACAATGTTCACTTCCATCTGAATAACATTTCACATGCTGCCCTCATCTCTACCGAAAGCATTCCATTACAGTGTCAAATAGAGGATCAAGAATTCAATTACTTTATAAAGTTCCTGACAACACAAGTTGCCACAGAGCCCTAACACAGTTAATTAAGTGCCAAATATCGCTGTGGTTTTTGAGCTGTGAGCTAGTTCTAAACACAGACAGCTGTCTTTAACCAGATGATGGGCATAGCAGCATAGATTGGTTAATTGTATTCATGCCCAGTTTCAAGAGTTGTCAAATTTAACCATCAACATGTTCAGGTCCTTGCTTTTATTCTACAACCTCATCAGTCCTTCTCTATCTGAAATGAATAAAGTGGATAATTGTATTGTATCTGACTCAGACATTACTCATTTAAGGAATTATACAGAAATGTAAAATGGTAAGGCATGTTTGCACTGAAGATGTATCAATGTAAACCTTAATTATAGGTTAATGCTGTCCTCCAGGCATTTTGGTTGCTCTCTCGATATGTATATATATATATATATATATAGTTTCATGTCGCGGAAGGGATTAAGCACACAGAGGCAGTCAGACAGGATGTAATAGGATGTGACTGAACTGCAGTCATTTGCCACATGAAAGAACACGTTCTTTCTACAGAAACACTCTGCACCATGTGAATGTCCAGGCGGTTAGCTCCAAGCTTCACTAATCCAGGCAGAAAAATGTGGAAGGCTAGTTTCAAAACATTTTCACATTCTTGTTACAAAGGAGACATGCTTCTACAGTGGATCTCTGTGCTTTCAACCCTCTCTCCACAGACACATCTGATGATGTGGAATGGATTCCCACCCCATTAGCTCCATTAACTTGGTCAATTCACTGATGTCTCCCCTATCCTGTAGGGCTTATATTCATCCTGCAGTAAATATAAATCTCCAGGCTCCCAATGAAGAAAGGCGCTCAGATATGCTTTTTTTTACCTTATGAACAGAAAAATGTGGTGAAATCAGTTATATTCTTGCATCCCTTTCACAAACCACTGAATGCAGCAAGACCATAATTAGCTCTTGCACAAAGAGGTTGCAAACTCCATGAGTGGTGAGCTTTGTCATGCTGTAACTTTGCAAGGTCTTAACAGCAGAGGGAAGGAACTCTTCAAACGCCAGTGCCATTTCACAAACAAACCTCAACTTCGGAATGTTACTTGCCACTTGTCAGCACAAGCCTGGATATTGTCCAGGTCATTGCTGCATTTGAATATGAACTGCTTCGGTATCTGAAGAGTTCCGGATGGTGCAGAACATTGTTGAACACCTCCACTTCTGACCTTATGATGGAGGGAATTCATTAATGAAGCAGCTGAAGATGATTGAGCCAAGGACACTATCCTGGTGAAGAGAGTTCATAGACTCTTGACCATCATGATCCTCTGAGAGTAAATCATTCAGAGTGAGAATCATAGAGTCCATTAGCAAGGAAACAGACCCTTGAGTTCAATTCATCCATGCTGACCAGATTTCGTGAACACATTTGCCTGTGTTTGGACATATTCCTCTAAACCTTTCCTATCTATGTTCTATTTCCTAATGCCTCTTCAGTGTTGTAATTGTGCCCACCTCTATCACTTCCTTTGGCAGCACATTCCATACACGCACCACCCTTTGTGTGAAAATCTGCTTTAAAACTTTCCCTTCTTGCCTTAAACCTAGGCTGTCTAGTTTTGGACTTCTCCACCCTGGGGAAAAGCCCTTGGCTATTCAGCCTTTTTATGCCCCTCATGATTTATAAACCTCTATAAAGTCACAAATGAACCTTCTGGGGAATATAGCCTCAGACTATTCAGCGTCTCCATATAACTCAAACTCTCCAGTCCCACAGCATCCTTGTAAATCTTTTCTGTACCCTTTCAAGTTTAACAATATTCTTCCAGTAGAAGGTTTAACCAGAATTGGACACAGTACTCAAAAAGTGGCCAAACCAATGACTTATACAGCTGTAACATGACCTCTCAACTCCTATATTCAATGCTCTGACCAATGAAAGCAAGAGTGCTAAACACATTCTGTTTTTAAACTGTGTCCCCAAGTCCTAGTCTCTCCCAAAGGGGAAATATTATCTCCTCATTCAACACATTAAGTTCCCTTAGGATTGTATTTGTTTCAATAAGATTGCCTTCCATTCTTCTAAAGTCCAGTGGATGTAGACCCAACCTGTGCAGCCATAAACCCCTCCTCACCTCTGAAAGTTAGAGGGGAAGGTCAAGTTTGAATCAGCCTTCCCCAGCAAGAGCTGTGAAGGCAGGAAGTTGTTGACCAAATCATATAATGGAATGGAATGGAATGGAATTGAATTGAATTGAATTGAATTGAATTGAATTGAATCGAATTGAATTGAATTGAATCGAATCGAATTGAATCGAATTGAATCGAATTGAATCGAATCGAACTAAATTGAATTTATTGTCACGTGTACTGAGGCACAGTGAAAAGCTTTGTCTTGTGAGCAATACAGGCAGATCACAGAGTTAAGTAGCATAGATAGTAAATAATATGTACACAGGTACAGGTGAATGTTAAGAGTTGTGAGTTCATTCAGTATTTCAACAACAGTAGGGTAGAAGCTGTTTCGAAACCAGCTGGTACATGTGTTCAGGCTTCTGTACCTTCTCCCCGATGATAGAGATTGTAGAAAAACATTGCCAGGGTGGGATGGATCTTTGAGAATGCTGGTGGCCTTTCCTTGAGAGTGGGCCTGGTAAATGGATGCTATAGATGGGAGAAAAGCAAATTACTGCGGGTGCTGGAATCTGAAACCAAAAGAGAAAATGCTGGAAAATCTCAGCAGGTCTGGCAGCATCTGTAAGGAGAGAAAAGAGCTGGCGTTTCGAGTCTAACTTGTCAAAGGGTCAGTTAGATTCGAAACGTCAGCTCTTTTCTTTCCTTACAAATGCTGCCAGACCTGCTGAGATTTTCCAGCATTTTCTCTTTTGGTCTATAGATGGGAGATTGGCCTTTGTGATTGTCCAGACTGAGTTCACCACTCTCTGTAACCGTCTCCGATCTTAATGATACAGTTGCCATACCAGGTACTGATACATCCAGGCAGAATGCTCTCAATGGCACATGTATAAAAGTTGGCAAGGGTGTTCGCCATCATGCCAAATTTCCTCAGCTGTCTGAGGAAGAAGAGATGTTGTTGGCCCTTTGTAACCAGTGCATCCACATAAAAAGTCCAAGACAGCTTGTTGTGGATGACCAATCCCAGGAGCTTACACTCTCCACTCATTCCAGCTCTGTGCTGTTAATGTGTAGGGGGGCATGAGTAACATCCCGCCTAAAATCAATAATGAATTATTTGGTTTTACCGGCATTGAGAGCTAGGCTCTTCTCAGTGCACCAGTTTTCCAGGTCTTCTCCCATCCGTTTGTAGTCTGTTTTGTCACCATCTGCGATTCAACTGACTATGGTGGTGTCATCAGTGAACTTGTAAATGGCATTCGTCTGGTATGTGGTAACACAGTCACGAGTATACAGTGAGTGCAATAGGGGGCTGAGTATGCACCCCTGGAGGGCTCCAGTGTTGAGTTAGTGAGGATGAAATAATGACCTGGACATAATTTTTACCAAACGCAGCCTTATTGTCAGGCCATTTAGGCTGTGAATGCTGAATCAGTCAATCATCTAAAATCTGAGATCAATAAAGTTTTGTTAAGCAAACATATGAAGGGATATGGGTGAAAGGCCTTGGAATTCGGCCATGATCAGCCATGATCTCATTGATTGGTCGCAAAGGATCGGGGTAGGGAAAACTGAATGGCCTGCTCCTGCTCCTATGTTCCTAACAACTGCAGGACAGGCGATTTAGAAGGTACCTGCTCTAAGCAAATAGCCATGAGGATTTTGTCATTAGAGACCCAATGAGGGGCCTATGGAGTTTGGGCCAATGGAAGATTAATATCCCCCCCTTCAACCCTCCCTCCAGCTGCCAAACCCCTACCCTGCCACCAGCTGAATGGAGGTGGTGACCCTGCTGTAATCTACAGTATGTGGCGGCTAAGGTTCCATACAACATGGAAGACAGTGTTTCCAAACACCATGCACCAGGAGGGATTTCCCATCCACTTCTCAGCCCCTTAAACTTTAGTCTATTTTGTTTACTCAATCTTTTTTTTTAATTTGAGGAGCTCCTGATCTCCAACATAACTGCAATGACCACCCACACTGGCCCTGAATTTGGATCATAGGTTGGACGCATTATGTTACGGCATGGTGGTTCAGCAATTAGCACTGCTGACCCACAGTACCAGGGACCAGGTTCGATTCCAGCCTCGGGCAAGAATGTCTGTGTGGAGTTTGCACATTCTCCCCGTGTCTGTGTGGGATTCCTCTGGGTGTTCTGGTTTCCTCCCACAGTCCAAGGATGGCCATGCTAGATTGCTCATAGTATCAAGGGCTGTGTAGATAGGTCGGTTAGCCTTAGGAAATGCAGGGTTACAGGGATAGGGTAGGAGTGTCAGTCTGAGTAGGATGCTCTTCAGAGTGGACTCAGCGGGCTGAATGGCCTGCTTCCATGCTGTCGGGATTTTATCCTGAGCAAGCTTGATCTGGTTGAACACAATCGGCAGACTGCTGCTGCGATTGGTCCACAGGATATGGTCAGTAAGTATATGCTCTATAAATTTCTGTGTGGGCCTGATGGCAAGCATATTAGCCATATGATGTAGACAGTTTGGATTAGGTTGCATGGCAATATCAATGTTTGGCTTTTGCAGCTTATGTTGTCCATGCAACTGGCTTACCTCCACTCATTTCTCCCAGGTTTCAGTGAGACATAGCAGTTTCATAACAGCGCTTCTAAGCTACATGGTGTCTCAAAGCTGATCAGGCAACCTTATCTTATACCCAGGTAGGTACATATGTGACGAAACTGCTCCCTTAACAAGGTTAGGTTGTCCTGTTTTGTTTTTCCAGAGAGGTCCTAAAAGACACAGACTCTAAGAAGTCTGGGGTTGAAGGGTTTCAGGGCCAATTTGATTATAGCTAACAGATACTGTCGCAGGCAGAAGGCTTTCAAGTTTTAGCAATGATTTGAGGTGCCGATGTTGGACTGGGGTGGACTAAATTAAAAATCACACAGGTTATGGTCCAGCAGGTTTATTTAGAAGTAGAAACTTTTGGAGTGTTGCTCCTTCATCAGGTAACGAGTGGAGTATGATCATAGGACACAGAATGTACAGCAAAAGACCATAGAGACATATGCTGATGTGATATATTGAACAAACCTAGATTGCTGTTACCTAGATAGCAGGAGAGCTGACGTTTTGGGCATAAGTCCTTCCCCAAGCATTTACTCTCCTGCTCCTCGGAAGCTGCCTGGCCAACTTTGTTTTTCATGTGCCACACTTTTCGACTCTGACTGTCCAGCATCTACAGTCCCTGCTTTCTCTCAGTTCATGTAAGGCAAGACAAGGCAACGAGAACTTTAGCCTGATTTATTTCCATAATACTTGAAGTAAGAGCTGATGTGGACGTTGGATGGAAAGAAGTGGATAAAAGCTCCACTTTGTTTTCTTGCTCTGAAAACAATGAAAATCTTAGGATTTTTCCTGTCAAACTCACCATGATAACTGACTGAGTGCTATTAATTTCATATATCAGCACCAATTTACTGAATTCTATGCAATGAACAAAAAAAAACTCCTTAAAACAAGAATCATTTGGTTTGGAACACATTCAACAAGTGAATGTTGAAGATTCAATCGAAGAGCAGGGACCTTTCTCAGTGTCTTGGCCAAAGCTCCACCCTCAACCAACATCACACACAAGAAATGCTCTGGTCCATCACATCTCCGATATTGTTTGGCTGCGTACAAAATCACTAGGCAACAATGGGAATGAAATTGAGAAGTGTAGCTGGCAACTGAATCAATAGTACCCAGAGTCATAATTATCTCCAGCATCGCTGCACTTCAATTCAATTTATTGTATGTACAGCATTTTGACATTTTATTCTGCTAATTAATTCAAATCATCATTCAGTCACTGAATAGACCAGTGGTATTAGGACAGCAAATTTCTGCAGGGCATAATTTTGTTTTAGGGTTATATATCTTTCGAGGTGAGTATGAATAAGTATCATGTTTTAGACTGTGGGTAAGGGCAAATTTATTCCTGGATTAATTACAGCTGGTAACAGATGCAGTACCTCACATAATCAATATTTATGTTTTGTGGCTTCTGTTGGTATCCATTCTTTTCTCTTACCTTGATTATTCCAAATATGTTCTGTTTTATTTTTCAGAAAGCTTTCATGTGAACCTTCTCTTCAGATGCATCCATCCTCTTGCCATTCAGAATATCCAGCTCATGGCTCATGTGTTTAGTATATAAAGTTTAGTTTTAGGATATAAAGTTTAACTTTAAAAAATGGGATTAAAGTACCCTAAAGTCTGTTATAATTAACAGACTGGTGTTAAAAGATTAAGAGCTAGAAATGTTGCATCATAAAACAATAAAAGGGCTTGTTGAGCTGAAAAGCTGGGTTCATATTGTCTACACTGCACACAAGGAACTGCAGTGCAGAATTTTGTTTGAGATTTAGACCTAAATTATATCAAAAGCATTCACTGAACTCTGATATTTTGTTCATTGTATTTATGTTTACTTCACAGGATTGAGGAAGTTGCAACAAAGTGATATTAACTCTAAATGTTCGATGGAAGCTAGTTCAGAGTGTGGTGCATCATTGTGGAGATGTTTGCAGGAAGAATTACGTAGCAGTTTGGATCTGGAAGAGTGCTAAAGCAGAGAAGCAGCATAGGCACTGCTGTTCGGAGATACCAGGTACTCAGGATAGGAGAAGTTCCTGGAAGTCACTGATTGTTCAGCACATTTTGGTATATGCTGATGAAAGTCCAATAATAACATTTTCTTGATGTAGCTAAGAAAGATTAGAATTTAGAGAAATTCATCAGTGAAACTAATTGCTTGGTAGAAGTTGGTACGTGCACTCATAATTGGACACTGATGGAAAAATGCGGGGGTCCTGAATAACTCAATCATGGAAGAAGAGATTGAACTATCATGAGTTCCAAGACCAGATCTTTCAAAGATGACAAAGTTTTAAAAGTATTTGGTGACATAGTGATTGACAGTGTTATAGAAGTCTGGGTGGGATCTGTCTAGATTGCACTGTCATTTAAAGTATGGTGTGTTTGACCACAGATTGATGTTAGCTGAAAATGTGTTGCTGGTTAAAGCGCAGCAGGTCGGGCAGCATCCAAGGAACAGGAAATTCGATGTTTCGGGCATAAGCCCTTCATCAGGAATCTGCAGCATCTGCAGACCTCACTTTTTCCTCAAAGGTTGATGTTAGTCCATACTTACCTAATGTTAATTGATTGTTAGAATTTAAGTTATATTCATAATAGATTATCTTTCTTTTAAAGCCTTCCTGGTGAAGGGCTTTTGCCCAAAACATTGATTTTCCTACTCCTCGGATGCTGCCTGACCTGCTCTGCTTTTCTAGTACCATTCTAATCTTGACTCTATTCTCCAACATCTACAGTACCCACTTTCACCTGTCTTCCTTTTATAACCTTGTACATTAAGATATAGCCTGTTTGTTCATAACCTTGGAATCTTCCATCTTTATCCTTTTGGTATGAACCTGGAATTTTAAATGTGATGTCCACAATGATAACTTGCAGCACCCTTACATCTCCAGGATACATTATTGTCATTCATCGACACAGGCCATTCATACATGAAGCACAAAGCCAATGTGGGCCACTGGCAATGATTCCTCAGAGCTACTGGTTCCATTCGGGTCTGCACCAGATACACCATCCATTCAGACTGCACCAGCTCAGACACTCACTCTTTGGTGGGGCCAGGGAGGCAACTAGTTATTTTCATTTTGACTGGTTTCTCACACTGTACAGACAATGGAGACTGACAGTGTAGCAGGCAGTCTGTATCAGAGGGTACAGCCATCTCCAAGAATCAGCTCAGCTAAGCATCAGGATCTATCATGAAAAGTAGAGTAATTGAAAATCTGAAATTAAGAGTCTAATGACATTCATGAAATTGTTGTCAATTACTGGAAAAATCCATCTAGTTCACAAAAGCCCTTTAGATAAGGGAACTGCTGTCCTTACCTAGTCTGGCCTACATATGATATCACCAAGGTGTTTGACTCGAAACAAAGTTAAAAGTCACACAGCACCAGGTTAGAGTCCAACAGGTTTATTTGGAAACACTAGCTTTCAACACGCTGCCTCTTCATCAGGTGACACCTTGAAAGCTCATACTTTTGTTCACTCCAGGACAACACCGGTACCTCCAAGTCATAACTCTAAATAGTTAGGGATGGTCAATAAATGCCAGTGATGACCGCATCCTATAAACGAATAAATAACATGCAACGCACAGTCAAGCCTGCGAAATACACTGACAATTAATGCAAACATGAGTGGGTAGATGTATCAGATGGTGGCGATGATTCCCTGAAATGCACAGAGTGGCCAGTTCTGTGTAAGGGTTCATTCCTACTGCTTTCTACGTTGTGTAACCTCAGTGAATCGTGCATTAATAAGGAAGCAATCTAAGCAGCTGGTGACACATTGTCCTTATCAATTTCTTCCTCTCCAGCTTCCTCCTGTTTCACTATGCAAAGTGGTTTTGTGATAGTGACCTTTGTAACAGGTCCGGCTCCCGACACCATTGTTAGGCTTCACCACTGCCTTTTGTCTGTACCCAGCGCAGACTCACACAATATCTTTAAGCCTTCCAATCCACATCCACCCATGTCTCAGTTAAAAACGAAACCTTTTATAGTTAAGAGAACTTTTATAGTCTCACAAACCCCTGTCATTGATGATTAATTATGGCTTGGCAAGTGTTACTGTGGCATGATAAGTACTTTTGTGAAATAGGCCTTCAGAAAGCATGTGTTTCCCTCAAAACAACAGATGCCAACTGCCTTCGCCCTGCCTCTTTGCTTCACTTCTTATCTCTAAATTGCCTCAGCCAACTGTTTCCTCATGGGGCCGCGATGATAAGCCAAAAGATAGGAATGTTGCATCCTGTAACTTCAGCAAACAGCACCAACTAAATTGTACCCTGACACATTCAAGCCGAAAGCATTTGGAGAATGAATAGCATTGAATTCTTTCAAGCTGCAGGAAAAATGAACAAACATCCCAATAAAAAGAAATACGAACTTTAATCATGTGAGATTAAATTGAATATTAATCCTACATCTATTTCTATCAGTGAATAGGGTATTTGACATATTAGGTAAAAACAATGACTGCAGAAGCTGGAAACCAGATTCTGGATTAGTGGTGCTGGAAGAGCACAGCAGTTCAGGCAGCATCCGAGGAGCTGTAAAATCGACGTTTTGGGCAAAAGCCCTTCATCAGGAATAAAGGCAGAGAGCCTGAAGCATGGACAGATAAGCTAGAGGAGGGTGGGGGTGGGGAGAAAGTAACATAGAGTACAATAGGTGAGTGGGGGAGGGGATGAAGGTGATAGGTCAGGGAGGAGAGGGTGGAGTGGATAGGTGGAAAAGAAGATAGGCAGGTAGGACAAATCCGGACAAGTCATGGGGACAGTGCTGAGCTGGAAGTTTGGAACTAGGGTGAGGTGGGGAAAGGGGAAATAAGGAATCTGTTGAAGTCCACATTGATGCCCTGGTGTTGAAGTGTTCTGAGGTGGAAGATGAGGAACATCTCTGGGGCACCTGCACCATTCAACTCCCCCTCCCACTCTGCTGAGGACATGGAAGTCCTGGGCCTCCTTCACCGCCGCTCCCTCACCACCATACGCCTGGAGGAAGAGCGCCTCATCTTCCACTTGGAACACTTCAACCTCAGGGCATCAATGTGGACTTCAACAGTTCCCTCATTTCCTCTTCCCCCATCTCACCCTAGTTCCAAACTTCCAGCTCAGCACCATCCTCATGACTTGTCCTACCTGCCTATCTTCTTTTCCACCTATCCACTCCACCCTCCCCCCGCCCTCGACCTATCACCTTCATCCCCTCCCCCACTCACCTGCTGTACTCTATGCTACTTTCTCCCTACCCCCATCCTCCTCTAGCTTATCTCTCCACCCTTCAGGCTCTCTGCCTTTATTCCTGATGAAGGGCTTTTGCCCGAAACGTCGATTTTACTGCTCCTCGGCTGCTGCCTGAACTGCTGTGCTCTTCCAGCACCACTAATCCAGTGTCTGACATATTGTAAGTTTAAGGCTTTTGAAATATGATTCAATCTGAACTTCTGGTTGGGATGATGTTAAAATTATATATGTATATGGCTAACTCAGCTATAGCTGGATTATTGTATCCCTTTCTGGGCACCACACTTTGGGATGGATATGAGTGTCGGATATGGTGCAGGAATATTCACTGGAAGGATCCCAGGGATGTGGAACTTCAGTTTTGCAGATTGATTGGAGAGGTTGGCACTGTTGACTGATTTAATCAAAATGTTCGCAATCATGAGTGGTTTGGATACAGTATCAAGGTAGTATTGATGGTGAGATGGAAAACCAGAAGACACAGGTTTAAAATACTTTTGAAGTAACTGGAGAAAGAAGTAATGGTGACATGAGGTCAGACATTTTCACACCAAGGAGTGGTTAGTATCTGGAATGCAATGCCTGAGAGTACGATGGAGGCTGGTTCAGTCAATGTATTCAAGAGAGAAACTGGATCATTATCTGAATAGGAAGAATGTGCCTGACCCGGGGAGAAGGAAGCACAAGATTATTTGGTCCTTCAGCGTCATCGGGTCATAGAGATGGACAGCACAGAAACAGACCCTTCGGTCCAACTCGTCCATGCTGACCAGATATCCCAACCTACTCTAGTCCAATTTGTCAGCACTTGGCCCATATCCATCTAAAACCTTCCTATTCATATACCATCCAGATGCCTTTTAAATGGTGTAATTGTACCAGTCGCCACTGGGAGGTGCTGCATTTTTAGAAAGCAAATCTTTACAGGACTTAGACACTTAATGATAAGGTCCTCGGGAGCGTTGCTGAACAAAGAGACCTTGGAATGTAAGTTCATAACTCCTTGAAAGTGGAGTCGCAAGTAGATAGAATAGTTAAGAAGGTGTTTGGTATGCTTTCCTTTATTGGTCAGAGTATTGAGTACAGGAGTTGGGAAGTCATATTGCGGCTGTACAGGACATTGGTTAGGCCACTGTTGGAATATTGCGTGCAGTTC
Source organism: Hemiscyllium ocellatum (assembly GCF_020745735.1). Lineage (NCBI taxonomy): Eukaryota > Metazoa > Chordata > Chondrichthyes > Orectolobiformes > Hemiscylliidae > Hemiscyllium > Hemiscyllium ocellatum. The sequence continues at coordinate 20,494,785 of NC_083401.1, forward strand.
TGGTCTCCTTCCTATCGGAAAGATGTTGTGAAACTTGAAAGATGTCAGAAAAGATTTACAAGGATGTTACCAATGTTGGAGGGAGAGGTTGAATAGGCTAGGGCTGTTTTCCCTGGAGCATCAAAGGTTGAGAGGTGACCTTATAGAGGTTTATAAAATCATGAGGGACGTGGATAGGATAAATAGACAAGGCATTTTCCCTGGGGTGGGGGATTCCAGAACTAGAGGGCATAGATTTAGGGTGAGAGGGGAAAGATATAAAAGGGAGCACAAGGGGCAAATATTTCACGCAGAGGGTAGGAAGTGTACGAATGAGCTGCCAGAGGAAGTGGTGGAGGCTGGTACAATTGTAACATTTAAAAGGCATCTGGATGACTAAGTGAACAGGAAGAGTTTGGAGGGATATGGGCCAGGTGCTGGCAGATGGGACTAGATTGGGTTGGGATATCTGGTTGGCATAGATAAGTTGGTCCAAAGGGTCAGTTTCCATGCTGTACATCTCTATGACTCTATGACTCTATTTCCTTCCTGTAGCGCATTAGTGAATCTATGACTCTATGACTTCCTCTGGCAGCCTATTCCATACATACACTACCCTCTACGGGAAAATGTTCCGCCTTAAGTCTCTTTTCAATCTTTCCCCTCACAGTATAACCTATGGTCTCTAGTTCTGAACTCCCCCAGGCAAGGGAAAAGACCTTGACTGTTTACCTTATCTATGTCCCTCATGATTTTATAAACCTCTATGAGGTCACATCACAGCCTCCGACCCTCCAGGGAAAACAGCCCCAGCCTATCTAGCCTCTCCCTATAGCTCAAATCCTCCAACCCTGGAAACGTCATTGTAAATCTTTTCTGAACCCTTTTAAGTTTCACAACATCCTTCTTATAGCTGAGGCACCAGAATTTCACACAATATTCCAAACATTGCCTAACCAATGTCCTGTACAGCCACAACATGACCTCCCAATTCCTGTACTCAATACCCTGACCAACAAAGTGAGTCAATACATTGGACTACCAAGTAGTCTGTAGGCACTCTGTGATTCCCATAGTGTTACTCCTAGTTCGTAGATGTTATGACGGAAAGGGGGCTTTCAAATAGTGACAGAAGTAGGGAATGCTGTTTTAAAATTAGTGATCACCCTTTCAGGACAGAAATTAATGGAAATGTTTTTTCTCAACAGGTTGTGCAATCTTGGAACCGTCTGCCTCAGAAGGCAGTGAAATCAAAGTCATTGTATATGTCTAAGGTGGAGGTAAATGGATTCTTGTTAGACAGGTGAACTAGAGATTAACAGGATAGAGAGGAAAGTTGAATTCCAAAACCGAAACAGGTTGGCCATGGTCATTTTGCATGATAGAGCACCACATGGCTCAAACCTCTCCTCCCAATCCATGTGTGCATACAGTTGCAGTATTTTTGTGGATCACAGATAATGTGCAGGCAAAATGGTAATTGATTCAGTTGGTGATGATCAAACAAACAACTCCGTCATTGATTTTTTTTCAGTTCTGACAACCATGTTCTTTGTGTAGCTCCTCCTTATCATTATCAGGTCCTGTGCAATACTTCAGAATGTACTTATGTGGGACCCACCAATCATTTGAATAAGCATCCATCTTGAAATGATTCTTTTGGCCCTGAATAATATCCATCCTCAATCTGGGTTTGAGATTATTTTTTAATTGTCTGTCTCTGAGTACGTTGCTTGCAAGCATTGACCTTATTTCAGAGAGCACACTCTTAACTCTCAGTCAGAAGATGGTGCATTTAAGCTTCAACCTGTATAAGCTAGCCTGATACTTCAATGCAGCAGAATGGGATGTGTCAGAATTTGGATGAAATAGTCAGTGAGAGTCTGTCTGTTCAGATATGTGCAAAAGTTTGAAGACGATCACAAGTTGTTCTTCCAATCTTTTAGCCAATGCTCATCCCTCAATCAACACCACCTAAAAATAAATAGTATGATTGGTTATTCAGTCCCTTATAACTGGTGGTATATTGTCATGTTATAAGCCAGCTGTTTCTTTTACAACAGTAGTTACACTATCAAAATCACTCATGGGATAGAAAGTGTTTTCAAGAATCTTGAAATCATAAAAGGTGCTATTATATCAGTGTGAGATATTCTGTAATTAGCTAATAGATGTGTATATATACATATTTATTCTTCTTTATCTCCTGCTATGAATATCTGAAATGTTTTATGAAATCCCATCAGCACGTGTCTTCATTCCTCATAGAACACAGATCACTTTTTTATAAAGCTAGAAGAGGTAAGATGGGCTAAATATCCTCCTTGTGTGCTCCTACAATGATGCTATTCCTATCTAGAAACATTGATCAGTTTTATTAGCCTGGTACATAAACAAATGTCAGGTCATCTGCCACCAGCAGACTTTTCTGTTTCCTTATCTATTGAGATGGTGGAAAAAGCTTGTATACAGTGAGACAATTCATCAATTTTATTGAAGTAGTGCACCAATAGTTTATTATTCATATAATTAAGGAAATATATTTGCAATGGACCTTCTCATATGTCACACCAAGTGTCAGTCTTTGCTCGGATTGAAGAACAATATTTGATCATTTTTCTTTCTCGTCCGTCACTGTTTGGGTTTAGTTAAAAATAATGCTGCACTCAGTAGGATTGCTTTAGCGAACTAGCTCACATTTTATGTGAAGTCCATCTGGATTTCTGCTTGAGGGTTACATGATTGCAGCACGGTGACAGAATGATGTTTGTTGCTCCGTGTTCCTTATCCAGGATTTCATTTTGCACTTTCTCCTCAAAGAACTGAAGTCGTGCTCATCCGTACAGGAGGCGTTAAAGATCCCGAGATACCGTCGGAACAGGAGCTGGGGTCGTGAGGTTCTCCCGATGTCCGGGTCATTTGTATTTCATCCAAGGTCAATGTGCAGCTCCTGCACGGCTGGACCAGAATGTGAGCTCTACTCCAGTCACAGAATGGTAACATCACTCACAGCAGCTATTCAGAGGCGACAGCCCAGATGTAGGGATGATTGTCAATCAGAACATGAAGCAAGACCCAAGGGAGATTACCAAGTAATAGAATGAGATCTCTCATAAATAGTGGCTGGCTATATCCCAGCAAAATGGTTTAATGACATGAAGAAGATTGCCACGGATTATGATTATGTTTAATGAGGCTGAAGAATCCACTGAAGCACAATAACTCAACTTTGAAGGAATTGGCACCCCCTCTGCAGATTTGATGCTAATTGGCGACTTCTCGATGCTGCCAGTTTGCACAGTGAAATGGTTTGCTCTGCTTTTCTGAAAGTGCTATTTTGAAATTTAAGTGCTCTCTCTCTCTCTCTCTCCACAACAAGACTTTGAATAAAGATTGAAACTAAAATACCCCTCATACGCAGCAGTATAACAATGGTATGCTTCCCCTCACCAGTCTGCAGTGAAGTGTAGGCACTATCTGAGTCCTGGGAGAAAATGAAGACTGAAAATGTGTTGCTGGAAAAGCGCAGCAGGTCAGGCAGCATCCAAGGAACAGGAGATTCAACGTTTCGGGCGTAAGCCCTTCTTCAGAAAATGAAGACTGCAAATGCTGGAGATCAGAGTCGAAGAGTGAGGTGCTGGAAAAGCACAGCCGGGCAGATAGCATCCGAGAAGCAGGAGAGTCAACATAAGCTCCTGATGCAGAACTTATGCTCGAAACGTCAACTCTCCTGCTCCTCGGATGCTGTCTGACCAGCTGTGCTTTTTCAGCACCACGTTCTTCGGCTAACTTAGTCCTGTCATGCCTTAACAAATTTAAGTTAGGCTAGTCAACTCAGGAGGTAGCCTCTGAAATAACTAGACAGAGGCCAATATCCCGTCACCAGATCACTGGAGGGAAGTCCTTGACACTGATCCAGCTCCCTCAGAGTCAGCTCTCAAAGTGAACTCTGACACTCCTGTTTATATCTGTCAGCAAGTTCTCCCAGATTGGGCCAGGTTAACAGCCCCAACCAGAGAACTTATATTCTAGGGAAATCCACCAGATTGATCTTTTCACACCCCTCTCCCTTTGAGTCTGAGGACATAGGCCAAGTTTCATTTTTGTAGCTGCTCCTTTTGTAATGCACAGTAGCTTGTCTCGTACACCAGGAGCATCTCAGAAGAAATTCTTTCTCTTCTTCAGGTGGCAAAAGTGTCAAAGTAGTGATATCTGTGGTGTCCATCTCAGATTCCATAGCTTCTTCAATTCTTGATGGAGCGGGAGAACCAATGGGCTCTGGAAGAGTCAGAAAGGTTGCGAGCTTGATGCTTTCGGATTGTCCATGTGCTTGTTCAGGACCATCGCACCTACCCGAACTTTATACATCACTGGACCTGACCTCATGTTGACCATGCCTCTTATCCATGCAGAGCCACTCCCATGGTTCCTACATCAAACTTGACTCCTCTCACTTGACAATGTCTTGTGTCCAGCATTGGCGTTCCTGACGCCATTTCCCCCTCCCCACTCATGTCTAGGAAAATCCGATTTAACCCGGTGCGGAATCTTCTCCCTGTGAGCAATTCTGTTGGAGCTATCCCTATAGTTGCATGAAGAGTAGTCCTATAATCAAAACAGCACTGCAACAGTCTGGTACCTATTGAAACTGTAGGCTGTTTCTTTAAGCCTGCCTGCAAATGTTACCTTGATTTTCCTGCTAGACCATTAGATGATGAATGGTATGGAGCTATCCCTATAGGCCAAATACTATTTGAATTTAGGAAATACTCAAATTCCTTGTTGGAAAAGGATGGCCCGTTATGTCTGACCAACACTTCCAGGAGTCTTGTATTGCAGTTTTTCTATCATCTTCCCCATGTTTGACGAATGAACTCTAAGAACATTCAATCACTTTGGGTGGACACCCACAATTACTAGGAGGATTAAGCCCATGAAAAGACCTGCATAATCGGCGTGTAACTGAGTCCATGGTTTACCCAGCAATTCCCACGAATGTGAAGGAGCTTCTTGTGATAATTTTTGTCCTTGTTGGCACTCTGGGCACTGCCCCTCCAAGGTGGATATGTCTGTATCCGATCCTAGTTAGAATTAACTTCTCACCAACATCATTTTGGAAACCCCTGGATGACCCTGGTGGAGTTGAGCCAATATCTGGCGGTGACCTTTGCTCAGGACAATCACTCTTGCGCTCTATAATAATATGCCGTCCTCTACTGTGATCTGGTCTCTCCAGGTCCAAAAGGATTTAGTTTCTCGTTGTGACAGCCCTTTGTTTTCCCCGATCACTACCAGCTGTTTTAATCTTGTCAGGACTGGATCTTTCTGCATCCAAAGTCTGAGATTGTCAGCTGTGACTGGAAGTGTGTCCATGAAAATTTTAAACCATTACAGACTCTTCCAGTGGCTGTACCACCAGTGGTGTATCTGCCAGAAGGAGGTGGCTCAGCGCATCTGCATTTAGTACTTGGTGTTCCAACTTAAAATTATAAGCATTTAGAATTAGAGCCCATCAATGAATTTGGCCTGAAGCTTTGGGCAACACTGCCTCGTCCTTTTTAAGTAGATCTTAAAGGGGCTTGTGATCCATCATTATTACAAATTTATTTCTGGAAAGATATTGGTGGAACTTCTTGACTCCAATTCTGACCACCAAACCTTCCTTCTCTACCTGGGTGTATTTACACTTTGTATTATCCCCAGTCCTAGATGCATATGTTATTGGGCGTTCCTCTCCATTAGGCCACCAATGAGCTCATATTCCCCTGACGCCATATGGGGAAGCATCATATGTCAATACAAGATCTCGCTTGGGACCCTTGTGGGCCAACACCCTAGAGGATGATAGCTGTTTCTTCACTCCCCTGAAAGCTATCGCTTGGCCATGCAACCATTTCTGAGGCTGACCCCTTTATTAAGAGTAGATGCAAAGGTGCCAAAATGGAGACCAGGTTATGCATCTACGTTCCATAATAACTCACCAACCGACAGAAAGACTGAAGCTCTGGTACAGACATGGGAGTTGGGGCACTTTTGATCATCCTCACTTTATCTTCCAATGAGTGCAACCTGATGTTGTCAACTCTGTAGCCCATCTATCTCTCTTGGGGTTCCTGGAAAGCACATTTCTTTCCTTTCTAAGGCGTTTGGCCACTTGGGATAAACACCTAAGGACCATGTCCAAGTTCTCTAAGTGCTCCTGTTGGTCTTCTCTATTATTAGCATATCATTTAGATCAATGATAGCCTGGGGAGACCTTGTAAAGTGTTCTCCAACATCCACTGAAAAATTACACAGGCTGACAATACCCCAAATGGCGGTCTCCATTCAGGTACAAACCCTGATGGAAACTAAACATAACATACTTCTGGGAATCCTCGTCTAACCACAATTGCAAGTGCACATGGCTCATGTCATAAAGAACAGCGTTCACCCCCCCCACCCCCCACCACGCCTCACCTCCACCTCAAAGCCCCTCCTCTGCCTCCATCTGCCCCCACCACGCCTCTCCCCTACCCCCTGCCAGCTTTGCGTATAAATCCTCGATGTCAGGAGTTGGGTGCTTGTCCAGGTTTGATGATTTCTTTGCCTTCCAGCTTCTTGATTTCATCTCTACTTTTGTCCATAAGGCAAATGGCACTGGGCAGACCTTGCAAAATCATGGAATTGCCACCGGTCAATGTGCAAGGTGGCCTTGATTCCTTCGATAGTCCCTAGTCCTTCTGGAAAAAATTCCAAGTATTCAAGTAAAACTTCAATTAGGCAGCCATTTTCTAATCAAAACATGTTGAGCCAATCGAGGTGAGTCTTTTCCAACCAATTTTGCCCCAGCAGGCTTGGCCTTTTACCTTAATCAAACCAGCTGCTCCTCATAACAGACTGGAATCAAAGTTGTACACTTGATTTGATTTGATTTGATTTATTGTCATGTGTACCTCAGTACAGAGAAAAGGTTTGTTTATGAGCAGTACAGGCAGATCATAGGAAGCAAAGCCACACAGATCATAGCAGTGAAAAAAATACTTAGAGGTATGCAGGTTATGTCACGCATAGCACATGCTAGGCAAGATCAACATTAGCACGATCAGGATTGTTTGATGTTAGAGGGTCTATTCATCAGCCTAATAGCCACCAAGAAGAAGCTGTTCCTGAACCTGCTGGTGCATAAGATCGATAAGGATTTCCTGGTATAGGTTCGCAGTCTAGCTGAGGTCTTGTACAAACTTAAGGGTTGGAGTCCAGAGTGAATTTTATTAAAGACTGGGTCTGCAGTCACTGAAATGGCTGTGCCAGTATCAACCTTCACTAGAACTGGGTCACCATTTAACTCGGATGCTGCGCTTTTCCAGCAACACATTTTCAGCATCTGCAGTCCTCACTTTCTCCCACCACTTAACTAGGTGTTTATTTTGATAGGGTCTGATTTGGATGTTGCTAAGCAATTTGACTGTTCCGATCCAGACTCACCTGGATACTGGCCTATGAGTTCTCTTAGGCGAAAGTGGGTACATGACCAAAAGTGGGCACTACAGATGCTGGAGATCAGAGTCTAGATCAGAGTGGTGCTGGAAAAGGCACAGCAGGTCAGGCAGCATCCGAGGAGCAGGAAAATCATGTTTCTGGCAGAAGCCTTTCATCAGGAATGAGAAAGTGGGTACATTCCTGATGAAGAGCTTTTGTGCAAAACATCGATTTTCCTGCTCCTCGGATGCTGCCTGACCTGCTGTGCCTTTTCCAGCACCACTCTGATCTAGACTCTGATCTCCAGCATCTGTAGTGCCCACTTTTGCCTATGAGTTCAAAAGAGAAAATGCTGGAAAATCTCAGCAGGTCTGGCAGTGTCTGTAAGGAGAGAAAAGAGCTGACGTTTCAAGTCTAACTGACCCTTTGTCAAAGCAACTTTGACAAAGGGTCAGTTAGACTCGAAACATCAGCTCTTTTCTCTCCTTACAGACACTGCCAGACCTGCTGAGATTTTCCAGCATTTTGTCTTTGGGTTTCAGATTCCAGCATCTGCAGTAATTAGCTTTTATCTCCTTTTTTGCCTATGAGTTCTCTTACTCGGTGTAGGTCTAGTGGGACTCTTTTGCCATCACAAATCTACATGCCATGAGCAACTATAATGGCTTGCTGACCTGGATTCTATTGACTTTTTCCAGAAATTTCTGTTTTTGTTTCTGATTGCCAGAATCCTCAGTTCTTTTAGATTTTTGTTCATGAAAAGAAAGGCCTGTCTTTCACAACTATCATATTTCCCAAATAATGGCGTACTTTTGGAGCATAGTTACTATTGTAAAGTGGGTAATAAGGCAATTTACTTGCAAAACTGCAACCACCTACAAGGAGAAATGTGATAATGAGCAGTTAATCTATCTTTTTGATTTTAATTGAGAGAATGAGGGGGATGGTCATTATTATTCTTGAGAGAATATGCTTCTCTAAAGAACATTCAGTGCCTCAACGTATTTGAGCAGGTAAGGTGATTTAAATTGAGAAGTAAACTTTTGTCAGCCTCCGCAACATTTCCAAAGACAATTACATAAAATATGCAGGAAACATACCATTCGGTCCAAACATGCATTGATGTTTAAAATCTATATGAACCTCTCCCAATTATTTTCCTCCCACTCCGTCAACATGAAAAATTTTCTTCAGCTCATTCATTGGAAGTGATGCTACCTGGTCAGGTCCACGCCCCCCCTACAACCCACCCTTCCATCCTGGCACTTTCACCTGCCACCGCAGGAACTGTAAAACCTGTGCCCACACCTCCTCCCTCACCTCTATCCAAGGCCCTAAAGGAGCCTTCCACATCCATCAAAGTTTTACCTGCACATCCACTAATATCATTTATTGTATCCGTTGCTCCCGATGCGGTCTCCTCTACATTGGGGAGACTGGGCGCCTCCTAGCAGAGCGCTTTAGGGAAAATCTCCAGGACACCCACACCAATCAACCACACCGCCCCGTGGCCCAACATTTCAACTCCCCCTCCCACTCTGCCGAGGACATGCAGGTCCTGGGCCTCGTTCACCACCACTCCCTCACCACCAGACGCCTGGAGGAAGAACGCCTCATCTTTCGCCCTGGAACACTTCAACCCCAGGGCATCAATGTGGACTTCAACAGTTTCCTCATTTCCCCTTCCTCCACCTCACCCTAGTTCCAAACTTCCAGCTCAGCACTGTCCCCATGACTTGTCCGAACTTGTCCGACCTGCCTATCTCCTTTTCCACCTATCCACTCCACCCTCTCCTCCCTGACCTATCACCTTCATCCCCTCCCCCACTCACCCATTGTACTCTATGCTATTTCCTCCCCACCCCCACCCTCCTCTAGCTTATCCTCTCCACACTACAGGCTCACTGCCTTTATTCCTGATGAAGGGCTTTTGCCCGAAACATCGATTTCGCTGCATTGTGGATGCTGCCTGAACTGCTGTGCTCTTCCAGCACCACTGATCATTACATTGGAAGTGATGGCCTAGTGGTATCATCACTAGACTTTTAATCTGGACACCCAGGGAATGCCCTGGGGACATGGGTTCAAATTGTGCCACAGCAGATGTTGGAATTTGAATTCAATGGAAATCTGGATAATAAGAGTCTTATGATGACCATGGATCTATTGTTAATTGTTGGTAAAACCTATCTGGTTCACTCATACCTTCAGGGGAAGAAATCTGTCATCCTCACCTGGTCTGGCCTACATGTGACTCCAGATCCATAGAGTTGTGGTTGACTCTTAACTATTGTGTGGGCAATAAAAATGCTGCCAAGCCAGGGATGTCCTCATCCCGTGAATGAATAAAGAGAAATAAAATACGAGCAATGTGGATATTCTCCATCCCAAATCGCAACGGTTCAAGAAGGCAGCTCACCACCATCTTCTCAAGGGCAACTAGGGAATAAATGCTGACCAGCCAACAACACCCACATCCCATGAACAGAACTGGAAACAAAATTCCTGCCTCACATACTCTATCATCAGTTCTTTCAGGCCGACAGAACCAAGAGAAGGAAAGAGACTGACTCACCTTTCACTACTGGCAATGTAAGCATTCCACCATGGTTACAGGATAGCAGGGAGAATCCTGAGTTGCTAATGCATCACACACTGGGGTTTTCATAGGGGATTTCCCTGTCAGTTTGTTTTAGTCATGCAGCCCATTCTGTTTATTGTTAAGCTGCCAGGGGAGTTCCTTGGCAACACTTCTATCTCGAGCGCAAGGTAAGTTGTGAAGGAAGTAAATGAATCAGCTGAATTTCTGCACCAAAAAGAAGAATTAAATGCTTCCCAGCATGAAACACTGCCCAGTTATCTTGTTTTTCTTACAACCCCAATGCAGTTGATCTACTGCAGGACTTCATTGAAAGACAGCAGCATTTTATAATATCGTTGATGGCAGTAAATGGGACATGGGCATTACTGGCTGGCCAGCATTTATTGCCTGGCCCCCATTTCCCATGTAAATTTGTTGAGCTGCCTTTTTGAATCACTGCAGACCATATACTGCAGATAGGCCCACCGCATCATTAAAGAAAGACTTCTCAGGATTTTGGTTTTGAGGAGCCGGTATTGGAGCAGGGTGGACAAGGTCAGGAATCATACGACACCAGGTAATAGTCCAACAGGTTTATTTGAAATCACAAGCTTTCGGACCACTGCTCCTTCATCAGGTGATGAAAGCTTGTGATTTCAAATAAACCTGTTGGACTATATCCTGGTGTCATGTGACTTCAGGAGTTTGGCTCATCAACACTGAATAAATGGCACATATTGTCAAATCAGGATGGTGAATGGCTTGAAAGGGAAATTATAGTAGTGATGGTTGCATTTATAGGAGAAAGTAGGGACCTCAGATACTGGAGATCAGAGCTGAAAATGTGTTGCTGGAAAAGCGCAGCAGGTCAGGCAGCATCCAAGGAGCAGGAGAATTGATGTTTCGGGCATGAGCCCTTCTTCAGGAAGAAGAGCTGAAGAAGGGCTCATGCCCGAAACGTCGACTCTCTTGCTCCTTGGATGCTGCCTGACCTGCTGCGCTTTCCCAGCAACACATTTTCAGCTCATGGTTGCATTTATATACTATCCTTAGTTTCTAACTGGTAGCAGTTTTGGGTTTGAATGGTGCTGTTGAAAGAATCCTGCTGAATCTTTGCAGTGCCTCAGGTAAATGGTACACATTGCCTCTGCAGAGCATTGGTGGTGGAGGGAGTGGATGCATGTGGATGTGATGCCAATCATGTTGCGGGGGAGGCTGCTTTGTCCTGGATGATGTAAAGGTTCTTGAGTGTTGTTGGAACTGCACCAATCTGGCAAATGGGGAGTATTCCTTCACACTCCTGACTTATGCCTTGCAGATGGTGGACAGGCTTTGGGAATTAGGAGGTGAGTTACTCACCGTAGTATGAGCAAAAGTGAGGACTGCAGATGCTAGAGATCAGAGTCAAGATTAGATGCTGCAGGTCAGGCAGCATCTGAGGAGCAGGAAAATCAATGTTTCGGGCAAAAGCCCTTTATGAGCCCTTCCTGGTGAAGGGCCTTTGCCCGAAACATTGATTTTCCTGCTCCTCGGATGCTGCCTGACTTGCTCTGCTTTTCCAACGGCACACTAATCTTGACTCACAGTGGTATTCCTAGTCTCTGACCTGCTCTTGTAGCCATTGTGTTTATGTGGTGAGTCCAGCTAAATTTCTGGTCAATGTTAACCTCCAGGATGTTAATAGTGGGGTTTCAGTGAATGCCCAACGGAAATATTTAGATTCTCTCTTGCTGAGAGATTGTGATTGCCTGGCACTTGTGTGGTTCATAGAATCATAGAATCCCTACAGTGTTGAAACAGACCATTAGGCCCAACAAAGTCCACACTGACCCTTCAAAAAGTAACCCACCCAGACCCATTCCTATACCCTATTACTCTGCATTTAACCCTGACTAATGCACCTAACCTACACATCCATGGACATTAGGGACAATTTAACATGGCCAATCACCTAGCTGCACATCATTGGACTATGGGAGGAAACCAGACACCCAGAAGAAACCCACGCAGACAAAGCATTGCAAACGTTACTTGCCACACATAAGCCCAAGACTGAAAGTTGTCCTGACCTTGTTGTATTTTGACAAGGACTGCTTTAGTACGTGGAGTCTGAAATGGTGCTGAACATTGTACAGTCATTGGTGAACGTCCCTACTTCTGACCATATGGTGGAGTGAAGGTCTTGATGAAGCAGCTGAAGATGGTTGACCCTAAGACACTTCCCTGAGGGACGCCTGCAGAGATGTCATGGAGTGAGATAACTAGCCTCCAACAACCGCAATCATCTTCCTTTGTGCCAGGTGTACTGTAACCATCAGAGAGATTTCCCCCTGATTCCAGTTTTCCAAGGGTTCTTTAATGGCTCATTCAGTCAAACACCACCTGATGTCAAGGGTTGTCCCTCTCATCTCACCTCCAGAATTCAGCTCTTTTGTCTATGTTTGAACAAAGACTGTAATGATTTGATAGGATTGGATTTATTGTTGTCACATGTACTGAGACACAGTGAAATGTTTTGTTTTGTGTGCTATCCAGGCAAATTACACCCTACATAAGTACATCACAATATAATACAGAATATAGTGTTACAGCTACAGAGAAGATGCAGAGAAAGATCAACTCTAGTATATGAGAGGTCTGTTCAAAAATCTGATAACTCCGGGGAAGAAGCTGTTCTTAAATCTGTTGACATGTGTTTTCAAACTTTTATATCTTCTGATGGATGGAAGAGGGTGGACTAGAGTATAGCTGGGGTGGGAGGGGTCCTTGATTATATTGGCTGCCTTTCTGAGGCAGTGAGACATGTATATGGAGTCAATGGTTTGAAGGCTAGTGATGGACTGGGCTGCATTCACAACTCTCTGCAATTTCTTGCCGTCTCAGGCAGAGCAGTTTCCATACTAAGCTTAAGTTTCTGGATAGGATGCTTTCTATGGTGCATCTGTTGGTAAGACTCATTGTGGACACACCCAATTTCCTTAGCCCTCTGAGGCAGTAGGGGCATTGGTGTGCTTTCTTAACTGCAGCATTGACATGGATGGACAAGGATAAATTGTTGAGGCCAGGAGCTGAGTGGCCCTGGAGGAACCTAAACTGAGCACTGAGGTTATTGCTGAGCAGGTGCTGCTTGATAGCCCTATTGATAACACCTTCCATCACTTTACTGATGATGGAGAGTAGGCGGATGGGGTAGTTAATAGATGTGTTGGGTCTGTCCTGCATTTATGTGTTCAGGATATAGCTGGGTAGTTTTTCATTTTATTGGTTAGCTGTCAGTGTTGTAGCTGTATTGAAAGAGCTCGGCGAGGGGAGAGGCAAGTTCTGGAATACAAGTCGTCAGTTCTCATGCCAGAAAACTGTCATAGCAGTATCTAGTGCTGCCAACTGTTTCTTGATGTTGCATACCTTGAGCTCAAGGCTTCATGGTAAGTTGTTCTGGGAACCGCATAAAATAAAACATTTTTTTAAAAATTAATTCACACTAAAGGTAGCATTTATCACCCATTCCTAATTGCCCAGAGGGCAGTAAAGATTCTACGACATTGCTGCGGGCCTTGAATCACATGTAGGGCAGACCAGGTAAGGAGTGCATATGTCCTTCCCTACAGGACATTGGTGAACCAGATGAGTTTCTCCTGATAATAAAAAATGGTTTGATGTTCATATCAGAATCTTAGTTCCAGATTTTGTTTTAAATTGATTCAAGTTCCAGCAGCTTCCACGGCCGAATTCAAATCCAGATCCCCAAACCATTAACCACTGGATGAACAGTCTGATGACAATACCACTGGACCATCATCCGCCTGCCATAACTGGACTTGAAAGACATCACAGGGGTGGGGGAAAGTAACTAATGAAGTGAGTTTGATACAAAGCAAGATCTCATTGGTCGCCATGGTAAAAGCCACTCCAAAAATTTCAACACAGCAGACCCTTACCCAAGAAAATCTGAGACAAGTTGAGGGCAGCTAGGGGTTCTGCATTAATCCTTATGTTACCCCACAGGTCATATTCTGCCAACCCTGAATGACTATCTCTATTCTTTTCTTTCTGCCTGTTAATCAATACTCATTCTATTCCAGTATATGATCCATAATCCAATGCGATTAATTTTGTTTACTAACCTCTTCTATGACACTTTATCAAAAGCCCATTGGAAATCCAAATACATCACATTTATTGGGTCCCCTTATCGATTCTGCTGGTAATATCATCATAAAGCTCTATCAGGTTTACCAACATGATTTCCCTTTCATAAATACAATTATGACATTTAAAAGGCATCTGAATGGGTACATGAATAGGAAGGGTTTAGAGAGAAAAGGGGCCAAATGTTGGCAAATGGGACTAGATTAATTTAGGATATCTGGCTGGCATGGATGAGGTGGACCAAATAGCCTGGACCATGCTGCCCAAAACTATGACTCTAAATTCAAGTTGACTCTGCCCAATCAAACAATTATTTCTAAATATCCAGTATCCACATTCATGAAAATAAATTCTAGCATTTTGCCTACTACTAAGAAAAAGGCTGGGATGGCCTAACGATATTATCACTAGACTAGTACTCCAGAAACCCCGCTAATGTTCTGGGGTTTAATCTCTCCCATGACAGATAGTGGAATTTGAATTCAATTTTTTTTTCTTAAAAATACCTGGAATTAAGATTCTACTATTGACCATGCAACCATTAACAATTGTCAGAAAAACCTATCTGGCTCACTAAAGCCTTTTTAAGAGAGAAATCTGCCATCCTCACCTAGACTAGCCTACCCATTGCTCCAGACCCACAGCAATGTAGTTCATTTTCCACTGCTCTCTGAAATGGCCAAGGAAGCCATTCAGTTCCAGGGCGGGTAAGGACAGGCAATAAATGCTGGCCAGCCAGAGACAGGCACATTCAACAAGTGAACAAAACAACTTAGGCTAACAGGTCTGTACTTCCCTAATTTCTCTGTCACCCATTTTATTTTTAATCTGTAACCTTCCAATCTGCACATACCATTGCAGAATAGATAGAATGTCAAAGATGATCATCAATGCAGTGACCATCTCTGCAGCCAACTCTTTCATTGTTCCAGAACAAAGGTCAGGACATCAGGTCCGAGGGAATTGTCACCTTTCAGCCCCACTAATTTCTCCAAACAATTAATTTCTCCAATAATATTTGCTTTTATTAATATTAATTTCTTTCAGTTCTATGATCTCACTAGATCCTTCAATCTTAATTACTTCAGGGAGACTTTTTTGAGTTATCCTCTATGAAAGCAAATGCAAAATATTTATTTTATCTCTGCCAATTCGCCATTAAGATTATAAATTCTCCTCCTCTCTCTGCCTGTAAAAAATATTTTTGCATAGCTATAAAAGATTTTGCAATCCATTTTTGTGCTTCTTGCCAATTTATGTTCATATTCTACTCTTTCTTTCCTTGTTAAGTTGTTGAGCCACCTTTACTGAAATATATAATTCTCCCAGGTTTATGGCTTTTTTTGCAACTTTATATACCTCTCCTTTGTTCTAATACTATCTTTAACTTTCTTGTTAGCCATGGCTCTCTCATTTTTCCTTTTCTATATTTTTATGCTTATAAAATGTATGGTTTTTGAAAACCAAGGATTAATTCTTTAAATTCTAACTTTAACCTACCTACTGTCAAAGCTTTTAAAATATTGTACCAATCCACCACAGCCAATTCCCTTTTCGTACCTTTATACTTCCCTAGTTTAGATTTAAGATCTATGTTTCAGACTGAAATACATCTTTTTTCAAATTTGATGCAAAATTCCATCATGCTATTGGCACTGTTAAAGGTTATTTTATAATACTATTAATTGGCCTTTGATCATTGCATAACACTAGATAGATAGATATTCGAGTTGGTTCCTCATCAGAAACTATCTCAAACACGTTCTAGGAACTCTCCGTCAGTGAGGTATTGGAAAAGGTGATCAAACGTGCTTTAAAACTGTCATTATTCAGCAATAACCTGCTCATCCATACAGAGTTTGGGCTCTTCCAGGACCACTCAAGTCCCAGCCTCATTTCAACCTTGGTTCAAAAGTGCATAAAAGACCTGAACTCCAGATGTGAGGTGAGTCACAGCTCTTGACAGCAAGACAGCATTGACTAAATGAGGCATCAAGGATTCTACCAAAACTAGAATCAATGGGAATTAGGGGGAAACTCTCCACTGGTTGGAGTTATACTTAATACAAAGGAAGGTGACGCAGTTGTTGTCATCAGTCATCTGTGTCAGTCATCTGAGATCCAAACCATCCCTACAGGAGTTCCTCCAGGTAGTGTCCAAGTAAAAAGAAACACCAAGATAGTGAATTAGCAGCACTGAGAGAATTGGGTGAGAGGAGACAGTAAGACAATAATGTTAGCATCAACTAGAGGAGAAGGCAAGGAAAAGACTTCAAGATTAGTAGTCCAGACAGTCCAAGACAGACTTCAGGATAGGCAGCAATGCAAAGTGACCGAGCAGAGGCTGATATCCAAGATCACTACTCATGGGGATGGCCTCAACCAGGACCTTGGGTTCATGTCACACTACAGGTGACCCTACTACACTATACACTCTGTCACACACACAAGCACAAATACATACACACTCTTACATACTCACACACTCGCGTAAACTCTTTCTCATACACATGCTCTCTCTCATACATACATATGCACCCCCCACACTCACACCCACGCAAATACCCTCTATCACATCTACACACACACTTTACCAAACTTTCACACATGCAAACACCCTCTCTCATGTTCATTCACACTTATATGGGCATATTCACATGCATACACTTTCTCTCTCTCTCATGTATCTGCACACACATATAAGTCTACGGGGTGAACTTGCATTTGCAGAATTATATTTGCAGACGCATTCTATTTTGCTCAAAAAACACACAATCTGCAGGCAGTTAATGCAGGCAGTTAATCCATCTAATACCTTGTAAATTCCACTTTGGAAATAGAACCAGTCTGACTCAGGATTGGGATACAGATAGACTCTAACCTAAGCTGAAAATGTGTTGCTGGTCAAAGCACAGCAGGCCAGGCAGCATCTCAGGAATAGGGAATTCGACGTTTCGAGCATAAGCCCTTCATCAGGAATGAGAGAGAGTAGCCAAGCAGGCTAAGATAAAAGGTAGGGAGGAGGGACTTGGGGGAGGGGCGATGGAGGTGGGATAGGTGGAAGGAGGTCAAGGTGAGGGTGATAGGCCGGAGTGGGGTGGGGGCGGAGAGGTCAAGAAGGAGATTACAGGTTAGGAGGGTGGTGCTGAGTTGAGGGAACCAACTGAGACAAGGTGGGGGGAGGGGAAATGAGGAAACTGGAGAAATCTGAAATCATACCTTGTGGTTGGAGGGTTCCCAGGCGGAAGATGAGGTGCTCCTCCTCCAGCCGTCGTGTTGTTATGTTCTACCGGTGGAGTCCAAGGACCTGCATGTCCTCGGTGGAGTGGGAGGGAGAGTTAAAGTGTTGAGCCACGGGGTGGTTGGGTTGGTTGGTCCGGGCGGCCCAGAGGTGTTCTCTGAAGCGTTCCGCAAGTAAGCGGCCTGTCTCCCCAATATAGAGGAGGCCACATCGGGTGCAGCGGATGCAATAGATGATGTGTGTGGAGGTACAGGTGAACTTGTGGCGGATATGGAAGGATCCCTTGGGGCCTTGGAGGGAAGTGAGTGTGGAGGTGTGGGCGCAAGTTTTACATTTCCTGCGGTCGCAGGGGAAAGTGCCGGGTGTGGAGGTTGGGTTGGTGGGGGATGTGGATCTGACGAGGGAGTCACAAAGGGAGTGGTCCTTGCGGAACGCTGATAGGGGAGGGGAGGGAAATATATCCTTGGTGGTGGGGTCCGTTTGGAGGTGGCGGAAATGACGGCGGATGATATGTTGTATGCGGAGGTTGGTGGGGTGGTAGGTGAGAACCAGTGGGGTTCTGTCTTGGTGGCGGTTGGAGGAGCGGGGCTCAAGGGCGGAGGAGCGGGAAGTGGAGGAGATGCGGTGGAGGGCATCGTCGATCACGTCTGGGGGGAATCTGCGGTCCTTGAAGAAGGAGGCCATCTGGGCTGTGCGGTGTTGGAACTGGTCCTCCTGGGAGCAGATGCGGCGGAGACGAAGGAATTGGGAATATGGGATGGAGTTTTTGCAGGGGGCAGGGTGGGAGGAGGTGTAGTCCAGGTAGCTGTGGGAGTCAGTTGGTTGATAGTAGATGTCTGTGTTGAGTCGGTCGCCCGAGATAGAGATGGAAAGGTCTAGGAAGGGGAGGGAGGAGTCTGAGACAGTCCAGGTGAATTTAAGGTCAGGATGGAAGGTGTTAGTAAAGTTGATGAACTGTTCAACTTCCTCGTGGGAGCACGAGGCAGCGCCGATACAGTCATCGATGTAGCGGAGGAAAAGGTGGGGGGTGGTGCCAGTGTAGTTGCGGAAGATGGACTGTTCCACATATCCTACGAAGATACAGGCATAGCTGAGGCCCATGCGGGTGCCCATGGCAACTCCTTTAGTTTGGAGGAAGTGGGAGGATTGAAAAGAGAAGTTATTCAGGGTGAGGACCAGTTCAGTCAGTCGAAGGAGGGTGTCAGTGGAAGGGTACTGGTTGGTGCGGCAGGAAAGGAAGAAGCGGAGGGCTTTGAGTCCTTCGTGATGGGGGATGGAGGTGTACAGGGACTGGATGTCCATAGTGAAAATAAGGCGTTGGGGACCGGGGAAGCGAAAATCCTGGAGGAGGTGGAGGGCGTGGGTGGTGTCCCGAACGTAGGTGGGGAGTTCTTGGACTAAAGGGCACAGGACCGTGTCGAGGTATTGGGACTAAAGGGGACAGGACCAACCTAACCCTTTTACTGCATTGGCTGAGCTGAGCTGAGTCCTTTTGTTATAAAACCTTAAGTTTTCTTGAGAATGTGACTTAAAAGAAGTTCTGGGATTTACATATTAATGAACTGAAACCTGCAACCCATTCTAAAAGATGAAAGAACGGCAATTTAGCTTTGTTCAATATATCATGTCAGTTGCATGATACTGTGATCTTTTGCTACAAATTCTGTGTCTAATGATCCTGCTCCACAACCACCTGATGAAGGTGCAGCGCTCTGAAAGCTAGTGCTTCTAAATAAACCTTTTGGACTATAACCTGGTGTTGTGTGATTTGTAACTTGGGGACAATAGGTATAAGGTAAAAGGAGGTAAGTTTAGAGGAGGGTGGTAAGTGACTGGAATGCATTGCCAGACGAGATGGTGGGGGCAGATACGACAGCAATGTGTAAGATGCAACTTGACAGATACATGAATAGGTAGGTAATAGAGGGATACATATCACATAGAGGCAAAAGGTTTTTAGGTGAGAAAGGTGTCACATGTCAGCACAATCTTGGTGGGCCAAATGGGACATTTCTGTGCTATATTCTTCTTTGTTCTAACAAATAGAACCTATTCCCGCTAATTTAGGAGTCTAACACTGAAGGGTGAAAACTATAATGATAATGACACTGGACTAGTAACACAGAGGCCAAAACTAATGTTCTAGAGACATCCTTCTAACCTCTGCATGGCAGGTGGCAAAATTTGAATTCAATAAAATCTAGAATTAAATGCTAATGGTGACCATGTAACCAATGTCAATTGTTGTAAAACCCCATCGAGCTCACTGATACCCTTTAGGAAAGAAAATCTGCCATCCTTACCTGTTCTGGCCTACATGTGACTCCACACACTCAACATGGTTGACTCTTCGCTGCCTCTGAAATGGCCGAGCAAGGCCTTCAGTTCAAGGGCAATTAGGGACAGGTAATAAATGGTGACCTTGTCAGCAGCACCAGTATCCCATGAAAGAATTTTTAAAAATCCAAACCTGTCAGGAGTCATGTTCAGAAAGACTTTCACATGCAAAGGGTGTTGTAGAGTTGCAATTTTCTTCCTTGAATGGAAATTGATGATAGATCAATAAGTTTTCAAACTCAGTCAAACAAAGGTAATAAAAGATAAGTTGCCACAGGCTAGTGTAAGGAATTCAATCACAAGTGAACTGTGAACTGAAGAAAAATGTCCTCTACTGTTCTCTATATTTCTCAATGCTCTAAATGGTGCTTCAACCTATTTTCTCTCCAAATTTAAAACGTACTGGAGGTATTTAGGTTCTCTGAGTCTAATCCCAAGTATCTACAGCCTTCCTTCAACTGGAAGTGCTGGTGTCAAGATTGTGAGCTGTAATGCAGCTACAATGCATTCAATTTCCAGGTGTCTTATTGACAGCTCCTAATAAAGATGGGCTTTCTAGATGACCATCCCACAAAGTGGTCAAAGTTCCACAGTGCTGCAACACAACACTATGTATCAAAACAGCAAATGCCTCAATATTTATTCGGCTTGTCTGGTTAATTCCCCGTGCTAAATGATACAGCTAATTCTTTAGAGATTGAGTCTGCTGCATCTGCAGAAGAGTGAATAACCTCACTGCATCATTACAAACTCTCTGTCATGTTCTACATCTGCCTACATCCTCTGAATGAACTTTACAAATCAACTCTCCTCGGCTGCTACTGCAATAATGTGAACAGATACCTCAGAACACTCAACCGTGAGTTTCACAACTGGATTATTAAGTCCACTGAAGTGGAAACAGTGGAAGCAATAAAGAAATACCTTGGGCAAGTTTGTTTTTTTGAGTTGTTAAAACATTGAAGAGTTTTATTTTCAAAAATGGGATTCAGCTTTGCTTTGATTTCCAGCCGGATCAGAGTCACTGAGGCGGACACTCACCTTTACCTGCCCACACATGAAAGTCTTTTGGATTTCCTGATGTATTCACCTCTCCAGCCTCAGCAACTATCAGGTGAGGCTTTCAACATGATATTCCAAATAAGCAAGAGACTGTTTACATACAAAAAAGCAGGGCTCCTACACACGGTATTGAGAGGCTTAGATCGCAGCTTCCATGGGAGCACTGAAGCCTAACTCAAGAAATAAATCATTTCAGTCTCTCCTGTCATTCCAACAGACCTTATCTGCTAGATATGTATGTGATGGTTGGCCAATTATTGTTACAACTAAGTCAATGGCATTTGATTTCACCTGAGGCCTAGCCTGAAAGGTTACAATAGTCATGGAGTCATACAGCATAGAAATAGGCCCTTTGGTCCAACCAGTCCATGAAGACCATGTTCCCAAACTAAACCAGTCACACCTGCCTGCTTCTGGCCCATATCCCTCCAAACCTTTCCTATTTATGTACTTATCCAAATGTCTTTTAAATATTGTAACTGTACCCACATCCATCACTTTCTCAGGAGGTTCATTCCATACGCAAACCACCCTCTGTGTAAAAGATTTTGACTCTCGTCTTTTTTAAAACTCTCTCCTCTCACCTTAAAGATGTGAACCCTAATCTTGAAATCCCCTATCTTAGGGAAAAGACAACTACCATTAACTCTCTCTATACCTTTCATTGTTTTATAACCTCGATAAGGCCACCTCTCAACCTCTACACTCCAGTGAAAAAAATCCCAGCCTATCCAACCTTTCTTTATAACTCAAACTCTCCAAGCTTGGTGAACCTCTAGCTGGGCATTGCTGATACACTTGGTGTTGTATCTATTTAACGCCCAGCACAAATATTTCCTCCCACTGTAATGAATGAGAGACAGTCTTAGGGAGACAAAGGCTTCAACTGAACCACTGAACAGCAAGGGGTTCTGTTCAAGATTCTCTTCATGGTTTTATTGAGAAATGAATTGTACAAGTTTTTACAATAGCGGAAAACATCAACCTGTCTTACAGGGATTCTGGAACCAAGATCAGCTGTTCAATGCATGTTTTACTATTGCTCAGCTTTGCTGATGTGTGAGATGCAGCTAGTGGGTAGTACAGTTGCATCCAATTCAGAAGGTTGGTTACTTAAAGCCCTAACTCAATGGCTGGAGCACTCCAGTGCATTACTGAGGGAGTGCCACACTATAAGAGATTACATCTTTCAGATGGTCCAATAAACCAAGAGGCTGGCTGGCTGGCTTCTCAGGTGGACATGAAAGATCTCAAGGTCACTCAATTCTGGCAAAACACAGGACTGATTTCAAGTCCTGTCCAATATTGCTCCCTCAACCAGCATTACTATAATGAAAATAAACATGTGGCCTTTATAATGTTTACACAGCAATTTGGCTGCCACACACTTCTGCATTACAACACTGACTCCACTTTAAAATAAAAGGTACTTGACGGGCAGTAAAGCATGTTGGGACATCCTGAAGTTATGAAAGGTACTATGTGAATGTTCATCTTTCCCGTCCAATGGACAGTGTCAATTAGTTCCTAATCCTATGCTCATGCAATGTTTCCTAAAGCCTTGTGATGTATTAACAGCGGCCAAAGCTTTAGCAAGGATCTGACAGCACAGTGTATGCTCTTATGGCATCCAACACTTCTGTGTCCAAACATTAAAAAAGCGCAACAAAATATACATTGTCTTGACATACTGGTCATCATTTTGTGACTGTGAATAGCAAAACAAAAGTAGATGCTAACATCAGTTTGTTCAATAGCAAATATTCAATGGCATCCCAGTCCAAGACCCTAACACCTTTGAAGACCATGAATTTGTCCATAAGGCTATGCTCTAACTTCTGTGGTTTTGATCACTTTTCATAAATAAATCTATGTTTATTTAATACAAGGCATCCTGGTTTTGTATTTTAGAACATTACAAAGTCCCCAAAAAGAAAACTATCAGCTTAGTTCAACAGTCAGATCTTCGTGTTGCTCTCCTGATTTCAATTGCTTTCTAAGCCATGTTCCTCTATCGGTTTTCTCTATCATTCAGTCTCACATTCTTTAAAAGTCAACGATCATGATAATTTGTTAGCAGTTCAGAACGATTCCATTTTTTGCACGGTGTTCTAAACAATTGGCTGATTCACTCGGTCGCTGATTTTGAGCTCCACATTTTCAGACCCTGGCCTTAGAGTCCTGATGGCACTTCCCCCCCCAATCCTCAGATGCCGTTTTGATGCAATTACACTTTCTGGACCGCCGCTCTGTTCCACTCACTTGGCCAGATTTTTGATGTGAAAAGACTTGCCTCAGCTTTCTCGAAGCCTGGTATTGCCTGGAGGACTAACAGCAATGACCGCAGTTCCATTCTGCAGGTATCTACCTCAATAGGGGAATCAAATATTTTGTAATGTCTCCCGGAGAGATATCTGGTCCTGATTTTGCTCTCAAGCATGCTCCTTCTTGGGCTGGCTACTATTTTCCTACAGTGCAATGATTGGGGTTGAAGTTACAATATGCAATCATGTCTCTCAGTGGCCTTGAGTGCCTCATGCATGCTCGCAGCTGAAAGCCTCCTGTTGATGTTTCTGTACTTGCAACGCAGCAGGCTCCAGAAAGTAGTCCTCAGGTCTCGGTTGAAAAAGGCGTAGATGAGTGGGTTGATGAGGGAGTTGGTGTATCCCAACCACAGCAACGTTCTCTCCAACCTCAGCGGCATGCAACTGCATTCGATCCCGCAAATGAAGGGCCGGGCGGCAGAGAGCAGGAAAAAAGGCAGCCAGCAGAAGGTGAAGGCTCCAACAATGATCCCCAGGGTCCGGGCAGCCTTCTGCTCCCTCTTGAAGATAGAAATGTTCTTGCGATCGTGCCTGAGGAGCTTAGATAAGGTGGCACACTCCTCTGCGGCCTTGAACCTCTTGGTGGCATGGTGGGCTCGAATGTCCTCCTCCATGTTGTAGACTCCATCCTGCTCATATTGACGGGGGATACTCATGAACTTGTGCTTTTCCGCACTTACCTTAGCAGCTTTGTATATCCGGTAATACATAATCAGCATGACCGTCATGGGAATATAAAAAGCTACTCCCGTGGAGTAGACAGTGTAGCCAAAGTCTTGGCTGATGAGACACATCCGGTCCACCGTGACATTTTTAGCCCAACCAAACAATGGCGGGAGGGTTATGGATGCTGAAAGGAGCCAAACGGTGATCACCATCTTGGCCATTGATCTTCCATTCTGTCTCACTGGGTATGTCAAAGGGCGTGTTATTCCCAGGTATCTGAAACATACAATTAGCGAAAATGATTTATCAATTCTAACTGCTCTTTAATGTAAAACAGAAGCTGCTGCTTATTTCACATTGTCACTCTTTAAATCACGAACCGATCACTTTTTTTATCGATACCATTCTCTTACATATCTTGTCATTAAACAATGGAATTTGATTAATGCAACAAGCTTTGAGCCTCAGAGTTCATTGAAGGATGGCATGGTGGCTCAGTGGTTAGCACTGCTGCCTGCCTTACAGTGCCAGGCACCTGGGTTCGCTTCCATTCTCATGCAACTGTGTGTGTGGAGTTTGTACATTCTCCCTGTGTCTGTGCGGGCTTCCTCTGGGTGCTCCAGTTACCTCCCACAATCAAAATATGTGCAGATTATGTGAATATGTAGGTTAGGTGCCTAAGTCAGTGGTTAAATAATGTGGCTGGGTAGATTACTCTTCGGAGGGTCAATATGGACCTGTTGGGTCGAAGGGCCTGTTTCCACACTGTAGGGATTCTACGATTCTAACTGCTTGCTTCCATGTTGTTCACAGAAGTTCTGAACTAGATTACTGCTTTCATCTTGCACTCATCAGGACATCTTGCAAGATCTTGCTATCCATGAAAACTGATTGATAGCTAACAGACAGCCTTTGTTAAACTTTCATCCAGACAGGTTGACTCTGATTGGACAGGGCATTCCCTTAGAAATGAACCAGCAAAATAGATGGTATCTATTTTGTTGAAAAAGACATTGATTTGCAGAATATGGAAAGTGGGGTGCTACAAGAGTCAATGCTGTTCCCTAAATGTTTTACAATTTATATCAATGACTCAAATAAAGAGATCAAAGGAATGATAGTTAAATTCACAGACGTCACCAAGAAAGACAGGAAAGCATGTACAAAAAGGCATAAGGAGGCTGCAAGCGCACACACACACGCACAGACACGCACACATAAACACGCATGCACATACACACGCACAGACACACACACACACACACACACACACACGCACACATAAACACGCATGCACACACGGAAAGACACACACACACACACACACACACAAACATGCATGCACACACACACACAAACATGCATACACACACACATGCACAAACACACACACACAAACACATGCACATACACACGCACAGACACACACACACACAGGCGCGCGCACACACACACACATGCACACACAAACACGCATGCACACACACACGCACAGACACACACACATAAACACGCATGCACACACACACAGAGGCGCACACACTCACACACAGGCACAAACACACACGCATACGCATTTAGGTTGAGTGAGTGGGTTAAAATCAATCACATCGAGTATCATTTTTGGAAAATATGAGTTTTATTTTATATTAGCCAGAAGAACGAACGAATAGCGTATTGTTTAAATGAAGAATAGCTGCAGAATGCAGATACACAAAGGGGCAGAGGTGTTCTGATGTATGAGCCACAAGACTTTGCTATGTGCAGCATATAATCAAGAAGCTGGTGGCACGCTATCCTTTATTACAAGAATTGAACATACAAACAGGATGTTCTGCTTCAATAACATATGACACTGGTGAGACCACATCTTGAATAGTCTGGTCACCTTAGACTAGATTGCCTACAGTGTGGAAACAGGCCGTTCGGCCCAACAAGTCCACACAGACCCATTTCCCTCTGAATAATGCACCTAATATGATGGGCAATTTGTATGGCCAAGTCACCTGACCTGCACATTTTAGGATTGTGGGAGTATTCCAGAGCTAGATTAAAGTGGTGCTGAAAAAGCACAGCAGTTCAGGCAGCATCCGAGGAGCAGGAAAATCGACGTTTCGGGCAAAAGCCCTTCAAAGCACCTGGAGGAAACCCACAGTCACCCGAGGCTGGAATCAAACCTGGGTTGCTGGCACTGTGAGGCAGCAATGCTAATCACTGAGCCACCGTGATCACCTTTCAGAAAGGAGAGGTATATGAGAATACAAAAATGAGAAGCAGGAGTAAGCCAGTCAGCCCCTCAAATCTGCTCCATCATTCAATACAATCATGACTGACTGCATCTCAGCCCCAATTCCACTTTCCTGCCTGCTCTCCATAACTCTTTAATCCATTAATAAGTCTATCTCTTTCTTAAACTCACTCACACCTGAGTCCACCACACCCTGGGGTAATGAATTTCACAGATTCTCAACCCTTTGAAGGAAGTCATAGAGTCGTAGACATGTACGGCATGGAAACAGATCCTTCGGTCCAACTTGTCCATGCCAACCAGATATCCTAAATTAATCTAGTCGCATTTGCCAGCATTTGGCCCATTTTCCTCTAAACCCTTCCTACTCACATATCCATCCAAATGCCTTTTAAATGTTGTAATTGTACCAGCCTCTACCACTTCCTCTGGCAGCTCATTCCATATACGCACCACCCTCTGCGTAAAAAGGTTGTCCTTAGGTCCCTTTTATATCTTTCCACTCTCATCCTAAACCTATGCCCTCTAATTCTGGACACCCCATGCCAGGGAAAAGACATTTTCTATTTATCCTATTCATGCCCCTCATGATTTTATAAGGTCACTCCTCAGCCTCTAACACCTCAGCCTATTCAGCCTCAAATTGTCCAATCCTGGCAACTTCCTTGTAAATCTTTTCCTAACCCTTTCAAGTTTCACAACATCCTTCCAATAGGAAGGAGACCAGAATTGCATGTAATATTCCAAAAGCAGCCTAACCAGTGTCCTGAACAGCTTCAATTTGACCTCCCAACTCCTGTACTCAGTGCCCTGACCAATAAAGGAAAGCATACCAAACACCTTCTTCATTATCCTATCTACCTGCAACTCCACTTTCAAGGAACTATGAACCAGCACTCCAAGGTCTCTTTGTTCAGCAACATTCCCTAGGACCTTACCATGAAATGTATAAATCCTGCTCTGACTTGTTTTTCCAAAATGCAGCACCTCGCATTTATCTAAATTAAACTCCATCTGCCACTCCTTAGCCCAGTGGTGCACCTGATCAAGATCCCATTGTATTCCGAGGTAACCTTCTTCACTGTCCACTAGACCTCCAATTTTGGTGTAATCAGTAAACTTACTAACTATACCTCCTATGTTCACATCCAAATCATTAACATAAATGACGAAAAGTAATGGATCCAGTACTGATTCATCCTTCTCATCTCCAGATTGCTCCACAAGATATTATAAGGGAATTGTTTGGTCACCCAGACCAACATCTACGATGAAGTAAACTAGTTGACTGATCATTGGATGTCATGTAGGACTCTTCCATCATTGTGGCAGAAGCAAATCCTGACTGGTGTGTTTTTAAATATGGAGCTCCAGGAAGGATAAGAGAGTTTTATTAGAGTTTATTATTGGATTATTAGAGTTTCCTGAAGAAAGGGTTATGCCCGAAACGTTAATTCTCCTGCTCCTTGGATGCTGCCTGGCCTGCTATGTTTTTCTAGCACCACATTTTTCAACTCCGGTCTCCAGCATCTGCAGTCCTCACTTTCTCCTAGGATTAGAGAGTTGCCAACACATGCAAGGAGCATGGGTAAGAAAGGCAGCTCTGTATTCTCTCAAATAGCCACCATTTTGATTTTATTGTTACGACACGGGGTAAACCCCTCTGCTGATTTAAACCAGCAATACCGAAAAAATTCAATTCATGCTGTAATCTGTTAAATTTTTAGAGGGAAGAACTATCCCAGAGGTCACTATCTAAAGCAAAAATTAATACTTCTATTCTTTAAGTCCAACAAAGAATATTAAAAGTAACAAAAATTTAGAACTCTTTTCTCTTAAACCTATCTTTTACCTCCCACTCAAATATACTGGCCCAATAAAAATCCCGATTAAGATTTTTTTAAAAATCACATTTCAAAAACCAGTCCACTTTGTTAATTCTCTTTTGTAAATTTTCTTTAGGTCAGTTTCAATGTTCTGCTGAAAAGACTTATGGATTTATACCTCTCAGAGCACTGTTCAGCTGGCAGTCTGTACTTGTTGGTGGCTTGGCAGTTCTCCCATTAAATGTTCAAAATGTCCAGTTTTATACCTCAAAACATCGGAGCACTTCATTAGTTGTAATATTATCAAAGTACTAAATTCAAATTTGATTGGAGTTTGGTATCTTGGGGTATAATTTAAACTGATTGGCCAAATTTGAATTTGTTTTGGTTTCATGGCAACCCAGATGCTGCTATTTGTTTTGACCAATTGTTACATTGGTACTGTGTGCTTTGTCAGTCCTTGCTAGCTTTTCAACTCTCTTAAAAGTGCAGTACACCTCTACACCTTCATAAAATTGTAGAACAACTTTGAAAACAGTAGTGGAATGAAAAAGCATGTTCACCTGCTTTGATAGGTGTAGAGTCAATACCCAAACTAAGCCCAAACTGGGCCTTCACTAAGATCCCAGTTTTGATTGCTGTTTTGTGTTAGGTCACACCATGTTCTACTCAACTCAAGAGAATCTAATCTAAACCCTTCCTATTCATGTGCCCATCCTGATGCCTTTTAAACGTTATAATTGTAACAGCCTTCACCACTTCCTCAGAACATTCCAGGTCTGAAGAAGGGCCACCTCAACTAAGCTGGTTAATCATTTATGAGTCAAAGATCACTCTGCAAACATTTGAGGGCTCTGCAGGTACAGTGATAGTATCTCTACCTGTCAACCAGGAGGACCAGGTTAAGTCCCACCTGCTCCTTTGAACAGATTAATTAGACAATATCCACAAATATTTTCAATTGAGTAATTATTGATGCGGCCTTGTAAATATAAAAAGTTCAATGTAGCCCATGGCATCAGGAAATCTATGGTATTGTCACTAACCTGAATTGAGTGTCACTATCTGGTCTGGATTTCATGAAAACTAGATTATGATTAACTTGCACTAGATTATTACCAAACAGAACTCGACTGTCACTAACTGAGAAAGAGTAGTCACTAACCTGGTCATGCTGTTATTATATTGGCCTGACTGTGACTAACCAGGACTGGATTCTCATTAACCTGGTCTATATCGAAGCTGCAAAAAGGAAATTGCTATAGAAACTCAGCAAGTCTGGCAGTATCTGTGGAGAGAGAAATAGAGGTAACATTTTGGGTCCAGTGACCCTTCTTCAGACCTGGAATGTTCTGAGGAAGTGGTGAAGGCTGTTACAATTATAACGTTTAAAAGGCATCAGGATGGGCACATGAATAGGAAGGGTTTAGATTAGATTCTCTACAGTATGGAAACAGGCTCTTCAGCCCAACAAGTCCACATGGACCCTCTGAAGAGCAATCCACCTCACCCCACCCCCATATTTACCCCTGACTAATGCAACTAACACTGTGGGCAATTTAGCATGACCGATTCACCTGACCTGCACATCTTTGGTCCATGGGAGGAAACCCACACAGACACGGGGAGAATGTGCAAACTCCACACTGATAGTCACCCAAGGTGGGGATTGAACCCAGATCCCTGGTGCTGTAAAGCAGGAGCATGGGCAAAGTGCTGGTAAGTGGAACTAGATTAATTTAGGATACCTAGTCAGCGTGGACGCGTTGAACCAAAGGGTCTGTTCCGTATTGTACATCCCTATGACACAATGATTGTAGTCAGGGTTTTCATTAACATGATCCAGATTGTCAATAATCCCATGGAGGCCAATATTTTTAAAAGTTTATCTGAATTCTCAGTGATTAATTGAAATGAATTTCCATGATGAAATTTCAACTTTTAAGCTAATTACTGTAACAAGCAAACTAAATACTACATGAACTGAAAATGATTTACTAGGTAGACTATAAACTGGGGAAAAGATATTTCTGGGTTAACATTTTTAAATAACTGAAAACCCCAAGCCACAGATGTATTCCAGTGCCTGCTATCAGTGGTTTTTACAGGAAATCCATCCAACATTACCCTTAGTGAAAAACTTTCATTTTATTTGTTAATGGGATGCAAATGTCACCAGCTAATGGCACTGATGAGGCAATCACAAGGTTGCACGGTAATTTCTTACACATAGAATCTTAATCTGTTCATTCATAGAATTCCTACATTGTGGAAACAGACCATTTGGCCCATCGAGTCCATTCTGCCCCTCTGAAGACAATCCCACCAAGACCCATGCTCCTCCCATATCCCTGTAATCCAGCATTTCCCATGGCTACTCAACCTAAACTACCCATCCTTGGACACAATGAGCAATACAGCATGGCCAATCCACCCTAACCTGCACATCTTTGGACTATGGGAGGAAACCAGATATCTGGAGGAAACCCACACAGACACGGGGAGAATCTGCAAAATCTGCATCGTCACCCAAGGGTGGAATTGAAACCTAGTGGTGTGACAAAGCAGTGCTGACCATTGAGTCAAAATTCCTGATGAAGGGCTTATGCCCGAAACGTCGAATTTCCTATTCCTTGGATGCTGCCTAACCTGCTGTGCTTTAACCAGCAACACATTTTCAGCTCTGATCTCCAGCATCTGCAGACCTCATTTTTTACCTGACCATTGAGTCACCATGCTGCCCAAGGTCAATTGATCAAGGATCTGGACCTGTAGCTATGTGGTGCTGCCTTCTTACATCTTTAATACTTCAGAACAATTTTTATTTAGGTCCATTCTAATGAAGCAGACCACAGGTCTGGTAGGCCATGAAAAGTGCAGGCAAATCTATTACTAGCATCTATTTTATTTCTTTAAGATTTCTAGGGCAGATATCATCTGCCAGCTCAAACATTTCTCATTTTATGTGAGACACTATTCTAATCTAACGATAACAATTTTAATGGCAACCTCATCTCTTCATGCTGCCATTGACAATCAGTTTCAAGATGGATGCAATACACTTGCTTAGTATTTGAGACTTGATATTCATTTCATCTGTCCTCAAACACTTTGCAAAGATTCAATGTGGGCTTTGATAGTCCTATCTCTTAATATAGCAGATAAAAGCTTTTCATATTACTCCCAGGCACACCATCCTTTTTTCCATTAACCTTTTAGCTGATCTAATAGCAGCCTTGGTTTTCTTTGACTGATTTGCATTTCTTTTTTTATTTTCCTCACTGCCATTTGCTTTCATTCCATGAAAACATTTTTCTTTTCATCCTTATTCGTCATAATACATGACCTCTCAGTCACCTTGGCTTATTTTCGGCATGATTCCTTCAGTTGTCATTTGTATCATACACTTCAGTATGAGAAATCAAAACTCAGTTATTCTAATGTGGGATCCTGTGAATGTAACTATGAAACTTTAACTATCAAATATCAGCGTTCACATTGTCCGCCAACTAGCCTTTCAAAAGCATATCTTATTAAACTGGCGAGGTTTCAAAAACTATTTACCAGGACGCTACCGGGAATGGAAGATTTGAGATCTAATTACAGGCTGGAGAGGCTGGGACTTTTTTTCATTGGAGAGTAGGAGGCTGAAGGGTGACTTTATAAAGGTTTATGAAATCATGAGAAGTATAGATAACATGAGAAAACCTGAGGGTAGTGGATTTCAAGTCTAGGGGGCATATTTTTGAGGTGAAAGGAGAAAGATTTTAAAAAAGACATGAGGGGCAAATATTTTATACAGAGGGTGGTTCTTGCGTGGAACAAACTCCCAGAGGTACGGTGGCACAGTGGTTAGCACTGCTGCCTCACAGCACCTGAGACCCGGGTTCAATTCCCAACTCAGGCGACTGACTGTGTGGAGTTTGCATGTTCTCCCCGTGTCTGCGTGGGTTTCCTCTGGGTGCTCTGGCTTCCTCCCACAGTCCAAAGATGTGCGGGTCAGGTGAATTGGCCATGCTAAATTGCCCGTAGTGTTAGGTAAGGGGTAAATGTAGGGGTATGGGTGGGTTGCGCTTCGGCGGGTCGGTGTGGACTTGTTGGGCCGAAGGGCCTGTTTCTACACTGTAAGTAATCTAATCTAATCTAAAAGGTAGTGGTGGATGCGGGTATAGTTAAAGCATTGAAAAGATATTTGAAAAAATACATGAATAAGAAACGCTTGGAGTGGTATGGGCCAGGCACAGGCAGGTGGGAGTAGTTTAATTTGGGATTATGGTCGTTATGGACTGGTTGGATTGACGGGTCTGTTTCCATGCTGTATGACTCTTTATCACAAGCTAACAAGCAGGATACACACAGGAATATCTCTTTTGCTACATTTTAGATTATGTTAAGAACTTCTAAATCATTTTAAACTTTGAGAGCTGTTCCCTCAGTATAGGGTTGAATTCACCTTCAAATATAATCAGAGCCACAGCTTTTTTAATAAAAAATTGTTCATGGGATGTGGCATTGTTCGTTTCATAGAATCAGAGATCCCTACAGAGGGGAAGCAGGCCATTCAGCCCATCGAGTCCACACCGTCCCTCCAAAAAGCATCCCACCCAGACCCATCCCCTACACTCTCCCTGTAACCTTGCACTCTCCCATGGCTAATCCACCTAATTTACACACATCTGCACACTGTGGGCAATTTAGCATGACCAATCCACCTAAGCTGCACATTTTTGAATATAAAAGGTCAATTATGTTGTAGAGTTGCATGAATAATGCAGATTACCTTCCCTAAGGGGCATTCATGAACCAGATAGGTTATTACATCCAGGGAAGTTATTTGGGTGGAACTGAGGAATAAGAAAGGGATGATCACCTTATTGGGATTGTATTATTTTTCCCCTAATAGTCAGGGGGAAATTGAGAAACAAATTGTAAGGAGATCTTAGCTATCTGAAAGAGTAATAGGGTAGTTAAGGTAGGGGATTTTAACTTTCCAAACATAGACTGGGACTGCCATAGTGTTAAGGGTTTAGATGGAGAGGAATTTCTTAAGTGTGTACAAGACAATTTTCTGATTCAATATGTGGATATACCTATTAGAGAAGGTGCAAAACTTGACCTACTCTTGGGAAATAAGGCAGGGCAGGTGACTGAGGTATCAGTGGGGGAGCACTTTAGGGACAGTGACTATAATTCTATTAGATTTAAAATAGTGTTAGAAAAGGATAGACCAGATCTAAAAGTTGAAGTTCTAAATTGGAGAAAGGTCAATTTTGATGGTATTAGGCAAGAACTTTCAAAAGCTGATTGGGGGCAGATGTTCGTAGGTAAAGGGACAGCTGGAAAATGGGAAACATTCAAAAATGAGATAATGAGAATCCAGAGAAAGTATATTCCTGTTAGGTGAGACAGCATCCAAGGAACAGGAAATTTGAAGTTTCGGGCCAGAGCCCTTCATCAGGACTCTGGCCCGAAACGTCGAATTTCCTGTTCCTTGGATGCTGCCTAACCTGCTGTGCTTTAACCAGCAACACATTTTCAGCTCTGATCTCCAGCATCTGCAGACCTCACTTTTTATTCCTGTTAGGTGAAAGGAAAGGCTAGTAAGTGTAGGGAATGCTGGATAACAAAAGAAATTGAGGATTTGGTTAAGAAAAAGACCCCACCACCAAGGATATATTTCCCTCCCCTCCCCTATCAGCGTTCCGCAAGGACCACTCCCTTCGTGACTCCCTTGTCAGATCCACACCCCCCACCAACCCAACCTCCACCCCCGGCACCTTCCCCTGCAACCGCAGGAAATGTAAAACTTGCACCCACACCTCCACACTCACTTCCCTCCAAGGCCCCAAGGGATCCTTCCATATCCGCCACAAGTTCACCTGTACCTCCACACACATCATCTATTGCATCCGCTGCACCCGATGTGGCCTCCTCTATATTGGTGAGACAGGCCGCTTACTTGCGGAACGCTTCAGAGAACACCTCTGGGCCGCCCGAACCAACCAACCCAATCACCCCATGGCTCAACACTTTAACTCTCCCTCCCACTCCACCGAGGACATGCAGGTCCTTGGACTCCTCCACCGGCAGAACACAACTACACGACGGCTGGAGGAGGAGCGCCTCATCTTCCGCCTGGGAACCCTCCAACCACAAGGTATGAATTCAGATTTCTCCAGCTTCCTCATTTCCCCTCCCCCCACCTTGTCTCAGTCGGTTCCCTCAACTCAGCACCGCCCTCCTAACCTGCAATCCTCTTCCTGACCTCTCCGCCCCCACCCCACTCCGGCCTATCACCCTCACCTTGACCTCCTTCCACCTATCCCACCTCCATCGCCCCTCCCCCTAGTCCCTCCTCCCTACCTTTTATCTCAGCCTGCTTGGCTCTCTCTCTCTTATTCCTGATGAAGGGCTTATGCTCAAAACGTCGAATTCTCTATTCCTGAGATGCTGCCTAACCTGCTGTGCTTTGACCAGCAACACATTTGCAGTTAAGAAAAAGAAAGAAGCATATGTAAGGTATAGACAGGATAGATCGAGTGAATGCTTAGAAGAGTATAAAGGCAGTAGGAGTATACTTAAGAGGGAAATCAGGAGGGCAAAAAGGGGACATGAGATAGCTTTGGCAAATAGAATTAAGGAGAATCCAAAGGGTTTTTCCAAATACATTAAGGACAAAAGGGTAACTAGGGACAGAATAGGGCCCCTCAAAGGTGGCCTTTGTGTGGAGCCGCAGAAAATGGAGGAGATATTAAATGAGTATTTTGCATCAGTATTTACTGTGGAAAAGGATATGGAAGATATAGACAGTAGGGAAATAGATGATGACACCTTGCAAAATGTCCATATTACAGAGGAGGAAGTGCTGGATGTCTTGAAACAGTTAAAGGTGGATAAATCCCCAGGACCTGATCAGGTGTACCCTAGAAATCTGTGGGAAGCTAGAGAAGTGATTGCTGGGCTCTTGCTGAGATATTGTAACATCGATAGTCATAGGTGAGGTGCCAGAAGACTGCAGGTTGGCTAACATGGTGCCATTGTTTAAAAAGGATGGTAAGGACAAGAGCTTAAAAATATGTTGCTGGAAAAGCGCAGCAGGTCAGGCAGCGTCAAAGGAGCAGGAGAATCGACGTTTCGGGCATAAGTCCTTCTTCAGAACAAGCCAAGGAACTATAGACCAGTGAGCCCGATCTCGGTGGTGAGCAAGTTGTTGGAGGGAATCCTGAGGGACAGGATTTATACGTATTTGGAAAGGCAAGGACTGATTCGGGATAGCCAACATGGCTTTGTGCGTGGGCAATCATGTCTCACAAACTTGATTGAGTTTTTTGAAGAAGTAACAAAGAGGATTGATGAGGGCAGAGCAGTAGATGTGATCTACATGGACTTCAGTAAGGCATTCGACAAGGTTCCCCATGTGACACTGGTTAGCAAGGTTAGATCACATGGGAAGACAGTTAGAACCAGCCATTTGGATAAAGGACTGGCTCAAAGGTAGAAGATAGTGGGTGGTGGTGGAGGGTTGTTTTTCAGACTGGAGGCTTGTGACCAGTGGAGTGCCACAAGGATCGGTGCTGGGTCCTCTAATTTTTGTCATTTACATAAATAATTTTGATGTGAGCATAAGAGATACAGTTAGTAAGTTTGCAGGTGACACCAAAATTGGAGGTGTAGCAGACAGCAAAGAGAGTTACCTCAGATTACAACAGGATCTTGATCAGATGAGCCAATGGGCTGAGAAGTGGCAGATGGAATTTAATTCAGATAAATGTGAGGTGCTACATTTTGGGAAAGCAAATCTTAGCAGAACTTATACACTTAATGATAAGGTCATAGGGCGTGTTGCTGAACAAAGAGACCATGGAGTGCAGGTTCATAGCTCCTTGAAAGTGGAGTTGCAGGTAGCTAGGATAGTGAAGAAGGCATTTGGTATACTTTCTTTGAGTTGGGAATTCATGATGCGGCTGTATGGGACATTGGTTAGGCCACTTTGGAATATTGCGTGCAATTCTGGTCTCCTTTCTATTGGAAAGATGTTGTGAAACTTGAAAGAGTACAGAAAAGATTTACAAGTATGTTGCCAGGGTTGGAGGATCTGAACTACAGGGAGAGGGTGAACAGGCTGGGGCTGTTTTTCCTGGAGTGTCGGAGGCTGAGGTATGACGTTATAGAGGTTACAAAATTATGAGGGGCATGGATAGGATAAATAGACAAAGTCTTTTCCCTGGGGTCGGGGAGTTCAGAACTAGAGGGAATAAGTTTAGGGTAGAGGGGAAAGATATAAAAGAGACCTCAGGGGCAACTTTTTCACACGTGTGTGGAATGAGCGGCCAGAGGAAGTGGTGGAGGCTGATACAATTGCAACATTTAAAAGGCGTTTGGATGGGTATAAGAATAGGGAGGGTTTGGAGGGATATGGGCCGTGTGCTGGCAGGTGGGACTAGATTATGTTGGGATATCTGGTCGGCATGGACGGGTTGGACTGAAGGGTCTGTTTCCATGCTGTACATCTCTCAGACTCTTTGACTCTACAACAATTTACAGTGGCTACATGGCCTCCATTCAGCTAACTATTTGTTCCGGATCTTTGAATTGACATTGAATACAAATATCACCATCTATCATGGTGGGAATTAAACCAATGTCCTTGGAACATTATCCCAGGGTCCAAAGCCTGCCTTGGAAAGGTGTGAATCCTTTATTTTCTTAAGCATAAAGTCACATCAACTGGGGTGCTTCTGCACCTCGTGTAATCATTGTATTCTGTATCAACAGCAATGTGTCAAAAAGTGTTATTCTCGGTCTAACGGTTTCAAAGGCCTTTTTCAATATGAATTGTCAACACTTTGATTAAAATTTAAAAAATGATGGGTTAGGTGGAATGGCCACACAAAATTGCTCCATCGTGTTGAGGGAGATGTAGCTTAGCTGGATTAGCTGTGGGAAATGCAGGGCAACAGGGATAAGCTAGGGGTGTGAGTCTGTGTGGAACGCTCTTCGGAGGGTCGCTGTGGACTTGATGGGCCAAATGGCCTGTTTCCACACTGTAGGGATTCTATTCTAGGGGATTCTGCTGGGATTGCATGTGGAGGAGGATGTGTCATTAGGACAGGCCAATGAGGTGAGAGGGGATTTTGAGGGGGGTTAGGAGGATATGCTGGGTCCTTTGTTGGAATTTGGGGAGGTTGGTGAGGGCAACAGGATGATTGACATGGGCCAATTGCCCCCTTCTGATATCTCCATCAGAGGAATCAGTTTTCTCAATTCTTAATGCATCCTAAGCATCTCAGATAGATCACCCCTAATCTATTATACTCGATTGAATACAATGACTTTCTACCATTTTCAGAATTTTCTCAGTCCCATTCATGGAATCATAGAACATCACAGCGGGAGAGCAATAATGCTTGTGCTGACAAAGTGTCAAATGGAACTGTCAGGAAGACCTGTCAAAAGCACTTCTTATGGAGGTGTCAAACTATCAATGCATTTAACAGTCTGAGCTCCATAATCACTGAAAAATGCCAAGAGCCTTAAAAAAAGTGATTGCTTCATATTTCATGGTCTAACACAAACCTGAGGGTTTCCACTACTGAATTATTGCTGCACAACCAAGTTCACAGCTATCTATCATTACAGTTGGATGCCTGCAATTTCTCAATTTGATTGACAGCTGTAATTGGACATAGGCTCTTTCATGTGGGACCATGGCTGCTCATTGTTACAGAGGCGAACAAAAGGGCAGGTTTTAGGGATGGAAACATTGGGTACAAAAGTCGATGAAAAATGGAAGACCTCCAAAAGAGAGATGGATGGGATTAGCAAGGTACATTGAGAAATAAATACAGGGTATCCAAAGCTAGACTACCTGGGATTGCCGATTATGATTATGGCCTGATTGACTAAGGACACCGATGAGAAAATGAGGAAGAAAAGGGAAAGGCATATGATGCACAACAAAATAATAATAGCAATACGAAACAGGAAGAGTGCCTCAACTGCTAGGGATGAGCATTCTCAGATTGTAGACAGGTTAAAAATGATATTCCTAAGGGATCAATGTTGGGACTTTTCCTCTTTCTGATTTATATAAACAATGTGAAGATGGATGCTGAGGGCAAAATCTCTAAATTTGCAATAATACTAAGTTAGGGGGAATAGTGACTTGTGAAGATGATGCTCAGAGAGACATTGGCAAGTTGGCAAAATGGGCAGACATATTAGCAGATGAATCTCAATACAGAGAAATGTGAGGCAATGCATTTTGGTAGAAATGACAGTGGAAGATAGTAGATGATGATATGTTCCTCCCAGACCGTCTCAACACCTTCTATGCTCACTTTGAGCAGAATTTCAGCGGAGAGGCAACACTTATTCCAATAAGTCCTAATGAACCTATTCCAACAGTTACTGCATCAGAGGTCAGATCAGTTTTCCTTCGTGTGAATCCAAGGAAAGCGATGGGACCAGACAGAGTACCAGGCCATACACTCAGAGCATGCGCAGATTAACTGGTAGAGGTCTTTTTGGACATCTTCAACCTCTCCCTGCAGCAGGCCACTGTGCCTGCCTGTTCCAAGAGGACCAACATCATCCCTGTGCCTCAGAAGGCTCATGCAGCATGTCTCAATTACTTCTGGCCAGTGGCCCTAACTTCGGTGGTCATGAAGTGCTTTGAAAGGCTGGTCATAGTATTAATCAACTTCAGCCTCCCCACTACTCTTGACCCACTCCAATTTGCCTATTGCACCACAGATCCACGTCAAATGCCATATCACTTGCCCTTCACTCTTCCCAAGAACATCTTGACACCAAGAACAGCTACGTAAGAATCCTACGCATTGACTACAGTTCAGCCTTCAACACTATTATCCCCTCGAGACTGATTACTAAACTTAATGATCTCACTAAATGCCACTCACTGCAACTGGATCCTCAGTGTTCTGACCCACAGGCCACAATCAGTGAAGATTAGGGACAATATTTCATCCTCACTAACACTCAACACTGGAGACCCCTATTGTACTCACAGTATACCCATGACTGCGTCGCCAAATACCAGACTAATGCCATTTACAAGTTCGCTGATGACACCACCATAGTCGGTCAAATCTCAGATTGTGACAAAATAGACTACAGATGGGAGGTGGAAGATCTGGAAATTTGGTGCACTAAAAACAGCCTAGCTCTCAATGCCAGCAAAACCAATGAACTCATTATTGACTTTCGGCGGGATGTTACTCATGCCCCCCTACACATTAACAGCACAGAGGTGGAACGAGTGGAGAGGGTCAAGCTCCTGGGATTGGTCATCCATAGCAAGCTTTCTTGGACTCTTCATGTGGACACACTGGCTACAAAGGCCCAAAAACGTCTCTTCTTCCTTAGTTAGCTGAGGAAATTTGGCATGATGGCAAATACCCTTTGCCAACTTTTATAGGTTCACCATCAAGAGCATTCTGTCTGGCTATATCACCAGTGGATATGGCAGCTGTACCATTCAAAACCAGAGACGGTTACAGAGAGTGGTGAACTTGGCCCGGACAATCATAAAATCCAAACTCCCATCTATAGAATCCAACTACGAGGAAAGGCCACCAACATTCTCAAAGATCCATCCCACCCTGGCAATGTTTTTCTACAACCTCTACCATCGGGGAGAAGGTACAGAAGCCTGAACATACGCACCAGCTGGTTTCAAAACAGTTTCTACCCTCCTGTTGTTGGAATACTGAATGGACTCACAAACTGTTAACATTCGCCTGTACCTGTGTTTTGGTTTTTGCGGCTGTTTACCCATTATTTACTTATCTATGCGACTTAACTCTGTGATCTGCCTGTATTGCTCGCAAGACAAAGCTTTTCACTGTGCCTTGGTACACGTGACAATAAATTCAATTCAATTCAATTCAGAAGAAACTTGTAGAGACAATACAGGCCTCAATGGTACAACTTTGACGGGAGAACGGTGCAGACGGCCCTTTTGCATAATTTTCTAAAGGGTTCATGTGCGTAATTCTCTGAAGGTGGCCAAGCACATTATTAAGAAGACTTAGAACATCTTGGGATTATAAATAGACGCATAGATTATAAAATTAAGAAAAAGTGCAAGAGGGCATGCCAAGAGCAATGGCAGGCATATCTAAAGAGAAGAAATGAGGTGCCAGCCTGGTGGCAGAACTACTCACATGCCAAACAGAATATGCAGCAACCGGGAGACAGATCTAAGCAATCCCACAACCAATGGATCAGCTCTAAACTCTGCCACATCCAATGTGAATAGTGGTGGGCAATTAAAACTCACATTAGGCCCACATTGGGGTTAGGCCATAGATCAGTCATGATCTCATTGAATAGTGGAACAAACTGAAGGGATGAGTGGCCTATTCCTATTCCTATGTTACAATGTAAAGGAGTGGTGTTGGACTGGGGTGGACAAAGTTAAACATCACACAATAACATGACCCCATTTCAGTTGCATGACCCTTTAATCTTTTGCTATACATTCTGTATCTTAAGATCCTGCTCCACAGCTACCTTATGAAGGAGCTCCCAAATAAACCTGTTGGACTATAACCTGGTATTGTGTGATTTTTCAACTTTGTTCCTATGTTGCTACTTGAGATGGAAACTCCACAAATATCTCCATCCTTGATGATGGAAGAGCCCAACATATCAGTGCAAAAGATAAGACTGAAGCATTTGCAATAATCTTCAGCCACAAGTGTCAAGTAGATGATCCATATTGGCCTCCTCTAAGTGGTCCCCAGCATCACAGATACCAGTCTTCAGCCAATTCGGTTCACTCCACGCGATATCAAGAAACAGTTGGAAGAACTGGATGCTGCAAAGGTTATGGGTCCTGACAACATTCCAGCAATAGTACTGAAGACTAGCTTGCCAAAATGTACACTCCCTAGACAAGCTCTTCCAGTGCAACTACAAGGATCATCCAATTACAGAAGAATAATTGTGATGCAGTGGTTGTGTCCCTGCCTCCTAGCTAGGCGGCCTAGGTTCAAGTCCCATCTGTTACAAAGGTTGATAATGACAGCTCTGAGCAGATATTGGGAACATGCCGATAAGAAATAATTGGGTGCCACGGGTGATTAGTGGGGAGGGATGGTTTGTCCTTTTGCAGCAACTATTTGCTTTCCGATGGCTTCATGGAGGAAGAAGCATTAAAAGTCAAATTCGATAACTGTCTGGCTGGATTACAGAGTCGGAGTGAGAAATATTGATGAGAACAGCCCAAAGTTAAATGTGACCTCACATTGCTTGCTATGGTTAACTTCTTTGTAATCACCATTGCAGAGTCAGATTGTGTTCAATTGATTGCAATGGCATTTGCAAAAACATTAACCATGGAACGCACTACAAGGTCACTTTTCATATTGGGCTGTTCTTTTTCAGGATGACCAACTCTCGGAAGCTATTGGACAGCAGGTAGTTACTGCCAAGGACGACCCCTCCCAACTAGTTATCTGGGAAATTACATCTCCTGATGAC
Organism: Hemiscyllium ocellatum; assembly: GCF_020745735.1. Lineage (NCBI taxonomy): Eukaryota > Metazoa > Chordata > Chondrichthyes > Orectolobiformes > Hemiscylliidae > Hemiscyllium > Hemiscyllium ocellatum. Next base: position 20,536,168 of record NC_083401.1, read on the forward strand.
ATGAAGATTGGTGGAGTAGCAGAAAGCATAAGGGACTGTCAGAGAATACAGGAGGATATACATAGACTGGAGAGTTGAGCAGAAAAGTGGCAGATGGTTTTCAATGCAGACAAATGTGAGGTGATGCATTTAGGCAAGACTAATTCTAGAGCAAATTATACAATGAACGGAAGAGCCTTGGGAAAAGTTGATGGGCAGAGAGATCTGGGAGCGCAGGTCCATTGTACCCTGAAGGTTGCTGTACAGGTGGATAGAGTGGTCAAGAAGGCATATAGTACGCTTGCCTTCATTGGACTGGGTATTGAGTATAAGAGCTGGCAAGTCAAGTTAACATTGTACAAGACATTGGGCGGGCCGCATTTAGAATACCGTGTATAGTTCTGGTTGCCACATTACCAAAAGGACGTAGATGCTTTGGAGAGGGTGCAGAGTAGGTTTACGAGGATGTTGCCTGGTATGGAAGGTGCTAGCTATGAAGAGAGATTGAGTAGGTTAGGTTTATTTTCATTAGAGAAAAGGAGATTGAGGGGGGACCTGATTGAGGTTTACAAAATCATTAAGGTTATAGACAGGGTGGATAGAGACAAACTTTTCCCCAGGGTGAAGGATTTAATAATGAGAGGTCACTCTTTCAAGATGAGAGGTGAAAAGTTTAAGGGGGATACACGCGGCAAGATACACAGAGGGCGGTGGGTGACTGGAACGCATTGCCAGCAGATGTGGTAGAGGCAGGCACAGTAGATTCATTTTCGAGGCGTCTGGACAAATGCATGGGTAGGTGGGGAGTAGAGGGATACAGATGCTTAGAAATTGGGTGACAGGTTTAGAGTGTTAATTTGGATCGGCTCAGGCTTGGAGGGCTGAAGGGCCTGTAAATTTTCCTTGTTCTTTGTTCTATAACTTGCTGTCTTACATCAGGATATCACTGAGATCTCATAATGTCAATGAATTAGATCGCTGTCAATTAAGCCTTGTGGCTAAAATGTCTACTGGGTCACTAATTGGGTCAAAAGACAGGGCAAAATTTGTACAGACACCCATCTGTCTGCTCAGATGGATAGTATTTTGAATGAGAGTTCTGCTTGGTCGACTGGTCAAAATTTCTCCCTCAAGCGACGTCAAAGGAAACAGAAGATCTAGTCACTATCAGATTGCTGTTGGTAGGAGTACGCGGTGCACAAATTTGCTGCCGTATTTACTGAAGTATAAAGTGCTACACTTCAAACGTATTTCCATGAAATTCCTTGAGACATACGGTGGTCAAGAATAGCATTATATAAATACAAATCTGTCTCTTTTTTTTCTATCTGCACAGATACTACTCAATCTAGCAAGAGTTTGCAGATTTTCTTTAATACCAGCATCATCTTCAAAGTTGTGCCTTATGAATCTTTACTTCCACATGTAAAAGAACAGAAAATGAGTTTGCTGGCATCTCAGACAGGGCTTTTGATTTTGCTGCTCCTCGGATGCTGCCTGAACTGCTGTGTCTTCCAGCACCACTAATCCAAAATCTGGTTTCCGGCATCTGCAGTCATTGTTTTTACCCTTTCAGTCCTGTACTGGACTGTCGCTCTTGCGTTTCCTGTGCTCAGGTACTGGAGTAGGATTTGAGCCCACAACCTTCTGACGCAAAAGCAAGAGGGCTACCAGCTGAGCCGCAGCTGACACCAAATGGACAGTGGAGCTCCGAGTGAGAGTCAGTGCCTTCTCAGGGGAACAGGTTGAGAAGAGAGAAAGCAGACAAGCATTTATCAAAAAACACTTAGGCAAGTGTAATCAGTGGAGTACCCAAAAAAAGAGTCCAAGTTCAACATGTCCACCAGTGACTACATAGTAAGTTGTTTCAATGTATTTTATTACTTGGGAGTATGCATTTTAAGCACTAATGTGCTGTCGATGTGACTGAACCCAACTGTGTTGTCTATTCCAATAATCATCTCAGTCGCAATCTAAAACTGCAGGAGTTCCTCACTTTATGTCCTAGGCTCCATTATCTGCAGCTGCTTGGCCTCCTCCATCGCCAAATCCAAGCCACCTGGAGGATGAGCGCCTCATCTTCCACTTTGGGATCCTCCAACCACACGACATCAATGTCAATTTCACCAGCTTCCTCATCTCCCCTCCCCCAGCTTATCCCAGATCCAACCCTCCAACTCGGCACCGCCCTCTTGAACTGTCTGACCTGTCCATCTTCCTTCCCACCTATCCACTCCACCCTCCTCTCTGACCTATCACCTTCTCCCTCACCTCCATATACCTATCGCATTCCCAGCTACCTTTTACCCAGCCATAACCCCCCCCCCCAAAGTTAGACCATTGCATTAGGGACAAGGTACTGGCATGGATAGAAGATTGGTTAACTGACAGAGAGTAAAGATAAAGAGGTATTTTTCAGGATAGCAGCCTGTGACTAGTGGAGTTCCGCTGGAGCCCGTGTCAGAACCACAATTATTCACATTTTACATTATCGTTCTGGATGAAGGAATTGAAGGCATTGTTGCTAAGTTTGCAGATGACAGAGAGATAGGTGGAGGAACAGATACTGTTGAGAAAGTGGGGAGGCTGTACAGGGACTTGGACAGGCTGGGAGAGTGGGCAAAGGAGTAGTAGATGGAATACAATGTGGGGAAGTGTGAGGTCATGCACTTTGGTAGGACGAATAGAGGCATAGACTAGTTTCCAAATGGGGAAAGGCTTCAGAAATCCGAAGCATAAAGGGACTTGGGAATCCTCATTCAGGATTGTCTTAAGGTTAATATTCAGGTTCAGATGGCAGCTAGGAAAGCAAATGAAATGTTTGCATTCATTTCAAAAGGGCCAGACTACAAAAGCAGAGATGTACTACTGAGGCTGTGTGAGGCTCTCGTCACACCACATTTTGAATATTGTAAGCAGTTTTGGGCCCAGTACCGAACGAAGGATGTGTTGCATTGGAGGAGTTCCAAAGCAGGTTTACAAGAATGAAGGACTTGTCCTGTGATGAGCAGCTGAGGACTCTGGGTCTGTATTTGATGGGGTTTACAAGGATGAGAGGGGATCTGACTGAAACTTATAGAATACTGAGAAGCCTGGATAGAGTGGACATGCAAAAGATGTTTCCATAAATAGCAGAGAGTAGGACCTTTGGGAAAGACCTCAGAGTGAAGGGATAAGACCATAAGACATAGAAGCAGAAATAAGGCCATTCAGCCCATCAAGTTTGCTCTACCATTCAAGTATGGCTGATGAGTCTCTCTTTCCAATTCTGACGCTTACTCCCCTTAACCCTTGATCCTGTTGACAATCAAGAACCTATCTATTCCAGTCTTAAATAAACTCAATGACCTGGCCTCCACTGCCTTCTGTGGCAATGAATTCCATAGATTCACCACTCTCTGGCTGAAGAAGTTTCTCCTTATTTCCATTCTAAAAGATCTTCTCTTTACTTTAAGGCTGTGCCCTCAGGTCCTAGTCTCTCCTACAAATGGAAACATCTTCCCAATATCCACTCTGTCCAAGCCATTCAGTATGCTGCATGTGTCAATTAGATTCCTCTCTCATCCTTCTCAACTCCATACAGTATAGATCTAGGGTCCTCCAATGTTCCTCATGTGTTAAGCTTTTCATTCCTGGGACCATTCTCATGAACCTCCTCTGAATACGCTCCAGGGCCAGTACATCCCTCCTGAGATATGGGGTCTTTACATATGGACATGGGTGACCCTTCACAATGGAGATGAGGAGGAAGTTCTTCAGCCAGAGGATGGTGAAGCTGTGGAATTCATTGTCACAGAAGGCAGTAGAAGACAAGTCATTGAGAATTGGTGGTTCCGCTGTCTTTTTGGGGGATTGGCCGGCAAAATATAGCAGATCTTACAAAGAAAGTATTCTGTTTCACCACACAGCTTTTCACAAATTCAAGGCCTTTTTTCCAAATAAGGTGCAATGTTTATATTAGTTCCATATTTTGAGTTTTGGGTTAAAATCCCTGAAGTCCACCGACTCAATTTTTATTTCCATTTGTTCACAGGCCATTGACAAGGTCAACATTGATCACCCATCGCTCACTGTCCAGCGGACATTGCTGTGGATCTGGAGTCACATGGAGACCAGACCAAGTAAGGATGGCTGATTTCCTTCCCTAAAAGGGATTAGCGAACAAGATATTAGGCCAAGTCTTTAATGAATTCAAATTCAACTAATGAATTCTGCAAAAAAGCCCCAGAGCTTCCAGCTGCCGGCCACTTTAACACATGAACCTGTTCCCTGACCAATACCTCTGTCTCAGGTATGCTGCAGTGCTCCAGCGAAGCTCAGAGCAAGCACCTCATTTTCCACTTGCGAACCCTGTAGCGTCCAGGACTCAATACTGGGTTCAATAATTTTAGGGCCTGAGGTACCTTCTCCCATGTCCTTAGTCCAACCCCAAAATTCCAGGCATTGTCATCACATTGACTGCTACCACACACAAGTCCCAATTAGCAGCGATCCATTTCCTCAGGTTAACCTTTACCCAGTCCTTTGTCCATCCAACAGTTCTTGTCTGTCTTTGGACTCTATCTCCACCGATTGTTTACTCTCCCTCCCCTCCCTCTACCCCTTCTTCTGCATAAGTACCAACCCAATCTGAGCTCCAATCAGTCCTGAAGAAAGATCACTGGACCCAAAACGTTAACACTGCTTCCTCCCCACAGATGCTGCCAGACCTGCTGAGCTTTTGCAGCAATTTCTGTTTTTGTTTCTGATTCCCAGTATCCACAGTTCTTCCAGTTTATTGTTTTCCATCTGTCTGATTGCTTCCTGCAGCTCTCCCTTCAATGGTATTTTAGAATCATAGAATGCTTAATTTACAGATAGAGGACATTCAGCCTATTGAATCCGCACTGACCTTCTGAAGTGCATCCCAGCCAAACTCACTGCTCCACTTTACCTCCATAACCCAGCATTTGCCATGGCTAATCCAACTAACCTGCAGATCTCTGGGAGGAAACCACCACACCCAATGGAAACCCACGCAAACACAGGGAGAATATGCAAACTCCATGCAGACAGTTGTGCAAGGCTGGAATTCCCTGCATAACAGCATCATGTGTGAATCCGCACTACATGAGCTGCACTGGCTTAATCAGTCTATTCACCACCACCTTCTCAAGGGCAATTAGGGATGGGTCCATTTGGGTGAATGAATCTGTCTAAAGAATGCAAGGAGATCGAACTACTGCTATGTTTATGTATGAGAGAGTACAATGCAAGCAGAGAAATTCATTCAATTCCAAAAGGGGTTAATTCCACAGAAAGGAAACCAACAGCTGAAATAAGTTGTGAAGTTCCTCAAATGTGAGCCCATTATGCTAAGGAATATGCTGCCACCTAGAGCACTCAGTGCTGATACGACTGAAGAAATGACATTTTTCCAAGAGAAGGAAACAATGGGATAGAGATCCAAATGATAAGTGACACTCTTGGTGGTAATAGGTCCTTTTTGTCTCTGCAACTAAATGCTTAGCCCAGCCAGATTGATTGAATATAATTCATCTATTTCTAACAGGTTCAAAAGAAAAACTCAATAATACAGAACTAATTGACACAGAAATAACAGCCCTGCAAAGCCTTTGTAAATTAATGTTTTCATAGTGCAAATGTCAGACTGGTGCATGAAGGGTTATTCCATTGATGCTGTGATTAGAAGCATTACTGTGACACAGAAGGACCTTTTCCATTCAATGTATCTCATGTACCTACGTGGGAGTAGTTGATGCTGGGACCAGCTTCCTAAAGTGCTCCAATAATTAATCAACAATTGCATCCCTAACCTTGATGAGAATGAGCAATGGCATAATTTGTGTTATTATCTGAAAATTTTAAAAAAACACAAAATGGGCATAATCTTAACATAACAGCCTGAAGTCTGTCAGTGGGGCAATGAATGAAGCCAGACCCTGCTGATGGTTCAATTATTCAAGGCACAGTCATGTAACGAACTGTAGGATAAAGAACCTCACCTGAAGGTCACGCTATTCAAGAAGAACTCTTGAAAACAATGGTACGATTCTATATTGAGCATCAGTGTTCCTGTTGTAATTGAAGGTGGCGGATGGTGAATGCATCGAAAAGGCTCCCAGTTACCAAGGTAAAGATACTGTGATGCAGGAGATCTGATATTTTTATTTCTGCTTTATCTCATTTATAATTCCTTGTTTGTGTTGTCAATCACTGATTCACGCTAAACAGTACATCTAGGTGAGTGTTGTGTCAAGACCAAATCAGACTGAGTAATGAGGTCCTCTATTCTCAACAGAAGATTCCATAGCAGATAGCACCTCAAGCTAAACGTCGAATTCCCTATTCCTGAGATGCTGCCTAACCTGCTGTGCTTTAACCAGCAACACATTTTCAGCTGTGATCTCCAGCATCTGCAGACCTCATTTTTTACTCTTCTGAATGAAACTAACAAAGACATGCAGCTGAAGGTGAGGGCTAAGATTGTAAAGGAGCACAAGCTGATAGACCTGGGGGTACACATTAAGGCAGATTAATAAAGCATTTTATCATGAGAAGGTGAGATTTCAAAAGCATGGAGGTTATGATAAACCTTCGTAAACACTAATTCAGCATTAAATGGAGTTTACATCCAATTGCTAACAGTGTTGAGTACAAGAGTTGGGAGGTCATGTTGCGGCTCTCCAGGATTTTTAGGCCACTGTTGGAATATTGCATGCAATTCTGATCTCCTTCCTATCAGAAAGATGTTGTGAAACTTGAATGGGTTCAGAAAAGATTTACAAATATGTTGCCAGGGTTGGAGGATTTGAGCTGTAGGGAGAGGTTGAATAGGCTGGGGCTGTTTTCCCTGGAGCATCAGAGGCTGAGGGGTGACCTTATAGTGGTTTATAAAATCATGAGGGGCATGGATAGGATAAATAGATAAAGTATTTTCCCTGGGGTGAGGGAATCCAGAATTAGAGGGCATAGGTTTAGGGTGAGAAGGGAAAGATATAAAAGAGACCTAAGGGGCAACTATTTCACACAGAGGGTGGTACGTGTAAGAAGTGAGCTGCCAGAGGAAATGTTGGGGGCCGGTACAATTGCAACATTTAAAAGGAATCTGGATGGGTATACGAATGGGAAGGGTTTGGAGGGATATGGGCTGGGTGCTGGCAGGTGGGACTAGATTGGTTTGGGATATCTGGTTGGCATGGACGGGTTGGACCAAAGGATCTGTTTCTGTGCTGTACATCTCTATGACTCTATGTTTGGAACTTTCTTGCACAAATAGCAGTAGATAATGGACCAGTTATTAACTTTAAACCTGAATTAGATAAATACTTGTTAAGCAACAATATTAGGGATAAGGGGTCAAAAGCCATATGGAATTAGGCCACAGATCAGCCATGATCTCCCTAACTGGTGGAACAGGCTTGAGGGACCAAATGGCATACTCCTGCTCCAGTTTCCCTATGGTCCAGGCACCATATTCTGAAGAAGACATTAGAGAGAGGGCATAAAAGATTTATGGGAATGATTCCAGGGATAAGGAACGTCAATCGCATCGATAAACTGAACAATATTCAGCAAGAGGTGTTCAGTAGATGATTCATCTCAACCTCTTCCAGTGGTCCCAACATTACACATACCAGTCTTCAGCCAATTTGATTCACTCCATGTGATATCAAGAAACAGTTGGAGGCATTTGATACTGCAAAGGCTACAGGCCCTGACAACATTCCAAGAATAATACTGCAGACTGGTGTTCCAGAATTTGCCACTGCCTGGAAAAGCTTTGGCATCAACATTGGCATCTACCCAACAATGCGAAAAATTGCCCAAGTATGTCCCGTACATAAAAAGCAGGACAAATCCAACCCAGCCAATCCCATCAGTCTACTCTTGACCATCAGTAAAGTGATAGAAGGTGTCATCAACAGTGCTATCAAGTAGTACCTGCTCAGCATTAACCTGCTCAGTGATGTCCAGTTTGGGTTCTGCCAGGGCCACTCAGTTCCTGACTTCATTACATCCTTGGTTCAACCATGGACAAAAGAGCTGGATTCCAGAGGGAAGGTGAGAGTGATAGTGCTTGATATCAAGGCTGCATTTGACCAAGTGTGGCATCAAGGAGCCCTGGCAAAACTGGAATCAATGGGTATTGGGGCAAACTCTCTTTTGATTAGAGTCACACTGGCACAAAGGAAGATGGTGGTGGATGTTGGAGGTCAGTCATCTCAGCTCCACAACAGCTCTGGAGGAGTTCCTCAGGATAGTGTCCGAAGTCCAACCATTTTCAGCTGCTTCATCAATGACCTTCCCTTCATCATAAGGTCAGAAGCGGGGATTTTTGTTGATGATTGTACAATGTTCAACAACATGGGGCAGCACAATGGCTCAGTGGTTAGCACTGCTGCCTCACAGCGCCAGGGGCCCGGGTTCGATTTTCAGCATCAGGAATGTGTGAAGTTTACACATTCTCACTGTGTTTGTGTGGGTTTCCTCCCACAATCCAAAGACGTGCAAGCCAGGTGAATTAGCTATGCCAAATTGCCAATAGTGTTGCGTTCATTAGTCAGAGAGAAATGGGTCTGGGTGGGTGACTCTTCAGAGGGTCAGTGTGGACTTGTTGGGCCAAATGGCCTGTTTCTACATTGTAGGGAATCTAATCTAAAAAAGCATTAGTGACTCGTCAGATCCTGAAGTAGTCCATGTTCAAATGCACACAATCTCCAGAGTTTGGTTGAGAAGAGGCAAGTAATATTTATGCCACACAATGCCAGGCTATGACCATCATCAATGAGACAATTTAACCACCGCCCCGTGGCATTCAATTGTGTTACCATCACTGAATCCCTCACTATCAACCTCTTGAGGGTTACTATTGACCAGAACATCTCACCATGTAAACACAGCAGCTACAACAACAGGTCAGAGGCTAGGAATATTGCGGGCACATAACTCACTTCCTGACACCCCAAAGCCTGTCCACCATCTACAAGGCACAAGTCAGGAGTACAATGGAAGACTCCATACTTGCCTGAATGGGAGCAGCTCCAACAACACTCAAGAAGCTTGACACCATCCAGGACAAAGCAAACTGCTTGATTAGTACCACATCTACAAACATCCACTCTCTCCACCACCCAAGCTCAGTGTGTCCTATCTACAAGATGCACTGCAGAAATTCACCAAAGATCCTCAGACAGTAACTTCCAAATTCACGACCATCTAGAACAGCAAGGGTGGCAGATACATGGAAACGCTACCATCTCAAGTTTCCCTCCAAGCCACTCACCAGTCTAACCTGGAAATATGTTGCCATTCCTTCACTCTCACTGCATCAAAATTCTGGAATTCCCTGCCTAACAGCATTGTGGGTCGATCTATAGCACATGAACTGCAGCAGTTCAAGAAGGCAGCTGACTACCATCTTCTCAAGGGCAACTAGGGATGGACAATAATTTGTGGCCAGCCAGCGATGCCCACATCTATGAATGATTTTTTTTTAAATGCTCAGGAAATGTTTACTTAGAGAAGAAAAGGTGAAGAAGGGATTTGAAAGAGTTGTCCAATTCTGACGGTTTTGGACATAGCAGACAGAGAGAAACTATTCCCAAGGGCATAAGGATTGAGAACAATAGGACACTGATTTGAGGTGAAGAGGGTGGTGCATGTATTGAATGAGCTGCCAAAGTGGTGGAGGCTGGTACAATTACAATGTTTTTAAAGCATCTGGATGGACAGATGAATGGGCCAAATGTTGATGAATGGGAGACATAGAAAACATTCATAGGGCCACAGGGAGGAAGGCAGAGTGATTGAGACTGGGTTAGGTATTCTAGCAGAGAACCAACACAGGGCTGAATGGCTTCCTTCAGTGCTGTAACTGTTCCATTACTCAGTGAGATTGTGGCTGACTACCATATCTCCAACTTCTTGCCATATCCCCATGTCCATTGGTTCCCTGTCAAACTCAGCTTTGGATGCACTTATTGACTAAGCATTTGCTGCACCTTGGGGCAGAGGATTCCAATGATTGACAACCGCCTGGGTAAAGAAATTCCTCCTCATCTCAGTCAAGAACAAAGAATGAAGAAAATTACAGCACAGGAATAGGCCCTTCGGCCCTCCTAGCCCACAATAATCCAGATCCTCTACCTAAACCTATAGCCTATTTTCTAAGGGCCTGCATCCCTCTGCTCCCTGCCATTCATGTATCTGTCTGGACACATCTTAAATGACGCTACTGTGCCCACCTCTACCACCTCCACTGGCAACATGTTCCAGGCACCCACCACCCTCTGCATAAAGAACTTTCCACACATATCTCCCTTAAACTTTTCCGCTCTCACCTTGAACTCGTGATCCCTAGTAATTGAGTCCCCCACTCTGGGAAAAAGCTTCTTGCTATCCATCCTGTCTATACCTCTCACAATTTTATAGACCTCAATCAGGTCCCGCCCTCAACCTCCACCTTTCTAATGAAAATAATCCTAATCCAGTTAACCTCTTCATAGCCAGCTCCCTCCATATGAGGCAGCATCCTGGTGAACCTCCTCTGCGCCTCTCCAAAGCATCCACATCCTTTTGGTCTCATGCGGCCTATCTCTTATCACGAGATTAAATCCCCTGATTCTGACATATGCAGCCGAGTTTTCTCCTTTTTCAGTCAGTCCAAGCCCATAAAGAATTATCAATTCAGCAAAACACACCAAAAAGCCATCATGGAGAAACATACCTACGTAGAGTCAAGGAGGAAACGAGTGGAAAGTTTGGTGGAGAATGCAGATCGCAGTTTTAAATTGTAAGCTCAAACTCAATCCTCTCTCAGCCTTTAATCATCCTGTTTTCATGGATTTTGCATCATTTTCTTTCTTTTCAAACTGACTAAAATAAAAACGCACTACCACCATCATTAAATTTAGGCAACATCAAATCGCCTGAACAAAACTTCACCACTGCTGACATCTCATGAACTCCTCAACTCAATACCAGTCTTCTTATTGACTCTCAGCCATTTTAGCTCTTGCTTTTGCTATCAGGCAATGCTGCAAGGAAACACGTAACTCACTTAAGTTAATTTATTGATAGTGTGAGTCAACTTACAGCCAAAATAAGAAACAAATGATCATCACAGGGCTGAAACCAACCAGTCATTTCCACGTCAGATTGTTCTTGAGCAATTCCAATTGCTGATGGAACAGAACCACTTGAAGGAAAGATACAAAAATGCCAGAGCAGAGGGTAAAAGACAGGAGCTTCCACTAAGAATGCTAAAGTACTCGATATAGTAACTGTTTGCCTGCTAGTACTGCTGAAGGGTAATTCCTTCCCTGCTTCTCAAATTGATTTTTACAATCAATTTACAAATGGCGATCAGCCACCAAAACACTTCAGAATCGATTGGGATAGATGCCATCTTTGGAAATGGAAGGTTCAAACATAATTATTGTGTGGGTGGAGAATCACTGGTCAGGTTGCAGAGTGTAGCATTGAAAAAGTACCCTCAGTTGGATTGCATAGATCGGAGTACTGCTTACATCAGAGAAGTTCTGCGCTGGCTATCTGATTTAGACTTTAACATTTGATTTGGGCTTCTTTTCCCACTATCTCCAGAAAGAAGGAAATTACTACAAATACAGGGAATGTGTCAGCAGTATCCTAGCCACATATGTGGAAGGAGAAATAGAGCTAACTTTCCGAGTTGGACATGATTCTTCTTCCGAAGGAGATGAGTAACTTTATTAAATATCCTCTTCAGCAAGGACTCGGATTTATATTAGAATCATTGACTCATAGAATCACTATAGTGCAGATGGAGGCCATTCAACCTATTGAGCCTGCACTGACCTTCCAAAGAGCATCCCAACCAGCAGACACACCAACCAACCACCCGATCGCCATAACCCTACACTTACCATGGTTAATCGACCTAGCCTACACAACTCCAGATGCTATGGGACAATTTAGCATGGCCAAGCCACCTAACCTACACATTTTTTTTATTATTCTCCATACATTGGGTAGTATGGGGGCTCAGTGGTTAGCATTACTGCCTCAGGTGACTGTTTGTGTGGAGTTTACGGGTTCTCCTTGTGTCTGCGTGGGTCTCTTCCAAGTGCTCTGGTTTCCTCACACAGATCAATGATTAGCCATGCTGACTTGTCCTTAGTGCCCTGGGATGTGCAGGCTAGGTGGATTAGCCATGGGGAAATACAGGGATACAGTAGGGAGATGGGTTTGGTTTGGATGGTCTTTGGAGGGGCAGTATGGGCTGAAAGGCCTGTTTTCACAGTGCAAGGATTCTAGGGCTTTTTTTTAATTGGATATGGCCACCGCTGGCTGGGCCAGCACGAATTGCCCAGAGAGCAGTTAAGAGTCAAACATATTGCTGTGAGTCTGGAGTCACGTATAGACCAGATAAGAATGGCAGAATTTCTTCCCCTAAAGGACATCAAATGTGTCTTTACAACAGCAATTACATGTTTACCATTAGGCCAGCTTTATCTTTCTTTCTAGATTTTTATTTTTAAAACGGAATTCAATTTCACAATCTGCAATGACTCCCAAAGCTCTGAATTACTAAATTACTAGCACACCATTGTCTTCTGCCAGTGCTTTCACTGTGGTAAAACTCTAAGGTGCTTTATGGGTGGGTAACCCAATAACTTGGCATTGCTAGTAGGACAAGTGGCCAAAAGATTAGTCAAAGTGCCAGGTTTCAAGGGCTATTTTAAAAGAAATAAACTTCAATTGTTATTGAGTTGCATTTTTATTTGCTTTCAGTCCAAGTTTTCCTGATTTGCTTCCCCCTGCTGACGTTTTGTATTCAGGAGGTGGTAACTGGGGAGGGAGAGTGAAGAAGGTCACTCCACTCATCCTGCCATAACTCAGGCAATTGGACATCTGCAAACCAGGAAGGTGGGCAAACCCTGTTACCAGAACAAAGAAGGATTTGTGTTTATACTGCAGCCTTCCTGACCACTGAACATCTCAAAGAGTTTTGCACCGAATGGAGCACAGCTGAAGTGTGGGAATCTAGGAAGCAGTCAATATGAACACAGCGAGACCCCAAAGGCAACAATATGGCATAGACTAAATAATTTATTTCTTGTGATGTGGATTGAGAGATAAACGTTGGCCAGGACACCACAGAACAACTCCACACAGCACAAAAGTTTTACAGCCACTAAGAGAGCCTTCTCTGTAGAACTCATTGCCACAGAGGGCTGTACAGACCAAGTCACTGAGTGTATTTAAGACAGATATTGATAGGCTCTTGATTAGTAAGGGGATCAAGGGTGACACGGACAAGGCAGGAGAATGGGATTGAGACATCATGATCAAATGTTGGAGCAGATCCAATGGGCTGAATGGCCTAATTCTGCTACTATATTTTGGTCTGTTGGGTTAACACAAAGCCTCAGCTTAATACTTCATTCAACAGACAGTTCAGTACAGCCTTTTTGTTATTCACTCCTGGGATATGGACCTCACTAGATGATTCACATTTATTAGGCGAAAGTGGGTACTGCAGATGCTGGAGATTAGATGCCCTGATGAAGAGCTTTGACCCGAACCATCAATTTTCCTGCTCCTCAGATGTTGCCTGACCTGCTGTGCTTTTCCAGCACTACTCTAATCTTGACCAATATTTATTGCCTGTCCTTGAGAAGGACTTAGTAATAGTAAAGGAACAGCGATGTATTCCATGTCAGAATGGTGAGTGGCTTGGAGGAAAACCTGCAGCTGGTGGTGTTTCCATGTATTTGCTGTCCTTGTCCTGGTTGTGGGATTGGAAGGTGCTATCTGAGGATCTTTGGTGAATTTCTGCAGTGTATCTTGCAGATAGTATATACTGCTGCTACGAAGCATTGATGTTTGTGCTGTTGGGTCCTGGAGTCAGGGAAATAGTCACTGGGCTATTAATCCAGAGAGCAATAGGAGAGTGGAGGTGGGCTGGGAGGAAGGTAGCTGAGGAAGATTGCCTTCGCAGCCCCAACCCCACCCTCCTATGTATCTCTCAGTTCCCTCCCTGCTCCCTCTCCCCTACATTCCTGATGAAGGGCTTATGCCCGAAACATCGACTGTTTTGCTCCTCGGATGCTGCCTGACCTGCTGTGCTTTTCCAGCACCACACTTTATAGCTCTGATCTCCAGCATCTGCAGTGCTCACTTTCTCCTATTAATTCAGAGACCCAGGTAATGTTCTAGGGACCCGAGTTTGAATCCTGCTATGGCAGATGGTGGAATTTGAATTCAATGAAAACAAATCTAGAATTCAGAGTCTAATGATAGCCACGAATCTATTGGCAATTGTCAGGAAAATCACATCTAGTTCACTAATGACCTGTAGGGAAGGAAACAGCCATCCTTACCCAGTCTGGCCTACACGTGACTCCAGACCCACAGCAATGTGGTTGATGCTTAACTGCCCTTAGGGCAATTAGGGATGGACAATAAATGCCGGCCTGGCATACCCACATTCCATGAATAGATTTTAAAATCCTGGAATAGGGATTTGAACCCAGTCCACTTCACTTCAGAAGTGAGTGTTAGCAATGCAACTGACATAGATGGGATCAGAATTAAAGTCCAGCTCAGTCACCAGGCGGCACGGTGGCTCAGTGGCTCAGTGGTTAGCACTGCTACCTCACAGCACCAGGGTCCCAGGTTTGATTCCAGCCTCAGGTGACTGTGTGGAGTTGATGCATTTTTCCCCATGTCTACTCTGATTCCTTATTTAGATATATAGTTGATAAAGTTTATGGATAACAAAATTACACAAGCCACATAATCTCCTAGAGGCTGCTGAATCATAGAATCCCTACAGCGTGGAAGCAGACCATTCGGCCCATCGAGTCCACAAAGCAACCCTTTGAAAAGCATCCTATCCAGACCCATCCCCCTATTCTATCTCTGCAACCCTGCATTTCCCATGGGCTTATCCACCTCACCTGTATAACCAGGGATGCTATGGACAATTTAGCATGGTTAATCCACTTAACCTGCACATCTTTGGACTGCGGAAGTGTTTCAGTGCCTAAGGGTTACATGGTAGATAGATTAGATTCCCAACAGTGTGGAAACAGGCCCTTTGGCCCAACCCGTCCACACCAACCCTCCAAAGAGCAACCCACCCAGATCTATTTCCCTCTGACTAATGCACCTAACACTATGGGCAATTTAGCATGGCCAATTCACCTAACCTGCACATCCTTGGACTGTGGGAGGAAATCGGAGCACCCGGAGGAAACCCACGCAGACACCAGGAGAATGTGCAAACTCCACGCGGACAGTCACCCGAGGCTGGAATCGAACCTGGGAGCGTTGGCACTGTGAGGCAGCAATGCTAACCCCTGAGCCACTGTGCCACCCAGATATTGTCATCAGCACTTTATCCATTGCCTTTCTCTTTAAATGTGGGCAACACTAATAAGACATCAGATTCTACCCATCACAAGATGCCCCAAGACCATGAAGAGTCAACCACCAAGAATGGGACTGGAATCATGTGTAAGCTGGACCTCGTAATGGCAAGCAGCTTTGGCTTTGACAGACAATACGAATTAATTTGGTTTTCAACACAATTCACAATGTTTATACTTATTAAAACAAGCAGATCCACCTGTACATTCACAATCAATGGAATTGTGAACTTAATATCTCTGTGTTGACATCCAAGTATCCAAAATAGTCACCTACCACAGCTATAAATGTTTCAAGCTTGTTTTCTTATTAAACAAAAAGATTTCAATAAATAATGGAAAAGAATTAAAAACCAAAAGAACTGCAGAAGCTGTAAATCAGAGATAAAAACAGAGATTGCTGGAAAAGCTCAGCAGGTCTGGCAGCATCCAGCCAGAGAAATCAGAGTTAACGTTTTGGGGTCGAGTGACCCTTCCTCAGAACGCTGAGTAGTTTTGAAGAAGGATCATGGGACCCAAAACGTTAACTCTGGTTTCTCTGATTTTGTAAATCATTTGACTTTCAGTCGTGTGCCAATTGTTCAGCATTCCCTTTCAAGAGACATTGCTGCGTCCAAGTTTGACAAAAGAGATACCAGGACGAGAGGTTTGTGAAGACGAGAGCAGCAAGTAGTTTTCTGCTTCAAGCAGCAAAGGTTAAGAGGAGATGTTCAAAATCAAGAGGGATTTATTATAAAAGCAGAGAGTACAAGAACTACTCAGCATGTCTGGCTGTATCTGTGAAGAGAGAAGCAGAATTAGCATTTAAGAAGAGAAGGATCACATCTGACTTGAATCATTAACGGAGTTACTCTCTCTACGGACCCTGAGAGACTCACTGATTGTGACCGGCCATTTCTGTTTTAATTTCAGATTTCTAGCATGTAACAGTATTTCACTTTTCATTTGAGGATTTTAATTGTCTTCACTTGCAAGAAGGGGCAGTCACCATAAGACAAAGATTTAAGGTAATTGACAGAGAAACTGGAGGGGAAATGAGAATTCGTTTTTTTGCAGCGAGCTGGAACATGCTGCCTTGAAGGGTGGTGGAAGGAGATTCATTAGTAACTTTCAAAAGGGAATTAAATGTAATCTTGGAAAGGAAAAGGCTTACCATGAAATGTGGAAAGAGCTGAGCAGAGGCATTAATTGGATAGCTCCTTCAAATGGTCTACCATTGTGCTGGGTAATTCTGTGATTAGATGGTAAGACTTAAAATACAAGCCTTTCCTTTTTATTGTGGGAATGCTTAATAACGCAAGTCACGTCATAAAAATTATTTCCTTCACCACCAACTCCCCTCTCCCACCCCCCCACCCCACCCACCATCCTAACAGCCCCCGCCCAATCGACTGCCAAAACAAATCTGTCGGTGATTGCATAGTCTGCTGCGTCTCTGTTCTGGAAGATGTTAAACACTGCAAGCTGCCTTTGAGAAAGAGCAGGGGAGTTTTCCCCAGTCTCCTGGTAAATATTTATCCAGCAATCAACATTAGAAGAACAAAATTATCTGGTCATTATCACATTACTCCTGTAAGAGATTACTGTGTACAAGACTGAATGCCTGTATTATAATTGGGATCAAATTTCAAATAAAGCATTTCATTGGCTGTAAAGTGATTTGAGACATCCAAGTAGTACAATAAGTTCTAAATAAATGCATGCCCTTTCTCTATTTCTTTTTGAAGAAGTCTATATGCTTCCACATCTAAATGATCTGGTCATAATTCTCAGACTATGCCACCCCACCCCCCACCTCCCCCACGCTCCCTGATACTTTTACATACATGGTGAGTCAGAAAGTATATGGGTTTATGACATGAAAGATGTGATATTATCTGTCACACAAACATCATCAATTCAATTAAAAGACTCAAAGAAAAATGACAAAATAGAATAGGACAAATTTACTCTGAATAAAAAGTAGGAAACATCCTAATCTCACAGTGAGTTCTTTGCTTTTGTTATTCTTTGTATGGGAATGTGAGCATTGCCAACTAAGCTGGCAATCTGTTACCCATTTCTAGTTGTCCTTAAATTAATTGGCTCTCCTGGTCCTTTCAGAGGGCAGTCAAGAGTCAACCTCTTTGCCATGAATGTGTAATCTTCAAGGAGAAAGTGAGGACTGCAGATGCTGGAGATCAGAGCTGAAAATGTGTTGCTGGAAAAGTGCAGCAGGTCAGGCAGCATCCAAGGAGCAGGAGAATCGATTTCCCCTCCCCCCACCTTGTCTCAGTCAAATCCCTCGAACTCAGCACCGCCTTCCTAACCTGCAATCTTGTTCCTGACCTCTCCGACCCCACCCCCACTCTGGCCTATCACCCTCACCTTAACCTCCTTCCACCTATCGCATTTCCAACGCCCCTCCTCAAGTCCCTCCTCCCTACCTTTTATCTTAGCCTGCTTGGCACACTCTCCTCATTCCTGAAGAAGGGCTCATGCCCGAAACATTGATTCTCCTGCTCCTCGGATGCTGCCTGACCTGCTGCGCTTTTCCAGCAACACATTTTCATGAACATGGAATCCCATGTAAACCAGACTGGGAAAGATAACAAGCTATTTCCTTCTCTAAGGGATTTAAGTGAACCAGATGACTTTAATATGAAAATGAACAATCACTATTTGACCAGCCTTGTTGTAATTCCAGATTTTACCAAATTCTCTTTTACCTTCTGCCGTGGTGAGTTACAAACCCATGTCTCCAGGGGAGTAGCTGAGACTCTGGATCACTCATCCAGTGAAACTGATAGTGTTATCCACTGAACCAATATCCCATGGAATACTGTAGTTCAAGACTGCAGCTCAACACCAGCTTTTCAAGGGCATTGAGGGATAGGCAATAAATGACTAGCCCAGCCAACAGTACCAACAGCCCAGAACAAGGCTTGCATCTTTGAGCTGAAAATGTGCTGCTGGAAAAGCGCAGCAGGTCAGGCAGTATCCAAGGGGCAGGAGAATTGACGTTTCAGGCATGATCCCTTCTTCAGGAATGCATCTATGAGTCAAAGTTAGAGTGGTGCTGGAAAAACACAGCAGGTCAGGCAGCATCCGAGGAGCAGGAACATTGACATTTCAGGCAAAGCCCTTCATCAGGAAGGACTTCTTGACTCTAATCTCCGGCACCTGCAGTACCCACTTCCACCTTGCAGCTATGAGTCAGCTAAGACCCAAATGGGCAGCCCTCTCACCCCTGTGTTGAAAAGTTATACACGTCTCAATACAGCGGCCCCAGCACAAAAATCAAGGCTAACACTCCACTGCAGTGCTGAGCAAGTGCTGCATGTCAGAGACTCTGGTGTTTATGTGAAACATTAAAGTGAGATACGTCTGCTCTTTTAGATGGATGTGAAAATTTCTCAGGATGCTGTTTCAAAGAAGAGAAGACCACAAAATGTATCCAGCTCACTGAAGATCTCATTCAAGGAGATCATGGCTGATCTGATCATCTTCACCCACATATTCCCCATATCCCTCGATTCTCCTACTGATTAACTATCTCAGCCTTGAATATTCACAATGATCCTGCCTTGACAGCACTTTGCAGTAAAGAATGCCAAAAATTCACGACACACTGGAAGAAGAAATTCCTCTTCATTTCTGGGAGACCTGTTGCTTTGAGATTATGTCCTCTGGTCCTCCGGTCTCCCAAAGGGAAACAACCTTTCAACATTTACCCCATCCAGTCCTCTAATTCTTCTAAACACCAGTGGGTGCAAGCCCAAACTACTCAACGTATCCTCATAAGAAAATCCCTCCGTCTCTGGGATCAAACTAGTGAACATTCTCTGACTGCCTTCAATTCCAAGTCTATCCTTCCTTAGGTAAGGGGACCAAAACTGTTGACAATATTCTATGTATGGACTTATAGTTTTGTATAGTTTTAGCAAAAGCTCCCTATTCTTACACTCCATTCCCTTTGAAATAAAGACCAAGGAAGAATTATTCCTAGTGATATTTATCCCTGAATCAACATCAAATACATGGTCATTCTCAAAATTTGCAGAGGTTGAATTTACTCTCATGGGTTCTACATTATAACAGTGACGAGACTTTAAAAATACTCAATTGACTGCTAAGTGTTTCAGACAGACTGAGGTAGTGGAAGACACTATATAAATGCATTATTTTCCTTTGTAGAATGTCTTTTTTCTAAAGCAGGACATGCCAAGATCCTTCTGAATTGTAAACAGTGCTGTAATAAAGAAACATGCAGCAGCTAATTTGCAGACAGCAATGAAATGATGAGTAGATAACATATCTTGAGTGGTGTTGTTTCAAGGATATGTATGCTGCCAGCCACCGGGGAAAACTGTACCAGAGAGGGCAAGGAGAACTATAGCTTAACATCTTATGTAAAAGCTGGCAGCTCAGACAGTGCAGCACCCCCTCAGTACCGTGTTATAATGTCAGCCTGGATTATCTGCTCAAGTCTCCAGAACAGGACTTGACCCCACCACCTTCTGATTCAGAAGTGAGAGTGTTACCAACTGAGTCATGGCTGACACCTCAAAAAAAAACCAGATTTGATACCAAAAGTGTGACATTTAAAGGAACTGAATGTTTTCATTAAATGGTGTTTACTGTCATAGCAACAGAGTGCAGCATGCAGCAGCGACTATGAGATACCACAAGTTTCGGCTGATGGTTCGACTCACAGGAAGACTTAGAAAAACCGTACTAGAGAGCAAGGAGCAAATCCCTAATTTCAGGCAATCCAGCTTGTATTCCAGAAATCATCTCAGCTTTATCTCCAAGATTCCCTGTGCTTTACTTGGACTTTACAACTGGAAGTGAAACATTCAGTCACTCTATTCAATTGATCAGATTCCTTTCTGTTTACAGTCACTGTAGTCACTCTCAGATTGTCAAAACTAACAATATACAGAATATACATAGAATTTGTCATAAAAATCAGTTCTATTTCCTTTCCCTAGTCCTCTAAAATTGATATGGTGGATAATGAAGAAGGTTATCTAAGGGTACAAAGAGATCTTGATCAATTGGGTCAATGGGCTGAGAAATGGCAGATGGAGTTTAATTTGGATAAATGTGAGGTGGTGCATTTTTGATAAAACAAACAGGGGCAGGAATTATGTAATCAATGATAAGGCCCGGGTAGTGTTGTAGAACAGAAAGACCTAGGGGTTCAAGTACATAATTCTTTGAAATTTGGGTCACATGTCGACAGGGTGATTAAGAGGCATTTAGCACACTTGTCTTTTTTGCTCAGACCTTTATGTTGGGACGTCATTTTGAAGTTGTATAGAATGTTGGTGAGATCTCTTTTGAAATACTGTGTACAGTTCTGGTTCCCCCGCAATAGGAAGGATATTATTAAATTGGAGAGAATTCAGAGAAGAACCAGGCTGTTGCTGGGAATGGACAGTTTGGATTATAAAGATAGGCTGGATAGTCTGGGTCATTTTCATTGGAGTGTAGGACATTGAGGGGTGACATTACAAAGGTTTATGAAATCATAAGGGACACAGATAAGATGAATAGCAAAGGTCTTTTCCCTAGAATCAGGGAGTTCAAAACTAGGGGGCATATTTTTAAGATGAGAGGAGAAAGATTTTAAAAGAATATGAAAGGCAACTTTTTTACACAGAGGGTGGTTCATATATGGAATGAAACGCCAGAGGAAGTGCTGACTGTGGGTACATTAAAACATTTAAAAAACATTTAGTTAAGTACATGAATAGGAAAGCTTTGGGGAAATTTGGGTCAGTCACAGGCAAATGGGACTAATTTGCTTTGAGAACATAGTCAGCATGGACTAATAGGACTGAAGGGTCTGTTTCCACACTGTATGACTCTGAATCTATGAGTAGCTAATGTCACGGTTCTGCAGTAGGAGAACAAGCTATGTCTTAGAACAGTCAGGATGCTATGTAGTTGCACATAAAGAACAACACAGGTGAAGTGATTCTGTCACAGTAGGGAGTGGGAAGAACAAACCTGGGATGAGCATTCTCCCATTGTCCCCTCACAGCAAATCACCCAAATTTTGAAACTCATAGAAACCAAACCCTTGACCATATCACTGGGCAGTACTCCATAATATTTCAGTTCCACCCAGCTCAGGACTGACTGAAATAGCTATAGGATCATCTGGTTGCTCAGATGGTATAAAGTAAATACAATACATTCAGCGTAGGCTGTGTGCTCCACTGAAAACTAACAGATGGTATACCTCTATGATTGACGAAGATCTTTGTAATGCATTTATACAATTGTGTTTACGCGTAGGTATGCCTGCATCAGTATATATGTTTTTGCATACGTACATGTACGCATGCATTTGTAGACATGTCTGTTTGCATCTGTGTGTTTGCATATGTGTGTGTTTGTGTCTGTGTTTTGGATATCTGTGTTTCTACATGTTTATGTATGTGTGTCTGCTTGAGTTATGTGTTTATAACTGCCTGTGTGCGCGTTTATATCTGTGTTTGTCATGCCTGTGCTTAATCCTGTATCTGTATGTATGTCTATGTGTGTATGTGTCCACATTTGTGTTTGTCTGTGTATCTATGTATTTATATCAGTGATGTATGTGCATATGATTACATTTGTGCTTGAGTCTGTGTGTATGTGTCTATATTTGTGTCTGTGTGTGTGTGCGTTCCTGTATTTATGTCTGTGTCTGTGTGTTTAGCTGTGTATTTATGTGTTTAAATCTGTGTCTTTCTGTGTCTAAGTGTGTTTATGTGTGTATATCGGTATCTGTGTGTTTATGTCATTATATCTGTGTCTGTCTGTATTCATATGCATATATCTGAATCTCTGTGTGTTTATGTGTATATATTTGTGTCTTGTGTGTATTTCTGCATTTATATCTGTGTCTGTGTATGCCTATGTGTGTATATCTGTGTCTGTTTGTGTTTATGCATGCATACCTGTCTCTGTGTGTATATCTGTCTCTGTGTGTGTATTTATGTGTGCATGTCTGTGTCTGCGTGTGCTTATGTGCATATCTGTGTATGTGCATGTGTTATGTGTGTATATCCGTGTCTCTTTGTGTTTATATGTGCATCTGTGTCTGTGTGTATTTGTGTGTGCATGTCTCTGTCTGTATGTGTTTATGTGTGTATATCTGTGCCTGTGTGTTTACGTGTGCATATCTGTGTCTATGTGTGTCTTTATGTGCATCTATCTGTGACTATGTGTATTTATGTGTGTCTGTGTCTGTATGTGTTGACATATATATATATCTGTCTGTGTGTATTTATGTGTATATCATTGTTTGTGTGTGCATATCTGTGTCTGTGTGTGCATTTACGTGTGTATATCTCTGTGTTGATATCTGCGCCTGTGTGTGTTCTTATCTGTGTCTGTATGTGTTTATATCTGTGTATGTTTATAACTGCGTGCGTTTATATCTGTGTGTGTGTGTGTGTGTTTTGTGTGTCATTATGTGGAGATGTTGAAGATGAGGACTCACCTGTCCACACTGATCACACACAGGGTCATGATCGACGCTGTGCAGCACATTACATCCATGGCGATGAAAACGTTGCAGAAAACTTTCCCAAAGAGCCACTCTCCGCCGACCAAGTCGGTGATGATCACGAACGGCATGACAGCCAAGGCGACCGAGAGGTCAGCGGCAGCCAGGGACACCACCAGATAGTTGGAGGGCTGCCGCAGCTTCTTGACGATGCAGACCGAGATGATGACCAGCGAGTTACCGGCGATGGTCCACACGGTGATGATGGACAGCACGATGCCGATGATAACTTTCTCCACGTCGCCGTACAGCAGGATGTCCTCGCCGCAGTCGGTGGAGTTGGTGAGGTTGAGGAGCTCGGGGAAGGAGCCGAGGGGCAGCTCCTGCCATTGGCCGCCGCTGTCCGGCTCTCCCAGGGAGCGGTGGCTGAGCAGGATGGGCTGGCTACGGAGCACCATCCCGGCTGGCTATGGTAGGGGCCAGGCTGGTCCATGCAGCACCAAGTATCCGGAGGATCCAGGAGACTCAGGAGCTATCCCTCTGCCTCGCCATCCTTCAGCGGAGTCTCAATGCTCCCTGGCGCAGAGAGAGAGAGAGAGACACATACACACCACTCCTCCAACCCACGGTATAATCCCCCCGCCCCAACCTCAGCAACAGCTTATATGCTCCCTTTGCAAAGCCAGAAGCAATCAGGAGACTAAACCAAATCATTGCATTTCCTGGCTTGAATCTGCACTGAAAGGTGAATTCATCCAATATTTTCAACACAAACTCTGGCTACATATAGAAATGAGAATAGGAGTTCCGAGCACAATTAAAGCATCAACTAAAATACAAACTCCTAAAGCTTCCCCACTCCCCCCAAAAAAAACAAAGAAAAACTTGGCGGGCAGCTTTCCAACAATTTCCATTTGTTCCTGACTTTCTCCAACTCATCTCCCTCGATTTATTGAGGAAATAAAAAGACTGTCATAAAATGACAGACATAAAACGCTCATAAAATCAGGTTTTGGGTATAACTCTCCCCCTCGCCCCCAATATTTACTTCAAGCTGTCTCCTGGGGGAAAGGGTCTCACTCACACGGAATCTGCTACCCCCCCCTCCCCATCACCACATTCGGTATTTCCCCCACCCCCCGGGGACGCATTGGAGGAATTTCATGGGCAGTCGTTAAATTCAGCGGACGCACGGGAAACTCGGCGTTTCTTTAAAGATGTCAACACCCCTAATGTGAAAAGGTTCAGGGGGTGTTTATATTAAGAAAATGCGGCCCAGGACCAGCAATCTGTCAGTGTGCCTGACAGAGCCGTCCCAAACAAACAAAAAGCAGAAATATTAGCTCCTCTTTCCCCACCCACCCCCCTCACACACAAACCGTGTAGGGCAGACAAAACATCTATTTTGTTATCAAATAATTTTCTTTCAACCAGTATCTGGGTTGGTGACAAAATAAATACAATTTCTGAACTGTTGTAAAACGCCTCACATTTGAACCGTCGATAAATGCAGGTGCAGGCAGACGAAGGAAAAACACTTTATTTTCTTTTATGACTGCCTATTTTTAAAGAATTTTCAACTGTGCGTGTTTCATCCACTCTGACCTAAATGTCAGAAGTGATCGGGTTTGCTTTTTTTCTCCCCCTAGCAGACTGTTCGAATACCCAATAAGCTGTGACACTCACTCGGCAGGGCTTTCCAAACGCTACCGCGAGTTACTTCGGTGGATCTCACGCTGCACCTCGAATTGAACACCACCTCCCCACTGTTTATAGATCCCCACTTGCTTCTTTTCTGTCTGTCTCCCACCGTCGGGAAATAATGTGGAGGCTTGCTCCTGGTTTTCAAGTGTCTTTGAGGGGTTCCAGAGGCAACCCGATGAGACTGTGGCTGTTGACTGGAGGATGAGTTGCACGCTCCCCACTTCAGATGTGGACTTATCCATTTTAAGACTTTAGCCCCACGGAGTTGCTGGTACTTCACTGCAAGAACTCGGTGCAGGCCCTTCGGCTCACAATGTCTGTGCCCACCATGACGCCATTCTAAGCTAATCTCATCTTCCTGCACTTGGTCCATATCCCTTTATCCCCTGCCTGTCCATGTGTCTGTCTAAATTTGTGGGCGGCACGGTGGCACAGTGGTTAGCACTGCTGTCTCACAGCGCCTGAGACCCGGGTTCAATTCCCGACTGCGCGTTCAATTGCGCGTTCTCCCTGTGTCTGCGTGGGTTTCCTCTGGGTGCTCCGGTTTCCTCCCACAGTCCAAAGATGTGTGGGTCAGGTGAATTGGCCATGCTAAATTGCCCGTAGTGTTAGGTAAGGGGTAAATGTAGGGGTATGGGTGGGTTGCGCTTCGGCGGGTCGGTGTGGACTTGTTGGGCCGAAGGGCCTGTTTCCACATTGTATGTAATCTAATCTAAATGCTTTTTAAATGTTGATGTTCATCTGCTTAAACCACCACCACTATGCAGTGTGTTCCAGGTACCTGCCACTCTATATGTAAAAAAACAACTTACCTCTCCTTTACATCATCGAATCCTTATAGTGTGGAAGCAGGCCATTCAGAACACTGAGTCCACACCACCACTCGGGAGAGCTTCCCACCCAGACCCAACCCATCTCTGTAACCCCACATTTCCCATAGTCAATCCACCTAATCTGCACACCCCTGAACACTATGGGGCAATTTAACATGGCCAATCCACCTAACCCGCACATCTTTGGACTGTGGGAGGAAACCAGAGGAAACACAGGCGGACACAGGGAGAATATAGCAAGCTCCATGTAGCCAGTCACCTGAGGCTGGAATCAATCTTGGGGCCCTGGTGCTGTGAGGTAGCAGTGCTAACACTGAGCCACCAAACCTTTCTCCTCTCCCCTTACACATAATACCCCTAGTATTTGACATTTCCACCCTGGGAAAAAGACTCCCAACTATCCATCCTGTCCATGCCTCTCATAAATTCAGACATTCATTTTATCCAAACCAGGGACAATGCCATCAAGGTAAAAGTAAGTAGCCACCATAGTCTCACTCTCTCATTAGAAACTGGCTGGTCAGCTGAACCTCCAGCTCACCACTCCTTAGGCAACAGACAAGGTTGAGAAAGCAAGACTGCCATGCAACCTCAGCTGGTTGGTTTCACTCTGTATCAGAGACCAGCCATCCATCCAAATGAGCTAACTGAGCGCCATCAAGGATAGTGTTAAAAACAGATAACAGTTGACAATTAAAACATGCAAGAAACATTTGGATAAGTACATGAATAGAAAAAGTTTGAAGGGATATGGGCCAGGAGCAGGCAGGTGGGACTAGTTTAGTTTGGGATTATGTTCAGCGTGGATTGGTTAGACCGAAGGGTCTGTTTCCGTGCTGTATGACTCTATGACTCTACAATGCCAAGTTACTCTATGCTACTTTCTCCCCACCCCCACCCTCCTCTAGCTTATCTCTCTATGCTTCAGGCTCACTGCCTTTATTCCTGATGAAGGGCTTTTGCCCAAAACATCGATTTCGATGCTCCTTGGATGCTGCCTGAACTGCTGTGCTCTTCCAGCACCACTAATCCAGAATCTGGTTTCCAGCATCTGCAGTCATTGTTTTTACCTCGTTAAAAACAAAGTCAACCTATCTAATATGTTGTTTGTTGCTGTTTGGGTAACAGAAAGAATTTGGCTATACTTACCTGTATGCTTTCATGGGATATGGAGATCATTTGTTGTCTATCTCTACTTTCCCTTGAACTGCATGATTTCAGAGGACAGGTCAGAGTCAGTCACACATTATGGCTTTGGAGTCACACAGTATAGAAGCATAGAATCCCATTTGGCCCATCAAGTCTACACTGACCCTCCAACTAAGTCCCTTACCCTATCCCACATTTACATTGGCTAATCCACTGAACGTACATACCCCTGGAGCCTATGAGGGAAATGTAACATGGCCAATCCACCCTAACCTGCACATCTTTGGACTGTGGGAGGAAACCAGCAGAAACCCACATAGACACAGGGAGAATGCACGAACTCCACACAGTCACCCAAGGCTAGAATTGAACCTGGGTCCCTTGTGCTATGAGGTAGCAATGTTAACCACTGAGTCATCATGCTGCTTCTTGGTGGGCCAGAGCAGCTAGAGACAGCAGAGTTCCTCCCTTAAGGTATATTAATGAGTCAGATAGATATTTTTACAACAACTAATTCAGTCATCATACTGAAACAAACTTTGAATTCCAGATTTTTATTAATTGAACTTAAATTCCCTGCACTGCCTGGTAGGATTCAAACCCATGTCTTGCTGGTTAAGTGATAATAAAACTGTCCCATTATATTTACGAATGCAATGTATCTAAAACTAGTGGCAGTGCTCATTCTTATGAAAACTACTCTGTCATTGCAGATGTTAAGAACTTAAAATATTCCTGTGGCTACTCTTTGATATTCAGCCTATTTTACTTCGGTATCAGTGCCAAAGTGAATGGGATTTCTATTTGTTCACAGAGAAAGTTACAATTATTTTTGCAGTGCATGTTTACCTTTCCTTTTTAATCAATTTCTTTGTTCCGAGACACTTTCAGTCTGAGATATTGTCCCGGTGATCAATAATGAGAAGTAAACAGCTTTCTTGTTGCTGTCACCAGTGTCCTATCACCACTTGATACAAGAACCAATGCAGGCAATGTACGAGATTCTAATTACTGATAGAGCCAGAGTGTGAGTTTCTTTTTCTCTTCAGATAATGCCTGCCATCTTTGTGGCATTGTATGTGGGAACCAAGAACAGTATAGCTGAGCTGACACATCAAAGCTATGTTGTCCAGACCTGTCCATTGACCAGACAGCAGATGAGTGTTACAACAGCACTGCAGTGCAATGACAGAAATACCACCAAGCTTTCAATGTGATGAGAGCTTGTCAGTAAATATAGCCTTGCTGTCACCAAATGCTTACTGAGTACAAATGTTTTAAAATATGATTTAAGAAAGTGTCCAGGAATGCTGGTCACCATACTCGCTTAGTTCAGATGAGGAAAGCCTGACACTTGGTTTTTAAAAGAGAACCTGGCTGTTGCTGGCATTTGACTATCCCTAATTGCCCTTGGATCGAGTGGCTTGCATGGTCATTTCAGAGGGCAGCTAAGAGTCACCAACATTGCATTGGTCTGCACTCAGGAGAGGTGAGTGGCATTATCACTGGACTGTTAATCCAGTGACCCCAAGTAATCGGAGAATCAATGTTTCGGGCGTGAGCTCTTCTTCAGGAATGAGGAAAGTGTGCCAAGCAGGCTAAGATAAAAAGTAGGGAGGAGGGACTTGGGGGAGGGGCGTTGGAAATGCGATAGGTGGAAGGAGGTCAAGGTGAGGGCAATAGGCCAGAATGGGAATGGGGGCGGAGAGGTCAGGAAGAAGATTGCAGGTTAGGAAGGCGGTGCTGAGTTCGAGGGATTTGACTGAGACAAGGAGGGGGGAGGGGAAATGAGGAAACTGGAGAAATCTGAGTTCATCCCTTGTGGTTGGAGGGTTCCTAGGCGGAAGATGAGGTGCTCTTCCTCCAGCCATCGTGTTGCTATGGTCTGGCAATGGAGGAGTCCAAGGACCTGCATGTCTTTGGTGGAGTGGGAGGGGGAGTTGAAGTGTTGAGCCACGGGATGGTTGGATTGGTTGGTCCGGGTGTCCCAGAGGTGTTACCTAAAACATTCTGCAAGTAGGCCTGTCTCCCCAGTATAAAGGAGGCCACATCGGATGCAGCGGATACAGTAAATGATGTGTGTGAAGGTGCAGGGAACACCTCTGGGGCACCCAGACCAACCAACCCAACCACCCTGTGGCTCAACACTTCAACTCCCCCTCCCACTCCGCCAAAGACATGCAGGTCCTTGGACTCCTCCATCACCACACCATAGCAACACGATGGCTGGAGGAAGAGCGCCTTATCTTCCGCGTAGGAACCCTCCAAAAACAAGGGATGAACCTAGATTTCTCCAGTTTCCTCATTTCCCCTCCCCCCACCTTGTTTTAGTCAAATCCCTCGAACTCAGCACCATCTTCCTAACCTGCAATCTTCTTCCTGACCTCTCCGCCCCCACCCCCACTCCAGTCTATCACCCTCACCTTGACCTCCTTCCATCTATCGCATTTCCAACGCCCCTCCCCCAAGTCCCTCCTCCCTACTTTTTCTCTTAGCCTGCTGGACACACTTTCCTCATTCCTGAAGAAGGGCTCATGCCCGAAACGTCGATTCTCTTGCTCTTTGGATGCTGCCTGACGTGCTGCGCTTTTCCAGCAACACATTTTCAGCTCTGATCGCCAGCATCTGCAGTCCTCCCTTTCACCCCAGGTAATCGCCCAGGGACCTGAGTTTGTAACCAGCCATGGTAGATGGTGGAATTTGAATTCAATAAGCTTCTGGGATTAAGAGTCTAAAGGTCTGGCCTACAATGTGACTCCAGACCCACAGTGATATGGTTAGCTCTTTAACTGCACTCTGGGCAACTAGGTGATAATTAGCTGGCCGAATGATGCCCTCATCCCTTTAGTTAATTAAAAAAAAACACACACATAAGTCAGACCAGGTAAGGATGGCAGATTTCCTTTCCTAAAAGACATGAGTGAACCAAATGGGTTTTTATGACACACTGTTGCCATTGGACCAATTCCCTTTTTCCTGAACTCAAATTTCACCATTTGTCTCAGTGGACTTGAACTCATGTCTGGGATTCTGGATGACTAGTCCAGTGATATTTGTCCAGAACAAAGGACCCAACACCCAGCATGAGCCAAACTAACGTAGTTTACAAAATACCATGCAAGGACTGCACAAAACACTATATAGGACAAACAGGAAGACAGCTAACAATCCGCATCCATGAACATCAGCTAGCCACAAAACGCCACGACCAGCTATCTCTAGTAGCCATACACTCAGACAACCAGCAACATGAATTTGACTGGGAAAACACCACTATCATAGGACAAGCCAGACAGAGAACAGCCAGAGAATTCCTAGAAGCATGGCATTCATCCCCAAACTCCATCAACAGACACATTGACCTGGACACCATATACAAACCACTACAGCTGAAACTGACACCCGGAAACGGCAAGAACATCCATCAACAGACACATCAACCTGGACCCCACATACAAATCACTGCAGCTGAAACTGACACCCGGAAGCGGCAAGAACAAACCAATATAAATACCGGAAGAAACATCAAAGCAGCGCTTCACACGAGGCTCCAACAGCACTGATGATGTTCCCTAGCCAGGGAACGAAACGTTTGCAGCAAAAACTTCCAGCTCGGCGAGCAGAACCACAACAACGGATACCCGAGCTACAAATCTTCAATCAGATTTTAAACCAGTGATATTATCATTACACCAGCACCTCTTTTGGATTGGGTACTATGATAGAACCTGAATGCCAGTAAGGACAACATGTGGCTCTGGGTCCAGTTATTGCTCTCAAATTAAGATTTCACATTTCCATCATGTAATGGAATACATGTTGCTGTAGAAATGAGACTGGCACTGCTCCTTATGAATTCCTGGTATGTATTATCCAGCAGTTAAATGCTCAACATACTCTGTCAGTCCACCGATGACTGCCTAGTGACCATCCACCTTTCAGAGCAAACAGTAAGGAAGGAGAACAAGCCAGGAGTATGGTGGGATGTTACTTGTCTGGATGAGCAACAGAGTGGGCTGTCGACAAGATGGACTGCCTTCAGCTTCAAAATATGCAACCTCTACCATCGGAAGAATAAGAAACATATGGGAACACCAACAACTACAAGTTATACATTTTAAGGATATCAAGGGGTTATGGAGACAATGTGGCATTGAGGTAGAGGATAAGCCATGATCTGATTGAAGCGTAGACCAGGCTAGAAGGGTTGAATGGCCTACTCCTGCTCCTAGTTTCTACATTTCTATCTTGACTTGGATCCCTAAAGCCATTCCTTCAAAGATGCTGAATCCAAGCATTGAACTGCCTCACTACCGCACGGTTGGTGTACGAACACCATGAGAGGTACAGACGTTCGAAAAAATGGCACCTTCTCCAAGACAATTAAAGATGGACAATAAATGCTGGAGTTGTCAGCATCACTGACAATTGGCAAAAGAATGATTAGATAAAATCATTCTATGTCTCAGTAGCTCCACCTGGCAAGAAAACCTTCAAGCCAAAATCACTGGTTGATTCAGTAATCTCATACCTGGGTGAGAAATGACAGGACAATTTTCACTATGATTTAAAACAGGATGTAGGTGATGTTAGAGAGGTGACAATTACTGACCATGCCTGGCTCTCCTGGAAGGTTGGCTGTGGCTCCTGTAAGGTTGGCTGTGCTTGGTAAGGATTGCCACAGCATGGATCGAGCAACAATGAAGGACCAGAAGAATCAGTCCTTATTTTATCATATCATGGGATGTGAGCACCAAGTCCAACATTAGTTGTCCACTCCTCGCTCTTGAACTGAGTGATTTGTTAGGCCATTTCAGGAGGCAGCTAAAAACATTGTTATGGGTCTGGAGTCACCAGACCTGGTAAGGATTGCAGCTCTACCTCCATAAAAGACATCAGCGAACTATCTTTCACGGAGACTAATTTTAGATTAGACTTACAGTGTGGAAACAGGCCCTTCGGCCCAACAAGTCCACACCGACCCGCCGAAGCGAAACCCACCCATACCCCTACATTTACCCCTTACCTAACACTACGGGCAATTTAGCATGGCCAATTCACCTGACCCGCACATCTTTGGACTGTGGGAGGAAACCGGAGCACCCAGAGGAAACCCACGCAGACACGGGGAGAACTTGCAAACTCCACACAGTCAGTCACCTGAGTCGGGAATTGAACCTGGGTCTCAGGTGCTGTGAGGCAGTAGTGCTAACCACTGTGCCACCGTGCCGCCCACAAATTTTCAAGCGAATTTAAATTTTACTAGGTGCCATATATCATAGAAACATAGAAAATAGGAGCAGGAATAAGTCATTCAGCCCTACAGTTTATCCAATTCAGTTCCCTGTTTAAACTCCCTACTCTTTGATCCTTTTAATTTAAAGAATCTAGTGCTTCTTTAAACATATTCAATGGTTTGGCCTCAACTGCTCTCTATGGCAGAGAATTCCACAGGTTCACCACTCTCTAAGTGAAGGAATTTGTCCTTATTAAGTCACAGAGTCATCCAACATGGAAACAGACCCTTCCATTCAACCAGTCCAGGCTGACCATCCAATTGTTTTTACCTCGTTACCTCCTCTAGCTTATCTCTCCACGCTTCAGGCTCACTGCCTTTATTCCTGATGAAGGGCTTTTGCCCAAAACGTCGATTTCACTGCTCCTTGGATGCTGCCTGAACTGCTGTACTCTTCCAGCACCACTGATCTAGAATCTCGTTTCCAGCATCTGCAGTCATTGTTTTTACCAAACTAAACCAGACCCACTTGCTTCCGTTTGACCCATATCCCTCCAAACCTTTCCTATTCAAGTACTTATTCAAATGATTGTTAAATATTGTAAATGTATCTGCATCCAGCCCTTCCCCTAACAGTTCATTCCACTCTCTGTGGAAAAATATGGCCCCTCATCTCCTTTTTACAACTTTCTTGTCTCACCTTAAATATATCCTTCCCAGTTTTGCACTCCCCTACCCGAGGAAAAAGACCTTTGCTATTCACCTTATCTATACCCTTCATGATTTTATCAACCTCCTATGGTCCAATGAAAAAAAAGTCACAGCCGATCCAATCAGTTTTATAACTCAAACCCTCCATTCCAGGGAACATTTCAGCCATCCTTTTCTCAACTCTTTCCAATTTATTAATAACCTTCCAGCAGCAGGGCGACCAGAAGTGTGCATAGTACTCCAGAGGTGGCCTCAACAACATCCTGTACATCCTGTACGACCTCAACATGGTCCCAACTCCTATACTCAAAGGTCTGAGCAATGAGAGCAAGGATGCTACACACCTTCCTAACCCTATCTAACGTGTCATGCAAATTTCAAAGGGTTATGTATCTGAACCCCTATGCCTCTCTGTTTTGCAATACTGCCCATTGCTATACCATTAAATATATAAGTGCTGCCCTTGTTTGTTTTACCAAAATGCAATACCCCACCTTTATCCAAATTAAGCTCCATCTGCCACGCCTCAGCCCATTGACCCAATTGATCAAGGTCGCTTTGTAATCTTGTAATATCTCCCCTCATTCTTCTAAATGGAATCATAGAATTTTTTGGTAAGAATGTTACCTTTCCAAATCAGTCCTGCCATCCCATTTGGCATTTGTTGCACTCCCTCCAGAACCAGAATATCCTTCATCAGATAAGAAGACCAAAACGGCACATAGTGCCTCAGATGTGGTCTCACTGAGGCCCTGTATTACTGCAGCAAGACATCCCTACTCCTGCACTTGAATCCTCTTGTACCATTTGCCATCTTCACCACCTGCTGCACTTACATGCTTATATACAGTGACTTGTGTAAAAGGACACCCAGGTCTCATTACACCTTCCTCTTTCCCAATATGACTCCATTCAGATAATAACTGTCCATCCTGAATTTGCTACCAAAGTGGATAACATCACATTTAATACACTATATTTCATCTGCTACTTTTTTCTCCTCACTCAATGTGTCCAAATCACAATGAAGCACTTCTGCATCCTTCTCATAGCTCACCCTCCCACCCAGATTTGAGCAAGTTTTGAACTTGTGTCTCGGAGCATGAGCTTGGATTTCTGGATGAATCCAGTAACAGCATTGCTAAACCATTTCACCCATGATAGCACAATCCCCGAAGGGGAACCTGCAGCGATGAAATCCCCGCAAAACTGAAGGGATTCATGTTGGATGTGGTGGAAAAGCTTGTGGATTTGGGGTTGGGAGGAGCAGGGAGGTGGTTGTTGAACAAGTTCAGTAAGTTATTACAATACCTCCAGTGTATAATGCAGCCACAACTTACCAGAATTGGAGGGAGTGGATGTTGAATTTAGCAGCAGGATGCTGAGCATCTGTGGTGTTGGTTTTGCAGTCATTACCTGGCATTACACTAGTGTAAATGTTGCCTGGTACTTGAGAATCAGAGATGGATTGCTATCCAAGTCCTGCATTTGGCAGCAACACGAGGTATCATTATCGAAGGAGTGATGAAGCAATCTCTACAATCAACAGCTAAGACCACCAGCGTGGAACGTATGTTTGGGAAGAAGTCATTGCTAAAATAAATGAAGATCATTGAAATAAGGACACTACCTTAAACAACTTTGGTAATGATATCTTAAGGCTGTGATGATCAACACAGTGATGCTAGACCATGAGAGATAGGAGCAGGAATAGACCATTCAGCCCACCAAGTCTGCTCTGCCATTCAATATATGTCAGATTTGATGACAGCCACTGGAGTGCTTTGCTACTGACCTCAAAACCATTTGCTAGGATTTTGAAGTGATTGAGAAGCTGGTCTGAAAATCTCCACTCTGTCCTTGTTTGTCAGCCATCGGTCCAAAGTAACCCAATGAAAAATTTCACAGTAAGTCACCTTTCACAATTGCAGAACATTGGAAAAGATGGTTTGATGTTGTAAATCTTCCAGAATCCCAGTGAACAAAAATAAAATTTTCTGAAGTAAGGGTCACTGGATCTGGAACATTAACTCTGCTTTCTTTACACAGATGTTGCCAGATCGGCTGAGTTTCTCCAGCAATTTCTGGTCTAGTTTCGTATTTCTCGCATTCCTAGTTATTTGTTCCATTGTAATTTTTGACTGTTGACTGTAAGCATAACTTAAGAATAACTGTTCATTTTTATAATCTGCATTTTTCAAAAATTAATGTATGGCTAGATATTCTCTCGCAGACTTATTCGATCATTGGAGTGTCTCAGATTCTTGTCAGTTTTCAGCTAATGGTTGAAGTAAACCTGCCAGAACAACAGTCAGACATCCTCAGGAAATTATGACTCAGTACCTTCCAGATAATGTATGCCAAAACTCAGCAGAAGAATTTCAGTTTATGAAGATTAGTAAAGATAGCTTCCCACTGCAGCTCGTAATGCCATCACTCAGAACCAACAGTAATAGACAATCTATGTGTTGTCCATGGCTTGTGCTTTTCCGTTTCTCGTTTGGTTACGGACCTTAGGGGCAAGTTCCAAACAGGCCAGCATGTGGAAGAATGCAGGACTGTTTCAAGATGCTGAGGACTTTGGACCCAGCAATGTTTCTTCACTGCCAACAGTACAACTACCTGGAAAGAAATGAAGAGACAATAAAAAAAAACTGCAGATGCTGGAATCCAAACTAGACAGGCAAGACAATGGGGTAAAAACAATGACTGCAGATGCTGGAAACCAGATTCTGGATTAGTGGTGCTGGAAGAGCACAGCAGTTCAGGCAGCATCCAACGAGCAGAGAAATTGATATTTCGGGCAAAAGCCTTTCATCAGGAAAGAACTCAGCAAGTCATGCAGCATCATGAGGTGGGGAAGTTTATTTTTTCAGGTGTAACCCTTCTTCGGGACTGGGGGTGGGTCCAACCAACTTGTGCCCTCTGTCTGTCTTCATCTATCCCCCCCTTCACCACCCGCCCCCCCCCCCCCCCCACCCCCGCTTTATCTGCAGGTCCGTCCACACACACCTCAGTCCTGAAGAAGGGCTATACCTGAAACATTGACTTCCCTGCCTCCTGATGCTGCCTGGCTTGCCTATTTCTTCCAGCCTCCTGCCTGTCTACTTTGGAAAGAAATGTCTTTCTGGGCTTCTAGCAATAACTGCTCATCATGGATAAGCTCCACTGGCTGCATGGGGAAATTGCACATTGATTCTGCAGACAAAGCTTCTGTTTTATGAAGCCCGTATTGTCAGCATGGCTCTGAAGCTGTACAGACAACCTACAGTTGTGAAAAAGGAGGCACAACAATTTTTATCTTTGGTGCTTGTTCTTCTCATGGTTTTCACCCATTGAATACATTTTTCCTTCTCACAGCCTTGGGAAGGCAACCAATGTCATCAAAGACCCCTCCCATCCCGGTTATAATCTCTTCCAACCTCTTCCATCAGGCAGAAGACACAAGAGCTTAAGCACCCGTACCAACAGATTCAAGAACAGCTTCTTCCCCGCTGTTATTAGACTTCTCAATGGACTTCTCAAATTTTGAACTTAATGTTGATCTCATTGCTTGTGAACTTTCTCTGCAGCCGTATCATTGTATTCCTCACTCTGTTCTGTTACCCTAATGCACTTTGTATGGTATGATCTGCCTGTGCTGCACACAAAACAAAACTTTTCACTGTAATTAGGTTCATGTGACAATAATAAATCAAATTGTAGAAGGGCAAAATCATGAATGTGACAGTTCTGTCAAGCTCAAGCCTCCGAACACACTGAACACTGGAATCTTCACTGGCACAGCCATCTTCATAAGATGGAAAACAGATCTATTCCCAAGGATTCTTTGGATGGCAAACCAGCTGGAGCTGGAAGATCAGGAAAATGACCAAAGCCAGGCTCCAGTATTCAGTGTGACATGAAAGTCTAAACATTGATTTGGGAGACAATAGACAATGATATCAGGAACTGACAATATTATCTGTGAATTGGTGTGCACCTCATGGTAATTAATGACTATCATAGGTTTCCCGTTGGCTTCAGCACTGAAAACAACAACCCACATCCACACCTGCTGACTGCCTTATTTGCAGGATGCCTTATTCATGATGAAGGGCTTTTGCCCAAAATATTGATTTTCCTGCTCCTCTGATGCTGCCTGACCTGGTGTGCTTTTCCAGCACCACTCTGATCTTGCCTTATTTGCAGCACTGTGTCAGAGCCTGCATCTCACTGGTCTCTCCAGCCCCATCAAAAAATATACACTAAGCTAAGCTATCCCATTCCCAATCGATTTTCTGCATGGTCATCATCTCTTACATATCAAAGGACACTGACACACACTTAAGGCAAATCTGTCTTTTCTCTCTGCCTCCATAGAGGTATCAACAGGGAGCATTCTTCCTATCAATGGATAAAGTTAAAAATCACACAATATCAGTGTCGGAGAAAGTCAACCCAATGAATCAGAGACCACAAATGAGGACGGTGGTGAAATTGACAAACAGCCTATTAAAGTTGAAAATGTGTTGCTGGAAAAGCGCAGCAGGTCAGGCAGCATCCAAGGAACAGAATTTCCTGTTCCTTGGATGCTGCCTGACCTGCTGCGCTTTTCCAGCAACACATTTTCTGCTCTGATCTCCAGCATCTGCAGACCTCACTTTCTCCTCAAACAGTCTATTAAACAAAGCAACATCATGGCAGATAAATAGACCAGGCTGACCCTGAACTAATCCTCTGTGCAGATGGCCAGAATGCTCTTCCCAGAACAGAAGCGGCAGGCAGGCTTTATAGGGGCACAACACCAAGGGGATCATTGTAAAGCAGTTACACTACAATGGTGAAAATTGTAAAGGGATTAAAACAAGAATAAACTGAATGGAAGTTAATCAAGCATCTGGCAGTAGCAATTCATTTGTAATTGGCACAGGAGATTCCACCTTCCCCATGAGTCCAGCCATGAGAAATTCTTACTTCTAGAGAATTCTTCATTGTATTTCCCGCCTGCGTAAATATGTGTGAATGTCCCTTCTCCTGGCATTCAGGTGTATCCTTGTGTTCCTCCTGCAAGCGAAGTCTTCCGGGGTCTCCAGGCCTGCCTGTTTGTTTATGCGGTATCAGCTTCAATGGGAAATGAGCTCGCCCATAGGATATTGGGACCGCATTGTTAATCGGGGCTGGGAGCTTTACCGGGAAGGTTGTTTGGGAAGTGTACTCTCTGGTCTGGGAATAGTTTGGCCATGTATGATTTCTTTGTTAGTCTGTTTGGCCAAGACTGGGGCATTGTGGGTGTGTTCTGTATGTGTTGGCAGGTAAAAAGGTAGTCTGTCAGTGTCTGAATCTAACAGAACGGAGCTGTGTCAGGGGTGGAGATGTCACTCCAGCGAACTCCTACTAGCTGGGTGGGGTGAGGGGGGCAGGGGGGTAACAATACTGTACACAACTGGGAGCAGCACATACGGACGGCATGGCCATGACGACGATAACCATAAGAATGGCAATAAGGGACATTGGACCCTGCAGCTTGGCCATGCCCCATGAGCCAAGTAGGAGGTTATCAAGCTCCACAAGTCCCAGTGGGACTCCCGTCCATGTAAGATGGCATCAGCCTGTGAGATGTAGTGCATCAGGCCGGTTATATTATCGCTGGGGTCAGGGATGTAGGTACAGCAGTCATGCCAGTGAGAACACAAAATGCCCCTTTTTTCAGCAAGCAGGTAGCCCAGGGCCAATCTATTTTGTTGGGCGACAGTGCGAATGGTGACAGCCTCTTCATTCAGCTGGGCAAGCGTTTCAGCCATGGCATTCTCTATCTCCTCTAGCATAGTTTCCAGCTACTGTGCCTCTATGCCCAGGTGCAGGGTTGGGTAAGTGAGCACAAATAGGGAGAGTACCTCGTCGAAGGGCAGTGAGGGTGCATTTGCTGCAGGTGGCAATCTTCCAGAAGGGAGAGGACTGGGTGTTGTATATAAGTGGTAACATGTACCCGATGAAACAGCTCCCAGTCCATGAAAATGGCAGCCAGGGATATGCCTTGTGGCTGCCAACAAAATAATTGCCATTGTACGTTTTTAGGTGGTGGGTTTGGGTTCCTGTCCAAAAGGTATTGGAAGTGGAATTGTGGGCAGACTTGCAGAGGGCAGGTAAATTGAGGATGTTGCCCTCTGCTGGGGACCGGTGCACTGCGGGAGTCAGGAGCAGGGAGTTGGTGCACCGTCTCCAGCAGCCTCCCACGCAGACGGCTGGCTTCTCGTCAGACAGATGGTTCCTACGGGCGGTCCCCGTCCGATGGTGTCAGTGATGGTCAAGGCTGTGGGTTCGTGTAAGAGATTCTAGGCTGGGTATAACCATCCTGTGAATTTGTCAAGGCGGTACCCTGCGGACTTCCAGTGGTCCGGGCTATTAGCTATGTGAATGGCCCATCTGGTTGGCAGCATGAGGTTTGTGATCTCGGGTGACCCGTCCAGGTCCAGCCACCACTCTGCCATCTCTGCGGTATTAAAAGGGATTGCAGCTAAGGGAATATCCCCATGGGATTGGGCAGGGACATGGGCACAGAGCCAACAGCTGGTCTGGTTCACCCTCTGGGCATATCCATGGGTCATATGAAGGAAAGTGTTCACCCGCAGCTCACGGTGGATTCAGTGTGTGCCCCTTTACTGATCGCTGGGATGTACAGGTCAGACCGAGGGTGATGGCTGCAGCTGGATCCCTCTGCGGTGTCCGGAGCTGTATCCGGTCCTGATTTGTCATCCTTCTGTAGAGGTGGAACCCTCTTGCACTGGGACACAGACGTCCATTCCGATCTCCCTTGGAGCTAGACAGCTGTCCTGGTCTAGACCAAGACCAGGTATGGTCCTTTCCACCTTGGGGAGAGAGAAACTTTGGGCAGTGATCGTGTCATTACCTAGCCCCCAGGTTTAAGTGGGTGAAGTGGGGTTCCTGCTGTGGTGTGATCAATGCAGTTTTTACCAAATCATGGTTTAAAGTGATCCTTCTACTAAGGGCTTGAAGGTAATTTAAGAGAGCCTCCTGTTTTAGGAGCAGCGTTGTGTCAGTGGATTGTGTTGGGGGTCTGGTGGCTGTGGGCATGGGCCATCCCATTAGCATCTCAACGGGTGTAAGTCCCATCATTTGGTTTCCCTGTCCTCGTGTTGTCTACAGCGCCAGTGGCAGGGTGTCTGGCCAACTCAGTCCTGTGTCCTGAGTGATTTCGGTCAGGGTGGTTTGGAGGGTTCATTTTTTTCCACCATTCCCGATGACTGGGGCTGGGAGAGGATGCGGTGTTTCCAGGGTATCCAGGGCTTTACTGACTGCAGTAATATAGTGTCGCAGTGATATGGGTCCCCCTGTCTGTCTCTATGTTCTGCGGGACCCCAAATCTTGGAATAACATCTTGCAGGAGACACTTTACCACTGTCCAGGTGCACCTTTTTTTGGTGGGGAATGCCTCTACCCATTTCAAAAGCATGCCTACAATAACTCGGACGTATTTGTATCCCTGTTTCTGAGACATGTGGGCAAAATCAATCTGGAGGTGGGTGAAGGGCCCCTCTGGAACTGGTAATTGGTCATATTTGGCCACGGGCTTCCCTGCATGGTTCTGCAGACAGATGAGGCACTGTGACAGCAGGACTTGGGCAGCTGCAGCGAATCCCAGTGTGTACCAGGAATGCCTGACAGCATATACCATGACTCTCTTGCCTGAGTATCTGATTCCGTGTGCCGCCAGAGCCAGTAAGTGTAGGTAGGCTTTCAGGCAGATGATGCGGCCATCAGGGTGGGTAAGAACCTGGGGAGAGGGTGACTGTACGGTCCCAATGCGGGCCCATGTGGCCTTGCCTTCTGATGGGGTAGCTTGCTGAGCTGTTTGGATGCTTCAAGAGAGTCAAGGGACTCTGGAGGTTTTCTAACCTTGGGGATCTGCAGGACATAAGTGGCTGGGTGTAGTGCAGCTTCCTGGGCTGCTGCATCAGTTGAGGCATCTCCTTGGGTGATGGGATCAGTGACAGTGCTGTGGGTGGCACATTTTGTAATCGCTACAGCGGAGGGGAGCAGGACTGCTCCTGGCAGGTTAACAATGAGTGCAGCATGTTGGAGTGGTCTCCCTGCCGAGGTGATGAGCCCCCTCTGCTTCCATATTGTGCCAAAGTCATGAATGACTCCAAAGGCATATCTGGAGTCTGTGTAGATGTTGGCTGGACTACCCTTTACCAGGATGCAGGCTCTGGTGAGAACGAAGAGCTCTGCAGTCTGTGCTGACGTCCCGTCTGGTAATGTAGCTGATTCCAGGGTGGTGAAGGTGGTGCAGATGGCATACCCTGCTAATGTGCCGGAAGAAAGAGCTATCAGTGAAAAGAATCAGATCAGGGTTTTCTAATGGTGTCTTGGACAGATCAGGATATGGGGTAATGACCTGCTGAACCAGGTCTAAACAGTCATGGTCGTCCGCAACATCATGCTGGGTGAGTGGGAGTAGGGTGGCGGGGTTCAAGGCTGGGGCACGCTGTAGGGAGAGGTTTGCCTTTGATAGCCAGTTCTCCGAGTTGCAGTAAAACGTTGGGTTGCTGCTGAATTAAGCGGCAGGGAAGCCGAATGGAGAAACCATAACAGTACACGGGTGATCCAGCATCATGGGGGTGGCCTTTCCCACTGTTCCCACGGCTGCTGCCACCGCGCACAAACATGTCGGCATTCCCTTCACAACAGGTGGGAAATGTACAGAGTAAAAGGCAATAGGACCACAGAGATCCTCATCAAGCTGTGTTAAAATGGTGGATGCGAATCCTTCTGACTCAGTTACATAAAGACAGAAGGGCTGTAAGTAACTTGGGATTCCCAGAGCAGGAGCGGAGATTAGTTGTTACCTCAGTTCAGTGAACGCCCGTTGCATATCAAGTATCCCCTTCACTTTGGCTGGCTGTTTAGGCGAAGCTGCCTACCACAGGGCTGCATCTATGGCAGGGTGATCAAGGATCCAGTACCTGCAGTTGTTTACCAGCCCCAGAGAAGCATGCAGCGACGTCCTTGTAGCAGGTGGGGGAATGTTGGATGATGGCAGCCACCCGTTCCTTGGATAATGCTCTGAGACCAAAGTGAAAGGTCATTGCCCAGGTATTGAACTTTGTGCTGACAGCGATGCACTTTTTCGGTCGACACACTGCCCATCCTCTGCCAGACAGCAGAGCAAGGTCACCACATTCTGCATGCAGCAGCGGCAAAGGTGGAAGCCAATAGCAGATCACCCACATACTGGAGGAGGGTGCTGTGACATGGTAGGTGGAGAAGGGACAGGGTGCAGTGTACTGCAGCGGCATGAACTGTGGCTTGGGGAAGCCGGCTCCATGCATATTGGCTGCCGACAGTTGAATGGTGAAGAAGGCTGAGTGTAGAGAAGCAGGCGGTGGAGGCGGGGATACTGGTCAGGATAGCATTTGTGTCTGGGACTACTGGGGAGCAGGGAACAATAATGGCATTGGCACCCCTAAGTGCCATTTTCCTGGTCACCTGGGGTTTGGGATATGTAAGTTGGGCATGTTGCACAGGCTGGCTGTAAGCACTAGGATTCCCTGTTGCAGAAGTGAGTCAATGACTGGTTTGATTCCCCCTACTGCTGCGGGTGATAACGGGTATTGTCATATTGATAGTAGGATGGCTCCCTGTATGTGGTGAGGCTGACAAAACCTGGCCTGCATGGTTCGAGTGCTGTGCCCACAGGGAGAATGGGAGATCAGCTCATCATAGAATGGGGCAGTGCCTGGGCTCTGTTTTGTAAAAGTGGCTTGTAGTAATGTGGGAGCGCAGCACACACAGAACTTGTCCTACTAAGGGGTCTGTGTCTCGCCCAAGGGGTGTGAAATGTAATGATGGCTGCACTAGCTGCACTTTCATGGTTGCTAGATCTTTGGGAAGCCACTGGGTTTTAGTAATAAGGGGAAAGTGCAGGACCGCTGCTGGGGCATTGTAGGCCAGCGCAGCCTGCTCTCCGCTGAGTTGCACTTAAGGCCATATGACATAGGAGTGGAAGTAAGGCCATTCGGCCCATCGAGTCCACTCCGCCATTCAATCATAGCTGATGGACATTTCAACACCACTTACCAGCATTCTCCCTGTAGCCCTTAATTCCTTGTGACATCAAGAATTTATCAATCTCTACCTTGAAGACATTTAGCGTCCCGGCCTCCACTGCACCCTGTGGCAATGAATTCCACAGGCCCACCACTCTCTGGCTGAAGAAATGTCTCTGTATTTCTGTTCTGAATTGCCTGATTAAGGGCTTGTGCCCGAAACGTCGAATTTCCTGTTCCTTGGATGCTGCCTGACCTGCTGCGCTTTTCCAGCAACACATTTTCAGCTCTGATCTCCAGCATCTGCAGACCTCACTTTCTCCTCGAAAGCCTGTACATAACTCCCATTATGGTTTTTTTGCCTTTGTGGTTCCTCAATTCCACCCACACAGACTCCACATCATCCGACTCTATGTCATTCAGTGCCATTCTAACACAATACCCTGTGGTCCAACAAAGTACCTGCCAGTGATTGCTAGTGGGGAGGTGAGCTGGAGATGTGAGTCTGCGAGTGCTGTCCCTGGTTCCTGCCGGCCAGAAGCTGCACAGTGACACTGACAGATAAAGCAGCTCATCAATATCACCCACTGGAGGAAGGAGAACGTGGGAGATGCAGGGACGATTGATAGCTGGGGGAGGAGAGGGTCAAGAAGGGCGCAGGTAGGTTCTGGCGGGCACAACCAAGTGTAGCAGGAGTTTGCCTGGTCAGACAGCTCAGGGCTGTGGGAGATGGCTGCCCGCAGCATGGAATAGTTTTCTTCCAGGATCTCGAGCATGAGTGCTTTTGTGGGGGGGGGGGGATGCAGTAGATGTTGGCATTTAACTTGCACAGCGTCTGGTGACCCAGGAGGGCTACTGGGCAGGAGGCAGAGATGATGGCCGTGTCTGGGACCGTGGCTGAACTGCACAGGATGGGAGAGCGGCTCCACCACGGGTATTGCTGAGGCCCTTACGGTTCAGACATTTTTCAAGCTTGGGGTGAATTCCACCGAGGGAGGTGCAGATAAACAAGTGGCCCCGGAGTCCACCAGGAAGTAAATGAGCCGTCCCTTAACCTCGGCATCCATCACGGGATTTTCAGGTGGGGAGTGGGAGAGGTGTACTGAGACGGCCTGCAGAGCTTCCCTCCTGCGGCTGCTCTGATTGGATTCCAGAGGGTTTTGTCATTGTGTCTGCAACCTGTTGAGGCTGCCACTGGGAGGCAGTGGTCTGTTGCAGAGCTGGGGAGGTGTGGGAGGCTTCTGGGCAACCCTGCCTAGCTCCTGCCCTACACTCCTGAACCCAATGTCCCGCTCTCCCACAGTTCCAGCATGGGCCTCTCAGGCTGTTGTGGTGGCCTGATGCTGTGTGCCCGGTGGTCCGGTTGGGCAATCCGAGGGAACATCCATTTTTGGCTGCAAATGGGGAACAGCTGATTTGTGTCCAGGTTGTTCAATGTTATTAATGTGTTGTTTGCCAGGTCAAGTTGTGTGGTTTATATATTTGGGCATAGGCTGGCAACATGCAGTTGGCAAGGGTTGGTACTGCAAATTGTTGGTTTTCTAACAACTGGATGTCTGCCGAACAATGCCAGGCTTCTTTGAAATGGATTATGAAGTCTGGTAGGGATTTGTCTTCTTTTTGCAGACATCGAGTTACAGCATCAAAATCCACATACGTGCTGTCTGGCACTGGTCTTTGTGGCTTGTTTTGGCCAGCGCTCCCGGTCCAGTCCCAGGGTCGGGGAGGGAATTATATCACAGAATGAACAGTTCCATATGCGAGTTGCAGCAGGGTCTGTGTGTCATGGGGCAGACAATTGGCTGAAATTTGCAGTAGCCAATTGTGGAATGGCATCAGCCTTTTGAAGGGGTCTGGGCTGTCCTGCAGCACGGTCCAGAACTCCGGATGGGCCCAGGCCTTGTCCATTGGAGTGGAGCCCATCATGATGCGAGGGAGTTGATGGTTTGTGCCGTGTTGTTTTTGGGTAGCAGCTGCGGCAGCTCTGCTGCAGGTAACCGTGATGTTTCTGGTGGTGCCCGATGGTGGTGTTGAATCCAGCCGCCCTGTGGGCCCTGTGTCCTGCTACGAGCCCTCTAGGG
This sequence comes from Hemiscyllium ocellatum, assembly GCF_020745735.1. Taxonomy (NCBI): domain Eukaryota; kingdom Metazoa; phylum Chordata; class Chondrichthyes; order Orectolobiformes; family Hemiscylliidae; genus Hemiscyllium; species Hemiscyllium ocellatum. The sequence continues at coordinate 20,580,815 of NC_083401.1, forward strand.
TCGGGATGGTGACCAATGCAGCCACCTCCTCTAGCAGCAGCTCTGCTTCTAGAGGTGGTAGGGGAAGTTTGGGGCATATGGCTGCGAGGCTGTGACTGGGGGTTGTTGGGGTCCATTTTAGGATGGGCTCTGGTGGTGATCTATCACTTTACGGGGCTGGTGCAACTTTGCATCTTTCCTGAAAATTTCCAGACACTGCACCATGTAGGTAGTGTCCCAGGAGGGGACCCCATTCTCTCCTGCAATGACCGTGGTCCAATAGTCAACTTTTTCAAATTTGAAGGACACCCCATCATATGGCCAATTTCCTTGGGACCAGGTATGCAGGTCCCCAGTGAAGGGGATGACACATCGGCTGTCCCCTGTTTCCCGGTGTCTGCTGGGGACCGGTGTTACAAGCGGATCTCTTGCCTTTGTCTAGAAGGTAACATACTTTGCGTGCTTCTTAATCGCCTTTTTGTCTGTGATTGGTGGCTGTAACCCATTGCCCTCACATAGCTGGGGCATCAACGTGCCCACGGGTGGCACATCCTGGCAGAGGGTGGATGTTTGGTGAAATGGTTTCCGAGTTGAGCTTGCAGGTTTTGTACACAGCTTTCGAGGAATTCAGCAAATGTACCTGCCTCCAGACAGCTCAGCTGTCAGTCACATTGGAGGTGTAGTGGACAGTGAAGAGGGTTACCTCAGATTACAACAGGATCTGGACCAGATGGACCAATGGGCTGAGAAGTGGCAGATGGAGTTTAATTCAGATAAATGCGATGTCCTGCATTTTGGGAAAGCAAATCTTAGCAGGACTTATACACTTAATGGTAAGGTCCTAGGGAGTATTGCTGAACAAAGAGACCTTGGAGTGCAGGTTCATAGCTCCTTGAAATTGGAGTCGCAGGTAGATAGGATAATGAAGAAGGTGTTTGGTATGCTTTCCTTTATTGGTCAGAGTATTGAGTACAGAAGTTGGGAGGTCATGTTGCGGCTATACAGGACATTGGTTAGGCCACTGTTGGAATATTGCATGCAATTCTGGTCTCTTTCCTATGAGAAAGATGTTGTGAAACTTGAAAGGGTTCAGAAAAGATTTACAAGGATAGTGCCAGGGTTGGAGGATCTGAGCTACAGGGAGAGTCTGAACAGGCTGGGGTTGTTTTCCCTGGAGGGTCGGAGGCTGAGGGGTGACCTCAGAGGTTTACAAAATCATGAGGGGCATGGATAGGATAAATAGGCAAAGTCTTTTCCCTGGGGTCGAGGAGTCCAGAACTAGAGGGCAAAGGTTTAGGGTGAGAGCAGAAAGGTATAAAAGAGACCTAAGGGGCAACTTTTTCACACAGAGGGTGGTATGTGTATGGAATGAGCTGCCAGAGGATGTGGTGGAGGCTGGTACAATTGCAACATTTAAGAGGCATTTGGATGGGTATATGAATAGGAGGGGTTTGAAGGGATATAGGCCGGGTGCTGGCAGGTGGAACGAGATTGGGTTGAGGTATCTGGTTGGCATGGACGGGTTGGACCGAAGGGTCTGTTTCTATGACTCTATGATACCTCCTGTTGATAGAAACGGCTTGCCAACGCCAAACTATCGGAGAAATTCAGCCCAATGGATCAGAGACCACAAACGAGGATTGCGGTGAAATTGACAAACTATTTATTAAACAAAGCATATCATGGAAGAGACCAGGCTGACACAGAACTGATTCTCTGTGCAGATGGCCAGAATGCTCTCTCAGAACAGAAGCTGCAGGCAGGCTTTATAGGGGCACAACACCAAGGGGATCATTGTAAAGCAGTTACACTACAATGGTGAAAATTGTAAAGGGATTAAAACAAGAATAAACTGAATGGAAGTTACTCAAGTTTCCGGCAGTAGCAATTCATTTGTAATTGACACAGGAGATTCCAGCCATCTCCATGAGTAGGTAAGAACTTCTTCAATATATTTCCCGTCCATGCAAATATGTGTAAATGTCCCTTCTCCTGGCATTCAGGTGTATCCTTGTGTTCCTCCTGCGAGCAAAGTCTTCCGGGGTCTCTTGGTGTGCCTCTATGTTATGTGGTATCGGTTTCAATGGGAAATTAGCCTGCCCTTCGGGTATTGGGACCGCATTACTAATCAGGGCTAGGAGCTTTACTGTGAAGGTTATTTGAGAAGTGTATTCTCTGGTATGGGAATAGCTTGGACATGTCTGGTTTCTTTGTTAGTCTGTTTGGCCAAGACTGGGCAGTGTGGGTGTGTTCTGTATGTGTTGGCAGGCTTAGTTTCTGTGTTTTACAGGCCAGCTTCTGTGTTTTTTATGTGGCCATGCTGTGGGTGGGCAGGGTGGCAGATCTTTTTCCCCACAGTCAGGTTATAGTCTAACAGGTTTATTTGGAAGTACAAGCTTTCAGAGCACTGCTCCATTGTCAGATAGTCAGTGGGGAAGATTCATAGGACACTGATATTTTATAAAACCTTAAGTTATCTCGGCAATGTGACTTGAAAGAGGTTCAGGGATTTATATGATTAGATTCCCTGCTGTATGAAAACAGGCTATTTGGCCCAACAAGTCCACACTGACCATCCGAAGAGTAACCCACTCCCCAACCCTATATTTACCCCTGACTAAAGCACCTAACACTATGGGCAATTTAGCATGGCCAATTCACCTGACCTGCACATCTTTGAATTGTGGGAGGAAACCCACGCAGACACGGGGAGAATGTGCAAACTCCACACAGACAGTGCCCGAGGCTGGAATCAAACCTGGGTCCCTGGTGCTGTGAGGCTGCAAAGCTGACTACTGAGTCACCGTGCTGATCTATTAACCAATCAAAACCTGCATCCCCAGTCTAAGTGACAAAAGATTTAACAGCAACCTAGGTTTGCTGAATACATCGCATCAATTGTATGACACTTTGACCTTTTACTATAAATTCTGTGCCCTATGATCCTGCCCCACTAATTACCTGACAAAGGAGCAACACTCCAAAAGTTTGCATTTCCAAACAAACCTGTTGAACTATAACCTGGTGCTGTGTGATTTTTAACTTTGTCCACCCCATCCAGCACCTCCACTTCATATCTCTGGATATTTCTAAAAAGTTCTAAGAAATTCACATACTTCTAATTCTGGCCTCTTGACCTTCCTTTGATTTTCTTTGCCACATCATTCAAAGAAATATCTTCAACTGGTCAAGCCCTAGGCTCCCTAATGTGTTTCTTTCTCCTGTTAAAGACACCCTTTTAAAACCTACTTCTTTGATTCAGGCTTTTCTCTTACCTCTGCTCTTTATTCATTTGTTTGTATCTTATTACACTGCCACGAAGTGTTTTGATATGTTTCACTCCCTTGACACACAATATAAATCTAAGCTTGTTACATATTATTGACGTAAAGTTGCATTTAGATCCAACATAACAAACAGTGGATCAGCCTCGTTCCAGCTGTAGTTCTCAAGACCTTCTGTACAGTTCCGTAAAGTGCCTTGAGTTATTGCTCGCCAGGGCTTGCTATTGAGTTCCCAGTGTTGATGGGAAGGCAATTTGTTATAATAACTCCGAGCATATTTTCCAATTTTAGCATCACAGGGAAGTGAAAACTGTTTCACATTGATGCCAAAACATAGCTTTAAAGTGTCACATTTCACAGAAAATTACAGGATCAAGAAAAACTCTGCAGCTCGGCAGGTCAATCCCAAGGAGGTAACATTCCTCGGCTTGTCTCTGCTATTTGTCGGTTTGTCACCTCTCTCTCAATCTCAGATACAGAGACACACACATTTTATTTTCTCTATCTTTTTTTAAAAAAAATTCTTATGCTCGCTGCCTCCAGTGGGTTTCTTGGGCTTCCAACCCCTCTTGTCAAAAAACAGTTAAACCATAAGAAGAAAGTAATAGGAAGACCATTTGGCCCCTTAAGATATTCAATAGGATTGTGACTGATTTCTAACTTCCTCACGGCCACACTTAAACTTCCCTCTTCTCATCTTGATGCAGGCTTCAGATTGTATAATGTCACGTTAGTTTATTTATGGCCTCATGGTTTAATATCTCGAGTGAACCTCCTCCTCTCTATAGTAAACAATGTTAGCTCTTTGAGAAATAGTGAAGACAGCTCAAATCAATTCTTCGGCTGCACAATGTTTTTGAGATGCTGCATGAACACAAATTGTTTCTCGTCAATGTACTCATTGAAATGCTTGACATTTATTTAAAGATTTGCGCCTGATCCTGGTCTAAATTTCTGTTTTTGTTCTCCGAACCAGTTTGTATACTGACTTGTTTTACCATTCCCCAGAGCTCATTGAGCTACCCAGAATTTTATACTTAAACAGCCAACTCTTTTCGCTCATTTTTTAGATCAGATTAGATTCCCTACAGTGTGGAAACAGGCCCTTCAGCCCAACAAGTCCACACCGACCCTCCGAAGAGTAAGCCACCCAGACCCATTTCCCTCTAAATAACGCACCTAGCATTACGGGCAATTTAGAATTCACCTGACCTGCACATCTTTGGACTGTGGGAGGAAACCCATGGAGACCCAGGGAGAATGTGCAAACTCCATGCAGACAGTTACCCGAGGCTGGAATTGAACCTGGGACCCTGGTGCTGTGAGGCAGCACTGCTAACCACTGAGTCATTTTCCCAAATTATTGTCATTCCAATGGTCATCAGACAATACTAAAAAATCAAAAGCACTGCAGGATGCTGGACAGCAGGCACAAAAAACAGAAAGTGTCAGAGAAACTCAGCAGGTCTGGCAGCACCTGTGGAGAGAAAACAGAATTAATGTTTCTGGCCCAGTGACCTTTCTGCACCAACGAGCCTCAGACTGCACCTTCCAAACCCACAACCACTTCCATCTAGAAGGACAAGGGCAGCAGATACCTGGAGCCCTTGCACCACCACCTGCAAGTTCCCCTCTAAGCCAATTACCATCATGACTTGGAAATTTATTTAGATTTAGATTTCCTACAGTGTGGAAACAGGCCCTTTGGCCCAACCACTCCACACCAACCCTCTGAAGGGTAACCCACACCAACCCATCTCCCTCTGGCTAATGCACCTAACACTATGGACAATTTAGCACAGCCAATTCACTTGAACTGCACATCTTTGGATTGTGGGAGGAAACCCACACAGACATAAGGAGAACATGCAAATGCCACACAGACAGTCACCCAAGGCTGGAATTGAACCTGGGACCCTGGTGCTGTGAGGCAGCAGTGCTAACCACTGAGCCACCACGCTGCCTCAAATCATTGTTCTTTTGCTGTTGCTGGGTCAAAACCCTGGAATTCCCTACCCAGCAGCATTGTGGATCAACCTATAGCAGGCGGACTGCAGTGATTCAAGAAGGTGGCTCACCACTACATTCTCAAGGGCAATTAGGGTTGGGCAATAAACACTGACCAGCCAGTGACACCCACATCTTACAAATGAATTTAAAAAAATAACTTTTTGCTTTTCTCTTTTGTCTTTATTTTGTATTCAGAAGTGCTATACACAAAACTGAATGCATTTTTCTCCATCACCAGATCACTATGACTTTCGTTTTTTTTTGTTTTGAACTATTCACCACCAAAAGTAACGTACCCATACAGACAATTACATTTTTACATGCAAAGTCAGTTAAGGGCAATGGAGCCATCAGAAGGTATGGGGAGGTAGGGAGAGAGGAAAGGGACTAAGTTAATTGGAATTGGAAAGGTAGATATTCCCTTCAGTGCCCGCCTCTTTCTAAAGGCATCAACAATTTTGGTGGACACCACATTCTGCTTCTCCAAAGGCACCCAAGCACAAACATATGGGGGAGGATATGTCAGCAACTATCACCCCCTCTACAGCACGCTACCCAATCCCTACAGTGTGGAAGCACATCTCCTCCACTTCCCGCTCCTCTGCCCTTGAGCCCCGCCCCCCAACCGCCACCAAGACAGAACCCCACTGGTTCTCACCTACCACCCCACCAACCTCCGTATACAGAGTATCATCCGCCGTCATTTCCGCCACCTCCAAACGGACCCCACCACCAGGGATATATTTCCCTCCCCTCCCCTATCAGCGTTCCGCAAAGACCACTCCTTTCGTGACTCCCTCGTCATGTCCACACCCCCCACCAACCCAACCTCCACTCCCGGCACCTTCCCCTGCAACCGCAGGAAATGCAAAATTTGCGCCCACACCTCCTCCCTTACCTCTCTCCAAGGCCCCAAGGGATCCTTCCATATCCACCACAAATTCACCTGCACCTCCACACACATCATCTATTGCATCCGCTGCACCCGATGTGGCCTCCCCTATATTGGGGAGACGGGCCGCCTACTTGCGAAACACTTCAGGGAACACCTCTGGGACGCCCGGACCAACCAACCCAACCACCCCACGGCTCAACACTTTAATTCTCCCTCCCACTCCACCAAGGACATGCACGTTCTTGGACTCCTCCATCGCCAGAACATAACAACATGATGGTTGGAGGAAGAGCGCCTCATCTTCCGCCTGGGAACCCTCCAACCACAAGGGATGAACTCAGATTTCTCCAGTTTCCTCATTTCCCCTCCCCCCACCTTGTCTCAGTCGATTTCTTCGAACTCAGCACCGCCCTCCTAACCTGCAATTTTCTTCCTGACCTCTCCGCCCCCACCCCACTCCGGCCTATCACCCTCACCTTGACCTCCTTCCACCTATCACATCTCCATCGCCCCTCCCCCAAGTCCCTCCTCCCTACCTTTTATCTTAGCCTGCTGAACACATTTTCCTCATTCCTGATGAAGGGCTTTTGCCCGAAACGTCGAATTTCCTGTTCCTTGGATGCTGCTTGACCTGCTGTGCTTTAACCAGCAACACATTTTCAGCTCTGATCTCCAGCATCTGCAGACCTCACTTTTTACTCTAAGCAAGCCATTTGGCCTATCATTCTACACCAACCTTCCAAAGAGCATTCCACTCTAACCCCCTTACAGCAGGCAGACTACACCGATTCAAGAAGGCAGCTCACCACTCCCTTCTCAAGGGAAATTAAGGACAGGCAATAAATGCTGGATTGTAACCTTGCATTCCCCATGGCTAACCCAAGTAGCCTGCACACCCCTGGACACTGCGCATGTCCACTCCACACCTTCGGACTGTGGGATGAAACCAGAGCACCTGGAGGAAACTCATTTATACACGGGGGTGGGGGAACGTGTAAACTCCACACAGACAGTCATCCGATCATAGAATTGAACCTGTGTCCCTGGAGCTGTGAGGCAGCAATGCTGACCACTGAGTCACTGTTCCAGCCTAATAACCAACTTAGTGAGATCCAAGAGCAGGCACACGAGGAGGTTTTCTGACTTGCCCACAGCCCTCAGCACTGATGTCCAAAGATCAGGAGCTTGGCGCTGTAAGTGCAACCAAAAGCACAATGAAGGAATTTTCAAATAACTGAAAAGGGAGTGCAATCACTCACAACCAATATATACATCATCTACATACTCCACAGCACCGCAAACTAAACACTTGGTGTGAGAGGCTGTGAACCACTGCAACCTGTGGTTATAAGGGATTGCTTCATGCAACACCCTCCACTCCAGGTCCAAGAAGGAAAACAGGAGGACTTGCACATCGAGAGCCTTCCACTGGCAATCCCCACCCCCAGACAGCAAATACGGACGCCAAGGTGTGAATGGGCTGTCGACAATAGAGTCAAGGTGGATGGTGTAGAGCTGAAAATGTGTTGCTGGTTAAAGCACAGCAGGTCAGGCAGCATCCAAGGAACAGGAAATTCGACGTTTCGGGCCGAAGCCCTTCATCAGGAATGAGCAGCAGGATGTACAAACCACACCTTCTCACAAGGCGGCAGAAGTCCACAGAGTCAGGTTCAGGTTATACAGCATAGACACCTCTGGGATGTTCAGGAATGTAACGGTCAACATGAAATCCCATCTGAGCGGGCAGGGTGCTGGGTATGCGCAAACAGGATAGGATAGCCAGCATCTTTTCAAAATATTGACTCACTCAAGACTCATCCAAGAATTAAAATTAGGCCAATTAATTAATTCTGGACACCACACTTTAGTGAGGCAGCATGCAAGGAGCAGGAGAACGACGTTTCAGGCATGAGCCCTTCTTCTCCATTCCTGAAGAAGGGCTCATGCCCGAAACGTTGATTCTCCTGCTCCTTGGATGCTGCCTGACCTGCTGCGCTTTTCCAGCAACACATTTTCAGCTCTGATCTCCAGCATCTGCAGTCCTCACTTTCTCCTACCACACTTTAGTGAGGATGGTAAAAATAAGGACTGCAGATGCTGGAAACCAGAGTATAGATTAGAGTGGTGCTGGAAAAGCACAGCAGGTTAGGCAGCATCCGAGGAGCAGGAAAATCGACGTTTCGGGCAAAAGCCCTTCATCAGGAATAAAGGCTGTCCCAGCCCTACATGGATTATGAAGGAGATTTGTTGGAATGGCATCTTTCTAGTTAACTGGAGATCCGAGAGTAGAGAAGATTGTTTTCATTTGAAGGGATGATAATTACGATGATTTAATAGACTAACTTAGAGCAAACTGTTCTGAGGAAGGGTCACTGGACCCAGATGGCTAATTCTGATTTATTTGACAGATGCTGCCAGACCTACTGAGCTTTTCCAGCATTTTCTGTTTTTGTTTCTGATTTACAGCATCCGCAATTCTTTCAGTTTTTATTAGAGCAAACTGTACCCACTGGCCAGCAGTTAGAGAACAGAGGTTTTCAATCATTAGCAAGTGAATCAGAGCAGAAATGAGTTTTTTGCCTTTTGCACACTGCATTGCTCTGAGTTACAATGTGCAGCCTGATGGTGTGGTGGAAACATTTCAATGGTAACTTCGGAAAAAGAATTGGAATTTGCAGGGATATGGAGAAAAGGGTTAGGAGTGAGACTAATTGAATAGCTCTTGCAACGATCTGGACAAATGCAGGATGGATGGAACAGCATCCTTGTCTGCTGCAGGATTCTATGAGTCTGTGACCAAAATCCATTAAAATTGTACTTTGGTCTCAAACTAACTACTCCCTTCACTGTATGAAAACAGAACAGTAATAAATTCTGTTTAAAAAAAAAACAATCAATCACATAATGCCATATGTTTTATTGCTCCAGGAGTAACTTTGACAAACTGGACTGGAATAGGAGATGTGGATTGAGACATATGCACTTTCCACTGATAGTGCACTATTCATATCACAGTGGACGCTATTCCATGTCTTCCCTTCCCTGTTACCACAACTAAATGAACTCTAGAATGACTTATATAACATCTGCTATTTCACATTTTTCCTTATTGACGTGACATTCCCATGGTCATAGCAAATCAGGTCAGACCATATTCCCCAAAGAGTCTCATCATCTCATTCAGCAATACATCCTCAAAGCCACTTTTCATTTTAATCTCTGTCTAAGGTAAAACAACTTGCATTTATAGACTGTCTTTCCCATCGTGAAGTGTCCCATTGCTCACTGGAGCATTTATTAAACAAGATTTGACCAAGTGTCACTTCAGGAGATAGATTGATGTTTGATATCTAGAGGATCAGGCAGTCAGTGCAAGATAGCAGATGATGACACATTCCTCCCAGATCGTCTCAATGCCTTCTGTGCTCGCTTTGAGCAGAATTTCGGTGGAGAGGTAACACCTATTCCGACAAGTCCTGATGAACCTAGCTCAACAGTCATTGCATCAGAGGTCAAATCAATTTTCCTTCATGTGAATCCAAGGAAAGCGATGGGACCAGACGGAGTACCAGGCCACGCTCTCAGAGCATGCACAGATCAACTGGCAGAGGTTGTCTCGGACACCCTCACTCTCTCCCTGCAGCAGGTCACTGTCCCTGCCTATTTCAAGAGGGCCAACATCATCCCTGTGCCTCAGAAGGCTCATGCAGCGTGTCTCAATGACTACCGCCCAGTGGCCCTAACTTCAGTGGTCATGAAGTACTTTGAAAGGCTGGTCATGGCATTAATCAACTCTAGCCTCCCCACGACTCTTGACCCACTCCAATTTGCCTATCAGACCAACAGATCCACATCAGATGCATTATCATTTGCCCTTCACTCCTCCCAAAAACACCTTGACACCAAGAACAGCTACCTAAGAATCCTACTAATTGACTACAGTTCAGCCTTCAACACTATTATCCCCTCGAGACTGATTCCTAAATTTAGTGGTCTCGGATTAAACCCCACTCTCTGCAACTGGATCCTCAGTGTCCTGACCCACAGGCCACAAACAGTGAAGATTGGGTCAATACTTCATCCTCACTAACACTCAACACTGGAGCCCCCCACTCAGCCCCTTACTGTTCTCACTGTATACCCATGACTGTGTTGCCAAATACCAGACAAATGCCATTTACAAGTTCGCTGATGACATCACCATTGAATCTCAGATGGTGACGAAACAGACTACAGACGTGAGATGGAAGACCTGGAAAAATGGGGCACTGAGAACAACCTAGCTCTCAATGCTGGCAAAACCAAGGAACTCATTAGTGACTTTCAGCATGAGTAACATCATGCCCATCCCCTCCCCCTCGCCCCGCTACACATTAACAGCACAGAGATGGAGTGAGTCGTGAGTTTCAAGCTCCTGGGAGTGGTCATCCACAACAAGCTTTCTTGGACTCTTCGTGTGGAAGTACTGATTACAAAGGCCCAACAACGTCTCTTCTTCCTCAGGCAGCTGAGAAAATTTAACATGATGGTGAATACCTTTGCCAACTTTTATAGGTGCACCATCGAGAGCATTCTGTCTGGTTGTATCACTACCTGGTATGGCAACTGTACCATTCAAGATCGGAGACCGTTACAGAGAGTGGTGACCTCGGCCCGGACAATCACAAAGTCCAACCTCCCATCTACCAGGCCCGCTGTCAAGGAAAGGCCGCCAGCATTCTCAAAGATCCATCCCACCCTGGCAATGTTTTTCTACAACCTCTACCATTGAGGAAAAGGTACAAAAGCCTGAACACACGCACCAGCTGGTTTCAAAACAGTTTCTACCCTACTGTTGTTAGAATACTGAATGAACTCACAAACTCTTAACATTCGCCTGTATCTGTGTTTTTGGTTTTGCTGCTGTTTACCTATTATTTATTATCTATGCTACTTAACTCTGTGATCTGCCTGTATTGCTCACAAGACAAAGCTTTTCACTGTGCCTTGGTACACGTGACAATAAATAAATTCAATTCAGTTCAATTCAATTCAATTCAATTCAATTCACATAATTCTTTGAAGTTTGCATCATATAAAAAGGGATTTAGCACACTCGCCTTCATTGCTCAGTCCTTACTGTGTAGGAGTTGTACGTCATGTTAAGGTTATACAGGGCACTGGTGAGGCCTCTTCTGGAATACTGTGTCCAGTTCTGGTTGCTCTGCTAAAGGAAGGATATTATTAAGCTGGAGAGGGTTCGGAAGAGATTTACCAGGATGTTGTTGGGTGTGGAAAGTTTGAGTTATAAAGAAAGACTGGATAGGCTGGGACTTTTTTCACAGGAGTGTAGGAGATTGAGAGGCCACCTTAATGGGCGGCACGGTGGCACAGTGGTTAGCACTGCTGCCTCACAGCGCCGGAGACCCGGGTTCAATTCCCGCCTCAGGCGACTCACTGTGTGGAGTTTGCACATTCTCCCCATGTCTGCGTGGGTTTGCTCCGGGTGCTCCGGTGTCCTCCCACATTCCAAAGATGTGTGGGTCAGGTAAGTTGGCCATGCTAAATTGTCTGTAGTGTTAGGTAGGTGGTAAATGTAGGGGTATGGGTGGGTTACGCTTCGGCGGGTTGGTGTGGACTTGTTGGGCCGAAGGGCCTGTTTCCACACTGTAAGTAATCTAATCTAATCTAAAGCTGTTTATAATATAATGTGAAGTATAGACAGAATTAACGGTACTTGTCTCTTTTTTAGGATGGGGGTCTTTCAAACTGGGGGGCACACTGGAGAGGAGAGAGATTTAAAAAAGACATGGTTTGCGTGTGGAATGAACTTCTTGAGGAAATGGCGGATGTGGGTAAAACTACAATGTATAAACGACATTTGGATAAGTACATGATCAGGAAAGATTTGGAGGTATTTGGACCAGGATGAGGCAGGTGGGACTAGTTTAGTTTGGGATTATGTTCGGCATGGACTGGTTGGACCGAAGAGTCTGCTTCCGTGCTGTCTGACTCAATGACTAAGTATCTTAATGCGCAAAAGAGAGGTAGAAAGGTGAAGTAGTTTAGGGAAGGAACGGCTGAGAGCTTCAACACCTGAAGATAATAATGGAGTGAAGAACGTTGAGGAATACGATGTAAGAGGCAGAAACTTCCCTAGTCTCTTTCCACCACATTTCATGCACTCTCCCAGTATCCTCTCATTCAAGGACTCACCAGGTGTTCTCTTGAACTTATTCCTACTAACTTACTGACCACCTAAGTCCCCTTCCAGGCCCCTAAGCTAGCTGATATTATGGATGATCCCTTCCGATGCTATTCTTTGCTTCTTTTAATATGCCTCATCAACCCTTGAAAAAAACCCAGCTATAGGCCTCTCCAATCTTGCAAACTGCTGCTGTACCTCAATCTACATTTTCTCATCAACATCCCTGATCCCCAAATCCATCTTTGCTGAAATTCCATGTTTCTAATCTTCCAATTGGTTTCCCAATCATACCCAAAGCACTGAAGGAACAGTGATGTATTTCAAAGTCAAGATGGTAAGCGGAGGGGGATGTGAAGGGTTGGTGTCCCATGTATCTGCTGCTCGTGTCCTTCCAGATAGAAATGGTCACAGGTTTGGTTCTAAGCATAATCCCTACACTGTGGAAGCAGGCCATTCAGCCCATCAGGTCCACACCAACCATCCAAAGAGCACCTCACCCAGACCCACCCCATCCCTATATTTCCCATGGCTCATCAATCAAGCCTGCACACCACTGGACACTATGGGCAAATTAGCATGACCAATCCACTGAACCGGCACATCTGGACTGCAGGAGGATGCCAGAGCACTCAGGAAGATGGAGGGAGAATGTGCAAATGCCACAGTGAAATTCTGCCAAGATTGGAATCAAACCCAGGTCCCTCGTGCTGTGAGGCAGCAATGCTAACCACTGAGCCATCATGCTACCCAGAAGCTGAAAGGTGGAGAATCACCTAGAGAGGCAAAGATTATTAATATTTTATTTTAATAATTGACTGAAAGGGATGGTTTAAAGTGGGGTAGGTGGCAAGACAGGAATAGGTTCAGCACAGATAGGATGTACTCAGAAAAGAGTTGCAGAATGAGAACAGCCTATTAACAACAGGGAACAGAAACCCACTTTCTGTTCCCTGCCTTGCTGAATTGTTGATGTTGAAATGTAATATTTCAAAAGGCATTGTTTCACAGACAATGTGTTTTGTCCTCAAATGTAAAAAGCTCACATAAATGTTGACTCAAATAAGTCTCGAAAGATGACAACACAGAAATCCAAATTATTGTGCAGTCTATTGAATACTGTATCAATTCCTCCCCAATGGCTCATCTTCCTACATGACTGCTCGGGATTATAAAAAATAAATTACTGCCAAGTGGGTAATTTCCTTCACAAACATTTTCTGTTAGCTGTCAGAAGTTAAATCCCCAAACCATCATGCAGCTTAATTGGAGGGGCAATTCTGACTTAATAAATTGTTTCCAAACGGTGCAGTATTATGTCTTTTTAATCTTTTGGCTCCAGCTTACGGGCTGATGTGTCTCTTATCTGGGAGTTGCTTGATGGAAGTTCACACCACAAACTTCTGAGCAAAATTATAACTCATGGCATGAAGCAGACAACAGCAAACACATCTATGGCACTGGCTACATGACAGGAGGTAAAGTGTATTAGTGAATGGTTGCTTTTCAAGTTTGAGGAACTTGTATAGTGGAACTCCCCAGGGCTTGGTGTTAGAATTGTTAATACATATTAATGATTTAGACCTTGGTGTATAGGACACCATTTGAAAATCTGATAATGACACAAAACTTGAAAGATTTGTGAATCATGTGAGGGTCAGTGCAAATCTTCAAAAGCACATCCTTTAGTGGAATGACATTAAATTCAACTCAGAGAAGTGTGAGATGATTCATTTTGATAGAGAGAGAGAGACCATACCACACAAACAAAAAACACAATTCTAAAGGAGGTGCAGGAGCAGAGAGACTGGATGGATAGGTACATAATTTATTAAAGGAGGAAATCAAGTTGACTGTGTGGTCAATGAGGCATACAGCATTCTGACCTTGATCACCTTGGGTATAGAGCACAATCTTAAGGGTGTTCCTCACATGTTAGCCTCAGTCAGTGTCAGCAGCAATCCCACTATGAAGAACAACACAGCAGAGCCAAACCTATCCTCAGCTGACGATCAGACAAATGCAAAGTCAAAGCATAGCATTTCACAGTCGAATCTTAATGCTTTTATCTCTCGTTCCCTCAATTAGTGTATTGGACTGCAAATTTGACATCCCAGTCAATCTGTATTGTGTCAAAAGCAAATGAATACAGCTGTTGGAAATCTGAAACAAGCACACAGAATGTTGAAGGTGCTCATAAGATCTGGGAGCACCAATGGAAACAGAAACAGAGTTAGTATTTCGAGTCTGATATGACTATCCTTCAGAACTTCAGAATAAGAAGAAAAACTATACTGGACTCAAAATGTTAACTTTGATTCTTTTAAACAAGAAGTTTAAAAGCACTGATCCTTGCAGAACACCATAGACTCAAGGACTCTTACCAATTTTTATAGATGCCCCATATAAAGCATCCTATCTGGATGTATCACTGTGTGGAATGGAAACTGCTCTTCCTAAGGCAGAAGGAACGACAAAGAATCATAAACACAGCCCAGTCCATCACGCAAACCAGTCTTCCATCCATTGACTCCATCTATACTTCCCACTGCCTCAGAATAGGAGCCAACATAATCAAAGACCACCTCACCCCTTCCACCCTCTTCTATCAGGCAGAAGATATAAAAGTTTGAATACACTGATGGATAGATTCAAGAACAGCTTCCTCCATGCTGTGAGCACACTTTTGAATGGATCCAATATGATCTCTCTCTGCGGCTGTAACACTATATTCTGCACTCTGATCTGCTAACCTAATGCACTCTGTATGGTACGATCTGCCTGTACAGCACACAAAACAACAACTTTTCACTGTACTTCATTACACGTGACAACAATAAATCAATCACCTAGTCACACATCGCCAATCATAAAAAAACCCTACCCTTTGTCTTCTATGACTGACCTAGTTTTGTAGCACATCTCCAGCTCACCATGGATACCATTAAAAAAACACACAACATCAGACTATAGTGCAACAAGTTTATTTGGAAGCATTAGTTTTTGGAGTGCTGCTCCTTCATTAGGTGATGAAGGAGCGACGCTCCAAAAGCTAGTGCTTCCAAATAAACCTGGCAGACTATAACCTGGCATTGTGTGATTTTTAACTTTGTCCATCCTAGTCCAACACCAGCACCTCCAAGTCATGGTCACTATGGAAACTATGTGACTTCAGCTTTTGTACCAGCCTGCGAGGAGGGACCTTGTTAATGGCTTTACTGAAGTCCTTGTAGACAACATCTACTGCCCTGCCCTTATCAATCTCCTTTGTTACTCCCCGTATACATTTCAACTGATAAATGTCTATGATTACCAAGGGTTTTCAATTTGTCTGAACTGCAAACTCAGCTTGCAAAGCTCACTGTCAGACACTCCCAAGCAATGAGCTGAAAATAAACTCAAGCTGCTAAACTGAATAGGGAGTGGCTTGCTGCTGGAATAAGTGAATGGAATGGATCCAGGCAAATACAATTAACTTGGCTATGACCTTGAAATTTGATAATGTGTATCAAATGAATAAGTCTTAACTGGAACCAAAGATTCAAAGGAATATGACCCCCACCCTCTCTCCATGGACGCTGCAACACTTGCTGAGTTTCACCAACAATTTCTGTTTTTGATCCAAAGTATTAACTCTCCTAGCACTTCATAGACCCAGAGAATTGGTGAGGTGATGGCCTAGTGGTATTATTGCAAAGTTATTAATCCAGAAAAAAAGATAATGCTCTGGGGATCTGAGTTCAAATCCTGCCATGGCAAATAGTAGAATTTGAATTCAATAAGAGTATGAAATTAAGAGTCTAATGATGACCATGAAAACTGCTCATTGTCTGGCAAGACCCATTTAGTTCAATCAGTCTCTATGGATGGAAATATACCATTCTTAGCTGATCTGGCCTAAAATGTAACTCCAGATCCACAGCAAGGATTTGCCCTTTGGCCCCTTCCTGATGAAGGGCTTATGCCCGAAACGTCGGGTTTCCTGTTCCTTGGATGCTGCCTGACCTGTTGCGCTTTTCCAGCAACACATTTTCAGCTCTGATCTCCAGCATCTGCAGACCTCACTTTTTCCTCAATTCAAGATGGGTAATAAATGCCCTTTGACAGACTCCAGCATCAAAGGCCAATTGACTTTATTGTGGGATTTGTCACATCAAAGGATACAGACCAAAAGGACAGAAGTGAGGTTTTAGTTCAACAGCTAGTCATTTTAGTTTTCCTGACACTAGTTTATTCCTCTTTTCAGATTTTTGAAATTGAATGTCAATTTGCAAACTCCTGTGATGGATCAATGACATTGTATCTTCTAGATAATAAATCATGGCCTTTGGATTATTAATTCAGTAACATGTCTAAACCCTCCCCTCACATAAAATGTGGTGACCATCAGGCGAAACCACCACTATTGGTTTCTCTCTAACAGAGAGAACTATAGTTTGCTAAAATGAAGGTGACTCTCCTTTTTATCAGCTTACTGCAACCCATTCTCTTGCTAAATTTTTTAGATCTAGCTCAAATATGAACTACTGAATTTGGAACAGCTTTCACATATCAGTGGGACCCAATCTGAAAGGAAACTCACATCATGGGTGAATCAAATGATTATTTCGACAGTCATTGAATGTTTTTAAGGCTGAGTGAGATTGATTTTTGATTCACAAATGAGTTAAAGGGTAAGCAGAGAGATTGAGTTCAGGCCATGATTAGATCAACTATAATCTTGTCAAATTGCAGAATAGGCTGCAGGGGATGAGTGGTCTATTCCTTCTACTAATTTGCATCTTTGTGTTAGCTGCAGCAGGAGGCTGCAAACAGAGACCTGAAATGTTGCTGGAGGCATCAAATCTGTCACTTCTTTATGAAGGATCATACGGATAAAAATATCAGGAACTCTGATGGTAAAATAACCAATTTCAGTCCTAGATCGCAAGCTTGTTTGTCTCTGAAGGGTGTCTCATTCTTTCTCATGTTTTTCTATGTCCTATTTATCAAAAACACTTAATGGTTATGGTTGAAACGTGAAGAGGATGTCTATTGTAATGACCAGGTATGCAGTTAGTCGCAAGTTTTTAAAAAATTCATTCATGAGATGAGGTTGTCAGGCCAGAATTAATTGCCCATCCCTAATGTTACTGCAGACTCGATGGGCTGAAGGGCATTTTCTGTGCTGTATGAACCTTTGAACTGTATCATTTAATTACCTTTACTGTAGAAGACAAACTGAAGGAGCTTTTTAAGAATTTTTATTGTTCATTCACATGTTGAGGGTGTCACTGGCTGGGCCAGCATTCAGTTACCATCCAAAGCTGCTCTTGTGACAGCGGTGATGAGCTGCCTCCTTGTATCACTGCTGTTCATATGTAGAGTGGCTGAGGATAAACAGCTCAAATCCACTTTGGGAGAAGATAGATAAATAGTTGAAGGGGAAACACAGAGTCTTAGAGATGTACAGCCTGAAAACAGACCCTTTTGGTCCAACTCATCCATGTTGACCAGCTATCCTAAATTTATCTCGCAGCATTTGCCAGCACTTGGCCCACGTCCCTCTAAACCCTTGCTATTCTTATACCCATCCAGAAGCCTTTTAAATGGTGTAATTGTACCAGCCTCCACCACTTCCTCGTGCCATACATGCACCACCCTCTGCGTGGAAAAAGTTGCCCCTTAGGTCCCCTTTAAATCTGTGCCCTCTCCCCCTAAACCTATGCTCTCTGGTTTTGGATTCTGCCACCCCAGGGAAAATACTTTGTCTATTTACCCTATCCATGCCCCTCATAATTTTCTAAACCTCTATAAGGTCACCCCTCAGCCTCCGACACTCCAGGGAAAACAGCCCTAGCCTGTTCAGCCTCTCCCTATAGCTCAAATCCTCCAACCCTGGCAACATCCTTGTAAATCTATTCTGAACTCTTTCAAGTTTCACAACATCTTTTCTACAGCAGAATTGCATGCAGTATTTCAAAAGTGGCCTAACCAATGTCCTGTACAGCTGCAACATGACCTCCCAACTCCCACAGTCAATGCACTGCCAGTAAGTAAGACAGAAAGAGGTTTGGATGGAGCACTAGCAGAGACCAGTTGGGCTAAATGGCCTGTTCCTTTGCTGCAGCTTCTGTATAATTCTATGAAAACAAACCATTGTGTTTGTTCAAAATATTGTGCTACAAGGGAAGTAAGAGGATACGATCATCAAACAATCAACTATAAACACACCACAGTATTTCAATTACAGTAATCCCTCACTATCGTACTCCCAAAGCATGAAATACAAACACAATGTAACAGCAAATGCAAAGACGGCAATCTGCATCGGATCAAGCAGTAACTATATAAATAATTGACATTCATTATAACAGACATGATTTGTTTATGCCTTGGATTAGGGCATTGATTTTGTTTTCTGAAGCAGGGCACAAGGCCACACATTGGGGAAGTCTCCAGGACCAGCAACAACTACATTCTACTGAGCAATGGACAGCAATCGCTCAGTTCAAAAGTAAATAAATACTTGTGGACGCTCAGCTGCATCCCGGCAAGAAAAAGCCCAGAGATTACAATCTTTGGATAGCTGCAAGTCCCAGTGCACTCACTATTTGTAGTTGTCCAGGATGTGTAAATCTCCAACAGCAATTAACAGTCCAGAGTCCTGTAAAAGTCAGAAATTTCAAAGGGTTCCAACTGTTTTGGCCGCCATCAAACTGTTGGAGAAACCCACCTGATTCTCTAACATCTTTTGGGGAAGGGAATCTTCCATTCTGACCCAGGCTGGCCTACATGTGAGTGCAGCCCCACAAAAATGTGGTTGACTCTGAACTACCTTGCAATTAGGGAAATAGATAATGACTACTGGATTTGGCAATGGTGCCCATTCCTACGAAAAAGAATGGTGAAAATAACATTATTTTACACTGTCAGCCCTTATGTATATCGGACACCATTCAATTTGCCCCTTGCAACCCTGCTCCAGACCCCACCTGACATCTCATCCCTGACCATGTTCCTCCTACTCCAGACCAGATATGCCCCTGCACTTCCTCCTCTGTCTTCTAACCCCCAACTCCAAATCTGACAGAACCCCAATTCAACCCTTACCCCTCACCCACCTGGCACCCTGTATCCTGCATGTCCATGCAGTGCCTGAAGCTAAACCCACTTGGCAAAATTGTTAACCCCCACTACCCACCTGGCACCTGTAAACCTCATAATGTGCCTAACTTGCCCGCCTGTTACCAAAGTGGAGGCAATGGCTGAGTTGGACTGTTGCTGGACTGTTAATCCAGAGACCCAGGTAATGTTATGGGGACCTGGGTTCAAATCCCATTGTGGCAGTTAGTAGAATTTGAGTTCAATAGAAATCTGGAATTAAAAGTCTAACGATGACTGTGAATCAATTGTTGGGGAAAAACCCATTTGGTACACTAATGCTCTTGAGGATAGGAAACGGTCATCCTCACCTGGTCTGGGCTACATGTGACTTCAGACCTACAGCAATGTGGCTGACTTTTACTTGCCCTCTGGGCAATTAGAGATGGCCAACAAATATTGGCCTAATCAGCGATGTCCTCATGCTATGAACGAATAATGAAAGAAAATGCTCTCTCCCAATTTCTTACTGGCAGCAGTTGTCAGAGAGGCTTCAGGGCATTTAAACCCTGGAATACAGCAGCTCATGCTGAATTTCAATGCTAATTGGAAGGTGAATTCCTGGCCTGAAGCAGGCTGCTTAGCTGGGAGAGTTTGTGGCTCTACCGTTCATACAGAGAACTTCTCCAAGGATAAGCATGTATTCTGTTGTACGAGTACAGTCAGTAATAGGGCTTGTGAACCTCAGCTTCAGTTCCCAGTTTGATGGTTAAAGTAGAAACCTTCAACTCATCCAACAGGAATCTGAATCTGCTGCTGAAGTATTAGCACTTGCAACACTCCAGACCAGATGTTGGAAAGTGGAATAGAATTGGCAGCCAGGTTATCTTTTAACATTTAAAAAAAATCATAGAATAGAGACATCAGTGACCAAGGTAGCATTTATTGCTTCAGAAGGGCAGCCAATGCAGGCACAATGGGCAGAATGGCCTCTTTCCAAGCTATTGGCCTTTCTATTATTCTGTGGTTCCAAACATAGATCACTCCGCTTTTCCTTTCTCTGTCCATTCCTTAAAGTCTAGCCTTCCACAGATAACGTACTTGCTTAAAAGCTTCCAATCTGAGAGAAAGGTTCATTTGGATTCACTCTCGACAATGTGGTCTGACCTGCTGAGTGGTTCCAGCATTTACTGTGTCTGGTCCAGCCTCTGCAGTGGTTGGTTTGCCTGCAAGTTTCTTTTTGTTAAAATGTTGCATTGAATGACTGGAGAACAATCGAACAGCACGCAGACAGAAAAGAAATACCGAGAGCAAGCTCTCCTGCAATGTAAACTGTTCTGCAATGGTACTGTAAGCTGCTGTTATCCTCAGGACTGAGGTGGCCTCAAGGGATAGGGAGCCAAATGGATGAATGACCTTTTTACATAACTTGGCAGGTCAAAAGAAATCAGAGCCAGCTACATAAGGTACATGAGAGTGTATGGGGGCAGTGAACAACAACAGAAAAAAATTGAATTTCATGATATTGAAGTTTTCAAACTGGTGTAATTGCTTTTGCTAAACTTACATCAACTAATATATCCAGAGAGGAGATCAGAATGAAATGTTTTGTCAATGAAAAATCAAAATCCTGAAAGGGAGTTTGGATATCTTGGAGCATAGCAACTGAAATTGGGGTCATTCTTGTTTATGTTAACAATTTTTAAAAACATTTTGCATTTACCCACGAGATGTGGGTGTCTCTGGCCGGCCAGCACTTATTACCTGTCCTCAGCTGCCCCTGAACTGAGTGGCTTGTGAGGCTGTTTCAGAGGGCAGTTGACAGTTAACTAGGTTGAGGTGGTCTGGAGTCACATACAGGCCAAACCAGGTGAGGAGGGCAGGTTTCCACCCCTGAAGGACACTAATGAGCCAAATGGGTTTTTCAGATAATTGGCAATGGTTTCATGATCATCAAAAGATTCTTAATTCCAAATATTCAGTCAGGGTGAGTGACAGCCCCCAGTGTGAGGCAACTCCATCTACTCGCTGGTTCCCATGCCCTTTTATACCTTCAGTTGACAAGGCCAGGCTTAAAACCAATAAATGATTTAGCATCAATTGTCTTTTGTGGAAGAGAGTTCAAAATCCCTACTATCCTTTCAATCCTAAATGTTATAACTTTAATTTGTTGACCATGTCCCTTGGTTGTATGCTTGCCAAGTCATGGAAATACCTAATGCAATCTATTCCTTTACAATCTTGAGATCTTAAATCAAATCACTCCTTAAATCTTGTAAATTCCACCGAATTTACCCCAGTGGGTCTGCTCCTGGGCCTGGCGAGGTTGGTCATTAACAGGTCCAGACACTGGGCCGTGGAGGGGGTCGGTATGACCGATTGCCTGCCTCTCTTCTGGGGTTATGTTTAGGCCCAGGTGCCCCTGGAGAAGTAGTGTGCAGTGTCTACCAACACCCTTGAGGTTTTCAGGGAAAGGCGGGGTGGGGGCAGCCCAGGGTGTGGAGTCTTTTATTTCCCCCTCCTATTCTATTTTGATTTAATCCCTAACCACCCCCTTCATTGTTTTGATCATTTAGGCATTGCCCTTTGATGGGAATGGCACTGTTTGTCACTGGTCACTCAGGTGTTTTCTTTCTTCCTGGTGGTGGAATATGAAAATAGACTGTCCATGGACACGTTGTTCTTCACTGTGTCCTACGCCTACCCACACACCACATGGGTGCTGGGGAAAAATAAGCACTGCCCTGTTTGGCTATAATGTGGGGGTTAAAAAGAGAGAGAGGAAAAAAAAATCTCCAGTTGATTTAGTCTCTCCTTGTGGTTTAACCTTTAGTGTTCAGTCACCATTCTAGTTAATCTATGATGCACACCCTCCAAGGCCAATATAACCTTCCAGTGATGGAGAAATCAGAGCACATCAGCCTCCTGTTGAGGTTAACTGAGTTGGAAGATGAGGGGGGGGGGGGGGGGTGCGGAGAAATGGAATATTACTACATCGAACAGTTAATTAGTAACAGTTATTGTATCTATTATTCTGTTAAGTATTCTAATATAGTGAAGTTATTCTAAATTCCTCTTTGTTTGTTAACTACAGCATTTCAGTAAATTGCATTTTCTTTAGCATAGTTTGACCAGTCACATTGCATCTGGAATACTTAGCATTTACCTTTAAAGTAAGAAAAAGTAAGGGTCTAGGCTACCTTCTTAAAATATTTTGAGGGGTCCTGGTCTGGTCCATAACAGGACAGACCATCCAAGCTCATTCTCTTACAGCACTGTAAATGTCCTTACAGCCCCATGCCCACTGACTGCAGCAGTTCAATATGACAGCTCACCACCAACATTTCCAGGACAATTGGGGATGCGCAATAAATACTGACCTATGAATGAAGGTACAGGAAGCTGTGTTGAAAAAAAGTTTTGATCACCCACAGTACTTGGCAATAACCCCTTGCCTTCACTGGAAACACTTTCTTCCTGTGTAACGTATGGCTGGACTGGCCAACTACAAAAATCCACATGCAGCAGGAGACTCGGACTTGTGTCGCTATGAAAGTTCCCTCCCATTTTGAGCAGGAGATCTTGAGTTTTACCTGTTCCTTGGTCTGTTTAAATTGGTTAGGCACGAGTACATTCCGAGCAATAGGAACTCTTTCCAATCCAAGAGACCGATCAAATTCAGGAGCTGCACTTGAGAGGGAGACAATGGCCTAGTGATATTATCATTGATTTAGACAATAGACAATAGATGCAGGAGTAGGCCATTTGGCCCTTCGAGCCAGCACCAGCATTCATTATGATCATGGCTGATCATCCACAATCAGTACTCTGATACTGCCTTATTTCCATAATCATTGATTCCATTATCTTTAAGAGTTCTATCCATCTCTTTCTTGAAAGTAACCAGAGACTTCGCCTCCGCTGCTTTCTGGGGCAGAGCATTCCATATATCCACCACGCTCTGGGTGAAGAAGTTTCTCCTCAACTCTGTTCTAAGTGGCCTACACTTATTTTTAAACTGTGTCCTCTGGTTCTGGACTCTCCCATCAGCAGGAACATGCTTCCTGCCGCCAGAGTGTCCAATCCTTTACTAATTTTATACATCTCAACCAGATCCCCTCTCAGTCTTCTAAACTCAAGTATATACAAGCCCAGTCACTCCAATCTTTTAACATATGATAATCCCACCATTCCGGGAATTGACCTCGTGAACCTATGCTGCACTCCCTCATTAACCAGAATGTCCTTCCTCAAATTTGGAGACCAAAACTGCACACAATACTCCAGGTGCAGTCTCACCAGGGCTCTGTACAGCTGCAGAAGGACCTCTTTGCTTCTATACTCAATCCCTCTTGTTATGAAGGCCAGCATGCCATTAGCTTTCTTCACTGCCTGCTGTACCTGCACGCTTGCTTTCATTGACTGATATACAAGAACACCTAGATTTCTTTGTATAACCCCTTTACCTAACTTGACTCCATTTACATAATAATCTGCCTTCCTGCTCTTGCCACCAAAGTGGATAACCATACATTTATCCACATTAAACTACATCTGCCATGCATCTGTCCACTCACCTAGCCTGCCCAAGTCACCCTGTATTCTCATAACATCCTCATCACATTTCACCCTGCCACCCAGCTTTGTATCATCAGCAAATTTGCTAATATTACTTTTAATATCTTCATCTATATCATTGATGTATATTGTCAACAGCTCCCAGCATTGAACCTTGTGGTACTCCACTGTTCACCGCCTGCCATTCGGAAAAGGACCATTTATCACTACATTTTGCTTCCTGTCGGTCAGCCAATTTTCAATCCACGTCAGTACCTTGCCCCAATACCATGGGCCCTAATTTTGCTCACTAATCTCCTACGTGGGACTTTTGTTAATCTTGAGACCCAGATGATATTCTGGGGACTCAGGTTCAAATCCCAGCATGGCAGATGGTGGAATTTGAATTGGATTATTAAAAAATATGGAATTAACTGTCTAATGATAATCATGAATCCATTGGCAATTGTTGGGGGAAAAAAAAAGTCTGGTTCACAAATACCCTTTCAGGAAGGAAATTGCCATTCTTAACTGGTCTGGCCTACATGTAACTCCAGACCCACAGCAATGTGGTTGACTCCTAAATGCCCTCTGGGCAATGAGCAATGAGCAAGAAATGCTACCGAGCCAGCAACACCCTCAACCCCAGAGTGAATAAAGAAAAGAAAATCTGCCAGGTATGTTTTGGATCTATTCTTGTTGACTATCTCACCAATTATTCCAATTATCTTTAACACACAATTCATCACCTCACCCTGACAACCAGCTCAATAACAATGAAGGCTGCATTACACACTGATCACTTTTTCAACAATAGTCATTAACACCCATCAGCATCAATTAAACAATCATCAATCAGACTTCAGAACAAACTCTCAGCGACTGGAGCAGCCTCCAATGGCATTTCAAACTAACTAGCCACTGTCATTAATAATCATGCCTTATTACACTTTCAGTCATCAGTCCAGAAGTATCTCACACTATTCCATGGAGTGTGGGCACCTACACTCCTTTTTCAGTTTTCTTAAAGATCTTCTTTCATGTTTTTGGTTGCACTTCAGCCCTACTCTCCTGATCTTTGGTCACTGGGTGTGGAGGGGAGTGGTCAGGTCAGAGGATCTCCTCGTGGGTCTGCTCCTGGACCAGGCCAGGCTGGCCAGAAACAGAGTCAAGAGTGTGATGCTGGAAAAGCACAGCCAGTCAGGCAGGCAGCAGGAGAGTCAACTTTACAGGCATGAGCACTTCATCAGGAATGAGGCCTGTGGGCCAAGGGGGCCAAGAGATAAATGGGAGGGGTGTGGGGCTGGAGGGAGGTAGCGAAGAATGCGATAGGTAGGTGAAGGTGATAGATCGGAGAGGAGGGTGCAGCGGATAGATGGGAAAGGTGATGGACAGGTCAAGACGGAGGTGCAAAGTCGGAAGGTTGGATCTGGGATAAGGTTGGGAGAGGGGAAATGAGGAAACTGGTGAAATCCACATTGACCCCGTGTCATTGGAGGATCCCAAGGCAAAAGATGAGGCTTTCTTCCTCCAGGTATTGGGTGGTTAGGGTATGGCGATGGAGGCAGCCTAGGACCTGCATGTCCTCAACGGAGTGGAAAGGAGAGTTGACATGTGCAGCCATGGGGCTGGGGGAGGGGAGGGGGGTGTGGTTGGTTGGTTGGTTGGTGCGTGTATCCCAGAGATGTTACCTGAAGTGCTCTGCAAGTAGGCGGCCTGTCTTTTCAATGTAGAGGAGACCGTATCAGAACCAACAGATATTGTAAATTACGTGTGTGTGTGTGTGTGGGGAAGTGCAGTTAAGTCCCTGACAGATGTGGAAGGCTCCTTTGGGGCACTGGACAGAGGTGAGCAGAGAGGTGTGGGCGGAGGTTTTACAAATCTTGAGGGGCCATAAACAGGTCTAGGCCATGGAGCGGATCGTTGTGGCCGATTGCCTGCCCTTCTTCCGTGGTTGTGTTCAGGCCCCGGTGTCCCTGGAGAAGGAGCACACAGTGTCCATTAGCACTCTCGATGTCTTTAGGGTGAAGTAGGTACAGCAGGGGGTGGAGTGCTTTATTTCCCTCTCCATCTCGATTTTAGTTTAATTCCTACCCTCCCCATCACTTTTTCATTCACTTTGGCCGTGCCCTTGAAGAGACAGCCATTGCTGGTCACTGGTCACTTGGACATTTTCCTTCATGGTTCTGGAATACGAATACAGTGTTCTGCACTCAATGTTTCTTCACTGTGTCCTACACCTACACGTGCATGACACGGGTGCTGGGGAGAAATAAGCACTACTGCTGTTGTGCTCCCACCTTTCAATTTATATTCACTGGTGGTGGAGAGTATTGCTGACAGGGCTATGCTGTTTGCCCACTCCTAGTTGCCCTTGAGAAGGTGGTATGCTGCCTTCTTGACATGAGTTTGAATCCTGCTATAGCAGATCATAGAAACCCCACTATGCAGAAGGGGTCATCACTCATCCTCCGAAGAGCAATCTGCCCTTACCCTATCCTCACATCCCTGAATTTCCCATAGCCAATCCACCTAACCTGCACGTATTTGGACCGTGGGAGGAAACCGGAGCACCTGGAGGAAATCCACGCAGACATGGGGAGAATGTCTGTGTGGAGTTTGCACAGTCGCCCGAGGGTGGAATCGAAACAGCGTCCCTCGCAGCAGTGCTAACCACTGAGCTACATTACCATCCTGATGGTGAAAATTGGAATTCAATAAAAATCCTGCATAAAAAGTGATCTAATGATGACCATTGTCAATCATTGTAAAAGCCCATCTGGTTCAGTTATGTCTTTAAGAGGGGAACTTCTGCCATCCTTACCTGATCTGGCCTCCTTCTGACTTCAAACTCATACGAACTTGGTTGACTCTTAACAATAAGGGATTGACGATAAATTCTGGCCTAGTCAGTAAAGCTCACACCCATGAATGAAATTTTGAAACTAATGTGGTATAGGTCAACCCACAATGCCGTTAGAGATGGAGTTCCAATTCAAAACCCTAGAAAAACAGCAGTATATTTCCAAGTGAGAATGGTGAGTGGCTTGTAGGGAAACTTGGAGTGGAAATGTTTAAAATTAGGAGCAGAAGTAAGCCATTAGGCCCCTCAAGACTGCTCTACTATTCATTGCAATTATGGCTGATCTGCCATGATAGGATTCAAACCCATGTCTCCAGAATTTAACTGCTATGTCATTACTTCTTGCAAGAGTAAATTAGGGGGAAAAAAGCAGAAAATACTGAAAATAACCATCAGAACTGGGCCCTGAAATGTTAACTTTGCTTTCTTGGCCGTAAATTCTGCTGAACTTCTACAGTATTCGCTGTTTTCATTTCAGATTTCCAACATCTGGAGTATTTTGCTTCCATACACTGGGATTAAAAAATAACAATTTCTGCTGGTTGCACATTTTATAAGTGGAAAGTACAGTGTAAGTAGTAAAGTTAATTTGCTGCACACTAACTTCAGTTGCTATCTGTCCCGAGAGGATCTGTACTATATGATTCAAACATATAAAGGGGCAATTTCCATTTCTCATGAATACCTATAGTTCACAATCACTCTGAACCATCTCAAAAGACTGTGCACACATGATGCTTCTCCTGCAGACTAGTGTCTGCCATTTTATTGAGATTGGGTGAATTGCATCGTGATTCAGGGTATAAATGAACACAGCGATAGACTTGCTTCATCACACCAACACATTTCGAATCTTCTTCACATAATATGCTGCATTTGGAATACAGTTCCAAAGCAAAATGACTCAATTCGGATCTGTACCAACAGCAAATAGCCACAAATAGGCAAAAATAGTGTTAGCAGGACAATATATCTTCTTTGACGGCAGTGGCAAAGACAAAAGGTTTATCATTTAGGACAAAGATGGTATCCTCTACTTTAGCGAGCTGCACAGTCATAGTTGTGGATTCAGACTTACACAAACCCTTTGGTCCAACTCATCCGTGTCAGCCACATAACGTAAACTGATCCAGACCAACATTTAGCCAATATCCCTCAAAACTCCTCTTATTCACATACCCATCCAGATCTTTTTTAAAATGTTGTAATTGTACCAGCCTCCAGCACTTCCTCTGGCAGCTCATTCCATACACACACCACGCTCTGTGTGAAAACGGTGACCCTCAGGTCCCCTTTATACCTTTCTCCTCTTCACCTTAAACCTATGACCTCTACCTTTGGGCTCCCCTACTGTGTGAATAGACCTTGGCTATTCACCCCATCTATGCCTCTCATGACTATATAAATCTACAAATTCTGTGTCTTATGATTCTGTTCCACAGCTACCTGATGAAAGAGCAGTGCTCCAAAAGCTTGTACTTCCAAATCAACCTGTTGGACTATAACCTGGTGTTGTGTGATTTTTAGCTTCGTACACCCCAGTCCAACACCGGCTCCTCCAACTCATAGACAACAGAGTGATGGAGGGATGTATTTCCTACTGGATGTCTGTGACCAGCAGTCCTTCTGCGAAACTCAGAGCTGACACCTTGGTCATTAGTAATGTGCATAAATAATTTGAATGAAAATTTAAGTGGTCTGATTAGTTAGTTTGCAGACAACACAAAAATTGGTGGAGTTGTGGACAGTAAGGAGGGTTTTCAAAAGATACAGCAGGATGTAGACCAGATGGAAAGTTCAGCAGATACAGAGCAGATAGAGTCTAATCCAGACAGTTGAGAGGTGATCCATTTAGGGAGGTCAAATGCAAGAGGAAAGTATACAGTAAATGGCAGGATCCTTAGGAGCATTAATATACCGTGGGATCTGGAGGTAGGTTTGCTCGCTGAGCTGGAAGGTTTGCTTTCAGACATTTTGTCACCATACTATGTAACATCTTCAGTGAACCTCCGGATGAAGCACTGGTGGCCTGGTCTACGTACCTAATGTGTATAGGTTTCCTTGGGTTGGTGATGTCATTTCTGCTCTTTTTCTCAGGGGGTGTTAAATGGGATCCAAGTTGATGTATTTGTTGATAGAAGCACGGCATTCCAACCAGAACTCTAGGAATTCTCATGCATGTCTGTTTGGATTGTCCTAGGATGTTGTCCCAGTTGAAATGGTGTCCTTCCTCTCACTCTCACTAGTATCCTTACATATGGATGAGGAAGGACACCACTTCGACTGGGACAACACATCCATCCGAGGACAAGCCAAACAGACATGCACAAGAATTCCTAGAAGCACCGCATTCCAACCGGAACTCTATCAACAAACACTTTGACTTGGACCCCATTTACCACCTCCTGAGAAAAAGAACTGGAAATGACATCACCAACTCAAGGAAACCCAAACACACAAATAGAAAGCAGACAATGCCATCAGTGCTTCAGCTGGAGGCTCACTGATGATGTTACCTTGTATGGTGATGAAACGTCTGAAAACAAACCTGCCAGCTCAGCGAGCAAACCTACATCCAGAACGACATTCATTCCCGATGAAGGAGTTTTGCCCAAAATGTCGATTTTCCTGCTCTTCTGATGCTGCCTGACCTGCTGTGCTTTTCCAGCACCACTTGGCTCAGCGGTTAGCACTGCTGCCTCACAGCACCAGGGTCCCAGGTTTAATTCTAGCCTTGGGCGACTGTGTGGAGTTTGTATATTCTCCCTGTGTCTGCGTGGATTTCCTTCGGGTGCTCCGGTTTCCTCCCACAGTCCAAAGATGTGCAGGTCAGGTGAATTGGCCATGCTAAATTGCCCATTGTGTTAGTTGCATTAGCCAGAGGGAAATGGGTCTGGGTGGATTGCTCTTCAGAGGGTCGGTGTGGACTTGTTAGGCCAAAGGGCCTGTTTCCACACTGTAGGGAATCTAATCTAATTTAATCTAGACCACATCAAGAACCTCAACCTGAGCTACAAATCTTCTCAAAACTCGCTAATACTGTGGGATATTGGGATGCAAGTTCATAGCTCCCAGAAAGTGGCAACACAAATGGATAAAGGTGGTAAAGATAGCTTTTTGTGTTTTGTACACAAGAACATCTAGATGCCACTGTGTTGCAACTTTTTGGAGTTTCTCTCCACTCAAATAATTGCCTGCCTTATGATTTATCTTCGAGTAAAAAGTGAGGTCTGCAGATGCTGGAGATCAGAGCTGAAAATGTGTTGCTGGTTAAAGCACAGCAGGTCAGGCAGCATCCAAGGAACCGGAAATTCGACGTTTCGGGCCAGAGCCCTTCATCAGGAATCAAGAAGGGCTCTGGCCCGAAACGTCGAATTTCCGGTTCCTTGGATGCTGCCTAACCTGCTGTGCTTTAACCAGCAACACATTTTCAGTTATGATTTATCTTCCCTAAGTGCATGGCCTCTCCCTTCTCTACATTAAACTCTATGTGCTCGATGATTGTCTACTCTCACAATCTCTATCCCCTTGCAGATGACTGTGGCCTCATCACAAAATGCCCTGCCACTTAATTTTGTGTCATCAACAAATTTAGGTAAATTACACTCTGCCTCCTCCTCCAAGTCACTAATCTAACTAGATCATAAGGAATTGAGGCACTTTATTAGTTATGTCTTTCCAACCTGGAAAAAAACCTTTTGTTCCTAATTCTTTGTCCTGTGTGTTATCCTATCCACACTAATACATTACACCCCACCACCCCCCCATACCATGAACTCAAGTCATTTGCATTGGCCTACTAAATTGCCCATAACGTTAGGTCCCTTAGTCAGAGGTAAATGCAAGGGAATGGATCTGGGTGGGTTACACCGGAGGGTCGGTGTGGACTGTTTGGGTCAAATGGCCTGTTTCCACACTGTAGGGAATCTAATCTAACCCAAACCAACTCACCTATCAGCCACAGTCATACAGCATAGAAGCAGGTCCTTCCGCCCACCGACAAACACAAAACTACACTAATTCCATTTACCTGGACTTACCAGTTCCCTTTTATCAACTGCATTGAATTGAATTTTATGTCACGTGTACCAAGGCACAGTGAAAAGCTTTGTCTTGCGAGCAGTACAGGCAGATCACAGAGTTAAGTCGCATAGATAAGTAAATAATAGGTAAACAGTGGCAAAAACCAAAACACAGGTCCTGGCGAATGTTAACGGTTTGAGAGTCCATTCAGAATTCTAACAACAGTAGGATTAAAACTGTTATGAAACCAGCCGGTGCATGTGTTCAGGCTTCTGTACCTTCTCCCCGATGGTAGAGGTTGTAGAAAAACATTGCCAGGGTGGGATGGATCTTTGAGAATGCTGGCGGCCTTTCCTTGACAGTGGGCCTGGTAGATGGATTCCATAGATGGGAGGTTGGACTTTGTGATTGTCCCGGGCCGAGTTCACCACTCTCTGTAACTGTCTTCAATACAATTGCCATACCAGGTAGTGACTCATGACTTGTTATTTGACCTCAAAGAACGCTAGCAAATTTGTCCAATGTGATCACAAAATCAGAAATTGCAGTAAAAACACAACAGTTTGGGCAGCATCTGCAGAAAGAAAGCAGAGTTAACATTTCAGGTCCAGTTCTTCATAAGAACAGAAACTGGACCCAAATCATTAACTCCTATTTCTCTCTATAGATGGCTTTCAGGCCTGCTGAATTTCCCCAGCAATTTCTGTTTTTATTTCTGAGTTGAAGCATCAGCAGTTCTTGGTTTTCATTTTGTTCAAGATGATTTTGCCCTCGCAAAACCATGTTACTTCTGATTGCATATAAGTTCTCTAAATGTCCATTTATTCCTTCCTTAATACTGGAAGAGTCCAGTATTTTCTCAAATGACAGATGCTCAGTTAACTGTCCTCTAGTTTCCTGCCTTCTGTCTCCTCCCACCTCTCAAACAGCAGCATTGCATTCACTGTTTTCTAATCTACTGGAACTCTCCTAGAATCCAGCAAGTTCAGGAATATTTTGACAAAAAGCCTCCAATTCTTGCTGCAGCCACTTCCTGTAAAACGCTTAAGCCCTGGTCGAATCTGTGGGTGCTCCATGTGGGACAGATGGATTGAATTGATTTTAACATGATTGCACAGGATGAGTCATAAAAAAATCCTGTCTGGGTGGGTGACGTTGCACATCCAAAACCACCCACCCACCCACATCACCCACTACCCCTGGCCCCTCCACTTCAATGCACAAACCCACACCATTTGTGAATAAAGGCTTTACGAAGTGCATTAAAGAAGCATAGAATTCCTACAGCGCGGAAGCAGACCATTTGGCTCATCAAGTCCACACCCAACCCACCGAGGAGCAACCCACCTAGACTTATCCTCGTACCCCATAATCCTGCATTTCCTATGGTTAATCCAGCTAGCCTGCACATCTTTGGACTTCCAAAGTACAAAGGGATCTGGGAGTGCTAGTCGAGGATTCTCTAAAGTTAAACATGCAGGTTGAGTCCGTGATTAAGAAAGCGAATGCAATGTTGTCATTTATCTCAAGAAGATTGGAATATAAAAGCACCGTTATGCTACTGAGACTTTATAAAGCTCTGGTTAGGCCCCATTTGGAGTACTGTGTCCAGTTTTGGACCCCACACCTCAGGAAGGACATACTGGCACTGGAGCGTGTCCAGCGGAGATTCACACGGATGATCCCTGGAATGGTTGGTCTAACATATGAGGAAAGGCTGAGGATCCTGGGATTGTATTCATTGGAGTTTAGAAGATTAAGGGGAGACTTAATAGAAACTTACAAGATAATAAATGGCTTAGGAAGGGTGGACACTAGGAAATTGTTTCTGTTAGGCGAGGAGACTAGGACTCGTGGACACAGCCTTAGAATTAGAGGGGGTAAATTCAGATCAGAACACCCTGATGCTGAAAAATGTCGGATATTTGGAGGGAATTGCACGCAGGTCAGTTCTGAAAGAGCACACAGATATCAAAGGATTGTACTACTGGTCACTTAAAATGTCAGTTGTGACTCAGTTAATAACAATTTTATCTGGCTCTGGGTTTAAATCTACAGGGATTGACACATTCATAGTACTGACAATATTAAATTTCACAGCAGTATTTCAAAGAAAATTGAGGGATTAATCAATGGTACAGACACAGATTATCTGCTCACATTGTTGGTTGTGAGGGAAGGGACTTGCTACATGTAAGTTGGCTGCTAATGTTATCTGTGTTTTAACAGAAACTGCTTTTCAATGTCTCAAGACTCTTGGTGGTCTATGGAAAGCCCAATGTAAAGACAAGTGTTTCTTTCTGGAGGTGGAACCACAGATGGAAGTGAACACATTTCAGGAGGTAATTACTTGGCTAAAATAAGAGCTAAACATGCTATGAATCATAAGGATACTTGCACTCCAAAGGATACTGATGCCATAATCTCCCACAACAGCCCCAAAACACCCAAAGCTGAAGTACCAATGACTGCCTGCTGGTGGTGCCATTGGGAACAGCATTGGTACAAGCTCAATGGTGCCACTAACAGGCCATTTTGTACATAACACCTTATGGCCCCAGTTTGGATAATATCAATATTAATCATGGTCAAAAATCCTACAAGTAAGAAGTGAGGTCTGCAGATGCTGGAGATCACAGTTGAAAATGTGTTGCTGGTTAAAGCACAGCAGGTTAAGCAGCATCCAAGGAATAGGAAATTCGACGTTTCAGGCATAAGCCCTTCATCCTGATGAAGGGCTTATGCCCGAAACGTCGAATTTCCTATTCCTTGGATGCTGCCTAACCTGCTGTGCTTTAACCAGCAACACATTTTCAACAAAAATCCTACAACACTAGGTTAAAGTCCAACAGCTTTATCTGAAAGGTTGCTACCTTTCTGCTTATAAATTCTGTGCCGGTATTCCTTCCCTCTCTCATACTACACCTGAGGAAGGAGCACAACTCCAAAAGCTCACGTTTTCACAGAAACCCGTCTGACGACAATCTGGTGTTGTGTGATTTTTCACTTGGTCCAACCCAGATCAACACCAGCACTTCCACAACAATATTAAACATAGTAGTCAGACAAGGCAGCTGGAGTAGAGAGATGGGATATACAAAGACATTATGTTCTTGACTCTGCTTGGAGTGCTGCATTCAATTCTAGGCACTACTTGTCAAGAAATGCACACTGACATTGGCAGGAGTACAAACTTATCAAACAAATCATAGAATTCCTACAGTGTGGAAACAGGTTATTTGGCCTGAGTCCATACTAACCCTCTAAACAGCACCCCACCCAGACCCATTCTCCCTCACTCCCCCAATTTCCCTGTAACCTTGCATTTTCCCATGACTCAGCTACCTAACCTGCATTTCCCTAAACAATGTGGGGAATTTAGTATGGCCAATCCACCTAACATCTTTGGAGTGTGTGAGAGGAAACCCACACAGACACAGGGAAAATGTACAAACTCCGCACAGATGGTCACCCAGAGAGTGGGATTGAACCTGAATCCCTGGTGGTTAGCACTGCTGCCTCATACCACTGAGCCAAAGTCAAATACTAAAGGCTTAAATAGAGAACAGGCTACATAAACAAAAATTGTAAACCTATTGGGTTTAGAAATGTAACACAATGAACCATAGGTAAAAACAATGACTGCAGATGCTGGAAACCAGATTCTGGATTAGTGGTGCTGGAAGAGCACATAGCCAATTTGCACACAGCAAGGTCCTCTAAACAGAAAGAAAACAAAGACCACTTTTTAAAAGACCTTTTCTTGGAATCTAGACAGCACTGGGAACTGTTGCCCAACCCTAACTACCCTTACAACTGAGGATTTGCTGAGTTCTTTACAAGGACAGTTCGGTGTCATCTGCATTTCTGTGGAATTGGAATCATATTTGGGTCGGACCAGGAAAGTTTGGCAGATTTCCCTCACTGGAGGCATTTGTGAACCTGATGGGGTCTTACAATAAATTCATTTAATAAAACTGGTTTAAGTTGTACCAGCAGCAAGAATGGAAGTTGAACCGATTCCTTTTCTGGATTACTAGACCAGTGACATTATCATAATCCCACCAGTTTCCCCTCTTTAGGTGTTTAGTTAATGTGTCATCTAAAGCTTAGCATTTCCAACAGTGCAGCAACATGTTATCAGTCAGGATCCTTTCATGGAACTCAAATGCATAACTTTCTGAGGCAAGAGCCCATACAAGGAGCTTCAGATGACATATGAAAATAATCACCAAGTCAGGGTGGTGGGCAACTTAAATAATAGCATTGCTGCTTTGTCCTTTCAGTAAAACTGAGTGCTTGCAGGTGTGGAAGGAAGTTGAAAATTTAATTCTTCCCAACCTCAAGCAAGGCCCTTAACAGGTTTCAGTGGAAGAGTAGTTTGGTTTAATTAAGAGTAGCTCAAACCAGGTACTCATTTAGTGGGTTAGATATAAGCCCATAAGACCTAGGAGTGGAAGTAAGGCCATTCAGCTCATCAGTCCACTCTGCCATTCAATCTTGGCTGATGGGTATGTCAACACCACTTACCTGCACTCTCCCTGGATCCCTTGATTCCTTAAATTAAGTAGGACTGACTATCAGGTTAAATAGGTTAAGTAGGGCTTTTGGTTGAGAAGCACAAACTAGCAAACTTAGTGTGACTGAGCACTTAGAGTCACAGAGACTTACAGCACGGAAACAGACCCTTTGGTCCAACCCGTCCATGCCGACCAGATATCCCAACCCAATCTAGTCTCACCTGCTGGCATCCGGCCCATATCCCTCCAAATCCTTCCTATTCATAAACCCACCCAAATGCCTCTTAAAATGTTGCAATTGTACCAGCCTCCACCACATCCTCTGGCAGCTCATTCCATACATGTACCACCCTCTGCATGAAAAAGTTGTCCCTTAGGTCTCTTTTATATCATTCCCCTCTCACCCTAAACCAATGCCCTCTAGTTCTGGACTCCCCCACCCCAGGGAAAAGACTTGTCTATTTATCCTATCCATGCCCCTCATAATTTTGTAAACCTCTATAAGGTCACCCCTCAGCCTCCGACACTCCAGGGAAAACAGCCCCAGCCTGTTCAGCCTCTCCCTGTAGCTCAGATCCTCCAACCCTGACAACATCCTTGTCAATCTTTCCGATAGGGAGGAAACCTTTCAAGTTTCACAACATCTTTCCGATAGGAAGGAGACCAGAGTTGCACGCAATATTCCATCTCTGGTCTAACCAATGTCCTGTACATCCCCTCAGCCTCTGGCGTGCCATGAAAAATATCCCCAGCCTAGTCAACCTTTTCCTAGAATTCAAAACCTACAACCCTAGCAACATCCTTGTAAATACATTTTGAACACTTTCAACTTTCACAACGTCTTTTCTGCAGCAGGGAGACCAGAGTACAATGCAGTACTCCAAAAGTGGCCTAACCAATGCCCTGTACAGCCACAACATGACCTCCCAAACCTGGCAACACCTTATAAAATAGAAAGCTATCTCAACTCATCAGCCAACATTTCTCTCTCAACTGATACCACACAGAATGTCAAGTAGTGGTAATTCATCTTGTTCCCACGTGCAAAATGGTTGTCACATTTTTTATTTTATTTTTTTAGATTAGACTTAGTGTGGAAACAGGCCCTTCGGGCCAACAAGTCCACACCGACCCGCCGAAGCGCAACCCACCCATACCCCTACATTTACCCCTACCTAACACTATGGACAATTTAGCATGGCCAATTCACCTGACCCGCACATCTTTGGACTGTGGGAGGAAACCGGAGCACCCGGAGGAAACCCACGCAGACACGGGGAGAACGTGCAAACTCCACACAGTCAGTCGCCTGAGTCGGGAATTGAACCCGGGTCTCAGACGCTGTGAGGCAGCAGTGCTAACCACTGTGCCACCGTGCCGCCCACTAATTTACCACAGTTAATCCCCCTGGAACATCAACGCAGCGGGGACTGAAGCAGCATTTTTATCAATACTGCGGCGGTCGGAGCTGACCAGCTGAAATGGCAGTGGTGGGATTCTTTCATGAGATGTGATAATCCCTGGGAAGGCCTGCCTAGGTTGCTCAAACACTGATGTGCTTACAACAGGCTGGTTATGTCATCCCAGATGATAGGACATCTGGAGACCTGTAGATCAGATCAAACAAGACCATCTTATAATTCCAGATTTTTGAACGAAACTTAAATTCCTTCGGCTGCGTTCCGAACCTATGTCTCGGACCAGGGGTTTGGGGTTTCTTGATTAATTGACAAGTGACAT
The DNA here is from genome assembly GCF_020745735.1 of Hemiscyllium ocellatum. Lineage (NCBI taxonomy): Eukaryota > Metazoa > Chordata > Chondrichthyes > Orectolobiformes > Hemiscylliidae > Hemiscyllium > Hemiscyllium ocellatum. The sequence continues at coordinate 20,617,953 of NC_083401.1, forward strand.
TACCACAATGCTACCTCCCCAATGATAAATCAACAACTGCTGCCCTTTGCTGTAATTCATTGCTCAGAAACCACAATGTTACCTTTTGGAGAACCGCGACAGGGTTCTGTAAATACAGAACTTACAGTCACAATATCTTTTTTTTCCAGATTCACCAACCAATTGGTAGCATTAATAGCCAAAACCCTTGTCTAAGAATATTATGTGAAGTTTTGGTCTCCTTATCTGAGGAAAGACCTGCTGGCAGTGGAGGCAGTAAGTTGACCAGATTGACTCCTGGAATGGCAAAACTGATGGGAGAATGGTTCAGATAGGACTATATTGATTGGAGTTTAAAAGTGTGCCTGTGTGGGGGGTGGTGGTGATAGGGGGACTTCTAAAAGAAACCAATAAAATTCTAACAGGACTAGACAGGGTAGAGGCAAGAAGGATGTTCTTGATGATCGGGGTGTAACCAAGGGGTTTCAGTCTAAGGATATGGGGTAGACGATTTAGGACTGAAAGAAAAAGATTCTTCACCCAGAGAGTGGTGAGCCTGTGGAATGTTCTCCAACAGAAAGCAATTGGAGGCCAAAATGATTGATTGAAGGAAGTAGAATAGTTCTTAGGGCTAAAGGGATCAAAGGGTATGGGGAGAAATCACAAACAGGATATGGGTTTGATGGGAAGCCATGATAACGTTGCATGGTGGAGCAGGTTTAGAGGGCTGAATCACTTACTCCTGCTCTCCATGTTTCTGGGTATCTGTGCAACAATCCCCCCCACTAACCTCAAGGTCAAGCACAGCTGTGAAGCTTCTAAAGCTGAACATCAGTGTGACAGTGAAAGGGAATTTCAATTTTAGCATGAAGTAGACACAGAGTTACTTTACGATGGACCGAGGTTAGAGCTCACCCTAGTGTCGTTAATGCGGATAGGACGTGCCAAGGATGGAGCAACTATCACCGTTGTCAAATTGCACAAGCTGTCTCCCAATTTAAATAAAAGACAGTAGGAGCACTTTAGAAAATAGCTCTGGAGTTTTAGTTTCTCAGATTCACTGACAGTACCGTTCACTCATTGAGTATCAAATGTCAAAGATATGTCAGACCAGTTGAAACATCTGAAATAATTGACCAATGCCATAATTGTTACACATTACTGTATCGCAGATTTTGAATCATAACATTAATACAGGAGAAAATCATTTACATTACAATCCATTTACATTATAGCTCTACCTGAGTAGAGGAAGCACCATGAAACTCTCTCGTAGGTCATATGAATGGAGATTGTTGAGTAACAGTGGGAAGGAGCAAGGGAGGAGAGAGGAAGCAGGAAGTGAAGAAGCTGGTTGAAAGGGAGGGAGATTCAAGAGGAGGCAGGGCTGATGGTGTCAGGCTGGTTAATTAGATGCATGCCATTGGCTTTAAGATGAAAGAAATGCTCTTGTACTCTAATTCCATCACAGCCAGCTCAGTCATCAGCTTGTGACCAAATTTCAGCAAAGCTTTACAGACCTCATTTGTGCCAGTCTCGCCCATTCAAAGAAAAACTATGTTCTAACCAGTGAGACACTTGTGAAAATATTAAAAAAGCTAAAGATGGAATACATACACATTACGCAAACAAACCATATAAATATCCCTTTAAATCAGAAGATTTAAAGTACATATGGTGGAAACGTGGGTGCAGATACAGCATCAAAATGGGTAGCCCAACATGCATGTGAGCTATGCAAAAACAAAATCATAATTCCCTTACATTTATTACAGAGCAGAGATACTGCATATTGCACACTCTGCTTCAGAAAGCAAATCCATGATGTTACAAACGCAAATATTATTCCCTGAACATCCCCATTAAAGGAAAGAGTCTGGATTAGTCTGAAAAAGGAAGGGCAGGAGGGTGCGGGTTTGGATTGGGATTGATGGACTGAAAGAACACTAAACCATTTTGTTTCAATGGTCTATCTCCTGCTACCACAGACACATTCTCCACTGTGCAACTTTCTCCAAAAAGAGGGCAATCAAAAAAAAACAAGAGGCATTTCAAGATTGGTGCACAAGTCTTGTAGCACAAGGGTTGTTTGTAGTAAAATGGATAAGGTGGGCACTTGCTGGATCTGAGTCAAGTGCCAGCTGCTTTGGTTGGTCCTTAAGCACTGATGCACAAAAAACACATCTCTGGACACATTCTGTGATACACAGCACGTGGGTACACCCGCTGATTCTGTTGTCTTTTAATGCTCTGCATCCATTGCATCCAAATACTTGGCTTCAATTATTCGAGGGAGGATGTAGCATCTGTGAATAAAACAACAGTTTAAGAATTGTTATGGACCACACCAGCCTCCCCTCTAGCATATTATGGATATAGCCTATGCCCTAACCTTTATATATATTTTTAAAGCAGCAAGTGTAACACACTGTCCCAAATACGATTCAATTGGTCCACCACTAAGTTTTATTCAAAACATTTTATTCTTACAGAGTTGAAATACAATAAAAAGAAGAATTGGCATAACTCTACTCAATTGAAACACTCAAGATAATGCATTATTTAATCAATAATCCTCAACTGTCCCAATATAAGCAGCATCCCATAAACACACCCTTGGCAAAGTTATTTATTATTAGCACGCGCTCCCTCTCTCCAGTCCAGTGGAAAGAAACAATTTGTCCCCCTTTTGACTTTTAAGAGGAAACTCCTTGAAGATTTCACTCTGGCTGCAGAGAATTCAAGCTTTCAGCTCCAGCCACCAGCAAAAACCAACTAACAAAGCAAAGCTAAAGTCCTTTTGGATCTGACAGAGCCTGAGCCTGACCCTGCCCTATAAACTCAGACTCCTGGAGAAACTCAGTCGGTCTGGCAGCATCTGTTGAGACAGAAACAGAGTTAACCATTTTGAGTCCACTATGACTCCCCTTCAGCTTCTGCCAGACCTACGGAGCTCCTCCAACATCCTGTGTTTATTTCAGCTTTCCAGCATCCACAGGATTTAACAGTCCTGTGCTGCTCCAATTCCCTGATTTTGTGCATCCTCCATTACCTTTGCCCCACCGCTATGTCTTCAGCCGCTAAGTCTCTCAGCTCTGCAATTCCCCTCAAATCCTTCTTTTAAAGACACCACAGTTTTTGTGTCACCAATCTGATTAGTCAAGGAAAGTACTCAATGAATGTCAGGCCACTATAAAGCTCAGGGAAACAGGGGACGTGTGCCTACGGATTCCTGAAGATAGGCAGAAGGGAGGACTGCAGTTGCTGGAAACCGGGGCTTAGATTAGAATGGTGCTGGAAAAACACAGATTCAGGCAGCATCCAAGGAGCCGGAAAATTGACTTTTCAGGCAAAAGCCCTTCATCCTCTATTCCTGATGAAGGGCTTTTGCCCAATTCGGCAATTTTCCTGCTATTTCCAAGGGCAGAAATGACTAACACAAGGGATCATAGTTTTAAGCTGGTTGGAGGAAAGTATAGAGGGAATGTCAGAGGCGGGTTCTTTACACAGTGTTGAGAGAGCATGGAATGCGTTGCCAGCAGCAGTTGTGGAGGCAGGGTCATTGGGGATATTTAAGAGACTGCTGGACATGCATATGGTCACAGAAATGTGAGGGTGCATACATGAGGATCAATGGTCAGCACAACATCGTGGGCTGAAGGGCCTGTTCTGTGCTGTACTGTTGTATGTTATATGTAATATCTATTTTGGCAATACAGAATTGATGGGCCAAAAGGCCTCTTCTGCACTATGGGATTCTAGGATAACCTTTATGGACAACTCAGTGGCTAACAACAGTCTGATGGAGTTCCTGGAGGTGGGATTTAGTGGAGACCTTTTCTCAGAGCAGACACTACTCAATGGACTGAATGCCATCAATTCCTATGCTGTAAAAGTCGAGGAAATATTTCTGGACTCTGATGAGGCTGCATCATTTTGGTCAACTATCACATGCACACACAGTGTCAGGTAATCCTGTGCCAGGGACTGCAACCTGGTCAAAGTTAAAGGCATTCACCACAGCAACTAAGTTGAAGATGATGATAAAATAAATCTTCATTGGAATAAAGTCCTTAGCCTGTATAATAAAAATACTTCTTTGTTCTATATTGTCACGTAAAAGTTACATGACTGTTCTATGTCAGAAAGAACTGAAAACCATGTAGTTGAAGAGCATCACCCTAACTTCCAGCACGAAACTGCTTTTAATGTACCCATTATTTCACATCCGAATCTCGGTCACTCACCACTCCATACTTACTGACCAACACCAGTTCATCATGGCATTGGTTTTTAATTGTCACACTGGTTTTGAAATCCTGTCCAAGGCCTCGCCCCACTCATCAACTCTAACCTCTTTTCAGTCTCACAACCTTCCAGAGAATGTCTGCATTTCTCAGGTCTCCCAAACAATCTTTCCATTCTTTCTTGAATTTTCTCCCTAAAGTGCACTTGTCTCTTTTGTTCCCTTCTCCATTTAATTTTTTCATTCATTCATGGAACGTGGACATAGCTTCGCCAGCATTTATTGCCCATCCCAACGGTGGACCCCATTGCTATGGGTCACACACACTAGCTAGAACAGGTGAGGAGGGTACATTTCCTTTTCTAAAGGTGAACCAGATGGCTTTATTTTACCGAACAAAAACATTTCAGGGTCATCATTAAACCCTTAAATTCTAGATTCTTATTGAATTCAAAATTTCAATATTTGCCATGGACCTGGGTCCCCAATACATTCCAAGTGGGGTACCACAAGGATCTATTTTAGGGCAACTGCTGTTGGTCACTCATGTAAAATACCTGGATGACCGCAAATAAGGATGGAATAGCAAATTTGCAGATGACACTATGGTTGGTAGAGTCGTGGATAGAGCCCAAAGGATGTTTCAGGTAACAGAGGGACATAGATAAACTGCAGAGCTAGGCTGAGAGGTGGCAAATTGAGTTTAGTGTGGAAGAGCAGGAGGTGATTCACTTTGGAAGGAGTAACAGGAATACAGATTATTGGGCTAATGGTAAGGTTTTTGGTAGTGTAGATGAACAGACAGATCTCGGTATCTATCTGAAAGTTGCCACCCAGGCTGAGAGTGTTGTTAAGGCGGCATATGGTGCATTAGCTTTTAGTAGAGGGATGGAGTTTCAGTGCCATTCGGGTCATGCTGCAGCTGTACGAAACCCTAGTATGGACATACTTGGAATATTACGTATAGTTCTGGTCACTGCATTATAGGAAGAATGTGGGAGCTTTGGAAAGGGTTCAGAAGAGATTTACTAGGATGCAGCCTGGTATAGAGGGAAGGTCTTAAGAGGAAAGGCTGAGGGACTGGATGCTGTTTACATGAGAGAGAAGGTTGAGAAGTGACTTAATAGAGACATATAAGACAATCAGAGGGTTGGATAGGGTGGTGAGTGAGAACCTTTTTCCTCAGATGGTGATAGTTAAAACGAGGGGACATGACTTTAAATTGAGGAGTGATAGATACAGAACAGATGTCAGAGGTAGTTTCTTAACTTAGTGTAGTAGGGGCATGGAATGCGTTGCCTGCAACAGTAGCAAACCCACCAAGTATAAGGGAATTTAAATGGTAATTGGATAGGCATATGAATGAAAACAGAATAGTGAAGATAGATGGGCTTGAGATTGGTTTCTCAGGTCAGTAAAACATCAAGACCAAAGGGCCTATACTGCGCTGTAATGTTCTACATTCTAAGATTATCTGGGTCTCTGGATTAATAAAGCAGTGGGGCTGCTCAGCCATTGCCTCTGTCAAATGCATTTATCTAAATTATATCAAACCCTTTCAAACATGTGCACAAGAATTAGTCCACAATTCAAGATTAGAGCGCAACATTAGAAGGTCCACCTGAAAAAAAAAGGACGAACCTGATGGGGACCATGGCGAGCATGATTGGGGGGAATACCATCTTCAAGTAGGGAATCGGAGCCATTCCAAAGCCACAGAGAATGGCAATCTCAATCAGCTGGAGACCAGTGAAGTAATGGATCTTCCTCTGGGGAACTCTCCTGATGTAGTGCGTAGGGGGATAAGACATCTAGAGCATATTTGAAAAGAAGACAATAATTATACAAAACACAGAGTTTCCATTCAGAATTAAATTACAGGGAGGGTGGGCGGGGAGGCTGTGGGAGAACAAGGAGGATGAGAATTGGTTGAGAAGTTTGGTTAAAAAATTCTGGTTCCTTGGAATACAAGGAATGGAAGTCATTCAGGCCTTCAGGTGACCGATAATACCACTTGCACCTCTCCCACTTTTGATCCATTTCCCTCGACAACCTTAACCAACTAAAACCTATTTCTCTCAATATGCCATACTCCTAATGATCACAGCATCCACAAGGCTTTTGGAGACAGTGGGGGTTGGAGGTGAGGCTGGGGCACAAGTGATCGAGATTTCTCCTCATGGCAAGATGCTTCCTCAAGGCCCTTGAGAAAGGCTGTAAATGTTGGGCTATCTAGTGACACCCACATGCCTAGCACGAATAAAAAGGAAGTGACAGAAATTTGGGGGAAATCTTTTTGCTCCATTTGTAAATCATTGGAATTATTTATCCCAGAGGATTGGGGATGTTCCACTGTTGAGCATATTCATGACAGAAACCAAAAGACATTGAGATACTGAAGGATTCAAGGGATATTGGATGAAGGCTGGAAGTGGAAGCAAGGTCAAGGATCAGCCATAACGTTAGTGAACGGCAGACAGATTTGAGGGGTGCATGGCCTATTCCTGCTCCAACACATTAAGTTGAAATACAGACTTTACAAAGCCCAGAAGCAGCTGGTTTACACTGAACATAAAACAGTCCAGGCCCTTTGACCCTTGACGTTGTGACCTTTTATCCTACTCTAAGATCAAACTAATCTACCTACCCTTCATTTTACTATCAACCATGTGCCTTTCCAAAAGTTGCTTAAATGTCTCCCGAATGTATCTGACACTACCACCGCTGGCAGTACATTCCATGCAGCCACCATGCTCTGTGTAAAGAACCCTCTGACATCTCCCTTAAACTTTCCTCCAATCGCCATAAAATTATGCCCCCTCATGATAGACATTTTTGCCCTGGAAAAAAGTCTGACTATTCACTATCTATGCCTCTTATTGTCATGTACACATTTATCAAGTCACCTCTCACCCTTCTTCACTCCAATGAGAAAAGCCCCAGCTCCCTCAACCTTACTTCATAAGATATGCCCTCCAGTCCAGGCAGCATCCTGGTAAATTTCCTCTGCACCCTCTCTAAAGTTTCCACATCCTTCCTATAATGAGGCAACCAGAACTGAACACAATATTCCAAGTGTGGTCTAGCCAGGGCTCTATAGAGCTGCAGCATAACCTCGTGGCCCTTAAATACAATCCCTCTGCTAATGAAAGCCAACACATCATACGCCATCTTAACAACCCTATGAACTTGGGTGACAACTTTGAGGAATCAGTGGACATGGGCCCCAAGATTTATCTGTTCCTCCACACTGCCAAGAATCCTGCCTTTAACCCTGTGATCTGCATTCAAAGTTGACCTTCCAAAATGAATCACTTCACACTTTTCCAGGTTGAACTCCATCTGCGTCTTATCAGCCCCCAGCTCTCCATCCTGTCAATGTCCCATTGCAACCTAGAACAGCCCTCCACACTATCTACAACTCCACCAACCTTCATGCCATCGGCAAACTGACTAACCCATCCTTCCACTTCCTCATCCAAGTCATTTATAAAAATCACAAAGAGCAGAGGTCCCAGAACAGATCCCTGTGGAACATCACTGGTCACCGAGCTCCAGGCTGAGTACTTCCTATCAACTACCACCCTCTGCCTTCTATGGGCCAGCCAATTCTGTATCCAGTCAGGCAAATTTCCCTGTAATGCAAGCTTCCTTACTTTCTGAATGGGCCTACTACAGGGAACCTCATCAAATGCTTTGCTAAAATCCATAGACCACATCCACCATTCTACCTTCATCAATGTGTTTTGTCACATCCTCAGAGAATTCAATAAGGCTTGGAAGGCATGACCTGCCCCTCACAAAGCCATACCGACTATTTGAACCAAACTATAGTTTTCCAACTAATCATAAATCCTGTCTCAGAATCTTCTCTAAACATTTGCCCACCATAGATGTAAGACTGACTGGTCTGTAATTCCCAGGATTATCGTTATTCCCTCTCTTGATCAAGGGAATAAAATTTGTCACCCTCCAATCATCTGGCACAATCCCAGTTGACAGTGAGGACGTAAAGTCAAGAGTGTGGTGCTGGAAAAGCACAACAGGTCAGGCAGCATCAGAGGAGCAGGAGAATCAACGTTTCGGGCAAAAACACTTCATCAAGAATGGTGCTGAGCCAAGAGGGTGGAGGGATAAATGAGACGGCGGTGAGACTGAGGTGGGAAGGTGGCAGAGAATGCGATAGGTGGATGGAGGTGGGGTGATGGTGATAGGTTGAAGAGGATGGTGGAGCGGTTAGGTGGGAAGGAAGATGGACAGGTAGGACAGGTCATGAGGACGGTGCCGAGCTGGGGAAGATTGGAACTGGGATAAAGGTGGGGAGAGGGGAAATGAGAATACTGGTGAAATCCACATTGATGGGGTTGGAGAGTCCTAAGACAGAATATGAGGCATTCTTCCTCCAGGCGTCAGGTAGTAAGGGAATGGTGATGAAGGAGGTCCAGGACCTGCATTTCCTTGGGGGAGTTGAAGTGTTCGGCCACGGGGCGGTGGGGATGGTTGGTTTGGGTGTCCCCGAGATGTTCTCTATAGGTCTCCTTCTCCCCAACGTAGATGAGACCGCATTGGGAGCAACAGATACAGTAAATGACATGTACGGAAGTGCAGGTGAATCTTTGATGGATGTGTGAGGACAACGATCATCGCCAAAGGTGCAGCAATCTCTTCCCTCACTACCTGTAGAAACCTTGGATATATCCCATCTGGCCCAGGGAACTTAGCGATCTTCATTATTTCAAAATTTTCAGCACATCTTCCTTAATATCAACCTGTTTGAGCATATCACAAATGACAAGGTCCCTCTCTGTAGTGAATACTAAAGCAAAGTATTCATTAAGGACCTCCTCTACCTCCTCCGACATCAGGCAGAAGTTCACTCCACTATCCCTGATTGACCCTACCCTCACTCTGGCCATTCTCTTGCTCCTCACATAAGTGTAGAACGCCTTGGGGTTTTCCTTAATCCTGCCTTCTGAAGCTTGTTTATGCCCTCTTCTAGTTCTCCTGATTCCATTCTTCAATTCCTTCCTCGCTAACCTTTAACCCTCTAGAACCTTGTCTGATCCTTACCTCCTCAACCTCGAGTAAGCTTCCTTCTTCCTCTTGACCCAAGTTTCCTTCACCCTACCATCCCTTCCTTGTCTCAGTGGGACAAACCTGTCCAGCACTAACAGCAAGTACTCCCTAAACAACCTCCAACGGTCTGTCATGCATTTTCCTGAGAAAATGCGCTCCCAATTTAGGCGCCCCAGTTCCTGTCTAATAGTATTGTAATTCCCCCTCCCTCAATAAATACTTTCCCATATCATTTACTACATTCATGGAGTGGGATAGGAGCAAAGGTCAGGAAATTGTGATCACTATCGCCCAAATGCTTGAATGCTTGTTTGTTTGGTTTACACTGCTTGCCCCCACTTTAGCTGCTCTTTAAACTTGCAGCATGAATTCACTAACAGCAGCTTCAAGACAACAGGGGATATGTCGTCACCCTGAATTTTTAACCGCACAGTGTTTGCAGCGCGTGTTTAACATCTCGGCCGGCTCAACAGCCTAGGTAGCAACTGGGGCATGCAGAAAGGAACCACCTCCTGGAGTAGCCAGGATCCCTTACCATCGAGAGCATGAGTACTGTTGTTTCAATCACACCATGAAGCTAAGGGTGAATATTCACTCTACAATCTATATTTCGATCTGAAAGGATTGCTAAACACAGATATAAAAAAGGAAATTATAACAAGGCTCATTACAAAAGATTGATTGTTTTAAAAGAATATACGATAAAAGGCAACGCATGTTTGTGGAAGAAAATTTTAATGCCTTACACAGACTTCCCAAAATTATAAAAAGCCGATTCCATAAATCTGACTCGGTTATTTGCAGAGTTTAGAAAGTGTAACTAATTGATTTCCAATTCCTATTTCTCTTACTCCGTTAAAATCAATATCTGCTCTTACACACTGGTGTCCCAGTAAGCATGCAGCAGGTTATTGACTGCAATGTTTCCCCCTTTCTTCCAGTTAAAACTATTACCGATACCAAAACTAGCAATTTGGCGGCACGGTGGCACAGTGGTTAGCACTGCTGCCTCACAGCGCCAGGGACCTGGGTTCAATTCCTGCCTCAGGCGACTGACTGTGTGGAGTTTGCATGTTCTCCCCGTGTCTGCGTGGGTTTCCTCCGGGTGCTCCGGTTTCCTCCCACAGTCACAAAGATGTGCGGGTTAGGTGAATTGGCCATGCTAAATTGCCCGTAGTGTTAGGTAAGGGGTATATGTATGGGTGGGTTGCGCTTCGGCGGGTCGGTGTAGACTTGTTGGGCCGAAGGGCCTGTTTCCACACTGTAAGTAATCTAATCGAGACCCTTGAACAAATCAAGATGCTTTACGGGTACTAAATGGGGATAAAGGTTAGCAGAGCGGAAAATGTGTTGCTGGAAAAGCACAGCAGGTCAGGCAGCATCCAAGGAGCAGGAGGATTGACGTTTTGGGCATGAAACCTTCTTCAGGCTCATGCCCGAAACGTCGATTCTCCTGCTCCTTGGATACTGCCTGACCTGCTACGCTTTTCCAGCAACACATTTTCCGCTCTGATCTCCAGCATCTGTAGTCCTCACTTTCTCCATAAAGGTTAGCAGGTCAGGGCAAATTCCTTTCATCCCAAATGTTGCTCTGCAGCGGCCATTTGCAACTTTACCTGCTCTTTGAACAGAAGGGCCAAACGCTCAAAAAACTGGCACCCATCGATGGAGGTCACGGAGACGTAGAGGAACAAGCCGTATAGGACAGGTTTTGGAATCCATTGCAGAGGGATGGGCAACATCAGAAGCGAGATCCCCACCAGTATGTGGGCCACAAGAGCAGACACTCGGGTCTCCCTTACACGAACAATCCTGCGAGAGATAAAAGAGGGAACAGGGAAGGAAACCAAAAAACAAACAAGTTAGGCACTATTGTGGATGCAGACAAGCTTTTTACTCTTTGAACATGTTTGGCCTCATTTAAAAAGAAAATAAAAACTCTTGAATAAACTCTCCTGTAATTTAGTCATCTGCTTGCCTGCTCTGATTGGACATTCCTTTAGTCAGGGTATGTAAACAATGTAAATGACTTACTGGGCAAAACTAGCTTTGTTTTTAAAACTCACAACCGACGCTCTTTCTCATTTCTTTTTCTCTGGTATATGGACATTGTTGGCTAATTTGTTACTCATCTCTAATTGCCCTTGAATCAGAGCATCTTGTTTGGCTGTTTCAAAGGACTGTTGAGAATCTGTCATATTGCTGTGGGTCGACAGTCACATGTAGACCATATAACAATGACAGATCTGCTTCACAGAGGGAAAAAGATGGGATTTTGCAACCATCATTGATAGTTTCACACAAAAAACATATCAATCGGGGTAGGGGTAGGCCGTTCAGCCACTCAAGCTGGCTCTGCCATTCAAGAAGATCATTGCTGACCTGGTTGTAATCTCAGATCCAACTGTTTCGAACAGTTCTGAAGAAATGTCACTGGACTGGAAACACTAATTTGGCTTTCTCTCTACACCTGCTGAGTTTCTTCGGCAGTTTGCGTGTCACGGGACAGATCTTGTTCTGATTTAGTCCTGATCCCCCAATAATGTGACATCACCAACACACGGCCTTTCCAAAACACCGACAGGAGAGGATTTGCTCAGCTCATGCTTGAGGAAGTTATCAAATATTGTCAGCAGGCCACGCCCATGCGAGACAGCAAGGATGGGAAGCAACTGAGCCGATCAGAGAATGGATTGTGTGTTGGGGACTGCGGACATTGTTTCATTATTTAGTTGGGAGAACAATTTATTTCTCTAATAAGAGATGTTGTGGAACAGGCCTAACACTGTACCTTAGCCACAGCGCATGTTAGCAATAAAGTGGGCTCAAGCGCACTTCTGTAGAAATTATGTCAGGTACTATATTTTATAACAGTGACTGCACATCAGAAAGTAATTCACTCTGAACTGCTTTCAGGCAGTGTGCCACAATCAATGCATATAAAGACTGTTTAATTCAATTTATAATGATATTCCACCAATAGATTAGTCATACAATCTCCTGTCTCTGAGTTTATCAAGGCACAAAATTTATATCTTTACTGCTCCCAGTTTGCATGAAAACATCAAAATTGCTGATGCTAACAAAAGCTGATGTGATCATTTATAAGGCTACGAACAACTCCCTTGGAACATGCATGCCCCTAAAAATGTAGAAATGAGCCTCTGGCCTATTGTGAGGGTAAGGAGGCCATGTGTGCTTGGAAATCTTTGACCTGGAAGACAACAGGACAGCAACGTTTAAAAATGATGGAGAAGTGGTCGTGATTAATCCAGAATTATTTGTGCCTTCCTTCAGCTCAGCTGATAGACCTCCTTAAAAAGATTGAAGTGAGGTTTAACCCATTCGGGAATATGGCTTATTGAAGTCTTCGGATCCACAGCTTTTAGCTGGGACAAGGCAACAGGCAATCATTCAACAACCATCTACATCTTAAATTTGTTGTAGATGGAAATTTGAACCAAGTCTCTAACTGACTTTACAGCTAGACATACCCCATCAGGAGAGATGACCCAGAGACCTAACCATTACTGTTCCCCTGAACACTTCTTCCATTACTGTTTATGGATCCTCAATGGCGTTCACTGAAAAGGTTTGATTTTTTCATGACCGGTTTACCTAAAGGAACTGGTTTCATTCCTCACACCTCTGAATCACCTCATCTATTCTTTTCCTCATTTTAAAAAACAACTTTTCAAAGCGAATTCCTGCTCTGTAGGTGGAACATACCGACCTTCAAAACCACACATTATACCCTCGAGCCTTACCAAAGCATGTTGCTTTATTGTCACCATCCAAGAGTATACGATCCATAAAGCGTTGGGAAACACCTGACCAGGTCCTAGGGGTTTATCTACCTTAATGCACTTTAAAGAATTCCACCACCTCATCTTCTGTAATATGAACTCTTTTCAAGACCTCACTGTTTATTTCCCTAAGTTCCCTAGCTTCTGTGTCCTTCTCCACAGTAAATATTGATGCAAAATTTTCATTACGAATCTCACCCATCGCCTGTAGTTCCACACATAGGTGGCCATATTGATGGTACCCTATTCTCTTCCTAGCTACCCTTAATGTACTCATAGAATCTCTTTGGATTCTCCAGAACTATTTGTCAAAGCTATATCATATCCCTTTTTGTCTTCTTGATTTCCCTCGAGTATATCCCTACTGCCTTCATCTAGGGTCACTTAATCCCTGCTGTCTGTACCTAACATATGCATCCTTCTTTCTCTTGACCAGAGGCTCAATTTCTCTAGTCATCCAGCTTTCCCTACACTGACTAGCCTTGCCCTTCACACTAACAGGAACATATTGTCTCTGAACTCTCGTTATCTCATTTTTAAAAGCCTCTCACTACCCAACCATCCTGTTAACTTCAAATAGCCTTCCCCAATCAACTTCTGAGTGTTCCTATCTAATACTCAGAATTGCCCATACTCCAATTTAGAACAATAACTTTTTGATCAGTTCTATCTTTCCCATACTATTTTAAAACTAACAGAATTATGATTACTTGTCCCAAAGTGCTCCTCCACTGACACCTCAATCACTTGTAAAGAACAAAACAGCGCAGGAACAGACCCGCCAGCCCTCCAAGCCTGTGCCGACACATTTTGCCCTTCCATACTAAAACTGTCTTCCTTACAGGAGCTGTACCCCTCTATTCCCTTCCTGTTCATGTATTTCTCCAGGTGCTTCTTGATGCTGCTATTGTGTCTGCTTCCACCACCTCCTCTGACAGCATGTTCCAGGCACTCACCACCCTTTGCATGTAAAACCTCCCGCACGCATCTCTTTAAACGTCCCCCCCTTTGCACTTTGAACCTGTGTCCCCTAGTAATTGACCCCTCCACCCTCCCACTTTCTCCCAGGCTTCATACTTTCCATCTCAGTGAGCCAAGTTCACTTTTAATCATTGTAAACAAAAGACACGGTCAGTGTTGGAAACACCTTTGATGTAATGGTTTTAATTGGGACCTTAAAACCAGGTTTGGATAATCCAGGTTTGTCTGTATAGTATTCCCACAGATATCTGAGATCACCTTATATATCTGCTTCTCAATTTCTGACTATTGGGGGCCTGTAATACAAGGTGATCATCCCTTTTTTTTATTTCTCAGTTACACCCATATAATGTCACCAGAAGATCTCCCAGGAATATTGACCCTAAGTACAGCCGTTATGTTATCCCTAACCAAAACACCACTCCCCCTTCTCCCTTGCTATCCTTCCTATAGCATCTACACCTGGAACATTAAGCTGCTAGTCCTGTCCATCTCTGAGCCACGTTTCTGAACTAGGTTTGATAGCCCAGTCCCATGTTCCCAACAATGCCCTAAATTCATCTAGCTTCCTGTCAGGCCTCGCATTGAAGTAAATGCAGTTTAATTTATCAGTCTTATCAATGCCAAGCTCCTCTGCCTTGACCATTTAGGCTGCTCCCCCTTATCCACTGTACCAGCCTCGGCCTTTTCTCACTAGTGCTTTGGTTCCTCCCCTCTTCTTAGTTTAATGCCTCCCAAGTAGCACAAGCAAATCTCCCCACCATGATATTGGTCCCCTTCCAATTCAAGTGGAGCCAATCCTTCTTGTACAGGTTACTTCTACCTCTGAAGAGATCCCAGCTATACCAGCTCAGCCACACTTATCTCTGCCCTACTCTCACTAGTGTGTGGCACTTGAAGCAATCCAGATATTCCTCACCTTGAGAATCTACTTTCTAACCTCCTGCCTAATCTCTTACATTCTCTCTGCAGAACTTCATCCCTTTCCCTACCTATGGCATTGGAACAAACGTGCACAATGACCTTCTGCTGGTCACTCTCCCTTTTCAGAATATTCTGTACCCTCTCCTCGATCTGAGCACCAGGGAGGCCAACACACCATCCTAACGTCTCGCTGATAGCCACAGAAATGTCCTGTTCCCCTGACAAGAGGGGCAGTCCCCTATTAAAACTGATTGCTTGAAACCTGACATATCCCTTATTACAGTGGAAAGAGTTCACAGTACCATAAACCTGTCTGTCAGTGTGACGTTCCCCTGAGAGGCTATTCCCCTTCAGTATTCAAACAGCATACCTGTTTGAGATGTGGATACCGACAGGAGTGTCCTGCACTAGCTGCCTCCCTCTCCTATCATTCCTGGGTGTAACCTATCTACCTGATGTATCTGCCGTTTCTCTAGCTTCCTGAAATTGCCATCCATCACACCCCCTTGCACTTGTAATCTCCTCTAACTGGCTCTCCAAACGATCCAAGCGACCTGATAGGATTTGCAACCAAGCATGCTTCCTGGAGACAGTTTCCAGAAACATTCAAATTCTTTCTGATCTCCCACATCTGACAGGAAGAGTACATCACCTTACTAAAAGCCATTTCTGCCCCTTTAACAATCTCCAGATCCAAAATAATCTAAAACCAAATATAATACACTTCTGCTTAATTCTTCAGGCTCTCCTCATAACTGACATATCTCATTCTTAGAAATGTTCTGGTAAATTTGTGCACTGTCCTCAATGTATTTGCATCTTTCCTATTTTGTTGGGCCCAGAGACAGTACCAAATATGTCAGCTGAGTTCTAACAACTGCCTTGTAGACTTTTAACTTGCCCACTTTTATTTTATTAAGTTTACAAAATTGGCTCAAAAGATATAACACATCAGAGACACACATTAACTAATGACAAGAGGAGGTCAAAGAGCTCTGTTAACTTACACCTCATGCAAATGCCCGTTGTCCACCCTCTGCTCTACGCAGGCCAGTGCACGGACATGCAATGGAGAATGGGGGAAGGCAGAGTGTACCCATGGTAACCCAAAAATAGATAGGGCAATGTTGATTATGCCCACGAGAAAGATATCCCAGTGATAACCTGTGCCTTTTACTAGCCTGAAAAGAGAAAAGTTGAAGCGGGTAAGTTAGCAGTCAGTGACTTAACACATACAGGCAACAAAAGAGGATACCGGTGAGGGAAGGCAACTCCCCAAGCCTCATGACATCAAATATTTATATAACATTTAATATATTAAAATATCTGTAAGCATGCCACAGTTAACCAAAACCACAATGCAAAGAGACAGAGATAAGATGACAAAGGTTCGGGGGGGTGAACTACAGAATTTAGGCTACAGGTAGGTCATTTCAATTGCCAATGGCCAAGTGCTTAAAGTCAAGGAAATTTAAAAGGAGTGCAGAATTATAGGAGTGTCGGCTTCTCCCAAGATTGTCGGGTTGGTGCAGATTATAGAGGTTGGAGGAGCAAAGCCATGGAAGTATATGGAGGAGAAACTGCAGAACTTGGAGGCAACTGAGGGATCTAAGGGCCTTAGTACATGAGTCCCAAGAAGTTAATGTGCACGTGTAGCAAGTTATAAGGCAGGTTGTCATTCAGTGCAAGGTACATGGGACCTTTCCTTAGTTATACAGGGCATGGCAAAAACCACTTTTCATGGACAGTTTGACCATTTTATTTACGAACATAATTTCTATTACAAGCAGAAGAATAGATTCACTCGACTAAATCCTGGGATGAGATGCTTGTCGTGTCTTTACCTCAGATGGCTGTGGAGACTGAGTCCTTAAAAATATTCAAGGAAGAGAAAGATAAATGTTTAGACACTAAATGCATCAAGGGGTATCGAGAGAAAGGGGAATATGGTATTGACATAGAAGATCATCTATGATCATGTTGAATGCTGAAGCAATTTATTATAAATCCCTTCAGCATCTCTTCGCAGCCTGAACATTGTGCCTATTCTTCAAACACCCAATTCCAGGAAAAATGTTCTGTTTGCAGCATCACTGACATTTTGGACAGTGCATTAGATTAGATTCCCTACAGTGTGGAAACAGGTCCTTTGGCCCAACAAGTCCACACCGACCCTCCGAAGAGCAACCCACCCAGACCCATTCCCTTACATTTACTCCTGACTGATGCACCTAACACTACAGGCAACTTAGCATGGCCAATTCACCTGACCTGCACATCTTTGGACTGTGGGAGGAAACCGGAGCACCCGGAGGAAACCCACGCAGACATTGGAAGAATGTGCAAACTCCACACAGACGAGGTGGGAATTGAACCCAGGTCCCTGGTGCTGTGAGGCAGCAGTGCTAACCACTGAGCCACCTTGAAGGGTAATATTTAAGGTAATTGTGAAAATGAGCTCAGAGAGATGCACAGGTAACTTTCAAAAAGGATTATGAAAGCAGATGTAGCAAGGTGAAGATAGTGCCTCTCTGAGCACAATGGGTCCGAGTCATCCAGCACTGATGGACGGAGATGGAGACTGAGCAGAGTCGAGAGAATGAAAAGCGTGAGCTAGGAAACAAGGCTGGAGGAGATTGGACTGAGTGCATAAGACTAGTTGATTTAGGAAAGTTTGTTAACATCTTACCTGTTTTGAGGGGCGTTTGTTAATGACATCACAATGTTCTGTTCCAAGTAGAAGAGCATTGAGAGAAGAAAGCCCAAACCCATCCCACCAAATATTGCTCCAATAGAGAGGAGGTGAAATGGGGCCAGGTTGAATAAACCACTATGGGGATTATAACTAAATGAAGCAACTGGAAAATAGAAATAAAAGTAAATGTTAGAAATGGTCAGCATTAACACAATCACATGAATAATAACAAAACCTCTATGTACAGCTATTGAAACAATAACCCAAATTGTTGCATTCACAATGTTTAAAACACCCGATGAGCTGTACATAATGTACTATATTTAAGAGAATTTGCAGCTAAAATTCTTTGAACAAATATTTTAAGGCATTGAAGAGCCTTTAGTTGTGCACATCAACCCTGCTGAATCCTCCTTCCTGTTGGGTTCAATCGTAAGGCCATCAACCAGTCCTTACCAAAAAGTGTCATGGAAGTTTAGGCTTTTCATCTTGCACTCACCAGGACCAAACTGTAGGAAACAGACTTTATAAATTGGCATGTACATCTTGAGAGGAGCATGCATATTGGCATGATAGCTGTTAACTGTCAATCTTATTTCTCAGACCATGCAAGCAGACTCTCAATGGTTAGGGTGTTGCCATAGGAATGCAGCAGAGATTGACAGTGAAAAGAGAAAGAGAGAAGAGAGAGAGATGCACTCTCGGACCCCTTTCCATTTTAATAATAAAAAGATGCAATCATGTACAAATTCCTTTTGCTGGAATAAAACAAGGTCCTGTGCATTAATATGTAGCTTCTAATGTGTGCAAAAGTATTACACTAAGAGCCTGGCTGATGATTTTAAGCTGGTTTCCAGTCTAACTCTTAGAACAGCCTAGAGTATTCAATAAATGATTCCTAATAGCGGAATCTTTGCTGAGGCTCACAGGCATGGGTAGATTCAGCATGGTCAGTGCCATGTGCTGTTTGATGTTTTTCCTACTACACAAGACAGGAATGTAATCGGAGTTTCAGGCTAGTGCAATACCCGGTATGAGGCAGACGATATCAATCAACACGTTCTATTGACCGTTCACAGTAGGCAGCATGCTAAATTAGGCTCAACCAACCCACACCTGAGAGTCTCAGCAAAGTATGTCCACAATGAGATACGATTCTGCTTTTGGAAATCATTTCTTAACCCAGATTGTGCTAAGAGTTACACCAGCAACCAGTGTAACATCATCAGTCAGGCCCACACTGTGATACATTTTTCAAACGATCGAAGCTGCATATGTTCATGCATGGGACCTAGTTTTACATTTATAAGAGAAATTAGCAGATGTTGTGCCTTTTCCATAGAGGAAATAAAGGGTTAATCCACCTCAGAATTCCCCAGCAACACACTGACCAATCAGAATCCATCTGCCTGGCCTGAGAATTAAGATGGACAGTTAACTGTTCTTGCTGCATCTCCAGGTCAATAACAGTCCAACCTATCAGCAGCCTCTTCTGATGCTGTATAAATCAGATACCACTTCTGTTAAGCCTGTTTCTTGCATCCCAGTGTCAATGAGCATAAAATGAAAAGCTTTAGCTTCTTGACTCCTTTCCACCATGTTTAAGAGTTTAATACCAAACAATTATACAAATTAATCACATGGTCAGTGTTAGAAGAACAGAAAACTCTTAAAAGGCTGGAAGAGACAAGTCTGTCCTGTTGTACTACCAGTTCTAATTTGAAGTTTTACTCTTGAAGATACAACTTGCATTTATATGTTGTTTTTAACATTGTAAAATGTCCCAAGATGCTACACAGAAAAATTTGACAAATCCACTCAAGAAAAGCCTTAGGCCGTGGGGTCATTCTTAAAGCAGCATCTTATACTGATGCATTTGGTGGCATATTCTTGGCAATGGAGTCGAGAACGAACAAATGTCAAGTTCTTTTGTCCTTCTAGCATTATCAAAGAGCCCTAGTTATCAGTGTTGGAAGTCTTCTGATCCCAGCCAGGATAACCCATACTCTTCTTCAGGATTTCCCATGACCTAAATTCACTACCACAAGGCTACAGATGATGAGAAAAATCCCAACCATTGGCTGGTTACTTATCGGTGTCCTGAGAGCGGGACAATGACGACAACATTAGCTCTGCAAAGCCACTGGAATCTGGATGCACTTATCAAATTTATAGCAATGCACATAAATGGTGGAGAATGAAGCAGAGGCACTTGGAGAAGCAAGTCCAGAGCTGAGGCAGGTAAGAGGGATCGTCACGAGTGAACCAAAGATGCAGTGAAGGTTAGAAATGAATACCAAGTGTTGAAGGGCTGGACAAGATGTCAGAGAGCTCTCGTCATACCCTTGGAAATAGGATGAGGTTAGAAGTGCGAACAAACCACTATAGAAAATAGCAATCTATGATGTAGAAATGAAGGGGTTCTGCGATTGCTTGGGCAGCCGTCACAACAATATTTGATGAGTACAGTCTTTTCCCGATACATTCCACAGACTACTTCTGGGAACAATCATCGACAAATCTTCATGTGTACAAATGGTCTTGTTCACATCCTTCTTCAGTCAGAAATCCTGACTCAGTATAAACACTCACTTCAAAATCCAAAGGGTATGGGATCAACTTTCACACCGAGGTGATCTGGTAACATCCCCAAGTTCCAAACTGAGGGAATGATTTTCTTTCCCATCCCCAACAGCATCCCTTTAACTTCTGTAATGGATACTATTTTTAGCTTGCTTATTCTGTACTTCTGAAACTCTGCTTTTGCAAGTGCTAGCAATGATCATGGTGATTGTGATAAATTCCCAATGATCATGCACTGAGCAAGTGACCATTGACACAAAATAACTCCATGATTAACCAGCATCCATGTCAACCAGTTGATGCTGGGCTTCAACTAGTGCTCTTTTCCCGTGACATGGAGTTGTCTGTGTTGGACTGGGGTAGACAAAGTTAAAAATCAGATTAGAGTGGTGCTGGAAAAGCACAGGAGGTCAGGCAGCATCCAAGGAGCAGGAAAATCAATGTTTCGGGCAAAAGCCCTTCACCAGACTTTGTTTTTACCAAAGTTAAAAATCACACAACACCAGGTTATAATCCAACAGGTCCAAATAAACCAGTTAGACTATAATCTTGTGTTGTAATTTGTAACTCTTTTCCTGTAACACTTCTGTCAGGCAGAAAATACAGAAGCTTGAACACATGCACCAGCAGGTACAGGAACAGCTTCTTCCCTGCGTTAAGATTGAAGAATGGACTCTCTAACTTCAAATAATGTTGATTTTGATTTGTGCACCTTCTGAGCAGTGTAACTTGTATCTCTTGTTCTAACTAAGCACCCTATCATCTGCATGTCCTTGTTTGCTATGATCTGCTCACAAAACAAAATAAAAACTGTACTTAGGTACACATGACTACAATAAATCAAAATCTAAAGAGAGACTCCCCCAGCTTCTGCGCACTTTTCTGACTTGTTTCTCCTTCAATAGCACTCAGCTCCCATTCTGACTTTTATCAAAAGCAAGTAGGTTGAGCAATGAGGTGGTGTGACCTGAAAGAATTGGAGTCCAATGAAAATCTTGAAATTCTTCCAAAAGTCATTTCTTTTTGCCTGTTGAATTCAGTCTCCCATTTCCACCACTTATGCTCGATTGTGCTATGTTCGGTTCTCCAGTCAAAATTCCATATTCATGGTACAATCCCTTTTAATTTCAAACAAACTCTGCCTAACTCTTTCATTGCTAGAGATAGCTCAAGACATCTCTTTATCCTCTGTACCATTGGTTTCTCCCACCTCCCATGCATCACTCTGCCCCTACCACTTGTCTTCCCCCTCCAGTTCAATGGAGGTCTTCAACAATCTTACTGAAGCCATAAATCTTTATACCTTGACAATAAATGCACACTAATAACTTCTGAAGATTAGCCAAACGCAACCATGTGGCAAATTACTTCAAGAAAAGGATCAAGAGAGCACACAAGAATGACAGCAAGTGAGAGAGCGAGAATGCAGGCCAAAGAATGGGATGAAATGATCCAACAGAATAGAGTCAAACAGAACAATTTCAGAACAAAACTAAAAATAATACAGGTTTCATGAGGTAAATGAATGAACGTACCCTTTATATCTCTAAAAAGGTATGATCCCACAAATGAAAACACCACCACAGATATTGGCAAGGCACAATCAGACAGGGTTTCTCGGACCCTGGCATGTAGAAAAGGGCTGTAAAAAGAATAACATTTTGAAAAGTACACCCAAGTGAAATAAAGTTGGATGGAAAAAATTACAAATCAGCCAATATTGTTTGCTGGCAAGACTAGACTCAACAGAATCAGCCGAAACATTAGACAGTGACGTTAAAACTGGCAGAGTGGTTCAATAGTACACTAAATATTTATTTAATGTCTCATCTCTCTTAAGGTTAGTTGCTAGAACATTTCCAATAATTATATTGATTTCTTACAATAAAAAAAACATTTAGGGCTATATTTCAGGAGTCACTGCAGACACGATGTGCGTAACTGGCTTAAGAGGAACCAGTGACTGGACTGATAGTCACCTCGGAACCTGCTGTAAACTCGCTGGTTCAGACTAATTGCTAGGATTAGACAAAGACTCTATCATCATTGTTGAGTTTTGAAGGCAAGTCAAAATGGATGCACGAGAAATTACTGATGGTAAAATATCAAGCATTCCCAGTTAACAACACAACTGAGCATCAAAGTGTCTCCTAGGTCAGCTGTATTCAAATGAAAATATATGCCTTATAATCAGTTCTCGCCTACACAGCAGAGAAATGCTTCACAAGTTACTGAATGAATGGGCAAGACTATAAAGCTGCAGGATTTGCGTAGAGAGTTAATGGGTAAGAAGTTAGGCTTGAGTAATTAAAGAACATAGAACAGAAGAGCACAGGTATGAGTCCTTTGGGGGTCAAATTAAACTAATCCCTTCAGCCAGCCCTTGGTCCATAAGCCTTCATTCCTTGAATTTTATATGTTTATTAAAATCCCTTCAAATGCCCAATCTGCCCCCACCCTTGGCAGCACGTTCCAGACTCCTACTGATCGGTGTAAAAACCTTTTACACCATCTCCTTTGAACTTTCCCTCTCTCATCTTAAATGTATTAGATATTTCAACTCCTGGGAAAAGATTCTGTCAACCATATCTATGCATCTCATAATTTTATAGACTCCTATCAAGTTTCCTCTCAGCCTCCACCTCACTCAAGAAAACCACTATAATTATGGTACACAAGGACTAAAATCCAAGACAGGCAATCTAGTGAATCACAGAATCTTACCCAGAACAGTAGACAGCAAAGTTTTTCAGCTCATCACACTTATGCTAATTTTGTGCTGGAGTTAGCCAACTAATCTCACTCTCTTATATTTTCCTCACATTCCAGAGTAAGAATAGTCCCTTCAAGTGTTTAAAGAATTAGCTTTAGAACATAATACAATATGCTTCTACCATCCTTTCAGGCAGCACATTCCAGATCTTAATGCACAAGAAAAATGTCTGGTATCACCTCTGTGCTCTTTTGCCAATCACCTTAAACTTTGTGAGCTCTGGCTGCTGAACCTGCTGCCAATGGAGAAAAAGGTTCTCCCCTCCCTACTTCTTCATTTCCAACCAGCTGCTCCAAGTCTTCAGAACCAAAGTCAGTCATTCCTCAGACCCATTTATTAATTCCTTCTGCATCTTCTCAAAAATATTGACAAGATTCCTAAAGTGTAGTGTCCAGTTCTGATAATACGCTAGTTGAGTCTTACAAGCCTGTTTTTAAAAAGTGTAGCGTAGCTTACATAACAACATGGGCAGGCCATTCAGCCCCTTCAGCATTTGATAGGATCATGGCTGAGCCTCAACTCTGCTTTCCTACCATTCTCCACAACCCTTCAACACATTACTAAATGCAAATATCTCCTGCGTCCTCCCTAAATTTACTCAATGCCCCAGCATCCACCTCAATATGAAACAAGTGAAAAACCATGACCTCGTCAGTGATAATCTCCGGATTACTTCCAGTGCCACGTGCTAGTGAGGGTAAGAACAGGAGCATATGGCATATGAATGCATGGCTAAAGAATTGGTGCAGGTGGCAGGGATTCAGATTTTGAGACATTGGGATCTTTTCTGGGGCAGAGCTGACCTGTTCAAGAGAGAGAAGTTGCACTTGAACTGGAGGGGGACCAATATCTTGGTGGCCAGGTTTGTTAGTGCTACCAAGGAGGGGTTAAACTAGATTGGCAGGTGGATGGAATCCTCAACAGCAGGGAGGCAGGTGAGAGGCTGGAAGGAGATACAGTAATCAGAAATAATAAGTTGAAGAGACAGGTCAGACTGGAACACGACAGGGAACAAGGATTGCCCATTGTGTTAAAGTGCATCTAATTCAATGCAGGAAGCTAACAGGCAAGACGGATGGACTCAGGGCGTGGATAGGGACATGGGACTGGGATATTATAGCCATTATAGAAACATGGCTAAGGGAGGGACAGGACTGGCAGCTTAATGTGCCAAAGTATAATGTTTTAGGTGGGACAGAGGTGGTGGAAGAAGGGGAGGGGGAGCTGCACTTTAATAAAGGGGAGCTTCACAGCAGTAATCGGAGATGAAATAACTGAAGAATCATCCAGCGAGGCTTTGTGGGTGGAGCTAAGAAATAAGGGGATGGTGATGTCTTTGGAGTTGTACTATCGGCCCCAAACAATCAACAAGAATTACAGGAACAAATATGCAGGGAGACTGGGAAACTTGCAGGAGCAATAGGGTTGTCCTAGTAGGGGATTTTAATTTTCCTAACATAAACTAGGACTGCCAGAGTGTTAAGGGCTTAACAAATTCCACCCCAGCTAAGTGTGATCAGGAAAGTTTCCTCAATCAGTATATAGAGGGTCCAATTCCACAAGGTGCAAAACTCAATCTATTCTTGGAAATAGGGCAGGACAGGACAGGGGATGGAGGCAACAGTGGGGGAGCACTTTGGGACTGGTGACCATAGTATTACTAATTTTAAAATAGTTATGGAGGGGGACAAAACTGGTCCACAGGCTCAAGTTCTAAATTTGGGCAAGGTGAATTTTGATTGAATTAGACAGGAGCTTGCAGGGGTTGGTTGGAGTGGTTGTTTGCAGGCAAAAGGACTTCGAGCAAGACGGCAGCACAGAGCTGGAGGCTTGGGACTGGGATAAGATGGGGTGGGGGGAGGGGGTGCTGGTGGGAGGGGAAAATGAGGAAACTGGTGAAATCCACATTGATCCAGTGTGGTTGCAGGATCCCAAAGCAGAAGATAAGGTGTTCTTCCTCCAGGCGTCAGGTGGCTAGGGTTTGGTGACGGAAGAGGTCACGACCTGCAAGTTCTTGGAGGAGTGGGAGGGCCAGTTGAAGTGTTCAGTTATGGGTGGTGGGGTTAGTTGGTGCAGGTTCAGAGATATTCTCTGAAACGATCTGCAAGGTGGCATCCTGTATCTCCGATGTAGAAGACTGGGTGCAATGGATACATTAGATGACATTGGTGGAGGTACAAGTAAATTTCTATCAGATTTGGTAGGATCTTTTGGGGCCTTGGATGGAGGTGAGGAGAGTGGTATGAGCGCAGGTTTTGCACTTCCTGCGGGGAAGGTGCTGGGAGTGGAGTGAGCTGTGGGGTGTGGGGGAAGGGGGATGGTGTGTATCTGACAAGGGAGTCATGGAGGAAATGGTCTCTCTGAAATACTGAAAGAGGTGGTGTCTACTTGTAGGTGACAGAAGATGATGCGGTGTATGTGGAGGTTGGTGAGGTGTAAGGTGAGGACTGGTGGTGGGAGGTGGGGTTTGGTCCTTATTGCATTGGGAGGGGTGGGATTCAAACGTGGAGGTGCGGGAAATGGAGGAGATGCATTGATGGTTTGGTGATGAGAGGTGAGGGCGTGGTCAAGGAGGCAGTAGGAGGAGGTGTCTTAGAGGTAAGTGTGCCAAACTATCACTGCACCCTCCTGTCTGCAGGTTTGATGGTGAGGTTGGGGTTGGTGGGGTTGGAACTGAGGGAGTGGAGGGCAGCAGGCTGGAGTGGGTGAGAGGAATAGACAGATTGAGGCGGTCTATCTCACAGCGACAGTTAGAAATGAAGAGGTCAAGGCCGGGTAACAGGCCAGCACAGGTGTCCATGTGGATGGGGTGTGTTGGAGGCAAGAGAATGGGCAGGAGTCTTGTTTAAAAAAGTGTGCCCAGAGGCGGAGAAAGAAATGTTTGCTGTCACAATGCATGTCAAACTCATTAATCTGGAAGCATAAAGGGATGAAGGGGAGGTCTTTGCTGAGGACTAAACTTTCAGTCCTCCTTTGGTAGCTTATAAACCTCAATTAGATTTCCTCTCATTCTTCTACACTCCAGAGAGTGTAGGCCTAAACTGCTTAAATCTCTCTTAAGACAAACCCTTCCTCTCTGGAATCTGTCCAGTGAACTTCTTCTGAACGGCCTCCAATGCAACTGCATGGACTCCCTAGCAACAGAACCGGAGGTCAAGAGGCATGCTTGCCTTCATCAGGTACTGCGTAGAGTATAAAAATTGGTAAGTGACATTGCAGCTGCATCGAACTTTAGTGAGGCCACATTTGGAATACTGTGTACAGTTCTGGTTGCCACACCACCAGAAGGATGTGGAGGCTTTGGAGAGGGTACAGAAATGGTTTACCAGGAGGTTGTCTGGTTTGGAGGGTATTAGCTATCAGGAGAGATTGGACAAGCTTGGTTTTCGCTTCAATATCAAATGATGTGAAGCAACCTGATAGAAAGGGACCAAAATACTAGAGGCATGGATAGAATGTCTAATCAGAGCCCTTTTCCCAGGGTAGTAACATGAAATACTAGGGAAAAAGGTTTAAGGTAAAAAGGGGGAAATTTTAAAGGAGATGTGAGAGACAGATTTTGTTGCACAAGTGCTTGGATTGAACTGCCAGAGGTGGTGGTGGAGGAGGCAGGTACAATAGTATTGTTTAAGAGGCATTCTAACATATATGGAAGCAGACAGGGAACAGGGATATGGCAGGGAACAGGGATATGGATCACGTGCAAGCTTGTTGTGCTGAAGGGCCTGTTCCTGTGCTGTACCGGTCTTTTGTACATCCATTCCACACTCGACCCCATCCCCAATCACATACTTGCAATCTCCCCCATCCCATACTCACACCCCGCCCCAACTTGCCCCTTGTCCTGCCACACCCTCCCAAATGCCTCCTCACCATCTCACGTGCCCTCATCCTCCCCACTCAGACTCACCCCAAACCCCCTCCTCCCACAATCATGCCCCTCGCACCTCCTACATTCACATCGCAATCCTACACTCTCCTCCTTCCAATTCATCCACCTTCCCCAACTTTGTTCCCTCCCACCCCCTTCCTCTCCCCATTTGCTCCTTCTCTCCCACACTTTTCCCTTCCAATTAACCCCATCCCCATTTTCACACCCATCTGACACCCACCCCCTAAACTCTCCCGCTCTCTGCACTACTCCCACATTTGCCTCCTCCCTCCCTCCACTCCCCTCACAAAGGGACAGAAGGGGATGGCAGGTGATGATGAGACACTTGAGGTTGGTAGAGCTGGTGAAACTCATGAGTGGGGCATGAATCATATATTTCCTATGTAATACCATGCGTTAATTGAGGAGTTTTATAAAACAGTTTCTCAAGTGATCCAGGGAC
Source organism: Hemiscyllium ocellatum (assembly GCF_020745735.1). Taxonomy (NCBI): domain Eukaryota; kingdom Metazoa; phylum Chordata; class Chondrichthyes; order Orectolobiformes; family Hemiscylliidae; genus Hemiscyllium; species Hemiscyllium ocellatum. Next base: position 20,645,350 of record NC_083401.1, read on the forward strand.
CTCAGATGATTCATGTAGAACTAAGAACATTACAGCACAGGAACAGGTCCTTCGGCCCTCCAAGCCTGCGGCAATCCAGATCCTCTATCTGAACCTGTCACCTGTTTTCTAAGGTTCCGTATCCCTCTGCTCCCTGCCCATTCATGTATCTGTCTAGATACACCTTAAATGACGCTATCATGCCTATTTCTACCACCTCCACTAGCAACGCGTTCCAGGCACCCACCATGTTCTGCATAAAGAACTTTCCACACATATCCCCTTTAAAAACTTTTCCTCTCTCACTTTGAACTCATGACCCCTAGTAATAGAGTCTCCCTCTGAGGAAAAAGCTTCTTGCTACCCACTCTGTCTATACCTCTCATGATTTTGTAGACCTCAATCAGTTCCTCCTCAACCTCCATCTTCCTAAAGAAAATAATCCTAATTTACTCAACATCTCATCATAAGTAGCGCCCTCCGTACCAGGCAACATCCTGGTGAACCTCTGCACCCTCACCAATGTGGCGACCAGACTGTACGCAGTATTCCAAATGTGGCCAAACCAAAGTCTTATGCAACTATAACATGACCTGCCAATTCTTGTACCCTGTCCGATGAAGGAAAGCATGCCGTATACCTTTTTGACCACTTTATTGACCTGTGTTGCCACCTTCAGGGTACGATGGACCTAATCTCCCTCTACATCAATTTTCCCCAGGACTTTTCCCATTTACCGTATAGTTCACTCTTGAATTGGATCTTCCAAAATTCATCAGCTTGCATTTGCCCAGATCGAATTCCATCAGTCATTTCTCTGCCCAACTCTCCAATCTATCTATATTTTGCTGCATTTTCTGACAGTCCCTTTCACTATCTGCTACTCCACCAATCTTAGTGTCATCTGCAAACTTATTATTCAGACCACCTATTCCTTCCTTCAAATCATTTATGTATATCACAAACAATAGTGGTCCCAGCACGGACCCCTGTGGCACACCACTGGTCACAGTTCTCCATTTTGAGAAACTCCCTTCCACGACTACTCTCGGTCTCCTGTTGCCCAGCCGATTCTCTATCCATCTAGCTAGCACATCCTGGACCCCATGTTACTTCACTTTCTCCATCAGCCTACCATGGGGAACCTTGTCAAACACCTTACTGAAGCTGCAAATGTGTTGCTGGTCAAAGCACAGCAGGTTAGGCAGCATCTCAGGAATAGAGAATTCGACGTTTCGAGCATAAGCCCTTCATCAGGAATAAGAGAGAGAGCCAAGCAGGCTGAGATAAAAGGTAGGGAGGAGGGACTAGGGGGAGGGGCGATGGAGGTGGGATAGGTGGAAGGAGGTCAAGGTGAGGGTGATAGGCCGGAGTGGGGTGGGGGCGGAGAGGTCAGGAAGAGGATTGCAGGTTAGGTTGTGCTGTGCTTTGACCAGCAACACATTTGCAGCTGTGATCTCCAGCATCTGCAGACCTCATTTTTTACTCAAACACCTTACTGAAGTCCATGTATAGGATCTCTACAATCCTTCCCTCATCAGTCAACTTTATCACTTAGATTAGATTCCCTACAGTGTGGAAACAGGCTCTTTGGCCCAACTAGTCCACACCCCCTCCGAAGAGTAGCCCACCCAGACCCATTTCCCTCTGACTAATGCACCTAGCACGATGGACAATTTAGCATTGCTAATTTACCTGACCTGCACATCTTTGGACAGTGGGAGGAAACCGGAGCACTTCCTCAAAGAATTCTATTAAGTTGATAAGACATTACCTTCCCTGCACAAAACCATGTTGCCTATCAATGATAAGCCCATTTACTCCCAAATGGGAATAGATTCTATCCCTCAGTATCTTCTCCAGCAGCTTCCCTACTACTGACTTCAGGCTACCGGTCTATAATTACCTGGATTATCCCTGCTACCCTTCTTAAATACAATATTAGTGTATCTGTCCAGAGCAGCTTATTCTTCAATTAGATCACAGACGTTTTTGTGGGATCACTTAACCTGCCTACATCAAAAATGAGATATAAAAGGACCTTCCCTCTCTTAAGAAAAGGCAACACTACTTGTCTTTTTAAAGTACGAGGCTATTGCTGCCTGTTGTAGCCAAGGTGATGGATGGATTGACTCAGTCAGGAGAGGGGTCTAGCTGGGTTGAGGGTGCACAAGCTGAGCAACACCTTTATGGAGACCATCTCATCTGCTGTTCAAGGGCTTAGCGGGAAATACCTCTTCTTGAACTGAAACAAGGTGTATCCCAGCCAGAGTGTACCGAGCATCAAGATCAGACTGAGCACTGCAGTGTCTCGCCCACACGTCTCTGCACCGGGATACGTGCTATTGATCGCAGGAGTGGTGTTAGACATAGAGCTGAGATCCTGGCCCCATCCAAGGTGGTTTGAATGTCTTTCTGGACAGAAGTAATAACTCTGAAAAACTAAGAGCAAAAGGGAGAAAATGGGTAAGTAGCCAGCATTGTGATTCCAGCTTTCAAAGGGCTCAATACATTATTTTACAACAATGGCCTGTATTTATATAGTGCCATTAATCTAGCAGAATGTCCCAAGGTACTTTACAGCATCATTGTAACTTCGCAAGGTGAGATCTGGGCAGATGGTAAAGCATTTAGCCAAAGCAGTAGACTTTAAAGGATTCCTTAAGTCCGTCCCTAATGACACTATAGGTCAACCCATTGCAGTGGTTTAAGAAGGTAGCTACCTATCACCTTCTCAAAACAACTAGGGACAGAAAATAAATGCCGGCCAACTAGCAACACCCACATCCCACAAAAGAATTTAGAAAAAAATCTTCGAAAGGGTTAGAGATATGCATAGAGTCAAAGACTTTGAGGGAGAAAAATCCAAAGTTTAGGCTCCAGGCAGCTGAAGTGGAGTGAACAGAATTAAAGATGATTTTTAAAAAATTATTTGTGCAAGGGAGTATCTGGCTGTCTCAGCTGCTGCTGTCTATGTATGTGGTTAGGGAGGAAGTTCCAGGATTTTGACGCAGTGACCGTGAAGGAACAGTGATACATTTCCAATTCAGGATGGTGTGTGGATTGGAGGGGAGCTTGGCGGCATTCGATGCACCTACTGCCCTCTGACCCCCTAAGATGGTTGCGGTGCTGGAAGGAGCTGTTGAAGGAGTACAGACGTCAGTGTGCTGTGGGACTTCAGGAGACTAGAGACAGAAAAGGTCAAGGCCATGGATGAAGATTTTTTAAAAATCAAGACAAAATGTACATTAGCAAACATGGGGTGACAGGTGAATAGGAATTGGCATCACTGACCGAGTCGGCATTTCTGTGCTGGGACTGAGTGGCTTCTTTGACCATTACAAAGGGCAGTTCAGAGCTAACCACATGGAGTCACACGCACACCAAAATGGACAAGGTTGACAGTTCCCTCCCTAAAGGATGTAGTTGGGTTTTTTTCACAATGACTGACAATAGTTACATAGACACATTAGGCTAGGTCCACCTGGAAAGGTTGGTAAGATTCAATTTAATTGCAGAAATAAATTTGATCAATATTTTTAGAGGGACAGTTGACAAAGACTTTGGTTATGAAGAGTAGATTGGGATCATTCTGACAGCTAGAGCAAAGTTCTGATAGTGGCAGGGTTGGCCATTTGTGTGCTGTTAGATATGAAAGTGAAACAGGATTGTTCCTTCTGGAGTTTGGGGGTTGAAAACTGGAAGGTGGCAGGTGAAGGACAGAAGAAAGCACAATGAAATTAAGGCAGGGAAAAAAAATACAACTCCAATTTCATTCTTACAGACTTACTTTTGGCCAGTCCTTTACATGCATCCACCACAAAAGCAATAGATATAAAAACTGCCAGGATCTCATCAGTTGACCTGTGAAAGACATGGATAAATTAGATCACTGTTAGCTGAAAAACATTTAAAAAAAAACATGCACATGCTCACATTTCTGGTAATGTACAATTCGTTTGAGAGAGCAAGGCAGAGAAGATTCACAGAGACTATTGACAGAACTATTTCATGTGAGCAAATACCCCATGTTGTTTAAATATGAGCAGGATTGCAGAAGAATCAAGTATAAAGTTTGCAGATGACGCAAAACTTGGAAGTAGTCAGCAGAACAATAGCAAACTTTAACTGATCAGATGGGTAAAATGGCTAGATACACCGACACTTTACAGGGAATGGATTCATTTTAGATGGGGAAATAGAAAGGGACAAGGTAACTAAAATGGTATAATTTTAAAAAGGTGTAGGAGCAAAAGGCTGGCACAGTAAGTAACTCGAGATGACCATTAAACACTATGATAAAGATGTTTATTTGGAAGCAATAGCTTTTGGTGCCCTGCTCCTTCACCAGGTGGTTACGGAGGTTAAGATCATGCTCACAGAATTTATAGTCAAAGGAGTCCAGTGTTATGGAGATGTGATACAGTAAACAATCTTAGATTAATTGAGTGTTACAGAATGAAGTCATGGAGCTCTGCGCGAGTCATCATTTGACATCAAGGATATATCTCCTGGTGAAAGGGCGTTTAAGCATGATCAAACCTGTGAGAAATTATTTTAAAATGTCATGGGTCTGGAGTCACATGTAGTCCAGACTAGGGAAGGACAGCAATCTCCTTCTCGAAAAGGACATGAGTGAACCAGTTGGGGTTTTCCAACAATCGTCATCATTAGATTTTTAACTCCAGGTTTCCTCCGGGTGCTCCGGTTTCCTCCCACAGTCCAAAGATGTGCGGGTCAGGTGAATTGGCCATGCTAAATTGCCCGTAGTGTTAGGTAAGGGGTATATTTAGGGGTATGGGTGGGTTGTGCTTCGGCGGGTCGGTGTGGACTTGTTGGGCCGAAGGGCCTGTTTCCACACTGTAGGGAGTCTAATCTAATCTAAAAATTATTAAAGATGGAAGTTTTAATCTAAGATTGTTTACTGTATCACATCTCCGTAACACTGGACTCCTTTGACTATAAATTCTGTGAGCATGATCTTAACCTCCACAACCACCTGATGAAGGAGCAGCACTCCAAAAGCTAGTGCTTCCAAATAAACCTGGTGGACTATAACCTGGTGTTGTGTGATTTTTAACTTTGTCCATCCCAGTCCAACACAGGCGCCTCCAAGTTATGATAAAGAGATATGTTTCTTGGCATTATGAACAGAGACATAGTGTACAGAGGATTAGAAGATATGTTACAAAACTATAAAATCATTGGTTATATTCTCAAGATATGTTAGAAATTGTTGAGACTTGACAGGTTGCAGAGATTAGATTAGATTAGATGATTAGATTAGATTAGATTACTTACAGTGTGGAAACAAGTCCACACCGACCCGCCGAAGCGCAACCCACCCATACCCCTACATTTACTCCTTATCTAACACTATGGGCAATTTAGCATGGCCAATTCACCTAACCCGCACATCTTTGGACTGTGGGAGGAAACCGGAGTGCCCGGAGGAAACCCACACAGACACGGGGAGAACGTGCAAACTCCACACAGTCAGTCGCCTGAGTCGGGAATTGAACCCGAGTCTCTGGTGCTGTGAGGCAGCAGTGCTAACCACTGTGCCACCGTGCCGCCCATAATGATGTGCCTATGAATGAGGTGTTAAATTCAGATAATGCGAAATTCCAGTTGTGTTGAAGTAGTCAGCCAAACCCACCTGCTAAGCCAATAAAACAATTGAGACCAGAAAGAGTCAGAGGTTTTACAGCATGGAAAGAGGCCCTTCAGCCCATCTTGTCTGCCGATCATCAAGCATCTATCTCTTCTAAACCCTATTTTCCAGCATTCCATCCATAGCCTTTGAGGATATGGCATTTTGAAGTGCTCATTTAAATACTAGTTAAAAATCTTCAGGGTTCCTGCCTCTACCACCCTTTTAAACAATGAGTTCTAGATGTCTAGAACTCTCTAGGTAAGAATATTTTTCCTCAACTCTGCACCCAAACCTTTTTATCAACTTAAAGTTGTTCCCCAATTATGGGCACCTCCATGCTTACCCAATCTGTGTCCCTTAATACTTTATACACCTCAGAGATATCCTGGACTTACCATAAAACATAGAAGTGGAAGTAAGGCTATTTGGCCCATCGAGTCCACTCCTCCATTTAATCATGGCTGGTGGGCAATTCAATGCCACTTACCCGCACTCTCCCCGTAGCCCTTAATATCCTTGCGAGATCAAGAATTTATCGATCTCTGCCTTGAAAACATTTAACGTCCCTGCCTTCACTGTGCTCTGTGGCAATGAATTCCACAGGCCCACCACTCTTAAGACTTACATGTCCAGCTTAGTCAACCTATGGAAGGTGGTTGTATGATCCCACTGAATAATTGAGTGTTACAGAATGAAGTCATGGAGCTCTGCGCGAGTCATCATTTGACATCAAGGATATATCTCCTGGTGAAAGGGCGTTTAAGCATGATCAAACCTGTGAGAAATTATTTTAAAATGTCATGGGTCTGGAGTCACATGTAGTCCAGACTAGGGAAGGACAGCAATCTCCTTCTCGAAAAGGACATGAGTGAACCAGTTGGGTTTTTCCAACAATCGTCATCATTAGATTTTTAACTCCAGATTTCTTTAAATTGAATTCAAAATTCAACCACCTACTGTGGCAGTAAGATTACCTGGGTATCTGGATTAACACTCCAGTGATCATCACTAGGCCATCACCATCAGTGGTGATATTCTAAACAACGTCAAGCCTTGGCAAAAAAAAAACCTTTTTTTAAAAAAACTGAAACAGATTTTGCGCTTTACTGATTTCATTCAGGATTTTGTGTTAACAGCACAAATCAGGTTACACAGGGTTTCCCTCAGCCATCTCAAGGAATGATGTAACACAAAACTGCAGTCAGGTCTCTTGCAATTGACTCAGTAAGATCAACAACAATCTTGGTGATGGTGGAGCAGGCTTGAGGAGCCAGGTGGCTGTCCTGTGCTCTGGTATTCTCTATTCCTAAGACGAGTGAAACTCAGAACGTACTGATTACAGCAGAGAAGGTTTCCAGAAGGTTTAAACAGAGATATGAAATTATTCTGAAGGGTACCATAAATGAGGCAAAATACTTTGTGGCTGTATCAGACAACACAGAACTAAGACAACTTGCAATAGCCAGAGAGGCAATGTGAAAAATTTACAACAAAAGAGCACATTATGAAGATCTAGAAAATCTCTGTCTCTGGACAGATTCCAAGAGTAACTTCTGATAGGGAACTAGTTAAATACTTGACAAAGAAGAAAATAAATTGTAGAGTTGTCTGGAATTTGTTTGAGTTGTAATACTCTGATAATTGCCTTTGAGGATTAAGCTGTAAACAACTATTTTAAACAACAGGACTGCATATAACAATTGGATAAATTAAAGGTGATCGGTGATTCTGCATGGTCACTGTTACAGAATTCTTGCATCCACATAGCCTACAGGCATCCTCTGAAATAGAGTCCAAAGGAGCATCATCTTTACAAAGCTAGTTGTAACTTTAAAGATAATCAGGTACCATGTCGGACAATCATGCATTATTCAAAATCACCAGAACAAAATCTGATCTCGAAGCTCAGAACATGTTTAATATTAGATTTCTTGTCACTCAGCAACAGGGATTAATCAGCACTTTAGTTCTGTATTGACATACAAACTGTTTCTTTCCATTCTCAGGACTTAGTCAATGCCTGCATTTACAGCCCATCACTAGCTGCACTTGGAGTGGTGATGAGACCACACACTTCATGTCACTGTAGAGTTTTTTAAAAAAAACGACTAAGGCTTGCTCAGTCACTTCACAGAGTACTTAAGAGTCAACTCTGCTGAAGGCGGGCGGGGGGAGGGGGAGCGCGCAGGAGTATTCTTAGGCCTAAACGGGTAACTCCTGCAATAGGTGAGCCAGGTAGGCTTTTAATGGTGGGTCAAGAGCTTCAGGATTCCTTCTATTGACATCAAATCATGAGGTTAGGTTAACATCCCATGCTACCAATGGCCCACTGACACAAATAACACAAGGAATAGGTACAGAGATCTTTGACTTCATCATCGGCAGAAGCCATAACGTCATCATGATCATCATGCCATGGGCATAATTCTTTTTCCTTCTATGTCACTGGGTCAATTTTCTAGAATTGATCTTGACACCAAGTACCACGAGCACTTTAGGATGAAATCCCTCCAGCAGCTCTTCTATGGAGAAACAATAATTAGAAGGCTCTGTTCTGTTGCTCAGAAAAAAAAAGAGAACAAAAGGTGTCAAAGGTTCCTTCAGACACAAGAACTGAGCCCCAGCTAATCTATTTCTTCACAGTTGGAAGGAATGCCCCAAGAGGCCACAATCAAGTTAATAAAGTCTCCAGCAAGTTTTTCTTTTGCAACTTACCTTTTGAAAAACTTCTTCAATGAACTTAAATTAGCAATACCATAGATAATACAGAAGAAACAATTCCACAAGCCAACACAGGCGTAGAATGCAAAGAAATTCAAATTGTAGTCATCGCAGATGCCCTGGATTACTGGAGAGGGAAAAGAACATTTGATTACCAGAGGACACAAGGCAACTTTAAGATAGGCAGGTACAGAGGAACTGAATAAGTTGCTTCCATTTGCCAATTTCCAACGTCAGTTTCAGAAATACATCAGGTACCAATTATGTAACTTTAAACATAGTTTGATAAATCCATAGAGAAATAGGAATTTTTGAAATAACCATTGTGGACTCCTGAAATCAAATCGATGGCTGTTTCTGCCATAAGTAGGAGTGTTTTAGGGTGATTGGATCTTGGGTTCAATGAGTTGAAATAAGCAGCACCTCTGGTGCTTTCTGAAGAAACATTAGCTTGACTTTTGTTTTTCTGCATTAGCTTGTTGTGAATTATTTTTAAATAAGATCTTCAACAGAATTGGGGCTGTAGTATCTTCTGCCATGTCAATATCATTCAAGAACCTCCTTAATAAACGTACACCTCCAGTTTTAAAACCCACCTCCTCAACCCGGCTATTGGACACTCTACCTGAACCATCCTAAGGCTCAGATTGCACTCTCCTTCAACATCGGGGACAGATTTCCTTCATTAAAAAGACATGAACAACAAGTTCTTCTTCATTACAGACTTTGTCAAAGTCTAGGGTATCCAATTCCACACAAGCCACTGATATGTTGGACCATTTACAGATTGTTGTTTTAAAACAACAGAGGATGGTACCAATAAAAATCAAGGGCATGTTTTCTGGTGACAATGATGGAAAGCAATTCTGGCATACTATGTCCAGTTCAGGTCATCCTATTATAGGAAGATTATTATTAAGTCGGGGAGGATTCAGAAGGTACTTACCAGGATATTGTTGGGTGTGGAAAGTTTGAATTATAAAGAAAAGCTGGATAGGATGAGACTTGTTTCACTGGAGTGTAGGAGGTTGAGAGGCAAACTTATAGACGTTTATAAAGTCATGAGGGTAGGTGCCGTTTCCCTAGGTTGGAGCATTTCAAGGCTAGGAGGCACATTTTTAAGGTGGGAAGAGAGATTTAAAAATGACATGATGGGCAATCTTTGTTATGGACAAAGAGAGTGGCTCATGCGGAATGGACTTTCTGAGGAAGTGGTGGTTGTGGGTACAATTGTAATGTTCAAAAGGCATTTGATGGATACATAAATAGGAAAAGTTTAGAGGGATATCAGCCAGAGCAGTTAGGTGGGACTAGTTTAGTTTGGGATTGTTTGGCATGGACTGGTCGGACTACTTCCATGTTGACTCCATAAGTACTGTACTAAACTTGGTTGTTCTTTGAAAACTGCTTTGATGGGAAATGGAATTTACTGGTGAGGTGAGTATTTGTTGCCCATCATAACTACCCTTATACCAACTCGCCTGTTGGACTACTTCAGAGGGCAATAATGTGTCAACCACATTACTGTGGGTTCAGAGTCAAAGTCAAGACAAACCGGGTAAGGACAGTAGATGTCCCTCCCAAAGGGCATGAGTGAACTGGATGAGATCTGACAACAAATAATGAAAGTCCTGGTCACCATTCCTGATTGTAGTGCATAATTCCAGGCTATTAACTAACTGACTCTAAATTCAACCAGCTGCTGTGCTGGGATTGAAGCTATGCCCAGACACTAGCCTGGCCTACAGGGCTATTAATCCAATGCCAACTCTACTCATTTCTGGGGCTGCTGGTACCAAGGAATTGGTATCTCAGGTCGTTTATTTCCAACTCCAGACAGATATAACTTGGCTTTTGATTAGTCACTCTTTTGACAGGAGATTAAATGTACAAGAGGCAGCCTTTGTGATAAGTTAGATGGAACAGTAGAAGAGGGTATGAAAGGTCAAGTACTTTTTTTTTGTTCTTTCGTGGCAGGAAGGAGAAGGCAGAAGTGTGCATTTATTGCTCAATCTCAGTTATCCCCTGAGAAATTGTGGTGAGCTGCTGCAGTCCATGTGCTACAGGTCCACATGGGGAAGGATGTTCCTGAAATTTGACTCAGCAACGGGAATATATTTCCAAGTCAGGAAGGTCAGTGGCTTAGAAGGGAACTTGCAGGTGGCAGTGTTCTCATGCACCTGTAGCACTTCTTCAAAGTCTTAGACATTTACAGCATGGAAACAGACCTTGCAGTCCAACTCATCCGTGCTAACCAGATAGTCCCATTTGCCAGTATTTGGCCCATATCTCCCTATGTCTTTCAAATGTTGTTATTGTACCAGCCTCCACCACTTTCTCTAACAGCTCATTCCATACACACACCACCTTCCATGTGAAAACGTTGCCCCTTACATCCCTTTTAAATCTTTCCCCTCCCACCCTAAACCTACGTCTGCTGGTTTTGGACTCCCCTACCCTGGGAAAAAGGCCTTGTCTACTTGCCCTATCCACACCCCTCATGATTTAATGAACCTCTATTAAGTAATCCCTCAGCCTCTGATGCTCCAGGGAAAGCAGCCCCAGTCTACTCAGCCTCTCCCTGTAACTCAAACCTGCCAACCCCGGCGACATCTTTAAATCTTTTCTGAATCCTTTCAAGTTTCACAACATCCTTCCTGTTGCAGGGAAACCAGAAATGAACGCAGTATTCCAGAAGTGGCCTAACCAATGTCCTGTTCAGCTGCAACATGACCTCCCAACTCCTATATTCAATGCACCGACAAAAAGGCAAGCATACCAAATGTCTTCCTCACTACCCTGTCGAATTGCAACTCCACTTTCAAGGAACTATGAACCTGTACTCCAAGTTCTCACTGTTAATTGTATAAGTCCTGCCCTGGTTTACCTTACCAAAATACAACACCTCACATTTATCTAAATTAAACTCCATCTGCCACTCCTCAGCCTATGTGCACATTTGAGCAAGGTCCCATTGTACTCAGAGATAACTACCTTCAACATCCAGCTGGTGGTAGAGCTCATGAGCTTGAAGGTACTTTCTAAGAAGCGGTGACGAGTTGCAGTGCACCTTGTACAAGTTACATACAGCTCCTATTGTATACCAGTGGTGCAGTAGTGGATAGGGTTCTAATCTAGCATGCGAAAATGAGTACTGCAGATGCTGGAAATCAGAGTCTAGATTGGAATGGTGCTGGAAAAGCAATCTAACAGGCCGCATTGTCCTGGATGGTTTTCAGTTTGAGGTTTAGTGGTGCTGTAAGTGTGAACACTCCATCACACACCCGAGATATGCCTTGCAGATGGTGGACAAGATTCGGGCAGTAGGTGGTGAGTTACTTACTAGAGTATTCATAGCAGCTGACCTGCTCTTGTAACCGCTGTATGTAAATGGCTGGACTGGCTAGTCCAGTTCAGTTTCTGGTCAATGGTAACCCCAAAACTATTGATAGTGGGAATTCAGAGATGATAATATTGCTGAATATCAACAGGTAAAGGTATGGTAACAGTCTAGCATTTGGCACAAAAACTATTTACCATTTAGCCCGTTGTCCAGGTCTTGTTGCATTTGAAGATAGAATGCTTCTGTATGCAAACAGACATGAACGTTGTTGAACACTGTGCAATCATCTGCCCCATTTGTGAAGGCAGTAGAGGGGTATTCAACAATTGAATGCCAACGGGAGACTGGAATAACCAATTGGTTATTCCACCAGCTGCCATGAATAGCAAGATTCAGATACAGGTTCAGTTTCTGATTTGCAGAACTGAGGCGACTAGTAGGGGCTTGCAAATTTGGTGCTGAGTGGGCAATGAATAGTCACCCTCAAACAGTAGACTATGTACACCTGTGGAGGTTAATCCGGCTCAGCCTCAGAAGTAACACTGACAGCCACTGTAGCCGAAGCCTTAGTTTTAGTCCATTCTGTGCCCCTGCTGAAGTTAGACTATTGTGGGGCGAGACACATCTCCTGATTCTCTCCAACATGCATGGAGGAGGTCATTGAAAAGAAGACATGACCATATGTTTTTTTTAAAAAAAGAAAGCAAATTATATTGATTTAAATCAGCAAGAGGATATAACTTACCATGGATGTACAAAGCAAGGGGTGCAGTGGTTAAAACTATACCCATTGGTTGACCAGCAAAGACTGCATAGGCCACTCCGCCAATGCACTGGGCAAGGATGGTTTTCTGTACATCTGCAAAAGAAACAAACAGGGTTAAACAGGCACTTACAGTTTGGGATTATATAGAGGTTTCAACTTCAGCTTGCTTTGCGTTGACAAGTGAGATTTCTTTATTTTATGCTGAAAATCAATGGGGAAGGTGACAGGAGTGGGCAAAAAGAGGAGGAGGGGGGGAACTTGACAATCCATCATCAAGCCTTCCCTCCCCAGCACCAATTGAGACCTTTAAGCAGTCAATGATGATGAACAGAGTTCCCAGAAGCTGGCAGGGTTGGATGGACAAGGGGAGGAAGAACGAGGCAGTAGGAAACACAGGGAGTCTTCTCAAATGGCAAAAAAGGTGGAGTGATCCATCTGCCAGGTTTGGGGGAGTGGTCTTGATCTGGCCTAATCTGGGGATGATCAGGGGCACTGACAGGGCTTATAGCCTCAAGTCACCACCACTGGTCAAAATAAAACCCATAAAAAGATACTTCATATGCCCACTGCTCCTGGATCTTGTAGCTGCTAGTGGCATGGCAACTCCAAGCTCCGAAATGGGGATGCAACCCATAGTGATTGCCAATCTCAGATGGACTGGCAGATACAGGCAAAGCAGGGCACCACTGCCCCATTAAATGATCCCAGAAGCACAGCAAGGAACAAGTTATGTTTCTGATTGGCATAACATCCAGCATTTTAACGTAACCTGTTCCACTAAAGCAACAAAGTCAAAAATCTAAATCCAGACTTCGATCCATTATCGAATGTGGAGGTAATTCAGGCCTGAACAACAGGTGGAGAGTGTGTCCAGGAACAGCAGTTGGCAGACAAAGGGCTGGATAATGATGACCAGGCAGAAAGAAAAGCTAACAATGGAGGGTGCAAGTAGGTGGAAATGGGTTGGCTGTGCTGAAAGTAGGCCATATAATGACAAGGGGGCGTAGGATGGGTAAAGGACATGAAAGCAGTATTTAGGTCCTAAATTTATTGAACTCAATTTGAGTCCTGAAGGCTGCAGGGTTGCCAAGTGGAAAGTGAGATGTTGTTCTTCCAGCTTATGCGGTAGCAAACTCAAGACAGAGATGTTGGCCAGGGAGCACTGGGAGCTCAGGGTTGTTTTCATGGGCTGCACATGTTCTGCAAAGTGGTCACCCAGTCTGCATTTCATCTCCCCAGTGTAGAGGAGAGCCCACTGTGAGCATCAAATGCCATAGAGTAGATTAAGTGACTGGCAATAAATATTAGTCTTGTTAATGATTGCAACCAAGGATTATTGCCTTTTTGAATATTTCTGCTGCTCATATATCTGATCGAGGACACAACAGAGCCAATGGTCGAACCTCTTCTGTGGGGGAATCAGAGATCCATTGCCATGGAAACCTAACCACCCATTGCCATCTCTCACTTATGGTCACAAGCACTCTCATGCTCTTGTGAAGTGACTTGTGTCTGTCAAATCAAGGAGCACCAAGGTAAAGGCTTAAAAGGAGGTGCCATTCCCTCCATCTTCCATCAGCCAGACAGAAACCACAGCTTCAAGTCTGGTCACTGTTGACATTACGTAAAAGACAAACAAGAAAAAGGTCATGCCTAGGTCATGGAAATGGCAAATGAAACAACGCCATAAAGAAAGAAAATAAACTAAAACTGGAAGTGCTAGTAAAGGCTGACAACCAGGCAAGGTCAGCCAGTCAATACAGCAGTGTATGTAAATCGACAGTAATCTAAAATAGGCATCTGGCATAATGTTGAGATGAAATATGTCTTTTGTTCAACACTAGCATGAACATGCCTTCATAGAATTCCTACAGCATGGAAGCAAGCTGTCGAGTCCACATCAATCATTTGAACTGCATCCCACCCAGACCCATGCCTTTACTCTATTACCTATCCCTGTAACCCTGCATTTCCCACAGCTAATCCACCTAGCCTTAACATTCCTGGACACTATGGGCAATTTAACATGGTCAATCCACCTAATCTGCTCATATTTGGACCGTGGGAGGAAACCAGACCACCAGGAGAAAATCCACGCAGATACTAGGAGAATGTCTGTGTGCAGTTTGCACAGTCACCCAAGGATAGAATCAAACCCAGGTCCGTGGCAATTTGAGGTAGCAGTGCTAACCACTGAGCCACCATTCCAACTCATTGAGAAGTGCAGTGGGCACCAAATAGAACTACCAATACCTAAATCCTGGGAAGACTTCGGAAAATATATGCTTATCATTCATTCTTCTGCTACTCTAAACTCCAACACTCCCAAACGTTAAAACTTGGGAATGTTGCCAATTATGAAATTCTTCATTCAATTGACAGGCTTGACATTGGACAATGGTTTGCTTCAGGTATTCTTGCAAAAACATTTCAACTGGATGTGAGGGTTGGAGGATGTGAGCTATAGGGAGAGGCTGAAAAGCCTGGGGCTGTTTCCCCTGGAGCATCGGAGGCTGAGGGACAATCTTATAGAGGTTTACAAAATTATGAGGGACATGGATAGGATAAATAGGCAAAGTTTTTTACCCTGAGGTTGGGGAGTCCAGAACTAGAGGGTATAGGTTTAGGGTGAGAGGGGAAAGATATAAAAGAGACCTAAGGGGCAACTTTTTCATACAGAGGGTGGTACGTGTATGGAATGAACTGCCAGAGGAAGTGGTGGAGGGTGGTACAATTGCAACATTTAAGAGGCATTTAGATGGGTATATGAATAGGAAGGGTTTAGAGGGATATATTCCGAGTGCTGGCAGGTGGGACTAGATTAGTTTGGGATATCTGGTCGGCATGGATGGGTTGGACCGAAGAGTCTGTTTCCATGCTGTACATCTCTAGAACTCTATGGATATAGCTCTGCACTATTTACACTTTGCATTCTGACTTTAAATTTCTGAATGATTGGTGATCCAGATACACAGATTGTTAAAACATTATTAAAAAAGCTATCAGAATACCGTCTTTTATACCTACAGGCCTGGAATACAATGGGGCAGAAATCACAATTCATCCAGTTCCAGCTCAATAAAACCTGGGAGTACTGGCAGCAATTCAGGGCAACATACCATGTTTGGGTCAGAGGAAACGCACTGTAGAATTAAGGCAATGATACCTGAACTCCAAGCATTTAATGGAGAGGATAGATTTTACAAATCAAAAGTTCTTGGAATTTAGAAGGCTGTGAAGTGATTGGTCAAAACATTTAAAAGCATTGAGCGAAAGATTTAAGAATAAATTGGTAAAATATATTTCTGCTAGACTGGAATCTAGGCCTAGTCAAAAAATAAAATGCCAGGCCTTCAAGGAGTCAAATTAGGAAGCAAAATTAGAAAACTCATCTCAGAAGGGTCACTGAACTTGAAACACTAACTCTGCTTTCTCTCCACTGATGCAGAAAGATCTGCTGAGGTTCTTCAACAACTTCAGTTTTTGTTTCAGATTTCCAGCACCCATAGCTCTTTGTTTTATCAAATTAGGAAATACTGGTCCATACAAAGGAGCATTTGAAGTCTGGAATCGTCTTCTTGAAATGGTAACTGATGATGGGCCAATTGTTAATTTTAAAACGGTGCTTGATGGATTCTCATTAGAGAAACTACTGAGGGGTATTGGACAAAATCTGATACATGGAGCTAGGGCAGAGATCGGACACTCTCTCATTGAGTGGCACCACTTGCCTGATTACCTAAATGGCCAACTTCTGTTCCTATGGCCCAACTCCAACTGTACATCCGATGAGGTTGAGAAAATGTACTGAACAAATATAGACTTAATATCTTACCAATTGAGCCTCTGGTATTCTCAGCATTCAGAGAACCAAAAGCTATTGTTGGCAGTAAACAGATGCAGTACAGAAACAAGATGGTGGTGATATACTTCCTAATAGATTTATTTTTACCAATGATACCTGTGGTAAAAGAAAGAAAGGGCAAAGTTCAACAGATATGTTTCCAAATAAGACACATTAAAACAATGCTAGCATCTCATAAACTCAATTATATTAGGGTACAGCATTCCAGAAAGGTTGAATGTGGTTAAATATTAAGCATCACTGGACTGGTAAATCCCAAGGTCCAAGCTAATTCTCAATAGCAAAATGAGAAAACAATAGATAAAGGTCTAGAGAACAACTCAACAGAAACCTCTACATCATTTTTTGTCTTTGGCACATGGCTCAGTACAGAAGGCAGCTGAGGGGAATAAGCAACTTGTATCTAGATAGCACCTTATCAGTTTGTAAAAAATGCCAAAAGGTGCTTTCTCCAAAATTCAACCATGCAAAAGCTTTTCCATAAAAGTTGCACTGTGTTATGCTGGAACATGTAACCAAGGAACATCTTAAAAAAGGAATATGTACACAGCATTTTCAGGAGCAAATTCCTTAATTTTACGCCTCAATGATACCAAAGCTGAAGAGAAAGCAAATTTGGGTGAGGCTGGAGTAAACAAGATGACAGATTCAGGAGTCAAAAGTTGTGGAAGGCAGAAGGGAAAGTAGAGTTGAGATCACAACTAGATTAGCCGTATCTTAAACAGTGAAGTAGGTTGAAAGTAGTCAAATGGCCTCATCCAATCTCGAGGTCCTGACACCTCTGTGATGGAATATCTTAGCAATCAGCCTGAAACCTTCAGGTCAATGATATCCAAAAACAAATTTAGAAAAAAAAATCAGAAAGTCAAAGCAAATGTGTTAAAATATAAACTTTGGAAATTATTTTAAATAAATGTACCAGTTAAGCTTTATTTTTGCAACATACATTGTTAGAACAAAAAAAAATCAGAAATTATTCAACATAATGAATCAGTCAGCATCTGTGTTTTTTTTTAAAAAATGATAAATGGATTTCTCTTCAAGTGTTGACAGACCAAATGATTTCCAGCACTGCTTCTCTGGTTTCAGATATATCTTTTTCCTTTTTACTTAATGTTGTTACAATTAATTTAGTCCCTTCATTAATACCACCATAAACAATACAAACAAACAATTTCTAGGTTGTTTGGTTATCTAATTAAGATTAGAGATTTATTAATTTCCATGTAATGTTTATGACTTTCGTCATAGCAACGCTAGTCCAGAATTTGTTGTAACAATAACAAATAAGTTTGATGCGCAGCCCATTATTCGTGCCGAATAACCGAACAACTTGAGGTGAGATGATTAGATTAGATTAGATTTACAGTGTGGAAACAGGCCCTTCGGCCCAACAAGTCCACACCGACCCGCTGAAGCGAAACCCACCCATACCCCTACATTTACCCCTTACCTAATACTACGGGCAATTTAGCTTGGCCAATTCACCTGACCCGCACATCTTTGTGACTGTGGGAGGAAACCGGAGCACCCGGAGGAAACCCACGCAGACACGGGGAGAACGTGCAAACTCCACACAGTCAGTCGCCTGAGTCGGGAATTGAACCCGGGTCTACAGGCGCTGTGAGGCAGCAGTGCTAACCACTGTGCCACCGTGCCGCCCACACATGATGTTTTGTGAATGGCCACAAATTGCTGCCTAACTTGTTCCATTCTGTCATCAACCTCACCAAAAATAAGAACTCAAAATCTAGACATGTTGAGATTAAACTCTCTACCAAAAGAGAAAACTGGAATTAAACCTTTTAAAAAGAGAAGGGGTTTATCCCTTCTCTGTTACTCCATCTCTACAGCTCAAAAAGGAGCCAATAAAACTGCCGTCTTTTCCCAAATTTTACTTCCTTGCTTTTTACACCTCATCATTTAATTTAATCTTTCTATTGTTTATTTGATTGTAAATTCTTTTCCTTTTTCTTAATCTCTAAACCTCATTTGATTAGGAAATGCAATCAGATTATGTCCTTCCAGCATATGAATGGGGCATTTATGGGGAATACTGGATTACTCAACACAGAGAGATAGCAAGGACTCAAGTGGGATGAAAGGTCTCCCTCGGTTTGCATGTGATTTTATGGTCATAGACGGCTGATATCCCCAGCAACTTGTAGCTAAATAAATTGAGTTGAAGGCAGAGGTAAAACAAAATTCAGCTCATGGATTCCACCATGGGATACCAGGCAACAGAAGATTCTAGCCTATTGCGTCAGAATTTATGCCAAGGTTCATGGGTCTCCCTCGCTTTTGCGAAGTGGTGTTACAGAAATAATGAGAAGTGAGATCAGTCATCGCCGAGCTCAGGGATGTTGTTGAATGACAGTCAGGAGAGAGAATCCCAACACATGGATTGGGACTCACCAGTGATTGCTACATAAAAGTCTGGAATAGACTTCCCAAAAATTAGCATTATTCATGGTAAGTAGGACCAGCAGAACTAGATTATCTGGGGGCTACGACAGGAAGAACTAAAAGCCTTCTGATTCACGCAGCACTCTTCAGGTGCTCTAAAGATCCTGCAGAAATTCACTTGATGTTTTAGGTGTTCAGTCACATCTTTCTGCCAATAAACGAAGCAGTTAATCTGTGGTAAACAACATCCCTCAAACAGTTATCCAGATTTTGGTGTTAGTTGAGGGGTGACATTTGTCCAGAAGACAAAGCTTGGGTTTAATGGGCTCATGTCTAAGGTAACATCTGACATTTTTCCTATTCACTCACAAGATGTGGGTATTATTGACCAGATCAACACTTATTGGAAGAAATCAGCAAGCCAGGCAGCATCAGGAGGAGAACCCAGTTGGTAGTTGGAAGGAAGGGTTGGTAGGTGGAATGGAAGGGAGGGGGCAGGGCTGGAAAGGGAGCTGGAGGACGGGTGAGGTGGTTTTTTGAAATTTGAGAACTCCAAGTTAGGTCCTCCGGGCTGTACACAGCCCAGGAAGAAGTTAAAATCGTGCACCTCCAGTGTACGGTTTGATTCACAGGTGCAATATAGAGGAGGCGGGGATGGACACATCGGAGATGGGTGATGGTGGGAGGGGCGAATTGAAATGGGCAGTGACTGGGAGCTGAAAATGTGTTGCTAAAAAGTGCAACAGGTCAGGCAGCATCCAAGGAGCAGGAGAATCAACATTTCGGGCATGACCCCTTCTTCAGGAATGAGGAGAGTGTGCCAAGCAGGCTAAGATAAAAGGTAGGGAGAAGAGACTTGGGGGAGGGGCATTGGAAATGCGATAGGTGGAAGGAGGTTAAGGTGAGGGCGGAGAGGTCAGGAAGAAGATTGCAGGTTAGGAAGGTGGTGCTGAGTTCGAGGGTTGGGACTGAGACAAGGTGGGGGAAAGGGAAATTAGGAAACTGGAGAAATCTGAGTTCATCCCTTGTGGTTGGAGGGTTCCTAGGCGGAAGATGAGGCGCTCTTCCTTCAGCCGTCGTGTTGCTATGGTCTGGCGATGGAGGAGTCAAGGACCTGCATGTCCTTGGTGGAGTGGGAGGGGGAGTTGAAGTGAAGTGATGAGCCACGGGGTGGTTGGGTTGGTTGGTCCAGGTGTCCCAGAGGTGTTCTCTGAAACCTTCCGCAAATAGGGGCCTGTCTCCCCAATGTAGAGGAGGCCACATCGGGTACAGCGGATGCAGTAAATCATGTGTGTGGAGGTGCAGGTGAATTTGTGGCGGATATGGAAGGATCCCTTGGGGCCTCGGAGGGAAGTGAGGGGGGAGGTGTGGGCACAAGTTTTGCATTTCTTGCGGTTGCAGGGGAAGGTGTCGGGAGTGGAGGTTGGGTTGGTGGGGGGTGTGGACCTGACAAGGGAGTCACGTAGGGAGTGGTCTTTTTGGAACACTGATAGGGGAGGGGAGGGAAATATATCCCTGGTGGTGGGGTTCGTTTGGAGGTGGCGGAAATGACGAAGGATGATACGATGTATATGGAGGTTGGTGGGGTGGTGGGTGAGAACCAGTGGGGTTCTGTCCTGGTAGCAATTGGAGGGGCAGGGCTCAAGGGCGGAGGAGCGAGAAGTGGAGGAGATGTGGTGGAGAGCTTCGTCGATCACGTGTGGGGGGAAATTGTGGTCTTTGAAGAAGGACACCATCTGCGTTGTTCGGTATTAAAACCGGTCCTCCTGGGAGCAGATGCGGCGGAGACGAAGGAATTGGGAATATGGGATAGCGTTTTTACAGGGGGCAGGGTGGGAGGAGGTGTAGTCTAGGTAGCTGTGGGAGTCGGTCGGTTTATAGTAAATGTCTGTGTTGATTCAGTCGCCCGAGATAGAAATGGAGAGGTCTAGGAAGGGGAGGGAGGAGTCTGAGACGGTCCAGGTAAATTTGAGGTCAGGGTGGAAGGAGTTGGTAAAGTGGTTGAACTGTTCAACCTCCTCGTGGGAGCACGAGGCAGCGCTGATACAGTCATCGATGTAGCGGAGGAAAAGGTGGCGGGTGGTGCCAGTGTAGCTGCGGAAGATGGACTGTTCCACATATCCTACGAAGAGGCAGGCAAAGCTGGGGACCATGCGGGTGCCCATGGCAACTCCTTTAGTTTGGAGGAAGTGGGAGGATTGGAAAGAGAAGTTGTTCAGGGTGAGGACCAGTTCAGTCAGTCGAAGGAGGGTGTCAGTGGAAGGGTACTGGTTGGTACGGTGGGAAAGGAAGAAGCGGAGGGCTTTGAGTCCTTCGTGATGGGGGATGGAGGTGTACAGGGACTGGATGTCCATGGTGAAGATAAGGCGTTGGGGACCGGGGAAGTGAAAATCATGGAGGAGGTGGAGGGCGTGGATAGTGTCCCGAACGTAGGTGGGGAGTTCTTGGACTAAGGGGAACAGGACCGTGTCGAGGTCTGAAGAGATGAGTTCGGTGGGGCAGGAGCAAGCTGAGACAATGGGTCGGCCGTGGCAGTCAGGTTTGTGGATTTTGGACAGGAGGTAGAAATGGGCGGGGTTGTGGGACTATGAGGTTGGAGGCGGTGGATGGGAGATCCCCTGAGGTGATGAGGTTATGGATGGTCTGGGAGATGATGGTTTGGTGGTGGGAGGTGGGGTCATGGTCACAGGGGCAGTAGGAGGAGGTGTCCGCGAGCTGGCGCTTAGCCTCAGCGGTGTAAAGGTCGGTGCGCCAAACTACTACTGCGCCTGCCTTGTCTGCCGGTTTGATGGTGAGGTTGGGGTTGGAGCGGAGGGAGTGCGAGGGCAAGCTCACTAATTCAGGCCCGAAGGTGCTCAGTGAAACTGACATCTAGTCTACATTTGGTCTCTCTAATGTTGAAAAGACCACATTGGGAGCACTGAATGCAGTAGACGAGGTTGAAGGAGATGCGAGTGAACCTCTGTCTCACCCGGAAGGACCATTTGGGGCTCTGGATCGAGGAGGGCGAGGGAAGGGAAGCGGCATTTGGGTAGATGTTGCATCTTTCTCGATTAAAGGAAGGTACCGGGGGTATTGGGCGGTTTGGTGGGGAGTATGGCATGAAGCAGGGAGTGGCGAAGGGAATGGTCCTTGTGGAAGGCAGGGAGGAGAGGGAAATGGAAGATGTTGGTCTAATTGAAGTTGACGAACGTGATTGAGGATGATGCTGGACGCAGAGGCTGTTGAGTTGGAAAGTGAGGACAAGGAGGGTTACCATTTGTATTAGTTTGGGTGGGGAGGGGGAGGGGATGGTTTAAAGCAGTGGAACTGTGGAACGCTACTGAAGGTGGTGTGGTAGAGGGCTGTCACGATGACAGTATACCAGGAGCAGGAGGGTTTGGGTGTGAATAGGGGGGGGTTCAAGGGGTTGGTGGGGTCCTTCTCAGCCTTCTGCAAGAACCGTTCACTTCACCACTCCCTCGTTCACGCTACACAGCCCATCAAGCATTCCCCCCCTCCCACCCTCAGGACCTTCCCTGTAAGCGAAAAAGATGCAACTCCTGTCTGTACACCACTTCCCTCCCCACCATCCAGGGCCCCAAACAGTCCTTCCAGGTGAGACAGAAGTTCACCTGCATCTCCTCTAACCCAGTCTACTGCAGCCTGTGCTCCCAATGTGCTCTTCTCTACATTGGAGAGATTCAAATGTAGACCAGGTGACCACTTCACCAAGCATCTCAGCCAGGCCCAAATCAGCCAGCCTGACCACCCATTTCAACTCCCCATCCCACTTCCCTTCCAACATGTCCATCCTCAGCCTCCTCCATTGCCATTATCTTCCAGCTGGGCAGCCTACAGCCTGGAGGACTTAACATTGAATTCCCAAATTTCAAATAACTTTCCCACCCCCACCCCCTCCCCTCCATTCCACCTATGGACCCTTCCTTCCAACTATCAGACATATTCAGCCCTCCAATTGATGAACAAGGTTGTATCCTCTACTAGTATCCACCTATCACTACCTCACCTTCTGCTATTTCCCCCATCCCACCTTTATCTGTAGCTCCTCCTACCCCCATACCTAGTCCTGAAGAAGGGCTATACCCAAAAATTTTGACTCGTCCTGATGCTGCCTGGCTTGCTATATTCTTCCAGCCTCCTGTCTGTCTACTTTGGATTCAAGCATAGTATCCCTACAGTGTGGAAACAGGCCAATTGGATCAACAAGTCCACACCGGCCCTCCGAAGAGTAACATACCCAGACCCATTCTCCTACCCCATCCCTGAACACTGTGGGCAATTTAGCATGGTCAATTCACCTAACCTGCACATCTTGGGAGTGCGGGAGGAAACCGGAGCACCCAGAGAAAACCCACGCGGACACGAGGAAAACGCATAAACTCCACACAGACACAGTTGCCCAAGGCTGGAATTGAACCTGGGCTCCTGGCATTGTAAAGCAGCAGTGTTAACCACTGAGCCACTGTGCTGCACTGCAGCTTTTTTTTTGTCTCTAACTAAGATCAACATTTATTGTCTATCCTTAATTGCCCAGAGAGAAAACCACATTATTGGGTTCTGGGTTCACATTTAGGCCAGACCAGGTAGGGATGACACTTTCCCTCCCTAAAGAACATCAGTGAATTTTCCCTGACAATTGATAATGGTTTCATGGTTATCATTAGACTTTAGTACCAGATTTCTATTGAACTCAATGGCAGGATTCAAACCCAGAACATTACCTGACTCTCTGGCCACCGCTGTACATTCTGCTGTGAAAATGTGATTGTCACAAAAGGGTCAGCTGCCAACAATTGAGACCACCCACTTGTATACCTATAATTTCCTGGAAGGAGCTAGTTAATCTGCAGATAGACCCTGTCATCTGTAAGTATGTAATTAAGACTGAGCACCTACTTCAGGTATGTAGTATTATTTACCTGGTGGCAACTATATCTAGTTTTACTTGACTATAGTGTGCAATCGCACTATACAATACCTATTTCTTGTTACTCAGGAATGAGAATCTACTACCAAGCCTTCCAAATGGTCACCCATTTAAGATGACTAAGATTTAGATTAGGAGGAGGAAAATTAGTGCCAGCTTTGTAAATCTAAAGATCCTTAGGTACTTTTAGGAGGTAAACATCTAGCAAACTCCCCCACCCCGACAATAAAATAGGCATCTCTTACAAAGGAGAAAGTGAGGACTGCAGATGCTGGAGATCAGAGTCGAGAGTGTGTTGCAGGAAAAGCACAGCAGGTCAGGCAGCATCCAAAGAGCAGGAGAATCAACATTTCAGGCATAAGCCCTCCATCGGGAATCCTGATGAAGGGCTTATGCCTGAAACATCAATTCTCCTGCTCCTCGGATGCTGCCTGACCTGTTGTGCTTCTCCAGAAACAGTCCCAACCCCAACATCTCTTACAATGCAGCCCTCCCTTGCAATGCTGTACTGAGAAAGTGTCAATACAGCTCAGGGCTCACATCCAGGTTGGGGCTCAGAGGTAACGCAGTGAATCCTGTAGCACAAAACAGCCACATTAAAAACATACATCTGTCCTTTCTGAACTCACAGTGGGGTGCGAGATGTTTATTTTGCTTCTGGCACGATTTGATGGTTCAGCACCAACAAATCTCTCAGACAGCAAACTGATTCCGACCATTCCTCTGTCCAGGAGGTGTGTTCCCCCAAGAGAGAAATGATTTTCAAACTGAACATCCTGTTAAAGAAAAGGGTAATAGGCTCCATTTAATAGAGGATTTTTTGTTTCACTTGATGTGTGCATTTTGGGATAACCCAAAACATCCCTCTGCCAGGAACACTAAATCCCAGCGAGCAGTCATAAAGTGTGATCAAAAGATGACGAATCAGACAGGCCAAATAAAAGCAACATAATTGCGCATAGCAGCTGCAACTCCTGCACCGATGCTAAACTAAAAGTTTTCATGTCCCAATCTTTGGTTTAAAAAAAAGACCAGCTAGAGCACAGTAAGTCCAGACAGCAGGCATGTTCATCAACATCATTTGTTGTTTGCAAGTGACTAAAGCCAAACAGCATCTAGAGACAGAAGGGTGGATAATGAGAGAACTGATTTAAGCTAACTTGCAAAAGAGCTTCAGACTCTGGTCATCAGGAAGAGGCCGTTTGGCCATCAAGCCTATGATGGAGGCAACACAAGGAAAGCTTTCCATTGCAGCATCTTGTAGTCAGTAATACACTGACTCCTAACACCTCTCCTAAACGGTTGGCCTTTATTCTGAGTATGCTGCATGTTTCCCCAACCATTGGAAATAGCATACCTTTATCCATCCTATCAAGAGAAGTGGACAGTGGGCAGGAAAGTGGAGTTGAAGTTCAAGGTCAGCTACGGTCATATTGAATACTGGAGCATGCCCGAAAAGGCCAACTCCTGCCAACAGGTGTGTTCACGTAAGTTTCTACCGCATCTTCAATCCACCCTACTCCATCCCCACATTCCTAGAATTCCAGTTTTGAATCCTTCCAAAGTGGTTTTGGTCAATGCTACAGGATCAAAGCAGCTCTTATTAAATTCTGTGACATTAGCAATGGTAAGCTTTTCTTGTTCATCTTTTTGGACTTGCTTTTCAGGCCAAAGGCTCTCCCCAATATCATGCAGCTTTCCTGAGGTTCCATGCTTATTACTCTACTCTATTTTCAATGGCTTCTCTTCTTGCTGCTGCATGGTTTCTTCATGATGTGCTTCATCTCTCCTATTTTCTATCTACATCTCCTAAAGGTTTTCGTATCAACATCCAGTTCCAACTGCACCTTTCAGCTCCCTTACTATCATTAAGTCAGCATGCTAATCAAACATCCAATACTGTAGGAGCAGAAACTTTCTTCAATTCAACACTGGGAAGGCTGCAACCATTCATCATCTCAAACTCAACTCCTTACCTCTTCATGGTAACGGTCTGTTCCCAACCTTGGTGCTATTTTTGTTTCAAAGAGGAGCTTACCACTAAGATCACTATTGCTGGAACACTGCCTAACTACAGCCCTGCCTCAGCTCTCTGCTGACGAAACCTTTTGCTACTTCTAGACCAGATTATTCCAATTCATTCCTGGTCATCCACATTCTACCTTCCGTAAACTTGAGCTTATCTAAAAGCCCACAAGTCTTAACTCACACCAAGTCACACTGGCTCTTGATCAAGCAATGTGCAGAGTTTAAAATTTTTAACCTGGTTTTCACACCCACAACCTCCACCATGTCTAATCTCCAGCCTCGCAAGATATCTACTCTCCAATTCTGCCATTTGAACTTTATCAATTTTAAAAGTTGCTCCACCATTAGTGGCTACAACCTCCATTACCTAGGCCCTAAGTTTGGGAACATCCTCCCCCACCTCTCTCTTCATTGTCTTCCACCTTTAGGGAATTATTTAACACATTGTTTCTGACCAAGCTGATTATTATCATCTGGCCTAATATCTCTGTTCCTGTGAATCACCTTTGGAAGTTTCATTACATTAAAAGGCGTTATAAACGTTGCTTTACTTTAACAATAAGAACGCAGAAAAACACTGCAAGGCACTTTATGGAGAGAAACCTTAAAAGAGAAATATGAAATAAACCGGGAGGCAAGTTAGAATTTAGTTTAATCGATGAGAAAGAAGAAGTGGGAATGTGGAGAAATGTTTACAAAAATAAGAAGTCTCAGTGAGTCAGGCTGGTCACTAAGTTAAGACAAAAAAAAAAGATAAATTAAGGAAATGTGGTTGGGATACATAAGAGGAGAAAGTAAGGTCTGCAGATGCTGGAGATCAGAGCTGAAAATGCATTGCTGGAAAAGCACAGCAGGTCAGGCAGCATCCAAGGAACAGGAGAATGCCTGAAACGTCGAATCTCCTGCTCCTTGGATGCTGCCTGACCTGCTGCGCTTTTCCAGCAACACATTTTCAGCTGGGATACATAAGACCAGAGTCATAGAAATGAAGAACATCATAGCAACGGACACAATGCCCAAAGTGACAAGTCAGAGCAAAGGCTGTAAACGGAGTGTGGCTGAGGAGGTGCTTTATCAAAGACTACGTCGCCCACAGACCTACAATTACTGCAAATACAACCAGTGAATTTACAGAAATGATAGCAATGGCTGACTTGAAAACATGGCTAAGAATTTTAGCTTTAAAGCATTTATGAGGTGGAGATAGGACAGGGAGTCAGAAAGTAGAAAGCAAGACGTAGAATTAAAAAAGATTTCACTTCCATCCCAAAGAGGGATGAACAGTTCTGAAGAAGGGTCACCAGAGCTGAAACATTAACTCTGATCTCTCTTCATAGATGTTGCCAGAGCTGCTGAATTCCTAACAATTTCTGTTTATGATTTTCAGCATCCACGGGTCGTTTGGTTTTTCCGTTCCATTCAGGCACAATTTTGGGAGAGGGAAATTATACAATTTAAATGTCATCAGATTTAAACCTGCCAGCCATTGCCCATCTCTCTTCTGACTTCTAAATTATAAATTCAACAACTACATGTAGAAAGGATTGGTCCGGATAAAGTTTACAGCTGACTTTAAGAAAGTGTGTTATGGGCTCAGACATTTGTGGGTTTTCATGTGGGGACCATTTTCTTGTAGCTGTCAGGTTTGCTAGTTAACCTGACCATTGACAGGCAAAACAGCAATGGAAGTGGGAAAGTGCTTTCAGAAAAATCAAACCAGAGTTGCATTTTCCCTAAATGAAAGGCGTTAGAGAAAATTAGTCAACAAGAGATGAGGAGAAGGAAGTGGGGACTGCAGATGCTGGAGATCAGACTCTAAGGGTGTGGCGCTGGAAAAGCACAGTCAGTCAGGCAGCATCCGAGGAGCATCAGGAATGATGAAAAGCTTATGCTCCATACGTCGACTCTCTTCCTCCTCAAATGCTGCCTGATCGGCTGTGCTTTTCCACTACCACACTTTTCGAAATAAGAGGTGATGACTCAAGTTATCGTGGAAGTAAAGGTGCATCCACTAGTCAGAGAGACAATGACCCAGGATACAGCCCGAGACTGAAGGAATGATGCTTTAGAATGGAGAGGAGGAGGAGGAATTTCTTCAGCCAGAGGGTGATTAATCGGTGAAACTCATTGCCAGAGATGACTATGGAGGCCTCATCATTAAGTGTCATTAAGACAGAGATAGACAGGTTCTTAACTGTTAAGGGAATCAAGGGTGACCGAGAGGTGACTGGAGAATGGGGTTGAGAAACAAATCAGCCACGATCGAATCGCAGAGTAGACTCGATGGCTGAATGGTCTAATTCTGCTGCTATACCTTATGGTCTAAGTTTATGCTGTTATCTTAATTGTTGTTGCCAACACAATGGATACCTGGCTTTGCAAATAATTGATGGTGCATTGACTTCCCACCTCCTCCAAAAACCTCTGGAAACATTACTATCCATGCTGTATCTTCTGCTTTAAATCACGACTGCTACCTGCATTTTGAGATATCTGGCTGGAATCCAGCAGGCCAAAAGTGTCTCGCTATACACTGTCCTTGAGGCTGTTGCTCCTTACTAATAAGTAAACCTCAACTCCCTATGCACTGTAGCACTCCTTTGTTCAGATTTGTATTCGCAGATTCTCAAATGCATACTTCTCTAAAACCTCTTAAAGAGCTTTACGACAAGTACGTTTGAAGTGTTACTTACTGTTGTAACATAGGAAAAGCAGCAGCAGGACTTAATTTTAGGTATTGAAGCCAATGGCTAAGTGGTTAAAGTATCAGTGGGGGAGCATTTTTCAGACTGCAATCATAACTCCATTAGATTCACCATTGTTCTGGTCAGGATAACATGGTGTTAGGCCTGATGGGAACTCTCATCTGCTTTGAGAATTTAATCTATTTTTTCCTCCAACTTGTTTAGTTGTAGCAAAATCTTCTAAACCTTCAGAATCAGTGAAGACTATTATACACAGTTCTGGAATCTACAGCATAGAAAGGATGTGACAGAACTGGAGACGCTGTGGAGGATGTTACCTGGCTGGGCTAAAGCAATTGCAGCTATGAACAGTTATGAAATAGCCCAGCAAGCTATACAGTTTACAGAGGGATCGGTAACAGACGCTTACCTTGTCAGTGACACTCTGACATCCCATGGAAGAATAAAGAAAATTGAAAGAAAAAAGAAGTTAGTGCAAGTTATTCTCAATGCTCCAGTCTATATTTAGAGTCATAGAGCACACAGAAAAGGATGATTACGTATGTTCGGTCAAAGACCTAACCATTCTAATCACACAATCCCATTTTCTAGCACTTGGCTCATAGACCTGAAGTCAAGATTAGAGTGGTGCTGGAAAAGCACAGCAGGTCAAGCAGCATCTGAGGAGCAGGAAAATTGACGTTTTGGGCAGGAGCCCTTCATCAGGGCTCCTGCTCGCAACGTTGATTTTCCTGCTCCTCGGATGCTGCCTGACCTGCTGTGCATTTCCAGCATCACTCTAATCTAGACTGATCTCCAGCATCTGCAATCCTCACTTTCACCTCACAGCCTTGAAGGCCTGGGCATTGCAAGGGCACCTAGAAATACTTCTTCGTACGATAAGGGTTTTTGCCTCAAACACGCTGACAGGCAGCGAGTTCCAGATTCCCACCATCCATTGAATGAAAGGGTTTTTCCTTATATCTCCATCAAACCTCCTGCCCCTTCCCTTAGTCAACTGACCCCTCGATCAAGAAGAAACATCTCCTCCAGTCTACCATACCTATGCCCTCAATTTTATACATCTCAATCTCCTCTGCTCAAAAAGAACAATCTCAATCTCTCTAGCTCAGGCAACATCCTGGTAAATCTCCCCTGCACCCTACCACATCATTCCAATAACATGGATTCCAGAATCTCTCACATAAATCTTCAGAATCTGAGAGTGTTAAGATTTTCACCCCAGCTAAACAACTTGAAGAGAACAGATTAAATTCTCAAAAACTCCAAGAGAGTGCATGTTTAGGGGCTATGGATTAGCAATTGTGCTGACATCAAATAATATCCATGAACAAAGAAACCAAATGAGGAAAAATAACTTCCTTCTGACGTATTCTTTTTAAAAAAAAAGGTTATGGAATTGACAAATGCATAAAGAAAATTTCATGAGGTAATTTCTATTTGTTTATGGAAGTGCCAGCATAAAATGAGCACACTGAGTAACAACGCAATAAATTTATTGCTTCCATACCCCTGGGGCAGTCTCTGAACGCACATCAAGGAATTACTTACCCCCAAGCTCATAATTCTCCGTCCAATTATTTTAATGAAGTTTAAAATAAATTGCTTGGGAGTACAGTACTGGAGTTTTATGGAAAAGAAATAAGATACCCAGTTGGAGCCTTTCATCTCTCATTCATCAGGACAGACTCAAGAATTGTCAAACCTCAAAGAGAGCATTGGTTTTATACTGAGAGAGAAAAAAAGTGTTGCTGACTGATTAGCAGATTAACTCTCATTGGTTGTGGCGTTGCCATGGAAAATGCATCTCGGAAGTACTTGTCACCCCACACTTTTGTTTAATTCAACATAATATTCCAGAACCTTACAAATGAAGCCACGAAGGGATAAATATAGACTAGGATATTGATAACAACTCCCCTACAGTCCTTGGATTTTTAAAAATTTTTTCCATGGGATGTGGGTGTTGCTGACAAAAATCGGGGTGGTTGCCCATCTCCAATTGCCCTTGAGCTCTGGTTTGCTGTTCTATTTCAGAGGTCAGTTACAAATCAACCTATGGGTCTGTAGTCACTTAGGTAGATCAGGTAAGCATACTATATCCCTTCTCCAAAAGGGATTAGATGGGTTGTGTATATGCAGAGACAGCTATCTCAAAGTACAGGAAGCAGTATGGAAGTTCAGTGCTGGTGCATGTCCTGTATGTAGCTCATACATCCACGTTACTGGTAGCTCAATCCAAATAACATGCTCCTTCAGCTGTTTGTCAAGCAGAACTCAAACCATATTTAAGGATTACATGTGATTCAGTGATTGGACAGTACTTACTGAACAATCCATAACATGCTAAATATTACACTGACAAGCAGATTGAGGATGATCAGTTGGACTCAATGCGAGTTATTCAATCTGCCATATCGTGTAAATATGGAGGATGTTTCTCCTTATCTCCATTCTGAAAGGTCTTCCCTTTACTCAAAAGCTCTGCCCTCAATTCCTAGTCTCTCCTACCAGTGGTAACATCTTCACAACATCTACTCTGTTCAGGCCATTCAGTATTCTGTTTGTTTCACTTAGGACCCGCCCCCCCCCCCCCCCCCACCCCCACAATCCCTCTAAATCCCATCAAATATAAACCCAGAGTCCTCATATGTTAAGCTTCTCATTCCTGGCACCGTTTCCAAAACTGTGCACAATGCTCCAAATGTGGTCTGAGCAGAGCCAGAGCAGCAGAACTACATCTCTGCTTTTATATTTAAGTCCTCTCAAAATAAATGCTATCATGTCATTTGCCTTTAATTACTGACTCAACCTGCAGGGTTACCTTCAGAGAATCCTGGACTAGAACTCAAATCTCTTCGCACTTCAGACTTCTGAATCTTCTCCCCATTTAGAAAATCGTTAATCCCTCTATTCCTCCTACCAAAATGCATGACCTCACAATTTCTCACATTTCACTCCATCTGTCATTCCCCACAGTCTTGTTGGAGCCCAAACCACCAATGTTCCTCCTTCAGGACTTCCCCATCTATTCTCAGATTTCCACATCCACACAATCACACCTTCCCCGAATTCCAAGTGCTTCTTGATGCCCAGTCTTGCTCTCTGCAATTCCTCCACCGGGGGTCTCTCTCTCTCTCTCCCCATGTCCCACTCCCCAAGTATTCAGAACCTCCCTCTCCAAGCGTCCTGGACAATGGGACCAACAGTTCAAAATATATATACATCTCAGGGCAGTATTGTCTGGTTGCAAGATGAGCCAAAAATAACCGAAATGAAGTGACCAGTCACCTGGTAGAATCCTTTTGCATGGAAACGCACTTGGTGGCCATTATACATGTTTCCCAAGACAGAGCAACATAGTCTCAATCAACATGAGTAAGGCTATGGTCAAGAGGCTTGTGAAAACATGTTTACTCACCATCAGTATAGTCTGATAGATACAATGGTAACCTCCGTCGTAAGTCTTCCATCATTCCCTTCCCTATGCGTAGGAAGTCAAAAGCCTGTTTGGTCAGGAAAAGATGTTACATTAGAACACTGATCACCCAGCACAAGTTTAAACCCAAGAACATTTGACTGTGAACACCAGATTTTGACCCCATTTGTTCATTGAATGTAGATCTTGCTGGCAAAGCTGACATTTGGCGTTCATCCGAAACAGGCCTTGAATGGAGCAAATTGACTACTTCGGGGAGCAAAGAGAATGCGAGGACTGCAGATGCTGGAGATCAGAGTCGAGGGGGTGGTGCTGGAAAAGCACAGCAGGACAGGCAGCATCCGAGGAGAAGGAGCATTGATGTTTCGGGCAGAAGTCCTTTGCCAGGAATTTCAAGCACCCCATTCTATTTCAGGCAGCAGTTAAAAACCAACCATGTTGCTGTATGTCTGGAATCACATGTAGGTCTGACTTGGCAAGGACAGCAAATTTCCTTGACACTTTTAAGACAGTTCTGAAGCAGGGTCACTGGACTTGAAACGTTAACTCTGCTTTCTCTCCACAGAGTCAATAAGTGCGGCACTGGAAAAGCGCAGCAGGTCAGGCTGCATCCGAAGAGCAGGACAGTCAATGTTTGGGGCATAAGCCCTTCAACAGGAATGTGGGGGCAGAGATAAATAGCAGAGGTAGCATGGAAGGCAATAGGTAGATGAAGGTGGAGTTGATGATGATAGGTCAGAGAGGAAGGTGGAGCGGATAAGTGGGAAGGAAGATGGACAGGTAAAACAGGTCAAGAGGGCAGTACTAGGTTGGAGGGTTGGAGCTATGATGAGGTAGGAAAAAGAAATAAAATCAAAATAGAAACCCGACAGTGTGGATACAGGCACTTCAGCTCAACCCCCCCAGGCCCATTCCCCTACCCTATTACTCTACATTTTACCCTTGATTAAATGACCTAATCTACACATCACTGAACACTACGGGCAATTTCCCATGGCCAATTCACCTAACCTGGACATCTTTGGATTGTCGGAGGAACCCACACAGACATGTGGAGAATGTTTAAACCCCACACAGTCACTGGAGGCTGGAATTGAACCCAGGTCTCTGGCGCTGAGCCACCGTGAGGGAGGGGAAATGAAGAAACTGGTGGAATCAACATTGATGCCATGTGGTTGGAGGGTCCCAAGGTTGAAGAGGTGGCATTTTTCTTCCAGGCATCGGGTGACTTAGATTTGACAGTGGAGGTGGCCCAGGACTTGCACTTCCTTACCGGAGTGGAAGGGGGAGTTGATGTGGGTGGCCACGGGTTGGTGGGGTTGTTTAGTGCGTGTGCCTCGGAGATGTTCTCTGAAACGTTCCTCAAGTTGGCATCCTGTCTCCCCAGCGTGGAGGTGACCACATCGAAAACAGTGGACACAGTATTTGATGTGCAGGAAAATCCCAGCCAGATGTGGAAGGATCCTTTGGAGCCTGGGATGAAGGCAAGGAGAAGATGTGGGCACAGGTTTTACACCTCATGCGGTGGCAAGGGATAGTGCCAGGACAGGAAAGTAGGTTGGGAGTGGAAGGTAGGTTGGGAGTGGAGGGACGGGGTGGGCTGTGGACCTAACGAGGGAGTTGTGGAGGGAATGTTCTCTGCGGAATGTTATAAGGGGTGGGGAGGGATCTGACTGTAGGTGTCAGAAATGGTGGAAGATGATGCATTGTATCCAGAGATTGGTGGGATGGAAGGTGAGGACCAGGGGGTCCTGTCCTTGTTGTGATTGGAGGGGTGGAGTTCAAGAGTGGAGGTGCAGGAAGTGGAGATGTGCTGGAGGGCATTGTTGACCACATGGGAGGAGAAATTGCGGTCCTTGAAGTGGGAGGAAAATGGGACGTTCAATGGTGGAATTGCTCTTCCTGGGAGCAGATCTGGCAGAGGCAGAGGAATTGGAAATAAGGGATAGCATTTTTATGAGGTGGGGTGAGGAATGTAGTCCAGTTAACTGTAGGAGTCTGTGGATTTGAAATAGATGTTTGCGTTGAGTTGATCTCCGGAAATGGAGAGGTCCAAGTGAACTTGAGGTGAGTGTGGTGGCTATTAGTGAAGTTGATGAACTGTTCAATCTCCTCATGGGAGCATGAGGTGGCGCTGATAGTCATCAATGTAGCAAAGGAAAAAGGTGTGGAATGATGCTGGTATAACTGCAGAAGATGGGTTGTTCCACGTACCCAAAGAGGCAGGCCACCCTCTACTCCAATCTACCACCATTGCTCCCCATCTGCATCTTCCTATCACCTTCCAAGCTACCTTTCCACCAGTCCTATACCTCCTCCCATTGATCGCTTAGCCTTCTTGGGCCCACCACCACATTCCTGATGAAGGGCTTATGCCCAAAACGTCGATTTTCCTGCTCCTTGGACGCGGCCTGCCCTGCTGTGCTTTTTGACTCTGATCTCCAGCATCTGCAGTCCTCACTTTCTCTGATCTCTTCACAGATGCTGATAAGTATTTCTATCAATTTTTGTTTATGTGCTACAAGCAAATGTATGTTCAGTCTGCATTTTGCTCTTTTTTTCTCAACATCAATTCTGCTCCTCCTACTATGGTAGGGGGTAACACAGCCAAAACCAAAAGAAAAACACAATTGAAGCAACATTTATAGAACACAACCTTGCAGAAATTCAACAGTGCTTGGAAACAGTCGTAAACTTTCACCTGATGGGTTGAAATTTAAATCCCACAGCTCAATTATGTTTGTTCTCCCCAATTTCAGGGAGGCCTGATTTATTTTCTCCTTGTAAACTTTCCCACTGCATAGTAAAAACACATACAAACAGGACAGTTCATAGTCAACAGCAATCGAGGGGTGAGCAAAGGGAAGATGGAGGTTTGGTGAAAATCAGCCAGATGCAGCAATGTCATGGTAAAGTTGGTGTTGTGATAATACTGCTCCTTTAATAAGGTTGTGCAGTGCTTGGTTCCCCCAGCCCCCCCACCCCACCGCCAGCAAAGGGGTCATAAAAGACACAAACTCAAGGGTTTTAGGGTAATTTGTTTATAGCTAAAAGATACTGCCTCATGCAGAAGGCTTTCAAGTTTTAAAATGAACACTTGTTCAATGAAAGGGGAGTGGCCAATTCTCCCAGCTCAGCTTTCTCTGGTTTGGTTTACGTTTTGAGAGGAATGTGAAATAAAGCTGCTGGACCCAAAGAAGCAGGTCCAGGTTGGTCTTCTCTCTCTGACTTCTCTCCTGTAAGACCCTGTATATGATTTTATCTTTTGTGCCAAGGGGGTTTTATAGGGAGTGTTGCAAGTATTGGGAACAGCAGCTTTAAGTTGGGATAATCTGTTGGGTTTTCACAGAGGGCAAGTTATTCGGTATTCGTTTCTCTTTCATTGAACAATGCAGCACAGAACAGGCCCTTCGGCCCACCATGTTGTGTCGAACATTTGTCCTAGCTTAAGCACCTATCCATGTACCTATCCAATTGCCGCTTAAAGGTCATCAATGATTCTGACTCTGCCACTCCCACAGGCAGTGCATTCCATGCCCCCACCACTCTCTGGGTAAAGAACCTACCCCTGACATCCCCCCCTATACTTTCCACCCTTCACCTTAAATTTATGTCCCCTGGTAACACTTTGTTGTACCCGGGGAAAAAGTCTCTGACTGTCAACTCTATCTATTCCCCTGATCATCTTATAAACCTCTATCATGTCATCCCTCATCCTTCGCCGTTCCAATGAGAACAGCCCTCCGCACTATCCACAACTCCCCCAATCTTTCATTTGTGTTTCATCCAGTAATCTTGTAAATAAATTCTGCTTCGTTTAAAATTAAAGTGATTTGACCAGCTATTTCTCCTGGAATATCCACGTTACACCTGCTGAAAACAACGAGCAAACTTAGGGCCTGGGCTACTTTCTTTCAATGTTTTGAGGGGGTCTGGCCTAGTCCAAAACAGTGCACATTTCTCTTCTTTCTTGTTCAAACAGTTCCCACAGTGTGGAAACAGGCCTTTTGGCCCAACAAGTCCACACCAACTCTCCAAAGAGCATCCCACCAAACACACCCTCCTATGCTCTCCCTGTAGCCCTGCATTTCCCATAGCTAACCTGAACATCCATGGACACTACAGGCAAATTTCCATGGCCATAGAGATGTACAGCATGGAAACAGACCCTTCGGTCCAACCTGTCCATGCCGACCAGATATCCCAACCCAATCTAGTCCCACCTGCCAGCATCTGGCCCATATCCCTCCAAACCCTTCCTATTCATATACCCATCCACATGCCTCTTAAATGTTGCAATTGTACCAGCATCCACCACATCTTCTAGCAGCTCATTCCATACATGTACCACCCTCTGCGTGTAAAAGTTGCCCCTTAGATCTCTTTCGTATCTTTCCCTTCTCACCCTAAACCTATGCCCTCTAGTTCTGGACTCCCCGACCCCAGGGAAAAGACTTTGCCTATTTATCCTATCCATGCCCCTCATAATTTTGTAAAACTCTGTAAGGTCACCCCTTGGCCTCCGACGTTCCAGGGAAAACGCCCCAGCCTGTTCAGCCTCTCCCTGTAGCTCAGATCCTCCAACCCAGGCAACATCCTTGTAAATCCTCTCTGAACCATTTCAAGTTTCACAACATCTTTCCGATAGGAAGGAGAAAAGAATTGCACGCAATATTCCAACAGTGGCCTAACCAATGTCCTGTACATGACCTCCCAACTCCTGTACTCAATACTCTGACCAATGAACGAAAGTATATCAAACGCCTTCTTCACTATCCTATCTACCTGCGACCCCACTTTCAAGGAGCTATGAACCTGCACTCCAAGGTCTCTTTGTTCAGCAACACTCCCTACGACCTTACCATTAAGTGTATAAGTTCTGCTAAGATTTGCTTTCACAAAATGCAGCACCTCACATTTATCCTAATTAAACTCCATCTGCCACTTCTCAGCCCATTGGCCCATCTGGTCAAGATCCTGTTGTAATCTGAGGTAACCCTCCTTGCTGTCCACTGCACCTCCAATTTTGGTGTCATCTGCAAACTTACTAACTGCACCTCTTATGCTCGCATCCAAATCATTTATGTAAATGACAAAAAGTAGAGGACCCAGCACCGATCCTTGTGACACTCTACTGGTCACAGACCTCCAGTCTGAAAAACAACCCTCCACCACCACCCTCTGTCTTCTCCCTTTGAGCCAGTTCTGTATCCAAATGGCTAGTTCTGCCTGTATTCCATGAGATCTAACCTTGCTAACCAGTGTCCCATGGGGAACCTTGTCGAACGCCTTACTGAAGTTCATTTAGATCACATCCATTACTCTGCCCTCATCAATCTCCTTTGTTACTTCCTCAAAAAACTCAATTAAGTTTGTGAGACATGATTTCCCACGCACAAAGCCATGTTGACTATCCCGAATCAGTCCATCTAATCTGCATACATTTGGACTGTGGAACGAATTCGGAGCACCCAGAGGAAACCCATTCGGACTCTGAGAACTCCACACAAACAGTTGCCCGAGGCTGCAATCGAACCCGGGTCCCTGTGTACCAGCAGTGCTGACCACCAAGCCGTCCCTGTTCTACATGTTATGATGCATTGGGTGTAGTAATGCTGACAGAGTCCAAAGCATGGTCAGTTGTAAAATCAAATCAATCTGATATTTTTTGGTTAAAAGAAATTATGTCTAAATCAATACGGCATACATCACAGCCATAACAGAAGATGCTGGGCAGTTTGCCATTAAAGCTGGTGTTCTGAGAAAAGATATATTGGAGGATAGCAGCCAAATTTAATAAACGTACTTTGTCACACTGAGCATTCCATACAATTAATTACTCGGAAATGCATTAAGAATTCTCCAGGGAGAAAACAACCATTCTGTGCCAGCAATTTCCTGCAAACAGCATCTAAAACTAAGGATTAATTCATGGTATTCATTAGGCAATGAATTTTTGGCCAGTAGACTGAAGATTGTCCATTGTTCTTTTAAGTGCCATTAAATTTTTATCCACTTGAACAAAGTCATCAGCTGAGTCAAGATTTTACAATAATACCAGTTTATGTCTATTTTTTTCTCATCTCACTTCCCTGGCAAAAAAAAATCAATTGTTTGCCAACTTGCCATGATGGGGTCTGAACTCATATTATCCAGATTGTTTAGCCATTATCATTTCAAGTGATCTGTACAGCAAGGGTTGCAACTGCACCAATACAGCACTCTATTCTGTAAGAGGTGTAGAGTAATGGAGCAAGCTCTACAGCAACATAGCTCACATTTACAAAGCAACTTCACAAGTGCAAAGATCTTTACAGCCAACATGATCACTGTTGGAAAAGTAGGAAATATGGCAACAAATTTATACATAATAATCCACCACAAATGATAAATGAACAGATCATCTGTATTAGACCATAAAGATCATAGGAAATTGGAGAAGGAGACTATTCAGCCCATCAAACCTGCTTTGCCATTCAATAAAATAACTGTTGATCTGACTGCGACCTTAACTATCTTCCAGTTTACACCGGTCCATGTACTGGATCCCTTTGAGTGTCAAAAATGAGTCTAACCGCCTAATGAGACCCTGGAGAAATTGTATTTCTTCATGTTTAAATGGAATACCCCTGTCCCCAGTTCTCAGTTCTCTAAACTGAAGAGAACATCCTCTCAGCATCTACCTTGACAAGTCCTTCAGAACCTAACAACATCACCCCCTCATTCTTCAAAATGTCAATGAGTGTCGGCCTGACCTACTCAACCTTTACTCAAAGGAGATCATCCTTAGGACAGGATTCAGCCTGGTGAATCTTCTCTGAACTGCTTCCAATGCAAATATATCCCTCCTTCAGCAAGAAGCCAAAACTGCATACAATACACTTGTGAAACTCTCACCTACGACCTGTACAACTGTAGTATCATCCCCCTATTTTTGTTCTCACTTGTAAAACAGATCAACATTGTATTTGCCTTCCCAATACTGGCGCGCTAATCTTGTTTTTTTGAGATTCTTGTATAAGTCAACCTGATTTGTGGGCGGCACGATAGCACAGTGGTTAGCACTGCTGCCTTACAGCACCAGAGACCCGGGTTCAATTCCTGCCTCAGGCGATTGACTGTGTGGAGTTTGCACATTCTCCCGGTGTCTGTGTGGGTTTCCTCCAGGTGCTCCGGCTTCCTCCCACAGCACCAAAGGTGTGCAGGTCAGGTGAATTGGCCATGCTAAAATTGTTCGTAGTGTTAGGGTGGGTTGCGCTTCGGTGGGTAGGTGTGGACATGTTGGGCGAAAGGGCCTGTTTCCACACTTAGTAAACTGATTCTTCTGTACTTCAGTATTCTACTATCTCTCCTCACTTAAATAAAATGCTGCTTTTGTATTCTGCCATCCAAGTAGGTGACCTTGCATTATCTCACATTAAACTGCATATGCTAAACTTTTGCCCACCTGCTGGAAGAACACAGCAAGCCAAGCAGCATCAGGAGGTGGCGATGTCAACATTTCGGGTGCAATCTTTCAGAACTTGATTTGTGAGAATTCTTGTGTGCAATGGGCAGCAGCCCTCTTACCTATGCTGTGCAGGAAGGTCCCCAGTGGTTAGTACTGCTGCCTTACAGTTCTAGGGGCCCAGGGTAAACTTTCATGCAACTGCGTGTGGAGTGTGCACGTTCTCCCCGTGTCCACCTGGGTTTCCTTCAGGTGCTCTGGTTTCCTCCCACAGTCCAAAGATGTGCAGGTTAGGTGGATGGGCCATGCTAAATTGCCCATTGTGTCCAGGGATTTGCAAATTAGGTGGATTAGCCATGGGAAATGAAGGGTTACAGTGATTTGATTTAATGTAATATATCAACTGAAACACAGCATCAGTGACAGCACAGCACTTTTTCATCCTTGCTGCTATGCCCAAAATGTCTAGACTAGATTTGCCTTCCCAATACTTGTGTGCTAACTTTGTTTTTTTGAGATTCTTGTATAAGATCAACCAGACTCTTCTGTACTTTAGTATTCTGCTATCTCTCCTCACTTAAATAAACTGCTTTTGTATTCTGCCATCCAAGTAGGTGACCTTGCATTATCTCACATTAAACTGCATACAAAGCCCATGCTCAAGACTAGCATTGCACAGTAAATGACAATAAAAGACACCAAATGGTGACAGAAATAGCTTTATTCAGTTATTACCAGAGCTCAAGAAAAGAATACCATAAAAAGAATTTTCAGTGTCCGTTCAAAGAAATTAAAAGGGGTTAAACTTTGGATACTGTGCAAAATACCCACCTTATATCAAAACTGGCATGAGCACCAGATATCTGGAACCTGCTTTCAATTAGCTCTGGTATCTGGCCAGAAGAATTCTACTTTCTTTGGGGACCTGATTGATTTTATGTTGCTGTATCTCCTTTGGTCTGACCTACATAGCACACCATTTAAAATAAAATTGAAAGTGTGCTGAGTTCCTCTGAACAAACATCTCTCTTGTGATATACTTGGCCATCCGTACAACATTTGCACTGCACTTTTTCAAAAGCAATTACTTCAAGATGCACTTTCGCAACATCCAAAAGTCTTGCCAAAGTTTGTTTTCTTTTCTTCTTTAACGTTAACAAGGTTACAATCCTCTTCAAACATCCACACATCTGGGACACAGCACACAGTCAAACAACAAGATAATCCACAACCTATATAAATGCTGCGACTGCAAGGGCAAGGAGTCCAAAGGCAGGTCACTCACCTCCGACTCCACAACTCCTGCCCCTCAACAATGTGTTAGCATACTCTCCACTCTCCTGGGTGGATGCAATCTCCATGTAAAAACAAAGGTGTTCAACACTGATCTGGGACAAAGCAGCCTGCTCAATTGCACTCCATCTAAAAGCTTCAGAACATTTGGAATACTGCGTTCAATTCTGGTCTCCCTGCGATAGGAAAGATGTTGTGAAACTTTAAAGGGTTCAGAAATGATTTACAAGGATATTACCAGCATTGGAGGGGTGTGAGCTATAGGCACAGGCTGAACAGACTGAGGCTGCTTTCCCTGGAGAGTCAGAGGCTGAGGGGTGACCTTACAGAAGTTTATAAAATCATGAAGGGCCTGAATAACGTGAATAGTTGAGGTCTTTTCCCAGGGTAGGGAAGTCCAAAACTAAAGGGCATAGGTTTAAGGTGAGCAAATGAAGGTTTAAAAAGGGATCTAAGGGGCAACTTTTTCCACACAGAGGATGGTGCTTGTATGCAAGGAGCTGCCAGAGAAAATGGAGGAGGCTGGTACAATTATAGCATTTAAAAAGGCATCTGGATGTGTACATTATTAGGAAGGGTTTAAGAGGGAGATGGGCCAAATACTAGCAAATGGGACTAGATTAATTTAGGCTATCTGGCCCAGCATGGACAAGTTGGTCTAAAGGATCTGTTTCCATGCTGTACACCTCTTTAGGGCTCTATGACACTAATTCACCTTACAAAACATGCAGTGCAACAGCAATGATGCACTGTAGAAACTCACCAAAGGTTCCATCCACCATTTAGGAGGACAAGGGCAGCTGGTACATGGGAACATCCAACTCTATGTTTTTTAATATCACAGAAGACTGGAGGATAGCAAATGCCGTTCCCTTGTTCAAGAAGGGAGTAGAGACAACCCTGGTAATTGTGGACCAGGCAGCCTTACTTTGATTGTGGTTAAAGTGTTGGAAAAGTTTATAAAAGATAGGATTTATAATCATCTAGAAAAGGAATAAATTGATTAGGGATAGTCAACATGGTTTTTTGAAAGGTAGGTCATACCTCACTAACCTTATGGAGTTCCTTCAAAAAGTGACCAAACCAGTGGATGAGGATAAAGCGATTGATGTGGTGTATATGGATTTCAGTAAAGTGTTTGATAAGGTTCCCCACGGTAGGCTATTGCACAAAATACAGAGGCATGGGATTGAGGGTGATTTAGCGGTTTGGCTCAGAAATTGGCTAGCTGAAAGATGACAGAGGGTGGTGGTTGATTGGAAATATTCATTCTGGAGTTCAGTTGCAAGTGGTGAACTGCAAGGATCTGTTTTGGGGCCACTGCTGTTTGTCACTTTTATAAATTACCTGGCTGAGGACGTAGAAGGATGGGTTAGTTAATTTGCGGATGACACGAAGGTTGGTGGAGTTGTGGATAGTGCTGAATAATGTTGCAGGTTACAGAAGGACATGGATAAGCTGCAGAGCTGGGCTGAGTTTAATGCAGACAAGTGTGAGGTGATTCACTTTGGAAGGAGAAACGGGAATGCAAAGTACTGGGCTAATGGTAATATTCTTGGTAATGTAGATGAGCAGAGAGATCTTGGTATTCTTGTAAATAGATCCCTGAAAGTTGCTACCCAGGTTGATAGGTTTGTTAAGACATGTGATGTGTTAGCTTTTATTGGTGGAGGGATTGAGTTTCGGAGCCACGAGGTCATGCTGCAGCTGTACAAAACTCTGGCACGGCAGCACTTGGAGTATTGCATACAGTTCTGGTTGCGACGTTATAGGAATTACATTGAGGTGCAGGTTCATTTAGAAGCACTAGCTTTCAGAGCACTGCTCCTTCACCAGGTGATTGGGGAATATAAGATCATAGGACACAAAATTTATACGAAAAGTTTACAGTGTGATGCAACTGAAATTATATTTGAAAAAAGATCTGGATTGTTTAAGTCTCTCATCTTTTAAAATGACCATGTTGGTTTCACTTCTTTCATATGTAAATCCCTGAACTTTTTTTTAAAAAGTTACCTTCTCAAGTGAACTTTAACAATAGGTGCCATGTCATCTCAGTAATGCACTGAAGGTGCATTTGTGTGACTTTTAGCATTACAGGAAAGATGTGAAAGATTTGGAAAGGGTGCAGACGAACTTTATTAAGATGCTGCCTGGTACAGAGGGAAGGTCTTATGAGGAAAGACTGAGGGATTTGAGGCTGTTTTCGTTAGAGGGAAGAAGGTTGAGAGGTGACTTAATTGAGACACAAGATAATCAGAGGATTGGATAGGGTGGACAGTGAGAGCCTTTTTCCTCAGATGGTGATGGCTAGCACAAGGGGACATAGCTTTAAATTGAGGGGCAATAGATATAGGACAGGTGTCAGAAACTCAGTAGTTTCTGAACTCAGTAGTCGGGGCATGGAACGCACTGCCTTCAACTGTCGTAGACTCACCAACTTTAAGGGCATTTAAATCATAATTGAATAGACGTATGGATGAAAATGGAATGGTGTAGGATAGGCTTCAGATCGCTTCCATAGGTTGGCGCAACATCAAGGGCCAAAGAGCCTACACTGTGCTGTAATGTTGTGTGTTCTATGACGTGGACATCACTGGCCAGGCCAGTATTTGTTGTGAAGAATGTACATTCTGTCTGATGTATTAAGTATGTTTTCTGTAAGAAATATGCATTCTGAAGGGTCACTGGAACCAAAACATTAACTGTTATTTCTCTCCAAAGATGCTGCGATAACTGCGGAGATTTTTCCAGAAATTTCTGTTTTTGATTCTATATTTGATGTCTGTCTGTAATTGCCCAGAGGGCAGTTAAGAGTCAACCACATTGCTGTGGGTCTGGAGTATTATATAGGCCAGACTGAATATGGACAGCAGTTTACTTCCTGAAAGGAAGTTAGTGAGGCAGATGGGTTTTTCCACCAATTGACAATGATTTGATGGTCATCATTAGACTTTTATTTCCAGATTTTTGTTACGGAATTCAAACCCTACAACACCATGGTGAAATCTGGACAAAGGTCCCCAGAACATGACCTAGGTCTCTAGATTAATAGTCAACTGA
This sequence comes from Hemiscyllium ocellatum, assembly GCF_020745735.1. Taxonomy (NCBI): domain Eukaryota; kingdom Metazoa; phylum Chordata; class Chondrichthyes; order Orectolobiformes; family Hemiscylliidae; genus Hemiscyllium; species Hemiscyllium ocellatum. The sequence goes on from NC_083401.1 coordinate 20,688,991, forward strand.
TAATACAACTAGGTCATCATCTCCCCTGACTTGGAACCAAATTATCATTCCTTCATTGGTGTTGGTTCAAATCCTTCCATATAGCACCATACGTATACCACACATTGACTGCAATGGGTTAAGATGGTATCTCAACACAAACTTCTGTATGACAATCAAGGATGAGCAAAAGCTAGCCTCACTCACAACCTGCGGAAGGATTTTTTTTAATCCAAGAGGAAACCAATGTTAAAAAAAACCTCTGCTTGACTTCTTCAAAATGGGAGAATAGAACCATACTGTCATAGATTCAGGAATGATGCCATGGAGTCGGTGTCAACTCTTTAGACTGAGCTTGCCATCAGTTTTCATCCACCTACTCTTCCCTAATTAACCCTGAATATATTTTCCCTTTAAATATTGTGCGCAGTTTTAGCCTCCTTATCCGAGGAAAGATGTTCTGGTATCGAGCAAGCTCAAAGATTTACCAGACTGATTCCCGAATACGGCATGAAGAGAGGCTTGATTGATTAGGACTATAGTTACTAGAGTTAAACCAAATGAGAGAACATCTCAGAAACCTACAAGATTCCTACAGGACTAAGACATTTGGACATGTATGAGAGTAGGAAAGGTTTAGAGGGATATGAGCCAAATGCTGGCAAATGGAACTGGATCAGTTTAGGAAACCTGGTTGATATGGACTAGTTAGAACAAAGGGCTTGTTTCCATGTTGTATAACTCAATGATCCTGACTAGACAGGCTAAACACAGGAAGGCTGTTCCCAATAACGAGAGTGTCCAAAATCGGGGATCACAGTCTCAATTACAAGATAGCTCATTAAGGACTGAGATTACAAGAATTTTGCTTCATCATAGGGGGACGAAGTGACATAACAGTAATGTCAGTGGGCTAGTAATCCAGTTAAATATTTAAAAGGGAGTGGAGGCTTTAGAGAGGGTGTAGAAGAGGTTAACTAGGATGTGACCTGGGATTGGAGAGTATTATCTGTAAGGAGGGCTTGGATTAACTTGGATTGTTTTCACTGGAATGTCAGAAATTGAGGGGAGACCGATTAACAGGATATAAAATTATGAGAGGCATGGACAGGGTAAATAGTTTGAGTCTTTTTTGCAGGATGGAAATGTCAGATACTAGTGGGCATTGCTTAACGATGAGAGGGAGAACATTTAAAAGGAGACGCGCGAGGAAATTTTTCTTTTTAACATCGAGGGTGATTGGTACTTGGAATGCACTGCCAGGGAAGCAGCAAATAATAACGTTTAAGACATTTAGGCAGAGACATGAACAGGCAGGGAATAGAGGGATATAGATGGGCTTAGTTTAGAATGGCATCATCATTGGCGCAGATATGGAGGGCCAATGGCCCTGTTCCTATGCTGTAGTGCTCTATGTTCTGAAAAGTGCAAGACCTAATGTTAACACGATGCCCTTATTTCTGGGCTCACTCAGAAGAGGACATATATATCCCACCCTGTCAAGAACAAGAGTGATCTTATAAATGTCAATCAAATCAACCCTGGCTCTTCTGAACCTCACTGTAAACAAGTCTCCTTCACAACATACTTTCCTGACTGTCTTTATGTGGTCTGCAAATCTAGCCACTATGCCTTCTTCACTCACCACATTTAAAATTTTTCTGGAAGCACTAGCTTTCGGAGCGCTGCTCCTTCACCAAGCGGTTATGGAACGCAAGATCGTAAGACACAGAATTTATAGCAAAAGTCTCCAGTGGGATGCAACTAAAATTATATATCGGAAAAGGTCTTTTCTTTGAAAAGGGACCAATCCATATTCACTCGAGGTGTTTCATTTAAGAATAAGCTATCTAAATGCCTTCAGATGTGCCAAGGTTCTGGTGGTGGTGGTGGTAGTGAAGAGATTAAAAAGTGGAGGAAAAGATGGTAAAGGAGACAGAGTGCGCGAACAAGCGAGAATAACCCAAATAGTGCTAGCCAGGATTATCAGTAAAAATTGAACAGACATGTTTGGTCAGTGGCTTAAAGTCCATAACTTTCCATCTCACCACCCCAAACAAAAAGACATTTATGTCACCTTTAAAATAAACACAGTTCCCAAAAGCAAATATAATTTTTTTTAAAAAATCCCAATTATTCATCTCCCAGGTTTATTTGCAATGGTGCCCAAGAAATGAAACTTTTATTTGCTTCACAACAAACTGGGAAGGAGATTAGGGGGCATTGACGAACAGACTGGTAGAGTGCCAAGTCTAGTTGACATGAGTACAACCTCTGGTACCTGTAGGGACTTTTTTTCCTCCATCTTGGCATGGTCTTTGGTGGCAGGTTCCCTGTGGATTACAGTCAGCAGATGCCGTTGAAGAATTAGGGTCTCTTTGAACTCCTCCTTCGTTTTGGCTTCCAAGAGCTTCTGGCGGAAGTTCATGTCGGCGAACATTGTGGCAAAGGTTCTTCCAACTTCAATGGCAGTTTTTGTACTTTTCTGCAAATGAGGGAGAATGAAAACAATACATGAAGAAAGGCATAAGGCCAAAATGTCGATTCCCCTGCTTGTCGGATGCTGCCTGACCTACTGTGCTTTTTCAGCATCACACTCTTCGATTCTAAATGCCAGGAAGCAAGAATAAGATGCAATAAATGGGGGCATCCAAAGAGCTCAGAATATTTGCACACCAGTAACATATTTATTCCACAACTCCCCACCTGAAGCCACGTACCATTCAATAAGATCATGGCTTATGTATTACTTAACTCCACATTATATCTTTGGTTGGAAAAGGTACATAAGAGAATGTATAGAGTTAAATTAGTTAGCTCAGTTTTCAAACTCATCACAGATATAGAATAAATTGGCACTAGTCGATGAAGAAATTTCAAGCTTTCCCAGAGAAACTAAAGATGATGATAAGTCCTGTAGGGGGCAACACTGCGATGGAGATCGAGGGCTATCACATCAAATACATTCAATTCCCACACAGTGAAATAAAGACATTTGTAGCAAAGATGACTTCTCGATCTATTGTGTCTGTACTTTTGACTAAAGACAATTTACCCTCCCTCCTCCAGAGTCTTTTATCAATTTTGTTGGATGAAAACAGACCCAGATTGACTACCATCATTGCACCATGTGACAACCGAGTTACTGAAAAATTGTGTTGATTAATTTACCAATTAGTCTGCAAAAGAAGTAGACACAAGTTGAGAAAACCTAAAAATCAAAATTTCAGAGATCACCTGATCCTTGGAAAATATTTAACTTCAAAACATACTCCTGGATGTTCTGCTGCCACTGCTCTAATTACCCAGTTCAGTGGCCTCCCTCAGCATCGCCGTCTGCTGATGACGGTTCTCACACAATTCAAATAGCCCAACGAATTCTTCCTGTATTGGGACATCAAGAGATGTTCCTAATATTGGCCCAACAACAGTTCTATAAATTCCAGTGGGAGCAAATTACTGCAGATGTTGGAATCTGTACTAAAAACAGAAAAAAAGTGCTGGAGATCACAGCAGGTCAGGCAGCATTCATGGAGAGAAAGCAAGCTAATGTTTTGAGCCCAGATGACGTTTCGTGAGAGCTCTGATCTCCAGCATTTATTGGTTTCCCTTTATAAATTCCAGACTGCAACAATTCAACAAGTTTCCTTTAGATTGTACCTTCCAAACTCATGACCACTTCCAACTAGAAGAACGAGGGTAGCACATACATTAGGAACACCAACAGCTACAAGTTCCCATCAAAACCACTCAACACATCCTGATTGGAAATACATTGCTGGTCCTTCATTGTTGCTGGGTCCAAATCCTGGAACTCCCTCCTGAACAGGGCTGCGGATGTTCCTACAATGTAGGACTGCAGTAGTTAAAGACTGCAGTCACAACAGCATCTTCTCTAGGGCAACTAAAGATTGGCAAATGATTCTGCCCATACCGACAGCAGTCAGATTCCACGAATGCAAAAATGCATCTCAAAACCAGCAATGAATGGGCTGCAGAATTTTTAAGTGAAACATATCGGTAATTAAATATTTTACTATGCGTAATAAAACATGAATAAAAAATACATTTCAGCTGTGATACTAAAATATTCATCAAATCAGGGTCAAGTGTAAACATCGATAAACGTGAAAAGGACAAATATTCCTTCATAAAAAGTGAGGTAATGATGTTTCTCTGACTTCACAAGTATTTGGTCACTCCACTGATGCTAAGTATGAAACAAGTTGGAAACCTCACCACAACGTTCACGGAGCTGAAAGCTCACGTAATAGCAAACATTGAATTGATGACTAAACTACGGACTACACTCCACTCAGAAGGACTAGCTGCATCCATCCAGGCAAGTGGGGAGTACCCCATCACTTGCCTTACTTGTGCTTTGTAGACAGTGGACAAGCTTTGGGGGAGTCAGGAGGGATGTTACTCACTATAGTACATTTAGCCTCTAGCCTGCTCTTGTAACCACTGTTCACGGGATTCCAGTTGAACTTCTGGTCAATGGTAACCCAGGAATATCGATAGTAGGGGATTCAGGGGTACTACCTTTGAATGTCATGGGGCAGTGGTTAGCTTATCCCTTATGGAGAAGGTCATTGCCCTAGTATGTCTGTGGCATGAATGTTGCTTGTCACTTGCCAGCTCAAGCCTGGATATTGTCCAGATCTTGTTGCATCTTGACTGCAGAGGAGTCACGAATTATGCTGAGCATTGTGCAAAGCATTGGCAAACAGCTCCGATTCTGACATTATTGTGCAGGGAACGTCTTTGTCGAAGCAGCTGAAGATAGTCAGGCCTAGGACACTACCCTGAGGAACTCCTGTAGAGATGTTCTGGAGTGGAGACGACTGACCTCCAACAACCATGACCATTTTTCTACGTGCCAGGTACACCTCTACTAAAATTCTAGCAAAAGACAAAAGGTTATGTAATGTATTGATCAATATTGAATGAAGTCCCAGTTAGCAACATGGGAAGCATTCAGTCACTTGAGCCAGCGTTAAGTTTTTGTTAAGCAATGTCAGATTTAAAACTAATAACTGATCTTGCATCAACTACTATTTAGACACAGCTCCAAACCTCTATTATCCTTTGGGTGTACAAGTGCTTCCCAACATGTCTCCCAAATGGTCCAGCATTCATTCTCAGACTATGACTCCAATTCTAGAATCGCCAACTAATGGAAATAGTTTATCTTCATCTACAAGGTTTTCCTGATTCTGTCTGGAAGAAGATTTCTATAGAAATCATCCCAAAACTTCTAAACCCAAGAAAAAAAATGAATAATCTCTTCTCATAACTTGGATTCAAAGTACAGAAGAGGCCCATCAAATCTGCACCAAAGATATACTATTACCTACGTTCGTGCACTAGATCCATAGTGTCTGATGTTTTGATATTTTAAGTGCTAATCCAAGAGCTATTTAAAAGTTAAGGTTTCCCACCTCCTAGGCGGTGCATTCCAAGCCACCACCACTATCCTGTATGTCAAAACATTTTTAAACTAAATTTTCTCCAAACTTCTTGCCTTTCACTTTAACATTGTGCCCCTTTGTTACTAACCCTCAGCTAAGGGGAATAGCCACTTTCTATTCACCCTGTCCATGCCCCTCAATCTTACACACCTCTATCAGATCCCCCTCAACATTCCTAACTCTAGAAAAAAAACACAATCTGAGCTTATCCAGCCCCTTTTCCACATCGCTGAAATGCTTCTTCCCAGGCAACATCCTGCTAAATCTCCTCTGCATCCCTTCCAATTCAATCACATCCTTCTTATACTGCAGTGACCAGAACTGGACAGAATACACCAGCTAACATTCTGCACACCTCCAACATAACCTTTCTTCAATTAAAATCTATACCACGACTTACAGATCACCCACTCAAGTCCAGGTATCATTCTTGCAAACCAAGGTTGTATCCCTCAAAGGCCAATATATTCTTAAGGAGTGGTGCTCATTTTAGCCAGCACTTATCCTCCTGCAAGGAAGGGCAAAGTCTTTTGATATGAAGAGTTAACTTTTAAGCACAAACATCACAAAGCACCAAGGAACTCTGCAGTACAGAAATTTCACTTAGACCACAGGGTCCATTTATACATGACATCTAGCAAGTTTAGCATAATCTTAGCGCCTGCAGGGTGGGGAAATTTAAGCATCTTCTGCTAGAATAAAAACACAAATCATCACATGCAAACCATTCAGTTCCTTCAGCCTGTTTGACAATTTATTAGGTCAGGCTGATCTGTACCACAACTTCATTTAAACCACCCTCGCTCAATTGTCCCCAATAATCCTCAACTAGCAAGAAAACAAACTATTCATCTCAAATATTAACTTTTCAATTTGACCTATTACACACAATAACCATATACCCAGCATATCCCATCTCTTGGCATTGGAGTAACAAAACAATATTACTTACAATAGGTTTTTGAGTAGCCTCCTATATCCCCATTGAAATAAAAGAACCAAATTTCACACCCTCAAGATGGGAAATACAGATTCGGTGGTTTGGCCATAAAGCAAAGCAGCAGAATTCGGCCATTTGGCCCATCAAGTCTGCTCTGCTATTTGACAATGGTGTCCCACAACAGGAGAGGGAATGGCCAAGTAGTATTAGCGTTAGACTGTTAATCCGGAAACTCACCTAAATGTTCTGGACACCTGGGTTCAAACCCTGCCGATGATGTTAAAAAAAAGTCACACAACATCCAGTAATGGTCCAACAGGTTTATTTGAAAGTACACACTTTTGGAGCATTGCTCCTTCGTCAGGTAGCTAGTGAGAAAGGATCATAGGACACAGAATTTATAGTAAAAGATCAAAGTGTCATACAACTGATACAATGTACTGAACTAACCTAGATTGCGGTTAAGTCTTTAATCACTTGATGGGGATACAGGTTTCGATTAATTAATATATAAATCCCCAAAACTTTTTTCCAAGTCCAAGGTTGGGATACAGACAGACTCTAACTTCACTCCTTTAATGCATCGTCTGAATAGTGATATGACTTTTTTAAAATTATAAAGCTTTAAGTTATCTCGCAAATGTGACTTGAAAGAAGTTCTGAGATTTAATCAATCAAACCTGAATCCCCATTATAACTGGTTAAAGACTTAACAGCGATCTAGGTTTGTTAAATATATTGCATCACTTGTATGACACTTTGATCTTTTACTATAAATTCTGTGTCCTATGATCCTGCCCCACTAGTTACCTATGGACACTATAACTGCGTCCACTCATGTCTGACACTGGCACCTCCACATCATGGCAGATGCTGGAATTTGAATTCAGTTAAAAAAAAAACTGTAAATCAAGAATCTAATAATGACCATGAATCCATTGTCAATTGTTGGAAAAACCCATTTAGCTCACTAAATATCCTTTAGGGAAAGATATGTCATCCTCATCTGGCCTGGTCTACACTGGACTCCAGACCCACAGCAAAGTGATTGACTCTTATCTACCCTCTGGACAATTAGGGACAGGCAGTAAATGCTGGCCTAGTCATAGATGCTCACAACCCATGAATAAATGAGAAATAAAATTCTCTCAATTCCATTCTCTTGCCTTCTCCCCTTAATCCTTCATCCCCTTACTAATCAAGGCACTAATTAAATGCACCCACTGACTTGGCCTCCACAGCAGACTGTGGCAATGCATTCCACAGGTTCACAACCCTCTGGCTGAAGAAATTCATTGTCATCTCAGTTTGAAAGTGTTGTCCATTCACTCTGAAGCTGTACCCTCAGGACCTAGTTTCTCCTCAGAGTGGAAACATCTTCTCCATGTCCATTCTGTCCAGGTCTCTCAGTATTCTGCAAGTTGTAAATGAGATTCCCTCCTCATCCTTCTAAAACTCCAGTGATTACAGACGGAATCTGCCATTGTGGGTTTTGATATTCCAAATGTATTTTTTTTTTAAATGCTTTGCCAAACGTGTACCTAAGCAGTAGAACACGCAATTATCAGTCGGTCTCAAGCTGGAGCACCACCATGTAAATACCATTTAGTGTAAAGCATAGAGTACACACATTTTGATACAATTGCTGTCAAGGATCAAAAAAATTTAGCAGTAATTGGTTGTGAGAGGAAGGCTCGGCCAACTTTCTAACCTGCAAAATGCTCAAATATTCCAACTCTTTGGGGCCAATATTCAAACTATCTGCAGCATCAATCTACCGATACTATACTTTACAATGACTTTTCTCAAGCATTTGAGAGGACAGGCAAGTCATAATGCATGTTGACAAGCATTATTCCTGCTCATTTGAGGCAGTGCAAGAAAACATTTTCTTGACAGAAGGAAAGGGAAACTGAGAAATATAGAGTCATAGAATTGTACAGTGTGGAAACAGACCCTTTTGGTCCAACTCATGCCAACCAGATATCCTAAATAAATCTGGTTCCATTTGCCAGCATTTGACACATATCCCTCCAAACCCTTCCTATTCATATACCATCCGGATGCTTTTTAAAATGTTGTAATTGCACCAACCTCAACCACCTCCTCTGTCAGTTCCTTCCATACATGCACCACCCTCCACATAACGATGTTGCCCCTTTTAAATCATTCCCTCTCACCTTAAACCCACCACCTCTAGTTTTGGACTCCCCTACCCTGGGGAAAAGAGCTTGGCTAGTCACCTTTTCAGAACCCCTCATGATATGTACTGAGGCACAATGAAAAGCTTTATCTTGCGAGCAATACAGGCAGATCAGAGTTAAACAGCGGCAAAACCCAAAACACAGGCACAGGGGAACGCTAAGAGTTTGAGTGTCCATTCAGTCTTCTAACAATAGTAGGGTAGAAACTGTTCTGAAACCAGCTGGTGCATGTGTTCAGACTTCAGTACCTTCTCCCCGATGGTAGATATTATAGAAAAACATTGCCAGGGTGGGATGGATCTTTGAGAATGCTGGCGGCCTTTCCTTGACAGTGGGCCTGGTAGATGGATTCTATAGATGGGAGTAAAAAATGAGGTCTGCAGATGCTGGAGATCACAGCTGCAAATGTGTTGCTGGTCAAAGCACAGCAGGTTAGGCAGCATCTCAGGAATAGAGAATTCGACGTTTCGAGCATGAGCCCTTCATCAGGAATAAGAGAGAGAGAGCCAAGCAGGCTGAGATAAAAGGTAGGGAGGAGGGACTAGGGGGAGGGGCGATGGAGGTGGGATAGGTGGAAGGAGGTCAAGGTGAGGGTGATAGGCCGGAGTGGGGTGGGGGCGGAGAGGTCAGGAAGAGGATTGCAGGTTAGGAGGGCGGTGCTGAGTTGAGGGAACCGACTGAGACAAGGTGGGGGGAGGGGAAATGAGGAAGCTGGAGAAATCTGAATTCATACCTTGTGGTTGGAGGGTTCCCAGGCGGAAGATGAGGCGCTCCTCCTCCAGCCGTCGTGTAGTTGTGTTCTGCCGGTGGAGGAGTCCAAGGACCTGCATGTCCTCGGTGGAGTGGGAGGGGGAGTTAAAGTGTTGAGCCACGGGGTGATTGGGTTGGTTGGTTCGGGCGGCCCAGAGGTGTTCTCTGAAGCGTTCCGCAAGTAAGCGGCCTGTCTCACCAATATAGAGGAGGCCACATCGGGTGCAGCGGATGCAATAGATGGTGTGTGTGGAGGTACAGGTGAACTTGTGGCGGATATGGAAGGATCCCTTGGGGCCTTGGAGGGAAGTGAGTGTGGAGGTGTGGGCGCAAGTTTTACATTTCCTGCGGTTGCAGGGGAAGGTGCCGGGGGTGGAGGTTGGGTTGGTGGGGGGTGTGGATCTGACAAGGGAGTCACGAAGGGAGTGGTCCTTGCGGAACGCTGATAGGGGAGGGGAGGGAAATATATCCTTGGTGGTGGGGTCCGTTTGGACCGCATCTCCTCCACTTCCCGCTCCTCCGCCCTTGAGCCCCGCTCCTCCAACCGCCACCAAGACAGAACCCCACTGGTTCTCACCTACCACCCCACCAACCTGCGCATACAACGTATTATCCGCCGCCATTTCCGCCACCTCCAAACGGACCCCACCACCAAGGATATATTTCCCTCCCCTCCCCTATCAGCGTTCCGCAAGGACCACTCCCTTCGTGACTCCCTTGTCAGATCCACACCCCCCACCAACCCAACCTCCACCCCCGGCACCTTCCCCTGCAACCGCAGGAAATGTAAAACTTGCGCCCACACCTCCACACTCACTTCCCTCCAAGGCCCCAAGGGATCCTTCCATATCCGCCACAAGTTCACCTGTACCTCCACACACATCATCTATTGCATCCGCTGCACCCGATGTGGCCTCCTCTATATTGGTGAGACAGGCCGCTTACTTGCGGAACGCTTCAGAGAACACCTCTGGGCCGCCCGAACCAACCAACCCAATCACCCCGTGGCTCAACACTTTAACTCCCCCTCCCACTCCACCGAGGACATGCAAGTCCTTGGACTCCTCCACCGGCAGAACACAACTACACGACGGCTGGAGGAGGAGCGCCTCATCTTCCGCCTGGGAACCTCCAACCACAAGGTATGAATTCAGATTTCTCCAGCTTCCTCATTTCCCCTCCCCCCACCTTGTCTCAGTCGGTTCCCTCAACTCAGCACCGCCCTCCTAACCTGCAATCCTCTTCCTGACCTCTCCGCCCCCACCCCACTCCGGCCTATCACCCTCACCTTGACCTCCTTCCACCTATCCCACCTCCATCGCCCCTCCCCCTAGTCCCTCCTCCCTACCTTTTATCTCAGCCTGCTTGGCTCTCTCTCTCTTATTCCTGATGAAGGGCTCATGCTCGAAACGTCGAATTCTCTATAGATGGGAGGTTGGCCTTTGTGATTATCCGGGCCGAGTTGACCACTCTCTGTAACCGTCTCTGATCTTGAATGGTACAGTTGCCATCCCAGGTAGTGATACATCTAGACAGAATGCTCTCGATAGCATACCTATAAAAGTTGGCCAGGGTATTCGCCATCATGCCAAATTTAATCAGCTGCCCGAGGAAGAGGAGACGCTGTGGGGCCTTTGTAACCAGTGTGACCACATGAAGAGTCCAAGAAAGCTTGTTGTGATGACCAATCCCGGGAGCTAAGAAGGCTCATGCAGCACGGCTCGGGGGTGATGTTGGCCCTCTTGAAACAGGCAGGGACAGTGACCTGCTGCAGGGAGAGAGTGAGGGTGTCTGAAAAGACCTCTGCCAGTTTATCTGTGTATGCTGAGTGCACAGCCTGGTATTCCATCTGCTCCCATCGCTTTCCTTGGATTCACATGAAGGAAAACTGATCTGACCCCTGATGCAGTGACTGTTGGGATAGGTTCACCAGAACTTGTCGGAATACCTTGTGGAAGCTTTAGAGAGTGTGCAGAGGAGATTTACCTGGAGGGCATGTCTTATGAGGAACAGTTGAGGGAGATAGGACTTTACTCATCGGAGAGGAGGAGGATGACGGGTGACTTGATAGAGGGGTACAAGATGAGGAGCATAGAGAGAGTGAATAGTCAGAGCCATTTCTGCCCTGAAAACAAAAAGTCTGTCAAGAGGTGGCATCATTTTAAAAGTGATTGGAGGAAGGTTTGGGGAGATGTCAGAGGTCAGTTCTTTACACAGAGAAGTGGGTGTGTGGAATGCACTGCCAGCAGTGACAGTAGACTCAGATATATTTGGGACATTTAGATTAGATTCCTTACAGTATGGAAACAGGCCATTTGGACCAACAAGTCCACACCGAACCTCTGAAGAGTAACCCACCTAGACCCATTCCCCTATCCTATATTTCCCTCTGACTAATGCACCAAACATTATGGGCAACTTAGCATGGCCAATTCACCTGACCTGCACATCTTTGGACTGTGGAAGGAAACCAGAGCATCCGGAGGAAACCCATGCAGACACGGAGAGAATGTGCAAATTTCATACAGACAGTCGCCCAGCCGGAAATAAACCCGGGTCCCTGGCACTGTGAGGCAGCAGTGCTAACCACTGAGCCACAGTACCGTCCATTTAAGTGACTCTTGGATAGGATGATAGTAAATGAAGGGTAAATAAGTTAGTATGATCTTAGAGTAGGATTAAAGGTCGGCACAACTTCAAGGACCGAAGGGCCTGTATTGTGCTGCACTGTTCTATGTTCTAGAACTGAATTGACCAGATCCTCCCAGAAACAGGTCATCTATACCCTGCTATACGAAGACAGCATGAACACATTTAGACCAACAGTCTTATACAGTAAACATATGTGGAATAAACAAAACCATCCGCACTGAAATTACCATCTAATTTTAAAAGCAATCAACTGAGTCAGCATTAAGAAATATATATCTCCCATTGTACATTCACATGCTTTCACATTTTGTTTTATTCAGTAATGGGATGAGGACATCATTGACTAGGCTAGCATTAAATTGCCCATCCCTAATTACCCAGAGGACAGTTAGTTAGAGTCAACTGGATCGCTGTGAGCCCAGAGTCCTGGACAGGCTAAACCAGGTTAGGATGACAGTTTTCTTCCCCAAAAGGACATTAGTGAACCACATGGGTTTTCACGCCAGTAATCGACAAGGGATTCATGGTCACGAATAAACTCTAATTCCAGCTTTTTTACAAAAACTGGATTCAATTTCCACCATTTGCCATAGTGGGAGTTGAACCATGTCCCCAGAACATTAGCTGAGTCTATAGATTAATCTAGTGATAACTCCACTTGGCCATCACCTCCTCTTAAACTGGGTGAAGGAGAAGCTCAGCTATCCTGCTAATGAGATTGGAAAGAAAGTGAAATAGATTAGGAAACACACTGAACTACTTTTCATCAGCAGAGCAAAAAGAGAAGGAAAATAGATTTGTATGCGAAGACTGGAAGACTATCTCCCTGCTCTCACATCTCCTCTAAATACAGCATCTGATGAAAATACAAATTGAGAAAACAACCATTTGCCAAGAACTCAAAAGGATTCAGATTCCACTACTGCGGAAGATACAAGTCAGTCATTAAACAACTGGGGTCTCAGATTATGAATATATCAGTTCAAGGACTTGAACCACACAACTCCTATTATCCTCTTCTGTACCAGGCACATTCCATTTTAAACTTATTACCCGGTTTTGTGCACATGCTCGATGTCACACTTTGGGTGTTTTCCCCCTTGAGCTTAATATGGAATGAAACAGATTTTTCTTTCATTCAAATAAACCTTGGGGAATGAATCCTTCATTTTCCAGAAAATTACAAAACGTAATCATGGCAACAACAGATGGCAAATCATGGCAAAAAAAAACAATTCTAGTCACCTTCAGTTTCCACATATTAGCAAGATATGAACTTATTTTGGAGTGTACTCAAAATAAGAAAAAGGTCTCCACTCCCATGCTCTTCAACACAATCCATAAAAGATACCCCTTCAATGATACCAGCTCTTGAAATGAAAAAGCCATGATTCTATTCTCACTTTGGTTACACTTAATGAGCCAGTGCAGAAACCAATAATCAAAGACTAAATCAGGTAAGAAAAGACAAACATGATCAGTTTCCAACTGGAAGGTGGCACTACGGCAGGTAAATGTTACTGTAACGGGTCAGCTACGATCAAATTGTATAGACTGAATGGGGTCTCCTTAAATCAAGTAAAAAATATCTGATTTGACAGTCCTTGCTACTTTTCACGACAGTACAGAAATGATTTACACTGACATTCTTGTTGCTTTAGGCAGGAGATAAAACTTGCATAGTTACAGGGGGTTGAGCAGGGACGTGGATTAATGGCAGCGTTTTTAAAAAGGCCCAGTGTATACATGATGAACCCAATGGCCTCTGGGCTGGAAGGTTCTGTGACTGCAGAGTTGGACTGAACCACAAGTGCTGACGTCAGGAATAGTTACAATGGTCCAACTGAGAATCACATGGTTTTGATCCAGAAAGGTGCAGTAAGATGCAAGTTGAAATGCAATATTGATTGCATATTATAAAAAGGATTGTATGGGGAAAGAAAAAGGAACATTTTGGACCTGTTGGCCCCAATTATAATCTTACTTAATACAATGCAGATTTACATTAAATGTGATTCCATGATTGGATTATTCAACAAATGTTTCCAATGTGTACCAGGAATACACTAACAACCACTTTAACTTGATCAGTTGGAACTACAATATAGCTCAGATATGCTAGCTATAAATCTACACTTATTTTCATATATGTAGGGACTGGTCCTCTGAAGGATAAAAACTAATATCTGGGTATTGTGCTTTTTTGAAATGTTTCAAAATTCATTTTGAAGGATGTGGGTGTGTCACTCACTGACCAACATTTATTACTCTAGCTGACCTTGAGAAAATGGTGGTGAGCTAAAAAAAAAAATACACAACAGAAAAAAAAGGGTCAATATTTTGTGACGGATTCTCCACAGAATCACCTCAACCAAATTCCACGTGCGAACGGGCCAGGACCATTTTGTCCTGCTCCCTTTGATATCTACCATGTTTGAATCTGTCCTGATGACTGCAAGACAAAATTCTTCAAAAGCATGTTCTGTACGACCCAAGCAACTGTGCAGACTGACACTTTTTGTAATGCTGAACCTTCATTTTGAGTCAATGAGTTGCAATGTTAAAACAATATCTGGTCTGTGGAGACAAGTTTCTGTGCAGTACATCTGTACAACTCTACACAATTTGACCTCCCCAAATCCTGTTCAGAACTTAATGCAGTTTCTAATCATTGTTATTTTGCATGCTCAATTTCAAATAACACGTTACACTTTCTTTCAAAATAAAAAAGGTATGGAAGGGTTAATGAAAAACTGAACATTTTTCAGGTATCAAGGCAACCACTGTTAATTGAGGAGGTCGGAAAGTCAAAATCTTTTTGACTGACCACAGTCGCATTCTAAAGCTCTAGCTCAGTGCCAGTTCTGTCCCATCTTGTTCACATCTCTCCCAGCCAGAAGCAACACCGACAAAGTAAGGCCAGCCAGAACGTGAGGTCAGTTGCTGGAATGTTTTAGTTTAATAAAAGCAATAAAGTGATCTTCCAGAGGCAAGCTTTAGTGAGTTTGACGGAATCATTTCAGAGGTTGTCAGAAACTGTTTGAAGTCCAGGCGATGGATGCCAGGAGACCCTAGCAATTTGAACATGGTTCAAAGGGGAAGGAGAATCAGTGGTATGTGCCCAGCGGCATATTCCAGGCTGGAATCTTTGCACAACCCTTGCAAGTACTCCAAGTCGAGTCTTTACACACAGTGCGCTCTATCATCGACAGCCTCAAAACAATCAAGCTCTTGAGGTGGGGCCCATTTATTTGGTAAAACTGAGGACACGGTGCATTTCTGTGGCAACTTATGTGTCCCAGTCCTTTAGGTAAGGTGTCCTTGTCCTCTTAGGTGGATGCAATAAAAGACCAGGCAGTGTTCTCTCCCAGTGTCCTGGTCAACATCCCCCATTATCAACAAGTAAGGGATATAATCCAGTAATTAGCACATTACTGTTTGAGGCCATTTTCCACATACAAATTAATTGCCATATTTTCTGCACTGCAACCCCTTGATAGGAATTAGCAGCTAAAAATGTGCGGCTGGTGTGCAAGAGGGAAGTGCTTTCTTCCTGAATCACTGAGTCGATTAAGGGAAAAGTGGGGCTTGTACAATTCCAAGGGGTTGCATCAGAATTCAACGTCCGTACAGCAGGAGGGTAGGGTTGTTGCTAGTGCTGTCGATGAAACTGTGAACTAATTTGGCAGAGGGAATGTGATGCGGAGTGAAGGTACATTAGAGGGTGATGCTCAGACAAACACTGAAGATCCAAGTCAGTCTAGAAGGCAATGCAAATATCACATTAAGATACGAGGAAACATGGCAAGGTTGGATGGTAGTTATTCTAATTCAAGCAAGGCAGCTGAATCAAGGATGTTGATTACTCCCTGAGGATGTGAAACCGTTGCTACCCAGGGGACTCTAATGTGGGAGGGGCAAGGCTAACAGCTCACTATTCCAGGATATGGACTCAAGCAAGACAGATTGGGGATATGGGACTCTGTTGAAATTCTGTACAAGTAATCAACAAATGCAATAAAGGGGAGACGAATGCTCCTCATATGAGGCCATATGGGAGGAACTGAGAAGTGAAAAGAGGCAATCATACAGTTAGAAGTATATCTGGGATAGGGCTAGGGTTACCAAAACAAAGGCAGATATGTCGACAACCTCAAAAGTAATTTGGTGATAATAACAGGAGATTTCAACTTCCCCAATATTAACTGGGATAGACAAACGGGAAAAGGTTTGGTGGGAGAGGAATTCTTAACATATCTAGGAGAGCTCTCAAGGAGAAGGTGCTACAAGAGAGGCAATGATGTTGGACTTCATTTTGGAGAACAAAGCCAGGAGCAGTGGCTGAGTCGGTGGAAGAGCTCTCAGTGACAGTGGCCATAACTCGGTAAGATTTAGCATAGACATGGAAAAAGGGTAAGGATAGACCAGAAATAATGGCTTGGATTGGAGGGAAGGCTGGTTTTAACACGATAAGACAGGATCAGACTACAGTGCACTGGGAACAGCTGCTCATCAGAAAACCAAATCAGAATAGCTGGGAGTGAAAGTGGAAGGAGAAAGTGCTAGGCAACAGATTCCTCTGGAAAAAGGTTAAGATTGGGATCGGCAAGTCCAGAGAACCTTGGATGTCAACAGATGTACAGGATTGTTTCAGGAAGGCAAAAAATGAAAGCTTTTGGCAAATACAGGGGGCTCAAAGGCTTATGAAGTATAAAAAGGGCAGGGGTTTACTGGAAAACTAAATTAAGTCAGTAAAGGTGGTACATGAAAGCAAATACTGGTGGGTTAAATGAATAAAAATCCAAAAGCTTATAAGAAGATAACATAGATAGAACATAGAAACGTACAGCATAGAACAGGCACTTTGGCCCATGATATTATGCTGAGATTTAATCCAAATGTAACATATAGTAACTTAACTGACGCACCCCTCAACTCACTGCTATCCATGTGCATGTCCAGCAGTCGCTTAAATGTCCCCAATGACTCTGCTTCCACCACCACAGCTGGCAATGCATTCCATGCATTCACAACTCTCTGCGTAAAGAACCTACCTCTGACGTCTCCTTTATACCTTCCTCCCAATATCTTCAAACTATGACTTCTCGTACCAGTCAATCCTGTCCTGGGGAAAAGTCTCTGGCTATTGACTCTATCTATGCCACTCATTATTGTGTATACCTCGATCAGGTCTCCTCTCTTCCTCCTTCTCTCCAGAGAGAAAAGTCCGAGGTTATTCAACCTTTCTTCACAAGGCAAGCCTTCCAGTTCAGGCAGCACACTGGTAAACCTTCTTTGCATCCTCTCCAAAGCCTCTGTATCTTTCCTATAGCAACCAGAACTGGACACAATATTCCAAGTGTGGTCTCACCAGGGACTTGTAGAGCTGCAGCAAAACCTCGCGGCTCTTAAACTCGATCCCCCTGTTAATGAAAGCCAAACCACCATATGCTTTCCGATAAACCCTATCCACTTGGGTAGCAACTTTGAGGGATCTATGTACTTGCATACCCACATCCCTCTGTTCCTCCACACTGCCAAGAATCCTGTCTTTAATCCTATATTCAGCATTCGAATTTGACCTTCCAAAATGCATCACTTTGCATTTATTCAGGTTGAACTCCATCTGCTATTTCTCAGCCCAGCTCTGCATCCTGTCTATGTCACGCTGCAGCCTGCAGTAGCCTTCCATACTATCGACGACACCTCCAACCTTTGTGTCATCTGCAAATTTACTAACCCACCCCTCAACCTCCTCATCCAATCATTTATAAAAACTACAAAGAGCAAAGGTCCAAGAACAGAGCCCTGCAGAACCCCACTCAACTCTGCCCTCCAGGCAGAATACTTTCCATCTACAACCACTCTCTGCCTTCTGTCAGCCAGCCAATTCTGAATCCAGATAGCCAAATCTCCCTGTATCTCATACTTCCTGACTTTATGAATGAGCCTACCATGGGGAACCCTATCAAATGCCTTGCTGAAGTCCATATACACCACATCCACTGTTCCACTGTCATCGATCTGCCTTGACACCTCCTCAAAGAACTCAATAACATTTGTGAGACATGATCTGCCCCTCACAAAGCCATGCTGACTGCCCTTAATCACACTATGCGTTGCCAAATAGTTATAAATCCTGGTCCTCAGAATTCTTTCCAAAACTTTGCTGACCACAGACATGAGACTGACTGGTCTGTAACTGCCACGGATTTCCCAATTACCCTTCTTGAAAAGTGGAATATTTGCCTCCTTCTAATCCTCCGGCATGACTCCCGTGGAGAGTGAGGAGGATATCCTCACCAGTGGCTTAGCAACCTCCTTTCTCGCTTCCCGGAGCAGCCGAGGATAAATCTGGTCTGGCCCTGGGGACTTAGCAATCTTAATGTTTTCCAAAATTTCTAGCACATCAACTTCATCAATCTTGATCTGGTCAGGACTGTATTGCAGCTCCTCTAAGTTTTCAGTTACAAGTTCCCTTGCCTTGGTGAAAACTGAAGCAAAAAAATTCATTTAGGGCTTCCCCTATCTGCTTAGACTCCACACACAAGTTCCCTATGCTATCCCTGATTGGGCTTACCTTCTCCCTGATCATTCTCTTATTCCTCACGGATAAGTAAAATGCCTTTGGGTTCTCCGTAATCGTTTCTTGCCAAGCCTTGTTCGTGCCCCCTCCTGGCTATCCTCAGTCTAAATCCTTTCTAGCAAGCCTGTAATCCTCTAACCATGGAAAGAATAAGTGCAATTAATGATCTGGAGACAGAAAATACTGAGGTTTTAAAAGTGCACCTTGCATCAACATTCACCATAGAGGAGGATGATGTAGGTAAAGAGGTGGGGTGTGCATTTTGAACAACATTAGGATAGAGCGCGCGAGGGAGAGAGAGCGCGCGCGCGAGGGAGAGAGAGCGCGCGCGCGAGGGAGAGAGAGCGCGCGCGCGAGGGAGAGAGAGCGCGCGCGCGAGGGAGAGAGAGCGCGCGCGCGAGGGAGAGAGAAAGAGAAAGAGAAAAAGAGAATGAGAAAGAGAGAGAGGGCTTTAGCAGATTTAACAAGCTTGAAAGTGGGAAAATTTGCAGGCCCAGATGAGATGCATCCCAGGGTGAGATGAGGGAGGAGATTATAGGGCCTCTGACCTTAAGGTTCAAACTCTGACAAAGGATGGGTGTCAGAGGACTGGAAGACAGCCAATGTGGTATTATTGTTCAATACGGGTGGTTGGAGTAAAGCAGGTAAGTTCAGACCAGTAAATCTAACACCTGTGGTCAGAACATCGGAAAAGGAGTAGCCCATTCAGCCTTTTGAGGCTGTTCCACAATAACATGGCTGATCTATGGCCTAACTCCACATGCCTGCCTTTGGCCCATAGCCCTCATTAACTTTGCTTAACAAAAAGAAAAGTTACCCATCTCAGATGTAAAATTACCAACTGATCCAGCATCGAGTCCATTTGTGAAAGAGTTTCAAACTCCATCATCCTTTGTTGGGGTGCTTCCTCATCTCTCAAGTGGGACACATAATGGGGCTAGGGAAATACTGGAAAAAATTCTAAGGGACAAAATTAATTTCCACTTGGAGTGGTAAGGACCTATCACGTGGCTTTACAAGAGGGAGTTCACATCTGACAGATTTGATTGAGTTTCCCAAGGTGCGTAAATAAAGGTAGATCAGAGTGGTGCTGGAAAAGCACAGCAGGTCAGGCAGCATCCGAGGAGCAGGACCACTCTGATTCAAACTCTGGTTTTCAGCATCTGCAGTCCTCACTTTTGCCGTGTAACTGAAGGTAGTACAGTTGATGTAAGCGACATGGACTTCTGTAAAGCCTTGATGAGTGACTGATTAAAAATGGTAAGAGCCCATGGGATCCAAGGCAATTTGATCAATTGGATCCAAAATTGACTGAATGATACAGATTGATGTCAAAGGTTGCTTTTGTGACTGGAAGCACACGTCCGGTGACATACCATAGGGTTCAATGCTGGGCCGCTACTGCTTATTGTGTACAATAATGATGTAGACATGAATGTAGGAGATATAATCAACAAGTTTGCAAGTGACATGAGAATTGGAGAGTGCTCAATAGCGAGAAAGTATGCGTCAGACTGTAGGACAATATGGTTGGGTTGGTTAGATGAACTGAACAGTGGAAAAAAGAATTTAGTCCTAACAAGTGTAAGGTGATGCATTTTAGGAGGACCATCTATGGGAGTATACGCTGAATGTTAGGATCCTGGGAAGCATAGAGGTCAGAGGATCTCAGTGAGCATGTGCATAGATGCTCAAAAGGTAGCAGGACAGGTGGATAAGATGGTGACAAAGGCATAAGGGACATTTGCCTTTATTAGTCGAGGCACTGAATATTGATGGAGCTGTGAATAATGTTAGCAAAGCAACAGTTGCGGTCATCATACAGCAAGAAGGATGAGACTACAGCAGAGCAGAAAAGATGCAGAATAAATGTATTAAGAGGTCGCTAAAGTAATTAGATTTATCCAGCTAGTACAAGGGGAAAAAGCCTTTGGGAGCTAAAGAAATACATTGGAATTGTTCCAGAAAAATAGAGGGTTTATATAAGTGACAAGGTAAGGTGTAACCGTGGAGGGAAATTTTGTCATAATACAGCAATTTTAACACAAAGGATTTTTGTGTTATATAAAGTTCAAGTTACCTATATAATACTGCTTAGTCAGTCTGGTTTTCAGTTGTTAGGTATGGAGTCAGAGAGTTATACAGCATGGAAAACAGAACTCTCGGTCCAACTCGTACATGCTCATCAGTTATCCTAAATTAACATAGTTCCATCTGCCAGCATTTGGCCCACATCCCTCTAAACCCTTCCTATTCATATAAAACAGATGCCTTTTAAACGGTTGTAATTGTACCAGCCTTGAACACCTCCTCCAGCAGCTCATTCCATACACACACCACCTTGTGTGTCAAAAAAGTTGTCTCTTTGGTCCCTTTTAAATCTTGCCCCTCTCACCTTAAACCTATGCTCTCCAGTTTTGAACTCCCCTACCCTGGGAAAAAGATGTTGGCTGTTCACCCTATCCATGCTCCTCATGATTCTATAAAACCTTTATAAGGCCACCCCTCAGCCTCTGACACTCCTGGGAAAACAGCCCCAGTCTATTCAGCCTCTCCCTATAGCTCAAACCCTCTAACCCTGGCAACATCCTTGTAAACCTTTTCTGAATCCTTTTAAGTTTAAAAATATCCTTCCTGTAGCAAGGAGATGAGAAGTAAACAGTATTTTATAACTGACAAAACCACTGTTGTGTACAGCAAAAGCCTTAGAACTTGAAATCATGCTGTGCAATTGTCTTACGTGGCCACTTTCTTTAAGGATATCAATTGCCACAGGATTCAAAATTCCACAGGGCAATTGAGACCGACAACAATGCAGCACTCCCACTGTAACGCAAAACAATTTCTACACATTCTGCGATATCTACACTCCACTTCTACCAATGCAAATCAAAGTACATGTGTAAATGGAGCACATTTAAAGTATTACCATTTTTGGTGGCACCAGGATCAGGATAACGTAGCGCATCTCACAGCAATTCTCTCCCCAGTTCTGAGGCCTCTCTAATCGACAGATGCATACGTGCCGTCTCTGGAGCATTGCCACAGTGCACCTGCAGAGTGGGGGCAAGAAAACAATGTGACTATTCATAGAAAAGGTACTTTAACCTGGAAAATAAGCAACTTTTGTAATACTTTATGGCCAAAGAAATTGTATGCCTTATAGCTAGCATTCAAGTGTCACCCCCAATCTGAGAAAAAGCAGCATTCCTTACTGATCCACAATCCAAAAAAAACTGATGAGGTTGGAAGGGAAGAAATTATATAAGAAGCCTGAACCCCACAAATTCAATGACTGTAGTTACATTTTTCCCCACAGGTTCTATCACTATCACTAAGTTATGATGACTTTGTCTCAAACAGCCC
Organism: Hemiscyllium ocellatum; assembly: GCF_020745735.1. Taxonomy (NCBI): domain Eukaryota; kingdom Metazoa; phylum Chordata; class Chondrichthyes; order Orectolobiformes; family Hemiscylliidae; genus Hemiscyllium; species Hemiscyllium ocellatum. The sequence continues at coordinate 20,710,942 of NC_083401.1, forward strand.
AAGATCAAAGGCTAAATCAAACCGATTAATAGTCATTTGGTGGGGCAGAATGTGTATTAGAGAAAATTCCACATTTTCTCAAAGCTTTTCATTTTGCACTCATTTGTGAGAATATCAGTGTAAGGGGAAAACCAACATATATTCTTCTATGCTCAAATAAACTCAAATCTAGTAAATACTATCTATATAGGCGAAACATACAAAATGGGTGCGGGGGGAGGTTAGGTGTCATTCCATCAAAAGACATGTTTGTCATAAAACCCAATAAAGGACATATGCCAGAGTTGGGTTTAGCAGAGATCCCACTGCAGCTCTGTGCACACGCAGAGGTCTTAAATTAAACCCAAACCACTGGCTGTGGCAATTTGTCGCAACCCTTTATCCAAAATCCCAAAATTCAAAAGGTTTCTTCATGAAAATCTTTTCCTCATTAACAAGATTGTTTGGCGTGCAAACAGTTAACCTAATTCCACACCCCCTCAATGCATGTCACGCAGATGGGACTTGGGGAAGCATGGCCCAGCACTGGGGAGGTCTCAATTCTGTCTCCGGGCCCATTGTACTCAGTGAGACTGCTTTTCGGTAAGATTTTATTAAAAAAAAATTCCCCAAACTGTCACTTATCCTGAAATTTGAAAACTTCCAAATTCCGAAAACTAATTGGTCCCAAGTGTTTTGGATAAAGGATTGTGTACCTGAACTTGGTCAATTCATGTTATGCATAATCAGCCAATCATGGTAAGATGGATTGTAAATGGATAGGACATATTTTAGACAGCACAGCTTTGTAGACAGAAAGTAAATGGATACACACCGTGCCTGTTTCAACTCAACAAAATTGGTGACACGTTCACTTTTCAGGATAATGCCTTGACCAATCAGAATCAAAACTGCCTAGTTTAACATGTTCAGCAGGGCGAAAGTGGTTACTGCAGATGCTGGAGATCAGAGTAGTGCTGGACAGGTCAGGCAGCATCAGAGGAGCAGGAAAATTGATTTTTCAGGCAAAAGCCCTTCATCAGCCTTCATTCCTGATGAACAGTTTTTGCCCGAAACATCGATTTTCCTGCTCCTCTGATATTTCCTGACCTGATGTGCTTTTCCAGCACTACTCAAACAGAGTTGAGCAGTTAACTGTCAGCCATCACTGACTGAGTACATTCTTCATGGCAACACCAATATCAAAGACCACTTGCTAACCAAATAGTATTTTTGTCTTACATAGCGTTCGTGTCGATTTCCCCTGACACTGGTATTGTTGTAAATTGCCCTGATGAGCATAAGATGACAAACTTTGATAAATTCTTCAGCACATTCAAACACAAAGTGAAAACTTTAACTTGAGTCCCCAACATATTGCACTCATTTCAGAGCAGCTCTTGAGGGTGGGTGGGTGGGTGGGTGGGTGGAGGTGGTGGGGATGATGGTTGTCTTAGAGACCAGAGGAGATGATATTAAGATTTCATTATTTTGCATCTTCGGGGAAGGCAGATGAAATTTTAGAAAAAGTGATGGAGTCGGGCAAAATTACTAACTACGCCTCGTTGACACAATTCTGTTCCCTGAAATGGCAAGGCTTCAGATTTTATCTTGAAATCAAAAAGAGATAGGGTGTTGTAAGTCAGGTTTTAGTGAGGCAGGGGTGGGGAAGGTGATTTAGGAACCTGATTTACCTATAAAGCAGATTTGAATTACAGAAAAGAATATGCCAAACAGATGATGTTTTCACTGCTCAATGCCTACATTGGCAAATTGCTCCAGAAACCAAAGATATTTACTTTGTTAAGTATATCCAGATGTGGCACAACAGCAAGGGAAATTTGAATAGCCACCTCTTTAACATGGTCGGGGGCAGATTGAAAAAAAGTGCCTCAGGCTATAGATCACAGGGGAGCCAGTGTTGGATGTGAATTTCCAAGTAATAAGTCTTCATATCAGTAAGGATGAAAGGATTACCTCATGTTAAGGATGAAAGGGACACAGATTGTTGCCTTTGCTAATCTGATCAAGATCACATTGCAACACACTTCAGCCCAAGACAATCTACATTGAGAGAGCTCTCCCATTCCATGACATCACTAGATGTCAATAGCGCAACGGGGATAACTAGGAGGGGGCAGATTTTGCAGCCCAACCCCAGTAAGGATTACGTGAACAAAGCCTCAGTTTTGCTATGCATTTTGTTTGAGTGGAGTCCCACCACTCAATTCAAGCACACTCCAGCGATTGACGGCCACAATCAAAATGGAAGTTCCTGCAAATAAGTCGTGACAGAGTCCTGGTCTGAAGTGTTGAGGAAAATGGAGGTCAGGTTGGACATGGGGCAATTTGGGTTTGGGGTCATGTATTAGGCAAGAGATTCAATTTAGTTCTCCTCTCCAGAGTTAATGTGACCTTCAAGTGAAAATGACAAAATCAGGAAACATGAAATAGGTAAATGCCATCATAAATGTCATCCATTTTATATTAGCAGCTCAAAGTAACCATGTGAAAGCTGCAAACTTGCAAACAATGCAAGAGTAACCATGCCCAGCTCCTAGACAGCCTTCCCAACTAGTCTGGAACTCGTGGGTACTCCATTTTCATCAAGCATCAAAGATATTTCAGAATCGGAAATAAACATAATAGATGTTGCCATCTCAATGCCTTTGAAGAAGAGAGTAATTATTTTCAGAGAAGCTCTGGTGCGAGAGGTGAGCTGCATTTTTACACACCACAGTGGCAGAGATGGAGGAACTTGACCTAGTGCTAAAATGCCCCAGTAAGAGCTACAGGAAAGAAAAAGAACCAGCCTACATTCCCAGGTTTACAGGGGGAGGGATGCAGTTATTGGAATGAGATCAACAAGGGGTACCCCAGAACATGAGTTCCCTAACTGGGCCAAGTTAACAGCCCCAATCAAGGAGCCCTGACTGACAGACATATACAGGAGCGTCAGACATCCTGTTCACTCAGAGCTGGCTCAGTGTCAACGACTTTGCACGTGTAAATAAAGGGCGACTTGGTGATGGGATATTGACCTCTGTTGACTTATTTCATTACTAACTGAAATAACTGCAAAGATAAGTCAAAACAAAGAATCCAAGTTGAAAGGCCATGAGGGATGACATTCCAAAGATTGGTACCACAGAAATAAGGCGATAAGGCATAAAAGTATAGGAGCAGAAGTAAGCTATTCGGCCCATTGACTCTGCTCTGTCATTCAATGGCTGCTCTAATAACCTTCAATTTCACCTTCCAGCTTTTTCTCCAAAAACCGTCGATTCACTTGTTGATTAAAAATTTGCCAATCTCAGCTCGAATATATGAAAATCCCAGCCTCAAACAAGTACAGGCTCATTGGGCCAACACAAATTTAAAACTTGCATTCTTATAGCACTTTACATATCCTCAGGAAAAATGTTAATGTTCCACAATATTGCTCTTAGTGTGGTCACTGATAGTTTGTAGTTAACTAATGTGTTCACAAATTACTTTCTAGAATATTTTGTTGAGTAGATCATCTACTTAGAAAGTTCCACAAGGATAAATATTAGCATTTGGAGAATCATGGCTTCCTCTGAAAATAGCGCCGCAGGTTACTTTACGTTGCATCTGAAAATAAAACTACCGAGGGCAGTATTTCCTCAATATTTGTCAAAATGGCAGCCAGGGTGAGTGTGACTCAACATCACCACATGGTCTTTGAGGAGCTACAGGTTGTAGCAGTGGGATAAAGCTAGGTACCAGAGTTTCAGAAAGAGGTGAATAGATGACTGGGGTCACACACTGGCAGTGCCAATTAGGATGGCGCTTGCAAATACTTAAGTTGGTGCAGGCTGTTCAACTTTAGCTCTTCTCCCACCTAGTGATAAAGCCCCAACATGTTACACCGTACGTTCAAATACCATCACATCTTATCCAAAAGGATGGATAAGCAGTAAAAAGGACCAGATTAGATGCCAATCTTACCAGGCCAAAATTTTTTCAAGGTTTGTATTAGGCCCTTATGCATTCTCTCTTCCATTTCCATTTTATTTGGCTATGTACACATTGAACTTGATACTTCATTATCTTTGAATGCAACACAACATAATTTCTGACTTTCACACATATGAACATACAAATGCAGAACAGACGTAGACCCTCACACCTGCCCCACCATTCAATAAGATCATGACTGTATTTCAACGTGCACATTCCCAATGGTCCATCATAACCTTCAATTCCCCTGAAAAACAGAAATCCATTTCAGTCTTTAAATTATTCTATGACCTTGCCTCACTGCCTGCTGAGGTGGAGAGCTCCAAAGTTACACAAATATCCTGAAAAGATGATCCCGAATTTTAAAACACTGACTCCTAGTTCTGGATTCATCCACAAGAGGAAACATCTTTTCCATGTTCACCTTGTCAAGATCTTTCAGAATCTAATGAATGACCATCAAGTCACCCCTCACTCTAAAGCTCCATAAAAAGGACATAGCAGCACAATTAGACCATTCAGCCTATCGGGTATGGTCTACCATTTAAGGTCATGACTGATCTTCTAATCTTTAACTCCACTTTCCTGTTTTTATCCCCCGCCCCCTCCCCATAACACACTATTCTCTATCTCAACCTTGAAGATATTAATGACCCTGCCTTGGCAGCCCTCTGCTATGAAGAATTAAATTGCTCCTCTTTGGATTAAATGTGCAATCCCTTATTCTAAGATTAAGCCTTTTGGGGCTTGACTCCCCAAATGAGCAAAAACCACCTTTCTGCACTTACCTTGCCAAGCCCCCAAGAACTCTGCAAATGTCAATTAGACCATCTCTCATTTATCTACATTGCAATGAGTAAAGCCCAAACCTACTTAATCTTGCCACATAACAGTCCCTCCATATCTGATATCAGTCCAGTGAACCTTCTCTCGACTGCCTCCAACATTGAGAGATCATTCCTCAGATAAGGGGTGCAAAATGGTTCACGATATTCCAGCTGGGCTCAATTAATGCCTTGTATAGTTTGAGCTTTATTCTCCATTCCCATTGAGTGGAAGGTCAACATTCCATCTGTCTTCCCTGTTAACCTGCTGAATTTGAGAGATTCATGGCCAAAGGCTCTTAAATCTCTGTTCTATAACTTTCTGCAATGTTTCTCTATTTAAATAAGATTCAGCACCTCTATTCTTCCTAGCAAAATGCATAATCTCATTTGTATTGCACTGTCAAATTTTTGCCCACTCACTTAACTTGACCACATTCCTCTGCAGACTCATCACCCTCATTACTGCCTTCCCAACTATTTTTGTGTCATCCAAGAACACTCCCTTTCATGATACAATCATATATATTTTATAAGGACTAGCACAGATCCCTATGGCACTCCAATAGTTATAGGTTACCATTCTCTAAGAGCCACCCTTCTCCCAACCGTGCCTTTTACTAGGCGGCCAGTCTTTTATCCATGCAAATATCCAACCTCCAAAACCATGCGTTTTTAATCTTAATTTACCTAATGTACGGTACCTTATTATTAGGGGAGATGGTGGCCTAAAAATAATATTGCTGTCCTGTTAATGTTCTGGGGACCTGGGTTTCATTAAAAGCCTGGAATTAAGAGTCTAATCATAACCGTGAGCCCATTGTTGGGAAAATGCATTAATGTCCTTTAGGGAAGGAAACGGTCATCCTTACCAGGGGAGTCTGAGAGACATGTCCTTCAGTCCAACTCGTCTATGCCAACCACATATCCTAAAGTAATCTAGTCCAATTTGTCAGCACTTGGCCCATATCCCTCTAAACCCTTCCTATTCATATACCCATCCACATGCTTTTTAGATGCTGTAATTGAACCAGTCTCCACCATTTCCTCTGGCAGCTCATTCCCCTCTCACCCTAAACCCCATGCCCTCTAGTTCTGGGCTCCCCCACCTCAGGGAAAAGACCTTGTCTATTTATCCTATCCATGCCCCTCATGATTTTTATAAACCTCTATACGGTCATCCCTCAGCATCCGATGCTCCAAGGAAAGCAGCCCTAGACTATTCAGCCTCACCCTGTAGCTCAAACCCTCCAACCCTGGCAACATCCTTGTACATCTTTTCTGAACCCTTTCACGTTTCACAACATCCTTGTGATAGGAAGGAGACCAGAATTGCATGCAATATTCCAAAAGTGGCCTAACCAATCTCCTGTACAGCTGTAACATGACCTCCTAACTCCTGTAACTCAATGCTCTGACCAGTAAAGGAAAGCATATTTTCTTCACTATCCTATCTACCTGACTCCAGACCCACAGCAATGTGGTCGACTCTTTTAGATGCAGCAATTGGCAATAAATGCAAGCCCAGCCAGCAGCACCCTCATACTGTGAATGAATTTTTAAAAACTCAAAATCCAAATTTACATCTAGTTGAAATAAGCCCAGTTGCCCAATCTATCCTCATAAAACAATTCACTTATTCCAGGTTTCAATATAGTAAGCTCTTCTGAACTGAATCCAATGTATTTACACCCTTCCTTAAAAGGAGGAAGATCTAAACGTAATATACTAATCAAGATTTTATCTTATCAACATCCTCATTTTTATGGTCTAAACAAAGGATAGCATTCTATTCGCTTTCTCATAACTTGTACATACACACTAACTTTATTGACTCATACACAACAACATTTAAATCCCACTGCACCGCAGAATATCACAGGGATCATTTAAATCATACACTGCTTCTCTATTCTTCCTGCCAAAAAGTGAACCCCAAATTTTCCCACACACTACTCTATATTAACACCAATTCATGTACAACAGTAACTCTTCTTCACAACACACTTTCTGACCTACCTTAGTGTCATTTGAACTCAGCTGTGATTCTTTTGCTCATCCAAGTCATTGCTGCAAATTATCAGAAGGTGAGACCTCTGCAGGACTCCACTCAGACAATGACCCATTCGTGCAGTCTTTTTTGGCAGTCAGCCAAAATGTATTCTATGCAAGTTAATTACCCCATACCTGGGTTTCTATTTTCCACAATATTCTTCGAGATAGTGTGTTATGAAATGAATTCCGGAAATCCAAGCACAGTGATCTCGTAGCACCCTTTATTAACAACACATTACCTTCAAATAACATCAATAAAAATTGGTTGAATGCAGCTTCCCCTTTGGCAAAATCATGCTGACACTTCTCAATTACCTTGAATTTTATTAAGTACGAAGTCACCAACTCAAATGAGCGATTCTACCACCTTCCCAATGACAGGCGTCAAGCTAACTAGCCGATAATTTCCCATTTTCTGCTTCTCTCCTTTTCTGAAAAAAAGATGGGGCACATCTGCTACTTTCCAGTCTGATAAAAAAAAAATTCTGAATATGGGGAATTTTGGAAAATTGCCAATGGGAAATTGACAACCAGCTCATTAGCAGGAGAATCCACGTTTCGGGCATAAGCTCTTCAGAGATGAGATCACATTCCTGACAAAGAGCTTATTGCCTGAAATGTCGATTCCCCTGCTCTTTGGAGGCTGTCTGACTTGCTGTGCGCTACCAGTGCCACACTTTTCAATATCAGCAGTCTTCACTTTCTCAGAGATCAGAGAATGAAGTCCATCTGAATCTGGAGACTTGTCAATCGACATGCCTATCAGTTTGCTCAGTACCCACTTCCATTTGGATTATAATTTCACTAAGCTCCTCTCTCCCGGATTTATAATCATTTCTGGATTTTTTTTTAATAACTTCTCAAGTGAAAAGTTAAAATTTGAAGACAGACCTTAACGGCTAACCAGAGAATCAACGAACAGCTAGTTCCTTTGTCTTTAGGAGAACAAAAGTCAACTGCAATGTACGTGCCTGCCTCCCATAAGGGCCTTTTCTCTCTTACTCCTCTAAGCAATGCTGACTGCTCAACTAGACATTCTTAGTTTCCCTGCTCCTCCCACCAAACCTTGTCCAAAATAAATGCCCTCAATAAACACTTCCAAAAAACTCAAAAGAACTCTGCAACAGAATAGAGTGGCTAGGTGACAAAAATAAAGTATGCAAACACTGGAGATTTTAAACACTCTGCAGGGCTGGCAGGATTTGCAGAGAGAAACAGAGTTAATATTTTGAGCCCAACGGAAGTCTTCATCGGAACTCAAAGTTCGAAGATTCATGAAGGTTGAGTAATAGGGAATGTAGATAAAGTCAACAAGGGCCAAGCTGTTGTGTAACATTAGAGTGCTTGGTCAGCACACAGAGTGGAAGAAAAGGAATGTGGAAGTGTCAGAATGAAGTAAGAGTGCCTCTGTTTGGAAAAAGCTAAAAATCACAACACCAGGTTGTAGTCCAACAGGTTCATTTGGAAGCACTAACTTTTGGAGCAGTGCTTTGAAAGCCAGTGCCTCCAAATAAAAGCCTGTTGGACTATGACCTGGTGTGTGAATTTTAAATTTTTTTCTGCCCCAGTCCAACACCGACTCCTCCACATCTGTTTGTAAAAGCATGGATGAACCTTGCCAGAAAGTCAAAAGAAGTAGCTCAGTAATGAAATATAAATATTATAGGAGACCCGCAGAATCAACATTAACAGTTTCAGTGACAGCAGTTTTATTATAAAATTAAGTATTCCAGTCTGCTCCAAGAGGTTCAAGTGCCAGATCCCCCAATTTAGAAGATCTACATCCCCCAATTAACATACCATAGAAGAAAAAACTAATTACTATTCATTCACAGCCATGATTCCAAAGCCACTTTAAAACAAAAAAAAAGGTCATTATCTGTGCAGGCACAATGAGATTAGATGGCGAGCCTGGCCCTTGACTGGACCCCAACCAGAGCAATGGCTTCTAGTATCCGCTCACACCTAACGGGGTAGAACATTAGGTCAAAACCTCTTCAAAATCAAGAGCTACTTACATAAGGCAGAGCCAGGACTGCTGGTATTGAACACCAGTTGTGGTTGCAGAAACCCCTTGAATAGTGTTTGACAGGAGATGTACTGAAACACAAACACAAAGCTGTGATTAAATTATTTCACAGCACATTATGGGCTGTTTGGACTGCAGGCAGCTTCACTTCTCCTGCAATGCTCTACTATAGATTAAACCTCTAAAAATATTCTGAATAAAATATAAAACTTTTGAATTTTTGTACTCCTTTCACAGCGTCAGGATGTCTCAAAGCCCTTTATAGCCGCGGACGTATTTTTGTAGCATCGTCACTGTTGTAGTGTAAGAACTGGCACCTCCCACAAACAGCACTCAACAGAATTTGCACTTCCATTCTTAATAGTGTTCGTTGAGAGATAAACATTGGCCAAGGTATCAGGAGAAATCCCAATATTGACTGCTGTTTCCTACACTGCAATACCTACACCTCAAAAGGTCATTGTTGTAAAGTATTTGAAATGTCAAAAATTGACAAAAAAAGTGTGTTGATCCATAAGATTTTGCCGAAGCTCCTTTTAAAAAAAAATGCCAAAAACCAGCAGGTGAGAGTCGGTTTAACAGCTCTGTTTATAAGAGTGTAACACTCCCTCACTCTTGCATAATCGCGTGGTATCATTCCTCTAAATTATGTGCTGAAATCTTTGGAGTCAGCCATGAACACAAAAACTAACTTCTCATCAGTACAACACAAGCTTCCCTTGCAGAGAACTAAAGAATGCCACATGAGGAATCCAAGTCTGTAAACGCTGCCCATCACTGCAGTCTATTCAGGCAAGCTTCTCACTTATTAACTAGCTTCCCTATTAAATAGCTACTGGATGGGGGAAAAAAAAAAATCAATGGAAGAGTTTGAACATTGTCCTTTCACCTCGAAGAAAACATACTCCCAAAATCAATGCAGGAGAAATAGTGAGGATACAAACCCCCTTGATCCTACCACCACTCCAAAGCCTCTCAATTTTGCCATCATATTTTTGTTTTTAATTTCAGAATAATGTCATTGCATTTTCTAAAAGGGACTGAGCTGCAACAGAATACTTAAAGTTAGCATCTTATAAGAATAATTATTTTGCATGGGAATGGTGCATTTCTCTCAGGATTACCTAGCCAACATCTATACAGCGACTTTAAAATGGTAAAACTTCTCAAAGCATGTCTCCCAGGAGAAAACCAACCCAAATTAGACACAAGAGTTGCGTGGGAGATACGGAGGATGGTCAAAAACAGTTATGTTTAAAAAGGAGGAAAAGGAGGCAAGTTTTAGGAAGCAATTCCTCAAGCTCCAAAAATGCACTGTCATTTCTTTACATCGATGTGCTTGGACATTCAGCCTAAACATGAATCTATTACAACCTCAAAAAACACCACTTTTTTTTTGGTAGGATCTAAAAACGTATATCCTAGTTGAAGCAAGCTGTACAGCAAATAATGCCGCATTAGACATATAGTCCTACAATAAAAAAAGGTTATTGTGGAGTCAGGGGAGAAGGAATGGAGATACACAGCTGGAACCAACAACACACATGAAAAAGTACCCTATACCCCAAGTGGAGAAGACCAATAACAACTCTTTGAGGAACTCACAGGAAGTGAAGCTAAACTGTTGTGCTGGATGCTCTGGTTTCATTCTTACAGTGATAATCACACAGTACCAGATAATTCAGACAAAAAGGCACTAGAGAAGGTTGAACATTCAAATGTTGGCAAGACAGAGGCAGATAACAGAGCATCGCAGTTCAAGACATTAGCTAGAGCGGATCTGGTATTGAGGAGCCTGAGGCAAACAGGAATTCAAGCAGAAATGGTGAAAAAGTTGAAAAATAGTCACATGCACAGAAACTACAGAAAGGCAAGAGAGAGTTTAAACATGGACAGTAACTGGGAAGTCAAGAAGGTAGAAAGTTCTTTTTTTATACGTGGATGTGCAGAGCTTTGAAAGGGAGAAGTTTGGTTGAAGAAATCTAATTTGTGCAGTTCAGTTCATTACCTAAATAAACCAACCAGATGCAATTAACTGTGCACAAGACGCATACAAATTTTCACCCTTTCATTTGAAGGTAAGAATATAGAAGCCACACACAAGTGCTGAAGACTCTCAAATATTTGAGGAACAACTAAAGGAGGAATTAAAAGAATGAAAACGGACAAGCAAACAACTTGAGATTGTTACGTGTGGAGCAGCAGCTACAAAGAAATGGAAATTACAGAGCTTTTATTCCATTTTCAAGGTTAGAAGTGTATGGAGAAAAGGAACAGAAACCTTTGAGTAACCAACCCCCAGCACAACAAAACTGGCTGTAGATTCAAGATGAAAAAAAATCAAAAGGTGAAGAACAGCCAGTCAGCCAAGATATTGATAGTGTTGAATCAAGGACATTCTTCAGAATGAATTCACAAGTCGATGTTGATAACACATTACCACTGCCTTCTTGCAAAGTGCCCGAATCGGTGAATAAACCAGTCATGACGTCATCAAAGTTAGAATTGGGCTCGGCATTTTCTGACTCCTCAGTGACGTGCTTGAGCATCTCTCGCAGAACATCGTCCAGTGACAAAGCCGACACATCCAACAGGATTCGGGCCTTAGCCAGAAATCCATCCAAATCTCTGTGAGCTCGCACCTCCTGCTCAAAGTTCTTCAACTTCAAGTACTGTAGGGGGAACAAAAAACATTAGTACAGACAGACACTCTCACACTCTCACACTTCTCTCTCAAGACATCAAAGTAAGGGAAAAAAATTCATGTGCTTTTTTCCCCCGTTATCAAATGTCCTCCGGGATTTTCTGATTCTGTGCAGAGTACATTGCCACTGACAACAGCTGCCCCACAGCCAATTAACAAATCTGAGGAAAGTGGGATAGACTTGAGACAGTACTTCCTGCCTCAGAGAGCTACTGGTCAGTTTGGTTTGAAGAAACACTCTTTTCCTTAAGTTTCACATTTTGGGTGAAGATTAACTGTGGATTATCCACTGGTAAAAACAATGATGCCAGACAAGGAACCAAGCAAGTGGACTGTACTGCAGGAAAACAAATTGTGGGCAGAATCAGATAGGAAAATGGGTTTGAGAAATGGTCAAAAAAAAAATCACACGACACCAGGTTATAGTTCAACAGGTTTATTTGAGAGTACAAGCTTTCGGAGCCCTGCTCTTTCTTCAGGTGTTAGTGAGCATTTGAAAAATGGATGAACAGAAACTGAGTACCCTCTCCCTGCCTGTTTTTTCTTTAATTTTTCTCAGAGGCTGAAAGTAAACAGCCAGCAATAAAATAAAATTAGAGAAATAACTATTCAGTATAAATAGAAGATAGTTTCAGATTTCACCACTGCTGAAGATAACATGACGTCTATTAAAACAACAATGGTCTCAGGTTGAAATACAGCACAAGGATATGTTTAAAAATCGCACATTTCTGACTTTCCTTCTTTCCAGATACACATTTTTTTTTGTCTTTACAACTTTTGTGTGTATGTTTCAAGGCACATTATTATTTTTCACAACAATAGCATGCAATTAAATTCTCTGTTCAAGAAAATTTCACTGTATCTTTAATATGAAAGTTTTATTGCAGTGTGATACAGTGACATACTAAAAAAAAAGTGTTGCAAACAACTAAGGGATAAAGATGACAGGAGCCTAATCAGCTTTCCTCGCCTGGTCAAAACACATTCTTATACTTATGGTCCACCTCAAAACTTAGTCCCCAGTCTATTAAAAATAGAGATGGGAAAGGATCCCAACTATATAAAAAAAACACAATGCTGAAGAAAATCAAAACTCAAGTTAAGATTGAGAGTTCAAGAGGATTCTTCTTCAGAACTGAAAAAAGTCGTCTTTGGACTGAGTCTCTCCAGCACTTCCTTTTATTGTTCCAGCAACTGCAGTACTTTACTTTTTATCAAATTTCTCTACCAGTCAGCACATGGAACAGTCTTCCGGACTTGGCAGCTGGCATGCACATCGATCTGAACAACTGGAACCACCCTGACTGGGACTGAGATGCCAGGTGAAGAATCTGTAACAGGCATCACAGCTGGCTTGGCTCTGTTACCCGGTTTCTATCATGGTGGCCTACCCATCAGGCCATTGTGCAGTGGGCTCCTACAGGATGCAACAGCCAAATATAAACAGTCACCAGACTGCAGCAACACGAAGATCAGTGTGTAAGAGAGAACAGAGTGCTTTCCCTGCCTATGTATCTTTATTCAGGGAAGCTAAATAAGTTGTAATTAAACAGAGAATAGTGAAGAAAGCTGTAACACCAAAAGGGATTTTGTGTTTGTGTACAAGTATCCCCAAGATACCAGCTGAAAATGTGTTGCTGGAAAAGCGCAGCAGGTCAGGCAGCATCCAAGGAGCAGGAGATTCGATGTTTCGGGCATAAGCCCTTCTTCAGGAAGAAGGGCTTATGCCCGAAATGTCAAATTTCCTGCTCCTTGGATGTTGCCTGACCTGCTGCGCTTTTCCAGCAACACATTTTCAGCTCTGATCTCCAGTATCTGCAGACCTCACTTTTTTCCCAAGATACCAAATATGTTAGAAGTTGCATACAGGCTTCTGACCAATGGTCAGGATGTGGGCAGAAAATAAATCAGGAGATCAAAAAAGGTATGTAAGGAAGATACTATCACAATAATCATGGGGGATTTCAGCATTCAGGTGGACTAGAGAAATCAGGTTGACAGCAATCTCAAGAAAACAAATTAGTGGAATTTGTACAAGATTGTGTTTGGAACAGCTTGTGGTAGAGCCGAGAGAACAGGCAATTCTGGATTTGGTGAGGTGTAATGGGACAGACTTGATGTTAGGAGCTTAGGGTGAAGGAACCCATAGGGGTTAGTGACTATAATATGATAGAATTTGCCCTGCAGTTTGGGAGGGAGAAGCTGAAATCAGATGTAACAATATTATAATTGAGTAAAGGCAACTACACAAGACATGAGGGAGGAGCTGGGCAGTTGATTAGAAGGGGAGCCTAGCAGGAAAGTCAGTGCAGCAGCAATGACAGGAGTTTCTGGGGGGGGAAATACAGGAGGCACAGCAGAAATTCATCCCAAGGATGAAGCAGCATATTAAAAAAAGGGGAGGAGGAGGAGGAGGAGGCAACCATGACTGACAAGGGCAGTCAGGGACAGCAAAAGAGAAAGCATAATGTGGAGAAGATCAGTGGGAAGCCTTTAAAACCTGAACATAACTTTAAAAAAAAGCAAATAGGGGAAAGATGATAAAATGAGTATAAACTAGATGATACTATAAAGAAGTGCAAAAGAGTTTGTTTAGATATCTAAAAAGTAACAAAGAGACAAGAATGAATATTGGACCGTTGGAAATTCTGGAGAGGTATTAATGGGAAACGAAAGGAATGCATCGGTTTTCACATTGAAAGACACCAGTAGCACAACAAACTTTGCGAGAGTGAGGGGACAGAGTGGCCATTACTAAGGAGAAAGTGCTGGGGAAGCTAAAAAGGTCTGAAGGTGGACAGGTCACCCAAACTAAATGGGCTACACCCCGGAGTTTTGAAAGGAAATTGTTGAGACATGAGTGGTGATCTTTCTGGAATCATGGAGAGTCCCAAAGGACTGTAAAATGGCTAATAACACCTCTGTTTAAGAAGGGAGACAGGAAACTATAGACTAGTTAGCCTAATCTCAATCATAGGTAACAATTTAGAGTCAAAAAGTGTGATGCTGGAAAAGCATAGCAGGTCAGGCAGTATCAGAGGAGGACAGTCGATGTTTCGGGCTTGAGCCCTTCATCAGTGGTTAGCACTGCTGCCTCACAGCGCCTGAGACCTGGGTTCAATTCCCGACTCAGGCGACTGACTGTGTGGAGTTTGCACGTTCTCCCCGTGTCTGCGTGGGTTTCCTCCGGGTGCTCCGGTTTCCTCCCACAGTCCAAAGATGTGCAGGTCAGGTGAATTGGCCATGCTAAATTGCCCGTAGTGTTAGGTAAGGGGTAATGTAGGGGTATGGGTGGGTTTCGCTTCGGCGGGTCGGTGTGGACTTGTTGGGCCGAAGGGCCTGTTTCCACACTAAGTCTAATCTAATCAAACAATTTAGAGCCTATTATTAAGGATAAGAATGCTGGGTACTTGGAAATGCATGGTAAAATAGGCCATAGTCAGCATAGCTTTATAAAGGGGACGTCATATCTGATAAATATGTTAGAATTCTTTAAGGAGGTAATGATAAAGTTAGATAAAAAGAGCCAGTGGACTCTATTTGGATTTCCATAAGGCCTTTGACAAGGTGCCACACAGGAGATTGCTAAATATGATAAAGAGCCCATGGTGTTAGGAGCAAGATAATGGCATGGTTAGAGAATTGGTTGAATGGCAGAAGGTAAAGAATGGGGACAAAGTGGTCTTTTTAGGGATGGCAGTCAATTACTCCATTTTATAGATTAATAATCCTGAAGGAATGGAGGACCTTGCTGCTAAGTTTGCAGATGACAAAAAGATAGGTGGAAGGAAAGGTAAAGTTGAAAAAAACAGATGGGTTGCAGAAGGATTTGAACAGGCTGGAAGAGTGGGCAAAGATGTTTGGCACTTTTGTAGGATGAATAAAAGCAGACTATGTTCTAAACAGGCAAAGGCTTCAGAAACCTGAAGCACGGTAGGGACTTAGGAATCCTAATTTAAGATTTTCTTAAGGTTAGCAGGTTCATTTGGTAGTTAGGAAGGTACATGCAATGTTACCACTTATTTCAAGTGTGCTAGAATACAAACAGCAGGTACATACTGTTGTGACAGTACAAAGCTTTGGTCAGACCACATTTAGAATACTGTGAGCTGTATCTAAAGAAAGGATGTACTGACCTTGGAGGTCCAGAAGTGGCTTATAAGAATGGTCCCAGGAATGAAGGACTTAACATAGGGAAACTCTGGATCTATACTTGGAATTTAGAAGGATGAGGGCAAGCCTGATTGAAACTTACAGAATACTGAGAAGCCTGGAAAGAGGAAACCTGGAGAAGGAACTTCTACTTGAAGGAGAGACTAGAAAATGGACGTAAGGAATATTGGATCAGCTAAAGTACTGAATATGGTGCAAACTTGAGATAAATAGCCTTGTCTTGCTCATATGCCTATGGTGTTATAATCTTTGCTAAGTTTATATTTCTAAATATAATTATATTTATGATTGGGGGACCTGGAAATGTAAGTGAAGCCAGTTGATGAGGTGCCACACAAAACGTTAACATGCAAAGTAAGGGGCTAGGGATAACAGATCAGCTTCAACAAATGATTGGCTACCCAACAGAAAGCAGAGAGAGTCAGGATAAATGGGTCTTTTTCCGGTTGAAACGTTGTAACTAATGGGGAGCCAGAGGGTTAAGTCCTTAGGCCCCAACTATTTACAATCTATTTGAAAGTGACTTTGATACAGCGATGGAAATATGATTGCCCTGATTCGTACCAATTTGGTGCAACGTCTCTCTCAGTCTTCAGTCCACTTCTGGCCAGCAGTCAGAGACATACAACATGGACACAACTCTTCCTCACAACTCTTCCATACAGACTAGGTTTCATATACTGAACTAGTCCTATTTTCCTGCATTTGGCTTATATCCCTCTATAACCTTTATTACTTACATACCGGCCCAAGTGTCTTTTAAATGTTGTAACTGTACACGCCATTACCATGGGATCTCTGATATCCTGGTTCTTGGCAGAGGCAGTAATGCAGAGACTCGAACAACAACTCTGTCAACCAGCCAACCCAAACTTTGGGTCCGCTACGTGAACGATACCTTTGTCATCACTAAATGAAGCAAATTAGAGGAAACCTTCAAGACCATCAATAATACGCTTACTGGCATAAAATTCACCAAAGAGAAGGAAAACAACAACAAACTGCCATTCCAAGATGTCGCAGTAGAGTGAACAGCCAGTGGGGAACTTCAAACCAGCGTCTACAGGAAGACAATGTATTCAGACCAAATATTGAACTGCAGAAACAATCATCCCAACAAACACAAACGGAGCTGCATCAGAACATTATTTCAATGAGCCAACATGCACTGCAGCACAGAGGAACTACACAGAGCAGAGGAAAATCACTTATACAGTGTATTAAAAAAGAATGGGTACCCAATAAGCACAGTCCGCCGATTTCTCAGCAACAAATCCAAACAAACAGACAAAATATGTCCAGAAACCCTAGCCACTCTCCCCTACAAAGACATCTCTGAAACGGCTGCCAGACTACTCAGACCCCTTGGCATCATGATAGCCAACAAGCCCACCAACGCATTAAAATTGCAGATAATGAATTTGAAAGACCCTATACAGCAAAACTAATATCATTTACAAAATACCATGCAAGAACTGTAACAAACACTACATTAGACAAACAAGCAGAAAACTAGCCACGAGGATACATGAACATCAACTAGCCACAACCTACTCTCACTAGTATCCTTACATATGGATGAGGAAAGACACCACTTCGACTGAAACAACACATCCATCCTAGGACGAGCCAAACAGAGACACGCACGAGAATTCCTAGAAGTGTGGCATTCCAACCAGAACTCGATCAACAAACACTGACTTGGATCCCATTTATCACCCCCTGTGAAAAAGAATAGATGACATCACCACAGGAAATGGCATCATCAACCCAAGGAAACCTAAACGCATAAATAGAAAGTGGGCCATGCCACCAGTGCTTCATCCGGAGGCTCACTGATTTACCTAGTAAGGTGACAAAACGTCTGAAATCGAACCTTCCAGCTCAGCGAGCAAACCTACATTCAGCACCTCTACCACTTCTTCTGTTGTCTCTTGAAAGCCTCCGAAATAACCTAACAGCTTACAGAGTTACCAGGGAAATTGGAACTAAAAACCACACTGTGTGATGGTGGATAACCAGCACTTTCAAAGAACAATTGATTATTCCATTTCATATAGTTTACAAAATGTTAGGCATGATAATACCTGACGCAATCTCTGGACACGTACTTGGATTTATACCCGAGCTGACAAAACATTTCCTCTATACAAACACAGTTGACAACAAAACACAGCAAGGTTCAAACTTGACGCTGTTGAGGGAAAAGTACTGCATACATTATCAGACAACATCTTCTGATTCTTTGAATCATTTTTGTCAATTTGTCCGCTGGAATAGAAGATCATAAGACCACAAGACATCGGAACAGGAATAGGCCGCTCAGCTCTTCGAGCCTGCTCGGCCATTCAAAGCGATCATGGTTGATCCAACATTCTGATACCTGCTTTCCTGCATTTTCTCCTTAAATCTCCCCTACGAGACAAGAAGCCATCTCATCCTTAAATTTCCACCGGGACTCTGCCCTCAGAGCCCTCTGTGGCAAGGAGTTCCAAAGACTTAACCTCAGAAGAAATTCCTCATCTCAGTCTTAAATTGGTGCCCCTTTATTCGGGAACTATACCTTCTAGTCCACAAGGAGAAATATCTCCTCAGCATTTGCCCCTCAAGCCCCTTGAAGAGTCCTTTTTGTTTAAATGAGATCACACCTCATACTTCCAAACTCCAGTGAGTGAACTGAACAGCCTCTAATGAAAAACATTTCCTTTAATAAGTGAGCCAAAAGTGCTCATAGTACACTCGGTCTGGATTTGGATGAACCAGTGTTGAACAGGAGTGGACAAGGTCAGAAGTCTCATGGCACCGAGTTATAGTCCAACAGGCTTATTGGAAATCACAAGCTTTCGGAGCACTGTGCCTTTGTCAGATGAAGACCCTTCACTTCCAAAAGCTTTTGATTTCAAATAAATCTGTTGGACTATAACCCGATGCCATGAGACTTCTGATCTTGTCCACTGAGTCCTACAGATGTGGTCCACCAGCATTTGTATAGTTGGGGTAAAACTTACTGACGTTATATAGAGTTACAATTAGATAATGTTCAATAGTACATTATTCTCCTAGTCGCTCCAAAATTCTCAGCCCAAATTCAAAAAGGCTCACTGGATTTGAAACTTTACCTCTCCACAGATGTTACCAGACCTGCTGAGTTTTGCCAGCACTTTGTTTTTTTTCCAAGTTGGTTTACAAGTAGGCACAAGATAGACAACTCTCCTCGTGAAGCATTGTATATGATTTATGACTTGCTGTGGCACAACTATAAGTACATCATCTAATTTAATATACAATGGGAAAATCAAACACTGATTAGATACGTTAACATGCTTTTTGTATTTCCAATTAAACTTCACGCAAATAAGACCACAAGACATTGGAACAGGAATAGGCCGTTCAGCTTTTTGAGCTTGCTCAGTCATTCAAAGCGATCTTTGTTGATCCAACATTCCAATATCTGCTTTCCTGCGTGAATAATAAGACCAATAGAGACAGGATCAGAATTAGACCATTCGGCCCATTGAGTCAAATTAAGTTGCAATGAAGATAAATTTACATATAGATAGGATAGGCAAATGGTCCAAAGCTTGGTAAATAGAGTGTGAGGTTATCCATTTTTTCTCAGAAGAATAGGAAGGCAATTTATTATCGAAGTGGAAAGAAAGGGGAGGCGATGGTCTAGTGGTATTAATCATGGACTGTTAATCCCGAAACCCAGATTCAAATCCCACCACAGCAGATAGTGGAGTTTGAATTCAATAAAAATGTGGAATTAAGAATCTAAAGATGACCATTGTTGTTTGTCAGAAAAACTCATCGGGTTCATTAAAGTCCTTTAGGGAAGGAACCTGTCATCCTTACCTCATCTGAACAAATGTGACTGCAGACCAACAGCAAAGTGCTCGATTCTTAATTGCACTCTGGCCTATTAGGGACTGGCAATAAATGCTGGCCCAGCTAGCGATGCCCTCACCCGTGAATTAATGAAAAAAACACTTCAAGTGCTTTGGCAGAAGAATCTGGGAGTCCTCGTGCACAAACGGCCATGCATGTAATAAGGAAAGCAAATTGAAATTTTGGCATTTATTGCTAAAGTAAGTCTAAAATAAGGGGGAGTGCTACTTTGGTGAGACCATATCTGGAGTACTGTGTAAAACTTTGAAGCCCTTAAAGGGGGATACAGCTGTATTGGAGAGGAGATTCATTAGATTCATTTTTGAGACAAGGGCTTTAAAAGAAGAGTGATCAAGCGTTTTGGCCTATACTTTTGGGTGTTTAGGTGAACAAGAGGAAATCAGATAAGAATATAAAACATTAAAGGGGATTGACAAAGTAGATGAAGAGAGGATGTTTCTTCATATTGGACAATCTAGAATGAGACATTATCGATTTAGGATTAGAGTTTACAGATTTAAAACAGATAAGGAGCAATTACTTCTCTCAAAAGGGTTGCAAAACTATAAAATTCACTACTTTGGAGTGCATTGGATGCTGGATCACGGAATAAATTTGAGGAAGAGATAGACAGATTTTTAATTAGTAATGGGTTGAAAGAACTTTGGGGACAGGGCAGAAAAGTGAGTTGATGACATCAGCCATGACAGAACAGACTCAAGGGGCTAAATGGCCCACTCCTCCTACAAATTAAGTTCTTACGATCCTCAGGCACATGACCCTACAGAATTTCAGAGATCAGGTCACGTTTTGTGCAATTTCAGGTTTTCTGTTATGGAATGGTGTACAATTGCGTAGCAGCATTGGGAAGGAGCTGTGAAAGGATAATTAGCCTCCAACACCAAAGATCATGCACAAAACAGAAACTGCGCAATGTTCTGTGACTCAGTCACCATCAGGGAAACACAGCAGGTCTCCGTTAGAATTAGAACATACATCAACACGGCACAGGAGAACAGGCCCTTTGGCCCACTATGTCTGTACTAACCATGATGTCATTTTAAACTAACCCCATCTGCCTGCACATGGTCTGTACTCCCTCTAGTCACTGTATCATTTATATTCATGTGCACCCATTATAGAAATATGGGAAGACAAGCAGAGTAATGGGACAAAACTGGATGGATCATTCAAAGTGCCAGCACAAGAACAGAGGAATAAATAGCTTCCTTTAGTGCCATATGGTTCTACAATTCAAATACTCCTGTTCCTAGAGGCAGGGGAACTCTGGCCCAGATTTTTGCATTCATAGCTCCTTTGGAGGTTTCTTTTTTCAAAACAAAATCAAAACATGCCATTTCTATTTGCGACAGTCAAGGCTGTATTGCATCATGATGTAAACAGATTCTGGCACTATCCTCTCACAAATTGCTCGGCAACAATACAAAACCAGTCCTGTTACACACAGCTCTGGTTAACCTCCTTGCACTGATAATAAAATACAATTTAAAAAAGGTCTTTTAATCAGAATTCTCTACAATGGCTTTTAAAATAACTCCTGATTGGAAAATGACTTGCAAGGCCACGTATAAATGGGCATGATATTTACAATCACTAGAAAAGGAGCCATGCTTTAGTACAACTTAAACATACACACACGTGCAAAAAACCTCTCACTCCTTTGACTATTAAGGAAAGTCTCCTATGACATTGAGTAGCAATAAGTTGGACAGTGCAATGTCAGGAGATGAAGATGTTTTATAGGATGGAGATGATGATATGATGATATTCCAAAAACAATACATAGAAGATTTTGTGCTCAAGGGATGGAACCCTCTGCATGCAAAACTCCTGGGAGATCCCTTAACATATGCTCAGAGGATATTAGCAAACCAGAGAGAAAGCCCACGACCGCAGTTTTGCTCCAAGTCAGTTATGGACACAGTATGCCTGAAAAGACACCAATACAAAGCAAGTGGATGGCTAAAATGATCTACCACTGAGCTCAATGCTTGATAGACCACAGGTTCCGTGTAAAGAAGTTACAACAATCAGATTTGGAAAACCTGCAGTGACAACATACTTCTGGCAACCAAGAATCAAATTAAATGAAAAACCCCTGGCTCTCCTCTGTTCTGCCACTCTGCAGCAAATATTTATGGCACAGCATCAAGCAGAATTAAAAGCCAGCATGCCAGCAACATTTATCAGTAGGAGTGTAATTGTTGAAGCAAAAAGAATATAAGAGAAGTCAAAACAACATTTTAAAAATAAAATGCATCAGGAATAGCCAACATACATATGATGGGTCATAAGGGGCATGGGCATTCTTATGTGGGTACCAAAAACTTCAAGGCTGGGGGGAGCTGCAAAGACTGTAGAAACTCTTTTCAGTCATAACTGGAACCCTTTTATTCCCCTAAGCAGTGACAAAGCAAGTCTCAGTGCCCTACACTCTCAATGTAACATAATTTGATTTTGGCATTAGTGACTACAATTCATATTTGCGCACTACACATTTCCAAAACAGGAACTCCACACGCCAGTAGCGATCATTCCACCACAGTGCTCCCCGCTGCAGGTTCATCTATCCCAATTACATGAATGATCAGTCACATCGCTCAGAGAGGTGGGCAAGTCACTAACTTTGGCTGAAACACCTCCTTCTCTCTCTCTATTCACTGGGTTTTTATTTTGAGGGACAGCAACACAATGACTTATTCTCTCAGATGTAAAAACAAATCGCACCTAGCTTTCAAAAAATAAAGTTATTCCTTAATTTGATCCATGGATCCCTCTTTCAAACAAAACAAATAGGCAAAGTCAGTAAGGTGACTCTGATAAAAGGAATGTAGCTTTAGTCAGGGACAGTACAGTGATAGGAGTAAGTGAGGACTGCAGATGCTGGAGATCACAATTGAGAGCGTGTTGCTGGAAAAGCACAGCAGGTCAGGCAGCATCCCAGGAACAGGAGAATTGATGTTTTGGGCATAAGCCCTTCATCAGGAATCTGGGGTAGGATCAGGAGTAGGCCATTTGGCCCCTCAACCCAACTCTGCCTTTCCAACAGAATCATGACTGATCTGACGTTCCTCGCCACCACATTCCTGGTTTACTGTCCACAATCCTCAATTCCCCTGCTGATGAGGAATCTATCTCAGCCTTAAATATACACAAGGACACTGTGCCCACAGTTCTCTGTGGTAAATAGTTCCAAAGACACTCAATCGCTCAAGAGAAATTGATCATCTCAGTCTTAAACTAGCACTCCTTTATTCTGCCATCTGGTCGTAGACTCTCCCACAACAGGAAATCTCCCTTCAGCATTTACCCAATTGAGCCCCTTAACAATTCTAGATGTTTCAATGAGGTCACATCTCATTCTTCTAAACTCCAATGAGAGCCCTAACCCGTTTACCCTTTGCTAATAAGACAATTCTTCCATTATGGGGAATCATCCTAGTGAACCTTCTCTAAACTGCTTCCAATGAATGATACATTTCCTTAATTAAGGGGACCAAGATTGCTCACAATTCTCCAGACGTGGTCTCCCCACCACCTTGTATGGTTGCAGTAAGGGTTCCCTAATCTGCTACTCTAACCCCCAAGAAATAAGGGCCAACATTCCATTTGCGTTCCTGATGACCTGCTGTACCAGCGTGCTAGTTTTCTCTGTTCTGTGCACATGTACCCCCAAGTCCCTTTGTCGGTATTTCAATAATACTGTTCCTTCAATTCTTCATTTCAAAATGAAGAGCATCACATTTTCTCACAATGTATTTCATGCGCCAATGTTTTGCCCAATCACAAACCATTAATCTCTCTCTGTAAACTGACTCCTCTTTCAACCTTTAGGGCAGCACGGTAGCTCAGTGGTTAGCTCTGCTGCTTCACAGCACCAGGGAAGTGGGTTCGATGCCCTGGGGCGACTGTGTCGAGTTTTCAGGGTCTCCCAGTGTCTGCGTGGGTTTCCTCTAGTTGCTCCGGTTTCCTCCCACAGTCCAAGCAGAGACAGGCAGAACAAGTACCTGGGAAATGAGATCTGTTCCATTCAGATTACCCACAGCTGAAGTATGCTGTGACCAGTGTATTTGCCAGCTTTCTAACTAGGCCAGTAGAGGGGATTTGAAACTGAACAGTGGGGCCTCGAAATTAAACTTGGGACGATGTGGTGAAGGAGTCAAAAGAATCAAGCCAAAGAAAATTACATCATGTATTACTTCAATGTTAAAAATCACACAACACCAGGTTATAGTCCAGCAGAGTTATTTGGAAGCATTAGCTTTTGAAGCGCTGTTTCTTCATCAGGTAGTGATAACTTGCTGTTGAGAGATTTTTTTTTAAACTTTGTCCACCCCAGTGCAACACCAGCACCTCCACATGTATTACTTCAGAAAGAGAGGGAGTACAAATCAGTACATATGGGGAAAGACACCACAAAAAATAATAAAAAAAAGGACAAAGCTAAGAATGCTGTATCTGAATGTGCACAGCATTCAAAAACAGAACAAAGTGAACTGTGAGTGCAGATTGAGATAAGTACATTCTGAGCGTTATTGTTGAACAGCCGAAGCTATTGCATGATATGAATCGTGACTGGAATGTCGAAGAGGTAATTAGAACATCGAAAAGTACAGCACAGAACAGGCGCTTAGGACCATGATGTTGGAAGGGGGTGAAATTTAGGAAATCGGCAAAAAACAAATGGAGGAGGGGTGGCTCTGTTACTTTATTAGACAGAGGGATGACCCAAGTTTAGAGAAACAAGGAATGGAAACACAGTTTGAAAAGACAAGAGAAGTAATAATGCCAATGAAGTAACTTGTGGGAGTGGTGTACAGATCCCATTAACAGTAGCCACATGACAGGAGAGAAAACAAAGAAAGAAATAAAAAAGGGAGCTTGTCAGAAAGGCACAATGCTATTCGTGGAGGATTTTAATTTTCACCTGACTAGAGAGAGAGAAAAAAAAAATCAGATAGCAAATGTAGCCGAGGTGAAGAGTTTGTAGGTTGTCCTCAGGATAACTTCTTTGAACAGTATGTTCTGGAGACAGAGTCTTAGAGGTCTACATGGAAACAGGTCCTTCAGCCCAACATGCCCATACCAACCAGTTTTCACAATCTAAACTAATCCCACTTCCCTCCATAACTATCTCATTTACCTGTCTAAATGTTTCTTAAAATGACAAACTTGTACTCTCTTCCAGCACAACCTCTGGCAACCTGTTCCAGACACTCACCAACCTCAAAAATAAAATTGCCTCTCTGGACCCTTTTGTGTATCTCTCCCCTCTCCCCTTAAACCTATGCCTTTTAGTTTTAGACCCTCCTATCATGGGGAAAAGCTGTCTGCTTTCCACTTTATCTACGTCTCTCGTGATTTTATACACATCTGAAAATGTGTTGCTGGTTAAAGCGCAGCAGGTCAGGCAGCATCCAAGGAACAGGAAATTCGACGTTTCAGGCATAAGCC
The DNA here is from genome assembly GCF_020745735.1 of Hemiscyllium ocellatum. Taxonomy (NCBI): domain Eukaryota; kingdom Metazoa; phylum Chordata; class Chondrichthyes; order Orectolobiformes; family Hemiscylliidae; genus Hemiscyllium; species Hemiscyllium ocellatum. Next base: position 20,736,056 of record NC_083401.1, read on the forward strand.
CTTCATCAGGAATGAGGAAAGTGTGTCCAGCAGGCTAAGATAAAAGGTAGGGAGGAGGGGCGATGGAGATGTGATAGGTGGAAGGAGGTCAAGGTGAGGGTGATAGGCCGGAGTGGGGTGGGGGCGGAGAGGTCAGGAAGAAGATTGCAGGTTAGGAGGGCGGTGCTGAGTTCGAGGGAATCGACTGAGACAAGGTGGGGGGGTCTAGTCTCCTACACTCCATGGAAAGGTGTCCCAGCCTATCCAACCTCTCCTTATAACTCAAACCTTACAGTCCAGGTAGCATTACAATGTTAAGATTTTAAGCCAAAAGAGAAAATGCTGGAAAATCTCAGCAGGTCTGGTAGCATCTGTAAGGAGAGAAAAGAGCTGACATTTTGAGTCTAACTGACCCTTTGTCAAAGCTCAGACCTGCTGAGATTTTCCAGCATTTTCTCTTTTGGTTGCAGATTCCAGGATCCGCAGTAATTTGCTTTTATTTTTTAAGATTTTAAGTTTGAGACAATGTATACAATAATATGGAGCAGGTGGCAAGTCTGATGACTAGACAGACTATGAAACAAAAAGGCAAAAGAATTACCAAAAATATTACTGAAGAGGAAGAATTATTAAGAGTATGAAAGAAAGAAAGCCAAAAATGTAAACAAAGATTGTAGATACTTATATAATTTTTAAGCAAAGAAGTAAATTCACAAAAATGAGCACAGATCCATCAGAAAGAAAGCCCAGAGAATCAATAATAAATTATAGTTTAATTTGAATTTTTAAGAGATAGCAGGTGAATTGAACAGATGTTTTTCAATCTTCTGTCAAAATACAATGCTCCCAATTTATTATTTTCAATGTTTTGTTCACATGATTGATAACAACTTCTACCTTCAAAGGCAGAGAGGAAAGCGATAGTCCAACAATACTAACACTCGGCTGTTAATTCAGTGACCCAGGTCACGTGCTGGGTACTTGGGTTCAAATCCCAAAACAAAACACACACAAAAGAAAATCTGGAATTAAGACTCTAATGTTAACCATGAATCATTGGTTTGGGAAAACCCATCTGGTTCACTAATGTCCTTTAGGAAAGGAAACTGCCATTCTTACTTGGTCCAGCCTACGCGTGACTCCACACCCACAGCAATTGTGAGATGTACAAAACTCCAGATGCTTCAGTTAGACCATGCATCCCATCGCGCCTCCCTGACCTATCACCTTCATCTCCTCCCCCACTCACCCATTGTACTCTATGCTACTCTCTCCACCCCCAACCTCCCCCAAGCTTATCTCTCCACGTTTCAGTCTCTGCCTTTATTCCTGATGAAGGGCTTTTGCCTGAAACTTCGATTTTGCTGCTCGTTGGATGCTGCTTGAACTGCTGTGCTCTTCCAGCACCACTGATCCAGGATCTGGTTTCCAGCATCTGCCGTCATTGTTTTTACCATCCCCATTGCAGTCAGTGCTTCTTTCAAAAAAAAGTGTTTTGAAGAAACACTTTCTCCTTGAGCTGATCACACTGCAGAAATGCAATTTTAACATCAATTTATTTTTGTTCCCCACTATCTTTCGCTCACAAAACCAAATGAAAATCTTCAAAGTTGCTTTACATGTGAAACTATTCTTCTTTCTTGGTCCCCCAATTTTTCTTCAAAACTCAAGTCACAAGGAAAAGTGTAAAAATGATTCATTCCAAAATATTGTAAAAGCTAATCAGTAAAGTTAATAAGGCACTGGGACCAGATGAGGTACATCCAAATGATATTAAGGAAGAGAGAATAGAAATCGCAGAGGCACCGACAATAAGCTTCCAACTTCCCCTGGAATCAGGGAGGGCTCCTGATTGAGGGCTTCTGCTTTCATGGCCTCATAATTGCTTTTTTTTTTATTTTGAAGAAAAAAACCTGAAGCCAAATTCTTTTTCCCTCAAACTGAGATTGAACTTCACAGTCATACTATTGATACTGCTACGTCAGGGTCTCCCTCACTGAGCGCATTCGTTAATCATACCTCCTTGCACAGTGTCAGCTCCAATATAGCTACCTCTCTTATTAAACTCAATAATATTAAACTAGAAGGACTGCTGAAAAGATTTACTCGGATGCTACCTGGACTGTAAGCTTTGAGTTATAAGGAGAGGTTGGATAGGCTGGGACACCTTTCCTTGGAGTGTAGGAGACTAGACCCCCCCACCTTGTCTCAGTCGATTCCCTCGAACTCAGCACCGCCCTCCTAACCTGCAATCTTCTTCCTGACTTGAATCACTGTTGTCACATATTTCCAGTTACAGTGAAAAGTTTTGTTTTGCATGCAGCACAGGCAGATCACACCATACAAACTGCCTTGGGGGTAATAGGCAGTGTGAGGAATACAACATTACAGCTGCAGAAAAGGCACACCGAGAGAGATCAACATTAAATTTAAAATTCGAGGCGCCCATTCAGACATCTAATAACAGCAGGGAAGACGCAGTTCTTGAATCTCTGTTGGCAATGTTTGAATCTTCTTTCTAACAGAAGAGGTTATAAGAGAATATAACCGGGGTGGGAGGGGTCTTTTATGATGTCGGCTGCCTTTCCGAGGCAATGAGAAGTGTACATGGCGTCAAAGGATGGAAGGCTGGATTGAGAGATGGACTGGGCTGTGCTCACAACTTTCTGTTATCCCTTACGTTTTTGGGTAAAGCCATTTCCACACCCAAGCTGTGACGCATCCAGAAACATGGCACTATTGCACAGAAAAGGTTGTGAAGATTAGCCCACCAATTACTCATAGCAGTGTGGTTGACGCTTAACTGGGCAAAAAAAGTGTGGACTGCAGATGCTGGAAAAGCACAGCAGGTCAGGCAGCATTCAAGGAGTAGGAAAATCGACATTTTGGGCTAAAACCCTTCATCAGGACTGAAGGCCTGGTGAAGAGGAAATGTTGGGGGTTGGGGAACATAAGTGTCAGTCCTGATGAAGGGCTTTGGCCCGAAAGATCGATTTTCCTACTCCTCGGATGCTGCCTGACCTGCTGTGCTTTTCCAGCACCACACTAATCTTGACGCCCAATTGCCCTCTTGGCAATTAGAAATTAATACAAAATGCTGGCCTAGCCAGTGACACCTATAGCCTCACGAACAAATAAAAGCATTTCAAAAACAATTACTTGAGGTAGAATTAGTGATCACCCAAAAAGATGAGTGTTGATTTGGAAGTGTCAACATGGATTTGTCAAGGAAAAGAAAAACGTCTAACTAAAGTGGGAGTTTGTTTTTGAAGATTTAATAGAGGTAGCAAGTTTGTCCAAAATCATATTTGATACAGTGTCACACAATAGACCTGGAAGGAAAGTTACAGATCATGGAATAAAAGGAATTGGCCGAGTGAAAGGAAACACCAACCGTTACACAAAAGTATTTTTCAAGATAGAAGGAGTTCCCCAAGTCTCACTATAGTGACCCTTGCCTCATAGCCAGTTAGCAAATTACCTTTTTGATACAATTTATCCAAAGTTAATACTTCACCCAAAGCTTCATACAGCTCAACGTCAAAAATAAAATTCTAAAACTGTTAAAAATTAGAAATTCTAAAAGATTTAACTAAAAAGGTACTACCTTCACTGAACCCCTCACTGACCAGGAACACAACTGGTCTCGCCATATAAATAAAGTGGCGACTAGAGCAGGTCAGAGGAGAGGAATACAATAACAAGTAACTCCACTCCTGACCCTCTAAAGCTTGCCCACCATTTACAGAGTTAGGAGTGTGATGGAATACCCTCCATTTGTGTGAATGGATGCAGCTCCAACAACCCAAGGAACTCCAAACAGGACAAAGCAACTTGCTCAATTGGCACCACATACACTCCCTCCACCACTGACATGCAGTAGCAAAAACGTGTACCATCTAGAGGATGTACTTCAGAAATTCACAAAGATCGTCACACAGCATCTTCCAAACTCTGAACCACTACCATCTAGAAGACCAAGGATAGGAGATATGTAGGAATGACATAGTTTGGACAGGTCACACCATCCTGACTAGAAGATACATCAGGAGAAAGTGAGGATTGCAGATGCTGGAGATCAGAATCGAGAGCGTCATGCTGGAAAAGCACAGCCGCTCAGGCAGCATCCGAGGAGCTGGAGAACCAACGTTTCAGGCATAAGCCCTTCATCAGGGATGAGGCTTGTGGGCTGGGGGTGCTGAGAGAGAAATGGGAGGAACAGGTAGCTAAGAGTGCAATGGGTAGATGAAGATGGGGGAGTAGGTGATAGGTTGGAGCAGATAAATGGGAAAGATGATGGGACAGGTCAAGACGGTAGTGCCATGTTGGAGACTTGGGACTGGGAGGGGAAATGAGGAAACTGGTGGAATCCACATTAATCCCGTGTAGTTGCAGGGTCCCAAGGTGGAAGACAAGGCATTCTTTCTCCAGGCGTCAGGTGGTTAGGGTTTGGCAATGGAGGAGGCTCAGGACCTGCATGTCCTTGGTGGTGTGGGAGGGGGAATTAAAGTGTTCAGCCACGGGGCGATGGGGTTGGTTGGTTGGTGCAGGCATCCCAGAGATGTTCTCGGAAATGATCCACAAGGTGGTGTTCACAGCAGGTGCAACGGATACAGTAGATGACGTGTATGGAAGTACAGGTAAACTTCTGTCGGATATGGAAGGATCCTTTGGGGAAGGTGCCGGGAGTTGAGTGTGAGCCAGTGAGGTGGGGGGGGGGGGGGGGGGGGGGCAGGAATCTGACAAGGGAGTTGTCAGAGGGAATGGTCTCTCTGAAACACCGATAGGGGTGGGGAGGGAAATATATCCCTCGTGGCGAGGTCTGTTTGTAAGTGGCGGAAGTGGCAGAGGATGATGCGACGTATCTGGAGGTTTGTGGGGTTGAAGGCGAGGACTGGGATATGGGGGGGCGGGGGGGTTGGGGGGAGGTGTTCCGTTCTTGTTGGGTTGGAAGGAGTAGGATTCAAGGGCAGAGATGCGGGAAGTGGAGGCGATGCACTGGAGGGCATCGTCAACCACGTGGGAGGGGAAATTGTGGTCTTTGAAGAAGTAGATCATCTGGGATTTTCTATAGTGAAATTGGTCATCCTGGTAAACGATGTAGCAGAGGTGGAACAATTGGGAATAACGAAAGGCATTTTTACAGGAGGCAGGGTGGGAGGACGTGTAGTCCAGGTAGCTGTGAGAGTCAGTGGGTTTGTAGTAGTTGTCTATGATTAGTCTATTGCCAGAGATGGAGTTGAGGGGGGGGGGGGGGGGAGTGAGGTGCCTGAGATGATCTAGGTGAATTTGAGGTTGAGGTGAAAGGTGTTAGTGAAGTAGACAAGCTGTTCAACCTCCTTGTGGGAGCAGGAGGTAGAGCCAATACAGCCATCGATGTCTCAGAGGAAAAGGTGGGGAATGGTGCCGATGTAGCTGCGGAAGATGGACTGTTCCATGTACCCGACAAAGAGGCAGGCACAGCTGGGGCCCATGTGGGTGCCCATGGCTACCCCTTTGGTTTGGAGGAAGTGGGAGGATTGGAAAGAGAAGCTGTACAAGGGGAAGAAAATATATCACCTTTTCTTCTCTTTTGCTGGGTCAAGATCCAGGAATTCCTGTCCTGAAGGCATTGTGGGTCAACCGACAGCACATGAACCGCAGTCGCTCAAGAAGGCAGCTGACTAGCACCTTCTCAAGGGCAACTAGGGACAGGCAATAAACATTGGCCAGCCAGTAACATCCATGCCCCACAAAGTGAATTAAAAAGATTCTTATCTGGTTTTGGTAGCAAAAGATCCAAGACCATACCTAGTTAGTTAGTGCATACTCCATGGCAACCCATCTATCTTTGTTAACTGTTTCATCTTGTATTCTTATATTGCATAAATTTCAGTTTCCCTTTAAGGACTGTATTCTTACAAATTGTCTGGCATTTATCAGGACAAAAGGCTTTGGAAAAAAATGCATCTCTTCTCAGCAATACTCAAATAAACATTTTAAATGCACTGTATTTGGAGGAGAGGTGCTGGTACCCACATGCAATAATGCTTAAAACTGGCAACAAGGGAACTTGATAAAAGGTATCTAAAATAAGGCACATTGGTATGGACTTTATAAATAAAAAGGAAAAGGAATAGCAAAGCAAAAAAAAAAGCACATTCGATCTCCAAACCACTGATAATATTTCAATTAGATTTTATGAAAAATTTTAGGTAGCAGGATTCAAAAGGGGGAATTTTAACAGGACAATAATAGGGATAAGGAACACAATCAGAAAAGGTAGGGCTACCCTCCTTGAAAGAGAGTGAAGACAGTGAAAAGGAGAATTGATGTAGTGGTTTAAAAATCAGGAAGGAGTTTATATAGAGTTAATAAACAAATTGCTTCCAAATGCCAATGGGTCACTATAAAGTTTAAAGCCAGTTGGCACAGAAACCAAAAGTTAAGAGGAAAAACGTGTACGGTTTGAATTAAAAATGCACTACTTGAAGGGATATTGGGTACAGATTCGATTGTAACCATTAAAGATATTTCAGTGTCATTTTGACAAGCCAAATGAATGGAAGGTGCAGTTAATGTGGATAAATATGAAGCTAGCTACTTTGATAGCAAAAAACAGGAAAGGAAGATTATTACCTGAAAGGCTATAAATGGAGAGTGGGAAATATGAAAATGGGACCCGATGTCCAAGCACCAGTCACTAAAAGCAAGCATGTAGATACAGCGGGAGGGGATGACAGGAAATGGTATGCTGACCTCCTTAATGACAGGACTCAAATGCAGGAAGCAGGGGTGTCTTGCTACAATTAAACAGGCCTGAGATTTTGCGCAGTTTTGGCCTTATCAGAGGAAGAATATTCTTCCTACAGAGGGAGTGCAGTGAAGGATTGCAATGACAGGATTGACGTACGAGGATTATAATCAGAGTTAAAGAGAATGAGGGGACAACCTCAGCAACCTACAAACTTCTAACAGGGTGGACTCAGGAAGGAGGTTTACAATGACCAAGATGTCAAAAACTAGGAGTCACAGTCCAAGGATACAGGGTAGACCACTGAGGAATGAGTTGAGCAGATATTTCTTCAGAGAGAGTGGTGAGCCTGTGGAATTCATTACCACAGAAAATGTACTGAAAGAATATAGTGCTTGGAGCTAAAGGGGTCAAAAAAAGGTCGTGGGAGAGAAAAGCAGGAACAAGCTGTTGAGTTGGATGATCAGCCATGATCAAAATGAATAGCAAAGCAGGCCCAAAGGGCTGAATGGCCTATTCTCATTCCAGGTTTCTATATAAATAAAGAAAGGAAATTGGATAAATACTCAATGGATTTAAAAAGAAAATAATTTAAGAGTGATTGCTCTCAAAACAATGGTACAAATTGGAGGATCTGAATGTCATCATTGCGTTGTACTGTAGTTAATTGATTAGATTAAATTCCTTACAGTGTGGAAACAGGCCCTTCGGCCCAACAGTCCACACCGACCCTCTGAAGAGTAACCCACCCAGTCCCATTTCCCGCTGACTAATGCACCTAACACTACGGGCAATTCAGCATGGCCAATTCACCTGACTTGCACATCTTTGGACTGTGGCAGGAAACCTCAGTACCCGGAGGAAACCCAGGCAGACACGGGGAGAATGTCTGTGTGGAGTTTGCACATTCACCCAAGGCTGGAATCGAACCTGGGACCCTGGTGCTGTGAGGTTGCAGTGCTAACCTCTGAGCCACAGTGATGACCTACTGATGGGGTTTGCAGCGTAATATTGAAGGGTTGCATAACACTGCCGAGCTTCCTTTCCCATGAAATCAACCACTTTCTAAGTCACTACATTATTGCTTGGTGATGCGCGACACCTTGGTAGGTATGAGCAGCAGACAGAGGAGTACATCTAGGACACCACAGGCCAGCTTTCAGCATCCCCAGCAGCTGCACACACTATGCCTTTCTTCCATTTGTCCTTTAGCCTTGCACCAGAGCTTCTGACATGATGTGATGGATGTTTTGACAGGGTCTCATTTCCTCTATTCCCACTGGTGGTAATTATCTAACTGCCCAAAATAAGTCATGACTTGGAGGAGCCGATGTTGGACTGGAGTGAACAACGTTAAAAAAAAATCACACAACACTAGGTTATAGTCCAACAGGTTTATTTGGAAGCACTGCTCCTTTGTCAGCTGGTTATGGAGTATAAGATTATAGGACACCACCTGATGAAGGAGCAGCGCTCCGAAAGCTAGTGCTTTCAAATAAGCCTGTTGGACTATAACCTGTTGCTGAGATTTTTAGCCCAAATTTGGTACATTACGTGCAATTCTAGTCTCCTTCCTACTGGAAAGATGTTGTGAAACTTGAAAGTGTTCAGAAAAGATTTACAAAGATTTTGCCAGGGTTGGAGGATTTGAGCTATAGGGAGAGGCTGAACAAGCTGGGGCTGTTTTCCCTGGAGCGTCGGAGGCTGAGGGGGTGACCTTATAGAGGTTTACAAAGTTATGAGGGGCATGGATTGGGTAAATAGGCAAAAAGTCTTTTCCCTGGGGTCAGGGAGTCCAGAACTAGAAGGCATAGGTTTAGGGTGAGAGGGGAAAGATATAAAAGAGACCTAAGAGGCAACTTTTTCATGCAGAATGTGGTACATGTATGGAATGAGCTGCCAGAGGAAGTGGTGGAGGCTGGTACAATTGCAACATTTAAGAGGCATTTGGATGGGTATATGAATAGGAAGGGTTTGGAGGGATATGGGCAGGGTGCTGGCAGGTGGGACTAGATTGGATTGGGATATCTGGTCGGCATAGTTGGACTGAAGGGTCTGTTTCCATGCTGTACATCTCTATGACTCTATAATCCACTGGCAGAAGGGCCAGTCACCACATGACAGAGCGTGAAGGTAACTGGGATAGGCAATGGAAAAGAGCCAAGCTGACTTTGTTTTGAAGTAAGTTAATTTGGAATGCTCAAAGTGGTGGAAGCAGATGCGTTTCAAGGAGAGAGCTGAATATATATTTGAAAAAAAGGGGGTGAAAAGAAATCTTGCAGAAAAAGGACAGGCAAATGGGACTAAATGATCTTTTAAAAGACAAAAGTTTACAATTGGGCATCATTGAATCATTTTTGCACAGGAGAACATGCACTTCAACTGCTTATATTAGACTGTCAAATAATTTTCGCTTAGCATTCAACTGACATTTCATACACCAACTGTTATAACGTAGACCACAGCACTTATACACATTAGACCCTACATTAGGCAGTCAGCAGATTGTGAACAGGTTCTGTTCTGGAGTCCATTTCAGCGCACAATGCAGGAGAATATTTTTAAAAAGGATCAATTGAAAACGTGAAACAACTGCAGACGCTGCAAATCAGAAGCTAAAATGGAAACTGCTGAAAAATAAAACTCAGGTCTGGCAGCACCTGTGGAACTGAGGAAGGGTCACTCAACCTGAAACGTTAACAGATTTCTCTCCACAGGTGCTGTCAGACCTGCTGTGCTTTTCCAGCAATTTCCATTTTTGTTAAAAAAGCAATTCATAAGTACAGGAAATATTTGTACATCAGATCTTTGGAATGACATACCTGTATGAGATCACATTTGTAGGCATAATCATTAAATCCGACACGCCCTGTACAGGTTATAATGGAATAAAAACATGATTCCATCATGCTAATTTGGATAGCAAAAAAACAAAAAGTCACTTACTTTTCTGGAAGTATGCAGCAAGACACATCCTGCATTGTCGTTCTCTGTAAGAGTAAAAGGATTGCAGATTATTAAACACAGAAACATTTTTGGGTTGGTGGAAGGATTAGATTTTTCATCATAGCCTGTGGAAAATTAGTATTTTGAAAATGTCAGTTCACCAGATTTATTATTGGAGATGGGAAACTCTCCGTTTCAGTCTCAGAAATCCTCTCGGGAGGTCAGCACTAGTATTTGAATATCAGTGATGTACCTACTGTTCTCTGTTCCTCCTGCATCCTTCAATTACTTTTCATGTTATCACCTACACCTGGATTTATTAGTTTCATCTTCATGATCTTGGCAAAATTTATAGCATTAAAATTTATGTATTTGTAACAATCTGGTTAGACTATCTAGACAAACAAACGCAATCTTGACTTCTGTGACTTCTTCACTCACTGAAAGCATAAAGTTTGTAATCTTCGAATTACCCTTCACCATACATTAGACAAAGCACTCCTACACATTCTGTTACATAACTACATCTACATGAGAACTAAACACTGAACTTAGTCAAAAGACGGCATCTTCTATATCCTTGAGAATTCCCCTACTATGCTAGCCAATCAGAGCACTTATATTTCATCTGCGTCAACCCAGTGCCTTTTTTTAATGGCTCTGGATCATATGCAGGCCAGAGCAATCAAGGATGGCAGATTTCTCTTCCTAAATGACATTAAGCTAACAAATCTTTTGACAATTGACAGTGATTACATAATGCCATTAGGCTTGCTTTTTATTTCAGCTGCCATGGGATTCATACCCATGTCTGCAGATCATTAGCCTTGGGTTTTGGATTGCTAGTCCAATGACATTCCCCTATGCTGCGACACAGTTGCTACAAGCAAAGCTCGACACTTCAGAACAGATCGGATTTTATCCTGCCCCTTAACCTCACTGAGACAGTGAGCTACAGTTTACACAGACTACAGGACAGGACTACAATTCAACAGAAGTCCTCTCAAAAATAACTTGCTCCTCTGCAATTTCCAACTCTTAAGCAATCATAACCACCTGGTCCACTAATGACCTTTAAAAGGAAGGAAATCTGCCCATCTTATCCGGTCTGGCTTTGACATAACTTCAGCAACGTCATTGATTCTTAAATAGACAAGCAAACCACTCCAATTCATGGGCAGTTAGGAGCGGGCAAGAAACATTAGTCCTGTCAGCGACGTCCAAATTCTATGATAGAAGAAGAAACAAATAGAAAGATGTTGGGAGGACTACAGTATTGTCCCAAAGTATTGTCTCCAGGTCAGGGCAATGGAATCCCAAATTCAATGCCATCACCATAAACACTAGAATTAATAAAAAGGAGAATACCAACCAAGTCTCTCGAGTTGAGTTTCTCCAACATTTGTCTGTCTTTCTCAGGATGAGCAGCGATGAGCAACATATACTATCTTGCCAGTATGCCAGAAATATTTCATGAATAACTTTATAAGGGAAGTGCTACATTGCAGGAATATGGTACAGAGTGGGAAAAAGGGGAGTTTAAGTTAAAATAAACACACAATCTTATTCAATAGCAAAGCAAATTCAAGAAGCCAGGTATTTCTTACAGCCTTCTTAAGCTGCAATGTGATAGAGAAAAGGATAATTTGCTTTAGTGGGTGTAGGCAGAAATATGTGTGTTAGCTAGGACACTTGGAGAACTTCCCCTCTTCCACACTGAACTGTGTCCCAGGTACTCAAACTGCTACGGGGCCCATTTAAACATGATCGAGTGCTCACATCCCACCCCACGTGCCACCAAAGCCTGGGCACTTATTCAAAACAGGGCAGCAGTTTTCAAACAACCTGCCTCAAGGTCAACATCACCCTTGCATAAACAATCAGACAACTTTAATAAACATATGAACAGTCAATCAATGAGACATTCTTCCAGAAGGAAATGGTTACCAATCCAGAGTGCACTGATATCAAAGTTTTAAAATAGGTTATCCGATGTCGATTGTGGGTTAGCATTGTGTCCACAGACATAAAAAGACCTGAAGAGTCAATATAAGGAAATGCAGCTCCATTGTGTGCAGAATTATCCCCACTCACCAGAGACCTATTGTCTATAGTAGTACTCTCGGAGGGATTCCAAGGCGCCACTTCCAGTGAGCTTCACCCATAGCCCCATTCTGTAATCAACAAACAAGACTCTCTACATAGCCCCAAAGAACAATGGCTCATACAACACATGGAGGCTTCATTCCAATGGGATTTGTTCAGAAAGTCAGAAGGATGTCAGAGCATTCTTCATTCTCTGGGGTTTGCAATTTACTTTAAATAGTTTAAATATATAATTTTCATTTAATAGCCCTTTTAATGAGAGAGAGAGAGAGCGCACATGAGAGCGCGATCAACTCATCAAGCTCACTGTTTATAATAGATTTTGACCCATTGATTGTTTTAACACTTACCCCAGTATGTCAGTTTCTTATGCTGTTTGGTACAAATAGTCCTGTATTGTAGTTTCACCAGATGGACATCTCATTTTCAGGTATGCCTGGTGCTGCTCCTGGCATGCCTCCTGCACTCTTCATTAAAACAGGGTTGATGGTAATGGTTGAGTGGGCAAAGTATCAGGCTATGAGGTTGCAGGTTATGATGGAGTACAATTCAGTTACTGACCGTCCATAATGCCTTAGGATGTCCTATCTTGCTTTTCTAGGTCTGTTTGAAGTCTATCCCAGTCAGCACAATGGTAGTACCACAAAACATGATGGAGGACATTCTCAATGTGAAGACAGATCACTTCTACCAATACCATCTTGGTCAGATACATCAGTGGTTAGGCAGATTGGGGAGGATGAGGTCGACTAGGCTGGTCCCTCATCACCAATCCAGGAGCTACATTCTTCAGGATCCTACCAGTCCTATCAGTAATAGTGCCAGCCAGACTCTGTGGTGGACATTGAAGGTACTCTAGGTGGAGGTCTTCAAAGTACTTTCACAAAGGGTAGAAAGGGCAAATTAATGTCCAACATGAAGGAGTATGGATTTATCAGACAAGGCAGATCGGTACATGGTGAATCTTTGGCCCTGTTGACCTGATGTCAAACAGTTCATACAGTCTAAGCTCAAAAACTGGGGGCTCCCCAGGGAATTCCCTCCAACTGTATCCCACGGTGTCTCCACCTCTGCTGGATCTGCCAATGGACAGGACATATCCAAGGATGGTGACAGTCCAGTCTGCGACATTGTGTGGAAGGTACGATTTGTGCATTTGACTATATCAGGTTGTTGCTTGACTAATCTGACAGCTTTCCCACTCTTGGTTATGGTGTAACTGGTTAGCTAGGCTCCAGCTGAAGTACTAGAAGAAAGTGAGGACTGCAGATGCTGGAAAGTCAGAGGCAAAAAGGGTAGCGCTGGAAAAACCCAGCAGGTCAGGCAGCACCTGAGGAGGAGAGTCAATGTTTGGTCATTATGAAGAGCTTGTGCCCGAATCGTAGACTCTCCTGCTCCTCGGATGCTGCCTGACCTGCTGGGTTTTTCCAGCGCCACCCTTTTCGACCCCAGCTGGAGTACGGTGTGTTGTGCTGGTCACCGCACTGTAGGAGGGATGCAATTGAAAGAGAGTAAGTTCACCAGAATAGTGCCTGGGTTGGAGTGTTATAGGCTGGGGCTATTTTCTGTTGGGCAGAGAAGGCTGAAGAGAGACCAGATTGAGGATTATAAAAGGAGCATAGATAGGGTAGATTGGAAAGAACTCTTCCTCTTTGCGGAAGGGTTAATAATCAGGGGTCACAGATTTAACAAAAGGATAGGAGGTTTAGAGGGATTGAAGTAAAATGTTTGCACCTAGGAGGGTGCAAACTCGCTATCTGAAAAAGGTGGTAAAGATGGCAACCTTCACAGCACTGAAGGCGGCACGGTGGCACAGTGGTTAGCACTGCTGCCTCACAGCGCCAGAGATCCGGGTTCAATTCCCGACTCAGGCGACAGACTGTGTGGAGTTTGCACATTCTCCCAGTGTCTGAGTGGGTTTCCTCCGGGACTCCAGTTTCCTCCCACAGTCCAAAGATGTGCAGGTCAGGTGAATTGGCCATGCTAAATTGCCCGTAGTGTTAGATAAGAGGTAAATGTAGGGGTATGGTGGGTTGCGGGTCGGTATGGACTTGTTGGGCCGAAGGGCCTGTTTCCACACTGTAAGAAACACCGTAGCACACAGGGTATGAGCCCAGTGCTGAGAAATGGGATTGGACTAGATCAGGACTTACTGACGGTTATGAAGATGTGTGTGTACTTTTAAGAGAGCTAAAAGCATCAGAACCACTGGACAGTATCAAGTGTTCTCAATAAGGCAACAATGTATGTAACTTGGGGTTGAACAACTCGAGTAGTTCATTGCTTGGAGACAAAAACAAATTCAAATCCGGCCAATCAGTTTAAATTATACCCTGGTAAAAATACCAATTTCCAATCAAGTTTGAATTGAGTATATTGACAATCTTAAAAGCCAATGACACAATCTGATGCCCTGGGGTACAAGCATGGGGGAGAAACTGAACAGTTGAGAGAGAACTGCCGCAGCCTAGCACGTAAACAGACTGCTTGAAAAGTAGCTTTCTCTTAGAAGTACCTTTTCGATCAGTAACCTGTGACACAGAAATTCCTAACAAGGAGAAAAGAAGACACAGGAAGATCCAAAGACAAGAACCTACAGCTGCCTGGTTTTGAAATAAGAAGTGTTGTGTTGTAAATTTTAATTGGGAGTTTTATGGGACTAGTATTATAGAAGGAAAGCTAGAAGACAGGTTTGAGAAAGAAATTGTAAATAGTGATTCGTTAATTGTTTTGTTATACTTTAAGAAATAAAAGTGTTAATGTTTCCTTTGCATCGTTCTTGGTCACTCAAATGTTTACAGATTACTGCATGGGACTAATCTTTTCTGTGTTGCTCGTTTTAAATTAAGCAGGAGAGTTTACCTAGTGTCGTAACAATGATTGGCACAGACAATGGTTTCACGATCATTAGACTTCTAACTCCAAAATTTATTTTAAAATTCAAATTCCTCAATGGCATTCAAACCTTAGAACATTGCCTGGGTCTCTGGGTTAATAGTCCAGCAACAATTCCACAACACCATCACCTCACCACATGCCACAGAAATTACTGATGTGCCACTGTACCCTTCCGCACCTCACCAAATGACCGTTCCCCACATCAGTCAAAACAGACATGTCCAAATGGATGTTTTATGTCCCGTTGCCTGTCTGTGTGCCCCTGCCTCAGAGTGCCCGTGTCTGCATGCATATAGTGTGGCTGGGCCATTGTCAGCTGATGTACTCTACATACTCATACTTGACCAGTAGAGTTGCTATAACAATCTGTCAAGGTTTCAGCATCACTCCACTTTTGATCTATCCGGTATATCCCACAATCTACCATCACCTGGGTGCTTTTGTTGCTCCATTAAAGGTGAATCCACACCTGAGCAGTCAGTGAGTACTGTGAGGAATCAGAGCAAAATCAAACAAATTTTTACAAAGTTGTGATGTTTTTCCTCACATTTTGAGAAGTTATTAAATGGCCTTGGTCACAAAAGACCCTACCTCTATGTCCTCCTTCATGTTCAGCCTATACGTGTAGCAGCCATCACAATGTCATGGGTGAAATGGGGCTGAGAGGGTAGGATGGGAGATGGTGATTGCACAGAGACAGACAATGAAACAACCCAAGTTCACAACCTTTCTTGTAACTGTCGTCACCTGATGGTCTGTACCCATTGTACTTTCCAAATTCAGATGTCATGACCCCATAAAGACTCTCCTGACACCAGCCATCTGAGCTCACCAGTGACAGAAGAACTGAGTCAAGGAGACACCAGAAACTGTGATTAGAATAGATGGATGTTCAACGGCTAATACAGACATGATAGGCTGAAGGGCCTCTTTCTAAATTTTAGTAAGTCAATGATTCTCTGGGGTAGTTAACCCAAGTGCACAGGTACAAAAAAGACTGGGGGCCATTTGGGTTGCTCAAAGAGGTGACTGGAAGGTTGAAACATGGAGGCATTTGATTAGCATGTTTGCAATTGACTTGTCATTGAAGGAAGAAATAGGAACCCTCATAATAAAAAAAACACGTTCTTGCCCAGAATACGAACACCACAACCTTCACTCACCATCCATATTTGACTTCAGATCCACATTCGACTTCAGATCCACATTCACATTGACATAGAATCGGAGGCCATCATCAGACATAGTCGAGGCATTTACTGATTCATAAGTTTCATCTGCCCCAATCCCAATGCCCTCACCGCTGTCTTCTTCACGATCAGGTTGCATATCATCTGAAACAAAAAACATGTTCTCGTCAGCAAGCTTCTCAAGGAAGGTCGCTCTGTCTGTGAGGTCAATAGTACTCAAGAACAGCCGACTTTAAGAACAAGAAAACTCAAGTTTCCAACTAACTAGGGGTTTCTAACTCCATTTGACCTAGGTGGCATCACATGACATCCTAGTGGCCAATCACCCTGGCGCCATTTCCCATTACAGCCATTGGCTTGTGAAATTTCAGGAACTCGCTCTAAAATGTGACTCGAAGACTTTAAAAGATTGGTCAAAAAATTTCTTAAAAATTCAAAACTATCCAATCACCTCTCCTCCCTCCTTCAACCACAACCAAACTTCTAGGGATAATGAACAGAAATAAATTTAAATAATGAAGCAGCACTTATAATGAAAAACACAGCAGCTGTACTTTACTAACCATTAAGGTCCTGAGAGACCTCAGACTCTCAGTTAATGAAGCAGAAATACTTGGAGACAACGGACACCTTGGATACAAGCTGGAGAAGAAGCAAGAGCCTCTTGAGACCTCAAGGAGAGGGCCTACTATACTTTGTGCCACTCCGGTATTTTGCAGTCCAGCAGCAGGCTTCACCCTGGGGTTTAAAAGGACCAGAATGAAAGCCCTGCCCTCAGAGACCTACTTCCCAGAGGGCTGGAGCAGCTCCTCTGCACTCAGCAGCACCATTCAGAAGGTGGTGGCTGCTCCTGGTACTACATCTATCAGAGGCCTCTGATCGAGGAGTAGAGAGGGAACTGTGATGGACTGGAGTTGGCTTCCAGTAGGCCTTGCCCTTGTTGAAGAAGTCCACAAGCAACGAGGTCAAGGTGCATTAGACATCCTTCTGGCTCAAAGGGTATCCTTATTCTGCTGTAAATACTGCTCTCAGCAGGATGAGGTACTCATGTGGACAATAACGGTCTTCTTAAGGGCCTTATTAACCATGGGGTAGGAAGGCTGTCCTCCAAACTCAAATTTGCTCACAAAAACAATCCTGGGGATGAAGAGCTTGTCACATGAGAAGCGACTGAGGACTCAATCTGGACTGTGTTTGAGAGACCTCAACAGAGTGGACATGGAGAACATGTTTCCGTTGTAGGAAAGGCTGGGACCCAAAGGTACAGATTCAGAGTGAAAGGTCGAACTGAGATGAGGAGGAATTTCTTCATCCAGAGGGTGGAGAATCTGTGGAACTCATAGCCGCAGAGGGCTGTCATGGCCAAGTCATTCAGTGTTATTAAGATAGAGATAGATTGGTTCTCGATTAGTAAGGGGGTCAAGAGCGATGGGAGAAGGCAAGCAAATGAGGCTGATCAACTAACATCAAAATGGCAGAGCAGACTCGATGGGCTGAATGGCCCAATTCTGCTCCTTTCTCAAGGATTAATGAAATTCCTCCTTTCCCCCTTCCCACAACCTCACCACCGGGAAGGGCACAGAATTTTGTCTAATCTGCCCATTTCTCATCACATTTCTTGGGTGGGATACACCACAGCACTATCATCCAGGAAGACCAGTCAGTCAGGATTGAGGGCAAGTGTCTGCCATATTGAAATCAGAAGTCAAAGGTCAGTTTAAAAAAAAGGACAAAAAAAAAGTCACAGCTGGTTACGACGCATGCCATTTATAGAGTCATCAAGATGTACAGCACGGAAACAGACCCTTCGGTCCAACTCGTCAGTGCTGACCAGATTTCCCAACCCAATCTAGTCCCACCTGCCAGCACCCGGCCCATATCCCTCCAAACCTTCCTATTCATATATCCATCCAGATGCTTTATAAATCGTACTAGCCTCCACCACATCCTCTGGCAGCTCATTCCATGCACGTACCACACTCTGCGCGAAAAAGTTGCCCCTCAGGTCTCTTTTATATCTTTCCCCTCTCACCCTAAATCTATGCCCTCTAGTTCTGGACTCCCCCACCCTGGAGAAAAGACTTTGCCTATTTATCCTATCCATGACCCTCATTATTTTATAAGGTCAACCCTCAGCCTTCGACGCTGTAGGGAAAAACAGCCCCAGCCTATTTGACCTCTCCAGATATCTCCAACCCTGGCAACATCCTTGTAAATTTTTTCTGAACCCTTTCAAGTTTCACTACATCCTTCCAACAGGAAGGAGGCCAGATGTGCATGCAATATTCCTACAGTGACCTAACCAATGTCCTGTACAGCCGCAACATGACCTCCCAACTCCTGTACTCAGCACTCCGACCAATAAAGGAAAGCATACAAAACGCCTTCTTCACTGTCCTTTCCAGCTGCGACTCCAATTTCAAGCAGCTATGAACCTACTTTCCAAGGTCTACTTGTTCAGCAACACTCCCGAGGACCTTACGACTAAGTCCTGCTAAGATTTGCTTTCCCAAAATGCAGCACCTCGCATTTATCTGAATTAAACTCTATCTGCCACTTCTCAGTCCATTGGCCCATCCGGTCCAGATCCCATTGTAATCAGAAATAACCTTCTTCACTGTCCACTATACCTCCATTTTTGGTGTCATCTGCAAACTTACTAACTATACCTCTTATGCTCACATTCAAATAATTTATCCAACATTGGACAGTCGTTAATGCCTTGACTGAAGTAGAGTGTCTGATGCTGTGTGCAGATGGAGTAGTAACAGGATTTAATTGGTGGGAGTATAGTCCTCTCATCTTTGCCATCAGCCTGCAAGGCAAACTCAAAGTAAAAGTACTATTTCCCTCACTCCCCTCCACAATAAACAAACAAACAAACAAACAAAGTCACATAATTAAATGTTGCATAATTGGTAAAATAAATATTAATGGAAAAAGCCAACAGCCCTTATTCCTGGCGGGGGGAGGGGGGGTGGGGGGGTGAATGACAATACTTGTGCTCAAATGTAAAATTTGCTTTTTATAAAGAAAACGAAATAGTCAGAAGAACCCTCAAAAGAGAAACAGTAATTACCAGCCGACACAGATCCAGAAGAAAATCTAATTAAGCTAAATTCATTGCTGAATTACAAGGCACTTTCAAGTCTGACAGCCCTACAAATCTTGGTAATTTGTGTCATACTTAAACATCCAAATTCTGTTCCAGAACAACAATGCCCCTTTTTATTTAAAAGAAAACAAAAATCATTTAAGGGATTTAAATCCATGTGGTTTTGATTAAATATAGTTCAGTCTGTGGCCGTCTCTTCCTGTACGGCTAACCGCTTAGAATAAAACAAAACACATACCACAGGCATAGAGCAACATTGACACGAGCTAACAAGGAAATGTTCTCTCTTGCTGCCTCCTGCCCTCAAGGGAAAAAAGCAAAAACCACACAAACAACACAGACAGGCTACTTGGCTTGCAATTTGTGTCACTCAGACTGAATAGGCCCAAAACAGAAGTGGCGTTTGAGATTATTGTACACTACTGCACCCTCATAGTTGATTGCTGAATAAACAGGAACTCTCCACAGTCTGCCAGAGGTGCTCAATGTTAAATTACACCAGTAGGGGGAATTAGCTGTTACCTTCAGCAACCATCCAGTTCCACTCAGATCACTCAACCCAACTGGCCTGTTCCTATACATTGTTGAAAATGCGTTGCTGGTTAAAGCACAGCAGGTCAGGCAGCATCCAAGGAATAGGAAATTCAATGTTCAGGCATATGCCCTTCATCAGGAATTCCTATACACAGACAGGCTACTATGTTCCTATACATTTCCTGCTTTCAACTTGTAGGATTATCTTATCCTACAGAAACACAGCAGTATTATTCGCCTTAGTTACGCACTATGGTGACACACACATTGCTGTCACCCTCAAGTTGGATTTATCAGTGACTATCTTATATTGATATCCCTTAGTTTTAGCTCCTCCGTAGTTCTTAACATTTCAAATGGGCCAATGGGCTGAGAAGTGGCAGATGGAGTTTAATTCAGATAAATGTGATGTGCTGCATTTTGGGAAAGCAAACCTTAGCAGGACTTATACACTTAATGGTAAGGCCCTAGGGAGTGTTCCTGAAAAAAAGAGAGACCTTGGAGTGCAGGTTCATAGCTCCTCGAAAGTGGAGTCACAGGTAGATAGGATATCCCTCAAAGGAAAAAGCAAAAACCACACAAACAACACAGACAGGCTACTTGGCTTGCAATTTGTGTCACTCAGACTGAATAGGCCCAAAACAGAAGTGGTGTTTGAGATTATTGGACACTACTGCACCCTCATAATTCATTGCTGAATAAACAGGAACTCTCCACAGTCTGCCAGATGTGCTCAATGTTAAATTACACCAGTAGGGGGAATTAGCTGTTACCTTCAGCAACCATCCAATTGCGTTTGGTATGCTTTCCTTTATTGGTCAGTGTATTGAGTAAATGAGTTGGGAGGTCATGTTGAGGCTGTACAGGACATTGGTTAGGCCACTGTTGGAATATTGCACGGAAATCTGGTCTCCGTCCTATCGGGAGGATGTAGTGAAACCTGAAAGTGTTCAGAAAAGATTTACAAGGATGTTGCCAGGGTTGGAGGGTTTGAGCTATAGGGAGGGGCTGGATAAGCTGGGGCTGTTTTCCCTGGAGGGTCGACGGCTGAGGGGGTGACCTCGGAGGTTTATAAAATCATTAGGGACATGGATAGGATAAATAGACAAAGTCTTTTCCCTGGGGCAACGTTTTCATACAGAGGGTGGCGCATGTGTGGAATGAGCTGCCAGAGGAGGTGGTGGAGGCTGGTACAACTGCAACATTTAAAAGGCATTTTGGATGGGTATGAGTAGGAAGGGTTTAGAGGGATATGGGCCAAGTGCTAGCAATTGGCACTAGATTAGGATGGGATATCTGGTCGGCATGGACGTATTGGACTGGAGTGTCTGTTTCCGAGCTGGACATCTCTATAACTCTGACTCTAGAGTTGAAAGTGTATACTCTAAATCAGTTGCAAATTCTATACAAAATCTGAAGTTGCTGGAGTAAACCAGCAGGTCTGGCAACATTTCTAACAAAGCAGAGTTAGTGTTTCAAGTCCAGTGACCCTTCATCAGACTGGTCCTAGCACTAATCCTCAGGAAACACCATTGGTTCACTAACAGCCTCCAGGGAAAGAAGTTTGCTGATCTGACCTACACGTGACTCCAGACCTACAACTAGAGAGGTCGATTCTTAGCTGCCCAATAAATGTTGGGCGAGCCAGTGATGCCTGTGTGCCACAAAGAATGAGAAAAAAATAATTTTTTGCCAGTTTGAATTACTATCCTCAAAATCGGTGTTTAATCTGCTCATGATTCAAAGCCTGCCTTTTATATGGCAACATCACTGGCCGGTTGAAAAATTTTCCCACTTATTGGAAATAGTAGATCATTGCACATGGATTGACCAGACATCCAGATGACATGCTGACAAAATTTCCTACAGCAATCAGAGGAATGGCCAGATAATTTCAACTTCCCCGTTACATTGAAAGAATATTTACCATGTTATGATATAGATTTAATAAATCAACTGATCAAGGATTAACTGCAGACTAATCTGCTTTAAACAGAAAAATGCACAAATCAAGAAGCAGGCATTAGAGCAAACCAGTTGATCAGAGTGGCCCAGCAGACTAATTGCCTGGCAGACACAATGTTGTTGGCATGCAGTGTGATGGAGTCTTTAAAAAGGTGGACTGTTTGATGGGAAAGTGAATTCAGATCCGCCAAGATTTCATTGAGTGATGGAGCAGACAAGATGGGCCCATTTCTGCTCTTACATCTTACAATTTTACAACTAATATTCAGGGACAAAATAAAACACCTCTGCTTTTCTTTGAACAGAAAAAGTGGAAACAAAGAACCTAACTTAAGCTAATATAGAGACACTCAAATTAAAGCAGGGAGAGCAAAATCTCAAATTGAAGATGTCAAACAAGCTTTAATCCAATTGACTGGATTCAATTTTGAACAAAAATTCCTCAATTTGGTTTAAATTGATTGTGGCTATGTGAATAAGTGGGGAACCTAATAAAATAAAAGGAGCAGTCTGGATGACTGGAGTGCCAACAGAATGAATATTCTCAAAAGCAGCTCGAGGTGATATATTGCTTTCTGGCTGATGTCCTAATAACCTCCTGGCTAAATCAACGAGCCAGGGGTTCCCGTATCAGAAGGACTAAAACAAAAAAGCGGTTTGATTTTACTTGGCAGAATTATAACCAAATTGAGTCAAAGAGTAATCCAGAATTCAGCCTATATTTGCTGATAGTTTTTTTTGTTGTTTAAGTCAGCACACAAAACAGTAAATACCTCTTAATGACGAAGTATAGGAGTTCATTAAATCCATCCAGCCATAAAAAAATAACTGTCTCAACTCTCTATCCTTCTCTGTCACTATGCTTAGGGACCAAGTTAAAAATCACATAACACCAGGTTACAATCCAACAGGTTTATTTGGAAGCACTAGCTAGTGATTTTTAAACTTGGTCCACCCCAGTCCAACACCGGCTCCTCCGCATTATGCATAGGGAGTTATTGGACTTGTCGACAGAGAAATAAACCATCTTTTTCCTGCCCATTTACAACAATTAACCAATTCATGGCAAACCAGGACACATCATGTATCTCAATCTCCTAAGTCTAGAAGCCAACATGTTGAAGTCTGCCTAAATATTTGCACAGAATGGTGTCCAGTTTTGGATTCCTAATTGAAAAATAATATCCTGGTATTGGAGGGGATGCAGAGGAGGTTCACTAGGTTGATTCCAGAGTTGAGTGTGTTGACTTGTGAATCTGTGGAATTCTCTGACCAGTGAAGTAGTTGAGGCTAACTCGTTCCAAGTTTTTTAAAGGATGGATAGATGGATAGATATTTGAACAGTAAAGGACTTAAGTGTTATGGTGAGTGGGCAGGTAAATGAAGCTAAGTCCATGAAAAGATCAGCCATGACCTTATTGAATGGCGAAGCAGGCTCGAAGGGCTAAATGGCCTACTCCTGCTCCTATGTTCATATTTGACTGGTGTAAGTGTATATAATCTCTGAAGGCACAAGGAATCAAAGGATGGACAAACAATCTTTTGGAAGAGTCAGAGTCATGGTCATAGAGGTGTGCAGCACAGAAACAGACCCTTGATCCAACTCGTCCACACTGACCAGATATCCTAAACTAATCTAGTCTCATATCCCTCTAAAGCCTTTCTATTCGTATACCCATCCAGATGCCTTTTAAATGCTGTAATTGTATCAGTCTCCACCACTTCCTCTGGCAACTCATTCTATACACAAACCATCTTCTGTCTGAAAAGGTTGACCCTTAGGTCACTTTTCAATCTTTTCCCTCTCACCTTAAACCTATACCCTCCAGTTCTGGACTCCCCAACCCCAGGGAAAAGACCTTGTCTATTTACCCTATCCATGCCCCTCATGATTTTATAAACCTCTACGAGATCACCCCTCAGCCTCCATTGCTCCAGGGAAAAAGACCTCCAGCCTGTTCAGCCTCTCCCTATAGCTCAACACTGGCAAAATCCTCGTAAATCTTTTCTGGACCCTTTCAAGTTTCACAACATCTTTCCGATAGGAAGACCAGAATTGCACGCAATATTCCAACAGTGGCCTAACTAATGTCCTGTACAGCTGCAACATGACTTCCCAACTCCTGTACTCAATACTCTGACCAATAAAGGAAAGAATACCAAACGCCTTCTTCACTATCCTATCTACTTGAGACTCCACTTTCAAGGATTTATGAACCTGCACTCGAAGGTCTCTTTCTTCAGCAACGGTCCCCTGCTCTGATTTGCCTTTCCAAAATGCAGCACCTCATATTTATCTAAATTAAACTCCATCTGCCACTCCTCAGCCTATAGGCCCATCTAAATCAAGGTATGATTGTACTCTGAGGCAACCTTCTTCATTGTCCACTAAACCTCTAATTTTGGTGTCATCTGCAAACTTACTAACTATACCTCCTATGTTCACATCCAAATCATTTATATTAATGACGAAAAGCAGTGGACACAGCACCAATCCTTGTGGCACTCCACTGGTCACAGGTCTCCAGTCTGAGAGGCAACCTCCACCACCACCCTCTATTTTCTACCTTCGAGCCAGCTCTGTATCCAAGTGGTTAATTCTCCCTGTATTCCATGAGATCTAACCTTGCTAATCAGTCTACCAGGAGGAACTTTGTTGAATACCATACTGAAGTCCATATAGATCACGTCTACCACTCTGCCCTAATCAATCCTCTTTGTTACTTCTTCAAAAATCTCAATCAGGTTCATGAGACAAGATTTCCCATGTTCAAAGCCATGCTGACTATCCCTAATCAGTCCTTGTCTTTCCAAATGCATGTAAATCTTGTCCCTCAGGATTCCCTCCAACAACTTTCCCACCACCGAGGTCAGGCTCACTGGTCTGTAGTTCCATGGCTTTGCTTACCACCTTTCTTAAATAGTGGCACACCTTAGCCAACCTCCAGTCTTCGGGCACCTCATCTGTGACTATCAATGATATAAATATCTCAGCAAGGGGCCCAGCAATCACTTCTCTAGCTTCGCAGAGTTAGAGGGTACACCTGATCAGGTTCTGGGGATTTATGCACTTTTATGTGTTTTAAGACATCCAGCACCACTTCCTCTGTAATATGGACATTGTTCAATATGTCACCATCTATTTCCCCACATTTTATATCTTCCATGTCCTTCTCCACAGTAAACACGGATACAAAATACTCCTTTAGTATCACCCCCATCTCCTGTGGTTCCACACATAAGCTGCTTGGAGGAGTCAAAAATTGTAGCATTAGAAAGGCACAGCAGGTCAGGCAGCATCCAAGGAGCAGGAGAGACATTCCTGATGAAGTGCTTAAGCCCAAAATGCCAATTCTCCTGCTCCTCGGATGCTGCCTGACCTGCTGTGCTTTTCCAGCGCCATACTTCTCAACTCTGATCTCTAGCATCTGCCGTCCTCACTTTCTCCTGATCTTGGAGGGGCTCTATTCTTTCCCTAGTTACCCTTTTGTCCTTAAATGTACTTGTAAAATCCCTTTGGATTCTCCTTAATCCTACTTGCCAAAGCTATGTCCCCTTTTTGCCCTCCTAATTTTCCTCTTAAATATACCCTTACTGCCTTTATACCCTTCTGCTTTATATGCTTCCTTCTTTTTCTTAACCATAACCTCAATTTTTCTAGTCATCCAGCATTCTCTATACCTACTGTCCCTTTCACCCTAACAGGAATAGACTGTCTCTGGATTCTCATTATCTCATTTCTGAAGGCTTCCCATTTTACCTGTAAACAACTCACCCATTCAACTTTTGAAAGTTAGATTAGATTACTTACAGTGTGGAAACAGGCCCTTCGGCCCAACAAGTCCACACCGACCCGCCGAAGCGCAACCCACCCATACCCCTACATATACCCCTTACCTAACACTACGGGCAATTTAGCATGGCCAATTCACCTGACCAGCACATCTTTGGACTGTGGGAGGAAACCGGAGCACCCGGAGGAAACCCACGCAGACACGGGGAGAACGTGCAAACTCCACACAGTCAGTCGCCCGAGGCGGGAATTGAACCCAGGTCCCTGGCGCTGTGAGGCAGCAGTGCTAACCACTGTGCCACCGTGCCGCCGTCAAAGTTCTTGCCTAATGCCATTAAAATTGGCCTTCCTCCAATTTAGAGCCTCAACTTTTCGACCCAGTCTGTCCTTTTTCATCATTATTTTAAAGCTAATAGAATTATAGTCGCTGGTGCCAAACTGCTCCCCCCGCCCACTGACACCTCAGTCACCTGCCCTGCCTTATTTCCCAAGAGTAGGTCAAGTTTTACACTCTCTTCAATTGGTACATCCACATACTGAATCAGAAGATGTTCTTATACACACTTAACTTCCTCTCCATCTAAACTCTTAACACAATGGCAATACCCAAAGTTAAAATCCCCTACAGTCATCCCAGTTTCAAACGTTAACTCTTTCTCTCCACAGATGCTGCCAGATTGGATTTTCTCTAGTATTCAGTGTTTGTTTCAGAATTCTGGCATCTGCAGTATTTTGCTTTCATTGGACAAAGATGGCCACTTTAGATATCCATTCTAAACTGGTCAGACCCAGAAAACAACCATCGACCTCAACAGTAGATTTCCAGCTAAAATGTTGCCCACCAATGTGATACCATGACATTTTTGTCTCCTCACGTCCTTCAGACAATTCTCCTCAGATGGAAAGTGGGGAGCCATTTTTCAGCCCTAAGATAATAATTTAATGCAATGTATTTGCCCTAAACGTATTTAACGCATCTCTTAAAAGGATGCCAAAACCTCGACTAGCAAATGTGGTTGTTGGCACAATTCACATAAGCACTTATGATGCCGAGTGAAATGAATTTAAACCACTGCAACAAAACAGACTCAAAATCTTGCAAGTGAAAAAGACCTGTTAGAGGGGTCAGTGACACTGACAAGCCATTGCCCGGAGGGTGGTTTAACAGGGAGTGCCTGACTGGAGTCAGGCACCTTGGTCAGATTGGGCAGTTTCTCTTCCCAAACACGAGAACTATCACACCTTACTGAGATTTGACCTTGTGGTTTCATGCTCATTAAAACTCAGTAACGTGCAACCCAATTAATATGAAAAAATTGAAATAGCTGGAGTATCATTTCAGTAAAACTATTCAGATATTTGGACCGATTTAAGCTAATCCGAAACCGTAAACCATTCTGCACTGTTGAGATATTTTAAATTGCTGTGTTAAAAGCATCAAGTTCATTCTAATTCTTTCTCCTCTGCAGATCTTGGCTTCAAATTACCACATTATTGGACCATCTAAAGTAGTTGGCGTAGTACTGATAGGTGTCTGAATTGATATATTAAAACATGACGAGACACACACCATGGAGAAGTCTAATGAATGAATGTAATCTCATTCCTTCCTTAAATGGGCTGTTGTTATTTTTTAATTCTTTCCACAGGAGGAGGGAGTCACTTACTCGGCTAGCATTTATTGCCCATCCCTAATTGCCCAGAATGCACCAAGAGGCAACTACGTTTCTGAGAGTGTGCAGTCACATGTTGGCCAGACCAGGTCACGATGGCAGTTTTCTCCCCTGAAGGACATCAGTGAACCAGATGGGTTTTTCCCTGACAATCGATAATGGATTCATTAGACTCTCAAATCCAGATATTTATCGAGTTTAAATTCTACCACCTGTCATGGCAGGATTTGAACCCGGATCCCCAGAACGTTACCTGGGTCTCTGGGTTTACAGTCAAGCAATAATCATAACATCGAATTTCTATCCAAACTTTTTTAGTGTGGAGCACTCCTCCAAAATCCTACAAAAGGCTCTTTATGGTCCAAACCATTTTAAAAAGGGTACAGAAGCTATTTCCATTTAGCTGTAGATCTCAAGTTAATTTTCTCATTTTGACATTATGCTGATCGGAAAGGTGACATAGCAGTCTGCATATGAAATTAGGAGCAGGAATAGGCCCGGCCTTTGAGCCTATTCCACCATTAAATAGATTCATGGCTGATCCAATGACTACCCTCCCGACTACCCCAATAACCTTTCACCATTTCTTTTTTTTAAAAAAAGAAAGATCTGTCTACCTCTGTCTTAAAAATATTCAAGTAATCTGCTTCCACCTCCTTTTCTGGAGGAGAGACTGTTCTAAAGTTCAATGATTTGGAGTGAAAACATTTGTCCTGATGAGTTTAAATGGACAACCCCATATTTTTAAAATATGAGCCACTAGTTATAAATTTCTCCCACAAGAGGAAACATCCATTCTCCACAGTCACCCTCTCAGAATCTCAGCACTGTCCCCATGACTTGTCCTACCTGCCTATCTCCTTTTCCATCTATCCACTCCACCCCCTCCTCCCTGACCTATCACCTTCACCCCCTCCCCCACTCACCCATTGTACTCTATGCTACTTTCTCCCCACCCCACCCTCCTCTAGCTTATCTCTCCACACTTCAGGCTCACTGCCTTTATTCCTGATGAAGGGCTTTTGCCCGAAATGTCGATTTTGCTGCTTTTTGGATGCTGCCTGAACTGCTGTGCTCTTCCAGCACCACTAATCCAGAATCTGGTTTTCAGCATACATAGAACATAGAAGGATACAGCGCAGTACAGACCCTTCGGCCCTCGATGTTGCGCCGACCGAGTCCTACCTAACCTATACTAGCCCAATAACTTCCAAATGCCTATCCAATGCCCGCTTAAATGAACATAAAGAAGGAGAGTTCACCACTGATACGGGCAGGGCATTCCATGAACTCACAACCCGCTGTGTGAAGAATCTACCCCTAACATCTGTCCTATACCTACCACCCCTTAATTTAAAGCTATGTCCCCTAGTAACACCTGACTCCATTAGCGGTAAAAGGTTCTTAGTATCTACCCTATCTAAACCCCTAATCATCTTATACCCCTAAGCATCTGCAGTCATTCTTTGTACCTACATTCCAACTAAGTCACCTCTTATTCTAAATGCCGACCAATGCTAGCCTCACCTTTCCTCATGAGGCAGTCCAACTATTCCAGGTATTAGCCTGGGAAACATTCTCCGAACTCCTTTTATATATAAGAAGTAAATACATTAAAAAGACACCAATATTATAGAAAGTACTTGATATGTAGTGTAAACAAAAAATGCTGGGAAATGCCATAGGTCAGGCAGCATCCATCGAGAGAGAGAGAGAGAGAGAGCGCGAGCAAGTGAATGTCATTGTTACTTTGCTCGCTCGCTCTCCATGGATGCTACCTGACTCACTGATTTCTAGCATTTTTTATTTTCAGTACAGATTCCAGCATCTGCAGTAATTTGCTCATATGTAGAGTCATAGAGATGTACAGTACGGAAACAGACCCTTCGGTCCAACCAGTCCATGCTGACCAGATATCCCAACCCAATCTAATCCCACCTGCCAGCACCCGGCCCACACCCCTCCAAACCCTTCCTATTCATATACCCATCCAAATGCCTCTTAAATGTTGCAATTGTACCAGCCTCCACCACATCCTCTGGCAGCTCATTCCATACACATACCACCCTCTGGATGGTGGAAAAGTTGCCCCTTAGGTCTCTTTTATATCTTTCCTCTCTCACCTTAAAACTATGCCCTCTATTTCTGGAC
This sequence comes from Hemiscyllium ocellatum, assembly GCF_020745735.1. NCBI lineage: Eukaryota > Metazoa > Chordata > Chondrichthyes > Orectolobiformes > Hemiscylliidae > Hemiscyllium > Hemiscyllium ocellatum. Next base: position 20,765,139 of record NC_083401.1, read on the forward strand.
TCCCCGACCTCAGGGAAAAGACTTTGTCTATTTATTCTATCCATGCCCCTCATAATTTTGTAAACCTCTGGAGGTCACCCCTCAGCCTCCGCGCTCCAGGGAAAACAGCCCTAGCCTGTTCAGCCTCTCCCTGTAGCTCAAATTCTCCAGCCTTGGCAACATCCTTGTAGATCTTTTCTGAACCCTTTGAAGTTTCACAACATCTTTCTGATAGGAAGGAGACCAAAACTGCATGCAATATTCCAACAGTGGCCTAACCAATGTCCTGTACAGCCGCAACATGACCTCCCAACTCCTGTACTCAATACTTTGACCAATAAAGGAAAGCATACCAAACGTCTTCTTCACGATCCTATCTACCTGTGACTCCTTTTTCAAGGAGCTATGAACCTGCACTCCAAGGTCTCTTTGTTCAGCAACACTTCCTACGACCTTACCATTAATTGTATAAGTCTTGCTAAGATTTGCTTTCCCAAAGTGCAGCACCTCACATTTATCTGAATTAAACTCCATCTGCCACTTCTCAGCTTATTGGCCCATCTGGTCCAGATCCTGTTGTAATCTGAGGTAACCCTCTTGGCTGGCCACTACACCTCCAATTTTGGTGTCATCTGCAAACTTACTAACTGTACCTCTTATGCTCGCATCCAAATCATTTATGTAAATAACAAGTAGTAGAGGACCCAGCACCGATCCTTGTGGCACTCCACTGGTCACAGGCCTCCAGTCTGAAAAACAACCCTCCACCACCACCTTCTGTCTTCTACCTTTGAGCCAGTTCTGTATCCAAATGGCTAGTTCTCCCTGTATTCCATGAGATCTAACCTTGCTAATCACTCTCCCATAGGGAACCTTGTCGAACGCCTTACTGAAGTCCATATAGATCACATCTACTGCTCTGCCCTCATCAATCTTCTTTTTACTTCATCAAATATCTCGATCAAGTTTGAGAGACATGATACGGGGAGAATGCTGGTAAGTGGAGTTGAAATGCCCATCAGCCACGATTGAATGGCGGAGTGGACTCGATAGGCCGAATGGCCTTACTTCCATCCTATGTCTTATGGTCTTATTTCAAGTGTGGTCGAACCAAGCACATGGACTGCAGTAAATTGAGGAGTGTGTCGGTTAGGCTGATCTTAGATAAAGATAAATGCTCAGCATAACACAGTGGGCCGAAGGGCCTGTACCGTACTATGTTCTAATGTTCAGTCCAGTGACGCTTCATCATAACTCTGGAAATCAGACTCAAACCATTAATACCCATTTATCCCTCTGTCAGACCTGCACCAGTAATTTCTATTTTTTGTTATAGAGTCATACAGCTATACAACATGGAAACAGACCCTTCAGTCCAACCCGGCCATACTGACCTGATATCAAAGATAAATCTAGTCTCTTTTGCCAGCATTTGGACCATATCCCTTTAAATCCTTCCTAATCATTTACACATCCAGATGCCTTTTAAATGCTGTAATTGTACCAGCCTCCACCACTTCCTCTGGCAGCTCATTCCATACACGCACCACTCCCTGCATGAATAATTATCCTTTAGGTTCCTTTTAATCTTTCCCCACTCACCTTAAACCTATGCCCTCTATTTCTGGATTCCCCTACCCTGGGGAAAAGAAAACTGACGATTACCTTAAACATACCAGTCTTGATTTTATAAACCTCTATAAAGGTCACCTCTCAGCATCTGACATTCCAGGGAAAATAGCCCCAGCCTATTCAGCTTTTCTCTATAGCTCTAACCCTCCTGGCGAGATCTTTGTAAACCTTTTCTGAACCTTTCATAGAATCCTTCCTATAACAGGGAGACCAGAACAGCATGCAGTATTCCACAAGTGGCCTTATATAGCTATTTTGTTCTGTTGCTGTTTCTAGAAGTTCTCAATGTGTCAATTTCTAATCACATAACCCTCAACTCAAAAGTGAGAATGGCAGCAAAATGAAACGCAAAGGAATAGAGAAGAGACGAAAAAGATGCTATTGAAATTCACATTCATTCCCTGCTTGGGGAGAAAAATTATTCTTCCGTTCGCTAGCTCCCAAACAGCACTGTCGGCAGCTCCTGCACAAATTCAAGAAGGCACCCTCAAAGTCAGTAAATGTTGTCATTGCCAGCAATAGGTCACATCCAGTTAATAAAACAAGAAAAAGCATCATCAAATATCTGAGCTCCAGACTGACTCAGTACCCATTCAAAAGAAACAAAAAAAAGATCAAAGATCATTAACGTCTATTCCCACGTGAGTGCGTCCAAACTCAGTAAGTCTAGAAGCTATTTGCCCTTTTCACCAACACCACACATCTTGGGAAGTCCTTCACGTAAGCAGAACTAGTTTGTAGTAACCTATGCCTGTGATGCAGGTGCAAATCACTCTCAGACTCATTGTAAGTCAATCACCGACTGAAAACAAACCCATTCCGACACTCAGCTGCAACACTTTAGCTGTTTCTTAAAACAAAATCAAACCAACAGTAAAATAAAAAGCTTATACTCAGAAATCCATCTGAAGGGTTAATTATTTCATATTAAGATTAGATTTTCTCTCTATCTCCTTTCTTGAAAAAAAATCACATCCAATAAATTATTTTCATTCTGCATTGGTTAATCACAGTACATCATTTAATCCACTCACCACTTTCCTGGAAGTAGTATCCGTTTACAGTGGAGCTTGGGGTATCTGGATTAAAAATTAAAAGAGAGGAGGATCAGATTTTAGTTCACTGTCAAACTTATGTGGAGGAATGACATTTATACAGTCAGAGATGAACTGCATGAAAACAGATCCTTCGATCCAACTTGTCCATGCGGACCAGATATCCTAGCCTAATCTCATCCTATTGGCCAGCACTTGGCCCACAGCCCTCTAAACCCTTCCTATTCATATACCCATCCAGATATCTTTTAATTGTACCAGCCTCCACCACTTCCTCTTGCAGCCTATTTGAGGCATGCACCACCCTCTGCATGAAAAGGTTTCCCCTTAGATCTCTTTTATTTTTCCTCTCTCACCTTAAACCTATGACCTCTGGTTCTGAACTCTTCCCCCTCCCCACCCAGGGGAAAAAAAAACTTGTATATTTATCCTATCCATGCCCCTCATGATTTTATTAACCGAGAAAGATCACCTCTCAGCCTCCGAAGCTCCAGGAAAAACAGCCCCAGCCTATTCAGCTCTCCCTAAAGCTCAATCCTCCAGCACTGGCAACATCCTCAAAAGGGTTCAGAAAAGATTTACAAGCTTCACAACATCCTTCCAATAGCAGGGAAACCAGAATTGAACACAATATTCCAAAAGTGGCCTTTTGTTTTTTTTCTGCTCAAGTGACGATCGACCCTCAACCAACTTCGATAATATCTTTCGCTGCCTACATTGTCATCCAGATCAAGGTCTCTCTCACCTGTACGTTAAAGATGTCAGGGCACAAGGAGATAGTCTAAACATTCTGATCAAGTTTGAATTCCTCAGTGGCTATACCCTTCCCATCTTTAATTTCCTGAACCAGGCATCCAGGGGCCCTGCCTTAATGACCATAAACCCAGAAAGGCGTAGAAGCAGAACTGGAAACCAAAGTTTAAATCCTGCCATGGCAGATGGTGAAATTTGAAATCAATTTTTTTTTTAAATCTAGAATTAATAGGTATCTGAGGATGACCACAAAACCACTGCTGAATGTTCGCAAACCCCCATCCCCTCGGGATGGAAACTGCGAACCTAATCCAGTCTGGTACCCATGTGACTCCAGAACAACAGTAATGTGGTTGACCCTTTACTGCCTTCCAGACAACAAATACTGACCCAACCAGCAACAACCTTGTGGATGAATAAAAAGTAGGCCATTTGACCCACCAAATACACTCCCGTAATTCAACGGGATCATGGCTGATTTGGTAGTCTTCAACTCCACCTCCTTACATTTTTCTCCATAACTCTCGATTCCCTTACTAAGAATCTGCCAATCGCAGTCCTGAATATACTTAACCATTGGCTTCCACACCCTCTACAATAAAGAATTCGACAGATTCACAACATTCCGAGAATACATTCCACCATATCTCAGTTTTAAAATGTGGAATCCATTTCTTAGATCATACGCTCTGGTCCTAGATTCTCCCACAAAGAGAATCAACCCCTCCACATCTATCCTGACAACCGTTAAGAATCCCTTATGGTTTCTCCCATTCTAAATTCCAAAGAATAAAGCACAATAAATGCTAGCACAGCTAACAGCCCCCACATCCCATGAGTGAATAAAGTCAAGCCCACATACTTAAAATCTACTGAGAAGAATATCCCTCCATACTCAAGACAGAGACACACACACACATTCAATTAGAGCAATTGTAAAATAAATTAATAAATCTGGAAAAGATAGAAATGATAAAATAAATAAAAATTAAAACACAAACCATTTCCTCGAGGGGAGAACATTTGCCTTCTTTAAGTCCGCAACAATGGGGAGAAGGCAGGAGAATGAGATTGACAAAAACATCAACCATGATTGAATAGATGATCAGACCTGATGGGCTGAATGGTCTAATTCTGTTTCTATAATCTGACGGACTAATGTGGCTGACTCCCAGTTGAAATGGCCCAGGTTGCTCAGTTGTATTAAAAGACTGACCAGTGGATATACCTACGCCACATGGACAGCACTTGTCCCAGAAAATGCATTGCCATCATCCTCAAAAACAGATTAGATAATTATCACTGACCTCACCCATGAGGCTGAGCATTACACCAAATATCTTACATGCAGTCTCCTCATTTGTCAAACATTGAATAAAGAACAAAGAAAATTTACAGCCCGGGAACAGGCCCTTCGGCCCTCCAAGCCTGAGCCAATCCAAATGTATTGTCTAAACCCGTCACCCAATTCCTAAGCATTTGTAAAATCCCAGCACCCCACCTACTCATGCATCTGTCCAGATGCATCTTAAAATGAATCTACCGTGCCTGCCTCTACCACCTCTGCTGGCAATGCATTCCAATCGCCCACCACCCCCTGTGTGAAGTACTTGCCACGTGTATCCCCCTTAAACATTCCACCTCTCACCTTGAAAGCATGACCTCTAGTTATTGAATCCCTCACCCTGGGAAAAAGCTCGTCTCTATCCACCCTGTCTATACGTTTCATGATTTTGTAAACCTCAATCAGGACCCCCTCAATCTCCTTTTTTCTAGTGAAAATAAACCTAACCTACTTAACCTCTAAATCTAATAGATCGGCATTCAGATCTAAAATGGCACCAAAACTTTCAAAAATTCCATATGAATGCAATCTTCATCGTCTTACAATATGTTTCTGTCTTCACAGTTCAGTGCCTAAACAATTTCTTGCAGAACTTGATAGACTCATGTTCATGTCTCGTCAAAGCCTCTCATTTGTAACACAAGATTTTGTTTTGGAACTGCTGTTTTTATTAGAATTAGAGAAAAGAATAGGATCAGATGACCTTTTATGAATGCTGTTGACTGAAGACTTGACAGACTTGATTGCTGGAAGGCGGAGGGGCAGGTATTTTGTTACTGGGAAGAATGCACAAAACATTGACAATGGGTAATGGCAGAAGCATCTACACTGAGTGTACAGTTAGTTTCCTCTGTCCCAGGAAGCTATGCCTGCCATATTTAATTTCAAGATGGAGCTAGCTAAATGGAGAAAGTGAGGTCTGCAAATGCTGGAGATCAGAGCTGAAAATGTGTTGCTCTCAAAGCGCAGCAGGTCAGGCAGCATCCAAGGAACAGGAAATTCGACGTTTCGGGCATAAGCCCTAGGTAAATGTCAACTTCACTCTTTGAAGCCCAAGTAATCAGCATTGCTGCCTGGATATCAGGCCCATGAGACTTATACTTCCATGGAGTTGGGGGGAAAGAGGCATAGGAAAAGCCGTTGTAAAATTGGATCACGAAACAAGAAAAAAATCCCACTGCAAGGTATCCCTGAATTTGATAAATGTTAGTCTGCAGGAATGTGGGTGAAGAAAAGTGTTGCTACAGGCAGCAAGATTCAATGGTTCATCTTGCAGCTGAGGCTTAGATTGAAAAGACAAAATTTTTGAGCATTTAAAACAAGGTTGGAAAACCAGCTAAACTTGAGCGAGAAGGAATCTCTGTTCTGGACTCAAAAGGAGGCAGTAAACCCTCAATGAGCTAAGACTTACTGTGTACTGTTACCTCTGGAATAATGGTGCATCCACTGTGGGGCAGAATAAAGGATAACCATGGAATCATTGGTATATTTTAGAGCATAAAGCCACCTTTTAAAGTGTTTAGGTCACTGTGCTTTTAGTTTATTAACAAAGATTTTTTACATTACAAGGCTTTGTGTCATCCTTTCAGATAAAATATTAAATTGAGAGTTTTGAACTCTCCTACGCTGGGGAAAAGGCCTTTGCTAATCGCTCTATCCACATCTCTCATGATTTTATAAACCTTGGCAAGGTCACCCCTCACCATCCTACATTCCAGGGATGAAAGTCCCTCCCCGTCCCCCCATATCCCATGGCATTGCCCTAGGTCTTCACTAGGGAATCCCCATCCCAAGAACCCAGGGTCCCCAGCAGTAGCCTGCCCAGATCATGCCACAAGTCAACAGCAACTCTGGACTCAAGGGATAATATCGTCCAATCCCTCCCCACAGGGTTGATCAGCATCACTGAGGTGTTGAGGAAAATGAAATGCCGATGAACTCAGCCATAACCTTCTGAGGGAGGAAGCACTAAAGGTTCAAGAAGGATAATCACAGCCGAGCCGAGCTTTGAATGAACCACAGAGGCAGAAACGGCGGCAAGAAGGGGCCGCTGTGCTTTTAGTTTATTAACAAAAATTTTACATTACAAGGCCGTGTCATCCTTTCAAATAAAATATTAAATTTCAAACTTTGATTTCAGTCTCAGTGGGAAGTGAAACTCTTAACAATGTTCACCAACAATATGTCCAGGAACAAGCGAGAGCCCTAGCTGGTGGCCTGGACCACAGTGGAAGAAGGTAGTACCCCCTTTATCCCCAGCACAGAGGCCCCTCAGAAGGGTCCATTACACGAGGGAGGTGCTGGAGTAGCTGTACTACTGCGAGACTATTATTCCAGAGATCAAGCAAAATTCTGGAGACCCAGAATTCAATCTCACTAGAGAAGTTAGAATTAAAAAGAGTCTGATGATGACCATGAAACCACTGACTTCAATTTGAATTCAAAAATCTCCATTTCCCAAACATTCCCCTCATCGATTTCCTTCAGTTCTTCCCTCTCACTAAACCCCATCATTTCTCAGATGTTGGCTGTGTCTACCTTTGTGTACAGAACTAAAATATATATTTAACTGGTCTGCTTTGTTACTCATAATGCGTCTCTGCCATTATAACATATCCTGTTTATGACTCTAAAAGGGACCAACACTGATCTTCACACACTTAGAGAAGTTTTTGCAATGAATCAGTTTATATATTTTTTTGGAAAGTTTTCCAGAGTTAGGTCTATAAATACAGTCCATTTTGTAGAGTTTGCACATTGTCCACATGGGTTTCCTCCCAAAGATGTGCAGGCTAAGTGGATTAGCCATGGGAAAATGGGAATAGGGTGGAATGTTCTTCAGACAGTAAAGATCTGAAGGGCCAAATGGCCAGCTTTCACACTATAGGGATTCTAATGAATTAACAACATGCTAATTTTGGACTTTTCAATTCCAAGTCACTTGACAATCTCAACTTCGAAAATTTCCCAAATCCTTCCTCTTCCAGCTTCACCTACATAGCTATTTTCACCACAAGTAACATTCATACCACACAGGTACCAGGTAGCCCAACAAAACATGTCCCTTGACATTCAATGGCTTTACTATCACTGACATCTCCAATGTCACCATCTTGAGGTTACCATTGACCAGAAACTGAACTGGACTTGCCATGTAAATACAGTGGTTGCAAGAACAGGTCAGAGGCTAGCAAGTAATTCACCTCCTGACTCCCCAAAGTGGGGAATCAAACATTTCCACCACCACTTAGTAGCAGCAGTGTGAAATGTGAAAAGTTAACCATATTGTTGTGGTCTGTAATCACAAGCAGGCCAGACCAAGTAAAAGCAACAGTTATCTTGCCAACACAGCGTTAGACAAACAGATGGGCTTTTAAATGACAAGAGGCAGCTGGAGGCCAGAGTTGCTTTGAACAAGGTCCAGGAATGGGGAACTACCAGTCACTTAGGAAGTGTAGGCTCGGAGGCTGCAAGCTCTGGAACTCAACAGCTCTAGAGTAGGCAGTGGTTAAATATGCCCCATACCTCCCAGCATAGAAGGTGAACCACAAGACAGGTGTTGAGTGGAGGAGTTTGGTGGAAATGGGTTGGGGTTGGCAGAGTGAGAGAGAGTGTGAGTGAGTGAGTGAGAGAGTGAGGAGAGTGAGAGAGAGTGAGAGAGAGTGTGAGAGAGAGTGAGAGAGAGAGTGAGAGAGAGAGTGAGAGAGAGAGTGAGAGAGAGTGAGAGAGAGTGAGAGAGAGAGTGAGAGAGAGAGTGAGAGAGAGAGTGAGAGAGAGAGTGAGAGAGAGAGTGAGAGAGAGAGTGAGAGAGAGTGAGAGAGAGAGTGAGAGAGAGAGTGAGAGAGAGAGTGAGAGAGAGAGTGAGAGAGAGAGTGAGAGAGAGAGTGAGAGAGAGAGTGAGAGAGAGAGTGAGAGAGAGAGTGAGAGAGAGAGTGAGAGAGAGAGTGAGAGAGAGAGTGAGAGAGAGAGTGAGAGAGAGAGTGAGAGAGAGAGTGAGAGAGAGAGTGAGAGAGAGAGTGAGAGAGAGAGTGAGAGAGAGAGTGAGAGAGAGAGTGAGAGAGAGAGTGAGAGAGAGAGTGAGAGAGAGAGTGAGAGAGAGAGTGAGAGAGAGAGTGAGAGAGAGAGTGAGAGAGAGAGTGAGAGAGAGAGTGAGAGAGAGAGTGAGAGAGAGAGTGAGAGAGAGAGTGAGAGAGAGTGAGAGAGAGAGTGAGAGAGAGAGTGAGAGAGAGAGTGAGAGAGAGAGTGAGAGAGAGAGTGAGAGAGAGAGTGAGAGAGAGAGTGAGAGAGAGAGTGAGAGAGTGAGAGAGTGAGGAGAGTGAGGAGAGTGAGGAGAGTGAGGAGGGAGTGAGGGAGTGTGAGGGAGTGTGAGGGAGTGTGAGGGAGTGTGAGGGAGTGAGAGAGAGTGAGAGAGAGTGTGAGTGAGTGAGAGAATGAGAGAACCAAAACAGCAGAGGAGTTATTGAATGTCAATATAATTAGGACAGCAAGGGTTTGTGAACATCGTAGTACAGAACAGGAACAGACCCTTCAACCCATCTTTTTGTGAAACAAGATCTTCCCCATGCAGAGCCAGGTCGACTATCTATAAGAAGTCTATTCTTTCCCAAATGCAACCAAATCCTGTCTCCAACAATTTCTATTCCACTCAAGTAAAGTTTGCTTAAATATACCTGGATTACCCCAGTTGCCGTTCTGGCGAAGGAAGAATATTGGCTATTTTCTGGTCTTCTGGAACCTAGCCAGTAGCTTAAAAAGTGGATAAGAAAGTTTTTGTCAAGACTCCGTAATCTCCACGCTTGCTCCCTCATTGACCTGGGATTTAGAATTACAAATGACATTACCAATGTGCCACCATCTCCCACCACTTAAATTAATCACAACTGCTAGAAAAAAATAATTCAGAATTTGGCCACAATTTTTATCAGGACCCATTTGGGCACAAATCTCTCAATTACCTCTGGACAGGTCAAGAGGAAACAAGCTGACATTATTTAGAGATCAATTAGACCAGAACGATGGGCTGCTCTAAACTTGTGTGGTTGGATAGAGGTGGATCATGTTTGCCCCACTGCTAATTAGAACTTCCACATACTATGGCTCAGCTTTTATAATAGATTACAGCACCAAATGGATTTTGAGATCCCCTCTAGTCCAAATGCAGCTTCTTTGCACTTCACGTCCCTTTGGCTGTCATGGTTTTTTTCAAAAACCTGCAGAAGTAGTTTCTCACTGGCAATATTCTACTGTTTCAATCTAACTCTTCAGTTCGGGATTTGCCATCGGAAGCCAGCTCCATCAAAACGAGACCAGGAAGGAAGATATACAGACACAACTTTCAACAATGCAGATCCCATACCTTGCACTCGTACTTGTCAGCACCACTTTTGTTGTACAAGTGGTTGCAGGCAGCCTCTGACACCATCAGCTTACAAGCAACTGGCAGGATAAATCAAGTTTTAGTGTCCAGGAAGAAGTGGGTAAATTAACGGCTCAGCCACACAGTCTCTCCTAGACTCAAATCTATTATAAAGACACCTTGTCATGCAGTGATATTGTCCCCATCTCTGAAGAAGGGCTCATGCCCGAAACGTCGATTCTCCTGCTCCTTGGATGCTGCCTGACCTGCTGCGCTTTTCCACCAACGCATTTTCAGCACCTATTTCTGAACCAGAAGGTCTGGTTTTGAAGTCCATCCTGCCTCAGGCGTGTGTTATAACATCTCCAAACAGAAAAACAATTACTCGAATTTTACTACATTACATGCTTCTGTCCTAACCTGGAGACATAATTCCTAATCAATAAGGGAGAAGAAAAGGCTCACTCCACATTTGATTTATTTCAAGAACCTGGAAATATTTCAATGTATTTCTGAACTCATGGTGAGCAAGAAGAAATGTGTGCTTTTGTTGGGAGATAAGGAGCAGATTTTACAACCTTTTATCTTGTTGGTATTTTTAGCCCTAGGCCAATATAGAAAAATTGATTTGGGCTTGGGGGTGGAGACAGAAAAAGAGACAGTGCGGATCTAAAGTAAACAACAGAAAGAATGGCTATGAGGCAGAGACAAAATAATTCTAAAAAGAGAAAGGCTTATCACAATGACACGCAAGGCAGAAAATTGAATAACAAAACAAAAAGTTTCAAAGCATGAAAAATGGACATCCAATTCCTGTGTGTGTTTATAACAAAAAAAATACAATTGAAATGCTCAGTGCAATTGTTTCCCCAAAAAATTTATTCAAAACCCCACTAGGCATGCAAATTTAAACTCTTACACTGCACCATTAGAAATCTTTCCAAAACAGACTATAAAATCAGCAAGACACTTCCCCTCTAGGGAGATGAATAACGTTATTGTGTCCTCATATTGCAGCAAGGCTTGCTCCTGGTTTTGGCTTTGACTGTCACAGTTGACTGAAGTGACTGCCAAACAATTAGCAAGTCTTTCCCCAAGTGGCAGAAGGATGACACAGGGGTCAGCACCCATGGATGGCAGCAAGGGAGTGCCAAAATAAATAGAGAACTTCACACGCGGCTGCATAAAATGTTCCATTGAAGCATTCACGGGCAAAAACGAACCTAAGCTTGAATTCAATATCAGGAACAGACTCTTTCAGGACTCACAAGGGATCCCCACACTGGAATTCAGCCAAATAGCTTTAGAAATAAACTTTTATTTACCATATCTTTCTTTTCCCCCCCCCCCAAAAAAAATGCTTGCCATTTAATTATAAAATCAGTGCCCAAACAATGATAAGTGCTATTGTTAATGGAGTCAATGAGATTTGCATGTACAATATGCAGAGTCTCCAGTCAAGAAAATATGCGCTTTAGGGAGGGCAGCTGACTCTTTTCAATTCCTCACCCTCATTTAGTTAGATTAAAGCAGTGAACAGACAGAAGAGGAATATTTAGTTGCACGGCTAGTGACAGGATAAAGACAGAGTTCGTACAATTACGAGGAGAAATTTGAAAACTAAAAAGATTCAAAAGTTGTGTTAAGGAATTGAGTGTCAACAAAGTATGCAGATGATACACAAAAAGGAACTTAACACAGAGGGTATGGAAACATAGTCAGAGGGAATTGATGCATAGTACCATGCAGAGCCAATGCAGAGCTGGAATCAAAGCACAGTGCCTTGATTAAGTTACATTGACGAAAACGCACAACTTGCACTTATAGAATGCCTTCAACTTTAAATAAATCACACAAGACACCTCACTGGGACAATTAAAAGGAGGATATAATGGAACAGGTGACCAAATGTTTGGTCAGAGAGATCGGTTTTAAAACAGCTTTATAAAAAGGGGCGATAAATAGATGAAAACAGGGGAACAGTGAACATTGAGGGGCAGCAGGGTTGGGAAAGAGAGACAAAGAGCAACTCTAGAGCTTAAAACTTTGGTAATATGCTCAGCTCTGACCCAAGACACGAGGACATCGGGGAAGCTGGAGGAATAGTGAATACTATATGCTCAAAAGGTGATCCCTATTTTTGAAAGTTCTGAAAACTCAAACTTTAATTTAGAGTACATTCAAAGTCCAAAAAGGAAAGAAAGGTGGAGGCTAAATATCAATTGTAAAATATATTACAGGAAGTCTAAACTGGTAACTACGCATGATAGGATGGATGGTTAGCAGCAGAAACGTCTTCAAAGATTGGAATATACCTTAAGGGATTAAAAAACATTATTTCAGATGCTAAATGGGGAAGCAAAAAAAAAAGGATGGGTTAATAAAGGGACAATTCTCTCTCTCAGGTTTTTTTTTAAATTCATTCATGGGATGAGGGCATTGCTGACAAGGCCAGCACGTATTCCTCATCCATCATCCCACAGCAATGTCCTTCCTTAAAAGCAGGGTTTGCCTGACAAATTATCCATGGTCACCTTTCGATTCTTCCTTTCAGATTTTTTTTTAAAAACTGATTTAAAACTCCACCATCTGCCGTGTCAAGATTTGAACAGAGGTCCCAAAAATATTACCCGGGTCTCTGGATTATCAGTCCAGCGATAAACACCATTGGACCATTGCTTCCCCATTTATTTGATAGCTATTTTATAAATCTTATGACTCCAAATGACAAGAACAAGAGGGCATTTATACTAACCAACTTGGATAGTGCCAGGCAGTACTAGATGAGGTCCCAAAGCAATGACCACAAGTATTGATATTAGCAGTTAGGAGATAAAGAAACGTTATACCATGATATTAAGTGACCTTACCGTCCGTCATCACCCAAAGCAATTCCAAAACTGGGAAGTGGATAGTCAAGACCCAGTAGGACAATAGTAGCAAAATAGGGACAGTATACTTCCATCATTTGATTTTAAACCCCAGTGCCCTTCATGAACTTAAAAAAAAGCTTTAAGACAAAAAAAGGGATACTGCCAAATTGGCCACAGCAATCAGCTGACCACAGCTGAACCCACTTTGTGGAACTAACGGGAGATAAATAAAGACCAATCTGAGCCACAAAATAATATGACCAGAAGTAGGCCATTCGACCCCTTCAGCCTGTTCTACCATTCAACAGGATCATAACTGATCCCAAGATACATAGCCAATTCCTCACATCCACTTTCATGCCTTTTACCACATGATCCTTGGTTACTGGAACTCAAAAGATAGCTGCAAAATTTGTGTATGCTGAAGATACAAAAGACGTCAACTCAACAACCATGGTCTCAGGTTAAAACCTAGCATCTCAAGAACATTCCAAAGGACTTTTCTTAAACTTTCCTTTTTACCCGTGGCACTTCCCTCTTTTCAAAACTGTTGTTTCTATGCTTGTATGAGTTTTATGTCCCATGTTGATTATTTTTCCATGGGCGAACTTGCTTTCCCTTTCACTGAAGGAAACCCTTGTAATTATTTGATTCTGATGAACTGGGGAGTAAGAGTTGTATTGGACTGAGGTAGACCCACGTGCATTTCAAGCAAAGTTTTTTTTGCGGCCAACGAAGGGAGTTTAAAAGACAAGGGCCAAGTTGTCACACCTCACCTAGTATAACCAAATGTAAAAAAGGCTTGAAGGATTCAGGAGTAGTCCCTGTTGGAAGGTAACAACACCCCGCACAATATGTGAACCTTGGAACTTCAAGCCAAATGAATTCATCACAGCATCACTGTCGGTCAAAGTTCACACAAGATGCCAAAGCAATAACCATATAGAAATAAAAATTAGTCAATAGAGTCAGTGTAGTGACAATTATTATACTGCAGTTGATAAACGTATCTTAGCATAAAGACTGTTTCCATTATAAATTGAAAACATCAATATATTCACTTCAGCATAGTGTACCCTGCCAAATCAGTCATCCTTCAGCAATTGCCGTACATTTCCATTGTCAATGCCTTTGGTCTTTCAATAATAACCTGGACTGCTCAGGTCTAGCGTCACTTGATATTAAAAAGAGTGTTTGGCTGGAGAGGAAAACAGCTGAAAAATGTGTCGCTGGAAAAGCACAGCAGGTCAGGCAGCATCCAAGGAGCAGGAGCATCGACGTTTCGAGCATAAGCCCTTTCTTCAGGAATGAAAAAAGGCTTATGCCCAAAACGTCGAATCTCCTGCTCCTTGGATGCTGCCTGACCTGCTGCGCTTTTCCAGCAACACTTTTTTCAGCTCTGATCTCCAGCATCTGCAGTCCTCACTTTCTCCCTGGAGAGGAAAGTATTCAACCAAAATTATTGCTGAGACACAGCTAATTCCTGATCTTGGTCAGTGCCATTACACTGGAGGTGGAAGGGAGGACAATAAATGCTAACCACACTTGAGACTCAGAGCCTATGAATAATTTCTTTAAAAACTCTGAACTGTTCTCTTTGAAAGGTCCACAAATAACAAAGACAAAAATCAACATATCATGTGCTTCAAAATGTTCACGGACTTTGCAACCAAACTAGTTCTTGAAGAGTTGGCAGAGGCAAAAACTATTTGCTCCCTCCAAAATTAAAACACAGAAGCACAGGGCTGACATATTCACCACACAAGTGTACCATCATCAACTGTCTTGGTGCAGCATAGGGAGAGGTTTGCGAGAAGATTCCACCTCAGAGCTGATCTTCAAATAGCACCATGAGCAAGCAGAATCAGAATTAAGTTTTATTGTCTTGTGTACTCAAGTACAGGAGTACTGTGAAAAAAGTTTGCAATGTCACCTCTCATGGTACCATCTTAATGGGGGCAGGGTGAAGGGAAGTCAAGAGCATTGAAAAAAAAGACTACCAGAAATACTTTTAGGACTCAATCAAAAGGTGCAGAAACAGGGTAAAATGAAATACTCAAAATCACCCAATTACTGCAAATAATTACCAAACTTTGTCAGTGTGTATTTGTGTGGAGAAGGTACAAACCTTTTTGCTGCATGACAGAATCACATATTTATATACACACACACACCCACCCACTGTACTTTCATAGTGTGTAAAGAAACAAAACAAAAAAAAAAGGAGTCAGATAAAACCTGATCACTGGATCTTCACAATCCCCCTTTCCTCAATACAAGCTAAACTACATTCCAGTACAGTCTAGGATGTCAACTGACCATGCATTCCTGATTGTGGGATAAAACACTGAGCAGTAAGTGCAAATTTTCTCAGTGTCATACATAAAAGGAGCTACCTGACTTTACAAGCCAAACTTGAGCCCCAATTGCAGTCTACAACAATCCAACATCAAGTTGAAGAAAAATAATAGATTTCTCAAAATTTGGAAGTTGTTTTTTTAAAAACATGTTGGATCCTCCACAGTTCTTCATCAACACTCACTCGCCCCAAAATACTAGAAACGAGAAACACTTCAATCTGTGCAGTAAAAATACAAAGTGCTGGAGAAACTCAGCAACATTTGCGTCAAGAAAAGGTGCGAGTGAGTGAGCTACACAGAACTCTTCCTTCAGATTTCTGTCCCCTTTCATGTCCAAAAGCATTCCACAGCCAAGAGTACTTGATCATTGTAGTACCTTTGGGAAATAATACAATTTCCACACGGCTAGCTCCCAAAAACTGGAACATTACAGTGACATTCAACAATATTCCACTAATATTGGTGAAAGTCAACACACCAGGAAGAACTCATCTTTGAGACAAGGACACATGCTCTTTATGTCCACTTGTACGAGCAATGGGACCCATGCTGAATGTTTGCAACATACAACATAATTACTACAATGATGCACTCTCTCAACATCACACTGAAGACATGGTCCCAATTACGTATATACATTTCTGCATAACAGTTTAATGCCTTGCACATCAAGGCAAGAGACTAAAGGACTAGACGCAACGCTTTGTCCAAACATCAGTCAACTCTTCCTTCCTACTTCCTACTTCCCACTTCCTTCACATCACTAATGAGTTTTACAACCTCAGGAAAACGGGACACACAAATGCAAGGAGCTATTTAAAATAAAACAAATATGTTTAAAGCAAGCACATTAGAGGTTTCCAAAACATTTCCAAAAATAAAAAGCAACTAAACCCACTGCAAAAATCACTACGAGTGCCATGACCAGCATGGGAAAAATAAGAGGTGGTCCATCTCAATACCAGCTTTTTTGCCATAAAACTGACTGCCCCAGAGAAGATCAAGAGGAGGAAACAGAAAAAAAAAGTTATTCTTTAAGCATAACCATAAGAATGATGACCATCCAGCATAGAACCAACCATTCAGCCCATTGTGTCCATACTGGCTCTTCATTAAGGCCATCTCATGCATATCATTGGAGTTCTTTCCCCAAAGTCCTGTAAACCTTCCCCATTCAACTCTTCAATCCAATGCAAGATAGGCATTCAGGTGTAGGTCAGCCCACTGACAGTGGCCTCTATACAGCTCATTATACTCAGAATCAGGCAGAAAGGATTTTTTTTTAAAAACATGAACACCTTACCTACACATTCAAAGTTATGAGGGGTATTGACATGGTAAATACTGACAGGGTCAGTAAACAGTGGACAAGAAAATTGAACGTGATGATAAAAGGGACAAAACAGGGTAGAATTTTGAAAAGATACTGACAAGTAGCTTACAAATGCAGCAGTGAACTGACCAAATAAATTCACAAGATTTTGAAGAGCAAACACAGGTACAGTGGGCCACATATTGTACAATTCTAGTAAAAATAATTTTTATTCTGGTATTGTACAGTTCTACCAAACCTTCCACAGATCACAATCTACACACTTGATTCTATGTCATTTATTTTGTTCACATACTGCACCTACCACCTAGTAGGGACTGCAGTTTTGCTTTGCTTTACTTTGCAATGTAATAACAATCAAAGAAAATGTAGAGACCATCCACCCCCCCGCCCCACACCACAATTTAATTTGGATGAACCATGGATTAACTGCATACTTTGAACTAGGGCCGCACAGTAGCTCAGTGATGAGCACTGCTGCCTCAGTGCCAGGGAGCCAGGTTCGATTTCAGTCTAGGGTGACTGTCTGTGTGGAATTTGCACATTCTCCGTGTGTCCATGTGGGTTTCCTCCAGGTGCTCCGGTTTCCTCCCACAATCCAAAGATGTGGTCAGGTGAATTGGCCATGCTAAATTTCCCATAATGTTAGATGCATTGGTCAGGGGTAAATATAGGATAGGGGAATGGGTCTGGGTGGGCTACTCTTCGGAGGGTCAGTGTGGACTTGTTAGGCCGAAGGGCCAATTTCCATACAGTAGGGAATCGAATCTAAAACTAAGCAATCCGTTCTGGAAACTCTTGGTGCCTGAAAAATCAGCACTGGATTATTTTCAGTACCTGATAAATCTCCTCTAAAAAGGGCAAAGTTGGACCAAAATACCACAGGAACAAAGGCAGGGCTGACGCTCCCAGTGCAATACTGAAAAGGTGCTGCACTCTTAAAACATCATGGCTTTCAAGCAAGGTATTAAGCCAATTTCAAGTCTGCAGTCAGGCAAAGTGAAGGATCCCACTGCATTGTTTCAAAGTAGTACATGAAGGTTTCTTTCCAGCATCCAAAATGGCACAAACAGTAATCTGATCTCTTCAGAAAAGTCTGTTTTCTCATTGCTGCCTACTTGTATAGCATTCTTGAGCCAGAATTTTTGACGCTAGAGGACAATCATTGTCTCGATGTTTCACTGTCAACAAAGCACTTTGGGACTCTGGCAGCAGGATGAATAGTGTTACATAAATGAAAATCCTTCTCCTGAAGACTGGCTCACACTGAAGAGCAATTCCACATTTGCCAGAAACCCTCAGCTACAAGACATCTCTTTAGTTCTGAATACAACAATGGCACATACAGCCTGCTGATGGTCTCAATGAGATGTCATGATCGAGCCTTGTCTAGTCTGGTTCCTTCCCCTCTCTTTCGATAGGTCTCAATGGGAAAATAAAATTGTTAGTCTGGAAGAGAAGCAGCAACCCTAATGGACTGTATTCCCTTACTGAGATGGAGAGGTAGCATGCTACTGTCAGAATGTTGGCTTTCGCTCCAGGGATCATCACCTTACTCTGTGAACATCGAGAAACAAACTCTTGGATCACAAACTGAAACATCAAGGGAACTTGTACAGCAAGCATCAGTGACATTCATAGCCAAAATACTTTGTAACTGAGCAGAAGGCAACGTTTCCGAAAATATTTTGCCTCCATAACACTATCCATAACCTATAAACCTTTAACGATTTGCTCCTGCAATTGGCAGTAAGTGCACTTCAAACCTGCTGGGCTTTCCAAGTTTCTCCATGGATTGGGCGAGGTTAGCTGAGCAATCTGCTCTAACATGCTGTTCCACATATCAGTCACTGTACCTTCCTTCATTCCCCAATTCCAAACTGCCCCAACTCCATGGCTATCTTCAGACTAGCCATTGAACCTTTGAGTTCCAATCCACCAAACACTAACCCCTTCACCTACCCATCCACCCCTCAGTGTCTGGGTTGCTCAGTACTACTTTACTAAGGAGCAATGCTGCATAAGCTGCAGGTGCCTACTCTGAGCAGGTATGTTTCATTACAGTGAACAAGTTAAACCGATGATTCAAAAGATTCAACTCCCTCTTTGTATAAGGTATCTGAGCATGAGGCATCTTTTAACTTTAACACGGTATTTTTTTTTCATAGAATCATACAACAAAGAGAGAAATTGTTTAGCTCGGTTTGCTGGATTGTTGGTTTATAGAGCAGTGTGATGCCAACAACGTGCATTCAATTCCCATCACTGGTTTGATGTTACTGTGAAGAACTCTCCTTCTCAACCTCTTCCCTAACCTGTGGTCTGGTGGTCCTCAGGTTAAATCACCACCAGTCACTTCTCTCTCTAATAAGAGACCAGCCCCTACTGCCTGGTAAGACTACGGCAACACAATCAAACAATAATAAAGAGGCCCTTTAGCCCATTTGGTGTGTACCACCACCTTCCTGGACTCCTTTGCTTCTCTTAGTAATTCCTCAGTTGATAACTAGTGGACGAAAGTGAAAGTGAGGACTGCAGATGCTAGAGATTATACTCAAGAGGAGAGTGGTGCTGGAAAAACACAACAGGCCAGGCAGTATCCGAAGAGCAGGAAAATATTCCTGATGAAGGGTTCCTGCCAGAAACGTCGATTTTCCTGCTCCTCCGATGCTGTGCTTTTCCAGCACCACACTAATCCTGATAACTAGTGGGTCTGAATGTAGTTTCTCATCATACATTTCTAGCCATAATTCACTGAATGGGGGAGGGAAAAGATAAAATCATCCAAATGCTACTACAGAGTCTCCAACGTCGTCTAGAAAACTGCCACCTCACAGCCTTATTCCACCCGCACCCCTTTTAAAAAAAAACACAATTCAGAAGCCTTCCTCAAAAAAAATAAGAGCCCACCGGCCTGTTCTTCTAGCCTCTTCTCTCCAGTATTTTGTTAATTCTCTCACCCGTACCCCACCATCTTCACATTCGCACCACCCTGCGGGTGAAGGAGATTCTGCTGAAATCTGCTGGGATCTCTACCCCCAGTTATTTGTAACAGCCGCAGTGAATAACAGGCTGCGACTAACTTTCTATTGGCGCGACTTCGACTTCCCAACAAGAAAGAAACATTTAGTTTTATTCCTGATGAAGGGCTTGTGCCCGAAACGTCGATTTCGCTGCTCCCCGGATGCTGCCTGAACTGCTGTGCTCTTCCAGCACCACTGACCCAGAATCTGGTTTACACCTGCCCAGCCCAGAGTCTGAACACAGATGAGCAAACAGCATCATCTGAGCTGCCAGTTATTCCCCGACAAAAAAAAATCCCATCCCTACTCAGGTCGAGGAGAAAGAAAGGTTTCCACAGTTACTCTGGATGAGCCAGCTCTGAACTAAAAAAGGTGTTCCTTTCTTTAAAAAAAACAGACAGCTGCGTCGCCCTAGACTGAATCAAAACGGAGGAGTCACTGAATGCAAAACGTTAACTCTGCTTTCTCTCTACAGTTGCTGCCAACCTTGCTGATTTCCTCCAGCTATTTCTGTTCTGGTTTCAGATCCCCAGAATCCACCGATTATGCCAATAAAAATGTTTATTATAACAACACACAAGCACAGACTGTTTGCAAAATAGACCCTTAAAACATCTTTCCTAGTCTGTGAACGCTCTAAGTGTTGATGTCTTAACAAGCGTGCTGCAAAGATCGAGATGCCACTTGGCTTAAAAGACAATATTCTCCTCCCCACTATCAATGAGTTGACACATGTCCCTGCATTTCCCCCCGCCGAAACGAACCAAACACGTGGAGCGTATTTGCTTTATCTCTCAACGTGTTTAAAAAGAACTAATACAAAATAAAAATAGACACTGGTGCCGCTTACCACACGGCTGCAGATGAAATACCCGCGTAGAGTCCATCGCGGCTGGCTGTCTGTCTGTCTGTGAGGAACTCCCGGTCCAGAGCCGGGCGCTGCTCTGTCAAGCAGCACACCCGGCTAGACAAGCACCAGAAACGCCTAGGGGTGCTGACCTCCGCCTTTTCCTAAAAAAAATAAACCACCCCCCACCCCCACAAGCAAACCCAAGCCTTTTTTAATCGAGGAACATTTAAAACATCCACGTGCCTTATGTACAACACTGCAATAAAATCAGCACAATTCTAAAACAAAACAAAATTAATAGGAGCGAAAATGTTCAACCTTATTATACCCCCTCCCCCAAAAAAGTTACTCGTGATTCTATGTTTTTTTTAATTCTGTTAATTTCACAAACAAATGTAAACTTCCGGGATCAAGAAATTATGTTTTTTTTATGGTCATCTGTGGTGACTTGCCACTTTTTTTTTCAAACGGTACATCTCAGGAGTGAGTGTTAAAAGTGAGGGGCAATATTTAAAAGTGGCGTCCCCTGTATTGAGAGCCGGCTTCCTGGATCCTCGACAGCAGCATAGGCTCGATCACACTGACACTACTTTGAACTGGGACAGCGGGCAAGGTCAAATGAACAACTAGGATGCAGATTGATAGGAGTCTGAGGACAATAGGTGCAGATGATTTTATTTCGCGAGTAGTCGACAAGAGGTACACCAGGAAACCAGCAAAGCAGTTAATTTGAGGGGAAAGGGTCACACGTGCAACATATTAGCATAAACTACATGAACAACTTACTAATGAAGCTCTAACACAAGCTGTGCATGTAGTCATCTTGCAAGGGATTTTCCATTCGATGTGTTCAGAGATATTGCACTCGAACTCGGATCTCCTCCACCACAAGCACGCCTCAACCTGCACGTGTTTTATTTTTATTTTAAGAAGTCCCATGCTGGAAATAAGAAAAAGGATTGCTAGAGAAAGCTGAGCTAATGTTTTGGGTCCAGTGACCCTTCTGCATTTTTTAATCAGCCTGTTCAGAGATGCCACTACACACCTCTGGGACAAAAGTAGGACGGAGACTCAGGCCTTCTGGCTTCAGAGGTAGGGGACACTACCACTATACCACAACAACAGCCCCTCATCCCTCACAAACTGCAAGTGTTAACAAGTTAACAGAAATCACATGATGATCAACTAATGGGACACTTAAATTGAGAGTGTGTCATTTCAGGACTCATTAAGGTATTTTTGAGTGGAGATTTGAAAGACTATTTACAATATTTCAAACAACAAATGAATGAATTCTCAAAGAAAGCAAAGTGTGTTAATAATGTTCTCTATATTCTTCCTCACTCTTGTGTTCGCTTTATTTAGCAGCCACCTTGATGGTCTTGGAATCATTGAGTTTTTGTAGCACAGAGAGAGGCCCTTCGGTCCATCAGGTCTGTGCTATCTATTAAGTAGCCATAATACCATCTTTCTAAACACATTTTCCAGCATTTTAATCTGTAGCATTCTTGCAGTCAATTGACTTTCATTTCTTACAATCATTCCTGAAGAAGGGCTTATGCCCAAAACATTGATTCTCCTGCTCCTTGGATGCTGCCTGACCTGCTGCGCTTTTCCAGCAACACATTTTCAAGGCAACCTTGTCCCCTCTATCCATCCTTTCTACACCATCCCTACACTGTGGAAGCAGGCCATTTGGTCTATTGAGTCCACACTGGCCCTCCAATGAGCATCCCACCCAGACTGACTCCCCTTCCCTATCCGTATACTCCTTGCATTTCCCATGGCTAGCTGACACATCCCTGAATACTATGGGCAATTTAGCCTGTCCAATTCCCCCTAACCTGCTTAGTGTTGGAGGAAACCAGAGCACCTGGAGGAAACCCATACAGACTCTGGGAGAATGTACAAACTCCACACAGACACAGCCACCTGAGGTTGGAATCAAACATGGCTCCCTGGTGTTGTGACAAAGCAGGGCTAACCACTGAGCCACCGTAATGCCCCAAACCACATTGCTGTCGCTCTGGAGTCACGTGTGGGCCAGACCAGGTAAGGGCAGCAGTTCCCTTTCCTAAAGGGCATTAAATGAACCACATGAGCTTTTTTTGGCAACTGGCAATGGATTCGTGGTCATTGTTAGACTCTTAATTCCAGATTTTTTATTGATTTCAAATTTCACATCTGCTGTGGCAGGATTTGAACCTGGGTCCCCAGAACATTATCTGAGTCTTTGGATTGATAGTCCAATGATTTGGACACAAGCACAAAAATCCCCAGTTTGAAACTGGTCAGAAGCATTATCAAGGATTACTCACTAATTGTGAATGTAAAGTTCTATTTAGTACTATCACTACCTCTGAACTGGAAGGTCGAGATTCAAGTATCACTCAGTCCAGAGATGTGATCAGATGTGAGCAAGCAGGTTGATTAGAGACAGTATTGATGCTGGTAGTAGCTAGTAGAGTTAGGAGCGATGCATTTCTAATGGACTTAGTGAATAAATCCAAAACAGAGTAAAGATGGACTTCTGTTCTCCTATGACAATCCACTGGTAAGCAGTGTAGGTCATTTAGCCCCCTCACTGTCTCTGTTATTCAATAAGATCATGACTGATCTGAATATGGCCTCAAGTCCACATTCCCAGCTATCCCTGATCACTCCCCCTGTTAGTCAAGAATGAGTGGACTTAAACCTATTCGATGACCCTGATTTCTTTGCTCTCTAGGGACAAAGGTTCCAACGATTCATGATCCTATGAACAAGGTTAATCCCTTGAGCCTCTTCAGCAATTTGGTGAAAGCATGGCTCTAATTCCATTGGCCCACCTTTGATCTATAATCTTTATTGCCTAACCGAAACTGATCAATCTCAATGAGGTTTTCACTTGCAGCCCCCTCCTACCCATTCTCATCCAGCCTGAGCAGCAATATTGAGGAACAGCTACTTATCCCACAAGTCATGAAACACGAAGGGTGATGTAATATCTCATTCAAAAACCATTCACTTACACAAAACAAAGGCCAGGCCCTCAAAACTCTCATCATTTAGCACACCACCTCCGACGTCAACGATTGTGTTTTTCTATGAGGCAAAGCTTCCAGATCAGGGAGCCTGGCTAAGAAAACATTACAATATTCAGATCTGGAAGTCCCAATGGCTTGTTTTGGAGAGTTGTGTACAGAGAAGCTAAGGTAGATTTGGAAAATGGAGAGAGATGTTTGTGGGAGCTAGTTCTGTGCAAACTGGCTGCCATCTTTCCTTCTGCTACAGCAGTAAGAACACTTCAGAAGTACATGATTGATCGAAGTACCATTTGAGATGTTCTGCGATTGTAAAGGACTCTTTAGCAATGTTACGATTTATTTTTCTACATGGTACCTGCAAATATCTTTATAAATACCTGGACCAAGCTGTGCTTTCAGAAATCATAGTCTCAGCTAATACTGGAATATGCATTGCTCTGCCTCTTGTGGTGCCTTGGGTGGAGTCCCTGACTCTCAACCAGAAGCACTAGCCTTAGGTCTTGATCCAGGACATCATAGCCACGGAAGAGGTCTTCATTAACTGATCAAACAAGGTGATTGTCAACCTGCACACCTTTCCAATACATCCACAGCAGGCAGTAAAAATGTGAGAGTATCCTCAGCAGCCATTTTTTTTATGAGGATGACTAAGAGTGATCTTCTGCACAGGTCCATATTGGGAACACAACTATTCATATTTATATAATAGTGATCTGGATGTAGGAACTGAAGGCATTGTTGCTACGTTTGCACATGACACAAAGATCGATCGAGTATTGAGGAGGCAGGGAGGTTGCAGAAGGTCTTGGAAAAACTAGGAGAGTGGGTAAAGAAGTGGCAGATGGAATACATTGTGGGCACATGAGAGGTTATGCATTTTGGTGGGAAGAATAAAGGCGTAAACCTTTTTCTAAGCGGGGAAAGGAATTTGGAAATCTGAACCACAAAGAGATTTGGGAATCCTAATCTCTTTCAGGGTCATTTGGCAATTTGGGAAGGCAAATGCAACATTAGCATTCATTTCAAGAAGGCTTGAGTACAAGAGCACAGATGTACTACAGAGGCTGTGTAAGGCTCTGCTTAGACTGCATTTAGAATATTGAGTAGTTCCTGGCCCTATTTCAAAGCAATGATGTGCTAGTCTTGGAAGGCATCCAGAGAAAGTTTACATGAATGATTCCAGGAATGAAGGGCCTGACAAATGAGGAGCATTGAGGACTCTGGATCTGTATTCAATGGAGCTTTGGAGGATGAAGGGGGATCTCATTGAAACATACAAAATACTGAGAGACACCAAAAGAGTGGACATTGAAAAGATGTTTCCACTAGTAGGAGAGATTAGGACCCAAGGGCACGGACTCAGAATGAAGGGATGGCCCTTTAGAAGGAGCATTTTCTTTCATTTTAGTATTTCTCTGAAGCATTTCTACGGAAGGAGCCAGAGGTTAATGAATCTGTGGAACTCATTGCCATAGAAAGGTGTGGAGGCCAAGTCATTGAGTATACGCAAGACTGAGGCAGTTAGGTTCTTGATTAGTAAGAGGATCAAAGATTTTGGGGAGAAGGCAGGATAATGAGATTGAGAAACATATCAGCCATGATCAAATGACAGAGCAGTTTCAGTGGGCTGAATGGCCTAATTCTGCTTCTATATCTTATGGCCTTATTGACTATGACACACTGCTGGAGTAGGCATGAGTTGAACCCAGATTTCTGGCCTGGTGTTAGGGTCACTGTACTGCAGCTCCATCCCCACCCCTCCTGACTTGCTTTGTAGCAGTTGTGAAGTGAATCCAGATCTGCCGGCCCAGAGGTAATACCACTGCACTGCAAATAATCGTATAATGAACACCCTCCACTTACATATCCTCAGCCTTAGTTTATTTACACTATTTAAAAGTCAACCTGCTCAGAAATGTTTCATTTCACCTCCAGAATAGGTGGGATATGAGCCAATGGCTGAAAAGGTAGGGACATTACCACTGTGCTGCAGTAGCCCTTCAGTCTTAGCTTGATCATTTGACATGAATGGTCAATTTCTACACTTTTGAAACCTACTTATTTAAAAATCACCCAACACCAGGTTATTTTCCAACAGGTTTATTTGGAAGCACTAGCTTTCAGAGCACTGCTCCTTCATCAAGAGACTTCTACGTAATCAGAAATGGTGACATTCTGGATGAGATGTTCAGCCTGAAGTTAAAGAAAAAAACTCATGCTGCTATTTGAAAAAGAATCGAGTTCTCCTGACATCCTGGTCAATATTTATCCCTCAGTCAAAACATCAGTTCAGCATTCATTTCATTATGGCAACCAGCTGATGAAGGAGCAGCGCCCCAAAAGCTAGTGCTTCCAAATAAACCTGTTGGACTAGAACCTGGTTTCGTGAGATTTTTATCTTGCTCCACCACAGTCCAACATCGGCACCTCCAAATCATGAAATCCACGTAGTTTTTTTTCTCTGAGATGGAGCCAATAACATCGAGTCTAACTACTATTTCCGAAACACTATTCCAATTTTGTTTGTTGGCCTTTATACTTTCCCCTTCAAACTACTCACCATCACCTTCCCATGGAAAATGATCAACGTGCAATAGATACAGGCTTTGCCAACCATGTCCTCATTCCATAAGCAAATAAACTGAATGAAAGTGTTTTATTAAAATGGTTGCCTTTTGTCTCCTGTTCTGCTGTTTGTTGTCACTGGGCAGGTAGTTCCTTTGGATGGGCAAAAACCCATGCCTCAGGTCAGTTTGCAGGGATCCAGAGCCATTGATAACTTCCTAATCTTACAGTATTGCTGGCAGGTTTCCCATCAGGGAGACCAGTGTCTATTAAAAGGACCTCATACTTAAACAAAGACACTTATTCAATTTATATAATACCTTTTAAGCTCTTAGATTGTCTCAGAATCCATTCACAGCCAATTAAATACCTTTTATAATGTATGAGTGCTACAGTAATGTAGATGAAAACAGCAATCAATTGTATATACAGTAAGCTCTCACAAACAGCAATGAAATGAATGCTCAATTGATTTCTTTTGCTGAGGGATAAATATTGACCAGGATGCCAGGAGAACTCAATTCTTTTTCAAATAGTAGCATGAATTTTTTTCTTTAATTTCATCTCATCCAGAATGTCACCATTTCTGATTATGTATTTTCCCCCCAGAACAACATTGGACCGTCAGTCCATTACTCTCTACTACAGGCTTGGAATAAGGATTAAATCATGATCCTACTGTAATACCGGGTAGCTAAAGGAAAGTTGGATAAATAAAGCAGGTGTGTTAGGGAATGTTCTTTCAAGTTTGGGATCAAAATAGAGAATTTTCTTTCATGCCTTTATGGGGTGTGAGTTTTGCTGGCAGTTGCATTGTATTGCCCATCTCGAATTTTTCTGCCTCCTCATCTCCCTTTTCTTCTGTCAATTGCCACAAAGAAAAGACAAAGTTGAGAAGGGAGAGTAAAGCAAATTATAGGTCAGATAGTATTACAGCCATTGGATGGTAAAGAAACTTCAAGAGACAGTTCGACAAATGTAGCTGAGAAAGCTATCGGGCAATGGTTGTCTATTTTGTTTATGAGTTGTGTAACTAGTCCAATGGGCTAACATCTATCTTTTTCCAGTTCTGTGTGTTCCAATGCTACATTTATGAGCTTTTGCTGCATTCAGCTTATCGTACCTCAAAACCAGTCTTCTGCAGCTCATTACATTGTAAAATAGTGATTGGTTACAAGACAAATATAGAAGCTGATCCACAAACACAACTAAGGTGACTGATGAATTACAATGAGTTCTTTGGAGTCATGCTGGCTAGGACAACTGTAATATTCTGCTGCAAATGTGTTGCTGGTCAAAGCACAGCAGGCCATGCAGCATCTCAGGAATAGAGAATTCGACGTTTTGAGCATAAGCCCTTCATCAGGAACCAACTGTAATATTCCCCTATTAAATAAGTATTACAGGATTAATAACATCCATTGAACAGGTTCATGGAAATGAAATTTCACAGGGATTTGTGCTACACTTCTGTTGAAGTTATGTGAGAGAGATGGAGCTAACTTTAATAAAACTATCCCCCACCACCAAAAACAACTCATCCACCTCTCTGACAGTATAATACCCACTCAATGCTGCACTGAAGTGTCAGCCCAGGTCACTTTAGGTTATCACAGTGACTGCACTTGAAAAGTACTTAAATCATGAAACATATAAAGCACTATATAAATTCAAATCTTTTTTCATTCAGGTTTTCTTCAGAAGCAGATATGAAGATTAGAGCTCACAGCAACAATAACAACTCTGTTTTTCTAGACCATTTGACACAGTAACTCACACAAGGTGCTCCAAAGGAGTAATACCAAATAAACACTGGCATCAAGTCAAAAGTGAATACCCAGGACACATGACCCAAATTCTTCTCAAAGATGGAGCAGTGTAAGGAACAACTCAAAAGGCATGTGAGAGAGATAACAAAATCTCACCAGGATCTTAATGAGAAGGAACTGGACATCTGTTCCAACATGTCTATCTGATGTTTCTACTCCTTCTTGACCTCCCTCCATCCCTTTTTGTCTAACTGAAACCGCCACTATTAACATCCTAGGGGTGACCATTGACCAGAAATTCCAGTGAACTCACCGTATAAAATCAGTGGCTGCAAGAGCAAGTCAGAACAAATAGCTCATCTCCTAATTCTCTCAAAGATTGAGGGGTGGCCTTATAGAGGTTTATTAAATTATGAGGGGCATAGACAACGTGAATAGCGAAATTATTTTCCCTGAGATGGTTGATTTCAAAACCAGGAGCATATTTTTAAGGTGAGAGCAGAAATATTTAAAAGACACCTGAGGGGCAATGTTTTCAGTGACTTGTGTATGGAATGAATTGCCAGAGGAAGTGATACAGTCAGGTGCACTTACAACATTTAAAAAAAACGTGAACAAGTACATGAATAGGTTTATAGAGAAATGGACCAAACACAGGGAAATGGGATTTACTTAATTTGGGAAATTGGTTGGCATGGACGAGTCAGATCGAAAGTATTGTAGAATCATAGTCACAGAGTCATACAGCACGGAAACAGACCATTCTGTCCAACCAGATCATGCCGAACATAATCCCAAACTAACCAGTTCCTCCTGCCTGCACCTGACCCATATCCCTCCAACTGAAAGTGTGCTGCTGGTTAAAGCACAGCAGGTTAGGCAGCATCCAAGGAACAGGAAATTCAACGTTTCGGGCATAAGCCCTTCATCATGAATGCTGCCTAACCTGCTGTGCTTTAACCAGCAACACATTTTCAGCTGTGATCTCCAGCATCTGCAGACCTCATTTTTTACCCATATCCCTCCAAGCCTTTCCTCTTTGTGTGCTTATCCAAATGTCATTTAAATGTTATAATTGTACCCACATCCACCACTTTCTCAGGAGTTCATTCCACACATGAACCACAATATAAAAAATTTGCCTCATGTCTTTTTTAAATCTGCCTCCTCTCACCTTAAAAATGTGACCCCTTGTCTTGAAGTCACCCATCCTAAGAAAAAGAAAATTACCATTATCTCTATCTATACCCCTCATTATTTTATAGAACATAGAACATTACAGCGCAGTACAGGCCCTTCAGCCCTCGGTGTTACACCAACCTGTGGAACCAATCTGAAGCCCATCTAATTTACACTATTCCATTCTTGTCCATATGCCTATGAAAATAAAAAAAATAAACTTCTATCATATTGCCTCTCAAACTCTAGTGAGAAAAGTCTCAGCCTACCCAACCTTTCTTTATAACTCAAATCTTCCATACCCACCAACATCCGAGTAAATCTCTTCTGAACCTTCTCCAGCTTGATAATATTCTTCCTATAACTGGGTGACCAGGATAGGACACAGTATCCCAAAAGAGGCCTCACCAACATCCTGTATAACCTCAATATGACTTCTCAACTCCATCTAAAATACACACATTAAGTGTCTGATGGAATTCATGCCTCTTGTCTGGATAAATGCTGCTCCAACAACACTCAAGAAGCTTGACAAGCCTCCAGGACACAGCAGCCCACTTAATTGGCATCAAATTTACCAACATTCACTTCCTCCACCACCAACGCTCAGTAGCATTAGTGTGTACTGTGTACAAGATGCACTGTAGAAATTCACCAACGATCCTCAGACACCACTTTCCAAACCCATGGCAACTTCCATTTAGAAGGACAAGGGCAGCAGATACATGAAAACATCATCACCATTACCTTCAGGTTTCTCTCCAAACTACTCACCATCCTGACTTGAAAATATATTGCCATTCCTTCACTGTCACTGGGTCAAAAATCCTGAAATTCCCTCCTTAAGGGCATTGAAGGTGTGCCCACAGCAGGTGGACTGCAGTGATTCAAGAAAGTAGCTCACCACCACCTTTTCAAGGGCAACTAGGGACAGGCAGTAAATGCTGACCCAGTCAACAATGCACATGTCCCCAGAGTAAATAAGAAAAGTGCAATCAATTCAGAAGGGTGAATAACATGAAGTCTGAGAGCATTCCAGACCTTAGGCCCTAGGGAACTGAAGGTCCCTACCAATAGTGTATGGGGAATTCACAAAATTCCAGAGTTGAAAAAATGTAGTAAGATTGATAAGCAGGAGGTTGCTGTAAAGAACAGCACAAGTGAACGCGAGATTTTTCAATTCCAAGGAGTGGATAAATCTCAAGAAAAGGCTGTTTAATAGTAGCTTAATTGTAATGTGAAAAAAATAGAGCAGCCCAGCACATTGGTGCTTGTTGCCACAGACAGTCAGCTTATCCTTCTCCCCTGATCACTCACAGGAACATACAAACATAGGAACATTTGAATTAGCAGCAGGAAAAGACAACTCTGTTCCTTCAGTTTGCCTTGCCATTCAATTAGCTTGTGCCTCAGCTGATTAGTCTACTTTCTGGAAACTGCTGACAACCTGTCACACAAACAGGAGAAAGTGAGGACTGCAGATGCTGGAGATCAGAGCTTAAAAATGTGTTGCTGGAAAAGCGCAGCAGGTCAGGCAGCATCCAAGGAGCGGGAGAATCGACGTTTCGGGCATAAGCCCTTCTTCAGGAATGCAGTGTCACACAAACATCCAAACAAGGACAGAAGTCAGCCGCTCAGACCTTCAAATCAGCTCTGCCATTTGGCAAAATCATGGCTGATCAACTCTACATTCCTGCATACCCCCGCTATTCTTTCATCCCGTGGGCGGCACGGTGGCACAGTGGTTAGCACTGCTGCCTCACAGTGCCTGAGACCCGGGTTCAGTTCCCGACTCAGGCGACTGACTGTGTGGAGTTTGCACGTTCTCCTCGTGCCTGCGTGGGTTTCCTCCAGGTGCTCCGGTTTCCTCCCACAGTCCAAAGATGTGCGGGTCAGGTGAATTGGCCATGCTAAATTGCCCGTAGTGTTAGTTAAGGGGTAAATGTAGGGGTATGGGTGGGTTGCGCTTCGGCGGGTCGGTGTGGACTTGTTGGGCCGAAGGGCCTGTTTCCACACTGTAAGTAATCTAAAAAAAAGTAGCTCCCTGTCGTGATTGGAATCAGGTGGATCTCATTGATTGAGATCCTTGAATAGAGTTGTTAACCTGGCCAATCTAGAAGCCCTGGCTGACCAATATAAGCAGAGAAAACTGCAGTTAGGCGGTAATGTTGGGGTCAAGTTAAAATAAAATATGACCAGGAGTTTCAGAGTCTCCTCAGTTTTGGGCACTGACTCTGGCTGGCTGGTTGGTTGGCTGGCTGGTTGGCTGGTTGGCTGGCTGGCTGGCTGGCTGGCTGGTTGGCTGGTTGGTTGGCTGGTTGGCTGGCTGTCTGTCTGGTTGGCTGGCTGGCTGGCTGGCGAGCTGGTGCTACAGTCAGTGTGTTACTGCCAGTGTTAGCTTCTGTTATTTTTGGAAGAGGAGAGTTTTCTTTTCCTTTCCCCTTGTTCAAGGAAGACACTTTAAAAAGTATATGTGGATATACATATACATATATATATAAATAGGGAAATTATCCTGTTTATTGTTAATGTTCTATTGTATGTTGTATAACTATGAATAAAAATAAATAAATAGGGGACTTTTAGGATGCCTTATGATTGCATCTCTACTTCTCTTGTGTATTGTTACTCATGTATTGTATTTGGAATAACTATGAATTCAAAAAATATAAACAGGGAGCCAACTCTGAGCTGGCTGGCCACAACCAGTGCATTGTTCTTATGTAAATAAAAGGTGACGTGGTGATGGGATATCGACCTCTGCGCAGTTATTCCACTACATTTGTCTTAAAAATATTGACAAGTTTTTTTATCCTCCACCCTTTGAGGAAGGTAATTCCAAAGACTCTGAGAGAAAAATAAGTTTCCTCTTGCCCAGCTTAAATGAGTGATCCCTGGTTTTAATTATGATCCTTAGTTCTAGATTCCACCATTAGAACCCTACAGTGTGGAAACAGGCCCTTCAGCCCAACAAGTCCACAGCCACCCTCCGAAAAGTAACCCATCCAGATCCATTCCCTGATTTCTCCTGACTAATGAACCGAACGCTATGGGCAATTTTGCATATCTTTGGAACTTGGGAGGAAACCCATGCAAACACAGCGAGAATGTGCAAACTCCACACAGTCACCTGAGACTGGAATCAAACCTGGGTCCCTGATACTGTGAAGCCGTAGTGCTAACCACTGAATCACCGTACTGCCCCACCTTCTAGGTGTTAGAGGAAACTTCCTTTTCACATCCACCCAGTCAACCACCCACTACCACCACCACCTCCCCCCCCCCCACCCCCACCCCCAGGATCTTATGTAGGGTCGTAGAGTCATACAGCACAGAAACAGATTGTTTGGTTCAACTCAGCTGTGATGACAAAGTTCCCATACTGAATTATTCCCACCTTCCTGCATTTGGGTTCCCATACTGAATTATTCCCACCTTCCTGCATTTGGCCCACATCCCTCCAAACGGAAATTCCTGATGAAGGGCTCTGGCCTGAAATGTCGAATTTCCTGTTCCTTGGATGCTGCCTAACCTGCTGTGCTTTAACCAGCAACACATTTTCAGCAAGCATTTGGAGAGGCAAGGAATGATTAGGGATAGTCAGCATGGCTTTGTGACTGGAAATTGTATCTCACAAATGTGATTGAGTTTTTTTTTGAGGACGTAACCGAAAAGATTGACAGAGCTGTAGGCGCTGTCGACATGGACTTTAGTAAATCCTTTAAATAAGGTTCTACATGGTAGGCTACTTATAAAATTAGATCACATGAGATTCATGGGGAGTTTGCCAATTGGATACAAAATTAGCTTGACAGTAGGAGACAAAGGATGTTGGTGAAGGGTTGTTTTTTAGACTGGAGGCCTATTCTGCAGATATCGGTGCTGAATCTTTATTTGTTTGTCATTTATATCTATTATTTGGATGAGAATTTAGGAGACATGATTACTAACTTTGTAAATAACAATAAACATGTAGTCAACAGTGAAGAAGGTTATCTAAGGTTACAAAGAGATCTTGATCAATTGGGCCAATGGGCTGAGGAGTTTAATTTGGATGAATGCATTTTGGTAAAACGAAGATGGGCAGGACTTAGACAGTTAATGGTAGGGCCCTAGATAGTGTTGTTGAACAGACAGATCTAGGGGTTCATAGTTTTTTGAAAGTTGCATCACAAGGGGTGGTTAAGAAGGTGTTTAGTATGCTTGCCTTCGTTGCTCAAGCCTTTGAGTATAGGAGTTGGGGACATCATGTTGAGGCTGTTAAGGATGTTGGTGAGGCCACTTCTGGAGTACTGTGTACAATTCTGGTCACCCTGTGGTAGGAAGGATATCAGTAAATTGGAGAAGATTCAAAAAAGAGTTGCCAGGATGTTGCCAGGACTGGAGGGTTTGAGTTATAAAAAGAGGCTGGGACTTAGTGGAGCACAGGAGGTTGAGGGGCGACCTTAATGAAGATTACAAAGTTCTGAGGGGTATAGATAAGGTGAATAGTAAAAGTCTGTTCCTTAGGGTGGGGGAGTTCAAAACTACAGGGGATATTTTTAAGGTGAGAGGGAGAAAAATTTAAAAGGTACCTGAGTGGTAATTTTTTTCACACAGATTGGTTCATATGTGGAATGATTTAAGAGGAAATGATAGATGCAGCTACACTTACAACATTTAAATGACATTTGGACAGGTACATAAATAAGAAATTAGAGAGACATGGGCCAAATGCAGGCAAGTGGAACTATTTTAGTTTGGGAAACCTGGGGGGCATGGACGAGTTAGACTGAAAGGTCTGTTTCTGTGCCGTATAGTTCTATGATTCTATGGCTCAAATGCTTCCTATCCTCTATTAGAAAAAAATTTGCGACTCTTCTCTATTAAATACGTGATCCCTTGTTTTTAAATAATGACCCTTGATTCTAGAGCCTTCCACAAGAAGTCACATCCTTTCTAAATCCACGCTGTCAAGACTTTTCAGAATCCTATATTACTCCTGTTACTCTTCTAAATTCCAACGATACAAGCATGGCCTGTCCAACATAAGACAACCCACCCATTCCAGGCATTAGACTTAGCAAAACTTCTCAGTTCTGCTTCCAATGCTTTCACAGCCTTTCTTAAATAAGGAGACTAATATTGTGCACAGGACTCTGGGTTTGGTCTCACCAGTAAGCTGAATAACTGAAGCATAACCTCTTTATTTTTGTATACAATTCTCCTCACAATAATAGGTAACATCTATTTTCCTAATTACTTTTTGTAGTTGCATAACTTTTCGTGATCTGGGTGTGCAGATATCCAGATCTCTCTGCATCTCAGAGCTCTGCACTCCTGACATTCTCACATGACTTATTGGAAGAGAATATTTAAAAATAAATCAAAGTTTCAACTTTTAATTGCTAACATATATCTCTGAGAGACGCAACTCACAAAAATCTAACTCTTTAAATTCACTGGTGGTGTGTGAGCATCGCTGGCTAACCAGCATTTATTTCCCACCCCTAGTAGCCCCGAGAAGGGGGTGGTGAGACCCCTCCCCGAACTGCTGCAGTCCATGCTGTAGATAGAGTTATAAGAATCACCTAATTTGCTGATTCATTGCAAAAAATACTGATCTGATACTGACTCCTTTTTCTCTTAAATTTATATTCCCAATAAGATGATTAAAGTAATTTCTTTTGGAAATACTTTTGATTTTTGACTTTGTATCTTGGTACATGTTACAATACTGTGAAAAGTATTGTTTTCCATGCTATCTAGACAAATCGTACTTTATATGAATACATCAGGGACAGAATATAGAATATAACTTTCTCTACAGAGAAATTATGTCCATTCATAATAGTGGGGAAGAAGTTGTTCTTAAATCTGTTGGTACACATTTACAAATTTCTGTCTCTTCTGCCTGATGGAAGAGTGTGGAAGAGAGTGTAACTGGTGTGGGAGGGGTCTTTGATTATCTTGGCTGCTTTCCTGAAGTGGAGTGGAAGTGCAGATGGAGTCAATTGTAGGGGGTTGGTTTTCATAATGGACTGGGCTGTGTTCAACTTTGTAATTTCTTGCAGTCTTGGGCAGTGCAGTTGCCATGCCATACTGTGATGTATCTGGATAGGATTTTTTAAAATTGTGTATCTATAAAAATTGGTAAGATTAATTGTGGACATACCAATTTCCTTAGCCTTCCAAAGAAGTAGAGGGATTGGTGTGCTTTCTTGACTGTAGTGTCAACACGATGGACCAGGACAGATTATTGGTGATCTTTACTTCTAGGAACTCAAATCTTATATCCACCACAGTGCATTGAAATGGACAGGAATATTCAGAGTAGGTGATTAAGGATATTGTGTCGTAAAGTCACCATAGTCCCACAGGAAGTTATTTAAACCTGAGTGTCACCACACCTCAAGGTTGAGAAGGTGGGACCATCATGGTAACTTCAGCTGGTATTTGAATCCATGCTGGTGGTATCACTCTGCATCACAAACCAACTGTCCAAACAACTGAGCTAACTAACTCACTTAGTAACTATGCATGAATGCAGAGAAAAAGAAAGTACAGAATTTACATGCGTGGATATGTTGGTAATTATAGTATGAGGTAATGGTTCTGTATGGGTTAGTTTTCATGTTAAACCATTTATTGATAGATAGTAGAAACAGGGAATCCTACCCTGAAGGCAGCAGATGTATCTGTACCTGTTCCCTAAGGTTTGAGTTATTGGGAAAGCAGTCAACATAATCAAAGACCACTCCCACCCCGGTTATAATCTCTTCCAACCTCTTCCATCAGGAAAAAGATACAGACACTTGAACACACGTACCAACAGATTCTTCCTCGCTGTTATTAGATTTCTAAATGGTCATCTCAAATTTTACATTTAATGTTGATCTTGCTCATTATGCATCTTCTCTGCATTCTTCACCCCGTGCTATTACCCTAATGCACATTGTATAGTATGATCTGCCTGTACTGCATGTAAAACAGAACTTTTCACTGTACCTTGGAACATGTGACAATAAGGTAAATCAAATCACACTATTGTACTCATTACTGTCATACAATAGGCTTTCCCGTTATTTGAAAACTGTGAGTCTTCTGTAGATACTCTACGATAAAGACAGGATCAGCCCCTTCAGCCCAAAGTTTAGATGCCTTTCTAAACTAAAAACCTTTCATCTCTACACTGTCTGCTTCCCTCTATTCCCTGCCTATTCAAATATCTGTCAAAAAAATGGTGCTTTGTTCTCTCCCACTCATCACAATTCAGCCCCAAGACAAAGCAAAATCAAAGGAATATTGATGACAGTGAAATGCCTCAAATAACCCTCCCCCTGTCCCACACACTGGTGGAGGTGTAAGATACCACACAGTACCAGCAGGAGTCACCTGAGGAAATACCACAATAACGTCATGAGATTAGCAAAGCAGAGGTTTGGATTGAGATGTGGATTCAAATCCCACCTTGACAGGTGGTAGAATTTAAATTCAATTGATGCATCTGAGATATAATGTCATAGAGCTGCACAGTGCAGAAACAGACTCTTTAGTCCAAATCATCCATGCCAAACAGACACCCTAAACTGATCTAGTCCAATTTGCCAGCATTTGGTCCATAACTAGTCTCAGCAATGGTAACCATGGTCAATGATGGTTGCACAAACTCACTTGGTTCACTTCAGAGAAGGAAATATGTCATCCTCACCAGATGGACAACAATTGTTTTTGATTTTATTCATTCACAGGACCATTCACCAATGCCTATCTGAGAGGACAGTCAAGAGTCAACCACCTTGCTGTGGATCTGGAGTCACATGTAGGGCAGACCAGGTAAGGATGGCAAAGGTCTTTCCCTCAAGGACACTAATGAACCAGATGGGTTTTTCCTGACAATCAGGCAATGGTTCCATGGTCATCATTAGCCTCTTAATTCCAAATTTATTTTTATTGAATTCAAATTTCACTATTGGCTATAACAGGATTTGAACACAGGTCCCCAGAACATTACCTGGGTCACCCCCCAGCTATGCCTGCCTCTTCGTAGGATATGTGGAACAGTCCATCTTCCGCAGCTACACTGGCACCATCCCCCACCTTTTCCTCCGCTACATCGATGACTGTATCGGCGCTGCCTCGTGCTCCCACGAGGAGGTTGAACAGTTCATCAACTTTACCAATACCTTCCACCCCGACCTCAAATATACCTGGACCGTCTCAGACTCCTCCCTCCCCTTCCTAGATCTCTCCATTTCTATCTCGGACGATCGAATCAACACGGACATTTACTATAAACCGACCGACTCCCACAGCTACCTAGACTACACCTCCTCCCACCCTGCCCCGTGTAAAAACGCCATCCCATATTCCCAATTCCTTCGTCTCCACCGCATCTGCTCCCAGGAGGACCAGTTCCAATACCGAACAACCCAGATGGCCTTCTTCTTCAAAGACCGCAATTTCCCCCCAGACATGATCGATGATGCTCTCCTCCTCATCTCCTCCACTTCCCGCTCCTCCGCCCTTGTGCCCCGCCCCTCCAATCGCCACCAGGACAGAACCCCACTGGTCCTCACCTACCACCCCAACAACCTCATATACATGTGCATCATATCATCCATCATCATTTCCGCCACCTACAAATGGACCGCACCACCAGGGATATATTTCCCTCCCCTCCCCTATCAGTGTTCCGAAAAGACCACTCCCTCCGTGACTCCCTTGTCAGGTCCACACCCCCCACCAACCCAACTTCCACTCCCGGCACCTTCCCCTGCAACCGCAAGAAATGCAAAACTTGCGCCCACACCTCCCCCCTTACTTCCCTCCAGGGCCACAAGGGATCCTTCCGCATCCACCGCAAATTCACCTGCACCTCCACACACATCATTTACTTCATTCGCTGCACCCGATGTGGCCTCCTCTATATTGGGAACACAGGCCGCATACTTGCGGAACATTTCAGAGAACACTTCTGGGACACCCGGACCAACCAACCCAACTACCCCGTGGCTCAACACTTCAACTCCCCCTTCCACTCGACCAAGGACATGCAGGTCCTTGGACTCCTTCATCGCCAGACCATAACAACATGATGGCTGGAGGAAGAGCACCTCATCTTCCTCCTAGGAACCCTCCAACCACAAGGGATGAACTCAGATTTCTCCAGTTTCCTCATTTCCCCTCCCCCACCTTGTCTCAGTCCCAATCCTCGAACTCAACACCACCTTCGTAACTTGCAATCTTCTTCCTGACCTCTCCGCCCCCACCCCCACTCTGGCTTATCACCCTCACCTTAACCTCCTTCCACCTATTGCATTTCCAACGCCCCTCCCCCAAGTCCCTCCTCCCTACCTTTTATCTTAGCCTGCTTGGCACACTCTCCTCATTCCTGAAGAAGGGCGTCTGCCCGAAACGTCGATTCTCCGGCTCCTTGGATGCTGCCTGACCTGCTGCACTTTTCCAGCAACACATTTTCATCACTGGATTAACAGTCCAGCGATAATACCACTTGGCCATCGCCTCTCCAGAGATTGATCCTTACTGCCCTCTGAAATGGCCAAGTCATTCCATTCAAAGACAATGAGCATCAAATCTTTCTAGTGGCATTGAGAGAATAAAGAGATCATAAGCTGATGTGGCCAATGTAAGTGTGAATGTTCGCATATACAGAACTCAAAGGGTTGAATGTTTCTTTCTGTTGTTTAATGTTTTCTGTTCTATAATTACTCGACAATGTGTACAATTTAAACAGAAATAAATACATGTAAAGACCAGGAAAAAGATGTAGCCAGTTTCCTGATTCAAAGTGTATCACATTCCATCGCTTGTATATTCCAACCTCCTTGCACATTAAAAGTCGGAGATAGATTGGGTTCTCTACAGTGTGGAAACAGGCCCTTCAGCCCAACACGTCCACACAGACCCTCTGAAGAGAACCCACCCAGACCCATCTCCCTCTGACTAATGTACCTAACACTATGGACAACTTAGCATGACCAATCCACCTGACCTGCATATCTTTAGATTGTGGGAGGAAACCAGAAACCAGACACCGCATGCAGAGATAGGAAGAATGTACAAACTCCACACAGTCACCCAAGGCTGGAATCAAACCCGCATCTCTGCTGCTGTGAGGGTGCAGTGCTAACCACTGAGCCACCGTGCCGCCCTTAGGTAATTTGTCACATAGCCTGTTTATCATTCTATCACATTCAGGCACTAAGACCCAGAGGAATGCTGAATTACTGACAGGCTTTGTATTAGAAGCTAGAGTGTATAGCAGTGGAATGGATAGGAAATCAAAGACTCAGGATTGCTTTGTTTTGGCTGTGCTGACCGGGCTCCAATACTGCACCATCTGCTTCCGTCTGATAAGATTTTCTGCCTGAAACTCTTTTCTTCTGAGTTTGAAGACAGTGGTTTCTCAATTCTCCCTGCACTCCTGCTGCTGATCTGTGGGGAGATGTGAAACCAGGGTTATGAGCTGAAGGCTCCTTGCACAACTGTCACTGCATCTAATTCACAAAGTGAGAGCTAAGCAGAATGTGCAGAAGCTTTTTATTTCCATAAGAAGCTGTTTGGAAGTAGGCAAGTTTGAAGTCAAGGTTAATCCTACAGGGAAACAGTAAAAATAACTCCCCTTCAACAACGTATTGGGCTGGAGAACAGATTCAAAGTGATTTGCAAAAAAAAAGCAAATGTGTGGTGAGAAAATTCTTTTCACAGAGTGAATAGTTAGGACCTGCAATGCACAACTTTAAGTGTGGCGAAAGAATTCAAGAGGGCATTAGATGGTTATTTGGTTAGAAATGGTGTCCAAGTGTATGAGAATTTAACAGGCAATTGGTATTAGGTAATAATACTCATTTGAGGAGCCAGTGCAAACTTGATGGGAAAATGGCCCTTTCTATACCATGGCACTTCTGTGATTCTTTGATAGTGCTGCAAATTGCTCAGTCAGAGAACTGGTGCATTCACATTGGGCTAAGTGGCCTCCTCCTGTATTGCAATTCTTCACTCAGTCAATTGCTCATTCGGAGTGGCAGTGTATATGATGGGCCGAATAGCCTTCTTCTGTACTGTAACAATTCTGTGACTCTGAGGATGGCATCAAATAAATCACTTGAGTATGGGAGTTAGGATCAGCATTAGAGTCGTGCTGGAAAAGCACAGCAGGTCAGGCAGTATTCAAAGAACAGGAAAATCAACGTTTTGGGCAAAAGCCCTTCGTCAGGAATTCCAGATGAAGAGTTTTTGCCCAAAACATCAATTTTCCTGCTCCTCAGATGCGTCCTGACCTACTGTGCTTTTCCAGCAACACTCCAATCTTGGCTCTAATCTCCAGCACCTACAGTATCTACTTCTGCCTGTGGGAGTTGGGATGTCATGTTAAGATTATGATAGGACGTTGGTGAGGCCTCTTTTGAAGTACTGTGTCCAGTTCCGGTAGCCCTGTTGTAAGAAGGATATCATTAAACTGGACAGTGTTCAGAAAAGATTTACCAGAATGTTGCTGGGAACAGAGGGTTTGAGTTCTAACGAGAGGCAGGGTAGACTGGAACTATTATCACTGGAAGGTAGGAGGTTTATAAAACCATTAGGGGTATAGATAAGGTGGGAATCAACTAGGTAAAAGTGAGGACTGTAGATGCTGGAGATCAGAGTTTAGATTAGAGAGGTTCTAGAAAAGCGAGCAGGTCAGGCAGCATCCGAGGAGCAGGAAAATTGATGTTTCAGGCAAAAGCCCTTCATCAGGAATTCCTGCTTCACAGATGCTGTCTGACCTGCTGTGCTTTTCCAGCACCCCTCTAATCCAATCTAGTATAGATAAGGTGTCTTACCCAGGGTGGGGGATTCCAAGGTGAGGTGGCATTTTATAAGGTTAGAGGAGAAAGATTTAAAAAAGACATGAGGGGCAACTTTTGCACAGAGAGTAGTTTGTGTGTGGAATCAATTTCCAGAGAAAGTGGTGGATGTAGGTACAATTACAACATTTAAAAGACATTTGTATAAGTACATGAATAAGAAATGTTTAGAGGGATAATGGCCAAGTGCGGGCAGGTGGGACTAGTTTGGTTTGGTATTATGTTTGGCATGGATTGGTTAGACATAAGGGTCTGTTTCCATGCCGTATGACTCTATTAGATTAGATATCCTACAGTGTGGAAACAGGCCCTTCAGCCCAACCAGTCCACACCAACCCTCCGAAGAGTACCCCACCCAGACCCCTTTCCCTCTGACTAATGCACCTAACACTATGGGCAATCTGGCTTGGCCAATTCACCTGATCTGCACATCTTTTGGACTGTGGGA
The DNA here is from genome assembly GCF_020745735.1 of Hemiscyllium ocellatum. Taxonomy (NCBI): domain Eukaryota; kingdom Metazoa; phylum Chordata; class Chondrichthyes; order Orectolobiformes; family Hemiscylliidae; genus Hemiscyllium; species Hemiscyllium ocellatum. Next base: position 20,806,534 of record NC_083401.1, read on the forward strand.
GGAAACCGGAGTGCCCAGAGGAAATCCACGCAGACGATGTGCAAACTCCACACATACAGTCGCCCAAGGCCTGAATCAAACCTGGGACCCTGGTGCTGTGAGGCAGCAATGCTAACCACTGAGCCACAGTGCCGCCTATTAGGTATGGTAGTGATTACAGTGTCAAGATTTTAGAATCCCATTGTCGTAAATTATATCAAATTATGTCAGGCCCTATTGTCAATGAGTGATGGGGTCAAGATTGGTTACACATTCAATTTGAAAATTGCATTCCAGGAGTTTGGGTACAGAAGCCCACCAGCTTAGGTGTGCAACACATTTAACATCATATTCAAGTAAAAGGAGTTTAATGGGCTCGGGAAGGTGGTAAGGGAAATTTAAATTGCTAAACCTCAGCAGTCTGCTTATTTGGAAATGTATAACCTCAGAGCAGGGGTAGGCCATTCAGCCTGGTTCCACATTCAGTCCAATCATGGCTGATTATCCAATTCAGCTCCATGTTCCCTCTTTCTTCCTGAGTCCTTTGATCCCCTTAAACCTTTAGGGTGGCATAGTGACTCAGTGGTGAGCACTGGTGCCTCACAGCGCCAGGGACTCAGGGTTGATTCCCCCCTCAGGTGACTGTCTGTGTGGAGTTTGCACATTTTTGCGATGCTTGCATGGGTTTTCTCTGGATGCTCCAGTTTCCTCACACAGTCCAAAGGTGCGCAGGCTCGGTAGATTGTCCATGCTAAGTTGCTGAAGCCAAACGCCAGCTCGCGGAACAGCTGAGGCCAAACACTAGCTCGCGGACGCCTCCTCTTATCGCCCCCTTGACCATGACCCCACCTCCCACCACCAAACCATCATCTCCCAGACCATCAATAACCTCATCACCTCAGGGGATCTTCCATCCACTGCCTCCAACCTCATAGTCCCACAACCCCGCACTGCCCGTTTCTACCTTCTGCCCAAAATCCACAAACCTGACTGCCCCGGCCGACCCATTGTCTCAGCCTGCTCCTGCCCCACCGAACTCATCTCTGCGTACCTCGACATGATTCTGTCCCCTTTAGTCCAAGAACTCCCCACCTACGTTCGGGACACCACCCACGCCCTCCACCTCCTCCATGATTTTCGCTTCCCCGGTCCCCAACGCCTTATCTTCATGATGGACATCCAGTCCCTGTACACCTCCATCCCCCATCACGAAGGACCCAAAGCCCTCCGCTTCTTCCTTTCCCGCCGCACCAACCAGTACCCTTCCACTGACACCCTCCTTCGACTGACTGAACTGGTCCTCACCCTGAATAACTTCTCTTTTCAATCCTCCCACTTCCTCCAAACTAAAGGAGTTGCCATGGGCACCCGCATGGGCCCCAGCTATGCCTGTATCTTCGTAGGATATGTGGAACAGTCCATCTTCCGCAACTACACTGGCACCACCCCCCATCTTTTCCTCCGCTACATCGATGACTGTATTGGCGCTGCCTCGTGCTCCCACGAGGAGGTTGAACAGTTCATCAACATTACCAGCACCTTCCATCCCGACCTCAAATTCACCTGGACTGTCTCAGACTCCTCCCTCCCCTTCCTAGACCTTTCCATTTCTATCTCGGGCGACCGACTCAACACAGACATCTACTATAAACCGACTGACTCCCACAGCTACCTGGACTACACCTCCTCCCACCCTGCCCCCTGTAAAAACGCCATCCCATATTCCCAATTCCTTCGTCTCCGCCGCATCTGCTCCCAGGAGGACCAGTTCCAATACCGTACAGCCCAGATGGCCTCCTTCTTCAAGGACCGCAGATTCCCCCCAGACGTGATTGACGATGCCCTCCGCCGCATCTCCTCCACTTCCCGCTCCTCCGCCCTTGAGCCCCACTCCTCCAACCGCCACCAAGACAGAACCCCACTGGTTCTCACCTACCACCCCACCAACCTCCGCATACAGCGTATCATCCGCCGTCATTTCCGCCACCTCCAAACGGACCCCACCACCAGGGATATATTTCCCTCCCCACACCTATCAGCGTTCCGCAAAGACCACTCCCTTCGTGACTCCCTCGTCAGGTCCACACCCCCCACCAACCCAACCTCCACTCCTGGCACCTTCCCCTGCAACCGCAGGAAATGTAAAATTTGCGCCCACACCTCCTCCCTCACTTCCCTCCAAGGCCCCACGGGATCCTTCCATATCCGCCACAAGTTCACCTGCACCTCCACACACATCATCTATTGCATCCGCTGCACCCGATGTGGCCTCCTCTACATTGGGGAGACAGGCCGCCTACTTGCGGAACACTTCAGAGAACACCTCTGGGACGCCCGGACCAACCAACCCAACCACCCCGTGGCTCAACACTTTAACTCTCCCTCCCACTCCACCGAGGACATGCAGGTCCTTGGACTCCTCTATCGGCAGACCATAACAACACGACGGCTGGAGGAGGAGTGCCTCATCTTCTGCCTGGGAACCCTCCAACCACAAGGAATGAACTCAGATTTCTCCAGTTTCCTCATTTCCCCTCCCCCCACCTTGTCTCAGTCGGTTCCCTCAACTCAGCACCGCCCTCCTAACCTGCAATCTTCTTCCTGACCTCTCCGCCCCCACCCCACTCCAACCTATCACCCTCACCTTGACCTCCTTCCACCTATCACATCTCCATCACCCCTCCCCCAAGTCCCTCCTCCCTACCTTTTATCTTAGCCTGCCTGGCACATTCTCCTCATTCCTGGCCCGAAACGTCGAATTTCCTGTTCCTTGGATGCTGCCTAACCTGCTGTGCTTTAACCAGCAACACATTTTCATGCTAAGTTGCTCCATAGTCTCCAGGGATGTGCACGCTAGATCGGTGAGCCCATGCAGGATTACAAGGTGGGGCTGATGGGCCAAATGTGCTGCTTCCACACTGTAGGAATTCTATGATTTAGCCCGAAGGGACATGGATGAGGTGAATAACAAGGGTTTTTCTTCCCATGGTGGGGGCAAGTTCCAAACTCAGGGGAACATTTTTAAGGTGAGTGGAGAAAGTTTTAAGAAGGATATGATAGACAACTTATTTTTTTACAGAGAATGATTCATGTGTGAAATTCATGTGGCGATACAGTAAAGTCACAACATTTAAAAGATATTTGGGTAACTACATGAATAGGGAAGGTTATGAGGCATACGGACCACATGCAGGCAGATGGGACTAGTTTAGTTCTGGAACAGATTGGCGTGAACTAGTTAGATCAAAGGGTCTGTTTCCATGTTGTTTGACTCTATGACTCTATAAGTATATCCTCTATGAATGCACAGCTGTTGACTTCCAAACAAGCAACCATTAAAGATTTTTATAATATTGAGAATGTTAGGAAGCGGGGACATCTTTCATCAGATTGTGCAATTGAGCATTTGGGCACTTTCCTGCTCGATTAGTCTGTACCTCAAAGCTGTAGCAGGTCCCACTGTATCTAGTTAATGAACCATACTCAATAAAACTGGAGATTTATATCAAGCATTGATTTTGGAATCAAAGGTCCTTCGATTGATTGATTGATTTATTGTTGTCACGTGTACCACAGCACAGTGTTTACAAGGAGTACAGGCGGATCATAGTAAGCAAGGATGTACAGATCAAAAAGATTTAGACAGAGGATTACAGGTTAGATTGCACAGGGGATGCACTAGCAGAGACCAACATTAGCAAAATCAGTATTATGAGGCTATAGAGTCCATTCATCAGTGTAATAACAGCCGGGAAGAAGCTGTTCCTGAACCTGCAGTTGCGTGTGTTCAGGCTTCTTACCTTCTGCCTGACAGAAGATGTTGCAGGAGATCATTACCTGGGTGGGGGGGGAGGTGGTCTTTGATGATGTTGGTATCCTTTGCATGACAACAAGCAGTGTAAGTGGAGTCCATGGATGCAAGGTTGGTTTCCGTGACAGTCTGGGCTGTGCACACCACCTTCTGTAGCTTCCTGTGATCCTGAGCAGAGCAGTTGCTGTATCAGGCCATTGTGCACCCAGTCAGTATGCTTTGAATGGTGCATCTATAAAAGTTTGGCATGGGTCCTTATGGAAGCCGAGGAAGGAGGTGCATTGTTGTGCCTTCTTGGCCATCGCAACTATATGGGAGGTCCAGGTTGTCGGTTATCATCACTCTGAGGAACTTGACCCTCTCCACCTTCTCAACCTCAGTTCCATTGATGTGGGGGGAGGGGGAGCATGTTCTCCTCCTTCCTTTCTCAAGCCAGTGATCAGTTCTTTAGTTTTGCCGACATTGAGAGAGAGGTTGTTCTCATTGCACCACTTCACCAAGCCCTCTACCTCCCTTCTGCATTTTGGCTCCCTTTCAGAAAGGGGAACTTGCCATTCCCTACCCAATACTCTAACATCAACCAAACTACAAACCCTGAGACCAATTCACAATGGACAGTAAAAATTGCCTTACCCACATTCCACAAATTTTCTTTTGAACAAGGTGTGGTCGGTGTCTCAAAGTCAAACAGGTTTAATCAGTTTAAAAATTCAAAATGTGAACCTTTCCATTACAAAACACACGAGGGAATCCTCATTTACTGGAGAACCAGATCCTTCCTGTAGCTACATGGAATTTGCATCCCAATATTTCCCATTTTATTTCTAACTTTTAATTTGCCAAATTCTTTGCTATGAGAACACTTTGAATGAGCTAGCCCTCTCTGCAGACATTAACGATGCTCTCTGTTAACAGGAAAGGGTACTCGATTATCTCCTGTCTTCTTAAAAAAAGTTCTTGAGATGTGAACTCAGCCAATAAAGAAGATGGTTAATAGTCAATCACATTGATTAGATTAGATTCCCTACAGGCCATTTGGCACAGCAAGTCCACACCGACCTTTTGAAGAGTCACCCACCCAGATCCATTTCCCTCTGACTAACGCAGCTGACACTATGGGCAATCTAGCATGCCAATTCACCTGACCTGTCCATCTTTGTTATAGTGGGAGGAAACTCACACAGACATGGGGAGAACATGCAAACTCCAAACAGACAGTCACCCGAGGCAGGAATCAAACCCGGGTCCCTGGTGCTGTGAGACAGCAGTGCTAATCACTGAGCCACCATGCCACTCTCATTGATGTGGGATTGGAGCCAGATATAGGTCAGTATGGATAAGGCCTGTAGGTTGTCTTCCTGAAGGTAAACCAGATAGACTGCATTGAAACCTTCTCCAATTGATGAGCACTGAATCACTGAGTGGAATAATTTTCTTAATTTTCCTCTTGATTCTTTCTATTTAATTTAATTTGTTGTTTTACTTTTAAATATCCATCTGGGGGAGCTCTCCCAAAGCCCAAGTACTTTTTTTGCAATGTTCCCCAACCAAGGGAGGCCCTGACTGGTGAGTTTTTTTTTCCCCCTAGTTCTATGTCCAAATTCAACTACTTCAAAATAATTGGAGATTGGAACATCTTTGGGAGCAGTGAGTGAATGATGATTCATTGTCACTTATGCTCTACACGGTAAAACACAGTGAAAAGCTTCAACTGTCGCCACAATCTGACTCCATTTTGAATTGTTTAAGAATAAAAAGATAAAGCTGAAAGAAAGTCAATCTTTGATCCGCCACGTCCACCATGCGTCCTGAGCAGACTTAACAACTCCTGTGCCGCTAACTCTCTGCCACCCTCACTGGACCCACTGCTCTTCAGGAGCCATTTTTCATCACTGCACCCACCTTGCAGTGAGTCACCAGCAAGGGTCCGTGCTTGACCCAAACAACCCTGCAACCCAGCTCTGCTGCTGCTATTGCCTCACAGATAGCCAGGCCTACCACAACCAGGAGCTGCTGCCACCACTATGCCAACAAAAAGGAGTCCCCATTCCCAGCATACCACAACCAGGAGCCCCTAACTCTGTTGCTCCCTCAAAGATGCCTGGAGACTCTCTGGAGTCCACTGTGATGGTAGACATCCATTACTCTGGTAACTGCAGCTCAATCCACACACAAGGAATTCAACACCATGGGCGGCACGGTGGCACAGTGGTTAGCACTGTTGCCTCACAGCGCCAGAGACCCAGGTTCAATTCCCGCCTCAGGCAACTGACTGTGTAGAGTTTGCACATTCTCCCCCTGTCTGCATGGGTTTCCTCCAGGTGCGCCGGTTTCCTCCCACAGTCCAAAAATGTGCAGGTTAGGTGAATTGGCCATGCTAAATTGCCTGTAGTGTTAGGTGAAGGGGTAAATGTAGGAGAATGGGTCTGGGTGGGTTGCGCTTCGGCAGGTCGGTGTGGACTTGTTGGACCGAAGGGCCTGTTTCCACACTGTAAGTAATCTAATCTAAAAACACCAGAAAGATTCGTACCTCTTTCACCACAAGGTCTACTGTCTACAAGATGCACTGCAGCAACTCACCAAGGCCCTTCAGACAGCACCTGTTAAACTTCCAACCAATGTTACCAATGAAGGCAAGGGCACAGATGAATGGGAATACCTCCACTTGCAAGTTCCCCTCCAAGCCACACAGCATGCTGATTTGCAATCACATTTCCAGGCCACGACTGTCGCTGGGTCAGAATCCTGAAGCCCCCTTCCTAACACCAACGCTGTGAGTGTACCAAAACAAGATGGACTGTCATGATTTAAAAAGGCAGCTCACCACCATTTTTTCGGGAGCAATTATTAATGATAGGCAACAAATGGTAGCCTAGCTGGTGATTCTCACATCTCATGCAAGTAAAAGAAAATAAACAATTGATCTTGTTACTGTTTTATTGCTGTGATTGAATTGACTGTTACCTTCTCTGTAATGTAATAGTGAGTATGCATCAAATATACTACTCAACTATGGTGTGTTTTGGAAAATCCTGTGGTGTTGAAAGATGTTATGAAATTGCGGGTTCTCTCTCTCTTCTTCCCACTCCATACCCACCCTCTATTCACGGTAGATTGATGTATCATTTACATACTTCACATGGGAATACCTTGTGCAGCAGTAACATCATCACTCTCAATTAGTATTCTCTCCCTCTACTAACGTTCCATTATCTAATGCAGTCATGCACTTAAATTCTTTCAGTCATTTCATTCTATAATATTTTTCTACATTGCATTGCCTGATATCTCTCTTCAACATCTTTTCACTGCTTTGGATTTTCTTTGTCACATAAAACCTTTGCTTTGAAGCTCCACCGCACCCTTCAATCCACCCTAACACAGAAACAGAATACCCAGCGTCACCAAAGTGCTGTGGCACAGAGGGTGACTCTTTGGCCAATCATGTCTGCGCCAGCTCTCCGAATGAGCATCATGACTTTGTGCCATTGGCCTGCCTTTAACTTACTGGTGAGCTGCAACAAAACAGAAAATACTGAAACTACTGAGCAGTTGAGCCATATGTGCAGAAAGGCAAAGACTGAATTTCCTGAGTATTCCTAGTACTTTCTGATCTTATTTCAGGTTTCTGCTACCCACAGTATTTAGCCTTGGGATTGGAAATTAGTAGTGAGGACTGTAAGACTGTTATAGGGTCATAGAATCAGAATTCCTGATGAAGGGCTTATGCTCGAAACGTCGAATTCTCTATTCCTGAGATGCTGCCTGGCCTGCTGTGCTTTGACCAGCAACACATTTGCAGCATAGAATCAGACAGCATGGAAACAGACCCTTCGGCCCAACCAGTCCATGCCAACCATAATCCCAAACTAAACTAGATCCACCTGCCTGCACTTGGCCCATGTCCCTCCAAATCTTTCCTATTTATGAACATATCCAAATGTTGTAACTGTACCTTCATTCATCACTTCCTATGGAAGTTCATTCCACACATGAACCACTCTGAGTAGAAACATTGCCCTTCTTGACCCTTTTAAATCTTTCTCTTCAACACCTTAAAAATATGCCTCCTCGTCTTGAAACTCCCCATCCTGGGGAAAAAGATGCCTGCCACTCACCTTATCTATACCCCACTGTGATTTTAACAATGACTCAGCTATCAAAGCCTGGAGACTGGAGGGTCAGTGGAGCATATCAGCTTTGATGCGTTTGACTGAACCTTTAAATCAAAGAGCCAAGCTATTTCGTGAGTTAGTGTAAATTAGGTTCCTTTGCATATATTCTGCAGCATGAAGTCAGTCTCCTGGGAGGTGTAGAGAACATGAAAGCCATAGGGAGTTTGTGTTAAAAACAAAAAATGCGGAGATCAAAGCAGGTCACGCAGCATCCGTGGAGAGAGAGCAAGTTAACGTTTCAAGTCCAGATGACTTTTCATTTAGACTCGAAATGTTAGCTTGCTTTCTCTCCATGGATGCTGCCTGACCCGCTGTGATCTCCAGCATTTTTGTATTCAGTGCAGATTCCAGCATCTGCAGTAATTTGCTCTAGCCAGAGAGAGTTCACTGAGAAAGGAAAATGAGAATGATTATTAAATGGACAGTGAAAATTGAAGCTTTTCATCTTGCACCCATAAGAACTAGGATGCAAGAATAAACTTAGGAAAAAGAGACACTATTTTACACAGCGTTGGAAGATGGTGCTGACTGAGTGTGCCATCAATGGCATGGAAATGTAGCAAGAGCAGTTAACTGTCAATCTTAATTCTCAGACCTGACAAGGAGATTCTCATTGATCAGGATGTTGCCATGGGAATGCAGCAGATGTTTGGCTGCCTCCATAACCTGTTTTTAACCTATGTACAAATTCTTTTAGTCTACATAAAACAAGGCCCTGTGTCTTTTTGTATGTAATTTCTAGCACATGCAAAAACACCACACTGTCGGCTCATCTCATGATCTTAAATTATTTTCTGATGTAACTTTTAGCACAGTCAGGATTATTTAGTAAATGTTTTCCAATAGCAGAACCAAAAAAACCCATCTGCTTCACTCATGACCTTCAGGAAGGAAACTGCCATCCTCACCTGCTTTGGCCTACATGTGACTCAAAACTGACAGCAATGTGGTTAACCCTTAACTGGCCACTTGGCAATTAAAGATGAACAATAAATGTTGACCTAGCCAAAGACTGTCACATGTTGTGAATGAATAAAAATGATCTAATGACAGACAGTAAGTGGTTATTTTTGACTGGCACAGACTCAATGTGCTGAAGAGCCTTTTCCTGGCCTCGAGAAGTCTGTGGCTAACTGTTCTGGGCTTGCAGACATAGGCTGGTTGAGTATGATTGACAAGTTGCCTACTGCGAACAGGCCCGAGTTATTAAATAAGGTCTGCCAGTCATTAGGAAGTATGCCCTACGTAATTGGCATCACACCAGCACTAAAACTCATGTACCACATTGCTCATTTGTGCAGTCAGCAAAACGTCTTGCTGGCTTGATGCCAATATCCTGTCAGTGGAGTAAGTCACTGATGGATTTCCCACACAGTAGCTTCTTGCAAGTTAGTTTCTCCTGTTGCATGTATTTTGATAGGAGTCAACTGGGGCTTCACCCAAACTTGCAAACTCCACAGATAGTCGCTTAAGGCTGGAATTGAACTCGGGTTTCTGGTGCTGTGAGGCTGCAGTGCTAACCACTAAGCCATCATTTATTTTGTGACCCTCAGTCAGCATGGACAAGTTGGACCAAAGGGTCTGTTTCCATGTTAATTTGATTTGATTTATTGTACAGTGAAAAGCTTTGTTTCGCAAGCAGTACATGCAGATCAAAGCAAACAAGAATATACAGATCAGAGGGTGCTCAGACAGAGCGAGGTATACAGGTTACACTGCACAAGAGATGTGCAAAGCAAGGTCACCATTAACAAGATCAACATTATTTTAAGCTAGAGAGTCCATTCACCAATCTAATAATGGCAGGGAAGAAGCTGTTTCTGAACCTGGTGGTGCTCATGTTCAAGCTTCTGTATCTTCTGCCTGATGGAAGAGGTTGTAGGAGAGCGTTACTGGGGTGGGAGGGGTCTTGGGTGATGTTGGCAGCCTTTCTATAGCAACGAGAAATGTAAATGGAGGCCATGGATGGGAGGTTGGCTTCTGTATTGGTTTGGGCTGTGCAACCTTTTGTAGTTTCTTCTGATCCTGGTCAGAGCAGTTGCCATTCCAGGCCGTTATGCACCCAGATAGCATGCTTTCTACGGTGCATCTGTAAAAGTTGGTAAGGGTCCTTATGGACATGTTGAATTTCCTGACCCACCTGAGGAAGAAAAAGTGTTTTTGTGCCTTCTTGACCGTCACATCTACAGGGGCGATTCAGGACAGATTGTCAGTAATCGCCACTCCTGGGAAAATGATGCTCTCAGCCCTCTCCACCTCCACTCCACTGATGTAGATGACTCCTGAAGTCAATGATAAGTTATTTTGTTTTGCTGAGATTGAGAGAGAGAGATTGTTATCATTGCACCACAACACCAAGCCCTCTACCTCCTTTCTCTATTCTGACTCATTGTTGTTTGATATCTGTCCTTTCACGATGGTGTCATCTGCAAAATTGAAGATGGTGGTCATTCGGAATTGGCTACACAGTCGTGGGTGTACAGGGAGTAGAGTAGAATGCATCCTTGGTGGTTGGGGGGTGGGGGTAGCTCCAGTGTTGAGGTGAGTTGTATATCTTCACTGATTGTGGTCTACAATAGTGTTGCTATATAATTCTATGACCTGCTGCTTGCTGGCAAAGACCAAAGGAAGCAGGCAGACTAATTTGTCTCATTGACCACCAATGCCTGCATTAGGCATGTGCAGCATTCACAAAGCCTTGCATCCATCTTGATTTAGGCATAATCCAATTTCTGGGTGTCATTTATGGGCTTCCAGTCTTCATTTTGGGCCAGACTGGGTTGTTAAGGTCATGGTAAGACTGATGATACTCACCGCTGTTTATGGTCAGCTGACAGTCAAATGCCCAATCAAGTGGCAATATACAAAACCAGCTGAGGTGCACTGCTCACCATTGATTCATGAATATAGTATTTCACCCAAGGTGGGCAGCTCCTAACCCAAATTGTTTGAGAAATATCTTCATGACCAGTGATAACTTTTACAATGACAGCAGCATCAGCCTTTTTTATTTATACAGTAACTTTGACATAAATAAATGCCCCACAGGCACTTGATAGCAGCATTTAATAAGGAGACATGACACCAAACCACAGAAGGAAACATTAGGTTGAAATACTGAAAATGATCAGAAGACAAATTTTCAAATGTGATTTAAAGGAAGGACTCAGAGAATTTGATAGTGACATATAGAACAGTAAGGAGGAAATTCCAAGTCAGGGGTTTTTTTAGATTAGATTACTTACAGTGTGGAAACAGGCCCTTCGGCCCAACAAGTGCACACCGACCCTCCGAAGCGTAACCCACCCAGACCCATTCCTCTACATTTACCCCTTCATCTAACACTATAGGCAATTTAGCATAGCCAATTCACCTAACCTGCACATTTTTGGACTGTAGGAGGAAACCGAAGCACCCAGAGGAAACACACGCAGACGCGGGGAGAATATGCAAACTCCACACAGAGAGTTGCCTGAGGCGGGAGTTGAACCCGGGTCTCTGGCGCTGTGAGGCAGCAGTGCTAACTGCTGTCCCACCGTGCCGCCCACAGCAACTGAAGTCTCAGCAGTCAACTCTAGAGTAATTTAAATCAGAATGCACAACAGACAGAAGTATCTCTGAGGGTTGTGTGGCTGGACAGGATTACTCAGAAGGGGAGAGGAGAGGCCCAGAAGGGATTTGAAAATAAGGATAAGAATCAAGGTGTCGCTGAATGGGAAGCCAACGTAGGTCATCAAGCACAGAGGTCTTGAGAAAGGAAAGGAATCTGCTGCAAGTTAAGATGCACACAACAGAGTTTTAGCAAGAGGCAGATTTTTACTTAATTCATTCAGAGGACAAGGGAGTCACTGGCTAAACCAACATTTATTTCTTATCCCTAATTGCCCAGAGGGCAGTTAAGAGTCAACCACATTGCTGTGGTTAAAGTCTGGTTGAAGATTTGTAGCTCGAGTGTCCGTTGTTGTGGTTCTGTTCGCCGAGCTGGAAGTTTTTGCTGCAAACGTTTCGTTCCCTGGCTAGGGAACATCATCGGTGCTATTGGAACCTCCTGTGAAGCGCTGCTTTGATGTTTCTTCCGGTATTTATAGTGGTTTGTTCTTGCCGCTTCCGGGTGTCAGTTTCAGCTGTAGTAGTTTGTATGTGGGGTCCAGGTCGATGTGTCTGTTGATGGATGTTCTTGCCGTTTCCGGGTGTCAGTTTCAGCTGTAGTGGTTTGTATATTGGGTCCAGGTTCATGTGTCTGTTAATGGAGTTTGTGGAGTTTGTTAGAGAACAGCCAGGGAATTCCTAGAGGCATGGCATTCATCCACAAACTCCATTAACAGACACATGGACCTGGACCCAATATACAAACCACTACAGCTGAAACTGTACACTCAGACAACCAGGAACATGAATTTGACTGGGAAAACACTACCATCATAGGACAAGCCAGACAGAGAACAGCCAGGGAATTCCTAGAGGCATGGCATTCATCCACAAACTCCATTAACAGACACATGGACCTGGACCCAATATACAAACCACTACAGCTGAAACTGACACCCGGAAACGGCAAAAACATCCATCAACAGACACATCGACCTGGACCCCACATACAAACTACTACAGCTGAAACTGACACCCGGAAGCGGCAAGAACAAACCACTATAAATACCGGAAGAAACATCAAAGCAGCGCTTCACAGGAGGCTCCAATAGCACTGATGATGTTCCCTAGCCAGGGAACGAAACGTTTGCAGCAAAAACTTCCAGCTCGGCGAACAGAACCACAACAACATTGCTGTGGGTCTAGAGTCACATGTAGGCCAGACCAGGTAAGGATGGCAGTTTCCTTCCCTAAAGGACATTAGTAAACCAGATGGGCTTTTCCAACAATCAACAGTGGATTCATGGTTATCACTAAATTCTTAATTCCAGATTTTTATTGAATTCAAATTCCCCCATGTGCCATGATGGGATTTGAACCTAGGTCCCCAGAACATTACCTTATGCTTTTTAGATTCACAGACGGCAAGAATTCCAATCGGCTGTCACTTCCCCTTATCGATAGCAATGCAGAGTGCAAAAGTCATCAATTTATCAGGAACTGAAAGCTCAGAGTTGATTTTGAATAATGGCCAGGTAAACCCTGCACAATTTCACCCTGGCCCGATGCCAGTTCCTCGCTGTGCATCAAATCTATGCAACCAACTGCACTCAGATGTAATGCTCACACGACATCCTCTCACAACTGCTCTGCCAAGACAATCAGCTTTTCGTAAATAAATCCTTCTTGGGGCAGTTTTATAAAAAATTTTTTAAAAAGCCATTGTCTAAAGCAGCACACTCCTGCCCCTCGCGGTATTTATTTCAAATCAGCCAGTGTCTTGGAGACTGACCTTTCATTCCTTTAGACCTTAGAGCAACCTTATACAGTGGACAACCTTTACCCACTGAAGGGTTCATGCTGAAGCATACAGCAGGCACATGGAAATGCTGTGTTGTTGAATATCTGTTCCTTGGGCGTGATAGTAAAGTCAAGGTTTTATCAACTGGATGGAAAAAAATAGACCCACGATATTATTTAAGGAACAAGAAGTTCTCCCAGTGTCCTGATCAACCTCCCCACAACACCCCCCCTCACCCCCCACCCCACCTCCTTAAGAGCAGTTACTAAAATAAGACAAACTGGCTGCCTCCTCTCCTACCTGACTAGTGGAGGGCTTCCAACATTGTCTGGCCTTAAATGAACTCCCTCCCTCTTTTTCTGTTTGTGTGAATTTACTGTGGCATCTTTCTATGGAATAATATTTACTTTTTCTAAAATCACCAATTATAATATATTTTGGAACATGCTGAAACATACATTTTAAAATAGAGTACATTTTTTAATTTCTCTGTTTATATTGTGAATATAGAAGCCTAAATTAAAATTTTCTATTGTAAGCTTTTGGAGCAGTAATCAGGCAGTAGGACATAGTTCTCCTGTGCTCAGGTGAACAAGAGCAGGAGTAGGTCATTCGGCCCATCAAGAAAGCTCCATAATTCAATAAAAACAGTGGGCATGCATTTAGGGTGAGCTGGGAAACGTTCAAAGGAGAGGTGAGGGGCAGGGTTTTTTAACAGAAGAAGTGGAAGGTGTCTGGAATGCATTGCCAGAGGTAGATTAGATTAGGTTCCCTCCAGTGTGGAAACATGCCCTTTGGCCCAACAAGTCCACACCGATCCTCTGAAGAGTAACCCACCCAGACCCAGTCCCATACCCTATACTGATCCCTGACCAATGCACCTAACACTACGGGCAATTTAGCATGGCCAATTCACCTGGCCTGCACATCTTTGGATTGTGGGACGAAACCGGAGCAACTAACGCAGACATGGGGAAGAATATGAAAATGCCACACAGACAGGTGCCCAAGGTGGGAATTGAACCCAGATCCCTGGTGCTGTGAGGCAATAGGGCTAACCACTGAGCCACTATGTCACCCCACTGCTATAGTGGTGGAGGCAGATTCAATATTGTTTTTTAAGGGACTGTTAGATAAATACATGAAATGCAAGGAATGGAGAGATATGGACCAAGGACAGGCAGAAGGGATTAGTTTAATTTGGCGTCATGTTTGGCACAACATTGTGGGCTGAATGGCCCATTCCTGTGCTGTACTGTTCTGGGTTCTAATGCAGCTGATCTACTTCCCACCTAGCTCCAACAACCTTTAAGTCCTTTTATGGACAAGAATCTATCTATAATTAAACAAAGAACAGTGGATACTGGAGATCTGAAACAAACAAAAGAAGCAACTCGACACCTCTGCCATTGTGCCAAGGATTCTGCACATTTTCAACCGGGCAATCTACACAGAATGCCTTGCCTTTCATTGCCCTCTGGACTCAAAATCTCCTCCTTTGATAGCGCATTCCAAACCTATGGCCCACATCATATCGGAAGACAAGAGCAGCAGATACTTAGGAATACTGTCACCCGCAAGTTCCCCTCCAAGCCACACACCATCCTGACTTGAAATTATGTCACTGTTCCTTCATTGTCACTGTCTCTCAGAGTTGAAGGGCAACAATTTAAGATTGAGGTAAGGAGGAGTTTCCTCTCTCATAAGGTTGAGAGTCTTTGGAACCTCTTGACACAGACAGCTGTGGGTAGAGTCCTCTGTAGGTTTAAGATGAGGTAGATTCTTGATCCGTGTGGAATCAGGGTTATGGGGAAAGGGTGGGAAACTGATCACAAGGAATGTCAGATCAACCTTGATCTTATTGAATGGTAAAACAGGCTTGAGGGGCCAAATGATCTACTCCTATTTCTGTCACTTATGGTCTTATGGGAGATGCAGGGCTGTTTACTTTTGAAACTTCAATATTGAGTCCTGCCCAGTCTGCCTTAGCACCAGGGACCCATTACTGTCAGTCTGAGATTCCCAGTGGCGAAAATGAGGACTGCAGATGCTGGAGATCAGAGTCTAGATTAGAGTGGTGCTGGAAAAGCACAGCAGGTCAGGCAGCCCGATTCCTGATGAAGGGCTTTTGCCCAAAACGTCAATTTTCCTGCTCCTCGGATGCTGCCTGACCTGATGTGCTTTTCCACCACCACTCTAATCTAGACTGGGATTCCCTGTGTCTGTTCTTAATTTACCCCGTATCCTGGACCAAAAACCCAACACTGGTTTTAAAGTTGACTTTGCAGACTTCCTGATGAAGGGCTCTGGCCCTAAATGTCGAATTTCCTGTTCCTTGGATGCTGCCTAACCTGCTGTGCTTTAACCAGCAACACGTTTTCAGCTTTGTAGAGTTCTCCCAACTCTACACACCCATCATCAAGACAAAAACCTAGGCCTCCCTTTATAGAAGCATAGAAATGTGGACTCTGCAAGCAGGAATAGGCCATTCAGCCCTTCAAGCCTGCTCCTCCCTTCATTATGATCCTCCAACTCTCTAGCCTATTCCTGTTTCTCCCTCATACCCTTTGATGGTTTAAACACGGCATCTAATTCCTTCTTGTAAACATACAATGTTTTGACCTCAGCTACTTTCTGTGATAGAGAATTCTGCATATACAGATAGAACGTATTAGTAGCTTATTTTTAGCCTCAACTTACTTAACTGATTAACTAACATCAAAACACAAACTTTAACAAAAAAAAATCATATGTTGCATTGAAAAACACAAACAAATAAACGCCGTATTTATTGATATTATATCTCCATGTGCTGTCATTGTTTGAGACGTCTCTGTTCTTGTGATGTCTATGCTTTGTTTCTTTCCTCCCAATAGACTGTTCTACTGTCGGTTTTGATATACTGTTTAAAGATCCTTGCTTTTTCCTGACAGGATCTGCTACTGCCACCCCTAGTGTTGGTTAAATTTACTACTCCCTGGCCTGCTTTGATCTTACCTAACCCATTGTCAGCATTAAAGGCAAAGAGCAGAACCAAGCCTCAGAATCACTGGGCGATTACAGCACGGAAGAAGGCCATTTAGACCATCATAAACATGCCAGCACTCACTCCCTTACCTTTAGCATCCTCTGGGAGGCAATGGCTGTGTGGTATTATCTCTAGACTATTATTTGAGAAATGCAGCCAATGTTCTGGGGACCTGAGTTTGAATCCCACCACAGCAGATGGTGTAATTTTAATTCAATAAATAAACTGATATTAAGAGTCTAATTATGACCACGAAATCATTGTTGATTGTTGGAAAAAACCATCTGGTTGACTAATGTCCTTCAGGAAAGAAACTGCCTTCCTCACTCAGTCTGGCCTACATGTGACTCTAGACCTGAAGCAATATGGCTGACTCTTAAGTGCCCTCTGGGCAATAGATACTGGCCAAGCCAGAGACACCCTCATCCCATGGGTGAATTTTAAAAAGTCTGCTGCCAAGGAAATTGTTTTACTCTAGGTATTTCCTGATTTTCTAATGAAGCCCATGATTGAATCTGCTTTTACCACACTCCCAGGCAATACAGCACAGTTTCTAACCACATTTTTTCCTTGTATTGTCTTTTTTTCCTTTACAATTGGCCCAATAATTTGAAATCCTTTTGTAATCTTAGATAAACGTATTCACTGTCCACTATATCATCAACTTTGTCATCATTCACAAAGTTTCTAACAATGCCTCCTAAATTCTTATCTGAGCTATTTATCCAAATGACTAAACAAAAGTAGGCCCAGTTCCAATCCTTGTGGACACTGCTGGTCACAGGCGCCCAGTCCAAACACAACCCTCCATCACCATCCTCTGTCTCCCGCTGTCAAACCAATCTTGTATCCAATTGGCAAGCTCTCCCTAAATCTCATGCGATCTAACTTCCCTAATTGGCCTACCTTTCGGAACCTTGTCAAAGACAAGTCACAGATGGTGTGTTCTTTAGGAATAATATTTTCAGTTTCTTCCCCTCGGGGAACTGAAAACAGTAATGATAATTGTGCTGAGTGCCTGGTGCTCTACAGCTGACAGAGTCTTCAACTGCAACCATATGTCCATAGACTATCCCTCCATGAATCTGCTAGATACACATCAACAGGAAGGAATACGGAATTCACACCATGCAGCTTGCCGATATCATCATACTAGTGATCGCTCAATCCCTTAGCAGCTACAGCAATGCTGATATTTCAAGGGACATCAATGAACATGATCTACAACAACAATCAGCAAAATGTCCCAATGCACCTCAGCAAAGAGTTGTCAGGGTAAATATGATACTGAAGTAAGAAGCTATTAGAACAGGTGACCAAAAGCTTAGTTACAGGTGTCACTGACTGTCTGAAACAAGGAGGGAGCGATTTTGGGGTGGAGTTCCCAAACTTAGGATCTGGACAGCAGAAACCAAGGCTGTCAAAATACCAGCCAAAAGAAATTTGAGGTATGAGCTAGAGGTGAGAATTGGAACAATGAGGAATTGGCCCAGGAGGAGTCAGGAACATAGGAACATGAGGAGGCCATTCAGCCCCTCAAGCCTGCTCCACTACTCAATAAGAACATGGCTGATCTGTGACCTAACTCCATATATCCGTCTTGGTCTCCAATCCCTTGATACCCTTGCTTCATGAAAGTGTGTACACCTTAGGTTTAAATTCAACAATTGAATTCAGTAACACAATGGCAAGCGCAGATTTGGCACCATGATAAGAGACCTGCAAGAGACCTCACCTTACAGCGTAATCGCCCCGAGACCGATCACCACAGCCATCTCCAGAAGAGGGATCCTGACACAGGCCTGTTCTGGACAGGGGAACCAACGGCAATCACCAACCCGACTGACACCACAAGGCCTCAGGCACACCGGCTCATAAACTCCACCGGAGAGTAAGGAAAACGAAGTACTCACCCGACAAATCCATAGCGTGTCCTACCACATCGGCAGACTCAACCCAGACTGAAGGCCTACTTTGTCCGAAGTCTTCATCCAGGCACCGGATACGGCAAGTGGGAATGGCACGTTGTACTTCAAAATTGCATTTGCCCCAGTGATGCGCGAAAACCCCTGAGACCACATACTTTCCAACCTAGCTAACAGGGAGGGGAGTGTAGGTAGTGACAGTGCAGTGACCCATTAGGTAGAAAGTCTGATTTAAATGTCTGTGATTAAAACTACAGTTTAGCTTCCGATAGTGTCTTAGCCTCTATAAAACTTCATAGTGTATTTAATTATTGTCCCAATTGTGTTAATTTTGCTGCTTTGTTGCATTTCTACTTACCTTTTTGTATTTAAATAAACAAAGAGATTCTGTTGCCCTGATCCACCTGTCCACTGCCTTCTTCATTTCACATTCCCTAAATAAGTCCAGTGTCAGAACCAGTGATCTGAGGTGATTGGAACCAAATAAAAATCATCAAATTGCTGATTGCAAATCAGGATCCTAACAAAGTGATGATGAAAGTTTTAAAAGAAATGCCTTCTGGAATGTCAAGTTTATTTTCCACATTTGTGGCTGTTGATTTTAGTGAATGTTGTCAGGGTTGTCGCACAGGATTTGTCAGAATGATTGCATCTTGTTCCACATGCCTGGATAATTCTCACAATGTGTTACATTGTGATCCATTAAGGATCTCAGAGTTTATGTGGTGTGCTGCATTTAGAATTTGACTTGTAAAGACACCTCCTCACAGAGTACTGAAACAAGGTGATCTGGACTCTGATTTAGATCAGAGTGGTGCTGGAAAAGCACAGCAGGTCAAGCAGTATCCGAGGGGCAGGAAAATTGACGTTTCGGGCAAAAGCCCTTCATCAAGAACACATTTAAAGGACGCAGCACCTGTTTTAAATGACTGCCACATTTCCCAAATTTGTGTGTGATGTCTTTCAGTTTTTGGCCATCCCCAAATTTGTTGCATCTGCAAAATTCAGAAAGCAAAGTCTAATACCTACCTTCACATCCACCTGTAGAGAAACCTGAGGGGAGATTAGAGTCATAGAGGCAGACAACACAAAAAACGCCCCCTCAGTCCAATCCGTCCATGCCTACCATGTCACCCCAAATTAAATTAGTCCCACTTGCCTGCATTTGGCCTATTTTCCTCTAAACCATTCCTAATCAGGTACCTGCCAAAATATGTTTTAAATGTTGTAACTGTACCTGCATCTACCACTTCCTCTGGTAGTTCATTCCATATAACAACCACCCTTAGTGGAAAAGTTGCCCCTCAGGTCCCTTTTAAATCTTTCTCCTCTGACCTTAAAAATATGTCCCCTAGTTTCTCGCGTTAAGGAGAAGACCTTTGCTCTTCACCTTGTCTGTGCCTCTCATGATTTTATAAACCTCTATAAGGTCTGCTCTCAACCTCTTATGCTCCACTGGAAAAGGTCCCAGCATTTCCAGCTTCTTCTGATAAATCAGACCCTCGAGCCCTGGTGATATCCTTGTATATCTTTTCTGAACCCTGTCCAATCTAGTAATATCCTTCCTAAAACAGGGCTACCAGAACTGAACACCAGTACTCCAAAAGTGGTCTCAACAAACTCAATGTGACATCTCATCTCCTATAGTCAATGGTCTGAGCAACAAAGGCAAGAGTGCTAAATGCCCTCTTAACCACCCTGTCTACGTGTAATGCAACTTTCAAGGAACTATGCACCTGAACCCGCAACTTTCTCTGTTCGACTAGACTACCAAGGGTCCCACCACTAACTGTATAAGTTCTGCCTTTGTTCGCTTTACCAAAAATCCAATATCTCACATTTATCTAAATTAAACTTGATCTGCCACTCCTCAGCCCATTGGTCCAACTGATCAAGATCTCTTTGTAATCTCAGGTAACCTTCTTCACTGTTACCTGATAATACCAACTTTGGCATCATCCGCAAACTTACTCACCATGCTTCCTAAATTTTTATCAAGTTGTTTATATAAATGACAAACAAAAGTGGACCGAGCACTGACCCCTATGGAATACCCTGGCTACAGGTCTCCAGTCCAAAAAACAATCCTCCACAACCATCCTCTGTCTGTTACCATCAAGCCAATTTTGTATCAATTGACAAGCTCTGCCTAAATCACACGTCATATAACTTTACTGACCAGTCTAACATGCTGGATTCACAGAAGAATGCATGGAGGTGATGATGTATTGGTAATGTCAATATGTTAGCAATCAAGTAGGTCCTGGTTAATATTGTCTGGGAGAAAGTGAGCACTGCAGATGCATATCGGGCATAAGCTCTTCATCAGGAATACCTCATGCTCGAAACATCGACTCTCCTGCTCCTCAGATGCTGCCTGACCAGCTGTGCTTTTCCAGCACCACACTTTTTGACTCTCAGCCCTGGTTCATGTTCTATGGGTATGAGTTCAAATCTAAATGTCACAGATGGTGAAATTTGAATTAAATACAATATTAAAAATTGAATAAAATGATGATTATAAATATCCCAATGTAGTTTGTGCATGTCCTTCAGGGAAAGGAATCTGCTGTCATTGCCTGGTCTAGCCGAAATTTGATTCCAGATCCAAAGTAATGTGTTTGGCTCTCACTCCAGTGGGAGACGGGCAATAAATGGTAGCCTAACCAGTGCTGCACACATCTCATACATGAACAAATAAAGGATCCAAGCCAACAGACCTCACAAGGGCTGTATGGTATGTCTCAGACCATCAAGCTCATAATCTTGTGAAGATTAATTATCAGTTTTTGCTTTACCTTGTGACATATTATCTTAATGTCAGAATTGATTTCTTCTTATTTTGTTCATTATCAATCACTGTGTGACAGGAAACACTGTACAAATAAACATGAAAACTGGTCCACTGGGGCTGGCCAAGTATTCTAATAGTGGGCGGAAATTCTTCTCTTATCGGTGAAGGTACAATCGGTTCCAGCAGACAGCATTGTTGATGTGGGTTGAATGGTATTTGAACTGCACTTGAGCCATTGCTGCCTGCACTACATTCAACCCCAGCTGGATTAAATGCGTCCAGTTCTGGGCACCGTGCTATTGGAAGGATATGAAAGGTACAGACGAGGTTTATTGGGATGGTTACAGGGATTACAGTCACATGGTTAGATCAGGAGACGCTACAATTATTGTCCTTGGAGAGGAGAAAAAGGACTGAAAGACTCTGCGGATGTTGGAAATCAGAAAGTTGCTGGAAAAACTAAGAGGCCTGGCAGCATCTGTGGAGAGGAAGCTGATTAATGTTTCAGGTCGAGTTCTTCAGGTTCCTAAGAATAGTCACCGGACCCAAAACGTTAGCTCGTATTTCTCTCCACGGATGCTGCTGGAACTGATGAGTTTCTCCAGCAATTTCTGCTTTTGAAAGTTGAGAACAAATTTGCTAGAATTGTTTAAAAGGACAAAGTGTTTCGAAAGAGTTAGCGGTAACTCTCAAATTGCTGAGAGAAAATCAACTTAAAGTTATCAGTTAAAGAATCAGAGGTGATGGTGTGAAAAGCTCTATAAAATTACAAATGGTTAGGATCTGGAATTTTTTTCATGAAAGGGCCCTAGCTATGGATTTAATAGTGGATTCCAAGAGAGAATTGGAAAGATTAGCTGAAAGAGAAACACAGTCCAGATACAGAGAAAGAGTGAAGGGAATAGGACTTAGTAAAATAAAGCAGCAACTCAGCATCTGTGGAGAGAGAAATCGAGTTAATGTTTCAAATCCAGTGATTCATGTTCAGAATTGAGAGAGGTGGAGAGAGTTTTGTGCAGTTGAGAAAGGGGAAGGAGAATGAGGAAGTAGAGCAAAGGTTTGCCTGGATTAGAGAATAGGATGATTTTAAACAACGCAGATGTCATGGAACAAAAGATAAAGTGTGACAAATCCGCTGGAGATCTGAAATAAAAAACAGAAACTCAGCTGGTCTGGCAACATCAGTGAAGAGAGAAACAGAGCTAATATTTTGAGTCTGATAAGGCTTTCCTTCGGAACTGTTCTGAAGAAGACTCAGGTTGGACTCATGCAAGACATGAGGGTGGCAGTAAAGAAGCAAAGCATGGTCTTCAGTGTGTGAGAAAATGGCAGAGGAATGAACATCTCTGAACAAAAACAAGAATGAATAAAACCAAAACTGGCACTTGGTGAAAAAAAATCAAAATAGCGAACTGAGTTCATGTTTTGAAATTGGTGGGCATAAGAATTAGAAGCAAGAATAGGCCACTAGGCCCCTCATGGCTGCTCTCCCATTCAATATGATCAGTTTTATGAAGAAGTTCTACCAATATAGCAAAGTAGACATTTAGAAGTCTATTGAGATGTCATGTTACAGCCGTACAAGATACTCATAAGGCCACATTAGTAATATTATGTAAAAATTCTGGTCGCCCTGCTAGACGACAGGTGTTAAACTAAAAAAGGTGCAGAAAATGTTTACAAGGATTTGCCAGACTGGAGGGTTTGAATTCGGAGGAGAGACTAGATAGGCTGGGACCTTACAGAAAGAGAAGATGATTCAGAAGGCATTTAACACATTTGCCTCCATTGCTCAAAACTTTGGCTATAGGGAGTGGGACATCATGTTGAGGTTGTACAGGATGTTGGTGAGGCCTCTTCTGGAGTACTGTGTACAGTTCTGGTCACCCCGCGACAGGAAGGATATTATTAAGCTAGAGAGGGTTCAGAAGACATTTATCAGGATGTTGCTGGGAGTGGAAGTTTTGAGTCATAAGGAGGGCTTGGTTAGGTTGGGACATTTTACACTGGAGTATAAGAGGTTAAGGGGTGTCAATTTGGAGCTTTATAAAATTATGAGGGTTATAGATAAGGTGAATGGCAGGTCGTTTCCCTTGGGTAGGGGATTTCAAGACTAGAGGGCATATTTTTAAGGTGGAGGAGAAAGAGTTTAAGAAGACATTTTTAAACAGAGGGTGGTTCGTGTGTTCAATGAACTTCTAGAAGAAGTGGTGGATGAGGGAATAGCTACAACATTTAAAAGCCATCTAGATAAGTACATGAATACAAAATGTTTGGAAGGATATTGGCTAAACACAGGCAGATGGGACTCGTTTAGTTTGGGTATATCATCAGCACGGACTGGTTGGACTGAGGGGTCCGTTTTCATGCTGTCCAAGTCTATCACTCTATCCTTCTTGAAACTAAAAATTAACAAAGATAGGACAGACATACCTTACATTAATGCAACACCTTTCCTTCCTATTGTCACTGGGCATGTGCAGCCAATTTGCATGCAGCATTGGGCAACTGAACTAATAATAGGAGGGCACTCGCAAGGTAATATGTCACTGCAATAATAAGCAAGAGCTTTGAGGCTCATATTCTGGGAAGATGGATTAAAATTCCACCAGGGCAGATGGTAAAATATACATACAACAGAACCTGGAATTAAAATAAGAACAAATCTAATGGTGACCATGGAATTTTATAGTGGCCTGAATGACATTGACTTTGACAAGAAAAGTGGAGGTGTTGTGTGAGAAGTCCAGTGAGGCCTATATCGACACCTTGCTGCATCTTTTAACTTTGTCCTGGGGAGAGATTCTCACTCGCGAGCTGTGGGTTGCCTCTTAAGAAGGATTATTGCTTGTTACTGAACTTACAAACTGCACACCTCAACTCATTAGCATGCAACCTCTCCCATCCTACCACCTGCCATGAATAAACTCAAGATAGTCTCTCAGCAATCTGTTCAAAAATGTTATTCCACAGTCTGGTTGAAGATTTGTAGCTCGGGTGTCCGTTGTTGTGGTTCTGTTCGCCGAGCTGGAAGTTTTTGCTGCAAACGTTTCGTTCCCTGGCTAGGGAACATCATCAGTGCTATTGGAGCCTCCTGTGAAGCGCTGCTTTGATGTTTCTTCCGGTATTTATAGTGGTTTGTTCTTGCCGCTTCCGGGTGTCAGTTTCAGCTGTAGTAGTTTGTATGTGGGGTCCAGGTCGATGTGTCTGTTAATGGAGTTTGTGGATGAATGCCATGCCTCTAGGAATTCCCTGGCTGTTCTCTGTCTGGCTTGTCCTATGATGGTAGTGTTTTCCCAGTCAAATTCATGTTCCTGGTTGTCTGAGTGTATGGCTACTAGGGATAGCTGGTCGTGTCGTTTTGTGGCTAGCTGATGTTCATGGATGCGGATTGTTAGCTGTCTTCCTGTTTGTCCTATATAGTGTTTTGTGCAGTCCTTGCATGGTATTTTGTAAACTACGTTTTGTAAACTGTGGCAGGAAACCGGAGCACCTGGAGGAAACCCACACAGACACGGGGAGAACGTGCAAACTCCACACAGTCGCCTGAGTCGGGAATTGAACCCGGGTCTCAGGCGCTGTGAGGCAGCAGTGCTAACCACTGTGCCACCGTGCCGCCCACACTGAATGGACTACTCCTGCTGGTATATTTTATGTTTCTATGTTGTCAACTTGCCATTGGCTGTGAGGAGCATCTGTGTTGATGACCATCAAACAGAATGTCAGGAGCACGATCCGTGGGTACACACCCCTTATTCATGGTTACTGGCATCTGATATTTGTTAGCTCCCCAGGACCTTCATACCACTTCCACAATCCACTTGCAGGGCATTTATAAAGCGCAGGCCTTATTTGCTGGGTGCAACAGCAATTCTCATTGAAAGGCTGCTGCAAGGACACTGCCTTTCTTTCTTGTCTGGTGGTTTTAGTTACGAGGAGAGGTTGGATAAACTCAGACTGTTTTCACTGGAAAGACGGAGGAGCAACCTGATAGAGGACCACAAAGTTATGGGAGGCATAGATTGGCGGTGGTTGCCTTTCCAGAGTGGAAAGGTCAATTGCAAAAGGGCACAGGTTTAAGGTGATGGGAAAAGTGCAGGGAAAATCTTTCACACAGAGAGTGGTGGGTGCCTGGAATGCACTGCCAGTGAAGGCTGGTGGAAGCAGGCACATTAGCAACATTTAAGGCATATTTTGATAGACACATGAACAGAAGGCGACAGAGGGATAGAAACTGTGTGGGGGCAATAAGAAGTGAGTCTAAATAAGGACTAGGAATCAACACAGGCTTGGTGTGCCATAGGGCATGTTCCTGTGCTGTAGTTTATTGTATTGAATGGTGTAGAAGGCTTGAGGGGCTGAATGACCCTGTCCTGCTCCTCATTTTGTATGCTGACAAAAGCTTAGACAAGCCAGTGAACCTAATGACATTTTTTGAAATTCATTTTTACTAAGTTAAAATCTAGTTACTCATACAGAGGAGTTGATAGTGGTTTTTGTGATAACCCTGTTTTCAGTTACATTATTAAAATTGCTCTGAGTTACCACCCTTAAAAAAAAGGATTTTTTTTCAGTAAACCGAAAGGCTGGTGGTGGACGCTGGAAATCAGAAACGAAAACAGAAGTTGCTGGAAAACCTCAGCAGATCTGGTAGCATCTGTGGGGACAAAGCAGAGTTAACGTTTCAGATCCAGTGGTTGTTCACCAGAATAGATAGCAGCTCGGAAAAGGTTGGTATTTGTGCAGAAGATGGGATGGGGTGAGTGGGAAGAATGAACGAAAGATGGCGATGGAGTCCAAAAGAGAGAGAACGACAGTTGGATAGACAAAAGGAGTGGGTAAGGGTTAGACTAGGACAAGGAATAGCTGCTAATGGGGTCTATTAGGAGCTGACAGTGGGTTGTGTGTGGTAGCAGCCCATCTGATGATAAGTGTGGGGGTTGGGGTGAGGACATGGCAGAAGGTGCCTAAAACCCTAAAATGGTTGAACTTGATATTGAGTCCAGAAGGGTGTAGGGTTCCCATGTGGAAAATTAGATGCTGGAGGGGGGTCAAGAGTGTGCTGTGGATCTCAGGATGTGGTGAGAACAGCTATCTGAGGAACATTGAACGTTGTGGAGATATCTATGATCTTGGGGTAACCCTGAGTAGAATTTCTTTTGCTGAAAACCAGCAATCTTTAGCCTGATTGTGTTGGTTTATTTTACAGTTGGTGATAGGTCAATGAATTTGAGCTGAATATAAATTAATTCAGAAAATTGACAGTAATGTGGAATGCAATTTGAGGCAGGAAAAGTGTTTCCACCCACAGAGGTGAATCTAATCCCTTATGACTCCAAACAGTTTGCGTCCCAACAACAACATGCATTTGCATAGCATCTTTACCATAGCAAAGCATCCCAAGGTTCTACTGAGGAATTTTAGCAGACAACATTTGATACTAACTATTAAATATGAGGATAGATAAGCAGAGCTTTGTCAAAGTTGCCAGATTTAAGGAGGGGGTAAGAGTGGAAAAAAGGGAGTCTAAGATACTTTGTTAATTCATTCATGGGACAAGGGCTAAGCCAGCATTTATTGTCCATCCCTAATTGCCCAGGAGGTAGTTAAGATCAACTATGTTGCTGTGGGTCTGGAGTCACGTGAAGGCCAGGGTGTCCTTCACTAAGGGACATTAGTGAATTAGATGTTTTGTGTCTTATAGATAAGTATTTCCAACAATCAACAATGGATTCATCGTCATCATTAGACTCTTTATTCTAGATATTTACTGAATCCAAATTCCACTATCTGCCATGACAGGACTCAAACCCAGCTCCCCAGAACATCACCTGGGTCTCTGGAATAACAGTCCAGTGATAATACCAAGGTGCCAGCGCCTCCCAGCTTGGAACCTAAGCTGAGCATCCGAAGCCAAAGATTGTCAACGATGGAGCAAAGGGGTTGAAGGATTCATGAGAGTACAGAACTCCTTTCGATCATTGGCCTAAGTTTTCATTTTGAGCAGCTGAGCGCACCAGTAATTCAGTTTTCAGGGACAGGAACTTGATGTGCACGTGTGTGCATGCACTTCAGGCAGTATCTAGGCATGGCAGCATACTACAGTGGAGACTGGCACCTGTCCACTATTGTTCCAAAGCATTTTGCGAATCAGTCAGACTTCAGCATAATTAAAGCTTAGTTCCTTATCTGGCTATTCCAGCACACTTCATAGAGTTCCAGACAGGTCAATAATGCTTTTGAAACAAATACAACAATCAATCTTTCACACACAGCCAAGATTACACAATAAGTCTTAAAGAATGAAATTCAAATAAAGAATGTTGGTAAGTGGAGAGCAACATATGAGTTGACAAAAGGAAAAGGCAATCCTGGCCCCTGTCACCTGCTCTGGTGGCTATGTTAAAGATCCAATTGTTCACTATAGTTTGAAGAATGAGCAGTTTTCTCTATTTCAACAAAATAAAAAGACGGATCTCATTTACATTTGTAGGATCGCACTGTGCACAAAATGGCTGCCATGCTTGCACTATAGAACAGTTATGGCTGCAGCTCAGAATAACCTGCTGTTTCTGACACGTGGTGAAATTGCAGTACCTTATTGTCACATTCCAAGATGCCTTGGCTCACTTTTAAGGACAGGGTTAAAAGTCATACTGGGCTGAAAACGTTTCTGTTTCTCTCTCTTCAGACATTGTCAGACCTGCTGAGTTTCTTGGATTAGTGGTGCTGGAAGAGCACAGCAGTTCAGGCAGCGTCCGACTGCTCCTTGGATGCTGCCTGAACTGCTGTGCTCTTCCAGCACCACTAATCCAGAATCCAGTTTCCAGCATCTGCAGTCACTGTTTTTACCCTGCTGAGTTTCTCCAACGTTCTCTCTGTTGGCTTCAGATTTGCAGCATCCACAACATTTATGTTTCAATTCGGATTGTTAACATACCAACCGAAAGCAGTTTTCCCAGAGAATGATTGTTGGAAAGTTTGGTTTCTTACTTATTTTGTAGCATTATGTAAGGCTAAATTGCATTGATTAAATAAAATTAAATGTTCACAGCTGATTTTTTTGGTCTGTTTACTTTTTTTCTAATTCATTCACAGGATGTGGGCATCAATATCTAAAACAAATAATCAGGTTATCAATGCATTGTTGTTGGTGGGACTTTGCTATAAACAAATTGATTGTTGGAATTTGCAGGCCTGTAGTACTTTTACTGCATTAAAACATCTTAATGCATTTACTAAAGCGTAATTAAATATTTATCACTAAGACACATGAAGAGGTGTTAAAACAGGTGAGAAAATGTTTAGTTAACTGGAAAGATCTTAAATAACATCTTCGACGAAGAGAGAAAATTAGAGAGGTTGAGGGAGGCTATTCTAGAGCTTAGAGTAAAAAGTGAGGTCTGCAGATGCTGGAGATCAGAGCTGAAAATGTGTTGCTGGTTAAAGCACAGCAGGTTAGGCAGCATCCAAGGAACAGGAAATTCGACGTTTCGGGCCAGAATGAAGGGCTGTGGCCCGAAATGTCGAATTTCCTGTTCCTTGGATGCTGCCTAACCTGCTGTGCTTTAACCAGCAACACATTTTCAGCTATTCTAGAGCTTACCCAAAGGCAAAATACTGGGTTTGCTGGAAATCTAAACCAAACACAGAGACTGAGTTTGCAGATTCTCCACTTGTCTGCATGGGTTTACTCCGGGTGCTCCGGTTTCCTCCCACAATCCAAAGATGTGCAGGTCAGGTGAATTGGCCATGCTAAATTGCCCATAGTATTAGGTGCATTAGTCAGGGGGAGATGGGTCTGGGTGGGTGGAAGCTCGTTGATCAGATAACATTTTATGGAGCAGTAATCAATTCCCACATACTTCGTTTCACAAGGTGCATTTCTGAAGGGACTTTCAGTTGCAATGTTCATGACCATGACATTTGTGTCTTCACACGTCTCTGAACATGCCATTGGCAAATTCCCCTCCATCTGTGGAACCCAGCCATCTGAAAATAATTCCTGTCCCAAGTTTTATTAAGGGGATAGCATGATGTCCTGACTGAATTTTGAAAAGCAAACATAAAGTGATTTTCCAAAAATAGCTGCCTTATCGTGTTCACATGTCAGGTTTTATTTGTGCATTAGAAGGTTACT
The DNA here is from genome assembly GCF_020745735.1 of Hemiscyllium ocellatum. Lineage (NCBI taxonomy): Eukaryota > Metazoa > Chordata > Chondrichthyes > Orectolobiformes > Hemiscylliidae > Hemiscyllium > Hemiscyllium ocellatum. Next base: position 20,835,775 of record NC_083401.1, read on the forward strand.
TAACGATAGCAAAGCAATTTAGTAGAGACTATATCAGTGCTTATAACCCAGCTCACTCCAGCTATTGTACATGGAATTGTAGTCTCTCATTACCTCAACAAACTCTTGTCACTAACTCTACATCAAATATTTTTATATTCCATAAGCTGGTGTCACACTTCACTACTTAATGAATTAAGATAAGATTTTAACAACTATTCCTTACACTGTTAAAGTGTAAACATAAAAGCATAAAACAATGGAAACTAGGGGCAGGAATACGTCAGAATTCTCTGTTCCTGAGATGCTGCCTGGCCTGCTGTGCTTTGACCAGCAACACATTTGCAGCAGGAATAGGTCAAGCCTGCTCTACCATTCAATATGATCATGGCTGATCCTTAGCTTAATAGCATATTCCTGTTTTCTCTTTATACAACTTTAAGCCTTTAAAGTCGAAAACTGTCTCTACCTCTTTCTTGACTACATTCAGTGACTCGGCCTTCACAGCCTTCTGTGGTAAAGAATTCCACTGGTTCACTTCATTTGAGTGAATAGATCTTTCATTATCTCAAGGCCAAATGGTCTACCTTTTATCCGAAGGCAGTGACTCTGGTCGTGAACGTCTCAAACAGGGAAAACAGTCTCCTTGCATCGAGTGTCTCTCGCCCTGTTAGAATTTTGTAGACTTCAATCTGATAGAAGAATGGAGGGGAGGCTAAATACTAGTGAACGCGTAGGAACCGGAGTAGCTAGGACAAAGTGAGGACCGCAGATGCTGGAGAGTCAACATTAATAACGGTGGAGGAGGATAAGCAAGAGAGTCGGCGTTTCGGTCAGGACCCGTCTTCAGGACTGGGGAGAGGGAAGAAAGTAGAGAGATAAATATGGAAAGGGAGGGTGCAACTAGGGGAAAGGTAGGCATTAGTTTGGTGAAGGTAGGAGGTGATAGTGATAGGGTGGAGCAGATTGATGTGAAGGAAGCTGGACAGGTAGGTTAGGTCAAGAGGACAAATCTGATTCAGAAGGTTGGATCTGGGATAGGTTGGGGGAGGGGAGATTTAGAAACTGGAAATGTTCATGTCGCGTGGTTGTAGGAGCTAAGGATCGGAGGGAGAACTGCTCTGGATTTGCTGTAGGTAGCGGTTGTCCTGGTTTGTTCCAAATTGAAATGGTTATTCGGCCCCTCAAGCCTATTCCATCATTCAGTGAGAGCATGGCTGTGACCTACCTTTGGCCCATATCCCTTAATACCTTTGTTTAACAAATAAAAATCTATCTCAGATTTAAAATGAACAACTAATCAATAATATTGTTTGTGGAAGATAGCTCCAAACCTCTATCACCCCTTTGTGTGTAGAAGTGTTTCCCAATATCTCTGCTGAATGATCTGGCCCTAACTTTTAGAATATCCAACCAATTGAAATAGTATCTTTATCTTCCCTGTTTTTCCTGTTAACATCTTGGAGACTTTGATCAGATCACCCTTTAAACTTCTAAATTCTTCTGAAAAAAAGGCTTAATTTGTATAATCTCCCCTCATAACGTAATCCCTGAAGTCCAGGTATCATTCTCTGCAAGACAAAACTGAGGACTGCAGATGCTGGAAACCAGAGTTGGGATTAGAGTGGTGTTAGAAAAGCACAGCAGATCAGGCAGCATCCGAGGAGCAAGATCTCGGATGCTGCCTGACCTGCTGTGCGTTTCCAGCACCACTCTCATCATTCTCTGCAAACCAATACGTCCTTCCTTTCTGCTCACAGTACTCAATACAAACTCAGTCAAACTGATCTCTCGTCATATAACAGTCCTCCCATCCCATGTCAGCTTAGTGACCCTTCACTGAAGTATGTAATAAATGTTCCTTGAGTGTTGCTGGAATTTATTCGGCTATTATCACTCTTCCTTCACTGTCATTGGTTTGAAATCCAGGAACTCCCTTCTGTCAGCATTGTGGGCATTCCAATAGCCTAAGAACTATGGCGGTTCAAGAAAGCAGCTCACCCTTGCCTTCTCCTGGGTACTTAGTGATGGATAATTGCTATGACTGTGATGGAAGAGACGCATTGATAATTAAGTCCACTAGTCACAGGATAAGTGCTGATTCAATTAACAAAATGGCCAATTGCTTCCCTTTTGTACTACTATCCAGAATAAAAGAAATCTCCACTAGGCTTCATAAATGAGTGGAAATAATCCATTGATTATAAACAAAAATTATTCTTAAAACAAGTAGAAATCATTGGATAGCATGGAATTAAAATTATATCTCTTTAATCTCGTACAGACACACACACACACATACAATACAAAAAGATAAGTTACTGCAGAGTTTTTTTTAAAGCAAAAAGAGAAATAGATTTGTGTCTTTGGGACTTGGACACAGCAAAAGCAAATTGAAATAAATGCGGGTATTTGGAAATTCTCTCAGGTTTCTTTGATTTCTACTGAAAAACAGGATTGCAGAAAAGAGGCTGGCAGCTTCTAGGGTGTCCTCTTTACTCTAGCCTCCAGGTCTACAAAAAGAAATGCTCAGACCAGAAATGATCATCAGGCAACTTTTGGCACAAAGGCGCATTAATCCTTTCAAAGGTAGATTTTTCCAGTAATTAAGCAATAAATCCCATCTCTTACCTCCTTAAAAGCTTTGCTTTTTCTACAATGTCTCTGATATCCAGCAAACAAGTATACACCAGCACACATTAAACCACTGGCTTCATTTCCAAGGAATCACATGGTTAAAAACCCTTTTCAATTTAAATAATGTCCAAATAGTTCAAAATCTTCCAGTGTTTTTCCAGATCAATATTAATTACAAAAAAGTATTCCCAACATGGCCTGGTGGCTCAGTGGTTAGCACTGCTGCCTCACAGCACCAGGGACCTGGGTTGGATTCCAGCCTTAAGTGACTATCTGTGTGGAGTAATGGGGGAGGTCAAGGATGGTTATATTGGAAAGGGAGTGTGAAGGGGAATTGAAATGGACGGTGACTGGGAAGTCCAGTCGGCTCTTGCAGACCCAGCTGAGATGCTCAGTGAACTGTTCCCTAAGTTTACATTCAGTCTCCCTGATGTAGAGAAGACCATATCAGGAGCACTGATGCAGTAAACTAGGTTGGAAGAGACACAGGTGAACCTTTGTCAAACCTGGAAGGAGTGTTTGGGGCCCTGGATGGAGGTGAGCGGGATGGTGTACCAGCAGGTTTTTCATCTTTTCCAGTTGCAGGGAAAGGCACCTGGGGTTCAGGGTGGGGGGGGGTGGATTGGTGGGGAGAGTGGCGTGAACCAAGGACTGTCGAAGGGAACAGTCCTTGTGGAAGGCAGAGAAAGGTAAGGAGGGGAAGGTGTTCTTGGTGGTGGGGGTCTAGTTGGAGTTGGCAGAAGTGTTTAAGGATGATATGTTGGATGCGGACACTGATTGGGTGGTAGGTAAGGACAAGGGAGACACTGTCTTTATTGCGTTGGGAGGGTTGGGTTTGAGGCAGTGGAATGGGGAATGGAGAAGGTGCAGTGGATGGCTGTCTGAATGACAGAGGAAGGAAAAGCATGTTGTTCAAAATAAGTGGACATCTGGGATGCTTGCGAGTGAAATGTCTTCTTGTTCAAGCAGATGTGGCAGAGGTGGAAGAATTGACAGAATAAGATATAGTTCGTGCAAGATACTGACTGGGAGGAAGTGTAGTCCAGGTAGTTATGTGAGTCTGTAAGTTTGTAATGAGCCACTTCCAGAAGATGTGCAGAAATAGAATGTGGTTTACAAGGGAGGGGTTTAACTGACATGTTTATATCAATGAATATCAGACTAAGCTTTAGGTTGTGTCACAGACCTGACAAAGCAAGTTCCGTGCTTGAAAAAGTAGAACTTACAGCCTACAAAGATGTAACCGTATAGTCCATTTGCAGGAACTCCCAAGGTTCAGGGTATGTTGTAAGTAACACTACAACACAAAGAGTGCAAGAACTTGAAAACGTCTACAATGTTGACAATCAACACTTCTTATTTTTCAGCCTTTATGCACATCTTGACCCCAACATCTCTGCAGTAGCACGAAACAAACAGTTGTTGAACAACGAGTAAAGGGGGAACCAGGAGAATATTTTCTGATGAAGGGTCACTGGACTCACAATGCTAATCTCTGTTTTCTCTCTACAGATGCAGCCAGACCTGCTGTGGTTTCTCCAGCATTTTCTGCTTTTGTAAGAAGTGCTGGTTATCAAATTGCAGACATTTTCAACTTCCTTGTATTCTTGATTTGCGGCATCCAGTTCTTTGTGTTCATTACAGTAGAAGATGTTGTTGGACTTTCTGGATTTAAGCTGAAAATATGTAGCAGGAAAAGCGCAGCAGGTCAGGCAGCATCCAAGGAACAGGAGATTCGACGTTTCGGGCATAAGCCCTTCATCAGGAAGGGCTCCTGATGAATCTCCTTTCTGGACTTAAGGCAGAATCCAGAAAGAAGTAATCATCTATTGAGATTATGTATGTTGTCAAAAGAGAATTGTCATAGAGTCATAGAAATGTACAGCACAGAAACAGACCCTTTAGTCCAACTTGTCCATGCCAACCAGATATCCTAACCCAATCTAGTCCCACCTGCCAGCACCCAGCCCATATCCCTCCAAATCCTTTCTCTTCATATACCCATCCAAATGCCTTTTAAATGTTGCAGTTGTACCAGCCTCCACCACTTCCTCTGGCAGCTCATTCTACACACGTACATTGTCCCTTATGTCCCTTTTAAATCTTTCCCCTCTCACCCTAACCTTTGTCCTCTAGTTCTGGACTCACCCATCCAAGGAAGAGACTTTGCCTGTTTATCTTATCCATGCCCCTCATAATTTTGTAAATCTCGATTAAGTCACCGCTCAGCCTCCAATGCTCAGGGAAAACAGCCCCAGCCTGTTCAGCCTCTCCCTATAGCTCAAAACATCCAACTCTGGCAACATCCTTGTAAATCTTTTCTGAACCCTTTCTGGTTTCACAACATCTTTCCAATAGGAAGGAAACCAGAATTGCACACAATATTCCAACAGTGGCCTAACCAATGTCATGTACAGCCACAACATGACCTCCCAACTCCTGTACTCAATACCCTGACCAATAAAGGAAACCATACCAAACTCCTTCCTGAAGAAGGGCTTATGCCCGAAACGTCAATACACCTGCTCCTTTGATGCTGCCTGACCTGCTGCGCTTTTCCAGCAACACATTTTTCAGTTCTGATCTCTGATTATCCTTCTTCACTATCCTATCTACCTGCGAATTCACTTTCAAGGAGCTATGAACCTGCACTCCAAGGTCTCTTTGTTCAGCAACACTCCCTAGGACCTTACCATTAAGTGTATAAGTCCTGTTAAGATTTGCTTTCCCAAAATGCAGCACCTCACATTTATCTGAATTAAACTCCATCTGCCACTTCTCAGCCCATTGGCCAATCTGGTCCAGATCCTGTTTTAATCTGAGGTAACCCTCTTCACTGTCCACTGCACCTCCAATTTTGGTGTCATCTGCAAACTTACTAACTGTACCTCTTATGCTCACATCCAAATCATTTATGTAAATGACAAAAAATAGAGGACCCACCACCGATCCTTGTGGCACTCCACTGGTCACAGACCTCCAGTCTGAAAACCAACCCTCCACCACCACCCTCTGTCTTCCTTTGAGCCAGTTCTGTATCCAAATGGCTAGTTCTCCCTGTATTCCAGGAGATCTAACCTTGCTAATCAGTCTCCCATGGGGAACCTTGTCGAATGCCTTACTGAAGTCCATATAGATCACATCCATTGCTCTGCCCTCATCAATCTTCTTTGTTACTTCATCAAAAAACTCAATCGTTTGTGAGACATGATTTCCCACGCACAAAGCCATGTTGACTATCCCGAATCAGTCCTTGCCTTTCCAAATACATGTACATCCTGTCCCTCAGGATTCCCTCCAACAACCTGCCCACCACCGAGGTCAGGCTCACCGGTCTATAGTTCTTTGGCTTGTCCATACCACCCCTCTTAAACAGTGGCACCACGTTTGCCAACCTCCAGTCTTCTGGCACCTCACCTGTGACTATCGATGATACAAATATCTCAGCGAGAGGTCCAGCAATCACTTATCTATCTTTCCACAGAGTTCTAGGGTAAACCTGATCAGGTCCTGGGGATTTATCAACTTTTATGCATTTCAAGATATCCAGCACTTCCTCCTCTGTAATGTGGACATTTTGCAAGATGTCATCATCTATTTCCCTACAGTCTATATCTTCCATATCCTTTTACACAGTAAATACTGATGCAAAATACTCATTTAGTATCTCCCCCATTTTTTGCGGCTCCACACAAAGGCTGCCTTGCTGATCTTTGAGGGGCCCTATTCTCTCCCTAGTTACCCTTTTGTCCTTAATGTATTTGTAAAAACCCTTTGGATTCTCCTTAATTCTATTTGCCAAAGCTAGCTCCCCTTTTGCCCTCCTGATTTCCCTCTTAAGTATACTCCTACTGCCTTTATACTCTTCTAAGGATTCACTCGATCTATCCTTCCCAAACTTTGCATATGCTTCCTTCTTTTTCTTAACCAAACCCTCAATTTCTTTAGTCATCCAGCATTCCCTATACCTACCAGCCTTCCCTTTCACCCTGACAGGAATATACTTTCTCTGGATTCTTGCTATCTCATTTCTGAAGGCTTCCTATTTTCCAGCCATCCCTTTACCTGCGAACATCTGCCCCCAATCAGGTTTGGAAAGTTCTTGCTTAATTCCATCAAAATTGGCCTTTCTCCAATTTAGAACTTCAACTTTTAGATCTGGTCAATCCTTTTCCATCGTTATTTTAAATCTAATAGAATTATGGTTGCTGGCCCCAAAGTGCTCCCCCACTGACACCTCAGTCACTTGTCCTGCCTTACTAATTTATAAGAGTAGGTCAAGTTTTGCACCTTCTCTAGTAGGTACATCCACATACTGAATCAGAAAATTGTCTTGTACACACTTAAGAAATTCCTCTCCATCTAAACCCTTAATATTATGGCAGTCCCAGTCTAAGTTTGGAAAGTTAAAATTCTCTACTATAACCACCTTACTTTTCTTACCGATAGCTGAGATCTCCTTACAAGTTTGTTTCTCAATTTCCCTCTGACTATTAGAGGGTCTATAATACAATCCCCATAAGGTTATTATCCCTTTCTTATTTCGCATTTCCATCCAAATAACTTCCCCGGATGTATTTATGGGAATATCCTTGCTCAGCACAGCGGTAATGCTATCCCTTATCAAAACTGGCACCATCCCCCTCCATTCTTGCCTCCCTTTCTATCCTTCCTGTAGCATTTGTTTCCTGGAACATTAAGCTGCCAGTCCTGCCCATCCCTGAGCCATTTTTCTGTAATTGCTCTGATATCCCAGTTCCTTACCATGTACTGAGTTCATCTGCCTTCCCTGTTAGGCCCCTTGCATTGAAATAAATGCAGTTTAATTTATTAGTCCTACCTTGTCCCTGCCTGCCTTGACTGTTCGATTCGCTTCTGTTCTCAACTGTACCACTCTCAGATTGATCTCTTTCCTCACTATCTCCCTGGTCCCACCCCCCCACCTTAGTAGTTAAAATCCTCCCAAGCAGCTCTAGCAAACCTCCCTGCCAGTATATTAGTCCCCTTCCAATTTAGGTGCAATCCATTCTTCTTGTACAGGTCACTTCTACCCCAAAAGAGATTCCAATGATCCAAAAATGTGAATCCGTCTCCCATACGCCAGCTCCTCAGCCATGCATTCATCTGCTCTATCCTCCTATTCCTGCCCTCACTAGCTCACAGCACCAGGAGTAATCCAGATATTACTAGTCTCGGGAACCTCCTTTTTAAATTTCTGCCTAACTCTCTGTAATCTCCCTTCGGAATCTCAACCTTTTCCCTTCCAATGTTGTTGGTTCCAATTCTTTTGTATCTCAAAATTGTACCAGATTGCGGCAGCAGAACACTTATCACCGTAACTCCTCGGTGTGACAATAAAGCACACATTTTTCATGTGACAATAACAAGTCAAACAAAATCACCTTCGCTGTAAATTTCCAACTGAGGGTCTGGTTAAGCACCCATTGTGAATATCTTTTAAAAACTCACCTGTCCAAATTTCGGATCAGTCTTCTCACAGGTATGTTTGGGATCCTGGCCATTCGTTTCATTGCACATATATTACAGCCAAAAAAACCAGGCAACAAAGTTCAATATTTATTCCTTTATTTCACTTGAGTTGTTAAATATTGTAACGGCTGTAATATCTCATATAGTGTGGCCTGATGGTATGTCTGGAGGAGATTTGAAAGTTTATTTACTTGTCTGGGTCACAAAGGTTCACTGGGGTGAAAAATGAACAACACCAAAGGGCCTTTCCACTCACAATAAGTTTGTTTGTTTCTCAAACTCAAAAAAAATTAATCATGAACCTGACTTCAAAACAGGAAATGGTTATCACCAGTTAGTGCAAGTGTTATGTTATGTTTTCCACATCAGTGGAAACACTCACAATTCGTGTGGTGAAATCAAATGGAGGAGACTTGGCTTCATATGAGAGTAATGGATAACAAAGAGAAACTTTCCATTTTTGAAAAGGTATTTACTGAGTTGGCTTCTTCCATCAATGTGTGGACAAAGTGGCTTTGTGGCAGGTGCAACCCTCATGGGTTTTCAGCAAGGTCAATGTTCACGCTTATTATCCATTAGCTGCAACATCTGCCATTTTGGGCCTGAGGATTCATGAAACATAGCCACTCCAGAGGAGGCAGTGATAATACTTCTGAGCCAGTAATCTAGGATTGAGAGTCATAGAGATGAATTTCACGGGAACAGGCTCTTCGGTCCAACTCATCCATACTAACCGGACATCCTAAGTTAATCTAGTCCCATTTGCAAGCATTTGGCCTATTCACCTCTAAACCCGTCCTATTCATATAGCCATCCAGATGCCTTTTAAATGTTGCAATTGTACCAGCCTCCATCGCTTCCTCTGGCAGCTCATTCCATACACACATCACCCTCTGTGTGAAAAAGTTGCCTATTATGTCCCTTTTAAATTTTTCCTCTTTCACCTTAAACCTATGCCCTCTAGTTTTGGACTTCCCTACATTGGGGAAAAGACCTAGGCTATTCAGCCTATCCATGCCCCTCATGATTTATAAGCCACTCTAAGGTCACCCCTCAGCGCCTGATGCTCCAAGGAAAACAGCCCCAGCCTGTTCAGCTTCTCCCTAGAGCTCAAACCCTCCAACCCTGGCAACATCCTTTTAAATCCCACAACATCCTTCCTGTAGAAGGGAGACCAGAATTGAATTCAGTGTTCCAAAAGTGGCCTGGCCAAGGTCCTGTACAGCCGCAACATGATCTCCCAACCTCTATACTCAATGCATTGACCAATAAAGGTAAGTGAACATAAAATCTTTTTTCCTATCCTGTTTGCCAGCAACTCCACTTTCAAGGAACTATGAACCTGCACTAAAAGATCTCTTTGTTCAGCAACACTCCTCAGGACATTACCATTAAGTGTGTATGTCCTGTCCTGGTTTGCTTTATCAAAATGCAACACCTCACATTTATCTAAATTAAAATCCATCTGCCACTCCTCAGCCCATTGGCCCATCTGATCAAGGACCTGTTGTATTCAGAGATAACCTTCTTCACTGTCCACCACACCATCAATTTTGGTGCCATCTGTAAATTGACTGACCATACCTCATACATTGCTGGGAACATAGGCTCAAATTCAACAAAACCAAGTGGTGAAATTTAAATTCACTAAAGAAAAATACTCTGAAGTTGAAAGCTAATCCAAAGGTGCCCTTGGAATAATTGTCATTTGTCACAAAAGCCCATTTAGTTGACTTTAGGGAAGGAAATCTGTCACCATTACCTGGTCTGTGGTTCCAGACCCACAGTCAAAGTGGTTAACTCTGAACTAATCTGTGAAATGGCCTAGAAATCCACTTCATTGAAGGGGAGCTCAACGTGGCCTTCAAATACTGACTGTGCCAGTCTCAAAGAGTTAAAGAGTAACCCTGAGCATCTGATCTCACGTTCACTTCTTGCTCACCATGTTTTGGTCTGAGCTCTGCCATAATCACGCCCTATGTCTGTGACCTCCTTCAGTGCCATGAATGTTCTTTTGGCAGGAGTTTGTACACATATGTTCCCAGCTTCATCCATCAAATGCTCAAATCAGGAAAATCGAAAGTATGGTTTCCAGCATGATCAAGTCTCAGTTTTCTCAAACCCCCACCTCCCCGGTGCTGGTGTGGAGAGAGGGCTTTTCACTAGGGACCATAATGGCCCCTTAAATATAATTTATTGATTGTGAATGCTTTGAGACTCCTTCAGTACAGGATGAGATATAAGTATAAGTTCTTTCTTTCTCTGTAATGAACGATTAGGATACAACAATTAAGATGGCCACATCCGATATGATCGTTAAATCAAGAAGCTGCAATTATAAATGGCTGCCAATATGAGCAATGGGACACTTGGCTTTAAAAGAGAAAATGGGTTTAATTTCAACTCTTTGTAGTCAGACGGGTATTCAGTGAGTTAGAATCTTGCCATATGAATCCTAAATAGAATGAATCAGGAACAAAAATATATGAAACCTGCTTGTTCAACTTTATGGCTATGATGTGCAAAAATACAGGAGTTCATTACTTCTACTCTATCAGCTACCAGATGCTTCAAGATAAGATATATAGTGTGGATTTAAGCACCACTTCAGTACTGGATTTCAACTGATGCAATGTTGCAAGATTTGCATTAACAGAGGTGCTACTTAGTTGGGCTCAGACAGTAAAACACTTCTCTTCAGAGAGGCAAAGGATGCTGTGGAACTATTCAAAGGTAGTTCTCCTATTTTCACTGCCAACATTCATCGCCCAAGAACAAAGAAAATTACGACACAGGAACAGGCCCTTCGACTCTCTAAGCCTGAGCCGATCCAGATCCTCTATCAAAACTGGTCGCCTATTTCCTAAGGATCTATGTCCTTCTGCTCACTGCCCATTCATGTACAGAGGAACCTTGATTATCTGAAGGACACAGGCGGAGGGTATTTCATTCAGTCAATCAAATGCCGGATAATCAACTGCCGGGTAACATGGTTTAGCCAAGCATCGGAACCTTGCGATCTTGCCGGATAATCCCTTTTTCAGATAATCAAATGCTGGATAATCAAGTTTCCATAAGACCATAGGACATAGGAGTGGAAGTAAGGCCATTCGGCCCATCGAGTCCACTCCGCCATTCAATCATGGCTGATGGGCATTTCAACTCCACTTACCAGCATTCTCAACTTAATTCCTTGTGACATCAAGAATTTATCAATCTCTGCCTTGAAGACACGCTATCTGTATCTGTCTAGATACATCTGAAATGATGTTACCATGCCCACCTCTACCACTTCCACTGGCAACACGTTCCACACACCCATGACCCTCTGCATAAGGGACTTTCCACACATATCTCCCTTAAACTTTTCCCCCTCACCTTGAACTTGCAACTTCCAAGTAATTGAGTCCCCTCCTTCTTGCTATCCACTCTGTCTATACCTCTCATGATTTTGTAGACCTTAATCAGGTTCCCCTCCCCCCAACCACTGTCTTTCTAATGAAAATAATCTTAATTTACTCAACCTCTCTTCATAGCTAGCACCCTCCATACCAGGCAACATCCTAGTGCACCTCCTCTGCGCCCTCTCCAAAGCATCCACATCTTTTTAGTAATGTGGCAACCAGAACTGTACGCATTATTCCAAATGTGGCTGAACCAAAGTCTAATACAACTGTAATACAACTGCCAATTCTTGTACGCAATACCCCGTCCGATGAAGGAAAGCATATCTTCTTGACCACTCTATCAACCTGTGTTGCCACCTTCAGGGTTCAGTGGACCTGAACACCCAGCCATCTCTGTACATCAATTTACCCCAGGACTTTTCCATTTACTGTATAGTTTGCTCTTGAATTGTATCTTCCAAAATGCATCACCTCACATTTTCCTATTTGAACCACATTTGCCATTTGTCCACCCAACTCTCCAATCTGCTGTATTCTCTGATAGTCCCCTTCACTGTCTGCTATTCTGCCAATCTTAGTGTCACCAGCAAACTTGCTAATCAGATGATCTTTACCTTCCTCCAGATCATTTATGTATATCACAAACAACAGTGGCCCCAGCACTGATCCCTGTGGCACACCACTGGTCAAAGTTCTCCATTTTGAGAAATTCCCTTCCACTACTACTTTCTGTCTCCTGTTGCCCATCGAGATCTCTATCCATCTAGCTCATACATCATGGGCCCCATGCGACTTCACTTTCTCCATCAGCCTACCATGGGGAACCTTATCAAATGCCTTACTAATGTTCATACATATGACATATACAGTCTGCCCCTCATCAATCAACTTTGTCACTTCCTCAAAAATTTCTATTAAGTTGGTAAGATATGACCTTCCATGCACAACATTATCAATTATCCAGTCCTCTGGGACCTCACCCGTATTCAAGGATGTTGCAAAGATATCTGTTAAGGCCCTAGCTATTTCCTCTTTATTCCTCAGTAACCTGGGATAGATCCCATTCAGACCTGGGGACTGTTCCACCTTAATGCCTTTTAGAATACCCAACACTTCCTCCATCCTTATGCCAACTTGACCTAGAGTAATCAAATATCCATCCCTAACCTCAACATCCGCCATGTCCCTCTCCTCGATGAATACAGATGCAAAGTACTCATTAAGGACTTCACACATTTTCTCTGACTCTATGCAAAACTTTCCTCCTTTGTCACTGAGTGGGCTGGCCCTTTCTCTAGTTAGCCTCTTACTCCTTATATATGAATAAAAGGCTTTGGGATTTTCCTGAACCCAGTTTGCTAAAGATATTTCATGACCCCTTTTAGCCCTCTTAATCCATCATTTCAGATTAGTCCTACATTTCCGATGTTCTTCCAAAGCTTTGCCTGTCTCAGTCACCTAAACTTTATGTATGCTTCCTTTTCCCTCTTAGCTAGTCTCATAATTTTACCTGTTATCCATGGTTCCCTTATCTTGCCATTTCCATCCCTCATTTTCACAGGGAGATGTGTGTCCTGCACTCGAATCAACTTCTCTTTAAAAGCCTCTCACATATCAAATTGGAATTACCCTCAAACACTTGCTCCCAATCCACGTTCCCCAGCTCCTGTCAAAGTTTAATATAGTTGGCCTTCCCTCAATTTAGCACTTTTCCTTCAGGATCACTCTCGTCTTTGTCCATGAGTGTTCTAAAACTTATGGAATTGTGATCACTATTCCCAAAGTAATCCCGTACTGTAACTTCGACCACCTGGCCAGGCTCATTCCCCAACATCAGGTCCAGTATGGCCTCTTCCTGAGCTCTAACCACCATCAGATCCAAAAAGCAGATCAATTGCCACATCCGATACGATCACTAAATCAAGAAGCTGCAATGTAAATGGCGGCCTGTGTGGAAAAGGAATTCTTTGCCTTAAAAGCGTAATTGGGGTTAATTTCATCTCTTTGTAGTTGGATGGGTTTTCAGTGAGTTAGAATCTTGCACATGAATCCTAAATAGAATGAATTAGGAGCAAAAATACGTGAAAACTGCTTGTTCAGCTTGATGGCTGTGGTATGCAAACATTCAGGAGTTCACAACTTCTATCAGCTGCCAGATGCTTCGAGATAAGATATATAGTGTGGATTTAAGCATTATCAGTACTTGCTATCAACTGATGCCATGTTGCAAGATTTGCATTGACAGAGGTGCTATTTAGTTGGGCTCAGACAGAAAAATACTCATTTCCAGAGAGACAAAGGATGCTGTGGAACTATTCAAAGGTAGTTGTCCAATTTTCACCGCCAACATTCATCTTCCAATCACCAACAGATCTGAAAAGCAGATCAATTGCTCCTTCTTTGAATGCATGTTAGTCCGAGGGTTATAGTACTAGGGTGAAGAAGTCATGCTTCAGTCACACAAACCTCTGCTTCACCCACACTTGGAGTACTGTGAGCAGTCCTGAGCAAAATGCCACAGGAAGAATATACCAACTAGATCTACTGACAGTTAAGGCAACTCTGGAGGAGTCTACAGGATTATCAGACACCAGGGGCTAAATTATAAGGAGAAATTTCATAAATTAGCTTTGTATTCCCTGAGGTTTAAAAGATTAAGGTGTAATTTGATTAAAGTTTGTAGAATTCTGAGGGAACTGATAGGGTGGATAAATGTAAACTTACTCTATTGGTCACAAAATCTCAAACTGGTGATCATTGCTTAAATATTAGAACCAGACCGTTCAAGAGTGAAATTAACAAACAATTTTTTCATGCAAACATTGGCAGGCATTTGGAAATCTCTTCCAGAAATGATAAGTGATGTGATCTTAAATAATTATTTTAAAACAGAGGTTAAATCTTTATTTGTAGATCATATTAAGGGCCACATGGAAAAGGTGAGTGTAAAAGTGTTTGCTCACAGATCTTACTTGGTAGCAGAGTTGAGGAGTTAAATAAGTGACCCCAACCACATGATTTTACCACAAGACCATAAGAAATAGGAGTGGAAGTAAGGCCATTCGGCCCATCAAGTCCACTCTGCCATCCAATCATGGCTGATGGGCATTTCAACGCCAGTTACCTGCACTCTCCCTGGATCCCCTAATTTCTTTGAGATTAAGAATTTATCAGTCTCTGCCTTGAAGACATTTAACATCCCGTCCTCCACTTCACTCCATGGCAATGAATTCCACAGGCTCACCACTCTCCGGCTGAAGAAATGTCTCTTGATTTCCGTTCTAAATTGAGTCCCTCTAATTCTAAGGCTGTGCCCACGGTCCTAATATCCCCACCTGATGGAAACAATTCCCCAGCTTTCATCCTTTCTAAGCCATGAATTATCTTGTACGTTTCTATTAGATGTCCGTCAAACATCTAAACTCTAATGAGTACAATCCTAGGATCCACAGCTGTTCATGGTACGTTAGGCCTACCATTCCAGGGATCATCCGTGTGAATTTCTGCTGGACACGCTCCAGTGCCAGTATGTCCTTCCTGAGGTGTGGGGACCAAAACTGGACACAGTACTCCAAATGGGGCCTAACCAGAACTTTGTAAAGTCTCAGAAGCACATCGCTGCTTTTATATTCCAAAGCTCTTGAGATAAATTACATTACATTTGCTTTCTTAATCACGGACTCAACCCGCAAGTAGAGAATCCTGGACTAGCACTCCAAGATCCCTTTGTACTTTGGCTTTATGAATTTTCTCACCGTTTAGAAAATAGTCCATGCCTGTGTTCTTTTTTCCAAAGTGCAAGACCTCGGCATTTGCTCACATTGAAATTCATCAGACATTTCTTGGACCACTCTCCTAAATTGTTTAAATCTTTCTGTAGCCTCCCCACCTCCTCAGTACTACCTGCCTGTCCACCTAACTTCGTATCATCGGCAAACTTTGCTAGAATGCCCTTCATCCAGATCATTTATATATAAAGTTTATAGCTGCGGCCCCAACACTGAACCCTGTGGGACACCGCTTGTCACTAACTGCCATTCCGAAAAAGAATCTTTTATCCCAACTCTCTGCCTTCTGTCAG
The DNA here is from genome assembly GCF_020745735.1 of Hemiscyllium ocellatum. Classification (NCBI taxonomy): domain Eukaryota; kingdom Metazoa; phylum Chordata; class Chondrichthyes; order Orectolobiformes; family Hemiscylliidae; genus Hemiscyllium; species Hemiscyllium ocellatum. The sequence continues at coordinate 20,851,369 of NC_083401.1, forward strand.
ACAGCCAATCCTCAGTCCTTGCCAGTAGCTCACCTCAAACATCATGGGCCCTCATCTTACTCAGCAGCCTCCTGAGAGGCTCCTTATCAAAGGCCTTTTGGAAGTCTATGTAGATAACATCCACTGTGTTTCCCTGGTCTAACCTAATTGTTACCTCTTCAAAGAATTCTAGGTTCATCAGGCATGACTTCCCCTTACTAAATCCATGCTGACTTGCTGTAATCTGACCCTGCACTTCCAAGAATTTAGAAATCTAATCCTTAATGATGGATTCTAGAATTTTACCTACAACTGAGGTTAGGATAATCAGCCGATAATTTTCCATCTTTTGTCTTGATTCTTTCTTGAACAAGGGGGTTACAACAGCCATTTTCCAATCATCTGGGACTTTCCCTGACTCCAGTGATTTTTGAAAGATTACAACCAACGCCTCCATTATTTCTTCAGCCACCTCCCTCAGAACTCTAGGATGTGGCCCATCCAGGCCACATCTTCTTGCCTCATTCACATCTTGCTCACCATGTTTTGGTTTGAGTTCTGCCACGATCACGTCCTATGTCTGTGACATCCTTCAGTCCCATGACTGTTTCTTTTGCAGGAGTTTTCACACATATGTTCCTAGCTTCATCCATCAAAAGCTCCGTCCCCACACACACCCCACCCTCCACCCCTCCAAGGCTAATCTGGAGAGAGGATTTTCACTAGGACCATAGTAGCCCCTTAAATATAATTTACTGATTGTGAATGCTTTGAGACACTTTCAGTACAAGATGAGACAAAAGAGCAAGTTCTTTCTTTCTCTGTGATGAACAATTCAGATACAAATACAAATAAGAATTAGGTGTAGGCTATTCGGCCCTTGTCAAGCCAACTCTGCCCTTTGATAAAATCTGATCTGATAGCAGCCTCAACTCTACGTCTTTGTTAACCCCTATACATTTTGACTGCCTTCTTCATCAAAAGAATCTGTCAAACTCAGCCTTAAAGATATGCAAAAACCAGGATTCCACTGATCCTGGGGAGACCAATGACACTCTGAAAGAAAAATATTTTCCTAATTTCTTTCTGAAGTGATTTATTTTTAAACACTGTCCCCTAATTTTAGTCTATCCCACAAGGGGAAATATCCTCTCAGTATCTAATCTATCAATTACCCTCATGACTATATGTGTTTCAATAAAATCACCATTCATAACTCTAAACTACAATGGATATGACCCCAACTTGACCTAACCCTAATTCTGACCCTAACCTTAAGATAACCCCCTTATCCCTAGTTTCAGTCCAGTGAGCCTTCTCTGAACTACTTCTAATGCTATTAAACACTTTCTCAAGAGCAAAACTGTACTCAGTCCTCCAGACTTGGTCTAGACAATATCATAATCAATTGCAACAAAAGTTCCTTTATCTTTTAATATTTCATTCCTTTTTTCAGCATATAACATCTGAGAAATGGAAACAAAAGTTGGAATTATTTTTCTAAACAAAATTTTGGACGAAGCAATTATGGTTCTGCAGACTTTCTTATTGGATGGGTGGTCTTGATTGAGGTGGATAAGCTTCTTTATCCTACTTGCATAATAGAATCATAGATTTTACAGGACAGAAAGAATGAATTAGATCCGTGTCTGTATTGGTTTCTAAAAGAACTATCCAGCTAATCTGATTCTCCAGCCCCATGTCCATAACCCCTCAAATTCAACCCAAAATATCACCAGCAATCTATTGTGTTCCATCCATTTTGATGCTACAATTAAGAAGCACACCAATGCCGCTACTTCCTCAGAAGGCTAAGGAAATTTGGCATATCCACAATCTTACCAATTTTTATACATGCACCATTGAAAGCATCCTATGCATCACAGATTGGTATAGCAACTGCTCAGCCCAGGACTGTACAAGATTACAAAGAGTTGTAAACACACCCCAGTCCATCACACAAACCAACCTTTCTTCCATTGGCTCTGTCTATACTTCCTGCAGCCTGGGGACAGCAACAACATAATCAAAGACCCCTCCCACCTTCTCCTCCACCTTTCTCCATCAGGCAGAAGTACAAAAGTTTGAAAACACATACTGACAGATTCAAGAACAGCTTCTTCCCCACTGTTATCAGGTTTATGAACAGACCTCTCATGTGTTAAAGTTGATCTTTCTCTGCATCTTCTCTGTAGCTGTAACATTATATTCTGCATTCTGTTCTATTACCCAAATGTACATATGTAAGGTATGATTTGTCTGGTTAGGATAAGAAACAATACTTTTCGCTGTATCTCAGTACATGTAACAATAATAAATCTAATCAAATCAAATCACTTTCAAATGTATACCCAACTCTCTTTTGTTAATCTGCACCAAGATGGCGGTGGAGAAGTAGTGCTGTATCCGAGCTCCTGGTTTTCTTTGTTTCTTTTTTGTTTTTACTTTTACCTTTTACTGTTACTCTCTTTTCTTTTCTTTTTAGAAGCCTTTTTGGTATCTTCAGCAAGGTGTGAGCAAGCCAGGTCGCCCGAGCGTGTGCAGCAGTAGTGGCAAGTGTTAGCTCCTCAGGGAAGCAAGCCCAGTGCGGGAGAGAGTGAGCCTTTAAAGAGCTCTCCATGGCAACAGGTGTGGGCCCACCGGCGCAGGACTCGAGGCAGTAGTGGCAACACCAACCTTCAAAATAGCAGGGCTTCCTCCCAGGTCAGCATCCATCAGCTGCAGCAATGAGGTAAGGCCGAATTGGTACTCCTCGCAAAATGATGGGAGTGACGGTGGCAATGACAGCAGCATGCCACGCCCAGTGTGGTACTCCTGAAATGCAGTCTTGATGATGGTGGGCCTGGAGCCTTGCTCCAGGATTGGACTGTGATGCAGGGATATTGTTGGGCTTGGAGCAAGACTTCTGGAATGGTCTGTGATGTGAGGGTATTATTGGGCCAGAGTGGGACCCCTAGAATTTTCTGTGATGCGGGGGTGTTGTTGGGCCCAGAGCGGGATCCCTGGAATGGATTGTGTTGCAGGAATGTTGTTGGGTCCGGAGTAAGATCTCTGGAATGGACTTTGATGCGGGGATGTTGTTGGGCGCAGAGTGGGACTCCTAGAATGGACTGTGATGCGGGATGTTGTTGGGTTTGGAGTGAGGCCCCTGGAATGGCTGTGATGCAGGGGTGTTGTTCGGCCCAATGTGGTACCCGTGGAATGGACTGTGATGCAGGGATATTGTGTGGTCCGGAGTGGGATCCCTGGAATGGATTGGGATGCGGGATGTTGTTGGGTCCAGAGTGGGACCCCTGGAATGGGTCGATTCTCCTGCCTGACCTGCTGCACTTTTCCAGCAACACATTTTTGATCTCCAGCATCTGCAGTCCTCACTTTCTCCTGCACACAGAGTGGGCAAGGATGTGTAACATGGACTGACATTATGGCAACACTGTGGAAGAGTAAAGTTGAAGGTAAAACTGAAGCCCTCATTGTTGGAGTAAACGTGATGTTGGAAACTGGGTTAGGCGCCGAGTGGAATGTAGGTTCTTGTTTCTGAACGACATTTGTGATGGACTTTCTCGCTTTTACAACAGCTCATTATCTTTGATAGGCATTCAGTTTCACAATCACGGTGCTATTCAAACACATCGCTTCAGAGCTGCCATTCCAATACCATAAGCATGAGATGAATGGCTACTGCAGAAGCCAGTATAGACACAAGGGAATCAACAACCACCTTCCATGCTATAACCATTTTCTGATTTTATGAATGTTACTGGACTTATTCTCCTTGGAGCAGAAAAGATTAAGAGACGATCTTATTGTGGTGTTCAAAGTTATGAACAATTTAGACAGGGTAAAGAAGGATATTCTGATTCCACTAGTCAGTAACTAGTAGTCACATTTTCAAGATTGTCAGCAAGACAGCTAGGAGTGAGATGAGAAGAAATGTCTTTACTCAGAGAGTTGTGAGGATTTGGAATGCGCAGCCTGGGAGAGTGGAGAAGTGGATTGCGTAGGAGGTTTCAAAATTGAATTGAGTTGAATGATTTATTGTAATTTGTATTTAGCGAATAAATACAGTGAAAAGTGTTGCTGCGCTCTGGCACCATTTTGAATTATAGGAGAAATTAAGATATAACTAGAATATACCTAAAAGCAGAGTTCTTCCTCCCTTCTTGTGCTCCACTTGACATCGGTGGGGAAGGGCAGTCTCTACAACAAACTCTGGGCCCGACAACACACCCCCACATCACAGTCCATTCCAGGGATCCTGCTCCGGAACCAAAAACATCCCCGCATCACAGTCTATTCCTGCTCCTTGGATGCTGCCTGACCTGCTGCGCTTTTCCAGCAACACATTTTTCCACTCTGTGTGCAGGCCTGGTCTACACACTGGCCAAAGAGCTGATTGCACACATCAGGTGAAAGGGATTGCCCTTGGACATCAGGGCAGCATCTACATCAGTGTGGCACCAAGGAGCCCCATTTTATCAAAGTGAAAACCAGGTCAAGTGAAGAAATGTCTTGTGTTGAATATATTCTGATCCTTTCACAATCATCACCCAATACTCCATCATAGAAATGGACCATTTGGTTCATTGATGCCTCACCAGGGCTCAGCTTGACATCATCCTTGTATACTTTCTCCCCACCCCCACCCTGCCCTTTATTCCTGATGAAGGGCTTTTGCCTGAAACGTCAATTTCGCTGCTCCTTGGATGCTGCCTGAACTGCTGTGCTCTTCCAGCACCACTAATTCACAATCATTCTTGTATAGCCTGGCCCTGATGCTTTATGTTGTCACTTTGTGAAACACCTTGTTTTCAACATTGAAGGCGATATAGAAGTGCAAATTATTGTTGGCAAACCAATACAACTTAACTCTCTTCAAGTGTGAATGACCTATACTTTGAGATGACCATTGCCAAAAAGCCTGTGCCACAAGTGCCCACCTCTGGCGTGTGGCATTATCACGGTGCTGAAAATTTGTGAAAACTTTGGAATGAGTGCCACGATTGATTGACACTTTTGCATTAATGACCGCAACTCGACATCCCGTTGAAAATCATGAGCAATCAAGGTCAAATTCTCTGAGTGGAGGTGACTGCAAGCGCTTTCAATCATTTCACAAAAGCGCTGGAGGCGCTCAAACACTCAATCCGTCAGCCGATTGCTTTAGACTAACGTTTACGCTGACGTTTTAACCTTCGCATTGAACCCACTCGAAATCTTTAAGCCTCAATTAAGTAATAAAGATTTCTTTTTATGAAACCAGATTTAAGGTTGATTGAGCTTTTCGTGCTAAGCATGGATTGCACACAGTAAAACAAAATGCGACAACTTACAGGCAATTTGACAGACAATTCTATGCATGCAGCTCCCTCACTAACGTTGCGCTTTATCTAGTTATACAGTGTTTTCATTATAAACCCATCGATCAAATTAAACCTGACTGTACCTATCAGATTGGAGACACTGCCCTGAAATACAAACCTGACTATTAGATTGTGGAAAATGATGTATTATTCATCGCAACAATTAGAGCTCAGAGAGGACAGAGAGATATAATTAGGGCTCATTTCAGAAGAAATTCAGGAGCTATCCAGACGTTTGTGTGTAACTCGAGAAAGGCAGCATTACAAACTGTTGCTTTTCAACATTGAAACAAGTGACTACATTTCAACAATGGTGCCCTAGGGTTGTGAAAGGCGCTATAAAAATGCAACTCCTTTCCTTTCATTCTTTGCTCTGCCATTGGAGCCCACCTTTCTTGTCATTAAGCACTTGCCTCTAGAGTGTGTCCTTGTTTCATCACCTCACTGCATCCTTCCCTGCTTCTAAATCGCTCCATCCTCTGATTCCACCCAGGGTCACACAGAACGAAACGATAATGTTCGGGACCTCCATTACCATCCCCTCCCCAACCACCTCCCCCAACCAACACCACCCCCACCCCCATATACTTAAACCGCAGTTTCCTTCCCCGCTCATCAATAAGGGGAGGAATAACAAAATATGATTATCACGTTCCTTCGCCCCTCTGTAGGCTGCTCTCCTACAGCCATCCAGCTGGAGTAACACCCGCCATTTGCCCCAGACAGACCCAGGTTCAATTCCAGCCTCAGCCAACTGTCTGTGTGGAGTTTGCACATTCTCCCCGTGTCTGCTCCGGTTTCTTCCCACAGTCCAAGATGTGCAGGCTAGGTGAATTGGCCATGCTGAATTGCCCGTAGAATTAGGTGAAGGGGTAAATGTAGGGGAATGGATCTGGGTGGGTTGCTCTTCGGAGGGTCGGTGTGGACTTGTTGGGCCGAAGGGCCCGTTTCCACACTGTAAGTAATCTAATATAATCTAATCCACCCCTGCCCCATGTTCACTGACTCCATCCTACCATCCTGTTCACCCGTCTGTGTGAGAAGTGTGGTACGTAAATGGGGGCATAATTACTGGGTGGTCTTCCGTTGAGCAATTCCAGAGAAAGTACATAAAGTACGGGTTTAGTCATATTGCACAGAAGGTGGACATTTGGCCCAACATGCCCATGCCAGCTCTCCAGGATTACATTTGCTGTCTCGGGTTGAACATATTCCTGGAAGCTTTATCAGGGACCCAACACCAACATGCTTCAGCACATCACCCACCTGAGCTGACTGGAAAACAATGTTGTTATCCAAGTGGACCTCCCTTGACTGTCAATCAGTCAAGTCCCCACAATCCTCACACCCCAACTCCAACACTTTTTAACAAATGGGCAGGCTCATTCAAAACAAATGAAGAAAATCATTTCTAATGGCCCCACAGTCATCTTCCCAATCTCCTCATGTCAAACCTGCAACAGTTTGATTGCTGAATCCTGGAGTGTTTGCAACACTGAGTATGGTCAATGATTCCAATTGAACAGTACCTTTCCAACTTTGTGATTGATCAGCAGTTTTCAGTAAGATAGCTGCTACTGACTGTTTAGCACAAAGTTCACACAATGCCACAATTACATTTAAAATCTACCTCACACAACAATCTGCCCATCAATGCTGAGTAGTATTTCCTCCTACACTGCGATAGAGATGAACTGTAACACTGGAACATATTTCCTAAGCTTAACTGTATGCTCCTTCTCCCCAAACCTCTGCTGTCACCTTCCTGTTTTCACCACTGAAATGCAATTCTCTATCTCCTGCAATGGTAAAACTGCAGTAGAAAGGAAAGATAGTTCAAGGAAAGTAGTTGTTTTACCTGAAACGTAGCCCTTTTGAGGAAATCCAAAGAAAATACAGGCGAAAGTGAGAGGAGTATTGTCACCTGTCAGCTTAAATACAAGGAAAGCCAGTTGGGCCAATAGCAGTGATAAACCCTGTTTATTATCAACTCTGTTGGCTGCCTGTGCAGGAATGAGTAATTTCTTTTGGCATTCCAAATCCTTCTTAACCCTGACGTCTTGGTTTTGAACATTAGGTCACAGAGTCATAGAGATGTACAGCACAGAAACAGAACCTTCAGTCCAACCCGTCCATGCCGACCAGATATCCTAAATTAATCTAGTCCCATTTGCCAGCATTTGGCCCATCTCCCTCTAAACCCTTCCTATTCATGTACTTATCCAGATGCCTTGTAAATGTTGTAATTGTACCATCCTCTGGCAGCTCATTCCATACACACACCACCCCGTGTGAAAAAGTTGCCCCTTCGGTCCCTGTTAAATCTTTCCCCTCTCACTTTAAACTAATGTCCTCTAGTTTTGGATTCCCCTACCAGAGAAAAAAAGACCTTGGCTGTTCATCCTATCCATGCCCCTTGTGATTTTATAAACCTCTATAAGGTCACCCTTCAGCCTCCAATGTTCCAGGGAAAACAGCCAAATGAAGATTTACCATTACATAAAATTTAATGCAAACCGAGGCCCCATCTGTCTGATCAGGAGGATGTGAAAGATCTTGTGGCACTATTTTGAAGAAAGGCAAGTGATATTTCCCCTGTTTCCTGGCCAATTTAGATGTCTCAATCAGCATCGCAAGATGATATGGTCACTATCGTGTACAGTGGTTGCCACGGTGTTGCCGGCATTGGAAGTGACTGCATTTCAAAATGTAAGAACTGTGGATGATCAAACTCAGAAACAAACATAAAAACTGGTGGAGAAACTCAACGGGTCTGGCAGCATCTATGGAAAGAGAGACAGTGCTTAAATTTGAAGTCCAGAACGAATTTCCCTTCAGTTCTGAAGAATAGTCAGATCGGACTCAAAATATTCACCCTTTCTCTTTCAACTGATACTGCCAGCCCCCTTGTGTTTCTCCAGAATTCTCTGCATGTGCTTTACACTTCAAGATATATCACATTGGCTGAAGAGGCAATAGCCTGGTGGTATTATCGCTGAACTATTAATCCAGGGACCTGGGTTCCAATCCTGCCATGGTCGATGGTGGAATTTGAATTCAATAAAAAATATCTGGAATTAAGAGTTGATTGATGACCATGAAATGATTCTTGGAAAAACGCATCTGGGATTTTTGGGTTAGGAAACTGTCATACTTATCTGGTCTGGACTACATGTGACTTCAGGCCCACAGCAATGTGGTTGATGCTTACTGGCCCTCTGGGTAATTAGGAATGGGCAATAAATGCTGGCCTGGCTAGCGATGCCCTCATCCCATGAATGATTGGTTTACCATCTCACCCCAACATTGGCACCTCTGACAGTGTAGCACTCCCTTAGCACTACTCTTGGGAAAATAAGTGGCAGACAGGAAACAAGTTTTAGGAATAAATGGGTCTTTTTCTGCATGGCACACAGTGATTAGCAAGGGATCAGTGTTTGAACCGCAGCTATTCACAAGTTATATTAGATGAGGGAACTAAACCTAATGTTTCTAAATTTTCAGTTGACACAAAGTTAGGTGGGATGGTGAGCTGTGAGGAGCATGCAGAGTTGCTTCAATTTGCTTTGAATGAGTTCAGTGAGTGGGCAAATGCATGCCAGATGAGGATAAATATGTGGATAAATCTGAGATTGTTCAATTTGGTGGCAAAAACAGGAAGGAAGATTGTTATCCGAATGGTGATGAACTGAGAAAGGTGGACACGCAACAAGATCTGGGTACACCTGATGCAACTCTATAGAACTTTAGTTAGGCCACATTTGGAATACTATATACCATTCTGGTCACCAGAAGAATGTGGAGGCTTTGGAGAGAGTACAGAAACGGTTTACCAGGATGGTACCTGGATTGGAGGGTATTAGTTGTGAGGAGAGACTGGACAAATTTTTCATTTCAATATCAAAGGATTAGCATTAGAATCAGACTTAACTTTTCTGGTCATGTGTACTCATGTAGAGGACAACTGGAAAAGTTTACAATGTCGCCACTCACGGTAACATCTTAAATACAAGTTACCGAGGTACAAAATCTGGGTTATAAAATAGGAAAATGAAGAAATGAAGTTAAAAGTTCAACATTGCAGTCCACCCCCGTGGGGAACACAGTCTCACCTTCCCCCTGTGGGGAACACAGTCTCACCTCCCTACACCGGGAACACAGTCTCACCTATCCCCACCGGGAACACAATCTCACCTCTCTTCACCAGGAACACAATCTCATTTCCCCCCCCATGGGGAACACAGTCTCACCTATCCCCACCGGGAACACAGTCTCACCTATCCCCAGCAGGAACACAGTCTCACCTCCCTTCACCAGGAACACAGTCTCACCTCCCCAAACCAGGAACACAGTCTCACCTCCCCAAATCAGGAACACAGTCTCATCTATCCCCACCGGGAACACAGTCTCACCTCCCCAAACCAGGAACACAGTCTCACCTCCCCCACCAGGAACACAGTTTTACCTCCCTTCACCGGGAACACAGTCTCATCTCCCCCCAACAGGAACACAGTCTCACCTCCCCCTCACCAGGAACACAGTCTCATCTCCCCCCGTGGGGAACACCGTCTCACCTCGCCCTCGTGGGGAACACAGTCTCACCTCCCCCAACAGGAACATAGTCTAACCTCCCCCTGTGCGGAACACAGATTCACCTTCCCCCTGTGAGGAACACAGCCTCACCTCACTCCTGTGGGGAACACAATCTCACCTACCCACATGGGAAACACAGTCTCACCTACACCCCATGGGGAACATAGTTTCACCTTCCCCGTGAGGAACACAGTCTCACCTCCCCCCATAGGGAACACAGTCTCACCTTCCCCCTGTTGGGAACACAGTCTCATCTTCTCCCTGTGGGGAACACAGTCTCACCTCCCCCCATGGGGAACACAGTCTCACCTTCCCCCAATGGGGAACACAGTCTCACCTTCCCCCCATGGGGAACACAGTCTCACCTTCCCCCTCGTGGGGAACACAGTCTCACCTCCCCCCATGGGGAACACAGTCTCACCTTCCCACCATGGGGAACACAGTCTCACCTTCCCCCCATGGGGAACACAGTCTCACCGCCCCCCATGGGGAACACAGTCTCACCTTCCCCCCATGGGGAACACAGTCTCACCTTCCCCCTATGGGGGACACAGTCTCACCTCCCCCCTCGTGGGGAACACAGTCTCACCTTCCCCCCATGGGGAACACAGTCTCACCTCCCCCCATGGGGAACACAGTCTCACCTTCCCCCATGGGGAACACAGTCTCACCTTCCCCCTATGGGGAACACAGTCTCACCTCCCCCGTCGTGGGGAACACAGTCTCACCTCCCCCCATGGGGAACATAGTCTTACCTCCCCCCATGGGGAACACAGTCTCACCTTCCCCCTATGGGGAACATTGTCTTACCTCCACCCATGGTGATCACAGTCTCACGTCCCTCCACCACCAGGAATACAATCTTATCCCACATTGCCAGGACTGGAAACTAACGTTGCCTCCGATACCCTGGACACCTTGATGCTTCCTGAGCTCGCTACAGAAGGTAGGTCAGGTTAAAAGCTTTTTAACAATCAGAAAATATAGAAAAAAAAGTCAAAGTGGATGGATGTGGTGATGTCCATACTCAGGGATGAGTGGCAACCTGATAGAAGTTTGATAGAATAGACAGTCAGTGTCTTTTTCCCAGGGTAGAAATGTCAATTATTAGGGACATTAAAGTAAAAGGCAAAAAAGTTTAAAGGCAATGTGACAGATACATTTTTTACACAGAGAGTGGAATGTGCTGCCAGAGATGGTGGTAGAAACAGATATTGAATTGAATTGAATTTATTTATTGTCACGTGTACTAGGGCACAGTGAAAAACTTTGTCTTGTGAGCAATACAGGTAGATCACAGAGTTAAATAGCGTAGATAGTAAATAATAGGTAAACAGCGGCAAAAACAAAAACTCAGATACAGGCGAATGTTAAGAGTCCGTGAGTCCATTCAGTATTCTAACAGCAGTAGGGTAGAAACTGTTGGGAAACCAGCTGGTGCGTATGTTCAGGCTTCTGGAATTGGGGATTTTAACATGTAACAGGTAGACTGGGAGTATCAGGATGGTATTGGACCTCAAGAAAGAGACTTTGTGGAGTGCCTCAGAGATGGATTCTTCGAGCAGCTGGTGCTGGAGCCGACCAGGGAGAAGGCAATTCTGGATCTAGTATTGTGTAACGAACCAGAATCGGTCAGAGACCTCGAAGTGAAGGAGCCATTGGGAAGTAGTGACCATAATACAATAAGTTTCAACCTGCAATTTGAGAGGGAGAGGGTACAGTCGGAAGTGACAGTACCTCTGTTGAATAAAGGGAACTATGGAGTTATGAGGGAGGAGATGGCCAAAGTTCAATGGGGCAATACCTTAGCAGGGATGACCATGGTGGAACAATGGCGGGTATTTCTGTGTATAATGCAGAAGTTGCAGGATCAGTTCATTCCTAAAAGGAAGAAAAATCCCAAAAGGAGGCATGGGCGGCCGTGGCTGACGAGGGAAGTTAAGAAACATATAAAGTTAAAAGAGAAAAAGTATAACATAGCAAAGATAAGTGGGAAAACAGAGGACTGGGAAGCTTTTAAAGAACAACAGAGGATTACTAAGAAGGAAATACGCAGAGGAAAAATGAGGTACGAAGGTAAACTGGCCAATAATATAAAGGAGGATAGTAAAAGCTTTTTCAAGTATGTGCAAGGCAAAAAAATGGTTACGTCTAAAATTGGGCCCTTGAAGACAGAAACAGGGGAATATATTACGGGGAACAAAGAAATGGCAGAAGAATTAAATGGGTACTTCAGATCTGTGTTCACTGGAGAAGACACAAGCAATCTCCCTGAGGTAACAGTGGCTGAAGGACCTGAACTTAAGGGAATCTGTATTTGCCAGGATTTGGTGTTGGAGAGACTGTTAGGTCTAAAGGTTGAGAAGTCCCCGGGGCCTGATGGTCTACATCCCAGGGTACTGAAGGAGGTGGCTCGGGAAATCATGGATGCGATGGTGATAATTTTCCAGAATTCGATAGATTCGGGATCGGTACCTGAGGATTGGAGAGTGGCTAATGTTATACCACTTTTTAAGAAAGGTGGGAAAGAGAAAGCAGGAAATTATAGACCAGTTAGTCTGACCTCAGTGGTGGGAAAGATGCTGGAGTCTATTATAAAGAATGAGATTACAGCACATCTGGATAGTAGTAACAGGATAGGACAGAGTCAGCATGGATTTATGAAGGGGAAATCGTGCTTGACTAATCTTCTGGAGTTTTTTGAGGATGTAACTCTGAAGATGGACGAGGGAGATCCAGTAGATGTAGTGTACCTGGACTTTCAGAAAGCTTTTGATAAAGTTCCACATAAGAGGTTAGTGAGTAAACTTAGGGCGCATGGTACTGGGGGCAAAGTACTAGATTGGATTGAAAATTGGTTGGCTGATAGGAAACAAAGGGTAGTGATAAACGGCTCCATTTCGGAATGGCAGGCAGTGACCATGGGGTACGCAGGGATCCGTGCTGGGACCGCAGCTTTTTACAATATATGTTAATGATATAGAAGATGGTATCAGCAATAACATTAGCAAATTTGCGGATGATACAAAGCTGGGTGGCAGGGTGAAATGTGATGAGGATGTTAGGAGATTACAGGGTGACCTGGACAAGTTAGGTGAGTGGGCAGATGCATGGCAGATGCAGTTTAATGTGGATAAGTGTATGGTTATCCACTTTGGTGGCAAGAACAGGAAGGCAGATTACTACCTCAATGGAATTAATTTAGGTAAAGGGGCAGTACAGAGAGATCTGGGTGTTCTTGTACACCAGTCAATAAAGGCAAGCATTCAGGTACAGCAGGTAGTGAAGAAGGCTAATAACATGCTGGCCTTCATAACAAGAGGGATTGAGTATAGAAGCAAAGAGGAACTTCTGCAGCTGTACAGGGACCTGGTGAGACCACACCTGGAGTACTTGTGTGCAGTTCTGGTCGCCAAATTTGAGGAAAGACATTCTGGCTATTGAGGGAGTGCAGTGTAGGTTCACGAGGTCAATTCCTGGAATGGAGAGATTACCTTACACTGAAAGACTGAAGCAACTGGGCTTGTATACCCTTGAGTTTAGAAGACTGAGAGGGGATCTGATTGAGACGTATAAGATTATGAAAGGATTGGACACTCTGGCAGCAGGAAACATGTTTCCGCTGATGGGTAAGTGCCGAACCAGAGGACACAGCTTAAAAATACGGGGTAGACCATTTAGGACAGAGATGAGGAGGAACTTCTTCACCCAGAGAGTGGTGGCTGTGTAGAATGCTCTGCCCCAGAGGACAGTGGAGGCCCAGTCTCTGGATTCATTTAAGAAAGAGTTGGATAGAGCTCTCAAAGATAGTGGAATCAAAGGTTATGGAGCTAAGGCAGGGAGCGGATACTGATTAGGAATGATCAGCCATGATCATGTTGGATGGCGGTGCAGACTCGAAGGGCTGAATGGCCTACTCCTGCACCTATTATCTATTGACTATTGTCTATTGTCTGTACCTTCTCCCCGATGGTAGAGGTTGTAGAAAAACATTGCCAGGGTGGGATGGATCTTTGAGAATGCTGGTGGCCTTTCCTTGACAGTGGGCCTGGTAGATGGATTCTGTAGATGGGAGGTTGGACTTTGTGATTGTCCGGGCCAAGTTCACCACTCTCTGTACCCGTCTCTGATCTTAAATGGTATAGTTGCCAAACCAGGTAGTGATGCATCAAGACAGAATGCTCTCGATGGTGCACCTATAAAAGTTGGCAAGGGTATTCAATGTCATGCCAAATTTAATCAGTTGCCTGAGGAAGATGAGACATTATTGGGCCTTTGTAACCAATGCGTCCACATGAAGAATCTAAGAAAGCTTGTTGTGGATGGCCACTCCCAGGAGCTTGACACTTTCCACTTGTTCCACCTCTGTGATACAATAGTAACTATTAAGAGACATCTTGACATAAAGAAGCAGGGATACGGACCATGTAGAGGCAAAAGTTTTTAGTTTAGAAAGGCATCATGGGTGGGCAGAAGGGCCTGTACCTGTGCTGTACTTTATTCTTTCTATTGTTCCTGTACACCAGTCGCTGAAAGTAAGCATGCAGGTACAGCAGGAGGTGGAGAAGGTAATTAGTATGTCAGCGTTCTTAGCAAGATGATGTTAATACAGGAGCAGGGATATCTCACTGCAAGTACTTAGTGATACCATGCCTGGAATAGTGTGTGCAGCTTTGGTCTCCTTTTCTGAGGAAGGATTTCCTGGCAATGCAGTGACTGCAGCAATGGTTTACCTGACTGATTCCTGTGATGCCAAGACTGATGTATGAAGAGAGATTGGAGATCAGTTAGGACAATGTTGAGAGTGTGGTGCTGGAAATACACAGCAGGTCAGGCAGCACCCAAGGAGCAGGAGAATCATCTTTTCGGGTGAGAGTCCTTCATCGGAGCTTTCCTGATTTTCCTGCTCCTCGGATGCTGCCTGACCGGCTGTGCTTTTCTAGCACCACACTCTCGACTCAGATCTCCAGCATCTGCAGTCCTCACTTTCTCTCACTTAGGACAATGTTCACCGAATTTAGAAGAATGATTGGTGCTGGTGGTGGTGGTGGGGGGGAGAGAATCTCATAGAAACCTTGAGAAATTTAACAAGACCACGCCTGGTAAAAGCAGAAAGGATATTCCCAATGGCCAGGAATTCCAGAGCCAAGGATCATTATCTGAGGATATGGGCCAGGCCATTCAGGGCTAGAATGAAGAGAAATTTCTTCACTCAGAGAGGGGCAAGTCTGTGGAAGCAGTTGAGGCCAAAACATTGAATGTTTTCAAGAAGGAGATAGATTTAGTTCTTAGGGCTAAAGGGATGGGAGAAAGATTGAGCAAGGTTCTGGCCTGGTTGCTCAACCATGACATTGCATGACGGAGGAGGTTTGAAGGGCAGAATGGCCTACTCCTGCTCTTACTTTTTAAGCTTCTATGCTTTATTCTGAGAGTATCAGCCTAGAATGCAGACTCAAGATTAAAACCTAGCAGACACTAGAGTTCATGATCTTCTCACTGACTAATAATCCAAAAAACTGAAACGAACCATCAAATCACATCCGGACACTAGACTTCAGGCAGTGCAGGAAACCCGACTGGCTTTAATGGCTGGAATTTACACGATGTTTTACACCCACAGTCAGCATTCTCTTCCCCGATGACAACAGCATCAGCCAGGAGCCCACTATGAAATGGCTTGTGGTCCCACAGCCGCCCATTGCTCAGTGGGGTATGAATCAGCTCAGACAAGAGTTTCTTCTCCCCTCGTGGGGGGGGGGGCGGGGATCTCATCTCCAAGGCTGTCAGTCAATGATTGGCATTCCAGCAGCACCAGGATCGAGTGGTGGCTACTGCTGGAAATGAAGGTCAGGCCTGATGGAGAGATGCTGGTGTTAAATCCAGGGCATCACCAGTGCCAGGCTGAGAGTGGCATAGGTTTAGAGGGATGTGGTGCTGGGTTTAAGTGGTTAGGCAGCAGAGATTTGAAGGGTGAGCTATTATCTCAAGGTAAGCCTCGAAAGTGATGGGGGATACTCAATGACAGAAGGTGAAGGCTTAGTGGCTTTTTGCTGGGCTGTTAATCCAGAGACCCAGGTAATGTTCTGGGGACCTGGGTTCAAATCCTGCTATGGCAGATGGTGGATTTTGAATTCAGTAAACTTCTGGAACAAATATTCTAATAATGACTGTTTCTGATTATCAGGAAAACCTGTGTTTCATGAATGTCCTCCAGACCCACTTGTGATTAATTCTTAGCTGCCCTCTACGCAATAAATACCTGTGACAATCTCATCCCCAGAATGGTGTCTCAGGAAAGATCAGAGATTGTTTCCTCCCTACTTGTCAGCATGCTGAGGTTAAGCCAGTCTTTTACCACCTCACAAGCACAAGGTGTCTCTCTGCTATTGCACACCACCACCTGCTAGGCATGGGTCCCCCACCATAGATAAAATATTCTCAAGAGTGAGATGAGGCACTTAATATAGAGTATGACTAGGATAGGAATTGGTCCAGTCAAGGATAGTAGTGGGAAGTTGTGTGTGGAGGCTGAAGAGATTGGAGAGACACTGAATGAATACTTTTCATCAGTATTCACTCAGGAACAGGACATTGTTGCCGATGTGAATATTGAGTCACAATTAATTCGAATGGATGGCTTTGAGAAATGTAGGGAAGAGGTGTTGGAAATTCTGGAAAGGGTGAAAATAGATAAGTCCCCTGGGCCTGATGGCATTTATCCTAGGATTCTCTGGGAAGCAAGGGAGGAGATTGCAGAGCCATTGGCCTTGATTTTCATGTCTTCGTTGTCTACAGGAATAGTGCCAGAGGACTGGAGGATAGCAAATGTGGCTCCCTTGTTCAAGAAGGGGAGTAGGGATAACCCTAGTATCTAGGCCGGTGAGTCTCACTTCTGTTGTGGGCAAAGTCTTAGAGAGAATTGTCAGGGATAGGATTTATGAACATCTGGATAGGAATAATGTGATCAAGGATAGTCAGCATGGTTTTGTGAAGGGCAGGTCATGCCTCACAAACCTTATTGAATTCTTTGAGAAGGTGACTAAGGAGGTGGACGAGGGTAAAGTGGTAGATGTGGTGTATATGGATTTTAGTAAGGCATTTGATAAGGTTCCCCATGGTAGGCTACTGCAAAAAATACGGAGGTATGGCATTAAGGATGCGTTAGAGGTTTGGATTAGGAATTGGCTGGCTGGAAGAAGACAGAGGGTAGTAGTTGATGGTAAAACTTCATCTTGGAGTGCAGTTACTAGTGGTGTTCCGCAAAGATCTGTTTTGGGACCATTGATGTTTGTCATTTTTATAAATGACCTGGAGGAGGGGCTAGAAGGTTGGGTGAGCAAGTTTGCGGATGATACGAAAGTCAGTGGAGTTGTTGACAGTGAGGAAGGATGTGGCAGGTTACAGTGGGATATAGATAAGTTGCAGAGCTGGGCAGAAAGGTGGCAAATGGAGTTCAATGTAGGTAAGTGTGAAGTGATTCACTTTGGTAAGAGTAACAAGAAGATGGAGTACTGGGCTAATGGTCGGATACTTGGTAGTGTGGATGAGCAGAGGGATCTTGGTGTCCATGTCCACAGATCTCTGAAAGTTGCCACCCAGGTAGTGCTGTGAAGAAGGCATATGGTGTACTGGCTTTTATTGGTAGAGGAATTGAGTTCCGGAGTCCTGAGGTCATGTTGCAGTTGTATAAGACTCTGGTGCAGCTGCATCTGGAGTATTGTGTGCAGTTTTGGTTGCCATGCTATAGGAAGGATGTGGAGGCACTGGAACGGGTGCAGAGGAGGTTTACCAGGATGTTGCCTGGTATGATAGGGAGATCGTATGAGGAAAGGCTGAGGCACTTGGGGCTGTTTTCATTGGAGAATAAAAGGTTTAGGGGTGACTTGATAGAGGTGTACAAGATGATTAGGGGTTTAGATAGGGTTGACAGTGAGAACCTTTTTCCGCTAATGGAGTCAGCTGTTACTAGGGGACACAGCTTTAAATTAAGGGGTGGTAGGTATAGGACAGATGTGAGGAGTAGATTCTTTACTCAGCGAGTCGTGAGTTCATGGAATGCCCTGCCAGTAGCAGTGGTGGACTCCCCCTCTTTATGGGCATTTAAACGGGCATTGGATAGGCATATGGAGGATAGTGGGCTAGTGTAGGTTAAGTGGGCTTGGGTCAGCGCAACATCGAGGGCCAAAGGGCCTGTACTGCACTGTATTTTTCTATGTTCTATGTTAACTGGCTTTAAGATGGCTACTATCCAAATGCTGGAAAGTGGGATTATAATGGTTAAACTAGAACAAGTCCAATGGGCTGAAGGTCTTCTTTCTGTGCTGTAGACCTCTGTGACTCCAAGACAGGCTGAGGATGGGATGGGAGTTGGTGGTGTTTGCCAATGCCTATAGCAAAGTAGGAGGCAATGCCAGGGGAGGGTGGGTAGCTAGCCCAGTCCAATGAATCAATGGCACCATCTGAAGTCACCTGTGGAAGTAAATGGAAACTCATTATCTCAGCCTGTGCTGAAGACTGACACTAATATGGGACTGACTGATTACCATATTTCTATGAGTGTATGTCCCTCTAATCAGCTGTTATCTGGATAAAGTGACTAAGGGAACAAACAGAAAGGAAAGATATAACTAACACAAAGTACTACTTCGATCAGCAAAAAGAACAAGGCCCAGTCAGGGAGGAGTGGGAACATAAAAGAACAAAGAATGTATAAACAATGAATGGTAGGTCCCTAGGGAATACTGAAGAGCAACAGGACCTTGGTGGACAAGTCCATAGACAGGGTGGTGAAGAAGGCATACAGAATGCCTTCACTCATTTGCAGCAAGGAAGTCGTGTTCCAACTTTATTAAACATTAGTTAGGTTGGAGGTAGAATATTGTGTGCAGTTCGGTCACCGCACTATCGGAAGGATGGAATAGATGAAAGGCCAGAATAGGATGAGTGCAGAGACCTGGGACAACCATGGGTTTGACAGAGGTTACAGAGAAAAGGAGGTGGCAAGGGCATGGAAGGATCTGAAAACAAGAATCAAAACTTAAGAAAAATGCAGACCACTGTGACTTTATGAGAAGTATTTTGAAATTCTATAGCTTACAAGGCTACAGGCCAAGTGCTGGAAAATTGAATTAGAATAGATACTTACTTGATAACTAATGCTGACAGAATGGGTTGAATGTCCTTTATCCATGCTATCAAAAAACTCTATGCCTTTTTTACCAAAATCAAACGGCTGCTTGACTAGGAGCCACTATAGCTCAAGGCTGATAGGGAAGACAGATTTACAATGAGCTTTGACCAAAGCAGCAATTTGAATGATCTCAAGTCAAGATGGTTTGAATGTGGAAGGCTGTTCTGAGGAAAGGTCACTCAACACGAAACATTAACTCTGGTTCTCTTCACAGATGCTGCCAGAACTGCTGAGCTTTTCCAGCAATCTTTATTTCTGTTTCTGATTGACAGCATTCACAGTTCTTTCCATTTTTATTTAGTCAATAGTGTATTGGGATAGTCGAGTCTCAAAGTAATGAAGATTTGGAGATGCCGGTGTTGGACTGGGGTGTACAAAGTTTAAAATCACACAACACCAGGTTATAGTCTAACAGGTTTATTTGGAAGCACAGTAAATTTTGGAGCGACGCTCCATCATCAGGTGATAGTGGAGGGCTCGATCGTAACACAGAATTTATTGCAAAAGTTTATGGTGTGATGTAACTGAAATTATACATTGAAAAATTAATTGTCTGTTAAGCCTTTCATCTGTTAGAATACAGTGATAGTTTCACTTCTTTCATGTGTAAATCATAAAACCGTTTTTTTAAAGTTGCATTCTCGGGTTAGCTGTTAACAATGGTGATAGCTGGACAATATGTTGAAGGAGTTGGCCCCCTGTGTTGTCTGTCTATGCCATGATGTTTAGATTGATTCTAATCTAAAAAGTGAGATAACAGAGTTTTACATAAATTCATGCAGTTTTTGAGCTCAGAGTTCTACATGAATGCATGCAGCGTTTGAGCAAAGTACAATGTAACTCTGCAAGTACAAATTTACCCCACAAAATATATGTGCGCATGTGGGTCTGTGTGTGTGTGTGTGTGTGTGTGTGTGTGTGTGTGTGTGTGTGTGTGTGTGTGTGTGTGTGTGTGTGTGTGTGTGTGTCTGTGTGTGTGGTCAGTGCAGAGTGTCTTAAGTCTGTGAGGGGGTGCATGTGTGAGTGTGGGAGTGTATGTGTCTATAATGATGTATGTGGGTGTCTGTGTGCACATCTGTGTGTACCTGTGTCTGTGTGTATGTGAGAGTGTGTGTTTAGAGTATCTGTGTGTGTGTGTGTAGTGCAATGGTGATCACCTGCAATGTGACATGAACCCAAGGTCCCGGTTGAGGCCCTCCCTATGGGTAGCGGACTTAGCTATCAGCCTCTGCTCGGCCACTTTTCTTTGCTGCCTGTCCCAAAGTCCACCTTGGAGGATGGTCACCCGAAGGTCCGAGGCTGAATGTCCTGGACCACTGAAGTGTTCCCCAACTGGGAGGGAACCCTCCTGTCTGTTGATTGATGTGCGGTGCCCATTCATCCCTTGCCGTGGCCTTTGCTCGGTTTCCCCAATGTACCCTGCCTCCAGGCATCCTTGCCTGCAACGTATAAGATAGACAACGTTGGCTGAGTCATATGAGTACCTGCCATGTACAAGGTGGAAGGTGTTCCCATGCGTAATAGTGGTAATATTTGTACTTGCAGAGTTACATTGTACTTTGCTCAAAAACTGCATACATTCATGTAGAACTCTGAGCTCAAAAGCTGCATGAATTAATGTAAACCTCAGTTATCTCACTTTTTAGATTAGAATCAATCTAAAAACATCATGGCATAGACAGGGAACACAGGGGGCCAACACCTTCAACATATTGTCTAGCTATCACCATTGTTAACAGCTAACCCGAGAATGCAACTTTTAAAAAAAGGTTTTGTGATTTACACATGAAAGAAGTGAAACTATCACTGTATTCTAACAGTGTGATGTAATTTCGGTTACATCACACTGTAAATTTTTGCTATAAATTCTGTGTTACAATCGAGCCCTCCACTATCACCTGATGAAGGAGCGTCGTTCCAAAAGCTAGTGTGCTTCCAAAGTAATGAAGGCATGGATGTGAGTTCCAGCAATAATTTGCCATATCCCCACAGATCTGTTCTCCCATTGGAAAGAGGAGATGACTGGTGAGGGTGGTTTAACCTATGGGTCACCATGCCTCTGGCAGGGGAGAGATTGAGAAAGAACGTTGAGAAGGAATTTTACTGTATTGGCATTATTTGCCAACTAACCGAGCAAACTAACCCCCTGTGCAGAAACAGAGGCAAAGTCAGGTAATGCTATTGAAGCAGAAATAGATGCTTCACAGAGATAAATGCAGATGCTTATCTTAGGATTAAATGTAACACTGAGGTTGTAAAAGATTGGCTTAGCCTCAGAATGCTGACAAGGAGATAGGTGGAATTGACTGAAACAATCTCTGACCTTTCCTGATAACAAAGATTATCACCTCAATAGAATACTGAGGAAGGCATTTGGTATGCTTTCCTTTATTGGCCAGAGCAGAGTTTAGGAGTTGGGAGTTCATGTTGCAGCTGTACAGGACATTGGTTAGGTCACTTTTGGAATATTGCCTGCAATTCCTATGTTGTGCAACTTGAAAGGGTTCAGAAAAGATTTACAAGGATGTTGCGAGGGTTGGAGGGTTTGAGCTATAGGGAGAGGCTGAATAGGCTGGAGCTGTTTTCGCTGGAGCGTCAGAGGTTGAGGGGGAGGCTTACAGAGGTTTATAAAATCATGAGGTGCATGGATAGGGTAACAGACAACGTCTTTTCCCTGGGTGGGGAACTAAATGGCATAGGTTTACGGTGAGAGGGGAAAGATATAAAAGAGACCTGAGGCACACAGAGGGTGGTGCATGTGTGGAATGAGCTGCCAGAGGAAGCGATGAAGGTGGGGTACAATTACAGCATTGAAAAGGCAACTGGATGGGTATATGATTAGGAAGGGTTTAGAGGGATGTGGGCGAAATGCTGGCAAATGGGGCTAAATTAAATTCAGATATCTGGTCGAGATGAACGAGTTGGACTGAAGGGTCTGTTTCTGTGCTGTACATCTCTATGACTGTATGAGTCTGATTATGCACCTGCCACCTCTCCATGGCCTTGACTTTTTACAGGGGGCTGTTTAATAGAACTGAAAACGTGTTGCTGGAGAAGCGCAGCAGGTCAGGCAGCATCCAAAGAGCAGGAGAATCGACGTTTCGGACATAAGCCCTTCTTCAAGAATTTCAGGCTCATGCCCGAAACGTCGATTTTCCTGCTCTTTGGATGCTGCCTGACCTGCTGCGCTTTTCCAGCAACACATTTCCAGCTCTGACCTCCAGTATCTGCAGTCCTCACTTTCTCCTAGCTGTTTAATAGAACTCAGCATAAGACAACAAGCCTTATCTCTTTTGCATTTTACAATCTAGTTACAAAACTGAGGATTACTAGTAAATAACTATTCAACTGATCCTTTTCTCTATTTATTTGTGGGTTGTGGGCACCGCTGGCTGACCAGTATTTATTGCCCATCCCTATTTGTCCTTGAGAAGGTGGGGTGAGCTGCCTTTATGAACTGCTGCAGTCCACCTGCTCTGGGTTGACCCACAATGCCATTAGGGAGGGAATTTCCAGTGACAGTGAAGGAATAGCAATATATTTCCAAGTCAGGATTGTGAGTGGCTTGGAGGGGAATTTGAAGGTGGTGATGTTCCAATATATCTGCTGTCCTTTGGTTTACATATGATTTGAATTGCACATGTGATGTTTACCTGGGTAACCTTTGAGATCCTCCACCCACCCCACCAACAAGAACCAATTCCCCTCCACTGTAACAATATTCAATCACAAAATTATAAAATATCTCCTCCCAAAAGTAAAGCCCTTAATTTGAGCAGTTCCCTCCAGCCCTGGAGTGACTCTTAAGGGAAGCCATCCTTTCCAATCCACCTTGTCCAGTCCATTAAGAATACTATAGACTGTAGAATTCTACAGTATAGAAGGAGGTCATTTGACCCAACGTGTCTACACTGGTACACTTGAACACCTCACTCGTCTCAACTCCAGTAGAACAAACCCAACTGGTCCAACCATTCCTCAAAGGAAAACCTGTTCATTCCAGGTATTGAGATAACAAAGCTCCTATGAACTGTTTCCAATGTATTTGCATCATTTCTTAAATAAGGAGATCAGAACTGCACACTGTATTTGAGACTGGTCTCACTGATGCCCTACATAACTGAAACATAAACGCCCTTACGTTTGTGACCCATTCCTCTTGCACTAAAGGACATCAGTCAATCAGCCTTTTTGATTACATGTTGTACTTGCATATCCAATCTTAGTGACTTAGGTCAACTCGTGCAAAATAACTCCATCCAGCAACTCAAGAGTTAAACTTCTCCCTGTCACATTTTTAGGTCGGAAGTCTGGGGTAGAGCGTGATTGACAAAGCAGTACAACTATAGAATAATTCCCCAGCACCAAAGAATATAGTGGAGAGAGTTATCACCCTGTTAATTGTTAACTGGTTCAGAACGTTCATGTACTTTAGCAACATTATACCTACTCCCCAGCTCAGCAGTGGTAGAGTTCAGAATCAGTGGGTGATAGGTTAATGGTCACTTTAGGAAGTTTCAGTGGCCTTATGCCCCTTGAGAACTTGATGACTTCTGTGCCTTTCCTATTAATTGCATTCTGTAATTTTCCAAAACCGAGGAATAATTTTATCATCTGGGGCTAGAACAAATGCCTGAGCTTGACAGTGCTGCTGAGAGCCTGGGCTGGACGTCTTCTGGCTGAGTTGTGCACATTAGACCTGTCAGAGGTGATGCAGCAAATTGGGGGTGTCAGATATCTCAGTCAGCTGGCTTGTAATGCTGAGTGCCCCTGACAGTGGGGGCACAATTCCCACACTAGCTAAAGTTACCAAGAATGCCCTGTCTTCTCAAGCTCACCCCTTCCCAAACCTGTGTTTAGCTCAATAAGCAGTCTCTCTCTAATCTCTAATGATCCCAAAAGAGAAAATGCTGGAAAATCTCAGCAAGTCTGGCAGCATTTGTAAGGAGAGGGAAGAGCTGACATTTCGAGTCTAACTGACCCTTTGATAAAGGGTCAGTTAGACTCGAAACGTCAGGTCTTTTCTCTCCTTACAGATGCTGCCAGACCTGCTGAGATTTTCCAGCATTTGCTCTTTTGGTTTCAGATTCCAGCATCCGCAGTAATTTGCTTTTATCTCTAATAGTCCTATGGTCTGTTCAGATCATAATGAATTTACCTTTGTGCAGTCAGTGGATTGACTCCAGTTCAGAAAGGTTGCTGGTTCAGCAGTGGCTAGCATTCCAACCCTTTAAGTCAAACAGTCAGGAAGTCCCTGATGACTGTTTATCCCCTAAACTAAGGAATACAATATGTAGAGGAAACAAAATCAGAAATTGTTGGAAAAACTCTGCAGGTCTGGCGGCATCTGTGCACTGGACCCAAAATGTTAACTCTGTTTTACTCTCCACAGATGCTGCCAGACCTGCTGCGACTTTCCAACAATTTCTGATATTGTCTCTGATTCCCAGCATCCACAGTTTCTATATTGTGCAGAGGAAAGTTACTCTTGGGTGAGAACTGGGGGACACTGGAGGCTGAAGGTTTATCTGAAAGTAGGTCTTGAACACTAAGCATTGACAGTAAATTAGGTCCAGACTGTGGAATCAGAGCAATTGGTGTGGACCATATTAATCAACTGCCTTTTGTCCTGCTCCTAGTAGCTTCACACCATGATAACTTTTGAAAGGTTTAATTAAATAAGGGTGGTCCACTCAATGGCAAGAAATTTCAGTGTATGTTCATCAAACGAATATTAAACCAAAGATTGATGTTTTCAACAAACATGATTTTATAAACCTCTATAAGATCACCTCTATCTTCCAAAGGCTTCAGCGAAAAAACAGCCCCAGCCTATTCAACCTCTCCCTATAGCTCAAACTCTCCAGTCCCAGCAACGACCTTGTAAATCTTTTCTGTACCCTCTCAAGTTTAACAACATCCTTTCTGTTGAAAGGAAACTAGAATTGCGCAGTATCCTAAAAGTGTCCTCTGCAATGCCTTGTGCCACAGCAATATTAAGTCCTAATTCCTTTGCTCAATGTTCTGACAAATGAAAGGTAAAAACAATGACTGCAGATGCTGGAAACCAGATTCTGGATTAGTGGTACTGGAAGAGCACAGCAGTTCAGGCAGCATCCAACGAGCAGCGAAATCGACGTTTCGGGCACAAGCCCTTCATCAGGAATAAAGGCAGAGAGCCTGAAGGGTGGAGAGAAAAGTGAGAGGAGGAGTGTGGGGGTGGAGAGAAAGTAGCATAGAGTACAATAGGTGAGTGGGGGAGGGGATGAAGGTGATAGGTCGGTGGGTGAGGGTGGAGTGGATAGGTGGAAAAGAAGATAGGCAGGTCGGACAAGTCCGGACAAGTCATGGGGACAGTGCTGAGCTGGAAGTTTGGAACTAGGGTGAGGTGGGGGAAGGGGAAATGACAAAACTGTTGAAGTCCACATTGATGCCCTGGGGTTGAAGTGTTCCGAGGCGGAAGATGAGGCGTTCTTCCTCCAGGCGTCTGGTGGTGAGGGAATGGTGGTGAAGGAGGCCCAGGGCCTCCATGTCCTCGGCAGAGTGGGAAGGAGAGTTGCAATGTTGGGCCACGGGGTAGTGTGGTTGATTGGTGTGGGTGTCCCGGAGATGTTCCCTAAAGCGCTCTGTTAGGAGGCGCCCAGTCTCCCCAATGTAGAGGAGACCACATCGGGAGCAACAGATACAATAAATAATATTAGTGGATGTGCAGATAAAACTTTGATGGATGTGGAAGGCTCCTTTAGGGCCTTGGATGGAGGTGAGGGAGGAGGTGTGGGCGGAGGTTTTGCAATTCCTGCGGTGGCCGGGGAAGGTGCCAGGATGGGAGGGTGAGTTGTAGGGGGGCATGGACCTGACCAGGTAGTTACGGAGGGAACAGTCTTTGCGGAAGGCGGAAAGGGGTGGGAGGGAAATATATCCCTGGTGGTGGGGTATGTTTGGAGGTGGCAGAAATGTCGGCGGATGATTTGGTTTATGCGAAGGTTGGTGGGGTGGAAGGTGAGCACCAAGAGGGTTCTGTCCTTGTTACGGTTGGAGGGGAGGGGTGGGGTTCTGACCAATGAAGGCAAGTGTGACAAATGCCTTCTTCACCACCCTGTCTGCCAGCACTCCTAGTTTTTTGTTTGTTTCCCAGGGCCCTACCATTAATTGTATAAGTCCTGCCCTGGTTTGCCTTCCCAAAATGCAACACCTCAGATTTATCTAAATTAAACTCCATTTACCACTCTTTGGCCAATTGGCCCATCTGATCAAGCTCCCATTGTACTCTGAGATAATCTTCACTGTCCACTCCACCACCAATTTTGGTATTATCTGCAAACTTACTAACCTTTTTTCCTCAAACTCACATCCAAATCATTTAGATATAGGATGAAAAAGAGTGGACCCAGCACTGATCCTTGTGGCACGCCTCTGGTCACAGACCTCCAGTCCAAAAAATAGCCCTCCTCTATCACCGACTGTCTCCTACCTTCAAGCCAATTTTGTATCCAATTGGTTAGTTCCAGCTGGATCCCATGAGTTCTAACCTTACTAACCAGTCTACCATGCAGAACCTTTTCAAATGCTTGCTGAAGTCAATATAGACAATGTCTGTCGCTCTGCCTTCATCAATCTTCTTTGTCACCTCTTCCACTGGAATTAACTTCATACCATCTAGAAAGTACCCCTGACCTGTCCTTTCTCTGCCCAAAATGGATAACCTCTGACTTTTCATTGAATTCCATTTGCTACAGATTTGCCCATTCACTTAGTCTATCAATATCCCTTTGTAATTTTATGCAATTACTTACATTGTCTACAATGCTGCCTAACTTTGTGTCATCAGCAGATTTGGATATGTGACTTCCCATGCTATTATCCACACTGTTAATAAACAATGTCAATAATTGAGACAATGGTCTAGTGGTATTATTGTTACATTGTTAATCCAGAAGCTCAGCTAATGTTTTGAGGTCATGGGTTCAAAACCCATCATGGCAGATGGTGGAATTTGAATTCAATAAAGAATCTGGAAATAAGAGTCTAATGATGACCATGAGGCCATTGTTGAAAAACCTCATCTGGTTCACTACTGCCCTTTGGGGAAAGAAATCTGTCATCCTTACCTGCACTGGTCTCTATATGACTCCTGACCTACAGTAATGGGTTTGACTCTTAACTGCCCTCTAGGCAATTATGACTAGGCAACAAATGTGCCCTCGACAGAGATTCTTATATCCATGAGTGAAAAAAAGAATATATATAACATCCATAGACATTTCCCTGTCTACATCCTTGATTGCCTCTTCAAATCCTTAAATGAGGTTTGTCAGGCGTGACCTAACTGTTATAAATCCATGATTCAAGTTGCAGAAGTTGGGTAGGATTCTATATGTTTCTCAGCTGTCTGAGAATTTACAACATCTGCCTGAGGCTGATGGTCTGTTGAACATCCCTGGACTGTTCATGAGATTCGGAGGTAGGGTGGGACTGGGGGGATGCAGCAGTGGGACTGGGGGTGAGAGGGGAACAGGGGAAGGTTAGCTGTTAAAAAGGCCGTTTCTGAGCCACGAAGCATCCCTTGGAATAGAAAACTTTGCGATTACACACTGCATTTCCAGCCTGGTAACATGTTCATTCAATTTTCACTCACATTATCCCAACCCCTTCTCCAGTTAACTCTGCAATTCAGTTTGATTTCACATTGGACATTCTCCATTTTTCCCACTAGCAGTGTCCACAGGCACCCAGTAACTGGGAATATTTAACAGCCATTCCTAGTTCTTTCAAACACTAGGAACTATTCCTTTGCATTCAGTTACAACACTTAAGGGACATTCGGGCAGGTACATGAACAGGAAAGGTATAGAGGAATATGGGCCAAGTGCAGGCAAATGTGACTTACTTAGTTGGGGAACTGGTTGGCATGAATAAGTTGGACTGAAGGGTCTGTTTCCGTGCTGTGGGAGTCAATAACACATAAAGGATTAGATGGTATCCCAGTTCGCATTGCAGTATTACCTGTGCCTTTCCTTTGATGCCAGGAATTAATCTTCAGTTTGGCCTGATTTGCCACAATTAGTTTCTACATTCTTACTTTTAAAGTTAGGGATTGCTTTTCTAGTTTTTCTCTTTTCTTTTATAACCTACATCCTTTCATCTTTTCTCCTCCTTGACTGAGACTAGTTAACTCATACTTGCCGTGATTCAGCTGTCTGTGGGTTTGTCTGAGTCTTTGACTTTCCCAGCAGCTGGGGTAACCTTTAGTTCCTCATAGTGCAGTTCAACATTGTTAGGGAGACAGTTTTGAGCAAATCCATCAAGATCAGTTCTCTTATTCCTACATAAACACATTCCATTCTTACAGATCGTATTCATCAGTTGAACACAACATTGGCGGCACGGTGGCTCAGTGGTTAGCACTGTTACCTCACAATGCTAAGGTCCAAGTTCAATTCCAGCCTCGGGCAACAGTCTGTGTGGCATTTGCACATTCTTCCTGTGTCTGCGTGGGTTTTCTCTGGGTGCTCCGATTTCGTCCCACAATCCAAAGATGTGCAGTTTAGGCAAATTGCCCATAGTATTCAGGGATGTGTAGGCTAGGTGCATTAGTCAGGAGTAAACATAGGAGAATGTGTCTGGGAGGGTTACTCTTTGGAGGGTCAGTGTCGAGTTGTTGGGCTAAATGGTCTGTTTCTACACTGTATGATTCTAACTTGCAGATAGTAAAAATGTGTTGATGGAAAAGCCCTTCCTGAAGAAGAGCTTATGCCCGAAACGTCGATTCTCCTGTTCCTTTGATGCTGCCTGACCTGCTGCGCTTTTCCAACAACATATTTTTAAGCTCTGATCTCCAGCATCTGCAGTCCTCACTTTCTCCTAACTTGTAGATATGTTTGTCTGGGTTTCTGATATGAATTTTCAAATTGTCGATGATACACATCTGACCTTTAGATCTTGTGCTTTAAGAATTGTCAGCAAAAGTCAGTTTGTAACCAATAGTTTCTTCAGTGGCAGGATGAATGAGATCTCTCAGCCCTCTCCTGTTAGGAACATAGAAATGGGAGTAGACCATTCAGCACCTCCAGAGAGATTCACCATTCAATAAGATCTGTGGCTAACTCCATATCTTTTCCATGCCCCTTGGCCCCTTTGCTTAATAACAACAAAAGTAATAGTAAAAATTTGACTATCTCTTTTATATGCTGTTGCATTGTTTTGGAACTTTGGAAAAAAAAGTCAAAACAACAGCAGTTCAAAAGGGAGAAGAGCAGACAAAGGAAGCACATGGTGAGGACAGTGCTGGAGAGAGAGAGCGAAAACCTGCACAATTACCGCCTTTGCTGTTTGAATTCATGTATCGCTGGACATCGGAGTGCATCTGGGAAAATTAACAAACAGTGAAATTCACAACTAATCTTGGAGGAACTGTTGGGCGAAGTTCACAGCACAGAATCAGATCAGTTAATTGTTGTTTTCAGTCTGTCCAAGAGAAAGGCTGCAGTAGTGGGTACAGTGGATTCTTTCTTGATTATATGTTTTTGGAGATAAGTCTCTTGATTAAAATTAAAATATAAGCCATAGCTATTAATTTAACCTGGGGCAGTGCTTGTAGAGGAATAAGACGGTGTTATTTTCTGGGTCTATAGATTGTGAAGGAGCAAAAATGGCCTTTGCAGTGATATGTACTTCTTGTCAGATGTGGGAGTTTAAAGAGAGTTTAAGGGTTACTGTGGATTATACCTGCCATAAATGCTGGTGGATGCAAATCTTATCAGATCGAGTGGATTGGTTGGAGAGACAGATAGAAGCGATGAGGAATTTGCAACAGCAACAGTATGTGATGGATGGCAGTTATAGAAAGGGGGGAAAGTCTCAGATACAGTCACATAGATGGGTTAACTCCAGGAAGGGTAAGAGAGGTAGGCAACTAGAGCAGGAGTCTTTTGTGGATATATTCATTTCAAACAGGTATGTTGTTTTTGAAAATATATGGGGTGATGGATTCTCAGGGGAACGTAGCACAAACAGCCACGTTTCTGGTATTGAGACTGGCTCTAATGCAACGAGGGGTAAGTCGGCTTCCAAGAGATCAATTGTGTTAGGGGACGCTGTAGTCCAAGGTACAGACAGACGTTTCTGTGGCCAGCAGAGAAAAAGCAGAATGGTGTGTTGTTTCCCTGGTGCCAGGATCAAGGATGTCTCCGAGAGGGTGCAGAATGTTCTCACGGGGGGGAGGGGCCAGAAGGAGGTCATTGTCCACATTGGAATCAAAGACATTAGAAGGGAAAAGGTTGAGACTCTGAAGGGAGATTACAGAGAGTTAGTTAGAATATTAAAAAGGAGGTCCTCAAGGATAGTAATATCTGGATTACTCCCAGTGCTACGAGCTAGTGAGGGCAGGAATAGGAGGTTAGAGCAGATGACTGCATGGCTGAGGAGCTGGTGTATGAGAGAAGGATTCACATCTTTGGATCATTGGAATCTCTTTTGGGGTAGAAGTGACCTGGACAAGAAGGGCGGATTGCACCTAAATGGGAAGGGGACTAATATACTGGCAGGGAAATTTGCTAGAACTGCTCGGGAGGATTTAAACTAGTAAGGTGGAGGGGTGGGGTGCGGGGGGGGACCCAGGGAGATAGTAAGGATGAGATCGATCTGAGACTGGTACAGCTGAGAACAGAAGTGAGTCAGTCAGGGCAGGCAGGGACAAGGTAGGACTAATAAATTAAACTGGGAGAAAGTGAGGTCTACAGATGCTGGAGATCAGAGCTGAAAGAAAGGCTTATGCCTGAAATGTCCAATCTCCTGTTCCTTGGATGCTGCCTGACCTGCTGCGCTTTTCCAGCAACACATTTTCAGGTAATAAATTAAACTGCATTTATTTCAATGCAAGGGGCCTAACAGGGAAGGCAGATGAACTCAGAGCATGGTTAGGAACATGGGACTGGGATATCATAGCAATTACGGAAACATGGCTGCAGGACTGGCAGCTGAGTGTTCCAGGATACAAATGCTACAGGAAGGATGGAAAGGGAGGCAAGAGAGGAGGGGGAGTGGCATTTTTGATAAGGGATAGCATTACAGTTGTGCTAAGGGAGGATATTCCCGGAAATACATCCAGGGAAGTTATTTGGGTGGTACTGAGAAATAAGAAAGGGATGATCACCTTATTGGGATTGTATTATAGACCCCCCCCCCCAATAGTCAGAGGGAAATTGAGAAACAAACTTGTAAGGAGATCTCAGCTATCTGTAAGAATAATAGGGTAGTTATGGTAGGGGATTTTAACATGATTTCCAAACATCAACAGGGACTGCCATAGTGTTAAAGGTTTAGATGGAGAGGAATTTCTTAAGTGTGTACAAGACAATTTTCTGATTCAATATGTGGATGTACCTACTAGAGAAGATGCAAAACTTGACCTACTCTTGGGAAATAAGGCAGGGCAGGTGACCGAGGTGTCAGTGGGGAAGCACTTTGGGGCCAGCGACCATAATTCTATTCGTTTTAAAATAGTGATGGAAAAGGATAGACCAGATCTAAAAGTTGAAGTTCTAAATTGGAGAAAGGCCAATTTTGACGTATTAGGCAAGAACTTTCAAAAGCTAATTGGAGGCGGATGTTCGCAGGTAAAGGGATGGCTGGAAAATGGGAAGCCTTCAGAAATGAGATAACAAGAATCCAGAGAAAGTATATTCCTGTCAGGATGAAAGGGAAGGCTGGTAACTAAAGGGAATGCTGGATGACTAAAGAAATTGAGGGTTTGGTTAAGAAAAAGAAGGAAGCCTATGTCAAGTATAGACAAAATAGATCGAGTGAATCCTTAGAAGAGTATAAAGGCAGTAGGAGTATACTTAAGAGGGAAATCAGGAGGGCAAAAAG
The DNA here is from genome assembly GCF_020745735.1 of Hemiscyllium ocellatum. Taxonomy (NCBI): domain Eukaryota; kingdom Metazoa; phylum Chordata; class Chondrichthyes; order Orectolobiformes; family Hemiscylliidae; genus Hemiscyllium; species Hemiscyllium ocellatum. Next base: position 20,883,361 of record NC_083401.1, read on the forward strand.
GGGACATGAGATAGCTTTGGCAAATAGAATTAAGGAGAATCCAAAGGGGTTTACAGATATTTTAAGGACAAAAGGATAACTAGGGAGAGAATAGGGCCCCTCAAAGATCAGCAAGACGGCCTTTGTGTGGAGCCATAGAAAATGGGGGAGATACTAAAAGAATATTTTTGCATCAGTATTTACTGTGGAAATGGATATGGAAAATATAGACTGTAGGGAAATAGAGTGGCCTATTAGGGTGCCTTTAGGGTGGCATGGTGGCTCAGTAGTTAACACTGCTGCCTTACAGCATCAGGGTCTCAGGTTCAATTCCAGCCTCAGGCAACTGTCTGTGTGGAGTTTGCACGTTTTCCCCGTGACTGGGTGCTCTGGTTTCCTCCCACAATCCAAAAACTGTGCAGGTTAGGTGAATTGGCCATGGTAAATTGCCCAGAGTGTTAGGTGCATTAGCCAGAGGGAAATGGGTCTGGGTGGGTTACTCTTCAGAGGGTCGGTGTGGACTGGCTGGGCTGAAGGGCCTGTTTCCACACTGTAGGGAATCTAATCTAAAAACTCTTAGTGGGCGGCACGGTGGCACAGTGGTTAGCACTACTGCCTCACAGCACCTGAGACCCGGGTTCAATTCCCGACTAAGGTGACTGACTGTGTGGAGTTTGCACGTTCTCCCCGTGTCTGTGTGGGTTTCCTCCGGGTGCTCCGGTTTCCTCCCACAGTCCAAAGATGTGCGGGTCAGGTGAATTGGCCATGCTAAATTGCCCGTAGTGTTAGGTAAGGGGTAAATGTAGGGGTATGGGTGGGTTTCGCTTCGGCGGGTCGGTGTGGACTTGTTGGGCCGAAGGGCCTGTTTCCACACTGTAAGTCTAAAGTCTAAAGTCTAAAGATGGTGACATCTTGCAAAATGTCCAGATTACAAAGGAGGAAGTGCTGGATGTCTTGAAACGGTTCAAGGTGGATAAATCCCCAGGATCTGATCAGGTGTACCCTAGAACTCTGTGGGAAGCTAGAGAAGTGATTGCTGGGCCTTTTGCTGAGATATTTGTATCATCGATTGTCACAGGTGAGGTGCCAGAAGACTGGAGGTTGGCAAACGTGGTGCCACTGTTTAAGAAGGGTGGTAAAGACAAGCCAGGGAACTATAGACTGGTGAGCCTGACCTCAGTGGTGGGCAAGTTGTTGGAGGGAATCCTGAGGGACAGAATGTACATGTATTTGGAAAGGCAAGGACTGATCGTCAACATGGCTTTGTGCATGGGAAATCATGTCTCACAAACTTGATTGAGTTTTTTGATGAAGTAACAAAGAAGATTGATGAGGGCAGAGCAGTAGACGTGATCTATATGGACTTCAGTAAAGCATTCGAAAAAGGTTCCCCATGGAAGACTGATTAGCAAGGTTAGATCTCATGGAATACAGGGAGAATTAGCCATTTGGATACAGAACTGGCTCAAAGGTAGAAGACAGGGGGTGGTGGTGGAGGGTTGTTTTTCAGACTGGAGGCATGTGACCAGTGGAGTGCCACAAGGATCAGTGCTGGGCCTTCTACGTTTTGTCATTTACATTAATGATTTGGATGCGAGCATAAGAGGTACAGTTAGTAAGTTTGCAGACAACACCAAAATTGGAGGTGCAGTGGACAGCAAAGAGGGTTACCTCAGATTACAACAGGATCTGGACCAGATGGGCCAATGGGCTGAGAAGTGGCAGATGGAGTTTAATTCAGATAAATGTGAGGTGCTGCATTTTGGGAAAGCAAATATTAGCAGGACTTATATACTTAATGGTAAGGTCCTAGGGAGTGTTGTTGAACAAAGAAATCTTGGAGTGCAGGTTCATAGCTCCTTGAAAGTGGAGTCGTAGGTAGATAGGTTAGTGAAGAAAGCGTTTGCTATGCTTTCCTTTATTGGTCAGAGTATTGAGTACAGGAGTTGGGAGGTCATGTTTCAGCTGTACAGGACATTGGTTAGGCCATTATTGGAATATTGCATGCACACCTGGTCTCCTTCCTATCGGAAAGATGTTTTGAAACTTGAAAGGGTTCAGCAAAGATTTACAAGGATGTTGCCAGGGTTGGAGGATCTGAGCTACAGGGAGAGGCTGAACAGGCTGGGCCTGTTTTCCCTGGAGCATCAGAGGCTGAGGGGTGACCTTATAGAGGTTTACAAAATTATGAGGGCCATGGATAGGATAAATAGGCAAAGTCTTTTCCCTGGGGTTGGGGACCCATGGAAGGGTCTGTTTCCATGCTGTATATCTCTATGACTCTCTGACTCTAATTGAATTAACATTGACCATCATTTGAGAGTTCCAAACCTCAATACTCTTTGTGTGTAGAAGCACTTTCAAATATATCTCCTGAATGTCCTGGCCTTAATTCTCAGACTACATCCTAGGTTTTAGCATCGCCATCCAATGGAAATAGTTTATCTTCACCTGCCCTGTCTTTCTCTGTTAATGTCTTGAAGATCTCAATTAGATTCTAGAGAATAAAAACCCCTATAGAGGTTTATAAAACCATAATGGGGCATGGATAGGATGAATAGTCAAGGTTTTTCCCCCAGGGTGGGAAGCCCAAAAGTCCAAGAGAGATGAGATGGGAAAGATTTAAAAGGGACCTCAGGGGCAACAGTTTCACGCAGAAAGTGGTGCATGTATGGAATGAGCTACCAGAGGACGTGGTAGAGGCTGGTACAATTACAACATTTAAAAGTCATCTGCATGGGTATATAAATAGGAAAGGTTTGGAGAAATGTGGGCCAAATGCTGGCAAATGGGATTAGCTTAATTTAGGATATCTGGTTGGCATGGACAAGTTGGACCGAAGAATCTGTTTCCATGCTGGATACCTGTATAGCTCTGACTCTCCTCCTAATGTAACCCCCAAAGTCCAGGTATCATCCTTACAAACTTGTGTTGAGTTCCATCCAGGGCCACAGCATCTCTCCTACTCAGTGGGATCTAACTAGGGCTTTGTAGAACAGCAGTTTAAAAGTATGGTGCTGGAAAAGAACAGCAGGTCAGGCAGCATCCGAGGAGCAGGAGAATTGATGTTTCATGCAAAAGGAATGTGGGGGGAGGGTGGTGTGAGTAGGAGGCTGTGGGGAAAGGGGGCTGAGAGATAAATAGGACGGTGTGGGCAGGACTGGGGGAAAGGTAGCTGGGAAGGCTATAGGTAGATGCAGGTGGGAAATAACTGTGATAGGTCGATGGGGGGTGTGGAGCAGATAGCTGAGAAGGAAGGTAGACAGGTAGGACAGTTCAAGAGGACGGTTGGAAGTTTGGGTCTGGGATAAGATTGGGGAAGGGGAGATGAGGAAACTGTTAAAATTGACACAGATGCCGGGTGGTTGGAGGGTCCCAAGGTGGAAGTTGTCTGCATTTTTACACTGTTAACTAAGCCTGGGTCATTCTATTCCACTCTAGGGTATAGCTCACCAAGGGAACTGTAGCTGACAAAAGACTGTAAGAAATAGGAGCAGAGGTTGGTCATTCAGCACATTGAGTCTGCTCTATTTGATTTGACTTATTGTCACATGTACCTAAGTACAGTGAAAAGCTTTGTTTATGAGCAGTACAGGCAGATCATAGGAAGCAAGGACATACAGACCATAGGGTGAGAAAAAAAAACTTGGCAAGACCAAAGCATACAGGTTATACCACACGGGGCGAGTACAATGCAGAATCAACATGAACAGGATCAACATTATTTGAAGTTAGAGAGTCCATTCATTAGTCTTATAACAACAGGGAAGAAGCTGTTCTTGAATCTGTTGGTGCGCGTGTTCAAGCTTCTGCCTGTATTTTCTGCCTGATGGAAGAGGTTGTAGGAGAGCATTACCAAGGTGGGATGGGTCTTTGATGATGTTTGCAGCCATTCCATAGCAATGAACCATGTAAATGGAGTCCATAGATGAAAGGTTGGCTTCTCTGTTGGTCTATACCATCTTCTGTAGTTTCTTACAGTCCTGGGGAGAGCAGGTGCCATACCAGGCCGTTATGCACCTGGACAGTATTGCTTTCAATGGTGCATCTGTAGAAGACAGTGAGGTTCCTTATGGACATGCCGAATTTCCTGAGCCGCCTGAGGAAGGAGAGGCATTCTTGACCATTGCATCTCCGTGGGAAGTCCAGGACAGGTTGTCGGTTATCGTCACTCTGATGAACTTGCCACTCTCCACCCTCTCAATCATTCAATCATTGATGTAGATGGGGAAGTATTCTCCTCCTTTCTTTCTGAAGTCGAGGATCAGTTCTTTAATTTTGCCAACACAAAGAGAGAGAGAGAGAGAGAGAGAGAGAGAAAGTTGTTCTCATTGCATCACATCACCAAGGCCTCTATCTCTTTTATGTATTCTGACTCATTGTTGTTAGGTATCTGTCCAATCACGGTGGTGTCATCAGCGAACATGTAGACAGTATTCATTTAGAATTTGGCAACACAGTCATGGGTGTACAGGGAGTACAGTGTGGGTCGGGGGGAGGCTTGTTGAGTGTTAGCGTGGAGGAGATGCAGTTGTCTTTCCTCACTGATAGCAGTCTGTGTGTCAGGAAACTGAGGGTCCAGCTTCAGAGGGCGGAGCCAAGACCAAGCTCTCAGAGTTTTGAGGTCAGTCTGGAGGGGATAATGGTGTTGAAGGTAGAGCTGCAATCAATGATCAGGAGTCTATGTAGGTGATCTTGTGGTCCAGGTGCTCCAGGGATGAGTGCAGGGCTCGGGATATGGCATCTACTGGGGACGTGTTACATCTGGAGGCAAATTGTAGGGGATCAAGGCAGACTGGGAGACTGGACTTAATATATGTCATGATCAGCCTCTCGAAGCACTTCATGATTATGGAGTGAGAGGAAAAAGTGACATTTGCAGATGCTGGAGATCAGAGCTGAAAATGTGTTGCTGGAAAAGCGCAGCAGGTCAGGCAGCATCCAAGGAACAGGAAATTCATCGTTTCGGGCATAAGCCCTTCATCAGGAGCCACTGGGCGGTAGTCACTAAGGCACATTGCATGTGCTTTCTCAGGTACTCAGCCATTCAATGAGATCATGGCTGATGTGATAATCCCCAACTTCACTTTCTCACCTTTTCTCATGATTAAATATCTGTCTATCTCAGCTTTGAATATAATTAATGACCCGCCATCAATGGCCATTTTGTAGTAAAAAATTCCACAGATTCACCACCTACAGAAGAAAGCAGTTCCTCCTCACCTCTGTCTTAAATGGAGTGACACTGTATTGAGATTATACCCTCTAGTTCTGGACTCTTCCACAAGAGGAAACAAACTTTCCACATCTACCCTGTCAAGTCCCCTCAGAGACTTGTAGGTTTCAATAAGGAGGCCTCTCATTCTTCTTCTCTCCAGTGAGTACATGTCCAACCTCCTCAGCCTTTCCTTCCTTCCCCGGGATTCTGCAAAGTGATTCTGCCTCCACTCAAGTAAATCCTTCCTTCGATAAGGGGCTCAAAACTGTTCACAGTACTGCAGTGGTGGTCTGACTACTACCTTCTAAAGATTCATTAAGATTTTTAGATCTTAGGACCATAAGACACAGGAGCAGAAATTAGGCCATTCGGCCCATTGAGTTTGATCTGCCATTCAATCATTGCTGCTAAGTTTTTCAACTGCATTCTCTCGCTTTCTCCCCGTAACCCTTGGTCCCCTTGACAATCAAAAACCTATCTATTTCTAGCATAGAACTTCTACAGTGTGGAAGCAGGCCATTCGGCCCATCGAGTCCACACTGACCCTCCAAAGAGCATCCCTCCCAGACCCACCCCACTACCCTATCCTGGTAACCCTGCATTTCTCACGGCTAACCCACTTTGCCTGTGCATCCTTGAACAGTATGGGTAATTTAGCATGGCCAATTCAACTCACCTGCACATCTTTGGACTGTGAGAAGAAACCAGAGGACTCAGCGAAAGCCCATACAGGCACAGGGAAAATCTGCAAACTTGACACAGAAGTCACCCAAGGCTGGAATCAAACCCGGGTCCCTAGCGCTGTGAGGAGGCAGTGCTAACTGGCTTAAATATACTCAATGACCTGACCTCCACAGAATTCTGTAGCAATGAATTCCATAGATTCACCACTCTCTGGCTGGAGACATTGCTCCTTCTCACCATTCTCAAGGGTCTTCCCTTTACTCCAAAGCTGTGCCCTCAGATTCTAGTCAATAATCCTTTACAATTTCATACTTTTGCCACTTTCGGACAGCTTCAGGGTTGACTAAAAATACCTGATGATCCATCCATTAAAGACTAGACTGAGGACCCACAGCTGGCTATGGTATCTGTACAGCCCACTACAGTGAAGAGTTTGAATACTTTTAGTAAAAAGACAGCCTCCTCATCTCTGTCTTAAATAGGTTACCCCATATCAGAATGGGAAAGGCTATTGGGAAACACTGGGAGAACATGTACCGAAACACAATGTTGAAAGAAGCGTGAGGTACTGATCAGGGCCTGACAAGGATATGTAGGCCAGACCAGACAAAGATGAAAGTTCTTTCTTCCAGAAAGAATGTTAGTGAGGCAGATGAATTTTTACTAGAATCAGTAGTTTCTTTGCCCTTCCAAGATCATATGTCGAAGTAACAATTTACATAACTCGCATTACACACATTTAGCACACTATGTTAAAAAGTTAGGGTTTTAATGGCATGAGTTTGTCACGCAACTGCAGTTACAACTGACTGCACATTAATCCAGAACTGAGGAACTAAAAATGCAAGGAAAGCCTTTAAAAAGATCTAAGAGTCCATTGAACTCACTGTATAATTTCTACACTGCTCAAAATAGTATACAAAGTGAGTTGTTAATAAATAACCACAGTTTTCTTACTGTGACAAATACATACCACAAGCTGGGTGATGAGCACCAAGCATATTATTGTTCAGGATTGTTAAGGGAGATCGTGATAATCCCATCCCTACCCCTAACGCCTTCCCCAACCTTTGCCATTCTCCCCTCTCCCCCAAACTCTAATGTAAATGCTGTACCCTCCACACTTCACGTCAGCTCTGATGAAGATTCATTTAGACTCAAAATGTTAGCTTGCTCTCTCTCCATGGATGCTGCCTGACCTACTGTGATCTCCAGCATTTGTTGTTTTCAGTAGATTCCAGCATCTGCAGTAATTTAGAGAGTCATAGAGATGTACAGCGTGGAAACAGACACTACGGTCCAAACTGTCCATGCCGACCAGATATCCCAACCCAATCTAGTCCCACCTGCTAGCACCCAGCCCATATCCCTCCAAACCCTTCCTATTCATATACCCATCCAAACACCTTTTGAGTGTTGCAATTGTAACAGCCTCCGCCATTTCCTCTGGCAGCTCATTCCATTCACGGACCACCCTCTGCGTGAAAAAGTTGCCCCTTAGGTCTCTTTTATATCTTTCCCCTCTCACCCTAAACCTATGCCCTCTAGTTCTGGATTCCACCACCCCAGGGAAAAGGCTTTGTCTATTTATCCTATCCATGCCCCTCATAATTTTGTAAACTTCTATAAGATCACCCCTCAGCCTCCAATGCTCCAGGGAAAACAGCCCCGTCCTGTTCAGCTTCTCCCTATAACTCAAATCCTCCAACTTTAGCAACATCCTTGTAAGTCTTTTCTGAACCCTTTCACATTTCGCAACATCTTTCCGATAGAAAGGAGACCAGAATGGCATGCAATATACCAACAGTAGCCTAACCAATGTCCTGTACAGCCGCAACATGACCTCCCAACTCCTGTACTCAATACTCTAACCAATAAAAGAAAGCATACTAAACACCTTCTTCACTAACCTATCTACCTGTAACTTCACTTTCAAGAAGCTATGAACCTGCACTCCAAGGTCTTTTTGTTCAGCAACACTCCCTAAGACATTACCATTATGTATATAAGTCCTGCTAAGATTTGCTTTCTCAAAATGCAGCACGTCGCATTTACCTAAATTAAACTCCATTTGCCACTTCTCAGCCCATTGGTTCATCTGATCAATATCCTGTTGTAATCAGAGGTAACCCTCTTCACTGTCCACTACACCTCCAATTTTGGTGTCATCTGCAAATTTACTAACTGTACCTCTTATGCTTGCATCCAAATCATTTATATAAATGATGAAAAGTAGAGGACCCAGCACCAATCCTTGTGGCACTTGGTCACAGGCCTCCAGCCTGAAAAACAACCCTCCACCATCATCCTATGTCTTCTAACTTTGAGCCAGTTCTGTATCCAAATGGCTAGTTCTCCCTGTGTTGCTTGAGATCTAACCTTGCTAACCAGTGTCCCATGGGGAACCTTGTCGAATGCCTTACTAAAGTCCATATAGATCACACCTACCACTCTGTTCTCACCAATATCTTTGTTACTTCTTCAAAAGACTCAATCAAGTTTGTGAGACATGATTCCCCACGCACAAAGCCATGTTGACCATCCCTAATCAGTCCTCGCCTTTCCAAATACATGTACATCCTGTTGCTCAGGATTTCCTCCAACAACTTGCCCACCACCAACTGTAGGTTCACCTGTCTATAGTTCCCTGCCTTGGCTTTACCACCCTTCTTAAACAGTGGCACAACATTAGCCAACTTCCAGTCTTCCGGCACCTCACCTGTAACTATCGATGATACAAATATCTCAGCAAGAGGCCCAGCAATCACTTCTCTAGCTTCCCACAGAGTTCTAGGGTACCCCTGATTAGGTCCTGGGGATTTATCAATATTTATGCATTTCAAGACATCCAGCACTTCCTCCTCTGTAATATGGACATTTTTCAAGATGTCACCATCTATTGCCCTACATTATATATCTTCCATGTCCTTTTCCACAGTAAATACTGATGCAGAATACTTATTTAGTATCTCCACCATTTTCTGTGGTTCCACACAAAGGCCGCCTTTCTGATCTTTGAGGAGCCCTATTCTCTCGCTAGTTATCCTTTTGTCCTTAATGTATTTGTAAAAACCCTTTGGAGTCTCCTTAATTCTATTTTCCAAAGCTATCTCATGTCCCCTTTCTGTCCTCTGATTTCCCTCTTAAGTATACTCCTACTTTCTTTATACTCTTCTAAAGATTCACTCGATCTATCCTGTCTATACCTGACATATGCTTTCTTCTTTTTCTTAACCAAATTCTCAATTTCTTTAGTCATCCAGTATTCCCTATACCTCCCAGCCTTTCCTTTCACCCTGACAGGAATATACTTTCTCTGGATTCTCGTTATTTCATTTCTGAAGGCTTCCCATTTTCCAGCCATTCTTTACCTGCGAACATCTGCCCCCAATCAGCTTTTGAAAGTTCTTGCCTAATACTGTCAAAATTGGCCTTTCTCCAATTTAGAACTTCAACTTTTAGATCTGGTCTATCCTTTTCCAGCACTATTTTAAAACAAATAGAATTATGGTCGCTGGCCCCAAAGTGTTCTCTCACTGACACCTCGGTCACCTGCCCTGCCTTATTTCCCATGAGTAGGTCAATATGCTCCAACCGGATATGTATCCTAGGATTATTGCTATCTTGTTCTGAAATTTTGTATCCTCTGTGAGGTTGCTGTGAGGTTAAGAAGAAAGTTACCAAATCTTCATGCTGATTTTAGTTGATATGATTTATTATTGTCACATGTACTGAGATACAGTGAATAGTATTGTTTTGTGTGCTGACCAGGCAAAGCAAACCTTCTGTAATCACATTGGGGTAATAGAACAGAATGCAGAATACAATGTTATAGCTACAGAGAAGTTGCAGAGAAAGATCAACTAATATATGAGTGGTCTGTTCATTTCATGGTGGGGGAGGGGAGAAAGCAATGTTTGAATCTGTTCATAGAATCCCGACAGTGCGGAAGCAGGCCACTTGGGCCATCAAATCCACACCAACCCTCTGAAGAACATCCCACTTAGATGTGACCTTATCCCTGTGACCCTGAATTTCCAATGGCTAATCAACCTTACTTGCACATCTTTGGACAGTGTGAGGAAACCCTGCAGACATAGGGAGAATGCAAACCCCACACAGTTGGTTGCTTGCAGGTGAAGTTGAAACCAGGTCCTTGATGCTTTCAGATAGCAATGGTTACACTGAGCCAGGAGTTTAGATCAGAGTGGTGCTGGAATAGCACAGCAGGTCAGGCAGTATCCGAGGAGCAGGAAAATCAACGTTTCGGGCAAAAGCCCTTCATCACGAATAGAGGTAGGAAGCCACCAGGATGGACAGATAAATGGGGTTGGGGTGAGGCTGGGGAGAAGGTAGCATAGAGTGAAATAGGTGAAGGGGGGTGGGGATGGAGGTGATAGTTCAGAGAGGAGGGTGGGGGAAGGTAGCAAAGAGTACAATAGGTGGATGGGGGTGAGGATGTAGGTGATAGGTCAGAAAGGAGGGTGGAGTGGATAGGTGGGAAGGAAGGTAGGCAGGTAGGACAGGTCATGAGGACAGTGCTGAGCTGGAAGGTTGGAACTGAATAAGGTGGGGGGAGGGGAAATGAGGAAACTGGTGAAGTCTACTTTGATGCCTTGGGGTTGAAGTGTTCCGAGGCGGAAGATGAGGCATTCTTCCTCCAGGCATCAGGTGGTGAGGGAGCGGCGGTGGAGGAGGCCCAGGACCTGTATGTCCTCAGCAGAGTGGGAGGGGGAGTTGAAATGTTGGGCCACGGGGCAGTGTGGTTGATTGGTATGGGCGTCCTAGAGATGTTTCCTGAAGCGCTCTGTGAGGAGGCGTCCAGTCTCCCCAATATAGAGGAGACCGCATCGGGAGCAATGAATACAATAAATGATATTGGTGGACGTGTAGGTAAAACTTTGATGGATGTAGAAGGCTCCTCTGGGGCCTTGGATGGCGGTGAGGGAGGAGGTGTGGTCGCAGGTTTTGCAATTCCTGCGGCGACCTGGGAAGGTGCCAGGATGGGAGGGTGGGTTGTTGGAGGTCATGGATCTGACCAGGTAGACACAGAGAGAACGGTCTTTACAGAAAGCAGAAAGGGTTGGGGAGGGAAGTATATCTCTGGTGGTGGGGTCCGTTTGGAGGTGGCAGAAATGTTGTCAGATGATGTGGTTTATGCGAAGGTTGGTAGGGTGGAAAGTGAGGACTGGGGGGGTTCTGTCCTTATTACGGTTGGAGGGGTGGGGTTTGAGGGCTGAGGTGCAGGAGTGGATGAGATGCGTTGGAGGCATCTTCAACCACTTGAGAAGGGAAATTGCTATCTCCAAAGAAGGAGGGTTGAGCCTTCCTATTGGTACAAGTTTTCAAAGTTTTCTATCTTCTGTCTGATGGAAGATTGTATAACTGGGGAGGGAAGGATCCTTTGATTTTGTTGACTGCTTTCCCAAGGTAGTGGCAAGTGTAGACAGAGTCAATGGAAGGAAGGCTGGTGTTTGTGATGGACTGGGATGCGTTCACAACTCTCTGTAATGTCTAGTGATCTTGGGCATTACGGTTGCCATATTCAGCTGCGATGTATCTGATTGGATGCTCTCTATGGTGTGCATCTATAAAAATTGGCAGAAGTTGGTAGAATTGCCATCATGAATCACAGACAGAGGAGATATGCATTTCTGCCCCACACATTGCTTCACATTGCCATTGATTCCAGCGAGACCATCCCGATCCAGGGTAGCGTTGGATCCTACCTGTCTTCCCTCTCCTTGTTAATGGCTGACAGCAACATGTGCTAGCCTAAAGCTCTGGCCTCTGTATGCTAATGTAGACCAATTCATATTCACTCCCTTTGGTCTGACCACACCTCACTTTAAACTTCACATTCTTGCTTTCCAATCCTTCCATTCACTGCCATAGTCTCAAATTCCCCTCCTTCTCTCATTCTGTCCTTATTGAAAACATTCCTTCAAACCAGGTTTTTGGTCATCCTTACTGTTTCCCTACTGTGTCTCAGTTAGTAAGGTTCTGATAAAGCACTTTGAGACACTTTACAACCATGGTAGTGTGTAGAACAGCAATTTGTTGTTGCAGGGACAGCACTGGTCAGTTGAAAGTTGTGTCTTCCAGTTGAGATATTGCATCTGAAACATTGACTTTTCCACCTCCTGATGCTGCCTGGCTTGTTATGTTCTTCCAGCCTCCTGCTTGTCCACTTTAGATTCCAACGTCTGCAGTTTTTTTTGTCTCAGACCAATTGTTTGGTTTGCTCTCTCAGGTGAATATAAAGAAACCACAGGTAAAAAAGTAGGTCAGTTGAGCCTGGAGTCCTGATCAATATTTATCCCTCAAATGAGATGAAGAAAAGTGATTGCCTGAGTATTGTCATAGTGCTGGGCACACATATAACATCATAGTTTCTTGGGCGGCACGATGGCTCAGTGGTTAGCACTGCTGCCTCACAGCACCAGGGACCCAGGTTTGATTCTGGCCTTGGGCAATTGTCTGTGTGGATAATTCTCCCCGTGTCTGCGTGGGTTTCCTCCAGGTGCTCCAGTTTCCTTCCACAGTCCAAAGCTGTAAAAAATGAGGTCTGCAGATGCTGGAGAGATCACAGCTGAAAATGTGTTGCTGGTTAAAGCACAGCAGGTTAGGCAGCATCTCAGGAATAGGGAATTCGACGTTTCGAGCATAAGCCCTTCATCAGGAATGAGAGAGAGTAGCCAAGCAGGCTAAGATAAAAGGTAGGGAGGAGGGACTTGGGGGAGGGGCGATGGAGGTGGGATAGGTGGAAGGAGGTCAAGGTGAGGGTGATAGGCCGGAGTGGGGTGGGGGCGGAGAGGTCAGTAAGGAGATTGCAGGTTAGGAGGGCGGTGCTGAGTTGAGGGAACCGACTGAGACAAGGTGGGGGGAGGGGAAATGAGGAAACTGGAGAAATCTGAATTCATACCTTGTGGTTGGAGGGTTCCCAGGCGGAAGATGAGGCGTTCCTCCTCCAGCCGTCGTGTTGTTATGTTCTGCCGATGGAGGAGTCCAAGGACCTGCATGTCCTCGGTGGAGTGGGAGGGAGAGTTAAAGTGTTGAGCCACGGGGTGGTTGGGTTGGTTGGTCCGGGCGGTCCAGAGGTGTTCTCTGAAGCATTCCGCAAGTAAGCGGCCTGTCTCCCCAATATAGATGAGGCCACATCGGGTGCAGCGGATGCAATAGATGATGTGTGTGGAGGTACAGGTGAACTTGTGGCGGATATGGAAGGATCCCTTGGGGCCTTGGAGGGAAGTGAGTGTGGAGGTGTGGGCGCAAGTTTTACATTTCCTGCGGTTGCAGGGGAAGGTGCCGGGGGTGGAGGTTGGGTTGGTGGGGGATGTGGATCTAACGAGGGAGTCACGAAGGGAGTGGTCCTTGCGGAACGCTGATAGGGGAGGGGAGGGAAATATATCCTTGGTGGTGGGGTCCGTTTGGAGGTGGCAGAAATGGCGGCGGATGATAGGCTGTATGCGGAGGTTGGTGGGGTGGTAGGTGAGAACCAGTGGGGTTCTGTCTTGGTGGCGGTTAGAGGAGCGGGGCTCAAGGGCGGAGGAGTGGGAAGTGGAGGAGATGCGGTGGAGGGCATCGTCGATCACGTCTGGGGGGAATCTGCGGTCCTTGAAGAAGGAGGCCATCTGGGCTGTGCGGTGTTGGAACTGGTCCTCCTGGGAGCAGATGCGGCGGAGATGAAGGAATTGGGAATATGGGATGGAGTTTTTGCAGGGGGCAGGGTGGGAGGAGGTGTAGTCCAGGTAGCTGTGGGAGTCAGTCGGTTTATAGTCGATGTCTGTGTTGAGTCGGTCGCCCGAGATAGAGATGGAAAGGTCTAGGAAGGGGAGGGAGGAGTCTGAGACAGTCCAGGTGAATTTCAGGTCGGGATGGGAGGTGTTAGTAAAGTTGATGAACTGTTCAACCTCCTCGTGGGAGCACGAGGCAGCGCCGATACAGTCATCGATGTAGCGGAGGAAAAGGTGGGGGGTGGTGCCAGTGTAGTTGCGTAAGATGGACTGTTCCACATATACTACGAAGAGGCAGGCATAGCTGGGGCCCATGCGGGTGCCCATGGCAACTCCTTTAGTTTGGAGGAAGTGGGAGGATTGAAAAGAGAAGTTATTCAGGGTGAGGACCAGTTCAGTCAGTCGAAGGAGGGTGTCAGTGGAAGGGTACTGGTTGGTGCGGTGGGAAAGGAAGAAGCGGAGGGCTTTGAGTCCTTCGTGATGGGGGATGGAGGTGTACAGGGACTGGATGTCCATAGTGAAAATAAGGCGTTGGGGACCGGGGAAGCGAAAGTCCTGGAGGAGGTGGAGGGCGTGGGTGGTGTCCCGAACGTAGGTGGGGAGTTCTTGGACTAAAGGGCACAGGACCGTGTCGAGGTATTGGGACTAAAGGGGACAGGACGGTGTCGAGGTATTGGGAGATGAGTTCGGTGGGGCAGGAGCAGGCTGAGACAATGGGTTGGCCGGGGCAGGCAGGTTTGTGGATTTTGGGCAGGAGGTAGAAACGGGCGGTGCGGGGTTGTGGGACTATGAGGTTGGAGGCGGTGGATGGGAGATCCCCTGAGGTGATGAGGTCATGGATGGTCTGGGAGATGATGGTTTGGTGGTGAGAGGTGGGGCCGTGTTCAAGGGGGCGATAAGAGGAGGCGTCCACGAGCTGGCGTTTGGCCTCAGCGGTATAAAGGTCAGTGCGCCAAACTACCACCGCGCCTCCCTTGTCTGCGGGTTTGATGGTGAGGTTGGGATTGGAGCGGAGGGAGTGGAGGGCTGCACGTTCTGAGGGTGAGAGGTTGGAGTGGGTGAGAGGGGTGGACAGGTTGAGTCGGTTCATGTCACGGCGGCAGTTGGCTATAAAGAGGTCGAGGGCGGGTAGGAGGCCAGCACGGGGTGTCCAGGTGGATGGGGTGTGTTGGAGGTGGGAGAAGGGGTCGTCAGGGGGTGGGCGGGAGTCTTGGTTGTGAAAGTAGGCACTGAGGCGAAGGCGGCGGAAGAATTGTTCAATATCTCGCCGTGTGTTGAACTCATTAATCCGAGGGCATAGGGGAATGAAGGTGAGGCCTCTGCTGAGGACTGATCTTTCATCCTCAGAGAGGGGGAGATCTGGAGGGATGGTGAAAATCCGGCATGGTTGGAAGCTAGGACCTGGTGTGGGACTGGAGCTGGGGCTGGGGGCGGGGTTAGGGGCGGGGACAGAGATCGAAGTAGGGGCGGAGTTAGACGTGGTGACGTTGCTCGATGTGGGGCGGAGTCAAGCGTGGGGGCGGGGTCATGCGTCGTGACGGAAATAAGCGTGGGGGCGGGGTTACGTGTGGTGGCGAACGTTGGTGTGGGGGCAGGGTTATGCATGGTGACGAAGGTTTGCGTGGGGGCGGGGTTACGTGAAGTGACGAAAGACGGCGTGCTGCCTCCTACCCGCCCTCGACCTCTTTATAGCCAACTGCCGCCGCGACATTAACCGACTCAACCTGTCCACCCCTCTCACCCACTCCAACCTCTCACCCTCAGAACATGCAGCCCTCCACTCCCTCCGCTCCAATCCCAACCTCACTATCAAACAAGGGAGGCGCGGTGGTAGTTTGGCGCACTGACCTTTATACCGCTGAGGCCAAATGCCAGCTCGCGGACGCCTCTTCTTATCGCCCCCTTGACCATGACCCCACCTCCCACCACCAAACCATCATCTCCCAGACCATCCATGACCTCATCACCTCAGGGGATCTCCCATCCACCGCCTCCAACCTCATAGTCCCACAATCCCGCACCGCCCGTTTCTACCTCCTGCCCAAAATCCACAAACCTGCCTGCCCCGGCCAACCCATTGTCTCAGCCTGCTCCTGCCCCACCGAACTCATCTCCCAATACCTTGACACGGTCCTGTCCCCTTTAGTCCAAGAACTCCCCACCTACGTTCGGGACACCACCCACGCCCTCCACCTCCTCCAGGATTTTTGCTTCCTCGGTCCCCAACGCCTTATTTTCACTATGGACATCCAGTCCCTGTACACCTCCATCCCCCATCACGAAGGACTCAAAGCCCTCCGCTTCTTCCTTTCCCGCCGCACCAACCAGTACCCTTCCACTGACACCCTCCTTCGACTGACTGAACTGGTCCTCACCCTGAATAACTTCTCTTTTCAATCCTCCCACTTCCTCCAAACTAAAGGAGTTGCCATGGGCACCCGCATGGGCCCCAGCTATGCCTGCCTCTTCGTAGGATATGTGGAACAGTCCATCTTCCGCAACTACACTGGCACCACCCCCCACCTTTTCCTCCGCTACATCGATGACTGTATCGGCGCTGCCTCGTGCTCCCACGAGGAGGTTGAACAGTTCATCAACTTTACTAACACCTCCCATCCCGACCTGAAATTCACCTGGACTGTCTCAGACTCCTCCCTCCCCTTCCTAGACCTTTCCATCTCTATCTCGGGCGACCGACTCAACACAGACATCTACTATAAACCGACTGACTCCCACAGCTACCTGGACTACACCTCCTCCCACCCTGCCCCCTGCAAAAACTCCATCCCATATTCCCAATTCCTTCGTCTTCGCCGCATCTGCTCCCAGGAGGACCAGTTCCAACACCGCACAGCCCAGATGGCCTCCTTCTTCAAGGACCGCAGATTCCCCCCAGACGTGATCGACGATGCCCTCCACCGCATCTCCTCCACTTCCCGCTCCTCCGCCCTTGAGCCCCGCTCCTCTAACCGCCACCAAGACAGAACCCCACTGGTTCTCACCTACCACCCCACCAACCTCCGCATACAACGTATCATCTGCCGTCATTTCCGCCACCTCCAAACGGACCCCACCACCAAGGATATATTTCCCTCCCCTCCCCTAACAGCGTTCCGCAAGGACCACTCCCTTCGTGACTCCCTCGTCAGATCCACATCCCCCACCAACCCAACCTCCACCCCCGGCACCTTCCCCTGCAACCGCAGGAAATGTAAAACTTGCGCCCACACCTCCACACTCACTTCCCTCCAAGGCCCCAAGGGATCCTTCCATATCCGCCACAAGTTCACCTGTACCTCCACACACATCATCTATTGCATCCGCTGCACCCGTTGTGGCCTCCTCTATATTGGGGAGACAGGCCGCTTACTTGCGGAACGCTTCAGAGAACACCTCTGGGCCGCCCGGACCAACCAACCCAACCACCCCGTGGCTCAACACTTTAACTCTCCCTCCCACTCCACCGAGGACATGCAGGTCCTTGGACTCCTCCACCGGCAGAACATAACAACACGACGGCTAGAGGAGGAGCGCCTCATCTTCCGCCTGGGAACCCTCCAACCACAAGGTATGAATTCAGATTTCTCCAGTTTCCTCATTTCCCCTCCCCCCACCTTGTCTCAGTCGGTTCCCTCAACTCAGCACCGCCCTCCTAACCTGCAATCTCCTTACTGACCTCTCCGCCCCCACCCCACTCCGGCCTATCACCCTCACCTTGGCCTCCTTCCACCTATCCCACTTCCATCGCCCCTCCCCCAAGTCCCTCCTCCCTACCTTTTATCTTAGCCTGCTTGGCTACTCTCTCTCTTTCCTGATGAAGGGCTTATGCTCGAAACATTGAATTCCCTATTCCTGAGATGCTGCCTAACCTGCTGTGCTTTAACCAGCAACACATTTTCAACAGTCCAAAGCTGTGCAGGTCAGGTGAATAGGCCATGCTAATTTGCCCATTGTGTTAGTTGCATTAGTCAGAGGGAAATGGGTCTGGGTGGGTTACTCTTTGGAGTGTTGGTGTGAACTTGTTGGGCCAAAGGGCCTGTTTCCACCTGTAGGGAATCTAATCTAATCATTTCTCAATTATAAGTGTGAATGCTATAGTCCATTATACAATCTATAGACTGCTATATTAGTGGCGATTGTATTTGTGGAAGAAAGTTGTACAATCAAAACATGTGAACTATTACTGGAATGAGCTTGGAGATAGCAGGAGAGAATTTTTTTGACAGAGGCAGGGCTTCTAATTTTTCTGGTTAGACTAGAGATTTACAGCTTGCTCACGAATACATAACCTATGATGAAGGAACAATTAAAGGTAGTATTGTAAATGTGACTTTAATCTGGAAAACTGAGTATCACTGGTTGTTAAAACATAAACGCAAATATATCCAGAATGATTAACTAATATAGCAGTCTATAGACTGTATAACGGATGTAGCATTCACGCTTATAACTGAGAAATGATTAACCCAGAGTCCTTGAGGCATTGTGTGTTTTCAATCAGGAAAAAGATAAAAGATAAGTTATCACTAAGAACACTTGTACCAAAATGGGAGAGCAGTCCCACCCAATATCAAAGATTAGTCTGACATAGTTACACTGTCAGAATATAACTTACAGCCAACACGACAGAAGCATCACCGTGGCTCAGTAGTCAACACTGCTGCCTCATAGCATCAGGGACTCAGCTTTGATTCCAGCCTCGGGTATTTGTCAGTCTGGTGTTTGCGCATTCTCCCCATGTCTGCATGGGTTCCCTCTGGGTGCTCTAGTTTCCCCCCACAGTCCAAAGATGTGTGAATTAGGTGGATTGGTTGTGCTGAGTTGCCTCATAGTGTCCAAGGATGTGTTAGCCATGGGAAATATAGGGTAGGGGGATGGGTTTGTATGTGATGCTCTTCAGAGGGTCAGTGTGGACCTGTTAGTCCAAATGGCCTATTTCCATACTGTAGGCATTCTATGGATGGACACACTGCAAGCTAAACCTAGCTGATAATCCAACATCTAGGAATAGAATTCTATCGCCATTCCTGACTTCACGCTGATACCTGACTAGGACAGACCCAGCAGAGGTGCTAACACAGTGGTATAAAGTCAGGAAGGAATTGCCCTGGGAGTCATCAATATTGACTCTGGACCCCATTATGTCTCATAGCATCAGGTCAAACATGAGCAAGGAAGCCTTCTACTGATTGCCACTCAACTGATGACTCAGCACTCCTCAACATTGAACACCACTTGAGAGAAGTACTCAGGATTGCAACGGCACATTATGGGTGGGGGATTTCAATGTCCACCACCAAAAGTGGCTTGGCAGCAGTATTCTTGATTGTGCTGGTCAGGTCTTAAATGACATAGCTGCTAGACTGGGTCTGTGGCTGGTGCTGATGGAACCAACAAGACAGAAAAACATACTTGACCAAATTCTTACAAATCTGCCAGCTGCAGATACATCTGTCCATGACAGTAATCGTAAGAGTGACCAGTGCACAGTCCTTGTGGAGACAATGTCCTGCCTTCACATTGAGAATACTCTCCATCGTGTTGTGTAGCACTATCACCGTGCTAAATGGGACAAACTTCAAACAGATCTAGCAACTCAAGACTGGGCATCCATGAGGTGCTGTGGGCCATCAACAGCAACATAATTGTATCCAGCCCAATCTGCAACCTCATGGCCTGACATATCTTCCATTCAATCATTACTATCAAGCCAGGGGATCAACCCTGGTTCTTTGGAGAGTACAGGAGGGCATGCCAGGAGCAGCACCAGGCATACCTGAAGATGAGGTATCCCCCTAGTGAAGCTACAAAACAAGACATGGCAAACAGCATAAGCATCAAGTAATAGACAAAACTAAACAATCTCACATACAATGCATCAGATTTAAGCTCAGTAGCCCTGCCACATCCACAATGGTGGTGGACAATTAAACAGCTAATAGGAGGAGGAGGAAGCTTTACAAAGTTCCTCATCCTCGATGATGGAGGAACCCAACACATTATTGCAGAAACTAGACTGAAGCACTTGTATCGTTGTTCAGCCAGAAGTGCTAAGTGGATTATCCACCCCAGCCTCCTCCAGTCTTCAGCCAATTCAGTTCATCCCAACTGATATCAAGAAACAGCTGAAGATACTAAATCTTGCAAAGAGTGTGAGCCTTGAAATTTTCCATCTGGATTATTGAGGTTTTCGAGAAGGTTTGGAGTCATAGGTAAAGCCAAAAGGTTTATTTCCTTGAAGTTTGTTGTGTGAACCATATGGGTTTTTAAAGCAGAAATTCATGATAGTCATGGCAGCCATTACTGAAAGACTAGCTAGCTGAGTGAACTTAAGTGTCTGCTGTGGAGGAGTCAAACACACTTTTTCCCCAGTGTATTTGGCCTAGAGTTTTATTATTATGATGCTAAACACCTACTAGTTCCCCTCTACCTATTCCTCAATAAACTCTACTAAATCAGTCAGACACAATGCTATTAGGGAGAAAATTCCCGAAAAATTAAATGAGGCTGTCTCTATTTCTCTCTTTCTATTTCTCAGCAAATGATGCTGAACATTGTGCAATCATAGGCAAATATCCTCTCTTCTGACCTTATAATTGAGGGAGGGTCATTGTTGAAGCAGCTGAAGATGGTTGGGCCTAGGACACTATCCTGAGGAACTCCTGAAGGAATAGCCTGAAGCTGAGATTACTGACCCTCAGTAACCATCTTCCTATGTGCCAGGTATAATTTCAACTATCAGAGAGTTTTCTCCTCTGATTTCCATTGATGCCAGTTTCGCGAGGTCTTCTTGATGCTACACTCGGTCAAACGTTCTGTCTATCTCTGTATTTATAGATCTACCTATAGCACATGGATTGTGACAGTTGAAGAAGCCAGTTCCTGACCATGTTTCCAAGGGCAACTAGATACAGGCAACAAATGCTGGCTTACTCGACAATGCCAGCAGTTGCCCAAGACTGGAATCAAACCCAGCCCCAGGTTCTATGAGGCTACAGTGCTAACCATTGTGCCACCCCATGTTATCCCAGCCACAACTCTGTTCTTGAGTCTTTGGAATGTGGCAGGTGCATTCTTCATTCCAAAGGGCATCACTTTGAATTGATATCGCCCATTTGGGGTTACATACACAGACATTTCTTTCACTTTCCCTGATAAAGGTAACTGCCAATACCACACAGTAAGTCCAACTTTGTGATGTAATTGGCTTGACAGTACCCCAAACTCGGTATTGAGTATGTGTCCGATTGCGTAATGGTGTTGACTTTCTGATAATCCACGCAAAATCTTTGAATCCCATCAGGTTTGGAAACTAAGACCATCAGCGAACTCCACTTGTTCTGAATTGGCTCGATGATATTTTTCATTGAGTATTGCCTCCACTCTCTTCTGGACCTGTCTGGCTTGAAAGGATTAAGTTGAAAAGGTGCTGTCTTATCAGAACAGCATTCCCTACATCCCCTCATGCACAATAGCATGAGTCCTCCCCATCTTATTCCTGCATATGTCCTCAAACTGCTGTACCAAACCTTTCAACTGTGTTCTTTGCTCCTGAGACAAAGAGTTCACTATAACCTAACCCACTTCGCAAGGATTTCCTCGTTGTTTAACATATTTTGCAGCTCATCAAAATTCGCAAAGTCTGGATTTGATTCCTCACTCTGTGGGGCAGTAAGCTAACACCCGTTTTTTTCCCTCTATTATAATATTTCAACATATTCACATGATATAGCCCATACAGGTTTTTTCCTATTTGGCATCTTTACCAGATAGTTCGCCTGACTCAACATTTTTCTCAATTTGATGGGGACCACTAAATCTGGCTTTGAAGGGATCTCCTATCATTGGTAACAGTACTAATACATCATCCCCTTGGGAAAATGTCCGATTATCTGCCACCTGCTTCATTTAATGCTGTGCCCTCTTTAGGTGCTGTTTAGCTACCTCACCCTCTCGATTTAATCTCTCCCTCACCTCCGATACATATTCCAAATGTGAGATCTCTGACTTTGGGCCTGTCAATTTCTCTTCAATTAATTTTAAAGGGTCTCTCACTTCATGTTTAAATATTAACTCAAATGGATTAAACTGAGTAGATTCATTTGGGGCATTTCTAATGGCAAACAATATGATACCTTAATCCTAATCATTCGGGTAATCCTGATAGTATGCTCTCAGCATGGTCTTCAGGGTCTGATGCCACTTTTCCAAAGGATGATATGTACTTGGTTTAAAGTACTGTATACCTAAGCTATCCATGATTTCCTTAAACAGCCAAGTACTGTTTCTCACTTTTAGTTCTCAGGAGGGGACATACATAATCAATTATAACCTGCATGAAAGGTTCTTCAAATGCTGGAATTGGTACCAAAGGTGCTGGTTTTATGATTACCTGTGGCGTATCTGCCATTTGGCATGTATGACATGTATGGCAAAAAATTAACCACATCCTTCTGCATTCCAGGCCAATAAATATGTTTTTGTATCTTAGCCGAGTCTTCTGTACACACTACTTCCTATAAGTAGTTCAAGTGCCAGCCATAACACTTCCTGTCTGTATGCTACTGGCAACACAATCTGGTGCACTTCGGCCCATTTCTCCTCTGCACTAACCTGCCGTACTCTCCATTTTCATCTTATGATTCTACCTTTCAGCTAATAACCCTCAGGAATATTCCCTGCCTCCTTTTCTAAGTACGCCTCAACATATATATCTTTTATTGTCTCATCTTTCTGTTGCAAGTCCATTAGCCTTTCAGGACTAAACCCTTCTATCTGACCCTTCTTCAGGTTATTCCTGCACTATTATGTCAAACAGGGTGTGGGCTAACTGCACGTCAACTCCTTCATCTCTCTCTTTATTTTTTCCTTCATGCTGTGACTTATGACAGTGGGATCTTGTCACTACACAGTCTGGGAAAATACCAGAGTACTTTTCTTTTAATCCCTCAGTGTCCTGGTCTTCTTTGGGTTTCACTACAACAAGGGGTGTCACTCCCACCTTGGATCCTGCTAAATCATTCCCAAGAACAAACTGGATTCCTGGAACTGACACACTGTCAATCATTGCCACTATTAGTTCCCAAATCCTGAGTTGGCATTCCAAGGCTAAATTTTTGTCCATCTATCCCAAAAATTACCATACTCTCAGGTAACAACGCTACCCACAGTGGTGAATTCTTTATAGAGATCAGGCACTAACTCCATACCCTACCCTGCCTAGGCTGTGCACTCTCCTGCAGCTCCTCGACTTTTCTTGGGGTCTCCTTTATTAATTTCACTAATGCCACTGGCTTAGCTTCTTTTATCACATCTTTTCCCACAGTGCCTTTCTTTAACAACCAGCACTGTGTCCCACATTACAACAGTAGAAACTCCTGAGGCCTTTCACTTCCTTTTCGCTCTCTTGGGCTTCCTTTTTAACTTGTGGTAAACTTACCAGTGCTCTCTACTCGTGGTTTAGTAGTGCAGGATCTCCCCTTCTCCCAACTTCTCTCCCTCACAGGATAAAATTATTGCCGGAAGCTTGCCTTATGCACCAACATGTATCATCTGCTAATTCTGCTGCCCTTCTCACTTCCTGAACTTTCTGTTCCTCCACGTGAATTCTTATCATCTCTGGAAATGAGTTTTTCAACTCCTCCAGCAGAATAATCTCTCTTAAAGCCTCACAGCTCTTATCTATTTTTAAGGCCAGCGCCCATCTATCAAAATGATGATGTTTAATTCTTTAGAACGCAACATAAGTCTGACCTGGTTCTTTTTTTATGTCTCTGAACCACTGTCTATAGGCTTCTGGTACCAATTCATAAGCACCTAAATAATATGTCTATCCTCTTCATAATCTCTTGACCCCTCATCTGACAGTGCTGCAAATACTTCACCACCTCTGCCTACCATCCGGGCTGCCAATCTCTTCAGTTTTATTCAGGCATGGGATGTGGGCATCGCTGACCAGTCCAATACTTATCGTCTATCCCTTATCGCCCAGAGGGCAGTTAAAAGTGGCTCTGGCTTCACATTTAAGCCAGCCCAGGTAAGATTCCCTCCCTAAAGGATCTTATATGTTTCAATTAATGCACTACCTGAGAGTATGGAGGAAGCACATTAAAATACAACTTTCAATAAGAGAATTAGATCATTACAAGAGGAGGAAATACTTGCAGGAACACAGGGAGAAAGCAAGAGAATGGCAATGGTTAATTACTCTTTTCTGAGAGCTGAAACAGGCTGGAGAGGCCACATACCCACGTTCCTTGCTTTGACCACTGTGTGGTTCCTTATGAATAAGAAAGTGAAATGATCTCATTTCTGGCCCAGGGTCATTGAGGCCTATTAGATCTGCTAACACAGCTACAGGTTGGAACCATCCTTAAGGCCATAAATCCATAAGACAGAGGAACAAAGGTAGGCCATTTAACCCATCAGGTCTGCTCAGCCATTCAATGAGATCATGGTTTGATAATCCTCAATTTCACTTTCCTGCTTTTCCTATAACCCTCGATTCCAGTACTGATTACAAACCTGTCTATCTCATTCTCGAATATGCTTAATACTACAATCACCCTGAATATACAAAACATAACAGCCATCTGCAGGAAAGGATTTGCATATCTGTCTTAAATCTGCAACCTCTGATTCTGAGATTATGCCCTTTGGTCCTAGACTCTCCCACAAGGGACAAACAACCTTTTCAAATTGATCCTGTCAAGACATCTATAATCTTGTATGTTTCAATAAAGTTACACCTAATTCTTCTATATTCAACCAAGTATAGGCCCAATCTAGTCACCTGTCCTTGTAAGATGGTCCCTCTGCACTTGGTATCAGACTAGTGAACCTTCTCTGGACTGTCTCCAACGACAGTATATCTTTCCATAAATAAGGGGCTCAAAATTGTTCAAAGTAATTCAGCTATGGCCTGACTAGTACATCAGATATTTTTTAGAAAAAACTCCTTACTTTTATGCACCATTCACTTTGAAATAAAGGCCATTCTAGTTGCCTTCCTATTACCCAGTGAATGCAGATGCCAGCTTTTTGTGATTCAGGGATGAGGATCTCTGAATTGTCTTGTGCTGTAGCTTTCTGCAGTCTTTCTCTGTTTAAATTACAGTCAGCTCTTCTATTCTTTCTGCCAAATTTCATAACTTCACATTTCTCCACATTATATTCTATCTGCCAAGTTTTTGTCTACCCGCTGTATCCTTCTGCAGACTCTCTGAGGCATCCTCACCTCTTCCCATTCCTTCCACCTATTTTTGCGTCATCTGCAAACTTGGCAACAGCGCATTCATTTTCTTCCCAAGGTCATTTGGATATACTTGCTGATATGTTTGAATCAGTATCATAACAGGTACTGTATTTAGTTGCCAAGCATTTTGGGAACAATTCCTGTGTTAAGCTAAATTAGCAGAATGATGCCTAATGAAAAGCCCGTCATATTGCTGATATAAAGGAACCAACGTCTGTGAAGTCAAGGTTCCAAATGTGGCGCATCCAGTGTTTTTGGTAAATAGAGCTCATTTCCAGCAGAGTGAAATCTCAACAACCAGCAAGGAACTCCCTGACAAAATGTAGCTGACATTGTCTGCTGTTTCCAACCACAAAGGATGAGAGACGAAAATATAGTAACCAAAGTTCTTCCCAAATACCTCATCAATTTTTGTTTTGTGGCAGAAATAAATTTAGTTCGGTTTTACCCATTCCTCCAACCGACTTCTTAAGCAGGAGTCATCAAAACAAGGACTTGGCTTGTGGAACAATGTGGTTCCACTGTCAGGTCAACCGTTCCTGGAAATTTTGAAGAGACAGAATACAGTTTTGCAGCACCACTGCTAATTTGGCAACCAGCTTGTACTCAAAGCCATTTTAGGTTTAGAAGCCTTTTTGCCACAGTGATATGGACACGTAGCAGAGTTCAACAGGAGTTCAGTGAAACCATCCAAAAACACTTGGAGTACGCAGATCAGTGGAAAGTTCTTCTTCCATTATCTTGCCCGTTGGTATATTTTGAGAGCTGTCACCAAGCGGCAGGGGTGTCTGATCAAATCCCAGAGAACAACACAGGAGTTTGAGTATAAAACAAGGCTGACTGCAAGTCAGGCATTGGTATAGTGACAGAGGCAAACAAAGATTTCACTTGGTCAGTAATCTTATTAGGATTATGCATAGCATCTGAGTTGGACATCAAATGAATTCTATTCTTTGTGTCAGATGACTATCAACTGGATTCTTCATGGTATTCCTTCCAGAGAGTCAGTTAAATGATAGAATTGTTTCTAATTGTTGTAAACTGTGAGAAACCGTGTGCATCTTACCTGATCCTTTAAGACCATGATGTTGTGCCTTTCAGTATCAATTAGGAGTGAATGATTCGAGCGTTTCATGGTATGGATGCTCATCTTTTGGAATATGCGACTCTCCAGGTAAATGAAAATTAATTTTGCATTGGACAGGAACATTGTGCATTGGGCTATGCCTGTCCTATTGCCTTTTTTCCAATGCGGTGCAGGAATTTGCATTCCCCTTTGTAATGCAGAGCTTAAGTATTGTCAACAAGGGAGATATAATGTTGAAACATTTCCTCTCGCACTCACTAGAACATACATCTAGAATGGCAAGTTTCAGGTAGCCACAACAACTTAGGTGATGGGGCTCTTCAGAAGCTTTTTTGCTTCACTTGTCAGCAACATGTAAATTTGCACGGGTGAGAGAGTGAACTGTGGCAGCTGAAACCTTTGCGTATTAATTTCTATTGTGAAAAGCTTTGCAGAAGGTCATTGAAAACACCAGGGGGTAGTTCAGGGAAGCCCAAGTCTGAACTGGTAACTTGTGCCCTGACCAATTCTAGTCTGTTACTTCCCACAGGCCAAATCCCCACCCAAATAGATGTAAAGCGGCACATTGCCACTTGGAAATTGATGGCTGGGACTTGAATAGATACTGGAGATGGCATTGCAGGGGGAATGGGTACAGGTGTTAAAAAGGGTGCCATGGATGGCAAAGGTGTGGATTCAGATGGAGAGGTGATGGGCTCGTGGTATTATTACTGGACTCCCAATGTTGTGGGGATCTAGGTTCTGATCCTGCCATGGCAGATGATGGAATTTGAATTCAACAAAAAGAAATCGGGAATTAAGAGCCTGAAGATGACCACGTATCCACTGCGTATTGTTGAGAAAAACTCATCTGGTTCAGGATAGATTTGGAAAGGTCGTTTGTACCTTTTAGGAGATCGTGATCTCAGAATAAGGGATAAAATCTTTTACTGCAGATGGCTGTCATGGTTATATATCCAGGATGATTGTAGTATTACAATCAGGGTGGTTGCAGTATTAAGCATATTCAAGAATGAGATAGACACGGGTGACAGTCTGTGTGGAGTTTGCACATTCTCCCCGTGTCTGTGTGTGTTTCCTCCAGATGTTCCAGTTTCCTCCCACAATCCAAAGATGTGCAGGTTAGGTAAATTGGCTGTCTAAATTGCCCAATAGTGTTCAGGTTAAATGTATTAGTCAGGAAAAAACTAAAGTAATAGGGTAGGGGCAATGGGTCTGAGTGGGTTACTCTTGAGACGGTCAGTGTGGACTTGGGCCAAAGAGCCTGTTTCTACACTGTAGGAATTCTATGATTTAAGATTATCCAATGGCTTGGACGCTTGCCAGGAACGTGTTGCAGAGAGGGGCCCTGAAGCCTTAAAGTTTCAGTCTAACCTGAAGCCAGGCACATCTCCCATGTTTTCTAGGTAGGTGGCTGTTCCTCGTTGATGCTGGGTGTCAGTGATAGAGGTCAGCTGCTCTGAGAGGTAAGTGTAATCTCCCAATGAAGTCCTGGGCATCAGTCACAGCCTTGAGGGTTCCAGGGCAGGTCTTGTGACCAGTTTGCTTGGGTCCCCTCGATGTTTGTTCTTGTGTTGGTTGGGCCTCAGTTCTGGATTTCCACAAAGTTAGAGAGATTGGGCCTGCAAGAGACCTCTAAGCGTGCAGTTCCAGCTTACCTTTGGAAAGGTAAATAGGTGTGTCCTATAGGGTCCTGGGTACTACTCTCATTCACAAGTGCCCCGGGGACCTTGCAGTCTGTCTGGTCAGGCCTTCTAGATGTGGGGTCACTGTGGAGTCAGGTCTTGTGTCTGTGATGATTGAGCATCGGATCCAGGTTTTCACAAGGAAAGCTTATGGTTCCAGCCTTCCTTTAAACCTTAAAGTTGATTTAGGAGAACATTGTTAATAATTTTGATTGACTTAGAATTGAGGTTTAGAAGACCTTATAAGATATGTAAGAATAAGATCTTGCAGAACGTCACCACACTCTGACTCCATGTTGAACCTGACAGTTTTTAGTTTCTCTGGGTTGGAGAGAGGAGCAATCCATCGAGTTTTAGATACTTTCTAATCCAACTGTTCAGCTGTGTTATTACACACCTCCAGAGCAGATGAGATTTGAACCTAGGCTTCCTGGATCAAAGTTAGGTACACTACGACTGCACCAGAAGAGTCTTATTCCATCAGGGTTTATGCTTCTGGTGATTATCTGTCAAATGTGTACAGCTGTTAACAAGAAGCAACTAAAATGCCCAGAATGCATTGCACAGATAATGCCAGGGAAGAAATCAGTGCAAGGTACAGATTATTATAAAGAAAAGTATTTAGACTCCAGTGATTCCCATGGCCTCAGGACATCTCAGAATACTTTTCAGCCAATTAGACTTTCCTTATTTTCTGTTGTAGGTTGTGCGGTGGCCAATTTTCATAAAACCCTGCAAATGAGTCATGTAATAATCACCAATTAATTTGTTTTTAGTGATGTTGCAGGGCTAAACACTGGCTGGGGCATCAAAGAATAAACCTTGCTCTTCTTAAATTAATGACATGGGAACTGTCAAATCCTCCTGAGAGGGCAAACAGGAACTTGCTTTATGGGCAAACTGGAAGAAGGAACCTCTGACAGTGCTGCACTGTTGCACAGTACTGCAGCTGGGGCGGCAACATAGATGAGCGCTCAGCTCTCCAATGTAGTTCTTGAGCTCACCGTTTAAAGGGGCAGGGTTCTTCACACAGAGATATTGAGTTAGGCTGACTGAAAAAAAAGACATACATCAGCTCGCTGAAGGATTTTACTTGTGCAACTGTAGGTTTTTTCAAAGCACGGCGATATGTTTTACAGGTCTGTCTGCGCGTCATCATGGGCACTGCCGACTTGACACTTGTGTCCTTGTGAACTTCAAAATAATTCAACCGCTGCCAAATGTGAAGGAACCATCCCAATGGTGGGAAAGATACTTTCCTGAAATTTCACCGGGGTGCTCCCAGATTCGGGAAATTTCTCATAACATCCGTGAGAAACTGACATAAATGATTAAACATGGCTAACCTTGCCATTCAAAAAGTGTTTCTATTGAGGTTTATATAAAACACATGGGGGAGAAACAGGTCATTCAGCACAAATGGTGTATGCAGGTGGTTAGGTGGGTGGCACGGTGGCTCAGTGGTTAGCACTGCTGTCTCACAGCACCAGGGTCTCCGGTTTGATTTCAGCTTCGGGTGACTGTCTATATGGAGTTTGCACATTCCCCCCATATCTGCATGGATTTGCTCTGGTTTCCTCCCATGGTCCAACGGTGTGCAGGTCAGGTGAACTGGCCATGCTAAATTGACCATAGTGTTAGGTGCATTAGTCAGAGGGAAATGTGTCTGGGCGGGTTACTCTTCTGAGGGTCAATTTGGGCTGAAGGGCCTGTTTCCACACCATAGGGAATCTAATCTTATGTTCCCTACAAATCTCCTCCCGCTTTTCTCATCAATCTACTCTCCTGCTCCTTCTGCATTTATTTCATTCTGGTGAACCAGCTCCCTTTTTCTCAGCCTTATCACTTTCTCACAACAAAGGTCAAAGTGATGTTTAGCACAAGACTATACAAGGCTATACAACCCACTTAACAGTTGTCATTAATCTCTGTTGTAAGCAGTGAGCAACCATTCACAAGGTTTTCTTGAGTTCAAGAAAGCAGAGGTTTATTTTCTGTTAATCTCTAGAAAACAATGAAACATGATGTTAAGCAGGCAGACTTTGTACAGTGATATAATTAGGGTTGATGGTAGTTGGCTTTTCTCTAGCATGAGGAAGTTTCAAGACAAGGGGTCACATTTTTAAAGTGAATGGAGAGATTTTAAAAATACATTTTTTTTACACAGAGGGTAGTTCACATGAGAATGAACTTCCTGAGGAAGTGGTGGATGTGGGTCCAATTACAACGTTTAAAAGAACTTGGATAAGTACATGAACAGACAGGTTTGATGGGACTTGTTGAGTTTGGGATTATGTTCAGCATGGACTGGTTGGACTGATAGGTCTGATTATTGAATCCCTACAGTGTGGAAACAGGCCATTCGGTCCAAAAAGTCCGCACGACCCTCCGAAGAGAACTCACCCAGACCCATTCCCCCTATTCTATATTTGCCCCTGACTAATGCACCCAACTTACACATCCTTGAACACTATGGGAAATTTATGGCCAATTCACCTAACCTGCTAACCACTGAGCCATTATACCACCTGCCCCGCCCCACCCCTTCCCCCTTTGTGCTACATGTAAACTTGTTTCATCTGAGGATAGTGCCCAATGTAAAAGGAAGACCTAAGAGTATATAGCTGAAAATTCTTTGGATATCCTTGAGGTTAAACGCTTTACCCTGAAACCAAGTTGGTTATTTAATTTCTTGGATCTTCAGTAGGGATGAATATTGCAGTTATCTTTCAAATTCTGAGTTATTTAATGCCCATTTCCATCCAATGCTGTCAAACCAGACACTTTACTCCTTCTTGAGAGACAGAGAGTGGAATTGGCTCCTCCAGCCTGTGTTCAGTTCTGTAGTCTAACATCCTTATTCTAAAATCCATTTCAACTCCTTGAAATACAAACCAGTTGTATATTTGCTGTCTTCTGAACTTTATGTTTTGCAATTGTGGGTGACGCTTCATCTCCTACATGTGAAGATACTCATAATGGTGTAAATCAAATACAGGAGAGAATGTTGTTGCATTGCTTGATGGGAATGACTGGCTTAATTGTCTTTGGATTGGATGTTTACTTCAGCACAAACTGCCCATTCCATGAAACTTGGCCAACCTGGATTAATACTTAGATGAGTCCATATGCCTGTGATGTTGTAGCTATTACAAATATTTGCTTGAGAGAGGGACAATACAGGCAGCTTAATGTTCTGGGATTTAAATGCTTCAGGGAAGATAGGGATGTGAAAGAATTTGGGGAGAATATTACAGCTATACTGAGGGAGGATGTCTTGGAGGGCTCATGCAGCGAGGCCACATGGGTAGAGCTCAGGAATAGGTAGGGTGCAGTCACTTTGATGGGATAGCACTACAGGCCTCCCAATAGCTAGTGGGTGATAGAGGAACAGATACGTGGACAAATGTGAAAACAATAGGATTGTTGCGGTGGGTGATTTTTAACTTCCCCTGTGTTTACTGGGACACTCTTAGTGCCAGAGGTTTGGAACAGGCAGGCATTTGTTAGGTGTGCCAGGATAGTATTTTGAAATAATATGTAAACAGCCCAACTAGACAAGGAAGGGCTTATGCCCGAAACTTCAATTCTCCTGTTCCTTTGATGCTGCCTGACCTGCTGCGCTTTTCCAGCAACCCATTTTTAAGCTCTAATCTCCAGCATCTGCAGTCCTCACTTTTTCCAAGGGAACACACTAGACCTGGTACTGGGGAATGAGACTGGTCAGGTGATTGAAGTTTCAGTGGGGCAGCACTTGGGGAGCAATGACCATAATTCTGTAAATATTAAGATAATTCTGTAAATTTGTAATTCTGAAAGTTTAAGAAGGATTACAGCCATGATCTGGGATATTACAGGCCAGTGAGTCTTATGTCAATGGTAGAGAAATTATGAGAGAAGATGCTTAGAGGTAGGATTATGTAAATTTGAAAAAATGTGGAGTTATTAGCAATAGGCAGCAAGACGTTGTGCAATGAGAAAGGTGTCTCACAAACTTGATTGAGTTTTTTGAGGAAGTGACAAAGGTGAATGAAGAGAGCAGAGTGGTCGATATTCATGAAATGCACTTTAGCAAGGCATTTGATAATGTCCCACTTGACAGACTGCACAGAAGGTTGGGGCTGTTCTCATTGGAGAAGAGAAGGTTTAGGGGAGATCTGATAGAAGTGTATAAGATGATTAGGGGTTTAGATAGGGTAGATACTAAGAACCTTTTACCGCTAATGGAGTCAGGTGTTACTAGGGGACATAGCTTTAAATTAAGGGGTGGTAGGTATAGGACAGATGTTAGGGGTAGATTCTTCACACAGCGGGTTGTGAGTTCATGGAATGCCCTGCCCGTATCAGTGGTGAACTCTCCTTCTTTATGTTCATTTAAGCAGGCATTGGATAGGCATTTGGAAGTTATTGGGCTAGTATAGGTTAGGTAGGACTCGGTCGGCGCAACATCGAGGGCCGAAGGGCCTGTACTGCGCTGTATCCTTCTATGTTCTATGTTCTATGTTCTAAGGTGAAGTCACATGGCATCAGTGGTGAGTTGGTATGAGGAATAAAGAACTCGCTTAGACATAGAAGACATGAGTAGCTGTGGAATGGTGTTTTCCTGACTAGAGATCCATGACTAGTGGTGTTCTGCAAGGAGCAGTGCTGCAATCCCTGATGTTTGTAATACATAAAAATGATTTGAAGGTGAATGTAAATGGCCTGATTAGTAAATTTGCAGACGACAGAAAGATTGGGGGAGCTGCGGATATTCAGGACAGAGAGTCTATGTAGACTTGGGCAGAGAAACGGCAAATGGAGCTGAATCTGGATAAATGTGAGGTATTGCATTTGGAATGACGGATGCAGGAGAGAAGCATACAGTAAATGGCAGAACCTTTGGTAGCTTGGAGAAAGTGAAGACTGCAGGTGCTGGAGAGTCAGAGTTGAAAAGTGTGGTGCTGGAAAAACACAGCCAGTCAGGCAGCATCCGAGGAGCAGGAGAGTCAACATTTCAGACATAAGACCTTCATCAAGTATGTGGAGGGGGAACAAGGCTGAGAGATAAATAGGAGTGTGGGGGTGGGGCTGGAGGGAAGGTAGGTGAGAAGGTAATAGATAGATGAAGGTGGGGGGGGATGGTGATAGGTTGGAGCGGAGGGTGTAGCAGATAGGTGGGATGGAAGGACGGGTAAGACAGTTCAAGAGGGCAGTGCAGATTTGGATGGTTGGATATGGGATGAGGTGGAGGGAGGAGAGATTTGGAAATTAGTAAAGTCGATGTTGATGCTGTGTGGTTGAAAGGTCTCAAGGCAGAAAATGAGGTGTTCTTCCTCCAGATGTCAGGTGACTTGGTTTGGCAGTGGAGGAGGCCCAGGACCTGCATGTCCTTGGCAGTGGGAGGGGCAGTTGAAGTGGTCAGCCACAGGGCGGTGGGGTTGTTGGGTGCGTGTGTCCCAGAGATGTTCTCCGAACCACAAATTGATGCTCAGTCTCCCTAATGTAGAGGAGACCACATCGAGAGCAACTGATGCAATAAATGTGCAGGTAAATCTCTGCCGGATGTGAAATGATCTCTTAGGGCCTTGGACTGAGATGAGGTGGTTGGGGTGGATGTGTGCAAGTTTCACACCTCTTGCAGTGGCAAGGGATGGTGTTGGGTGTGGAGGGTAGGCTGGTGTGGGGATGGGGTGGGGGGGAGCGGAGGTTATGGACCAAATGAGGGAGTTGCAGTAGGAATAGTCTCTGTGGAGCAGATAGGGGTGGGGAGGGAAATATATCCCTGGTGATGGGGTCTGACTATACGTGGTAAAAATGGTGAAGGATAATGCGATGTAACCGGATATCATTTGTGTGCAAGGTGAGGATTAGGAGGGTTCTATCCTTGTTGTGATTGGAGGGGTGGAATTCAAGGGCGGAGGTGCAGGAAGTGGAGGAGATGCACTGGAGGGCATTGTTGATCACGTGGGAGGGGAAATTTTGGTCCTAGACATAGGAGGCCACCTGGGATGTCTTGGACTAGAATTGCTTCCCCTGGGAGCAGATGCAGTGGAGGCAGAGGACTTGGGAGTAAGGGATAGCATTTTTACAGGAGGGAGGGTGGGAGGTGGTGTAGTACAGTTAGCAGTAATACAGGTGGGAGTTGGTGGGTTTGAAATAGATGTCCGTGTAGAGTTGGTCGCTGGTGATAGAGATGGAGAGGTCCAGAAAGGGGAGGGAGGTAACAGAGATGGTCATGTGAACTTAAGGTCAGGGTGGAACCATTAGTAGCATCAACATACAGAGGGATCGAGGCATACAGGTCCACAGTTCCCTGAAATTGGCAACACAAGTGGATAAGGTGGTCAAAAGGGCACGTAGAATGCTTGTCTTCATCGGTTGGGGCAAAGAACATAAAATATTCACGCTGCAACTATACAGAAGTTTGGTTCTGACATTTTTGGAATACAGGATACAATTCTGATCACTCTTCTGCAAGAAGAATGTGGAGGTTTTGGCGAGGGTATGGAAACTGTTTACCGGGATGTTGCCTGGGTTGGACGGTATCAGCTATGTGCAGAGATTAGAGAAACTTGTATTTTTTCACTTGAATGTCAAAGGATGATGGACGACCTGATGGAAGTTTGTGACAGCCATGTTTATCCTTGCCCATAACCCTCCAAACCTTTCCTATTAGTGAACTTATCCAAATATTTTTTAAACATTGTAACTCTACCTGCATCCATCACTTTCACTGACAGTTTATTCCACATAAGAACCACTCTCAGTGTAAGAAGGTTGCCTCTTGTGCCCTTCATAAATCTTTCTCATCTCACCAAAAACATGTTTTGAACTTTGCCACCCTGAGGAAAAGACTCTTGCTATTCACCTTATCTATGCCCCGCATGATTTTATAGACCTCAACAAGGTCACCCCTGGACCTCCTATGCTTCAATCTTTCTCCCAGGGTAAAAATGTCAATTACCAGGGGACACAAGTTTGAGGTTAAAAAAAATTAAACTAAAAGGAGAGGTGAAAGGCATGTTTTTTTACACTGAGGGTGGTGAGTGCCTGGAATGCGCTCCCAGAGAAAATGGTAGAGGCAGATACAGCAGCAATATTTAGAGGCATCATGACAGATATATAAACAGGCAGGGAATAGAGAATCGCATATGGAAAAAGGTATTTAGTTTAGAAAGGAATCATGTAGCGGCCGGGTCTTGATGGGCTGAAGGGCCTGCTCCTGTGCTGTACTGTTCTTGGTGTTGTTTTGTTGTGTGTGGGTCAGTGTTTTGGTCCCTTTTTAAAACAGTTTCATATCATAAAACCTCAAGTATTAAACCAGCTGATAGAATGCAGAGGTCAAAATCTGTATTTTATGTCTTCATAACTGTTTATCTCATTTCTATCTAAATTGTTCTGTGCTGTTCATCAATTTTTCCTTGTGCTGGCATGACTCATGTCATCGTCGTTAGCTGGTTAAAGATTTCTTTATTGCCCTTATCACTGATTTAATTTACCATACGCCCATATTTACAGATCTGTATCAAGTGACTTCCCAGATTTTATCCTTCAAGAGAAATGAAACCCAACCTCTTAAATCTTTCTGCAGTGTATTCAGCTCTGGTATCCCTATAGACAAATGTGTGCACTTTCAAAACTGCTTCAATAATGTCTTTGTAAGATATCTCAAATTGAATCAAAAGGCCAAAAAATGTTCTATGAAATAAGGAACACACACTAATTTTGGTCTAACTAATTTGAGTTCAGAAATCTTACTGAAGTCTTATAGGTGTATTGTGAGATTATACTTCAATCAGTTTTGGTCTCCTAAACTAAAGATGTACTCGCCATAGAGGGGGGACAATGAACATTCATTAGTCTGATACCAGGGATGGCAGGACTGTCCTGTGAGGAGAGATTGGTTCAACTGGGTCTGTATTCTCCAGAATTTAAAAGGATGGGAGGGGACCTGATTGAAATGTTTAAACTCAACTGGCCTAGACAGAGCAAGGAGGATGATCTCTTTGGTTAGTGAGTCTAAAACCAGAAGTCATCATCTCAGGATACAGGGACAGCCCTTGATATCAAGCCATCCTTGACCAAATGTGGCATCATGGAGCCCTGGCAAAACTGGAGTTAGTATGTTTCAGCGGGGAAAGCTCTCCATTAATTGGAGTCATACCTGACACGTAAGAAGATGGTTGTGGTTATTGGAGATCAGTCATCTTAGCTCCAGGACATCTCTGAAGGAGTTCCTCCAGGTAGTGTCCTAGGTATAAACAATGACTGCAGATGCTGGAAACCAGATTCTGGATCAGAGTGGTGCTGCAAGAGCACAGCAGTTCAGGCAGCATCTGAGGAGCAGTAAAATCGACGTTTCAGGCAAAAGCCCTTCATCAGCAATACAGGCAGAGAACCTGAAGAGTGGAGAGATAAATGAGAGAAGGGTGGGGGTGGGGAGAAAGTAGCATAGAGTACAATAGGTGAGTCGGGGTAGGGATGAAGGTGATAGGTCAGGGAGGAGGGTGGGGGAAGGTAGCAAAGAATACAATGGGTGGATTGGGTGGGATGAAGATGAAAAGTCAGAGAGGAGGGTGGAGTGGATAGATGAAAAGGAAGATAGGCAGGTAGGACAAGTCATGGGGACAGTGCTGAGCTGGAAGGTTGGAACTGAGTAAGATGGGGGTGGGGGGGAAGGGGAAATGAGGAAACTGGTGAAGTTCATACTGATGCCCTGGGGTTGAAGTGTTCAGAGGCGGAAGATGAGGCGTTCTTCCTCCAGGCGTCAGGTGGTGAGGGAGCGGCGATGGGGCAGGCCCAGGCCCAGGACCTCCATGTCCTCGGCAGAGTGGGAGAGGGAGTTGAAATGTTGGGCCACAGGGCGATGTGGTTGATTGGTGCAGGTGTCCCGGAGATATTCCCTAAAGCGCTCTGCTAGGAGGCATCCAGTCTCCCCAATGTAGAGGTGACCGCATCTGGAGCAACGGATACAATAAATGATATTGGTGGATGTGCAGGTAAAACTTTGATGGATGTGGAAGGCTCCTTTAGGGCCTTGGATGGAGGTGAGGGAGGAGGTGTGGGCACAGGTTTTGCAATTCCTGCGGTGGCAGGGGAAGGTGCCAGCACGGAAGGGTGAGTTGTTGGGGGGCATGGACTTGACCAGGTAGTCATGGAGGGAACGGTCTTTGCGGAAGGCGGAAAGGGGTGGGGAGGGAAATATATCCCTGGTGATGGGGTATTTTTGGAGGTGGCAGAAATGTCGTTGGATGATTTGGTTTATGCGAAGGTTGGCAGGGTGGAAGGTGAGCACCAAGAGGGTTCTGTCCTTGTTACGATTGGAGGGGTGGGGTCTGAGGGCGGAGGTGTAGGATGTTGATTGATTTGCGTTGGAGGGCATCTTCAACCATGTGGGAAGGGAAATTGCGGTCTCTAAAGAAGGAGGCCATCTGGTGTGTTCTATGGTGGAACTGGTCCTCCTGGGAGCAGATAGAGTGGAGGCGGAGGAATTGGGAATACGGGATGGCATTTTTGCAGGAGGTGGGGTGGGAAGAGGTGTAATCCAGGTAGCTGTGGGAGTCAGTGGGTTTGTAAAAAATGCCAAAAATGTCGATGTCAAGTCAGTCATCATTAATGGAGATGTAGAGGTCCAGGAAGGGAAGGGAGGTGTCAGAGATGGTCCAGATAAATTTAAAGATCAGGATGGAATGTGTTGGTGATGTTGATGAATTGCTCAACCTCCTCACGGGAGCACGAGGTGGCGCCAATGCAGTCATCAATGTAGCGGAGGAAGAGGTGGGGAGTGGTGCCGGTGTAACTACGGAAGATGGACTGTTCTACGTAGCCAACAAAGAGACAGGCATAGCTGGGGCCCATACGTGTGTCCATGGCTACCCCATTGGTCTGGAAGAAGTGGGAGGATTCAAAGGAGAAATTGTTAAGGGTGAGGACCAGTTCGACGAAACGAATGAGAGTGTCGGTGGAAGAGTACTGTTGGGGACATCGGGAGAGGAAGAAACGGAGGGCTTGGAGGCCCTGATCATGGCGGTTGGAGGTGTAGAGGGATTGGATATCCATGGTGAAGATGAGGCATTGGGGGCCGGGGAAAGAGAAGTCTTGGAAGAGCTGGAGGGCATGGGTGGTGTCTTGAACGTATGTGGGGAGTTCCTGGACTAGTGGGAATAGGACAGTGTCGAGGTAGGTAGAGATGAGTTCAGTGGGGCAGGAGCATGCTGAAACCATGTGTCGGCCAGGGTGGTCAGTCTTGTGGATCTTGGGAAGGAGATAGAACCGGGCAGTGCGGGGTTCCCGGACTATGAGGTTGGAAGCGGTGGGTGGGAGATCTCCTGAGATGATGAGGTTCTGTATGTCTGGGCGATGATGTTCTGGTGGTGGGGGGGTGGGGTCATGGTCGAGGGGGCAGTAGGAAGAGGTGTCCTTGAGTTGGCATCTGGCTTCAGCAGTGTAGAGGTCAGTACACCAGACTACCACTGCACTCCCTTTATCGGCTGGCTTGATGGTGAGGTTGGGATTGGAGCAGAGGGAGTGGAGGGCAGCATATTGTGAGGGTGAGAGGTAGTGTCCAAGGCCTAACCAGCTTCAGCTGCTTCATCAATGGTTTCCCTCTATCATTAAGGTCAGAAGTGGGGATGTTCGCTGATGATTGCATGATGTTCAGCACCATTCGATCAAATGCAACATGATTGGGACAATATCCAGACTTGGCCTGACAAGTGGAAAGTAACATTCACAGCACATAAATCCCAGACAACGGCCATCTCCAATCAGATGATCTGACCACTGCCCCTTCACGTTCAATGGTGTTACCATTGTTGTTATCACTGAACTCTCCACTATCAATATCCTTGGGATTACCATTGACCAGAAACTCAGCTCGGCTCACCATATAAATACAGTAGCTACAAGAACAGGTCAGAGGCTAGGAATTTTTTTTTTCAAAAATATGCTTTATTCACGAAATTATTTGGATCTCCATACAATTGGTCATGCCATTGTTATACACACATTACATTGCTTTACATACAGATATCGAAATTTATTTTCCTATATACAAGTCTGTAGATTGACTATCCAGCTCTTCTGCTGAGGCGTCAGTGGAGCCCAAATGACTACGTGGGCCCCCTGTTCTTCTTAGGCAGGCAGATGTTACACAGTGGTCTTTCCCCATCGCGCCTTGGCGGCAGCTGCTCCAAGCTTCAGTGCATCCCTCAGCACGTAGTCCTGGACCTTGGAATGTGTCTGTCCACAACACTCAGTCGGGGTCAGCTCCTTCAGCTGGAAAATCAACAGGTTTCGGACCGCCCAGAGAGCGCCCTTCACCGAGTAGATGATCCTCCAGGCGCAGTTGATGTTCGTCTCGGTGTGCGTCCTGGGGAACAGACCGTACAGCTCGGAGTCCCGCGTCTTAGAGCTGTACGGGACGAACCTTGACAAACACCACTGCATTCCTCTCAAGACTTCTTCTGCATAGGCACATTCCAGAAGGAGGTATGTGACAGTCTCACCACCCCGCACAGCCGCTTCGAGAGCAGCGTGCGGTGCGGCAGAGAGTCCAGGCGTGCATAAAGGATCTCACAGGCAGAACCCTTCTCACCACCAGCCAAGCCATGTCTTGGTGCTTGTTGGAAAGTTCTGGCGATGAGGCATTCTGCCAAATGACTTTGACAGTCTGCCCAGGGAACCGCTCGATAGGATTCGCCCTCTCCTTTTTCCGAAGGGTCTCAACTGCTGAAAATGTGTTGCTGGA
The DNA here is from genome assembly GCF_020745735.1 of Hemiscyllium ocellatum. NCBI lineage: Eukaryota > Metazoa > Chordata > Chondrichthyes > Orectolobiformes > Hemiscylliidae > Hemiscyllium > Hemiscyllium ocellatum. Next base: position 20,922,735 of record NC_083401.1, read on the forward strand.
AAAGCGCAGCAGTTCAGGCAGCATCCAAGGAGCAAGAGAATCGACGTTTCGGGCATGAGCCCTTCTTCAGGAATGAGGAGAGTGTACCAAACAGATAAAAAGATAAAAAAGGTAGGGAGGAGGTACTTGGGGGAGGGGCGTTGGAAATGCCACCAGGCATATCCTTCCCCTCCCCTATCAGCGTTCTGAAAAGACCACTCCTTCCATGACTCCCTTGTCAGGTCCACACACCCCACCAACCCAACCTCCACTCCCAGTACCTTCCCCTGCAACCGCAAGAAATGCAAAACTTGCGCCCACACCTCCCCCCTCACTTCCCTCCAAGGCCCCAAGGGATCCTTCCATATCCGACACAAATTCACCTGCACCTCCACACACATCATTTACTGCATCTGCTGCACCCTATGTGGCCTCCTCTATATTGGGGAGACAGGCAGCCTCCTTGCGGAACGTTTCAGAGAACACCTCTGGGACACCCGGACCAACCAACCCAAACACCCCGTGGCTCAATACTTCAACTCCCCCTCCCACTCCACCATAGACATGCAGGTCCTTGGACTCCTCCATCGCCAGACCATAGCAACATGACAGCTGGTGGAAGAGTGCTTCATCTTCAGCCTAGGAACGCTCCAACCACAAGGGATGAGCTCAGATTTCTCCAGTTTCGTCATTTTCCCTCCCCCCATCTTGCCTCAGTCCCAACCCTCGTATTCAGCACCACCTTCCTAACCTGAAATCTTCTTCCTGACCTCTCCGCGCCCACCCCCACTCCAGCCTATCACCTTCACCTTAACCTCCTTCCACCTATCGCATTTCCAATGCCCCTCCCCCAAGTCCCTCCTCCCTACCTTTTATCTTAGCCCTCTTGGCACACTCTCCTCATTCCTGAAGAAGGGCTCATGCCTGAAACATTGATTCTCCTGCTCCTTGGATGCTGCCTGACCAGCTGCGCTTTTCCAGCAACACATTTTCAGCTCTGATCTCCAGCATCTGCAGTCCTCACTTTCTCCCCGAAGGGTCTCAAGGACACTATGTGCTGACCACTTCCTGATGGACTTGTGGTCAAAGGTGTTTTTCTTCATAAACTTCTCCACGAAAGACATGTGATACAGAACGGTCCAACTACTCGGAGCGTTCCGCGGCAGCGAGGCCAAGCCCATCCTTCGCAACACCAGGGACAGGTAGAACCTCAGTACGTAGTGATCCTTGGTGTTTGTGTACCGGGGATCCACGCACAGCTTCATGCAGCCACACACAAAGGTAGCCATCAGGGTGAGGGTGGCATTGGGTGTGTTTTTCCCCCGTTACCCAGATCTTTATACATCGAGTCCCTTCGGACCCGGTCCATCTTTGATCTCCTTATAAATTGGAAGATGGCCCGGGTGAATGCAGTGGCACAGGTTCTGGAAACAGGCCAGACGTGTGCCACATATAACAACACTGACAATGCCTCACACCCGATGACCAGGTTTTTTCCCGCGATGGACAGCGACCATAGCTTCCATCTGCCTAGTTTCTGCCTCACTTTGCTGAGTCCTCCCAAGATTTGGCGCACGCCCCAGCACCCCCGTACCAAATACCCTGCACCTCCAGGTGGTCAGTCCTGACGGTGAAGGGGATCGAGGATTGGTCAGCCCAGTTCCCGAAGAGCATGGCCTCGCTCTTGCCTCGGTTTACCTTGGTCCCCAAGGCCCATTCGAACTGGTCACATATGCACATGAGGCTGTGCACGGACAGCGGATCCAAGCAGAAGACGGTGACGTCATCCATGTACAGAGAGGCCTTAACCTGCAGGCCCTGCTGCCAGGAATATTCACCCCTCTCAGGCTCGCATCCTTCCTGATGGACTCGGCAAATGGCTCTATGCAACACACAAGCAAGGCAGGAGAGAGAGGGCAGCCCTGCCTGATGCCAGATCTGACTGGGAAGCTATCTGATTCCCACCCATTGATTAAGACTGCACTGACAATGTTGGTGTAGAGCAGTCTGATCCATTGCAGATTCCCTCCCCAAAGCCCATTTTGGAGAGAACATCTCTCATATACGTGTGTGATATCCTGTCAAAGGCTTTGTCCTGGTCCAGGCTGATCAGGCAGGTGTCCAACCCTCTGCATGTAGGCGATCGTATCCCTGAGGAGTGCGAGACTCTCAGCGATCTTCCTGCCCGGTACAGCACAGATTTGGTCAGGGTGAATCACCGACCCCAGAGTAGACCTGACCCAGTTGGTGATCACCTTTGACAAAATTTTGTAATCCGCATTCAATAGTGAGATTGCTTTCCAATTTCTGAGTCCCTCCCTCTCCCTCTTCCGTTTGTCGATGATGCCTTTCCACCATCAAACCCGCAGACAAGGGAGGCGCGGTGGTAGTTTGGCGCACTGACCTGTACACCGCTGAAGCCAAACGCCAGCTCGCGGACGCCTCCTCTTATCGCCCCCTTGACCACGACCCCACCTCCCACCACCAAACCATCATCTCCCAGACCATCCAGGACCTCATCACCTCAGGGGATCTCCCATCCACCGCCTCCAACCTCATAGTCCCACAACCCCGCACCGCCCGTTTCTACCTCCTGCCCAAAATCCACAAACCTGCCTGCCCCGGCCGACCCATTGTCTCAGCCTGCTCCTGCCCCACCGAACTCATCTCCCAATACCTCGACACGGTCCTGTCCCCTTTAGTCCAAGAACTCCCCACCTACGTTCGGGACACCACCCACGCCCTCCACCTCCTCCAGGATTTTCGCTTCCCCGGTCCCCAACGCCTTATTTTCACTATGGACATCCAGTCCCTGTACACCTCCATCCCCCATCACGAAGGACTCAAAGCCCTCCGCTTCTTCCTTTCCCGCCGCACCAACCAGTACCCTTCCACTGACACCCTCCTTCGACTGACTGAACTGGTCCTCACCCTGAATAACTTCTCTTTTCAATCCTCCCACTTCCTCCAAACTAAAGGAGTTGCCATGGGCACCCGCATGGGCCCCAGCTATGCCTGCCTCTTCGTAGGATATGTGGAACAGTCCATCTTCCGCAACTACACTGGCACCACCCCCCACCTTTTCCTCCGCTACATCGATGACTGTATCGGCGCTGCCTCGTGCTCCCACGAGGAGGTTGAACAGTTCATCAACTTTACTAACACCTTCCATCCCGACCTGAAATTCACCTGGACTGTCTCAGACTCCTCCCTCCCCTTCCTAGACCTTTCCATTTCTATCTCGGGCGACCGACTCAACACAGACATCTATTATAAACCGACTGACTCCCACAGCTACCTGGACTACACCTCCTCCCACCCTGCCCCCTGTAAAAACGCCATCCCATATTCCCAATTCCTTCGTCTCCGCCGCATCTGCTCCCAGGAGGACCAATTCCAACACCGCACAGCCCAGATGGCCTCCTTCTTCAAGGACCGCAGATTCCCCCCAGACGTGATCGACGATGCCCTCCACCGCATCTCCTCCACTTCCCGCTCCTCCGCCCTTGAGCCCCGCTCCTCCAACCGCCACCAAGACAGAACCCCACTGGTTCTCACCTACCACCCCACCAACCTGCGCATACAACGTATCATCCGCCGCCATTTCCGCCACCTCCAAACGGACCCCACCACCAAGGATATATTTCCCTCCCCTCCCCTATCAGCGTTCCGCAAGGACCACTCCCTTCGTGACTCCCTTGTCAGATCCACACCCCCCACCAACCCAACCTCCACCCCCGGCACCTTCCCCTGCAACCGCAGGAAATGTAAAACTTGCGCCCACACCTCCACACTCGCTTCCCTCCAAGGCCCCAAGGGATCCTTCCATATCCGCCACAAGTTCACCTGTACCTCCACACACATCATCTATTGCATCCGCTGCACCCGATGTGGCCTCCTCTATATTGGTGAGACAGGCCGCTTACTTGCGGAACGCTTCAGAGAACACCTCTGGGCCGCCCGAACCAACCAACCCAATCACCCCGTGGCTCAACACTTTAACTCCCCCTCCCACTCCACCGAGGACATGCAGGTCCTTGGACTCCTCCACCGGCAGAACACAACTACACGACGGCTGGAGGAGGAGCGCCTCATCTTCCGCCTGGGAACCCTCCAACCACAAGGTATGAATTCAGATTTCTCCAGCTTCATTTCCCCTCCCCCCACCTTGTCTCAGTCGGTTCCCTCAACTCAGCACCGCCCTCCTAACCTGCAATCCTCTTCCTGACCTCTCCGCCCCCACCCCACTCCGGCCTATCACCCTCACCTTGACCTCCTTCCACCTATCCCACCTCCATCGCCCCTCCCCCTAGTCCCTCCTCCCTACCTTTTATCTCAGCCTGCTTGGCTCTCTCTCTCTTATTCCTGATGAAGGGCTTATGCTCGAAACGTCGAATTCTCTATTCCTGAGATGCTGCCTAACCTGCTGTGCTTTGACCAGCAACACATTTGCAGCAGCGATGATGCCTTTCCACATGGATTCACTCATGGTACCTGCCTGAAGCATACTGACATACACCTCCAGCAGGTCCTGGCCAATCAAGTCCCACAGAGCAAAATAGAGCTCCACCGGTAAGCCATCACTTCCAGGAGTTTTATTCTTTTCGAAGGACTCGAGGGCCTTGGTTAGCTCATCCAGAGATAGCAGCTGGTCCAGCCTCTCCCATCAGAGGCTAGGAATACTGTGCCAAGCAACTCACCTCCTGACTCCCCAAAGCCTGTCCACTATCTCCAAGTGTTATGAAGTTGAACGCATGTATTGTACCTTTAAGAGAGCGTGAATACTGTTCTGAACTGAGAAATTACAAGTACCTATGTATATAACTCGATGGCAGTTCCAGAGTATACTGAAAAATTGAAAATATGTAACATTCAGCTGTGAAATAGATACCTGAGTTGGTTACTGCTTTGACCACAATTCAAATTTAATCAATCAGTTTAAATTACACTGATACCAAAACCCAATCGAGTTTGAATTTATTGTTTTGCCAACCTCGAACCATTGAGAAGATCTGATGTTAGGGATATAAAAAAGCAGCCATTTTGGAATTTGGCAACAGAGCAACTACCATTGAAAGGGAGCTAAGAAATTAGGAAGCACTCTCTATCAAAGGTACATTTTCATATGAAACATCTTCACAGAAAAAGAAAGAAGACAGCACAGGGAAATCTCAGCCAGAAGAAGACAGACACCAGAGATGACAGCCGCTCTGTGGTTTTGAAATTAAGTTGATATAATTTTAATAAGTGTCTTATTGGAACAGCATAATGTTATAGAGTTGGAGGCAGGTAATACACAGTTAAGAGAAAGTATGGCTTAGAGTGTGAATAGTTGTTGTTTAATGTTCACTTTTAGAGTTAAAAAATAAATTGAAGTTATTTTCTTTAAATAGTGGAATTTGGGAGTTCTCTGATACCGATAGTTTAACAGATTATGAGACAAGGTGAACTTTTCAGGGTGCTTGGTTTAATTAACAGAGGGGTTCACTGCTGTGTAGTAACAATAATGCACAAGTCAGGAGTAGATGGAATACTCCCCACTTGCCTGGATGGGTGCAGCCTAATAATACACAAGAAGCTTGACACCATCCAGAACAAAGCAGCCCACTTGGTTGGCATCACATTCACTCCCTCCACCACTGACACTCTGTAGCAGCAGTGTGTACTATCTACAAGATGCACTGCAGAAATTCACCAAAGATCCTCAGACAGTACCTTCCAAACCCACGACTACCTCCAACTGGAAGGACAAAAGTAACAGTTACACGGGAACACCACCACCTTCAAGCATCCTTCCAAGACACTCATCATCCCGACTTGGAAATATATCACCATTCCTTCACTGTTGCTCGATCAAAATCCTGGAATTCAGTCCCGAAGGTCATGTGAACAACAATGTGTTATGAAGGTGTAGAGATATGCTGTACCTTTAAGAGAGACTGGAAGCTGGCACAGGCTTAGAGAAGCAAAGAGAGTTCTGAACAATGTAACACTTGGTCAAAACAAATAGCAGCAGATGTGTTGCCATGATACAAAAACAAATTCAAATTTGACCAGTTTTAAAATATGCCCAAGATACCAAAATTCAATCAAATCTGAATTTAGTATTTTGGTAATATTAAAACCAATGAAACGATCTGAGGTTTTGGGGTATAAAACCAGACATTTTGAACAGTCAGGGGAGAACTGCCAACAAGTACAGACTGCCAGCAGAACAGCTCTCTGTGAGGTACCTGTATATGTATGAAGTTTGCGCAGCAGAACATTGAAAAGACAAAGGAGGAAAGTCTGCAGAGGAAGATACAAAGAGAAGATTCAGCGTTTGACTGGTTTTTAAAGTTGTTTCTTTTTGTAAATCTTAAATCGGGATTTTTTAAAATCGGACAAGTATTATAGAGTGGGAGGTAAAAGATAGGTTTTCGAGAAAGGAGTTGTAAATAGTTGTTGGTTTTAATATTCTCTGCTGGACTTATTGAATAAATTTGTTACATTTTACTTTAAATAGTGACCTCTCGAATTTTAACTGATTACAGCATGGGGTGAATATATTCTGTGTGGCTGGTATAATTTAGCAGAAGGGTTTGCCCTGTGTCACAACAAAATGGTTCTAAAAGTCAGTGCACTCCAACCTTTTCAAGGGCAACTATGGACAGGTAATAAGTGTTGGTCTGGACAGCCACTCCCACAAGTGAATTTTAAAAAACAGGAAGTAAATCATTTTTGGACTGAAATGCAAAACCATTTCTTCACTCAAAAGGAGATTGAATCTGTGGAATTCTCTACCATTGAAAAATGTGGAGGCCAAGTCACTGAATATATTCAAGAAAGAAATAGATCAATCTTTAGATTTTAAAGGCATCAAGGGGTATGAAGAGAAATTGCAAACATGGTATTGAGATAGAAGATCAACCACGATCATATTAGAATCAGAAAATCCCTAACGTACTGAGACAGGCTATTTGGTCCATTGAGGGTGCACCAACCCTCCAAAAAACATTCCACCTTGACCCACACCCCATAACCCCACATTTTCCATGGCTAACCCACCTGGATATCCCTAAGGGGCAATCTAGCATGGCCAGTCAATCTAGCCTGCACATCTTTGGACTGAGGGAAGACACAGGAGCACCCAGAGGCAATCCTTGCAAACACGGGAAAATGTGCATATAGATAGTGGGCCCAAGGGTGAAATAAAACCCAGGTCCCTGTGCTGTGAGGCAACAGTGCCACCCATTGATTGATAGAACAAGCTTGAAAGACCAAAAGGTCTCCTCCAGCTCTTCGTTTCTATGTTTCCCTGATTGTGTTTTAACAAGAATTTAGATTTCTTCCACTTTACAGAGTTCTTCCCATTTCTTTCCTCAGGTTTTATGTGGGAGCAGAGGGCTCATACCGTGAGATGGTTTCTGCAAGAAGTGATCACCTGGTGTTATTTGGAGAGCTTTCTGACAACACCAGGAATAAGCACACAGATGTCACCAGGGAGAAAGGGGCATCCAGAAAAAAAAATAAGGACAGCCTGTACTAGGGCCACTCAAACCCTTGATCAGAAACCAGAAAAAAATACAGGGCAGCAGGAATGACAAAGATTTCCATGAGGGATCTTCTGATGATTCCTCAGTAAGATCAGAGATCAACAATGGCAAATGTCAGATTATTGTGCAACATGAGAGCTCCTGGACCAATGGCAGTATGATTAGAAATTGAGAAAGTGCTCGAACTATCGAGAACTAATCTAAGCAACTGAATTCGTTCAGAGAAATGTTTCAACTCTGGGAACTTAAACAAACCGAAACAGCGAAAAAGACCTCTGATTCTAAAGTATTTCGAAATGGCAACTTGGCTGGCAGGGTGCAACCCATTGGATTGGTCAGGAGGTCACTTAGAGAGGTCTCCTCAAATCATGTCACATGGAGGGAATTCCATTCACAAGTTGGTGGTTCCGACATCAATGAGGTTGAGATCAGTAAAGAGCAGCTGATCTGTATGAAGGCTGTGACTGTTCAGAGAAGACATAAAAGAGATCTCTCTTCAGATCCAAGAGTTTTCATGCAAATAGATAAACACGTCCTATTCGTGAGTCAATAGATGGGGCAAATCCATGCTTGAGTTTTGTTGTATGCAATTAATGACTTCTCTTTTTTTTGTGTTCACTCATTGGATGTGGGTGTTGCTGGCTGGCCAGCATTTATTGCCTGTCCCTCGTGGCCCTTGAGAAGGTGGTGGTGAGCTGCCTTTTTAAACTGCTTCAGTCGAGACATTGTAAGTGGGCCGACAATGTCCTTAGGGAGGGAATTTTGAATCCTGACCCTGTGACAGTGAATGAACAACGAATGATTTCCAAGTCAGAATGGTGAGTGGCTTGGTGGGGAACGTGTAAGTTCTGGCGTTCCCATGTATCTGCTGCTCTTGTCCTTCTGCGTGGAAGTGATTTGAAAGGTGCTGTCTAAGAATTTTTGGTAAATTTCTGCCATGCTTCTTGTGGATGGTATATATTGCTGCTACTGAGTTTATGTGGTGGAGGGAGTGGATGCTGATGGATGTGGGACCAATCAAGTGGGCTGCTTTGTTCTGGATAGTGCCAAGCTTCTTGTATCTTGTTGGAACTGCACCAATCCAGGTAAGTGGACAGTATTCCATCACACTCCTGACCTGTGCCTTGGCAGGTGGACAGGCTCTGAAGAGTCAGGAGATGAGTTACTTGCTGCAGTATTCCTAGCCTCTAACCTGCTCTTGTAGCCACTGTGTTATGGTGGGTCCATTGAGTTTCTGGTCAATGGAAATCCTCAGGATGTTGATAGTGGGGTAATTCAATGATGGTAACACCATTGAATGCCAAGGAATGGTGAGATTGTCTTTTATTGGAGATAGTCATTTTCTGGCATTTGTGTGATGCAAATGTGACTTGCCACTTGTCAGTCCAAGTCTGGATATTGTCCAGATCTTATTGCATTAGAACATGGACTGCTTCAGTAACTGAGGAGTCACAAATGGTGCTGAACACTGTGCTGTCATCAGCAAACATCCCCATTTTTGATCTTATGATGGAGGGAAGGTCACTGATGAAGCAGCTGAAGACTGAAGCCTTTGTGCACTACACTGAGGAATAACTGCAGAGATGTCCTGGAGCTGAAATGACTGACCTCCAACAACCACTACACAGGGAGATGGTGGCATGCTGGTAACTGCCTCATTAATCCAAAAGTCCAGGCTAAAGCTCTGGGGCCCTATGATCAAAACTCACCACGGGCATTTGGTGAAATTTAAACTAAGTTAATCAACCTGGATTGAAAATCTCAGTCTCAGTAGCGATATCCATGAAACTGCTGAAAAGACTCATCTATTTCATAAATGTCATCCAGTGAAAGAATAATAATCATGTAGAAATCTAAAGCAAAATAACTCAACCAGCTGTTACAAGAAAAAGTGTTAGGTGGCGAGAAAACAATTTTCTTCTTCACTCATAGAATATGGGCATCCCTGGTTGTGCCAACATTTAGTGCCTATTCCTATTTGGCCTTGAGAGGGTGCTGTTGAGCTGCTTCCTTGAACTGCTACAATCTATTTGGTGTAGATAAACCCGTAATGCTCTTAAGGAGGGAATTCCTGACGTTTGACACAGTGACAAACTGAAGGAAAGTCAAAAGATGTCTAAGTCAGAAATGTGGCTTTGAGGGGAACATGCAGGGTTGTAGTTTTCCCATGTATTTGTTATCCTTCTCCTTATAGATGGAAATTTTTGGATTAGATTAGATTAGATTACTTACAGTGTGGAAACAGGCCCTTTGGCCCAACAAGTCCACACCGACCCGCCGAAGCGCAACCCACCCATACCCCTACATATACCCCTTACCTAACACTACGGGCAATTTAGCATGGCCAATTCACCTAACCCGCACACCTTTGGACTGTGGGAGGAAACCGGAGCACCCGGAGGAAACCCACGCAGACACGGGGAGAACGTGCAAACTCCACACAGTCAGTCGCCTGAGTTGGGAATTGAACCCAGGTCCCTGTGACTAACTAAGGAAACTTGATGAATTTCTACAGGGCATCTTATAGAAAGTCCACATTGGTGCTGCTGAGTATGAGGGAGGAAGTTGATTTTTGTGGATGTGGTGCCAATCAAGTCGGTTGCTTTGTCCTGGATGACAGTTCAGGCAGCATCCAACGAGCAGCGAAATCGACGTGTCGGGCAAAAGCCCTTCATCAGGAATAAAGGTAGTGAGCCTGAAGCATGGAGAGATAAGCTAGGGGAGGGTGGGGGTGGGGAGAGAGTAGCATAGAGTACAATGGGTGAGTGGGGGAGGGGATGAAGGTGATAGGTCAGGGAGGAGAGGGTGGAGTGGATAGGTGGAAAAGGAGCTAGGCAGGTCAGACAAGTCCAGACAAGTCATAGGGACAGTGCTGAGCTGAAAGTTTGGAACTAGGGTGAGGTGGGGGAAGGGGAAATGAGGAAGCTGTTGAAGTCCACATTGATGCCCTGGGGTTGAAGTGTTCCAAGGTGGAAGATGAGGCATTCTTCCTCCAGGCATCTGGTGGTGAGGGAGCGGCGGTGAAGGAGGCCCAGGACCTCCATGTCCTCGGCAGAGTGGGAGGGGGAGTTGAAATGTTGGGCCACGGGGCGATGTGGTTGATTGGTGCGGGTGTCCCGGAGATGTTCCCTAAAGCGCACTGCTAGGAGGTGCCCAGTCTCCCCAATGTAGAGGTGACCGCATCGGGAGCAACGGATACAATAAATGATATTAGTGGATGTCCAGGTAAAACTTTGATGGATGTGGAAGGCTCCTTTAGGGCCTTGGATAAGGTGAGGGAAGAGGTGTGGGCACAGGTTTTACAGTTCCTGAGATGGCAGAGGAAAGTGACAGGATGGGAGGGTGGGTTGTAGGGGGACCTGACCAGGTAGTCATGGAGGGAACGGTCATTGCAGAAGGCGGAAAGGGGTGGGGAGGGAAATATATCCCTGGTGGTGGGGTCTTTTTGGAGGTGGCGGAAATGTCGGCGGATGATTTGGTTTATGCGAAGGTTTGTGGGGTGGAAGGTGAGCACCAGGGGCGTTCTGTCCTTGTTACGGTTGGAGAGGTGGGGTCTGAGGGCGGAGGTGCGGGATGTGGACGAGATGCATTGGAGGGCATCTTTAACCATGTGGGAAGGGAAATTGCGGTCTCTAAAGAAGGAGGCCATCTGGTGTGTTCTATGGTGGAGCTGGTCCTCCTGGGAGCAGATGCGGCTGAGGCGGAGGAATTGGGAATACGGGTCTGGAGGAAGTAGGAGGATTGTTAAGGGTGAGGACCAGTTTGGCCAAACGAATGAGAGTGTCGATGGAAGGGTACTGTTGGGGAGGTCTGGAGAGGAAAAAACTGAGGGCTTGGAGGCCCTGGTCATGACGGATGGAGGTGTAGAGGGATTGGATATCCATGGTGAAGATGAGGCATTGGGGGCAGGGGAAACGGAAGTCTTGGAGGAGGTGGAGGGTGTGGGTGGTGTCTCGAACGGATGTGGGAAGTTCCTGGATTACTCCGACCCCACTCCCAGCTCCACACCCACACCAGATCCCAGCTCCCACCCCTGCCGATTTTCAGCATCCCTCCAGACCTCCCCCCTCACTGAGAACGAACAATCAGTCCTCAGCAAAGGACTCACCTTCATCCCCCTCCGTCCACGCATCAATGAATTTAATACACGACGTGACGTCGAACAATTCTTCCGTCGCCTCCGCCTCCCAGCTTACTTTCACAATCAGGATTCCTGCCCACTTTCCAAGGACCCCTTCGCCCACCTCCAACACACTGCACCCACCTGGACACCCCGCGCTGGCCTATTACCACGCTCAACCTCTTCATTTCCAACTGCCGCCGGGACACTAACTGCCTCAACCTGGCCAGCCCCCTCCCCCACTCTAACCTCTCACCCTCACAATGCGCAGCCCTCCAATCCCTCTGCTCCAATTCCAACCTTACCATTAAGCCAGCGGATAAAGGGTAGTCTGGCGCATTGACCGCTACACAGCTGAAGCCAAACGTCAACTCAAGGACACCTCTTCTTGCTGCCCCCTCTTCCATGACTCCACCCCCCCATCACCAAACCATCATCTCCCAGATCATACAGAACCTCATCACCTCAGGAGATCTACCACCCACAGCTTCTAACCTCCTAGTCCGGGAACCCCGCACTGCCCGGTTCTACCTCCTTCCCAAGATCCACAGGCCTGACCATCCTGGCCAACCCATTGTCTCAGCATGCTCCTGCCCCACTGAACTCATTTCTACCTACCTCGACACTGTCCTATCCCCCCTAGTCCAGGAACTCCCCACATACGTTTGAGACACCACCCACGCCCCCCCACCTCCTCCAAGACTTTCATTTCCCTGGCCCACAACGCCTCATCTTCACCATGGATATCCAATCCCTCTACACCTCCATCTGCCATGACCAGGGCCTCCAAGCCCTCTGTTTTTTCCTCTCCAGACGTCCCCAACAGTACCCTTCCACCGACACTCTCATTCGTTTGGCCGAACTGGTCCTCACCCTTAACAATTTCTCCTTTGAATCCTCCCACTTCCTCCAGACTAAAGGGGTAGCCATGGGCACACGTATGGGCCCCAACTACGCCTGTCTCTTTGTTGGCTACGTAGAACAGTTGATCTTCCGTAATTACACTGGCACCACTCCCCACCTCTTCCTCCGCTACATTGATGACTGCATTGGCACCACCTCATGCTCCCGCGAGGAGGTTGAGCAATTCATCAACATTACCAACACATTCCACCCTGACCTTAAATTTATCTGGATCATCTCTGACACCTCCCTCCCCTTCCTGGACCTCTCCATCTTCATTAATGATGACTGACTTGACACTGACATTTTTTACAAACCCACCAACTCCTACAGCTACCTGGATTACACCTCTTCCCACCCTATCTCTTGCAAAAATGCCATCAAGGTACAAATATAATTGTTCTTTTTCATGGTATTCCCATCAGTGTTATGGACAGGACCAAACCCTGTCAAAATATATTAAGCAGATAGCCAAGAACCGAACTCTTCCTTATTTTAAAGGCGTTGCATTCCAGATACAATTGGATTGGTCAAACTACCAATTTTGAAGTAAAACACCTTTCTTCATACACTACAGTTAAATAAAACAAAAAAAAACTCAACTCTATTGGAACATGAATAGAATAAAATATTATTTAACTGCTAAACAGTAACTGTTCCAATATAATAACATCCCATAAACACACTCTTAGCAAAGACAAGTTCACATTATATCCCCAGTCCAGGAGAAAAAAAAACAAGAGAAAATTCTGTGAGAGTGAGAGAGAGACAGCGAGAGGAGTACTGCAATTTGATTTCTTCTTTTCCAAATACTAACCTTACTTTACATCCAATACAGCATCCCAGTGTTACATCATTTAATCTGGAGCTGTGGCTTTCGTTGATAGCTCACAATTATTCACATCAGTCTTTGATCTTCCTCCATTAGATTAAATCAGACGGTGGGTTGTCAGTGCAGAAGATAGTCCACCAAAGCTCAGATTGAGTTGGAGAAAATTCGAGCCATTTGGATCTGGCTGTGCAACAACGTAAGTTTGTTTGGCACTTATTACATCTTATATTTAATAATGCTGTGCTGATGAGCCCATTCACAGAGTTACAAAATTACAGAATTGCTACAAACCCAGGCGAACACTCTGACTTCATGCCATTTTCCTGCCTTTTCCCAGAATCCTGTACATTGTTCCAATTGAGATAATGACACAGTGTCCTCTTACTGGCCTCACGACCCTTCCAGACAGTGCATTCCAAACCTAACTACTCGCTGTGTGAAAAAGCTTTTTCTAACCTTGTATTCACTTCCCTTGCAAATTACTTTAAATTAGTGCACTCTTATTCATGATTGTTGCACAATTATGGTTAAATTAAGTTACATTTAACTTAACAATATAAAATTTGAGCTAATTGACACTGATGTAAACCAGCTGCCTCTCATTCTACATTGGGCCAATTTCTTGCTCTTGCATGTTCCATAGAGCACGTGGATCTTTCACATGTGAGATAGGCACATCTCCATCACATAATCAATGGAGATGGAACAGATTCGAGGTGAAGTTCAGCCTCGGTCTAATTGGATAGCCGTGATGTGGAGGTGCTGGTGTTGGACTGGAGTGGACAAAGTCATAAATCACATGGTTTATTTGAAATCTCAAGGTTTTGGAACACTGCTCCTTCATCAGGTGAAGTGTCTTGTGACTAGTTGGATAGTAAAATAGATTCAAGGGCTGAATGGCCACTTCATATTCCGATCATTCCTACATTTCCAGAGTGTAAATCAATATTTTGATATTGCAAGCTGCAGCGGGCTTGGGACAAATTTTGCAGTGAGGGTTCCACTAACAAATCTTCGTTTTCTAGACTTATTCAGCAGTGAGCCAGGGATTAGATGTAAATGAAATTAGAAAGTAAGCTAGTTTGTATCGAAGGGCACGACTGCCTGGTACTCGCCAGTGATAAGGGAGAAAACTTATCCCCAGTTTAGAACAACAGATCAGTAGGGAAATAGCGCAAAAAAGTGGACATGAGGAATGTCAAATCAGCTATGATCCTATTGAATGGCAGAGTAGGATTGAGGGACCTATTTATTATGGTTTTATGGTCAGCTGGGAGGCAGCAAAAATGGGATTCCTCTGCGATAATTACTGCAAACATTTGGAATAGGCCTCCAGATATAATCCCTGTTGGCCCCCCTCAGTGAGATTATTATGGGTGAAGTTTTTTTTAACCAATTCTGCATCTCCTTTTCTCTCTCAGAATATGACATCAACAGCTACCTGGGTTTATCAGAGAAGATGTATACTCCTCAACAGGTCCTTCAGTCAGGGAAGGGCGTATGCTCTAGCTACTCCAGCCTGCGCCAAGAAATGTGTCGGTATGTCACCGAAAATGAATATTGTGTTTGGGCATGAAGGTAGGAGGTTTTGCCATAGTTTCTATTCAATAAGTGGTACAGTTGATTTTGTTGGAGGAAACATCAAATAGGCATATGTTGCTTGGTACAAATGAATGCTGTGTGCTGGTTTCAATCTCAGGGGTGTTAGAGTTCGTCCTCATTATTAGTCCAATCTTATTTTTCCAATACAGACTTGAGAAATGATGAAATGAGTCATGTGACCTTTTGAAGCTATACTTGCTTGAGGCATGGAAATAGCAATAGAGAGGTGCTAATGCCTATTGTCAAAAGGAATTCATTGATGCTTTAGACAAAGGACTTCACAGGTTCAAAATTAATAAGCCTCAAGCGAACTTGGAACAAAATAGCACTTTCCTATCGAGCAGCACTTCCATGGAGTAAGTGTAATTGATGAAGTGATGAACAATCCTTTCTAAAAAAAAACCAAAAGACTAGATGGAAGTGAGGCTGAAACCCATAGGGAAACAGGGGAATGGAGGCGGATGCATAGCACCTTTCAAAAATGGAACTGGAGACATAATGGAAAAGCAATTTTTGAGAAGATTTGTTGCTCAGGTTGGTGATAAGTATGTAAGTTAGCTTGTTGAGCTTGAAGATTTGGTTTCAGACATTTACTGGCATCATTTACACGATACCATGCAAGAACTGTAAAAAAAACTATATCGGACAAACTAGCAGGAAACTTGCCACCAGGACACATAAACACCGGTTGGCCATCAAAAGACTCACTAGTTTCCAAAAGCCCTTCATCAGGCCTGTATTCCTGATGAAGGGCATTTGCTTGAAACATCGATTTTACTGTTCCTCGGATGCTGCCTGACCTGCTGTGCTTTTCCAGCACCACTCTAATCTAGACTCTGGTTTCCAGCATCTGCAGTCCTTGTTTTTACCTAACTAGTTTCCATACATGCAGACAAAGAAGGACACTACTTTAACTGGGACAATACACACATCCTAGGACAGGTGAAACAAAGACCCACACAAGAATTCTTAGAGGCATGACATACTAACCAGAACTCCATTAATAAACACATTGATTTAGACCCTATCTACCTTCCCTTCAAAAAAAAAGAACCGGAAATGACATCACCAATGTTAAGAAACCAAGACCAATAAATAGAGAGGCGGGTCATACCACTAGCGCTTCATCGGAGACTCTCACTGATGACGTTACCTACTATGGTGACGAAACATCTGAAAACAAACCTGCAAACTCAGCGAGCTAACTTACATACATAATGGAAAAGATCCTCTTCGAAATTGGGGAAGGGTAAGGAGCTGATTGTGGGCACTTCATCACCTGTCCTGGTCGTTTTCTCCTGAAATGAGACACAGGGATGGCCAAAGTGGTTGGTCCAGGTGTTGGTTCTGGGGGCAAGTTGATGGGCCAAATGAAGGAGTAGGCGATGCAGAGGGCATGTAGGGTTAGTGGTGTCGGGGGGCTGTTGAGATGGTTGAGAGCAGGAAAAGGAAGAGGATAGAGTATTGGGTCATGAGTCTTAGTAGTGGAAGTCAAGTCAGTGTCGAGGTAGGGGAGAGAAAATACCTTCATATACCTGAAGTAGCAGATATCATCATTGAGATGTTAGCAGGACTACTGGGAATTTTGGTGTATGATGGAGACCATAGTGAACTGGTTGACAAGCTCAGACCCAGGGTGGCAGGGTCTACTGCCATAGTCCAGGAACACAGTTCTCCTCTGCAGTGCCAAGTCCATCAGGACTATCCAATGCCCGTCATGAAGTGAGGCACCGATTTTCCTTTCCTTTCATCCAGGGCAAATGGCATGAACCAGGAATGACCTGAGGAACAACTCCCCTTGAAATATGGCAACATCACCAAGAATCCCGGCCCACCCTGGCAGTGCTGAGTGTTTCCAGCTACGGCGAGTGGGAGAACAGAACAAACAGGGCACCATGAAGGCAGAGTGCATTATTGCTGGGACAAGCTTGGGAAGATATTGTGAGTCAAGTAATCAGGCTTTTGAGGAAGAAAGAGAGAGACCTTCATGAAACCTGCCGAAATTGATGAAATTGCTGACCTCTGGCAAATGCATTGGAGCAAAAATTTAAAAATCTCAAACATTTCCAAAAAGAAAGAGCTTTTTTATTGTTCATTTGTGAAATCTGGGCATCACTGGCTATCCAGCATTTAGCTGTCCTTGAGTAGGTGGTGGTGAGCTGCCTTCTTCAACCTCTGCAGTCCTCCTGCTGTGGATTGACCCACAAAGCCCTCAGGGAGGGATTTCCAGGATTTGTATGCTTACATCTGGGCAGATGTTGTTGGAGTGGTTATGTCACTGGACCAGTAAGCCTGTGGCACGGCTAAAACTCTGGTGATGTGGGTCCCAATTCCCCACAGATAATTTTCAATCCCATTTTTTTGCAGAGAGGCCGGGATAACGTGCATTGAAGTTTCAGGACATGGAATGGGAATTGGATACAATCTTGGACACAGTTACCAACACAAGAAGTCAAGCCATGTGTGGAATGCTGTGCAGTTGGACAAGCAATGATACCTCCTGGATGCTTGCTGGGCCACAGGCATAGTGGACATAGAGAAAGGAGTCTTCATTCAGAGGTAGGAGACAGTGAGGTCTGCAGTTGGTGGAGATCAGAGTTAAGAGTGTGTTGCTGGTAAAGTACAGCAGGTCAGGCAGCATCCAAGGAGCAGGAAAATCGACGTTTCAGGCCGGAGCCCTTATTAGCCCTTCATCAGCCCTTCACCATTCCTGATGAAGGGCTCCAGCCCAAAACGTCAATTTTTCTGCTCCTCGGATGCTGCCTGACCTGCTGTGCTTTTCCAGCACCACACTCTCAATTCAGAGGTAGGAACTGGCACTGGTCGGAGGCCAAAACAATGGATTGCATTTTGATGCAAGTTTATTAAGCTTGTCGTGAGCAGTCAGCTATGACTAAAAACCTTTCAATTCACTGATTCTGTCATTATCACTGGGTATGTTTGAGATTTGGGATAATTTGGTTTCTTCATCAAAGAAAGTAAAGTGGATGCTCGACTCTAACATTGGTATTGGAGAGTGAAGGACAGGGCAAAAGATATGAAGCTACATAAAGCGAAACATCGACTCTGCTTTCTTCCCACCGATGTTGCCAGACCTGCTGAGTTTATCCAACAATTTCTGTCCAAAACCCACAACTTTTTGTTTTATTATAAAGAAAGCAGATTATTTTCACAATGGAATTGCACTTTCAATCCCTTGAGCCTTTTTCATCATTCATGTAGATCCCCTAATATCTGTTACCCAACAAAATCATGTTGCTTTTTGTCTTTAAAGCTCTAATACAGCCTTCTTAGAGGTGGGTTCCAAATTTCCATTACCCTTTGATGGAAGAATGTCTCATGTTTTTATTCATGATATTTCAATTGTGCCAATTCATTTTGGATTCATTTTACCAGAGGAACTAGTTTGTCTATCCATCCTGTTGAATCCCTTAATCACATCAGTACCTGAATTAGATTCTGCTCAACCACAAAGACTCAATGGCATTTAAACCAGGTTTATGTGATCTTAAACATTAGCTCACTTCACCACCAATGTACAGTGACAACTGTATGTACCATCTATAAGATGCACGACAGCAACTCACCAAGGACCTCACCTTTCAAACCCATGACCTCCCCACCCAGACATTTATGGCTTGGAAAGGCTATTGGGATTTGTGGTCTCCCCAAAAGCATGTTGCCTACATCCAGTGGTAGTGGTCACTGATTTAGAAAGTGATTGGGTGATTTGCAGCAGTGCATCAAAGGTACAACGCTGCTGCTAACATGCAGCAGTGATGAAGAAATGAATGCTAAGGTGGTAAATATTTCAATGGTAGATAGAGTGCTGATCAGACTGTTTCATCCTAGATTACACTTCATGAGTGCAATTGGAGCATCCAGACGAGCACTCCAAGACACTCGTAACTTGCTCTTTATAGATGATAATCAGGCATTTGGAGACAAGCGGTTGAGTATTTGCTGCAGGATTCCTAGTCTCTGGCCTGCTGTTGTAGCCACAGCATTCATGCAGCCAGTTCAATTGCGTTTCTGGTCAACTATGTTGATAATGGGGGCTTCGGTGATGGTAATACCATTGATTATCAGGAGATGGCATTTGTGAGGCATGAATGCCACTTGCCCCTTATGCTGCAAAGCCTGAATGATGCCTAGTTCTCGCTGTGTAAGAACATAAACTGTTTCAGTACCTGAGAAATCATGAATGGTGCTGAACATTGATAATCATCAGTGAAAAAGCTTATTTCTGATCCTATGATAGAAGGAAGGTCACTGATGAAACAACTCCTTTGTGCATGGGAAATCATATCTCACAAAGTTGATTACGTTTTTTTGAGAGTGTAACCAAAAAGATTGATGAGGGCAGAGGTTGTCTACATGGAATTTAGTAAACCCCTTGACAAGGTCCTGCATGGTAGATTAGTTGGTACAGTTAGATTACCTGGGATTCAGGGAGAACTTGCCAATTGGATACACAATTGGCTTGATGACAGGAGACAGAGGGTGATGGCAGAGGGTTGTTTTTCGGACTGGAGGCCTCTGACCAGCAGTGTTCCACAGGGATTGATATTGGATTCACTGGTGTTTGTCATTTATGTAAATGATTAGGTTGAGAATTTAGGAGGCATAGTTAGTAAGTTTGTGAATGACACCAGAATTGGTGGTATAGTCAGCAGTGAAGAAGATTATCTAAGATTACAACGGGATCTTGATCAATTGGGCCAATGAATTGAGAATTTGGCAGATGGAGTTTAATTTGGATAAACGGAAAGTATTGCATTTTGATGAAAAAAAGGACAGTAATTATACAGTTAATGGTAGACCCCTGGGTAGTATTATCAAACAGGGAAACCTCGAGGTTCAGGTACATAGTTATTTGAAAGTTGCATAACAGGTAGACAGAGTGGTTAAGAAGGCATTTAGTATTCTTGCCTTCATCATTCAGAGCATTGAGTATAGGACTTGGGACATCATGTTGAGGTCATACAGGATGTTCATGAGGCCACTCTTGGAGTACTGTGTACAGTTCTGGTCGCCCTGCTAGAGAAAGGATATTACTAAATTGGAGAGGGTTCAGAAAAGATTCATCAGGTTGTTGCCAGGAATCGAGGGCTTGAGTTATAAGGAGAGGCTGGATAGAACATAAAACAAAGAACATAGAACATAGAACAATACAGTGCAGAACAGGCTCTTCAGCCCTCAATGTTGCGCCGACCTGTGAACTATTCTCAGCTCGTCCCCCTACACTATCCCAAAATCATCCATGTGCTTTTCTAAGGATTGTTTAAATCTCCCTAATGTGGCTGGATTAACTACATTAGCAGGTAGTGCATTCCACACCCTTACCACTCTGCATAAAACACCTGCCTCTGACATCTGTCTTAAATCTATCACCCCTCAATTTGTAGTTGTGCCCCCTTGTACAAGCTGACGTCATCATCCTAGGAAAAAGACTTTCACTGTCTACACAATCTAATCCTCTGATCATCTTGTATGTCTCTATCAAATCCCCCCTTAGCCTTCTTTTTTCCAATGACAACAGACCCAAGTCTCTCAGCCTTTCCTCATAAGACCTTCCCTCCAGACCAGGCAACATCCTGGTAAATCTCCTCTGCACCTTTTCCAATGCTTCCACATCCTTCCCAAAATATGGGGACCAGAACTGTACACAATATTCCAAGTGTGGCCACACCAGCGTTTTGTTTAGTTGCAGCATGATATTGCGGCTCCGGAACTCAATCCCTCTGCCAATGAAACCAATGCCGTCTTAAAAGCACTATCCACCTGGGTGGCAACTTTCAGGGATCTATGTACATGGACTTCAACATCCCTCTGCACATCCACACTACCAAGAATCTTTCCATTGACCCAGTATTCTGCCTTCCTGTTATTCTTCCCAAAGTGAATCACCTCACATTTAGCTGCATTGAACTCCATTTGCCACCTCTCAGCCCAATTCTGCAGTTTATCCAAGTCCGCCTGCAACCTGTAACATTCTTCCACACTGTCCATTACTCCACTGACATTAGTGTCATTTGCAAATTTACTAATCCATCCACCTATGCCGGCGTCTAAGTCATTTATAAAAATGACAAACAGCAGTGTTCCCAAAACAGATCCTTGTGGCACACCATTAGTAACCGGACTCCAGGCTGAATATTTTCCATCAACCACCACTCGCTGCCTTCTTTCAGAAAGCCAGTTTCTAATCCACACTGCTAAATCACCCTCAATTCCATGACTCTGCATTTTCTCCAACAGCCTACCATGTGGAACCTTATCAAAGGCTTTACTGAAGTAGAGGGTGGGATTTTTCACTGGAATGTAGGAGTTTGAGGGGTGACCAAATAGAGGTGTATAAAGTCACAAGGGGCATGGATAAGGTGAACATCAAAAGTCTTTACCCTAGTTCAAAACTAGGTTGCATATTTTTAAGATGAAAGGGGAAAGATTTAAAGGACCCAAGGTGCAACTTTTTCACACAGAGAGTGGTGCATGTATGGAATGGCCTGCCAGAGGAAGTGGTAGATCTACAATGACATCATTTCAAAGACATTTGAATAGGTACACGAATAGGAAATGTTTAGAGAGATATGGGCAAATGCAGGCAAGTGGAACTAGTTTAGTTTGGGAAACTTGGTTAGCATTGCCAAGACGGACCGAAGGGTCTGTTTTCACGCTGTATGACTCTATGGTTCTATCTATAACTGAACATGGCTCTGAGAAAACTGAACATTGTCCTGGGGGAAAAAAATATAAGCTTCCAACAACGAGCATCCTCCTGCTCCACTAGTTAAGAGAATTACAGCTGAGCTGCTTTTAACTTTAAATCTGTTGTCTTCTAGTCAGCATGATTGGAGGAGCTTGTCTTTATACATTATTCTGGGTACATTTAAAAAGTAGCCCTTTATTGACATACTAACACTGCTTACAGTCATTGATCTGTATTTGCTCAGCATGCCTCCTCCATTAGAACATTTCTATGGCTAATCCAATTCAGTTTAAGGTCAGTGATAACCCCCAGGATGGTGATAATGAAGGTTTCAGCAACTGTAATATTATTGGATGTCAAAGTATGATGGTTCGATTTTCTATGTTGAAGATGGTCATTGATAGGCACCTGTGTGTCACGAATTTTAACTTGCCACTTTCTGGGACAAGTCTTGATATTGTTCAGGTTACTCTGCATATGAACATTCGAGGAGTTATGAATGTTACTGAACACCGTGTAATCATCAGCAAACATTCCCAACTCTTGACCATTTGGAAATATAAATACACTTGCATATATTGGTTTTGCATTACCCACGCTGCTTTTTACCTTCTGCTTGATTGTGTTCTGATTTTATCAAACTTTTGCTAATATTCTTTAAATACAGTCCAACATTTCCCAATAGCAGCCATTCGGATAACTGGTCTATGATTTCATTCTCTCTCTTTTTCTTGAATAGAGGTGTTATAGTTATGTTATGAAGAAGGGTCACTGGATCCAAAGTTTTTCTCTCCACAGATGCTGCCAGATCTGCTGAGTTTCTCCAGCAATTTCTGTTTTTGTTTCAGATTTCTAACATTCGCGATTCTTTGTTTTTGTGTTGCATTTCTAGTTTTCCAATCTTACCAGAATCCAGGGAATTTTGGAAGAATATAACCAATGCATCCGTTATCTCTGTAGCTGATACACAGAAATACCATCACCTGCAAGTTCCCCTCCAAGCCATTCACCATCCTGACTTGGAAGTATATTGCTGTTGCTTCATTATCACTGGTGTTAAGATACTGGAATTCCCTCCTTCGGGGCATTGTGGATCCACCTAAACATCATGGGCTACTGCAGTTCAAGAAAACAGCTCACCACCACCTTGACAAGGGCAACTGAGGAGAGGCAATAAATGCTGGCCATCCAGCAGTGCCCATGAACTACAAATGAATTTTAAAAAGATCACTTGCTTCAAAATGTTTTTGAGCTGGCTATCGGGTCTAGGGGAAACATCAGCCTTTAGTCACATTAGTTTTCCAAATCTGTTTTCTCTAGTGATCAGAATTCCTGATGGTCCTCTCTCCATTTTGCCCCGTGACTACATCAGAATGGTTTTTGTGTCCTCTACTTTGGAGACAAACATAACACGTTTTTTCAAAAGCTCTGCCGCTTCCTTGTTTCCCATGATTAAATCTACAGTCCTGCTCTCTTAAAGATCATCATTCACGAGTTATTCTTTTACTTCTTATGTACTTGCAGAAGCTTTAACTGTTTTATTATTTCTTGCTAGTATTTTTTCTCATGTTCCAACTTTTTTATCTTACACTAGGCATCCTTTTGCAGGTTTCTATAATATTCCCAATCTTGTCTCCTACCTAATCATTCCAGCATTGTATGTCTTTTCTTTCAGCTTGATATTGCCCTTAACATCCTACGGTAGTGACAGATAGTCCTTGTTGATTATTTCTTTCTCTCTGTAATATAATTTTGTTAACAGTGATAAAACTGGTTAGTCACCTTGTGTGTGTCTCCTTTTTGTCAGATATGATGATCACTATTGCCTGGCTGACCCGGAAGAAATTATAGATTCACGCTGGCCAGACAATCCAAAATGGCAGCTAATGGATTCCATGATCTCATTGGAAGAGTTTGAACAATGGGTCTTCAAACATCTGCCTTCTACAGGCTTGGCCTTTCAGTCATCTCCCCAAAGAATTTCCTACTCCAAACAGGTAATGATGGTCATAGAGTCATCGAGATGTACAGCACAGAAACAGACCCTTCGGTCCAACTAGCCTATACTGACCAAATATCCCAACCTAATCTCGTCCCATTTGCCAGCACTTGGCCCATATCCCTCTAAACCCTTCCTATTCATGTACCCTTCCAGATGCCTTTTAAGTGCTGCAATTGTACTAGCCTCCACACTTTCCTCTTGAAGCTCAGTAGAGCACTTAGCTTAACATTTTAGGATAAAAAAAGTCAAATGAATTGATACTGACCTGGCCAAGGTTTAGGCTGATAATGTTAAGGGGTTATGGGAAGAAGGCAGGAGAATGGGGTTGAGAAATATATTACACATGATCAAATGGTAGAGCAGTCTCGATGGGCCAAACAGCCTAATTCTGCTCCGACATCTTATGAATTACAAATATAATGGGAGTACATTGTGTGAAGTGGCTGGAATCTAGTTTGTGAAAAAAGTCAGGAATAGTTGACTCCAGTTTTTTTTAATTCATTCATGGGATGAGGGCTTGCCCAGCATTTATTGGCCATAGAAGGCATATAGGATACTTGACTTTATTATTCAAGGAACTGAATACAAGGGCTGAGAGGTTATGGAGAAGTTCTACACAATATTAGTTAGGCCAGAGCTGGAGTCCTGTCTGCAGTCTGGTCCCCCACCCTAGAGGAAGGGTGTGATTGCACTCCAAGTAGCACACAGGAGACTTATCAAAATTGGTTGCATAGTGGACGGTGAAGAAAGTTGTCTAAGATTACAAGGGGATTTTAATCAAATGGGCTAAGGAGCGGCAGATGGAGTTTCATTCAGATAAAATGGGTAGCACGGTGGCATGGTGGTTAGCACTGCTGCCTCACAGCGCTAGAGACCCGGGTTCAATTCCTGCCTCCACACTGTCTGTGTGGAGCTTGCACGTTCTCCCTGTGTCTGCGTGGGTTTCCTCCAGTCCTCTGGTTTCTTCCCAGAGTCCAAAAAATGTGCAGGTTAGGTGAATGGGCATGCTAAAGTGTCCGTCGTGTTAGGTGAAGGGTTAAATGTAGGAGAATGGGTCTGGATGGGTTGCTCTTTGGAGGGTTGGTGTGGACTTGTTGAGCCGAAGGGCCTGTTTCCACACTGTAAGTAATAAAAAGCCCCCACTTTGACTATTTAATTAGCATCTATGTCCTTTCCCTAACTTGCTGCTCCAATCTGCACAATTTGCTATGCCTCCTAATGAAATCCTTTTTCAATCTGGACATGCAGTTATCTATTCCTTCATCACGATTATTATTCAATGAAAAGCTAAGGCTCAAGTCTGCATATTTGGTGAATAATACTCACCATGTCCCACATATCAGAGAAAAAAACCTTTAACCCAACACATTGGATCATACAGTCATAGTAATGTACATCACCAAAGGAACCCTTCAGACCACTGTTTCTGCATTGGCTGACAGGTAGTTTGAGTTCTGATAATGAGTCACTGGACTTGAAATATTAACTCTGCTTTCTCCCCACCCAGGCCTTCTGAATTTCACGAGCAATTTCTGTTTCTGTTTTGGTCACTCAGCGCCATCCTATGTTGCTGCTCATCTCCAAAAGCATTGCCTCATGAGGTTACTGTGCACTTTGATTTATAAATCCTTATAAAGGGCGGCATGGTGGCTCAGTGGTTAGCACTGCTGCCTCACAGCACCAGGGTCCCAGGTTCGATTCCAGCCTTGCTTAACTGTCAGTGTGGAGTTTGCACATTCTCCCCACGTCTCAGTGGGTTTCCTCTGGTGCTCCGGTTTCCTCCCATAGTCCAAAGATGTGCAGGGCAGGTGGATTGGCCATGCTAAATTGCCTATTGTGTTAGGTGCATTAGTCAGAGGGGAAATGGGTCAGGTGGGTTGCTGTTCGGAGGGTCTGTGTGGACTGGTTTGGCCAAAGGGCCTGTTTCTACACTGTAGGGAATCTAATCTAGTCATAAATTGTCAAAGGGACACCGCAAGTCTTGAGTAAAGTGGTATATAAATTTCAGTGCCAGTGTGATGCCAGGTACAGAGACTATAAGTGTCAATGACCAGTGGATCAGATCATAAAGCATGTCCCTTTGAATTGTAACATGTACTGAGTATACTCAACCAGCCCACGAGAGCAACGTTTAAAACACAGTGTCCAATATTGTGTGATTGTTTAGTGGGCTCTGTCCAATCACGAATGTGCTAAGAATTGTACGAACAAACAACTTAGGAAGCCAGGGAGGATGGGAATGAATTCATGTTGAATTGTGGGTCTGATCTCTTCCCTTCTCTAATGCATGTTACGCTTTCATTCAGTAAATGGTGAAAATGCAGTATGCCTGGGAAGTGCTCGACCTGTGGAATTCAGTTACAGTGTAATCCAGCTCAGTGACAGCCAGCTAAGGTACATCGACGCGTCTTGTGGAATAATGAGAGTGACACCAACTGGGATGGAGCTTCGACTCATCCCACCATCACAGGGCAAGTATGACCTGAAGATCTTTGCAAAGCCACTGGACTCTGAGGAGAGCTACACCTGGGTCTGTTCCTATCAGATTGACTGCCCAGAGTCAAAGGTTCACGACAGGCTCCCAGACAATCCATTCTCTTACTGGGGGTTGCACTGTAGCTCCAAGCATATTGGCATCAGCAGTTGTAGCTACTCAGAAGGTTTATTAATGCATCTGATGGGCGGGCACTGTTGTCCTTCCAAACGTCAAGACCATTATCAGCTATGTACAAGTTGGTTCACGGAGACTTCAATCGTGGCAAGACTGAGAGGTGCATTGTGTCTCAGATAGAGGAAGGAAATTTGGTTTGCACCATTGCATTGCCTGCGAAAGGTTACTACAGGCTCTCTGTGTTCATTAAGCCCTACAGCCAAGACATTTCTTATCAAAACATTTACAACTGTCTGATCTATTGCTCGAACCATGTCAATCAAAATGAGCTGTTTCCTGCAAGCCTGAACAACCATTGTGGGTCTGGCACAAGGTCAAAAGAGATTGGATTTGTCCAAGCCAGTCAGGCTGAGCCTGTGATAAACTCACCGCACGGTCGGTGCAATATCACCTTTCAGACTGTCACCAATGTAGATGTGGCTGCAATGTTAATCTGGGATGAGATAAGCTCTGGAAGCCATCCTTTGGAAAGGTATACCTTATGTACTCAGACACATAACAAAGTGAACATTGACATTACTCTCCCTGCTTCAGGTGTATACAAACTGGGCATTTTTCTCAGGCCTGAAGGGGAGGAGGATTTTGGACACATTTGCGATTATGTTATCCGTTGCTATGCAGCAGCAAGTTGGCTGCCATTCCCTCGGATGTACAGCCTGTGGAAGAAGGGCTGCGTCCTCTATGAACCCTGGTCTGGTGTGCTCTCCTCTGACAAGTGGGTCCGGTTCCGAGTCCATATTCCAGGAGTTCATCGGGTATTCCTCGTGGGCCAGTTCACAAGTGAACTGCACCTCAGTAAGTCCCACATGTGGGAGAACAATGTGTTCACTGGACCAGTGAGATCACAGCTAAAACTAGCTGCTAAGCTTGATCCATCATCTCCAGCAGTGAGTGTCCCCTCCACTTTCGATGTGGGAGACTATTTCATTCAAGGTCCATAGATAAACAGTGATGGAAATTGACCCTTGGTTACTCCTGGTGTAACAGAAGTTCATTCTCAAGTATGCAAATTCAAAGGAAATGGTAAGTTGAATGAATTCCTACATTTGCAGCTCAGTAACTCTCTGGATCTTTCCCAAACTCAGGGTATCTCAAAAGAAGACTGTAAAGTACTGGCCATGTTGCAATGTGGGAACAGTTGCAACCAATTTGCAAACAGTAAGCTCTCACAAAGAAGAAATGTGATTGAGTAGACTGCTTTGAATAACATAGTGTCATAGTCATAGAGCCATACAGCACAGAAACACTCTTCAGTCCAACGTCAAATATCGATCAAGTTACTCTGCCCTTCTTCAAGATATCACCACGGAATCTTTTCCTTGAGAGTGTAGGATGAATATCCCTTCTGCCGTGACCTGACAAAGAGTGAGAAGACCGACTGGCATTCAAAGAGCTCAGAGAAGGAGATGGTCAGATAAGGATTCCAGCCCCAGTAAACTGACATTGAGTAGTAACTGTCTGCTGTTTACTGCATAACTTCACCTGGAAACCAGATATTATGAGGGGACATAGCTTTAAATTATGGGTTGGTAGGTATAGGACTGATGTTAGGGGTAGATTCTTTATTCAGCGAGTCGTGAGTTCATGGAATGCCCTGCCAGTAACAGTGGTGGACTCTCCCTCTTTATGGGCATTTAAACGGGCATTGGATAGGCATATGGAGGAAAGTGGGCTAGTGTAGGTTAGGTGGGCTTGGATCAGCGCAACATCGAGGGCCAAAGGGCCTGTACTGTGCTGTATTTTTCTATGTTCTATGTAAACCAGTTTTAACCAATTTCCCATCAACGTAATTTCATGGCTATTCAAATCCAAGGAAATTACCCCTCTACATTTCCAATCTTTAATATCAACATTGTTCATTCACGTCAGCACTTTCCTGTGAATTGTGATGTCAACTTAAATGAATTACTCAGATCTTTAGACATCCTCAGCTTCAAAATAACTGGTAGATTTCTACCCAAACCCTCATAGTCTAGAAATTGCATGAACCTGAACTAAACCTCTCCACTGATGGGATTGCACTTTCTCTGAACAGCTCTGTACTTCTTTTATCTCAACAAATAAATTTTATTTTACTTTGACCGCAGTCAGATCTCCTTCAAACTGTCCAAATTCTTGTCATCTCCAAAGCTAAAATCAATCCTGTATTTTCTGAATTCCTTGAGATTTCTGGAAATTGCTTTTCTTTAGCTTAAGAGAACCACCCATAGCTTAAAGTGGGAGGCATGTGAGTTTCAGTTCATATTTTGAATGGATCTATCCTGTAAAGGCTCCTGGAATAGGATGGCTATATAGACTCACATGCGATAGAGGAGTCAACCATATGATTTCATCTTAATCCCAGAACAGAAGAGTGGGCATAAAATCCTCAAGGAGTTATTTAACGTTGAATGCCTTAAAGTTCAGTTGTATGGTGGTTCCTGGGATAAGTTATCTCATTTTCAGTATGAAAGTTGATGTCACAATTGACATAAATGTACTGATATGCCTGATACAGGCTCTTTGGTGCTAATATTGTGTAAAAGATGTTTTGGGTACTAAAACAGGCATGTGTTTGATGTACTATACAAAAGCTGTTTTGCTTCTTTTCAGTTTATAAACGAGTGATGTAGGGTCATTGAGGATTGTACTTTTAATGTGCATTTAAAAATCTTTAAATATGTATTACGAACTGATGGTTTGGATTGTTCTACTTTATCTTCATTTCCATTTCCTTTGTTGATAGACTGATTGTTAAAGCAAAGTCTGCAGAATTCCATACCTATGTTTAGTGATAGACTGCTTTAGTAAAAATAAAACAAACCAAAATATGATCAAGTCCAATTCCTGTCTGGCATTTGACTTGTTCAATAATAAATTCAATTGCGATTCTAACTGGATTGACATTTACAGATTGCACACGAGAAGAAAGCATAAATCATCAGTAACCAGCAGTGTTAAACATTGAACAGTACTGTAGGGTTGATGCAGTGTAGGAGCAGGTAGTTCAATTCATTGTGTCTGTTCTAACCTTCTGAAAGAGCATTATGACTCAATGCTAATGGGCTGCCTTATGCCCATAGCCCTAAATATTATCTCTATTTAAATAATCATCTAATGTTCTCATGAATACCACAATTGATTTGTCTCCAACTAATTTCCAAGAAGTGTACTATATATAAAGTTGTGAACATTCACACAGCCATACAAAGCAGGAACAGCAGTCGGCCATTCAGCCCCTCATGCCCTGCTCAGCCATTCACTTCATGGCCAATCTGATTGTAATCTCAAATTCACATTTCTGTTTGCTCCTGATAATTTTTCAACCATGAACCTATCACAGAGCATTGCCTGCTGGATAGGCTGTGACTTTTGTCCCTGGAGTGTAGGAGGTTGAGGGATGACCTTACAGGAGTTTGTAAACTCATCATGAGTTTAGGCAGAGTTAATGGCAATTGTCTTTCCCCTAGGATGGGGGATTTTAAAACTGGGGTACATTTTTAAGGTGGAGGGAAAAAGATCTTAAAAAGACATGACGGACAAATTGTTTACACAGAAGGTGGTTCCCATGCGGAATGAACTTCCGGAAGAAGTAGTGGACGTGGGTACAATGCCATCATTTAAAGGACATTTTGACAGGTACTTGATTGGGAAAGGTTTGGGAGGATGTGGGCCAGGAGCAGGCTGGTAGGAGTAGTTTATTTTGGGGTTATGTTCACCGTGGACTGGTTGAACCGTAGGGTCTGTTTCTGTGCTGTACAACTCTGCGACTCTATGACGCTGCTTCCATCAACGTACAGGGAAATAGTTCCAAAGATCCATGATCTTTTCAGAGAAACCAAAATTATCAAATCTCTGTGTAAAATGTGTGATCCCTGATTCTTAAATAGTGAACCCTCGTACTAGATTCTCCCATTAGAAGAAACTCCCTCTCCATATCCATTAAGATCATTCAGGATATTAAGTTTTAATCAAGTCACCTCTCTCTTCTCAACTCCAGCAGATACAACCCTAGCCTATCCAACTTTTCCTCACAAGGCACCCACACTTTCCAAGGACTAGCATATTAAACCTTCTCTGAAATACCTACACATATTTACACCCTTTGTTAAATGACTGACCGATACTGTACACAACATTCCAGTTGTGCTTTGAGTAATAGGAGCATAAAACTGCAAGATGAAGCTATTGTAAAGGTGGATAAATCCCCAGGACCTGATCAGGTGTACCCGAAAACTCTGTGGGAAGCTAGAGAAGTGATTGCTAGGCCTCTTGCTGAGATATTTGTATCATCGATAGTCACAGGTGAGGTGCCAGAAGACTGGAGGTTGGCAAACGTGGTGCCACTGTTTAAGAAGGGTGGTAAGGACAATCCAGGGAACTATAGACCAATGACCCTGGCCTCAGTGGTGGACAAGTTGTTGGAGGGAATCCTGAGGGACAGGATGTTCATGTATTTGGAAAGGCAAGGACTGATTCGGGATAGTCAACATGGCTTTGTGCATGGGAAATCATGCCTCACAAACTTGATTGAGTTTTTTTGAAGAAGTAACAAAGAAGATTGATGAGGGCAGAGCAGTAGATGTGATCTATATGGACTTCAGTAAGGCGTTCGACAAGGCTCCCCATGGGAGATTGATTAGTAAGGTTAGATCTCATGGAATACAGGGAGAACTAGTCATTTGGATATAGAACTGACTCAAAGGTAGAAGACAGAGGGTGGTGGTGGAGGGTTGTTTTTCAGACTGGAGGGCTGTCTTTTCCCTGGGGTCGGGGAGTCCAGAATTAGAGGTCATCGGTTTAGGGTGGGAGGGGAAAGATATAAAAGAGACATAAGGGGCAACTTTTTCACACAGGTACTACGTGCATGAAGTGAGCTGCCAGAGGAAGTGGTGGAGGCTGGTACAGTTGCAACATTTAAGAGGCATTTGGATGGGTATATGTATAGGAGGGTTTGGAGGGATATGGGCCAGGTGCTGGCAGGTGGGACTAGATTGCGTTGGGATATCTGGTTGGCATGGACGGGTTGGACTGAAGGGTCTGTTTTCATGCTGTACATCTCTGTTACTCTATGACTGTATTCCCTTTTCCTGCAACAATACAGTGCACTCCTTAACCAATACTGACAGTCCCCCTCATTTTACCCTTTACTATCTTTCCTCAACAGGAATATGTAAAACCCATTTCTGCCCTTACTTGGGCCACATCTCTGTTCTGGCATCAATGCCAATCTGTACCTTTAACTCCCTCTGTCTTGTCAAGTGTACAATGTGCATTCAAATACATGCAGTGTAGTTCTAATTTAGATCTCACTTCCTTCTTTATTTTTAAACTAGAACTCTTCCATTCTAACGCTTCATGTCTCTCCTAGTGTCTCATGCACCCCTGTATTACGCGATAATATAACCTTTCAGTTCCCACATTCCTACTGAGTTAGTTTAAACATCCATGATCATACCCTCACCATTGGCACTATCGAGCATACCACCACAGGTCCCAGTTCTGTTCAGGTACAATGCATCAGATTATGGAGGTGTCACCTTCCCCAGTTCCAGTCCCAGTGTCCCATAAATCTAAAACCTACCCATCCATTCATCCTTATCCTTCAATATCTGTGAGAGTTTGTTTGTGGCACTGGGACTCATCCAGAGATTATTACTTTTGAGATCCTGCTTGTTAAATTTCTACCAAGCTGCCAAACTGATGATTGCAGGACCACCTCCTCCTTCCTTCTTATGTCATTAGCATCAATGTAAATCATGACTTTGAGCTGCTCTCGCTCCCTGAAGACTATCCTGTTATCGCTCTGTGATATCCTTGGCCTGAACAACAAGAAGGCAACATCCCATCTTGGAGTCATGTCTACAGCCCCAGGAAAAAAAAACCATGTGTTCCCCTCACTTATGAATTGATATCACTACTGTTCTGTTTGTCATCTTCTTCCCCTCCTGTACAGCTGGGCCATCCGTTGTATCAGGGACTTGACCATGCCACACTTTTCTAAAGAACCATTGCTTCCACCAGTGCCCCATTCAGAAAAACAATTAATTAGTGGGACCTCAGAAGACTCTTGCTCTGTCTGTTTGGATCTCATCGATTTCCTGGCAATCACCAATTCTCTTCCCCAGATAAGACTACTTCTGTGACCATGTCATCCACACAGTTTTCTACCTGGTAGAACCCATACCTCAACCTTTTGTCATAGTCCTGCGTACGTACTTGTCCAGGTCACATGAAGTACCCACAATTCCCCACGTGCTGCAGGATGGACATTATACTTGGCTCAGCTGTTCTACCATACATTAATGTTATATTTGTACAATTTACTAAATACACCTTTAAAAAAATCATTCAGGGAATGTGCACTTCTAACCTAGTTAGGTTCCTAGGTCAATGATTACTCCAGAACATCGATGCTGAGATTCCAGCAAAGGTAAAGCCATTGACTATCAAGAGGAGATGGTGAGACTTCCTCTTGTTGGAGATTGTCATTCTTACCCTTCTCTTGTGTGTCATGAATGTTACTTGACACTTGACAGCCCAAGTCTGAATATTGTCCAGCTGCTTGTATTTGAACATGAACTGTTTCAGTATCTGAGGAGTCACAAATGACGCTGAACACTGTGCAATCATTGACAAACATTCACATTTCTGAGTTTCTGATGGAGGGTAGGTCATCAATGAAGCAGCTGAGGAACCACTGAACTAGATTTTGTCTTCTCCTTGATCAGTCTGCATTGAACACAATCCCTTAGACATTGACTTAAAGCCACACAATCAGAGAAGTTGAAGAGAGAATATGCATTCAGGGTGATGAAGATTGATGACTTATTTCTGCAGGTAGTCTATGACCTCTATCACCAAGAATGGCAGGAGTGGTAATGTCATCAGAATATTGGCACTTCCCAGTTATTAAACTTGGTCAAATATCTCGGTTCCTTCACTTTGTCCATGTTAAAGTTGTTCAGAACATTTTGGTTTTGATTTAAGCTTTATCGTAGCATGTACTCAGGTACTGAAGTACTGGAGTACAATGTTGCCACCCACAGTGTCATCTTAGGTACAAAAATACCTGGATACTAAACCTTAGGTATGAATAGTCACATGGAAAAACAAGGATTACAGCTATTCTTAGTGTAAGTAGAAAAAAAAGGAAATAAACATAAAAGTTAGCAGTACAGTACTTCCTAGTATTAAGTGGTAACGTAAAGGAATAATAAAGGGGTAAAAGTTCAACAGTCTTTTATTAGCTCAATAACATCATCGAGAGGCATTCAGGCAGTTATACAGGTCAGTCCATTGTCACTTCCTCAAGGCCACAATGTCAGTGGGAAAATATAGGTTTCCCAACATTAGCCTCCTTAAACAAAATGTTCCTGAAAAGAAATAAAAAGCAAAGCAACTAAATTACCATGGCACCTTGAACTCTCAGTTCTACAAAGATGTTAGGCACGACTTGACTTTACTGAAACCACGCTGACTTGGAGATACTGACTGTAGAGTCATTAAATGGCACTTAAATGATTTCTTTCATAATGGATAGTAATAATTTTTGCAGTATTAAGGCCAGTGCAACAACTCTACAACTTCCAAGGC
The DNA here is from genome assembly GCF_020745735.1 of Hemiscyllium ocellatum. Classification (NCBI taxonomy): domain Eukaryota; kingdom Metazoa; phylum Chordata; class Chondrichthyes; order Orectolobiformes; family Hemiscylliidae; genus Hemiscyllium; species Hemiscyllium ocellatum. The sequence continues at coordinate 20,956,666 of NC_083401.1, forward strand.
TCTGTGGTTGACCTTTATAAAAAGCTGCAACGACATTAGTTATTTTCCAGTCTTCTCATGTTTCCACTGTGGTTAATGAGCAGCAAAATGTTTTAACCATGTCCTGCTTATACTTCTCATTTCCGAAAGTGCTCTTGGATGCTTTCCATTCAGATTTGACAATTTATAATCATTTAAGGCTTGCAACTTGCTTTTGACATGTCCATTGCTGACTTGTATTTTTTCCTACATTAAAGGGAGTGAGCGTGGTAGTAAGATGGGCATTGTGCCAAGCAGTTAAATTGAACTACAGGGAATTAGCAGCTGAGAAGTGCCCACTTGGGATGACAAAAATCTCAAAGGGGCACTATAGTTCAAGCAGATTTAATGGGCGTATGTCATAGGTTAGCACTTAAGTTTACAGAATCATAAATTTATGACAGATCCCAGGTGCACTCGGATAACATTCAGCCCATCAAGTCTATGTCAGCAGTGACATTCTGCCAATTTATGGAAATGGTGATACTCTCCGAGATGGTCTTCCATAGGTTATACTATGGAGCACCATTTGCTGAGATATATGTCTTTCAGGCTGAATCATGGTTATATTTTGGCAGCTTCCTTTTGAATCCCTTTTTTTATTCATTCATTTGAACAAACTCCACTTATTTCTTCCATTATTCTCATTCCTATCATGTGGTTGCTGTTAGGGTCCTGCACAGCACTCTCACAAGTAATTTCTTGTCTTTACTATTTTTCACTCTAGTCTAACCACTTCTATATCCAATCATTACTTGTCTGGTCTCCATTCTTTGATTTACACATCTTCTAAATTTGACATCAACTTTTAAATTTAAAATCCCATCTTTACTCACACAACCCCCAGCACTCCGTTTAAAATTGGACTCTGTGCTCAGGTACATTGAGATATTTCTACATGCTCTGAGTTAGCTCAGCCACAAGTATAGAAATACTACTTTAAACTGGTTATCTTAATTTAATAACTTCAGTTGCTATCAACTAAAGAGCTTATACACCGTCACTTAAGCAATTTAGAATGTAAACAGTAAATTAAAGTTGTGTCAAATGCGAAACAGAAAAACAAAATATTTTTTGAAAAGCAATTAAGATTTCTCTCACTCACTCAACTCCCAGAATTCCACTCAAAGTCACATTCATGGGACACAGACATCACTGGCTGGGCCTGCACCTATTGGCAATCCCTACTGTCCTGGTGAAGGCAGTGGTGAGTTGCCATCTCTATCCTAAAAAGGGAAAGAAGTCTTTGGTTGACTCTTTGACACTGTTGAATAAAGCATTTCAGCTCATGAAGGGAGAGGTGGGAATGGGAGGATTCAGAAAAGGGCAAAATCAGCAGCAATAAGAAAAATACATAAGGTTGTAAAGAAGATATTGATTTGAGTAAAAATCAGTCAAGTGGCTCTGGAATTGGTAGACAATTTAACAAAAGGAATTGGACATTCCAGACAGAGATGCTTTCTTAGTGATTGGAATGAGGTCAAATGATCTCCAGCATCTGCAGTCCTCACTTTCTCCTTGGAATGAGGTCAGCCAAGTGTTCTTCATAGAATATGAGTTCCCTGATTGGGGTTGATAACCTGGTCCAATCAGGGAGCCCTGGCTGACAGATATAAACAGGAGTGTGGGATCTCCAGTAGAGGGCTCTCTACGCAGGAGTCCTCCCCCTTTCTCTCAGGGATCTGGGGTGGAGGGTGCTGCATGCAGCTGTCCCCTGCAACCGCAGATTGCGGTGGTTCACGGACTCCCGCCCAACTGCTTGTTCTGTGGTGCAGTGGAGTCCGTGGACCATGTATATATTGGGTGTGGGCGTTTGCACTACCTTTTGGATTTTCTCAAAAACCTTCTCCTCTGCTTTTGGTTGCACTTCAGTCCCACGCACCTGATCTTCGGGCTCCTGGTACGGAGGAGGGAGGGCAGATCTGAAGACCTCCTCGTGAGTCTGCTCCTGGGCCTGGCCAAACTGGCCATAAACAGGTCCAGGCAGCGAGCCATGGAGGGGGTCGTTAGGGCCGACTGCCTGCCCCTCTTCTGCGGTTACGTTAGAGCCCGGGTGTCTCTGGAGAAGGAGCACGTGGTGTCCACTAACACCCTGGAGTTGTTCAGGGAGAGGTGGGCGCTGCAGGGAGTGGAGTGCATCATTTCCCCTCCAACTCTATTTTGATTTAGTCCCTGCCCTCCCCTTCACTGTTTGATCACAAGAAAAAAAAGTAAACAGGAGTGTGAGGGTTGCTGAGAGCTGGTTCTGAGAGAGCTGGATCACTGTTAGGTACTATGCATGTGTAAATAAAGGGTGACTCAGTGATGAGATACCAGGACATTGTGGAGTTATTTGACCTTCTAGATAAAACAGGATAAAACTAAAGCTTTATTCGTCAGACATGGACATTGCGGGTTGGGCCAACATTATTACCCTTGAACTGAGGATAGACAAAGCCACTTCAGAAGTTAGTTAAGAGCCAACCACATTGCTGTGAGTCTGAAGCCATATGAAAGCTGGACCAAGTAAGGATGGCAGATTTCCTTCCCCAAAGACCATTGGTGAACATGTGAGTTTTTAATGATAACATGATCACTATTAGGCTAGCTTTTAATTTCATACTTTTGCATAATCAAATTTCATCAGCTGCCAGGCTCAAGATTTGAACCCTAAAGCCCTGATAATTAGTATTGGATCTGAATTACTAAAGCAGCAACATTACTAGTATGCCACCACCATGCACTAAGGGAAGCTAGAAAAAGCTTGGTATTTATGCAGATGATAAGGGAGAGGAACAAGCAATGAGTGGAGACAGAGCCCAAAAGGAGAGAAAAATGGTTGGACAGACAAAGGGATGGGTAAGGCTCAGTCTGGGAGAATGATAGCTGCTAATAAGGACAATGGGTTATGTGTGATAACAAGGCCTGGCGTGTGGGGATTGGGGTAAGGACATGAGCGAAGGTGTCCCAAGCCCAGAAATTACTGAACTCGATATTGAGTCCAGAAGGCAGTAGAGTTCCCAAGTGGAAAATGAGGTGCTGTTATTCCAGTTAAAGCTGAGCTTTGCTGGGGCACTGCATCAAGCCTGAGGCAGAGATGTTGGCCAGGGAACATGATTTTTCCCTTTCATTGGGCTCCAACTCCACCTTCCACCCCATCTTTGGAACAAATACTAACCTTTTCCTCGCTACCATCAGTTCTGAAGAAGGGTCACTGGACCCAAAACATTAATTCTGACTTCTGTCTCCACAGATGCATCCAGACCTGCTGAGCTTTTCCAGCAACTTCTGTTTTAGTTTCTGATTTACAGCAAGATTTACAATTCATTCAGTTTTTTTTCTGTTTAAGGTCACTCTTAATTGTCTCTGCACTCAGGATAATATGCACAGTTTGTCTGTTATAAAATCCTTCATTCCTGATAGTATTCCAGTAAATCTGCTTTGAAGTCTCTCCAGGACTTTACCATCCTTCCTTAAATAAGGTGTCCAAGATTGAACACAATACTCCAAATATGGTCTGACCAATGATTTGTAGAGATGTAGCATCACTTTCTTGTTGTTATACTCTATACCTCTATTTATAAAACACAGGATCCTCTAAGCCACTTAACAACAGTTTCAACTTGCCTGGCCACCTTCAGAGCATCATGCACATGAGCACTAATGTCAGTCACTCCCCTCAAAGTTTTACCATCAAGCCTACATTGCCTCTCTGTGTTTCTTCTACCAAAATGCATCACCTAAATACGTGGCTCTGTATTGAAATTTTTTTTGCCAGGTGTCTGCCCATTTATCCAACTTGTCAATGTTCCTTTGACGTTGCTCAGTATCCTCCTCAGAATTCACTATTCTCTCTGGCTCTGTATCATCTTCAGAGATGATTGCCTGCAACACCCATCTCCAAATTTATGTAATTCAGAAAAAGCAGGAATACCAAAACCAATCCCTTGTGGATCACTGTTTTCAGCTTGTCTCCAATCTGAGAAATGCCCATCTGTACCTATCTTTCGGTTTCCTATCTTTTAGCCAACTTCTAATCCATGCTGCCAAGGAGCCCTCGATCCCAAACATTTCTAATTTGCTAACCAACCTGCTGTGTGGCACTGTATCAAATGCTTTCTGAAAGTCCAAACATACAACGTCCACAGCACTAGCCTTTTCCACTGACTGTGTCACCTCATCGAAGAACTCAATTAAATTGGTCAGACATAGAACATAGAAAAATACAGCGCAGTACAGGCCCTTCGGCCCTCGATGTTGCGCCGACCGAAGCCTACCTAACCTACACTAGCCCAATAACCTCCATATGCTTATCCAATGCCCGCTTAAATGACCATAAAGAGGGAGAGTCCACCACTGCTACTGGCAGGGCATTCCATGAACTCACAACCCGCTGAGCAAAGAATCTACCCCTAACATCTGTCCTATACCTACCACCCCTTAATTTAAAGCTGTGTCCCCTAGTAACAGCTGACTCCATTAGCGGAAAAAGGTTCTCACTGTCAACCCTATCTAAACCCCTAATCATCTTGTACACCTCTATCAAATCTCCCCAAACCTTCTTTTCTCCAATGAGAACAGCCCCAAGTGCCTCAGCCTTTCCTCATGCGATCTTCCTACCATGCCAGGCAACATCCTGGTAAACCTCCTCTGCACTCGTTCCAATGCCTCCACATCCTTCCTATAGTATGGCGACCAAAACTGCACACAATACTCCAGATGAGGCCGCACCAGAGTCTTATACAACTGCAACATGACCTCAGGACTCTGGAACTCAATTCCTCTACCAATAAAGCCCAGTACCCATATGCCTTCTTCACAGCACTATTTACCTGGGTGGCAACTTTCAGAGATCTGTGTACATGGACACCAAGATCCATCTGCTCATCCACACTAGCAAGTAGCCTACCATTAGCCCAGTAATCCATCTTCTTGTTACTCCTATCAAAGTGAACGACTTCACACTTAGCTACATGACCTGCCCTTAACAAAACCACATTGACTGCCTAGGATTCATGTATGTTTCTTTGAGTATATCTTTATCTTATCCTATATCATAGTCTCCATCAGTTTGTGCACTATTATAGGTCTGTAGATTCCTGGGTTATCCTTTGTCCCTTTCTTGATCTCACTTGTAATCCTCTAGTCTCTGGGAACTAATGCACTGTTCAGAGAGACCTGGAAAATTTCTGTCAATGGCTTCACAATTTACTCCTTTAACTCACTCAGCAGTTTTGGATGCATCCCAACTGGGTCTGGCGACTTCTCTATCTATAGTGCTGCCAGTTTTTTTTATCACCTCGATTGGGTTTTCAGGTGGGTTAAGTTATGCTAAACTCGGTTCTCTTTTGTTCATATTTCATTCAATAATCTGTAAATAAATCCTGTTTTGTTTAAAACCGAGTGGTTGGGCCACCCACATTTTCAACTGGGCTATTGTCACCATCTTCTAATCTGTAAAGACAGAAGCAAAGCACCTATTTTGCCCCTCTGCCATAGTCTTTGCTTCGGTGAATAGTTTACCCCGCTTGTTCCTTATGGGCCCCTCACTATCCTTCACTAATCTTTTACAATTAATATATTCGAAGAACATTTAACTGTTTGCTCTAGTGGAACCTTGTCATCCTTTCCTCCTGCTTCCTCTTAGCCTTCTTTGTTCTAGTGTTCCGTTAACAAGGCTATGTTGTCCTTGGTTTTCCTCAAAAGGGATTGTAAAAGCAGAGGTTCTGATGTGTCTGGAAATATCTACTTAATAATGCTTTTAAGTGTTTTTTAAAACCACATGTGCAATGAAAACGGAATGGCTAGTTCAGAGTTTGGTTTGCTTTGGTTACTGACATCTCTCCTGTATTTGATTTTACCTTTTCTGCCAATGGGGGTGTTTAAAGAGATGTTGCAAGTATTTAGAAAGCATCATTAAGTTGTGATAGAGTTGATTGAATTTTCAGATATACTACATTATGCTAAATTCAGTTCTCTTTTGTTTGTGTTTCATTCAATAGTCTGTAAATAAAGCCTGTTTTGTTTAGAATGGAGTGGTTTGACCAGCTGCATTACTCCTGGAGAATTCACTCTACACCTCCTTAGAACAACTGGAAAAATTAGGGTCTGGGCTACCTTCTTGAAATGTTCTAGGGGGTCTGGCCTAGTCCATAACACTAGTCTTAACTTCTCTCCTGCATTGAGATACTCTTTCTTATTTCGGTTGTATTATTATTCCAGTTTGCATAATATGCCTCCCTTTTCTCATCAATATCCTTGGAATCCCCACAGTGTAGAAACAGATCATTCAGCCCAACAATATTGGAGATAAAACTCCTACGACAAGTAAATACCTTACAAGAAGATGTATTTTGGCTATTAGCAAGTATGTAACAGCAAGAACAGGCCAATCGGCTGTTCATGCTTCTTTTGGCATTTCAGATGACATTGATCGTTAATGTAAATGGTCAAGATCAGAAGGAGGCCATTTGGCCTTGCAACTTCTGGCTCACTGACAATGTAGAGGAATGGTACAATTCTGGAGATAACACTTTGCGATAGGCTGCACCAAATGAGGGACTCTAAACTCTTCTTAAAGGGACCTAGATAGCGACTTGAAAAAGAAACAGATTGTTGGATCAAGAATAGAAAATTTCTGAAAAGTTTTAACCAGTCAGAAAGCATCCATGGAGAAAAAAGTTAAGGCTTTCTTAATTGACCTCTCTTCTGAATGAGATAAAATGAATAAGTTGAGAACAATATTTTCATTCTCTTGAATGGAAGGTGATTGACACTGCAGCCTCTTTTTTTCTCAGATACTGTCAGGATATTATACAATAATTGATCTCTGAATTCCATTTATTCCATTAGCTGATTTAATACATGGAACATTCATGGTTGGAAAGTGTGTTTAACAAGTGACTTAAACGGGGATTTAAGATGGCTGTAGAGATCAGTTGATCCACAAAAGATTGGCTGAGCTTCATAAACTCAATGCAGCTCAGACTGTTTTAGTCTAATCTGATGTTAACATTTTCTCAAAAGCAACTAAATTAATAAATTAGCCTCCATGCTGAGCACGAAAACATTGTCATCACAATTTGATTTTACACTATTGTGAGAATCTTCACATGTTGGAGATAAAACCCCTAAGACAAATAGCAATGCAGAAAGAATGATCTACACAGACATGGAATATTCAAACAGCTTCTCCCTCAAGGAGGGCTTCTGCCAGACCAGGAAGATCATAATTAAGACTGAACACATGCTGATAATGTTCTTCCTCTCCATTGTCAGAAGACCATGTCCAGATTAAAGCACTGAACAGAAAAGGGCATCAGAGAATCGATTAAACAGTAAACTTCAACATTCATTACTGCTGACTGGGCTCAAGAGACCAACTACCAAAATATGGCTTCAGGTTAAAACTTGATGTCTCATAAACTCTTAAATGACCCTAAATGGTATATTATTTTATCTTCCTTTGTATGAGACACTAGTCCCAATTAATGTAGTATATGCATGTGCGTGTGTGTGTATGTATTGGGTGGGGTGGGACGACAGGGGTAAATGTTCTGTATGCTTGACATTGCATTTCTTTTTCTTGTGCTTAGCAGAGATTTGGAACTTTTGTTTCCTTTAAGAAAACCTTGCAATTGCCTCCTCTATTTTATACCGAAAAGTATGGCAGTGGAAAAGCACAGCAGGTCAGGCAGCATCTGTGGAGCAGGAGAGTTGATGATTTGGCCATAAATTCTTTATCAGGTTTATGCCCAAAACGTCGAGTCTCCTGCTCCTCAGCTGCTGCGCTTTTCCAGCGCCACACTTTTCGGCTCTGATCGCCAGCATCTGCAGGCCTCACTTTCCCTCCCTCCTCTATTTTATGGAAACACAGAAAATGTTTTAATTCTTTCATCAGACATGGGTGTCGTTGGCCGGACCAGCTTTTTATTGCCCGTTCCTAGCTGCCCTTGTGAAGTGGGGATGAGCTGCCTTTTTGAACTGCTACAGTCCATGTGCTGTGAGAAGACCCATAATGCCATGAGTGAAGGAATTTCAGGATTTTGACCCAGTGACAGTGAAGGAACGTCGATATACTTCGAAGTCAGGATGGTGAGTGGCTTGGATGGGCACTTGAAGATGGTGGTATTACCTTGTCCTTGTCCTTTCAGATGGAAGTGATCATGGGTTTGGAAGTGCACCCACACCCCTTTATTTGTAGCTCTTCTTCCACCTACCCCCACTCCAGAAGATGAGGTATATCCGAATTACCTCCTGACGCTGCCTGGCTTGCTGTGTTCTTCCAGCCTCCTGCTTGTCGACCTTCAATTCAAGCGTCCGCGTTTTTTTTTGTCTCTAACCAAGTTTGTTCATAACTCACTGTGATCTCCAGCATTTTTTGTTTTCAGAGCCATCCTTACCTGGTCTGGCCTATATGTGACTCCAGACCCACATTAATGCAGTAGACTCTTAACTGCCCTCTGGGCAATTAGGGCCCAGTCACTGTAAATGAAGGGAAAAAAGGATGCAGAGAACAAAATGAGTTGAACTACATTCTCCTTTGCTGCTTTGTTATGCCATTAGACATTAGGAAGTTGAGAAAGCTAGTGTGCTTCCAATTAAACCTGTTGGACTATAACCTGGTGTTGTGTGATTTTTAACTTTGTACACCCCAGTCCAACACCGGCATTCCAAATCGAGAAAGTCAGCGACGGTCTAATATCAGTGCACGACTTTACATCTGCATATGGCTGGGATTCCAAGTGCAGCATCACCATACATCATCATCCATTAGAGTGGGACCCCAGCTGCATGGTGGGAATATGTCAAGCATCTCCACAAATGAAGACTAATTTACAAAGGAGTGAAATTAGCCTTATTTACAGAGGTAATGTCAGATTGCTGGTCCGTAGCCTTTTCCATTGACTGGGTGGAATATTATGATGGACAGTTCCTGGGAAAACAACCAGGTTTGTAGCTCAATGCTTCATATGGCACTCGGGCTGTTATCCTGCTGGACTCAAAGTTTTGGATTGAACTTCAATGCCATTCCTGATACCTGCTGCAAGAGGTGGGAATCAGTTCAAGTCATGTAGGAAAAAGCAAGAACAGTGGCTAAACAATCTGAGGAGGGGTGGACAAATGTTTCTGCACCAAACTACAATCAGGTGGCTTGTAGTCACCTTCAAACTCCTAACTCTCCAGCTAATGTGCACAGCAGACTTTAATGTATTTTGTTAGCACCAGTGACATAAATAGTTTATATGGAAGTTCAGAACAGCAGCAACACATTTTACTGGAAATGTAAGTTTTATAAAGGGGTGTTATGCAAGGATAAGAATGGGAATAGGGAAGTCAGGAAGGTGGGCAGGGTGAATGAGGGAACAGGAATGAAGTGGTAGAGAAGGGATGGGGGGGCCAGCAAGAGAGAAAAAGAAGGGTGGAGAATTCCATTGTTTCCAGGGAATGGTGCAATAGGCAGCCATTCAGCCCAACATGCCTGTACTAGCTCAGTAAATGAACATTATAGAGTGCCAATCTCTCCCATACTCTTGCATGTTATTTTTATCAAAATAATCTCCAAAGCCCTCTCAAGTGTTTCAATCGACCATGTCTCCACCCTATCTCCAGGCAGTGTATTCCAGGCTATAACCACTTGCTGTTAAAAACATTTTCTCTCACTTTTCTCTGGTTTGTTTTGAACATCATGTTAAATCTACACCCTTTTGTTCTTTTTATAAGTGGGAACAGTTGTTCTGGAGTTGAAGATGTGTACTGTACCTTTAAGAGAGCGCAAAAGTTGAAAAGCTGACAAGCCTGTCATGTGACTGACTGCAGGCACAGATTGTGGGGGATAATTTGAAGTGGTAACATTTGAGCTGTAAATCAGATGATGAGGTTGTTTTCACAACCATTCAAATTCAACCAGTTTCAATTATGCCCCAAGATACTAAAACCCAATTGAATTTGAAAATGACTATTTTGACAACATCAAACTCAATGAGATAATCCAATCTTTTGGGTTACAAAAGCAGGCATTTTGGACAATTAGCTGGAGAAAGAGCATCTTCTGCTATTCAAAACATTCTCTCAGAAAGGTACCTTTTTCATATGAAACATCTTTGCAGCAGAAGACCAAAGATGACCCTGGGAAAATCTACAGAAGATCAACACAGCTGGCTGGTTTTGAAACTTGATTTGCTGTAAATTTAATAGGGGCTTTATTGGACCAGTATATTGTCATAGTGTGGGAGGTAGATAAACCTTTAAGACAAAGTAGGCTTACAGTTGTCTAATGTTCTCCTCTGGAGTTAAAGAATAAATTGTGAATTTTCCTTTAAATAGTGGAATTTGGGTAGTTCTTGGTCATCCATACTTAAACAGATTATGAGGAGAGGTGAGCTTTTGTGTGTGTTTGGTTGAAATTAGCAAAAGGGGTTTATACTGTGTTGTAACATCATTTCTTTCTATCCATCCAGACTACTCAGGATTTTGAAAACCTTCATCAGATCTCCTCCTAGTCAACAATCTGTACTCAGCAATGGATTTCATTCTATCCCTCTGTCCCCATACCTCAATGAATTTCAGGTATGAATGACATTGAACTCCTCTTTCATCGCCTCTGTTTCGGTACCCATTTCTTTGGACAGGAGCACTCTCCCTGTCTCACAGATCCATTCACCCAGCTCCAACACTCTCCTTCTAGCCTTTTACCTGCACTCAACCTGTTCATTGAGAATTGTCAGAATCCACACGTAGTCCACCCCAGTCTAACACCAGTATTTACACATCTTCAGAATTGTCGACATGACATGGTTGCCTTAATTTCTTTGACTTTCCATCCATTTGAACCTATTTCCCCATGAACTGACTGCACTCTGTGCTCTCAGATCCAACCCTGTCTTTGTTATTAAGCTTGCTGATAAGGGTGGTGCTGTTGTAGTCTGGCCGACTGCCCTCTACATTGCAGAGGCTGACACCAGCTCTCTGATACCTCTCTCACCACGGAACAACAGGTCATTGTATCCATAACCTCATCTCATCTGGTCCTCTCCACTACCTCCAGTGACAATGCTGCTCCTTTAACAAGGTTATGTTCTCCTTATTTTTTTTTCCCCCCAAGAGGGGTTATAAAAGGCAGAGGTTCCGATTTGTCTGGGTTTTGGGATCTTTGGTAATGGCTAGCAGATACTGCCCAAGGCAACAGAAGGCCTTTAGATTTTTTTTATATACAGTTGTTAATTGAAAGGGAAGTGGCCAGTTCTCCCAGTTCAGGGGTTTTTCTAGTTTGGCTTAGTTTTAACTGGGGCCAGAGAAGCAGCTACAGTGGAGAGAGGGTCCATGCTTCAGCAAGTAATCCCTAGCTGATTGTCTCTCTCTCGCTCGCTCCTAGGTTTGATTTTACCTTTTTTTTGCCCAGGGTTGCGTTTACGACGATGTTGCAAGGAATTGGAACAGCTCCTTTGTTAAAAATTGCAGGGATCATGGCGGTTGGGTTTTCAAATCGCCGTAAATGCTATTTTATTTGGTGGCGTGTAAGTAAATCCTGTTTTACTTGAAGCCCAATGGTTTGACCAGCTGCATCAGTCCTAGGATATCCATCTCACATCAGCCTGAAACAACCAGAGGAGTACAGGTCTAGGCTACCTTCTTAAAATGTTTGAGGGGCTCTGGCCTAGTTCACAACAATCCCCAAGCTTCCCACCTCAGTCTCTCAATTCCATACAGCCCACTTCTATCTTCTTCCTAAACTCCACAAACAGGACTTCCAAGGCCTTTTCCTGCTCCTCAGAACAGGTTTGACTTGATTTTTTTTTTACTCCCCTTGTTCGGTCCCTTCCCTATTACATTCATGATTCCTCTGACACTTCCTGATGAAAGGCTTATGCCTGAAACATTGATTCTCCTGTTCCTCGGATGCTGCCTGACCTGCTGTGCTTTTTTTAGCACCACACTCTCAACTTGCAGTTCTCACTTTCTCCCCTCTCACTTCACGTCAGCACCGGAATTTCCAGTTTGCAGGTTCCAGCCGTCTCCTCTTTACCACGGACATGCAATCCCTTTACACATCCATTCCCCCATTATAATGACCTCAGGGCTCTCTGCTTCTTCCTGGAATAAAGGCCTGAACCGTCCCGATCCTCTACCACCCACCTCCACCTGGCCGAGCTCATCCTCACCCTCAACGACTTCTAACGTCTCATTTTCTTCAGGTCAGAGGGATAGCCATGGGTCCCAGTTTTGACTGTCTCTATGTGGGGTACGTGGAACATTCCCTAGTCCTACTCTGGCCCCTACCCATCAGATCTTCCTCTGATATATTGATGATATCATCGGTGCTGCTTCCTTCTGTTATCCAGAATTGGAAAGGTTTATCAATGTTGCTTCCAATTTCCACCCTGTACTCACCCTCACCTGGCCTGTCTCTGACTCCTTATTTCCTATTTTCCACATTTCTATTGCCATTGTCATTTGGACAGTAGACTGTCCAACAATATTCACTACCATTCCACAGCTACCTTGACTATAAATCCTCACACCTTGCTTCCTGTAAAAACTCTATTCCATTCTGTCAGTTTCTCCATTTCTGTCGCATCTGTTCTGATGATGCCAACTTCGACAAGGGACCTTCTCCTTCTTCCTAGAGAGAATTCCCTAGCACCATTGTTAACAGGGCCCTCAGCTGAGTCTAACCCATCCCCCGCACTTCAGCCCTCACCTCCTCTCTTCCCTCCTGCAACAGTGAAAGGGTCCCCCTTGTCCTTACCTACCATCCCACCAGCATCCGCATCCAGAGGATCATTAGCTGCCATTTCCAGCACCTCCAGTAAGATGCCACCACCAGATACACATTCCCCTTCCCTCCTTTGTCAGCCTTCTGCAGAGACTGCTCCCCCCCCCCCCGGATACCCTGGTCCACCCCTCGTCCACTTCCAACAACTCCACCCCACCCCCTCCCCACCCACCAACAGCAACCACAGAAGGTGTAACCCCTTCCTGTTTACTTCCTCCCTTTTAGTATCCAAGGCCCCAGATCCCTTCCTGGTGAACACAAAACATAGAACAATGCAGCACAGGAATCGGCCCTTTGTCCCACCATATCTCTGTTGACCATAAGGCTATTATAAACTTATCCCATATGCCTGTACATGGTCCAAATCTCTATTTCCTGCCTGTTCATGTGCCTAAATGCCTCTGAAATGTTGCTACCATGACCACCTCTACCACCTCCCCTGGCAGCACATTCCAGGCACTTACCACCTTCACTCATCTCCTTCAAACTTACCCCCTTTTGCTTTAAAGCAATGTCCCCTAGTAATTGACATTTCTACCCTTGCAAAGTCTCCAACTATCCACATCTTTCATAATTTTATATACTCCTATCAAGTCACTCCTAAGTCTCAAATCCAGGCAACTTCCTAGTACACCTCTTTCGTCCCCTCTTCAAAGCCTCCACATTCTCCCTCTAATGCGGTGACCAGAACTGCACACAATAGTCTACATGTGACTGGTCTGAGGTTTCTAACAGCTATATTGTTTTCTCTCCACAGATGCTGCCAGACCTGCTGAGTTTCTGCAGCATAGACTCAGATGTACAGCATGAAAACAGTTTAATGTTTTTAATTGTTTTGGATTTCCACCATTTGCAAAGCTTTGTTTCTTTGTTATCCTCTTAGATTGCTCCACTCCTAGGATGACATGGCTATTATTTTAAAAAATCTTTCCTCACAGCTGAAGTTTTTCATTCCTGAAACCATTCTGGTAAGCAAGACCTGAACTCTCTCCTGCACATTCACATCCTTTCTACAATGTGGTGCCAAAATGATCAGATTCCGTACAGCGTGGAAACAGGCCCTCCGGCCCAACAAGTCCACCCTGACCCTCCGAATGATTCAATCAACAAGCACATCAACCTGGACCAATATACCGGCCACTGCAGCAGACAGCTGGAACTGACAACCGGAAGTGGCAGATACAAATCACTATAAATGCCGGAGTAAACATCACAGAAGTGCTTCACAGGAGGCTCCCAAGCACTGAGGATGTCACATAGACAGGGGACAAAACGTCTGCAACACAAATTCCCAGCTCGATGAACAGAACCACAACCATACTTCAAGTGCAGCCTCACCAGTGACTTATATGACTGTAACATAACTTCCTAACTCCTATACTCAATAAGTCATATGACATCAAGTCACACCACAGCAGGGGAAACTCTTGCTGATTATTGTCCAACTTCACCTTATTCAGCTGATGAATAATTACTCCTCCATGTTGGAGATTAAGTGGAAGAAACAAGGGGGTGGGGTGCGTGTGTGTGTGTATGTGTGGCAAAGTCTCAGAATGTACTCTGGTTGGGGGTTCTTATCTGCATCTTGAACCTTAAATCAGGTGTCCTCTTATCATTGTACCATCAGCTAACAAGTATTTTTCCCCCCATATCTAATCCTATCACATCTTATTAGACTTCTACCAAATCTTCCTAAACTTCCCTTGATCTAAGGAGGTGACAAGAACTGAGAACAGTACTCAAAGCCTAACCAGCTTTATATAGGTGGAGATGAACTTCTATTAGAGCTTCTATTTATGAAGCCCAAATCTCATATTGATTGTATGGTTAGCCAAAATATGTTCAAAGGTCAATGTACATACACCCTCAGATCCCTCTGTAACCAGAATCACTTCTGAATTGTGCCATTGAGTCCATATTGCATTTCCTCATCCCTTCTATCACATTGTGAAAGTGGTGAATAAAAGATGCACAAGGTGTTACCAGAATGTACCATGTAGGTAAAGGCAAACAGGCTGTTTTTTTTTGAGATAATGGAAAAAGAAGGCTGATGAGATTACCAAAGAGATCTTCAAGAAGATGAAAGATTTTGATAGAATAGACAAAGTACAGAAAGGTTAAATAATTTGGGCATTTATCCATTAATATTTAGGGCACTATAAAATCCTGAGAGGATCTGACAGGATTGATACAGAGGAAATGCTTCCTATTGTGGCCGAAAATATAACTAGGGCACACAGTTAAGGAATGTTTCCTTTTTAAGAGAATTTATTTCTCAGAGGATGACCAGTGCTTGGAATTCTCTTCCCTTTAAAGTGGAGGCTGGATCATTGACAGCACTGAATAGCTTTTGATTTAAGAGATCTGAAGTTCTTGGTTGCAGACAAGAACGTGGAGCTGAAACCGCAATCAGGTCATACTGAATGGCCGAGGCTGCTTGAAAGGCCAAATAACTAACTCCACTTCTAGGTGAAAGTGAGGACTGCAGATGCTGGACATCAGAGTCAAAGATTAGAGTGGTGCTGGAAAAGCATAGAAGGTCAGGCAGCATCTGAGGAGTAGGAAAATCAACATTTTGGGCAGGGGCCCTTCATCAGGAATGAGGGAACCCACAAGACCACTCTAATCTTACCTCCACTTCTAAGTCCAATGTTCCTAAAATAGGAGAATAGCAGAAATAACAGTCCAAAACCAGAGGTTATAAATTTAATTGAATCACTATTGAATCCAAATGTTTTTACTCAGTGTGATGATAATACAGAAATTACAAAGTGCCTTTCAGCATAGATGAATTAAAGGGAAACCAGATAAACCTATGAGGGAGGAAAAGACAGGAGGATAAATGGATGAAGTAGATAGAACAAAGGTTGCCCATTGTATGTTTTCCTGTCATACACAACAAACACAACATATGTTGCGTTAATATTTACTATTTATATCAGCAGTGATCTTTAATCATAAATTGCACACATTCTCATGTCCTGTCCCTTTAAAACTATTCTTACCAATCACATTACAGTGAATTGACCAGGCCCTTGTTTTCAAATTCAAATGCCACCTTCCTTGTTTTATTTAAGTTTCTTCTTTTCAACTGAAAGTTTGCAATCTTGATGCTGTAGAAAAAGTATATACCAATGTGGTAAGATTAAATAGGACATAAAAACACTTGTGGACAGCAATGATCAATCAACCAATGTCTTTTGCTATAAGGTTCAAAATCTTCCTTGCAATTTAAAAGGAAGGGATATTTTATTTCAGAATCCAGAACTAATGATGTTGAATTAAAGACAGCCACTTTCATTGGTGAAACATATAAACTTTATTGAAGTTTAAACGCAATTGCTGAAAATTACTTATGTAAAAATTGCAAAACATCACAACTACAGGTAAAAATGTGCCAACAAATACAAAAATAAACAGTAAAACTAATAATTATTCTATACACTTTGTTGGATTAATTATATCATTTGCAGTGTAATAAATACAAGATATGCAAAAAAGCTTCAGTCACTCGCAAAACCAGTTTAACTGAAGTTACAGTAGTTTTGTGCAAATACAATTCAAACGTTTTAATTTATAGATATTCTCCCCCTTCCAAAACACAAGCTAAAGTGGTTAAAGTTAGTATCAAAACGACAAATTTGGCACGCTTTCAAGCCAAACAAATAAATTCCTGAATTCACTCTTCATTAATCTGAAGAATTTTGCTTGAAAAAATTCAGCAAGTAATTGTCTAAAAATTTATGTTATAGCTTCAATTTATGAGGTAAATTATTTTGCTAATGACCTGATGTTTAAAATTACATCGTACATTGTAGCAAATCACAGTAAAGTCATTGTTATCAAACAAATAAAATTGTTCCCTTTTTCAAATACCAATTTGTTAACTGAACTCTATGTGCAAATACTATTAGAATTCCAAATGGGAACACAAACTAGAACTTAAATTAACCCTTGAGTCAAGTAGACCAGGGAATGTAAGCTAATTCAAGCTGCTGTGTTCCTTTTCAAAGAATGTACGATCCATAACTTCAGCGACCAGCACAAAACACACTCTCCCAACAATAATGATGCAAGCATACTTTGTAAAGGCCGGCTAATAGTTTAACATCAAAACAACTGCCTAGCATTCAGATTTCATTTTTGCAATACTCCTGTTAGTTTGATACCAAACCCCTTTCACCAACACCATTCTTAACAGGGCTCAAATGATCAACATTAACAGAAGGCCTTTAGAAACCCAAAGCATCTTAATGTGACTGCCTTACCATTTACCTGAAGAATCACTTCAATACAGTTACTTTTAAACTTTTAGGTCCTGATCCAGTTAAATGGCAGAAACACCAAATAATCACTTATAAACCACCATAGAATTGTTACCCAAAAGATGTGTAGGCCAAAGATTTTAATTATTATTGTGCTTTGTAAAACCATTGTATTCAAAGAATCTAAATCAACACAATTTATTTTCTATTAATTTTCCCTAAAACATCAAGAAAACAAAGTCCTTCAAGTTCTTAAATAAACCTAAATGGGATTTTAAATAAGCCATCACTATGATTTGTACCAAGCACCTGCTGACATTTTGGCATGAAGGCAATCATACAAATAAATTCAAAATAGGGGTTTTGCTTATTCTGAGTTGAACTTGCAAATGTAACTGTACCATATACTGCTATGTGATCTGATGAAACATACACAACTTGGTGCTTTTCCCAAAAGCCAGAAGTTATATTCCAGATTCCTTTGTAACTAGTGAATTAATGAGTCACCAGTTGTATAGCTTACAATTAAATAACTTGTACTTCTAGCAGTGTGTGAAATTATGACTGTATAATATTCTCTAACATTTTATTTTCATTTAATCCAGGATAATAAAGCAGCAAAATACCTGCCAAAATCAGTACAGCCCAAACTAACATCAATAAGACTGACAGAAGTTTTGAGGATCCAATGGCAGAGGATTAACTGGCGAAAGGACTAAGGCCATCTAGATGCCACACTAGATCAATTTCACAGTGAATCGATTATTTTCGATGTGCAATACAAATACAATGGCTGGCCACATCTATATTCAGCATATTCCTGGCTCTATAATCACAGAAGTTACTGATGTTAAACTAACATTTTAATGTAGCCAAAACGAACTTCATCTTAGTAATATTAAATTAGCTTAACTTAATCACAGATTATGATGGACGACATTTGCAAAACCCTGTAATACGACAGGACAATTTTCTTTGTAGATGAATATAAAGTAGCCACATGCTTCTATGATTGCAGGGCACAAGTTTAGTTTCTCTTTCCAGCATGGTATCTTTGAAAGAGACTTTATTACAGTGCAGTATAACAACTGAATTTAACGTTATCCCCCAAATAAAGGATCAGCAGCCAGCTGTAGACCAGCTCACTATTGAGTTTAAATACAGCTTCAGTTATAAAACATTACAAAGCTGATAAAATGTTTACGCACTGTTGTTTCTATCTCAGATATAAACAACTTATTGTAAAACAGTTCATGTCGTCCATCACAAATCTATGTCGGGACACACAAACACTATTTATTTGCCGTCCTAGCGTCTTAACATTAATTGTGAGGTTATACTGGTAAACAAACACTCAGACCTACCAAGTTATCACACAGCATAGCTGCTTAAAAACTACTTTGAGGGGAAGGCTCCAAAGCGTTTCTATAGTTTTCTACTTTTCTATTACAGATATTATTTGCTTTGTCAGCTAAACGTGTCTAACTGCCATTTACTCATTAGATTTATAAAGTTGTCAAAAAGTGTCCCTTCAACTTAATTTTCCATTTAAATTCAATTACACTGCTCCATCTATATCTAGTGATATAGG
Organism: Hemiscyllium ocellatum; assembly: GCF_020745735.1. Lineage (NCBI taxonomy): Eukaryota > Metazoa > Chordata > Chondrichthyes > Orectolobiformes > Hemiscylliidae > Hemiscyllium > Hemiscyllium ocellatum. Next base: position 20,975,294 of record NC_083401.1, read on the forward strand.
TAAATGTTTTCCTAATCACCAAACCATGACTACAGCAAAACATGAAAAGTACCTGAGGTGTTGACTGCAAGTATTGGCGATCAGTAATGCAACCATCTCATCAGCCAAAATTTAATACTGATCACATAAGTGGAATACAAATTTTGTTACTGAAATGAAATTTTCACCCACATTAGAGTTTGACCACTACTGAGTGAACTGTGTCACACTGCAACTTAAGACATGAAGGAAAATTTTCTAGCAATTTTGATCTAGTATATGAAAATCATGTTCTAGAATAAAGCAAGTCAATTACAAATTTAAGGTTATGAACTTTGGAATCAAGTTACTCGTTGCACACCTCAAATCACAACTTTGACATTTATAAAATACTCAAATTGCATATTCTTGGGTTAACAAGATATTTAAGGAGCATATTAGTTTGGTTATATCAATCCCCTGTTTTTTCATCAATGTGATAAAGTGATGCTTAAAAGTCTTCACACTGGAAGAAAATCAATGGTATTTGATGACTGGTGGCCCAGTCTGAGCATTTTCCATACACACCACTGGTATGTAAAAGTAAATGGCAGCATGGCAACTTACCAACAGCCGTTCCCCTTGTATGCATCTACTGGTTAATTTACCCTTCTGTACCATACATCATTTTTCATGCATAAAGGCGAGTTACATGCATAGCTAAGTGGTAGAAGAATCGAAGAACAACATGCAAAAGCAGTTGTACACTGAATTCTGGAAAACTCTACCTTTCCTTTCATAAATCCAAACTGAGTATAAAGTTACTTATTCCTTGTGTGGCTAATTTTACAGAACAAAAGAAAACTTGGTATCCAAACAGATGAGTTTCCATCTTTACAAATTTTAGGCCCTGCATTATCTTAAAATGGAAGTACATTTAATTAAATACGCTGAGTAATATCTCAGCAGTGTGTTTTCTACTTCACAGAGCTGGCATTGCTTTCTTAAAGAAAACCATTTATATTTATCATATTACTTTCTCATAATAAAAGACAGCTGTTTGATTTGGGATACAAAACCAAAGGTCTGTCTTCTTGTATAGTTATAATCAAAATGTAGAACAGAACAGTGGAGCCAAGTCCTTGATGAATAAAACCATTGTTGTAGGAAAAAGTACACTTAACAATCTGGTTAACATTATTTACCTGCTGAGTAGCTTTAGTACTCAAGTGTATTATCAGATGTTTTGCACACCGGTGCTAGAAAGTTTGTTTAGTAAAGACCCTGGTCTTATTTTTAGGAATGCCCAAACTGTAGGAACCAAGGCGATACACAAACTGTCAAACTCACTTAGGTAGGCCTTAAAGTTCAAAGTGCAGCAAAATAAAGTTGTTCTTCATAATGTTCCATAAGTAGTGAAAATTTGGAACCAGTAAACAAATTTACTTGAACACAGTATTCCACTACAGAGGCTATAAATTTGATTCTCTATACTATCACTAACATTTGTTTGCATAAAGAAATCAGAAATGCTTCAGTTTCCTTGTCAAATATTGTTATTCCACCAATCCAAATGTTCAGTAACACATTTGCTCCAAAGTTTCTAATACAGATTTCTTTTTCTGTATACAGAAGATTCAAAAGCGTTACTTCTACTGCTTTGCAGGTTAACCTAGCATTACATAAATAAAGAAAATCACTTATTGAAAAGATACCATAAGAAAATTACAGATAGCTCCTATTTTTCTAATTGCAGAAATCTCAGTTTGGAATAATGAACAAAGTAAAAGGCTGCATATTCAAAAGAATAAGTGGGGTCCTATCCAGCACGGAAAATCTGGCAATCATTCCCTGCAAAAAATCAAATAATACTCACCCACAAGCTGATGATGGACTGAACATGGTGATGGGGTGGGAGAGGTAGGAGAAATTAAAGGAAGCACAAGCATACATAAATACTATATCTTGGTGTGAACAACTTTTCAAATTCACACAAACTTAACAGTCTACGTCAATATACCTTTTTTATGGGTAAAGATGTTAATGTACAAACATGTTATTTGTGGTGTAGGATTTACATTTAGCACTAGAAATTAATCTACACATAGCAATTGTTACACATTCATCCAGTCAGACACCACAACTGTGCACCCACATAACTTTGCTAATGCTTGTACAGAACAAATTTATAGTAAAGGGCGTTTAAACAAGATTGCATAGACGAATTCGATAGCATAACTAAATGAAGCAGCAAATCATTATGCTAATTGTGAAACAAGTAAAAATATATAAACTTCAGGGCTTACATGCAGATTGAATCCTGCTGCACAAAAGAAAATGACAAATCTAGACTGTCACTGGTTTGGTGGAATGAGCTGCATATAAAACTAAAATTTTTCTTGCATGTTGATTTGTAACAAGTTCTATCACAATTTAACAAACACAAAGTGCTGGAGGAACTCAGCTAGTTTGTCAACAGCTATTGGCAGAGATAAAAAGCCTGATATGACTTCTTCAGAACTCAAGAAGAGGCATACCAAACTTGAAATATTAAACACTGTTTCTCTCTCCATAGATGTTGCCAGACTTGCTCAGTTTCTCCAGCAGTGTAGATTTCGAATTTCCAGCAGAATTTTGCTTTCATTCTGACAAGGTTATCCTCTGTAGTGAACTTGTGCAGGTATATTTGCTTAACATTTCAACAAGTCACATATATGCGTCCTTTCACAAATAGCAAATACACTTACTTCCAATACATCTGGAACAGGACGCAACTACTTCAGGATCTTAGAAGATTTATAAAGTGTCAAGCTTGGAGATTTTCCATGTTACAAATTGCCCAGTTAATAAACACGAGCTGGGAATTGCATTGAAGTAGACTCAATAAACAAAATAAAATATTTTGTGTAACTATTGTTCCAACGCCCATGATTAGGAATAACTAAGTCAACAGTGAAAAATGACTACAATTCCATCTGAATTGAATATTAGTTAACTATTAGTAAATTCTTACATGTTTGGTACTTGATTTTATTTTGCAAGTTTTGCATTGTTACCAATTCTAATCCATTTCAGGCATTTGTTCATTATCTGTAATCTGTTGTCCCAATCTAATTCAAAAGCATGTCAGATCATGGGAATTAGGTGGTCATCAGAATTATGGCTCAAACAGATCTACACACTCTTGTTTCTCAATTTCACGGTTGTATTTCTCAATCTCTTTGTTGACTTCTGATAGATATTCTTCTATGAACGTGTCCATTACTGATTTTAGAGATTTAAGAAAAGTCAATCATTTGTCATATGATCTTCCTACAATTGGCATTGCAATTAAAACTGTTTGTCCATGGATTTCAATTATTTCCATCTATGAAAAGTTTAATCGCAATTCATCATTTGCACCTGCTAGTACAATAAAGACACACAGAGCGAGCTAGAGGCGCATGGGTGATGTGCAAGGGGAGGGTGGAAAGAGATGTGCACATGCAAGGAGGGAGGGGGCGAGCAAATGTGTGTGCAGGGGAGAGACTGAGAAGCAAACACATGGAGCAAGCGAGTGAGGCACGTTTACATGGAACAAGCAAGGTGGGCATGTGTGGAAGGAGTGAGCGAGCAAGCTGGGCTGGCAGTGGGAGACAAACTAGCACAGGGGGAGAGAGAGAATGACATGCATTTAATATTTTGACATATACCAGATATTTCACATATACCTGACTATAAAGTATTTCTTGAAGCATAGTCATTGTTATAATGTAGAAAATGCAGCAATGTATACTCAACATGCTCCCACGAACAGCAATAAGATAATAAACATTTCATTTGTTTTGCAACGATAATCACTGGCCAGGACACTGTGGATAACTTCCATATTTTGCTTCAAAATTGTACTGCAAGACTCTTTTGTCAAAACACCCAACCAAGGTGGTTAAATGTTGCTGGCAATATGACAACTTCTCTAGTGCAGTGCTCATGCACTACTACAACAGAAGGTCAGCCTTGACTTATGCTCTTTACACTCTTGTGCAGGACCTGAATCTAGAAACGGGAAACTATGCTACCAGCTGAGCCATCACTGGCGCCTTTGTAAGCCAAAAATAGGCTTACTAAAAAAACTTTAATTTCAACAGTTGCCATTAACTAACTTAAAAACAATGAAGTGAATTCAGCAAGACAAGAGAATCGTATACCCTATTTTAGTACAAGTTTATCTATTAGTTAAATGTCACTTTCCTGAAAAGATTGACAAATAGTAATGTATTCCACTACCCATTTATTCAACAATTAATTTTACTGACAAGCAATAAGCAACAGTTATATTCTGTATATACTTCTGTTCTATTAGACAGCTAATATGAAGGAAACAAAAAAAAAATAGAATGAGTGCATATTCTCAGAACACAGCTTCTCACTGCCAGTTCAGTTATTTTTCCATTTGGGGTCCACAGGAAGCCACTTTTATTATTGGTTGTTTATGATTCCGAAAGGAGTTTCTATCACTTTAGTCACTAAGCCACCTACTTCTGCCTCTGTGACATGAACTGAATCCACCTTGATAATGAAACCCATATCCATGTCTGTATCACCCCTGAACTTGACTAGTCAAGCATACTGCTGACCAGCTGTCCTCCAGTTACCTTTCAAACCTGGGTCATTTAAAATTCTGCTGCCCATGTCATAATTCTCATTAAATCCCATTTACCTATCTCCTTTGTGCTCAATGGCTCCAAATACACTAAAAACGGAGTTGAAATAATCTTAGAGATCCTAAATCAGAAAGTTCCCAAATAAATTTTAAATGATTAATTATTTACAAAAAAGTTAAAAGTCCCCATTTTGTAAAGTCAAACCAAAACGATACTTTTAAAAGGATATAGACAATGCCAGATAGGCCAGCATTTATTTCCCATCTAGTTGCACTTGAGAAGTCAGTGAACTGCTTTCTTGAATTGCTACAGTCCAGTTTCAGTAAATATGCTCATATCCTTCATCCCTTCAATGGTGTTGTGTCCCAGTTTGAGGGGAAATAAAGCCTAATCATATTATGGCTGGACTTTTAATCCAGAAACTCAGGTAGTGCTCTGAGGTTCTAGTTCAAGTTATAAGTTATGGAATTGTTCCATGGAAACAGATCCTTTGGTCCAATTCGTCCATGCCAACCAAATAGCTTAAATTATTCTCATCCCATTTGGCCCATATCTCTCTAAACTCTCCCTATTCACATACCCTTTCAGGTACCTTTTAAAATGATAAAATTATACCAGCCTCCACCAGTTCTTCTGGCAGTTCATTCCATACGTGCAACACCCTCTGTGTGAAAAGGTAGCCCCTTCGTTCCCTTTTAAATCTTTCCCCTCTCACCCTAAACCTATGCCCTCTAGATTTGGACTTCATTACCTTGGGAAAAAGATCTTGATTATTCACTCTGTTCATACCCCTCATGATTTTGTAAACCTCTATAATGTCACCCCTCAGCCTCCAACACACCAAGGAAAATAGCCCCAGCCAATTCAGCCTCTCCCTATAGCTCAAGCCCTTCAATCACAGTCACATCTTTGCGAACCTTCACTGCACTCTTTCAAGTTTCACAACATCTTTCCTGTAGCAGGGAGATCAGAATTGAACACAGTATTCCAAAAGTAGCTGAACCAATGTCGTGTAAAGCCGCAGCATGACATCCCAACTCCTATACTCAATGCACTGACTAATAGAGGCAAGTGTACCAAATGCTTTCTTCATTATCCTGTCAACCTGAGATTCCACCTTCAAGGAACTATGAACCTGTACTCCATGGTCTCTTTGTTCAGCAACACTCCCAGGATCCTATTATTAAGTGTATAATTCCTGCCCTGATTTGCCCTTCTAAAATACAGCACCTCACATTTACCTAAATTAAACTTCACCTGCCACTCCTTGGCTCACCTGATCAAAGTTCTATTGTATTCAGAGATAACCATCTTCATTGTCCAATACACCACCAATTTTGGTATCATCTGCGAACTTACTAACCAGATCTCATATATTCACATCCAAGTCATTTGTATAAATGACAAAAAGCAACGGACCTAGCATCAAACCTTATGGCACACCACTCGTCACAGGACTTCAGTTCAAAAAGCAACAGTCCACCACCATCCTCGCTCTCCTACCTTCAAGCCCCACTGCAGCAAGTGGCAGAATTTGAATTCAATAAAAATTTGGAATTAAACATCTCATGACCACCTTGAAACCAGTTTGATTGTCATTAAAAAAAATCTGGCTCACTACTATTCCTTTAGGGAAGGAAATCTGGTGTCCTTGCCTCATCTGGCCTACTTGCAATTCCACAGCCAGACTACCTTCTTAACTATCCTCTAAAATGGCTTAAGCAAGCATTCCGCTATATCAACCCCAAGACAATTACTAATTTTAAAGCACAAACTTGAAAGGATACAAGGGTGATAGTCACTCTTTTCACCAAAGAAGTTAACAAACTGATTTCCATTGTAAAACCATCCAGGTGGAGGTAACTCCAAATGTCGTTTGATCTGTAGGGTTAAAGACCAAGAATGAAAAGAAAGGATCCTTCACAAAATACGTTTAATATCGCAGACGTTAAATATTGTGATTTTCAATCTACACGCACTCAACTCTTCATAGAGATGGTGAAAGATTTGTTGAAATTGAAACATTACAGACAGCCACATGGGGAATACATTTTCCAAGTCTGTGGAAAAGATTTGGTCACTTAGGAAAATAGTAATCATAGTAGCAGAAGTCCTGTGCAATTAGACTCCAAAAGAAAGGGAGGAAAAATGGGAGTGGACTAAATTGGACTTTGTGACACACAGTTTCACTACTGAAGTGGTGGCCACTTTTGCCTCACACACAAAGCTCCCCAGTTCAATACTGGGGTGTAACATAATGAAATTGTCAGGATAACCAAATGGTCTGAGGGCCAAGCTTAAGGAGTGTGATTCCTTGCTTAAGCCTGGAAAATTCTGACTCCTCGATAGAGGTATGGGCCCAAATCCCACCCCAACATTGGTTTCACTCCGCAGACGCAGAGAAAAATGAGAGTCAACATTTTGGATCATAGAACATAGAAAATATAGAACATAGAAAAATACAGCGCAGTACAGGCCCTTTGGCCCTCGATGTTGCGCTGACCAAAGCCTACCTAACCTACACTAGCCCAATAACCTCCATATGCTTATCCAATGCCCGCTTAAATGACCATAAAGAGGGAGAGTCCACCAGTGCTACTGGCAGGACATTCCATGAACTCACAACCCACTGAGTAAAGAATCTACCCCTAACATCTGTCCTAGACCTACCACCCCTTAATTTAAAGCTGTGTCCCCTAGTAACAGCTGACTCCATTAGCGGAAAAAGGTTCTCACTGTCAACCCTATCTAAACCCCTAATCATCTTGTACACCTCTATCAAATCTCCCCTAAACCTTCTTTTCTCCAATGAGAACAGCCCCAAGTGCCTCAGCCTTTCCTTATACGATCTTCCTACCATGCCAGGCAACATCCTGGTAAACCTCCACTGCACTTGTTCCAATGTCTCCACGTCCTTCCTATAGTATGGCGACCAAAACTGCACACAATACTCCAGATGAGGCCGCACCAGAGTCTTATACAACTGCAACATGACCTCAGGACTCCGGAACTCAATTCCTCTACCAATAAAGCCCAGTACACCATATGCCTTCTTCACAGCAGTATTTATCTGGGTGGCAACTTTCAGAGATCTGTGTACATGGACACCAAGATCCCTCTGCTCATCCACACTACCAAGTAGCCTACCATTAGCCCAGTAATCCATCTTCTTGTTAATCCTACCAAAGTGAATGACTTCACACTTAGCTACATTGAACTCCATTTGCCACCTTTCTGCCCAGCTCTGCAACTTATCTATATCCCGCTGTAACCTGCCACATCCTTCTTCGCTGTCCACAACTCCACCGACTTTCGTGTCATCTGCAAACTTGCTCACCCAGCTTTCAAGCCCCTCCTCTAGGTCATTTATAAAAATGACAAACAGCAATGGTCCCAAAACAGATCCTTGTGGAACACCGCTAGTAACTGCACTTCAAGATGAACCTATACCATCAACTACTACCCTCTGTCTCCTTCCAGCCAGCCAATTCCTAATCCAAACCTCTAATGCACTCTCAATGCCATACCTCTATAGTTTTTGCATTAGCCTACCATGGGGTACCTTATCGAACGCCTTGCTAAAATCCATATACACCACATCTACTGCTTTACCCTCGTCCACTTCCTTGGTCATCTTCTCAAAGAACTCAATAAGGTTTGTGAGGCACGACTTGCCCTTCACAAAACCATGCTGACTATCCTTGATCACATTATTCCTATCCAGATGTTCATAAATCCTATCCCTTACAATTCTCTCCAAGACTTTGCCCACAACAGAAGTGAGACTCACTGGCCTATAGTTACTCGGGCTATCCCTACTCCCCTTCTTGAACAAGGGGACCACATTCGCTATCCTCCAGTCTTCTGGCACTATTCCCGTAGACAATGACGACATAAAAATCAAGGCCAATGGCTCCGCTATCTCCTCCCTAGCTTCCCAGAGGATCCTAGGATAAATGCCATCAGGCCCAGGGGACTTATCTATTTTCATCCTTTCCAGTATTCCCCAGACCTCTTCCCTACATACCTCAAGGTCATCCATTCTAATCACTTGTGACTCAATATTCACATCAGCAACAGTGTCCTGTTCCTGAGTGAATACTGACGAAAAGTATTGATTTAGTGTCTCTCCAATCTCCTCCGCCTCCACGCACAACTTCCCACTACTATCCTTGAATGGACCGATACCTACCCTAAGGGTAAAAAATGAGGTCTGCAGATGCTGGAGATCACAGCTGAAAATGTGTTGCTGGTTAACGCACAGCAGGTTAGGCAGCATCCAAGGAATAGGAAATTCGACGTTTCGGGCATAAGCCCTTCATCAGGAATGAGGTCATTCCTGATGAAGGGCTTATGCCTGAAACGTCGAATTTCCTATTCCTTGGATGCTGCCTAACCTGCTGTGCTTTAACCAGCAACACATTTTCAGCCGATACCTACCCTAGTCATCCTTTTATTCCTGACATACCTATAGAAAGCCTTTGGGTTTTCCCTAATCCTACCAACTAAGGACTTTTCATGTCCCCTTCTCGCTGCTCTTAGCTCTCTCTTCAGATCCTTCCTGGCTACCTTATAACTCTCAATCGCCCCAACTGAAACTTCACGCCTCATCTTTACATATGCCACCCTCTTCCCTTTCACTAGGGATTCCAATTCCTTATTAAACCACGGCTCCCTCACAAGACCCTTTACTCCCTGCCTGACTGGTACATACTTATCAAGGACACCCAATAGCTGTTCCTTGAACAATCTCCACATATCATTTGTGTTCTTCCCTTGAAGCCTATTTTTCCAATCCACGCATCCTAAGTCATGCCTCACCGCATCATAATTTCCCTGCCCCCAGCTATAACTCTTGCCCTGCAGTGCACACTTATCCCTCTCCATCACTAGAGTAAAAGTCACCGAGTTGTGGTCACTGCCCCCGAAGTGCTCACCTACCTCCAAGTCTAACACCTGGCCTGGTTCATTACCTAGAACCAAATCCAGTATAGCCTCACCTCTTGTTGGCCTGTCTACATATTGTGTCAGGAAACCCTCCTGCACACATTGGACAAACACCGACCCATCTAACGAACTCGAGCTATAGCTTTCCCAGTCAATATCTGCGAAGTTAAAGTCCCCCATAACAACCACCCTGCTACTTTCACTCTTCTCCTGAATCATCCTCGCAATACTTTCCTCTACTTCTCTCGGACTATTAGGAGGCCTGTAGAAAACTCCTAACAGGGTGACCTCACCTTTCCCATTTCTAACCTCAGCTCAAACTACCTCAGATGGCAAGTCTTCCTCCATCGTCCTTTCCACTGCTGTAATACTATCCTTGATAAGCAATGCCACACCTCCCCCTCTTTTACCCCCATCTCTGACCCTGCTAAAACATTTAAACCCTGGAACCTGCAACAGCCATTCCTGTCCCTGTTCTACCCACGTCTCTGTAATGGCCACAACATCGAAGTCCCAGGTACCAACCCATGCTGCAAGTTCACCTACTTTATTTCTTATACTTCTGGCATTGAAGTATACACACTTCAAGCCACCTTCCTGTTTACAGGCACCCTCCTTCGAGATCGATGCCTTGTTCCTAACCTCCCTACACTCAAGGTCCTGTACCGTAAAACTACAGTCCAGGTTCCCATGCCCCTGCAGAGTTAGTTTAAACCCTCCCAAAGAGCACTAGCAAACCTCCCCCCAAGGATACTGGTGCCCCTCAAGTTCAGGTGTAGACCATCCTGTTTATAGAGGTCCCACCTTCCCCAGAAAGAACCCCAGTTGTCCAGAAACTGGAATCCCTCCCTCCTGCACCATCCCTGTAGCCACGCATTTAACTGTTCTCTCTCCCTATTCCTCGACTCTCTATCACGTGGCACGGGTAACAAACCAGAGACAACAACTCTGTTCGTTCTAGCTCTGAGCTTCCAACCTAGCTCCCTGAAAGCCTGCCTAACATCCTCATCCCTCTTCCTACCTATGTCGTTGGTTCCAACGTGGACCACGATCTGGGGCTGCTCCCCCTCCCCCTTAAGGACCCGGAAAACACGATCAGAGACATCATGTACCCTTGCCCCTGGGAGGCAACATATCAATCGTGAGTCTCTGTGCCCTTCACTATTGAGTCCCCAATAACTATCGCTCTATCTTTCTCCACCCTTCCCTTCTGAGCAACGGGGACAGACTCCGTGCCAGAGGATCCAGTGACCGTTCTTCAGAACTGCCAGACCTGCTGAGTTTCTCTAGCAATCTGTTTTTCTTTTAGATGTCCAGCATCAAGAGTGCCTGGTTTTCTACTGATTTCTTTCCTCTCCCAGCCATTTTGTCTGCAGATTTGTTCTGGCAGGGAATGGCCATCTACCATGACTTAAACAGGCATTATCACGAATGTTAACACTGAACTTCAGTGCTAAAATCTGGACATTTGTATTGTGGTGTCTGGGAAGTTGTCAAGGTGCCTGATGATTGACGCACTTCTGTCCTGGTAGCCAATTGTGATTTATGTTAATGCTGATGACTATTAGTAAAGTCTGACTGAGAAATGGAAACCTCAAGAGTGCAGGCTGCAGTCGCACTGTTGTCAATGATTATCGTCAAGGAGGTTTCATAAGTAAAAATCAAAAAGCCACACAGGCCTGGCCAAATGGCCTCTTTTTGAACTGGAAGATCCTACAAGATAAAAGGAAGTTTTAGCTAGTCACAGTATTCTACAACTGGTCATTATTCAACAGATCACAAATTTCAGTAATTCAGTAGTAAGTCATATTCACTCAACATCTTTCTCACATACAAATCATCCAAGTATGGTCTGCCAGTTAGCTGCCTCAATTATTTCTTTCAAGTAAAGCAATATCATATTCAACTGGCTCTGGCTTCATTACATTCTAATTTTACTTCTGTACAATGAAACACAAGTTGTAAAATTAATTGATAGAGTACTTACATGGACATTTTTTATTTCTTGTTTGGTGAGGGTGTCAAGTGTCTTGAGAGGTTTCTTCTGGAGTTTCTAGAAAACAAGATTGACAATGGTAAAATATTCACAGCATTCCAGTTAAAAAATGATTTAATAAAAAAATTTATCCAATATAGCATAGGTGGAAAATGGCATAAAACTGGGGCAGCTGAAAAATGCTGTAAGGATGTTTCTGCTTACGGGCAAGACTGGAACGATGGGACTCCGTGCAAAAATAAGGGTGTTCCAGTGTTAAAAAAAGAGATGTGGAGAAAGCTTTTCTTTCAGAGGTCATGAATCAATGCAACTCATTTTCCAGGAGATAGAGACATTTTTTTTGTAGATAGATAGTAGATAGATTATTGACTAACGATAGAATTAAAAGGATATCAGGAGTAGGCAGGAATTTGAAGCTGAAGCCACAATCAGATCCACCATGATCAGACTGAATAGCAGAATAGGCTTGAATGGACAAGCACATTTGCTCTAAACTTAGATGTTTACAATACAGTAATAACGGTATTATAAATAAAAGTGTAAAAAAGATACATTCACAAGATTTAAAAACATATTTATCAGGTTTTCATTCTAAAACTCTACCTGACTAGCACACTGTCGCAGCCAATCTTTCATAGTCTCTTCTTTCAGCATGCAACCGATGAATACAACAAAGCTATCAAGCTTGCGCCCATTGGTCTTTCCATCACCTTGTAAAGGAGGTGGCGAAGGGCTATCTTGTAAGGAGACCATGCTGAACGTATTAGTCTGGGTGTTGTGATAAATTTCAAATTTTTTCTCAGAATCTGTAAGGCAGAGTTTAAAAAGTAAGATAATCATTCACAAATAATGATTCAAAAATTTGACCAAAGCATTCTAAAAGCTTTCAAAAAGAATGTGACCTATATGTTACAGAAAAATCATCATATAGAAAAAGTATCTGTCAACAGATTGATTATCTTTCTTCTGTATTTGATGCATACTGCAACAATGCCGACAAGGCACTGGGCATCCAAATTACTTCCAGGCTTCAAGTTCAGTGGGAAACTGCAAGGATATAATGAAAAACAGTTAAGAGGACTTACAAGAATGTCTCGGCATTCAATTGCTTGATGCTAATTTTTAAAAAAAATTTGACCTGAATTGTCTACATCCTCCAGTTTTGTCAAAATGGCACTTGAGTCAGGAATCCATTAGTCCCACCCAGATCTCAACGCCTACCATTTTTATGGACAGAGGGTCGGGTGTAACTTGCATATCCTTGGCTCATGGGGGCAATCCACAGGATAAAGTGCAGTTCTGGAGAAGTAGGGTAACCTTTTGACTATGGTCCAAAGGCACTTCTAGGAAATGTCAGGTATCCTTTGGATTGTTTAAGAAATGTGCATAGGCTAGATAAACTCATTAGAACAATCATGATCAATGGTATTTTAAAAGGAAGCACACAAGGCAATTAAATCACTTGCCCTTCACATATGTAAAAGGCTGCAGTATTCACAATAAAGTGAATTCTTTTCTCCCATTGAATCTTTATGGTGCGGAAAGAGGCCAGTCAGCCCATCAATCCTGCATTGAACCTCCAAACAGCATTCCATCCAGAGACAGCCCCTACCCTATCCCTGTAACACAGCATTTACCACGGCTAATCCACCTAACCTGCAGATGCCTGGACACTGCAAATAACTTAGCATGGCTAATCCACCTACATGCTTCTTTAATCTCAAAACCGGCATTTGCCAGAGGGCTACCATTCCAGGATTAGTGCTGCATAACTCTTGTCATAAGTTATCACTGTCACAGTTGCAGCCTCAGACCTCTTACCTGGATTGTCTGCTACTCCAATGCATCATACCTCCCTCCTCCCTGGGTTAGCTATATGTGGAGCCAAGAACTACCCCATCTTCATACTCTTAACTGGGAATGAAAATTCAGACCTTAGTACATATGGTAGCCCATTCAAATTGAGAAAAATGCAAAAAGCCTTGAGTTTCTCAAATGTGAAATACACACACTTTTTCCAAAACTTCACACTCTACTATCTTGAAGCCAGACAGATTACACAGAGAGAATAGCAAATCTTTTAAGGTCTCCAACTTACGAAGTGGATGTGTTGGTGTTGGACTGGAGTGAACAAAGTCAGAAGTCACATGATACCATGTCATAGTCCAACAGATTTACAGAGGAACCTTCATCAACTGGCATTCACTTATCCAAATATCGGATTATCTGGCAAGATTGCAAGGTCCCAATGCTTGGTAAAACTATTATCGATTTTTTGATGATCAGAAATTCGATTAACTGAATGAAATACTCCCTGGCTGTGTTCTTTGGATAATCGAGGTTCCCCTCTATTTGAAATAAAACCTTACGACCAAAGACCATAAGACATAGGGGCAGAAATTAGGCCATTTAAGATATATCTAGACTGACAGATGAATGTCCAGGGAGCTGAGGGATACAGATTCTTGGAAGATAGGTGACAGTTTGTGTAGATAAAGGATGTGGATCAGCACAGGCTTGGAAGGTTGAAGTGCCTGCCACCTGTGCTGTAATTTTCTTTGCTCTTCGAATCCTGAGGGACTCATGCATGAAGTTGTTGAATTTGTCTGTCTGCATTTTGTAGTTTTACCTGCTTACCCCTGTACGCCAATAATTAACCAATTCATTTAATTGGATGTTCCATTCCAATGGAAATAGGTTACTATCTCACCACCTGTTAACCTCATTCCCCTGCCTCAACCCTTACCAAGACACCCATATTCGATAAGATCACAAAGTTCTAACAGCAGAAATTTGTTTTCCTTTGTAAAATTTTATTGGTATTCCAACAAATGCAGCGACTGCCCCTATTGTGAAAAGAAAATTTGATTTAATAATAGTAAATGAGTGAAACTCCATTTGTTACTCATCCAAGTTTTCCTGAGTGTCTCTGTTCTCTTCAGCTGTGGAGGAACCGCATTTTCCAATGATCCATATTACTTGTCCCTTTAGCTCTCTGCATCTGCTATTGACCTAATGTTTGATCAAAGCTCTCTACTACTTCTAAGTTCTGGAAGAAGGAAATGTGATTGAGCTGGTGCCAAATTAGGAGACAGGTATATTTCTTAGGGCTAAATGATCAAAGGGAATGGGGAGAAAACAGAGAAAAATACTGAAGTGGATGATCAGTCACAATCATACTAAAACAGTAGAGCAGGCTTGAAGAGCCAAGTGGCTTAATGCTGCTCCAATTTTCAATGTTTCTATGTTTAAAACATAATGCTACTATTCATAAGATAATGCAGGGAATCATAGCCTGATATTTTAGTAAGAAGAATCCTGGGAAAAAAAATCATTTGAGAATAGGGCACTTATATCTGCAAAATTGAGAGGCAGTGGTTTTGTAGTATTGCAGTAGCAATTAGACGCAGACTAATGATTTGGGACATGAGTTTTGAATCCCAAAGTAGCAGTGGTAAAAACTGAAGTCAATAAAACCTGGAATTAAAAACAAAAATCACATCTTAAAATGGTACCATGACAGCATTGTCATTTGTTGTAAATTCCCATCAGGTTGACTAATGCTCTTCAGCAAAAGGAAGTCTACCGTCCTTGCCTCATCTGGCCTATGTGCAACTCCAAACTCTCAACTCCCACAGTCCAAAGATATGCAGGTGAGGTGAATTGGCCATGCTAAATTGCCTGTGGTGTTAGGTGAAGGGGTAAATGTAGGGGAATGGGTCTGGGTGGGTTGCTCTTCGGAAGGTCGGTGTGGACTCGTTGGGCCGAAGAGCCTGATTCCACTCTAAGTAATCTAATCTAATATAAAGAAAACTCAACTGCACTCTGAAATGGCCTAGAAAGCAAAATCATTCAAAGACAGCAGGGGATGGGAAACAAATGTCAACAATGCCCATAAACTATACAAGAATAGAGATAAAACAGAGTTAACGTCATGCAACAGAAATGATGTTTGATAATTTCGCAAATAGGATAAATTCTGGGGAACCAGTGGATATAACATATTCACATTTTCAAAAACATTCAACAGAACCTCACAAAAGTGTCATAACGTAAATTTAGGGCTTATTTAATTGAGGATAATATAAGCATGCATGGAGGACCAATTAATAACTAAAACATTTTCAGATTGGAAAGCGACAACGAAAAAGATCAACCTGCCTTAGCAAGTTAAAATGCTGACTAAAGTCTTAGATAAATGGTTGGAGTATAGTCCGCAGCATATCATATATATGTCCTCAACCCTGTTGTGAAATCATGTTACCCAAAATACCAATTTATAACAGAATAGCCATATTTACTTGAAGTTTTCAAACAAAAAACTAGCTGTAGCAATGTTGCATTCGCAAAACACAAGGTGTTTGGATAAGTACCACACTTCTGAGAAATGTCCATAACTTAGTATCTAGCTACAATAAAATGTAGATTTGAATACATTCAGGAAGATAATTTGTCTCAAGTAAAGTTTGGCCTCCTCTGCTTTTGCATCAACATTTGAGAGTCCACTACAAATAGAGGATTCCTAAAAAGATAATCTGAAATGCATGCTAGTGAGATTCCTGAAAAGAAAGGTCAGCCAGCAATAGCTGATCCAGGCAGACACTCAGGTGTTACCACCTAGTGTGTAAACTGATTTTGGCTACTGACCAAAATGAGGACAAAGTGAGAATTTTTATTTTTGAACTGCAAGTGCAATCAGCGAAAGTACTTTTAAGATAACACTCTTCCCCCAGACTTTAGGTTTGTGTCAGTTATGTATTTCCTTTGTCAAAAAGACAAGTCTTTCCTTAAGTTTTTTTATGAATAAATTAGTTCCTTTTTATTCAAACCTGACCATATAAGTTACCAGCAATAATCATCTCCTCCTTCAAATTCAAACTTTGTTGTGCTTAATGGAGGAATAGGAACAAGAAATAAAGACAGTTTTCCCATACTAACTTGTTCATAACACTCTCATAAGCTGCTTACCATTAGTAAGGTAAAAATCAGGAATGTGAAGAAATACTCTCCATTTGTTTGAGAAGTATAGTTCCTCACTGAAGAGGGCTGAACACCATTAAAACAAAAATTAAACTGCTTCATCAGTACACTTTGTATCAACTTAGACCTTTACTCCCCCCACCACTGTTGCAGTGGCAGCACGCATACCAGATACAAGATGCACTGTAGCTACTCAAACTTCAATCTCTAGAACAAGAGGGCATATTTTTAATTGTTGCTTTAATAACTCATAACGAAATCAGGAAGGTTAGCAATGGATATTTTGAAGACCCTACAAATGTGTTTTCTGGAGGCAATTGAACTTTCGGTGATCAAGGCATACGGATTTTAGTCAATAAGAGATGGAAGGAAGTTGAGTCAATTGAGTTACGTGACAGATCATGTATTGTTGTGGTTCTGTTCGCCGAGCTGGGAATTTGTGTTGCAGACGTTTCGTCCCCTTTCTAGGTGACAACCTCAGTGCTTGGGGGCCTCCTGTGAAGCGCTTCTGTCATGTTCCCTTCGGCATTTATAGTAGCTGGTCTCTGCCGCTTCTGGTTGTTAGTTGCTGTCCGCTGCAGTGACCGGTATACTGGGTCCAGGTCGATGTGTTTGTTGATAGAATCAGTACATGAGTGCCATGCCTCTAGGAATTCCCTGGCTGTTCTGTGTTTGGCTTGCGCTATAATAGTAGTGTTGTCCCAATCGAATTCATGTTGTTTGTCATCTGCGTGTGTGGCTACTAAGGATAGCTAGTCGTGTCGTTTAGTGGCTAGTTGGTGTTCGTGGATGCGGGTTGTTAGCTGTCTTCCTGTTTGTCCTATGTAGTGTTTTGTGCAGTCCTTGCATGGGATTTTGTACACTACATTGGTTTTGCTCATGCTGGGTATCGGGTCCTTTGTCCTGGTGAGTTGTTGTCTGAGAGTGGCTGTTGGTTTGTGTGCTGTTATGAGTCCTAGTGGTCGCAGCAGTTTGGCTGTCAGTTCGGAAATGCTCCTGATGTATGGTAATGTGGCTAGTCCTTTGGGTTGCGGCATGTCCTCGTTCCGTTGTCTTTCCTTTAGGCATCTGTTGATGAAATTGCGGGGGTATCCGTTTTTGGTGAATACCTTGTATAGGTGTTCTTCCTCTTTTTGCAGTTCTGGTATACTGTAGTGTGTTGTAGCCCTTTTGAATAGTGTCCTGATGCAATTTCATTTGTGTGTGTTGGGGTGGTTGTTTTCATAGTTCAGGACTTGGTCTGTGTGTGTGGCTTTCCTGTATACCTTTGTGGTGAATTCTCCATTCGGTGTTCTCTGTACCATCTAGGAATGGGAGCTGGTTATCCTTTTCTTCCTCTCTCGTGAATCGGATTCCTGTGAGTGTGGCGTTGATGATCCGGTGTATGTTCTCTATTTCTGTGTTTTTAATGATTACAAAGGTGTCATCCACATATCTGACCCAGAGTTTGGGTTGTATTTGCGGTAAGACTGTTTGTTCTAACCTTTGCATTACTGCTTCTGCTATGAGTCCAGAGATTGGTGAGCCCATGGGTGTTCCGTTGATTTGTTCGTATATCTGGTTGTTGAATGCAAAGTGTGTTGTGAGGCACAGGTCCAGTAGTTTGAGTATGCCGTCTTTGTTAAAAGGTTCAACGTCCTGTTGTCTGTTCTGTATGTCCAGCAGGTTGGATATTGTTCCTCTGGCTAGGGTTTTGTCGATAGAGGTGAACAGTGCCGTTACGTCAAATGAGACCATGGTTTCTTCCTTGTCTATGTGTATATTTCTGATGATATCCAAGAATTCTTGTGTTGACTGTCTCAAGTGTATGGATCTGCTGATCAGGTGTTTCAGTTTCTGCTGTAGCTCCTTAGCCAGTTTATGAGATGGTGTCCCTGGTAGTGATACTATGGGTCTGAATGGGATGTCTGGTTTGTGTACTTTAGGTAGTCCATAGAATCTGGGGGTGTTATTGCTTTCAGGTTTCATTCTTTGTAGGTCAGACCTGGTTATCTGTCCGTTTTTTTGTAGATTCCTCAGTGTGTTGTTTATCCTATTGGTGAGCTGTGGGGTCAGACTCCCTTAGTGGCCACACACACAGATGACAAACAACATGAATTCGACTGGGACAACACTATTATAGCGCAAGTCAAACAGAGAACAGCCAGGGAATTCTTAGAGGCATGGCACTCATCCACTGATTCTATCAGCAAACACATTGACCTGGACCCAATATACCGGCCACTGCAGCGGACAGCAACTGACAACCGGAAGCGGCAGAGACAAGCCACTATAAATGCCGAAGGAAACATGACAGAAGCGCTTCACAGGAGGCTCCCAAGCACTGAAGATGTCACCCAGAAAGGGGACGAAACAAAAACTCCCAGCTCAGCGAACAGACCCACAACGAGCACCCGAGCTACAAATCATCTCCCAAACTTTGAAGATCATGTATTGTTTGACAAAATGCAGAACTGGTTTTAGAAGCTAGATATACCATTACAAATAGCTCTGAAAGTGTATCATACATATACTTTTTCAACTTAGTAATTATAGACATTTTTGCAGGTTTAGAAACACGCTTGCCATCCTAGCAGAGTAATGTATGTAAATTCATGTTCAACAATGAATTTTACAAATACCCCAAAGTGTAAATACCTGAAAATTTCAGTTGCGCTCGTACGTGATATATATTTCCATCAAAAGGAAATGACTTCAGTGTGATTTTCAAAGCTAGATAACAAACATAACAGGATAACTTAGGTTCATTCTATAAGGATATATTAGCTTTCACATAAAAAGTTAGAATTTAAATAAGAAAGCCCCTTCAGCTCATAAATCTTATTCTTCCAAATACCAACAATTTTTCGCCCTAAAATACCTAAATTTGTGAAATGCATTCAGTCTCTGAGCTAACCTCCCTGGTTATTGCTAAATTGCCAGGTTGGTAAATAGCTTCATGAACAAGTGCATCAGGAAAACTGCAAAATGTAGTGCATACCTTAACTGAATAATAGAAAAAGATTGAAAGCACATGGGAAATTTCAATTGCAACATATTTATGCAAGGGCAACTACACTGGATTAGAAAAGCTAAAAGGAATTAGGTGCATTACTTTAAAAAAGGTCAACTTTGAATAAAGCTCAAGTAAGCGGATTTAGACCTGGAGATATCAGATTGGGTAGTTTGGCTCTAGTGCTCTCCAGTCTATTGAAAGGTAGGTGAACATGCAATGGAAAGTGAAGCAGGGAAAAAAACGTCTCAACTTACTAAGACGCCAGAGAAAAATTAAAGGATTTTTAAAAAAAGTTTACATTTCAAGAGTTCAGTTTCCTAATATTTTAGGTACAAGCATAGTAAACACACCATTTATGAATTTATCATTTCCAATGCAACATCCAAGTCAATGCCAAAAATCTCAACAGCAGCTGTTTGTGCACGAAGTTAACCAGGGATATGCATCTTCCAGATTAGAAATCAAAATATTACCTATTCAGGCCAGTGCTGTTTCTTATCCAAAGAGAATATATTGATAGTTTCATTCAACTGCAACATTTAGTCTCAAACTCTAACAAACTAGAACTGAGCAGTACAAGGAGAATGGCACTTCCATTTTACTATAATACGTAAACTTACCTTTACACTTAGTTACAAATCGGGCCTTTTCAAGTGGACGGTTGAATCTGATACAGATCTGAGTCATTTGTGGGAAAACTGAACCTGATCTGAATTTGCCATTCCACCTGAAAAATAAAACAGAACAAAAATGCAATACATTTCTTCTGACTAAAATTAAGTCATTTTTTTGAAGTAAATTTTAATTCCATCAATTAAAATGCCTTTCTTGTCACTACCATTTACAAAGGCTAGCACCTCAAGTACCATAATGCATTGAACTGGACAGAATTTTATCTTATGCTTACCAGCCAGGAAACATCAAATAACGTGCTCTCAACATTGATGGCTCTGAAAAACTAGTTTCAGACAAAATCATTTCAACATCAGCATTCCTATATTTTGGAAAAAAGAACAAGAAACAGTAAATGAAACATATTTCATGAGGGAGATTAGTTGCTTGAAAGATTTTTGAATTTATGTAGTACAGCACCCAGTTTTATACAGTTGGAGAAGTTAAAGGCAATCCTTACGACATATCATTCCATTCACTCCTTCAGATTCCTTAATATTGTACCCATTTCACTTACATATCAAAAAACCTAAAGGAACTCATGACTACTTCTCAAACATTATTTGGCAGAGGCAAAGAGAATTTTGCTGGCTGGCTAGAGTCAATGTGAGTCTCCTATTACTACTTTTTGAGAAGATTTGCTACATCACTTGCCCTTTGGGCAGAAGACAGCCTTCCTTGGAGTTGAAGACACTGGAAGATGTCACCGCTTCCAAAACATGCTGGCCAATCAAAAATGGTACCTGCTTCATAGTGCACTACCTAGATGAGGCTTTAGAGGAGTGATGGCAGGAGGCATTTGTTTTCGATTGACAGGAAGGGGAGGGAAATGGATTGTAGCTACAGTGCTCCCCTCCCACTTCAATTTCCCAATGCCAGGTTCCATCATGCACCAAGTGCTTTTGGGCAAAGAACTCTCATCCTGAAAGCCATGAAGCAAACATGCCAGTATTGCCTCGTTATGTTCTCCATGTGACATACGTCATCCTGACAGCATTGGCGTTAGTTGCCATCTTAAGAGGCTGATTGGCAGTAGAAAAAGAATTCTGTGCTTGAACCTTTCTGCCAAGGATTTATCTGGGCAGAAGTAGGACGGTAGTGGGGTCCACACATACATGCTTGTTTAAATGCCTCTGTCAATGAACTCACCAGGATGACATTGAGTTCAGCCCACCCTGTGGAATAAATTAAACTTTTTAAAATTATTCATTCGTGGAATTTGGATGCACTAGTGAGGCCAGCAGAATCCCCAGCTGTCAGTGTTGGTGGATTATAGAGACCCACAATGCCATTAGGGAGGAAATTCCAGGATTGTGCCTCAGCGACACTAAAGGAAAAGTAATACATTTCCATATCAGGGTGGTAAAATGGCTTGGAGGGGAGCATGAAGATGAAGTCAGTGTTTTCATACACCTGCTGCCCTTGTCATTTTAGATTGTAGTGATCATGGGTTTGGAACATGCTGTTGAAGGAATTTTGGTAAGTTCTTTGCAGTGCATCTTGCAGACAATACACTCTGTTGCTGCTGCTATTGATGTCAGTGGTGGAGAGAATGAGTGTGTGGGGGAATGGGAAGTAGATTCTGAATTAGTCATGGATAGGAATGTCAAACTAGCTTTTAATATGGAAATTGCAAGACCTTTTTGCTTGAAATTAACGTTAGATTATTTAATATATTTTTATACAACTCTACACAAGGAATACTTATTATTATTCACTATATGTGTCCCTTAAATTAATGTAGAAACTCATTGAGCTATAATTGAGTACCTGGTCACTGCTCCCTTTTCTGCAAGAATGAATCCAACGTTGGGATTTGCTACACGAATTAACTTTTGTAGATGCATCAAGAGTGGATGTCTTTGCTCTGATGTCAAGCTTGTAAAAACAACATTACTGACCAAACCTATAGAAAAGCATAAGAAAAAAAAATCAGATTAAATATTGAACTCATTTGTTTTGAAAAATTAATTAATTCACAAATAAGCACATCACTGACTTTGCCAGCATTTATCGTCCATCCCTATTTGCCCTGGAAAAGGTGCTGCCTACTTGAACCACTACAGTCCACGTGCTGTCGATAAAGCTACAATGCCATCAAGGAGGCAGCACCAGGACATTGTTCCATTGAAATTAAATGAATGGTGACATGTCAGGATGGGGAGTGGTTTGGAGGGAAACTTGCAGATGATGCAAGCAGTCAAGAATGCAAAATGTACGCTGACCTTCACAGTGACAGGATTTGAGTGCAGGAACAGTGATGTTTTGCAGCAATTATACAGCGAATGTCAAGACCATACCGGGAATATTGCGCACAATTTTTGTCTCTTCATCGGAGGAAGGATGATATTGTAACAGAGGGAGTGCAGTGAAGGTTTACCAGACTGAATCCTGGGATAGTTTCAGAGCAACAGGTTGAAGAGCCAACTAGAAATCAGGTTATTTTAGATCTAATATTATGAAAAAGGGCTAATAAATAATTGTGTTAAAAAGAGGTACAGCTGAATGAACACAATATGATAGAATTTTACATTAAGACTAAGTGAGATAGTTCATTGTTAAACAAGGGTGTTACATTTTAATGAGAAGTTATGAAAACATGAGCGATTGGGAAAATGCATCAATAGGCACGATTTTACATAATAGTTATTTAAAGACTGTCCATTTCTTAAGTGGCTTACAGCAACTGTAAGCAACATTCCTTCAAGGTACAATATCTAAATAAAGGTTAGCCAATTGTGGTTGACAAAGGATGTTAAAAGCTGGAGAAAACTAAAAGAAAAGCTTATTAAAATGGCCAGAAAGTCATAAATGCATGAGGATTGGGAACTTTTAGAATACAGCAAAGGAGGACCAAGAAATTGATAAAGGAAAG
Organism: Hemiscyllium ocellatum; assembly: GCF_020745735.1. Classification (NCBI taxonomy): domain Eukaryota; kingdom Metazoa; phylum Chordata; class Chondrichthyes; order Orectolobiformes; family Hemiscylliidae; genus Hemiscyllium; species Hemiscyllium ocellatum. The sequence goes on from NC_083401.1 coordinate 20,998,360, forward strand.
GAACACTAGCATATAAATGCAAAATAAAAATGGACTATAAATGCTTTTGCAGATATTTAACAAAGGGAACATTTAGCTCAAACAAAATTTGGATAATTGAAAACAAGAGGAGAATTTATAATGGGGATAAATAGCATAGATGCGTGACGCATTGGTGATCATTGCCCAAACTTTTATCAATTCTGAAATGGCTCCTGCAGATTGGAAGCTTTCAAATATCACCTGTTTCAAAAAGGAGCAAGGGTAAACAAACCAGGGAACATGCTAGAAATAAGGAAAATGCTAGAAGCATGCTGAAGGACATAATACATAGATTAAAAAAACCCAAAAAACTGTGGATTCTAAGAACAAACAGAATCTGCTTGAGAAACTCAGCAGGGTTTACAGCATCTGAGGAGAGAAAACAGAGTCACTGGACAGAAACATTTATTCTGCTTTGTCTTCCCAGATGCTGCCAGACATGATCAATGGGCAGCTGCAAATGTGTTGCTGGTCAACGCACAGCAGGCCAGGCAGCATCTCAGGAATAGAGAATTCGACGTTTCGAGCATCAATGGGCACTTGGGTAAAACTCTGATTGGGCATAGTCAGGATTTGTGACCAGAAAGCTTGTTTGACAAATTTGAAGTTTTTTAAAGGTTGTAACTAACTAAACTGATTAAAACAGTATGCTGTACATTTGGATTATCAGAACACTTTTGATAAGCTCCCCTAATAGAAGTTGGTTACAAAAATTAAAGCACATGCTTTAGAAGGTAAACTACTAGTAAGGATTAAGAATTGGTCAACAGACTGAAAACGAAGGGTAGGAATAAGCGGGCCATTCCTGCATTGTCAGACTGATTAATAGGGCTCTGCAATGATCAGTATTTGAGGAAGAACATGGCAGAGTGAATTTAATGTGGAAATTTGAAAGATTATCCACTTTTAAAAAGAACAAATATTCAGACTACTTCTTAAATGGGGAAAGTTGCAAACTGTAAATGTACAAAAGGATTTGGGTATTCTTGCCAACAGTTCAATGAAGGCTAACATACAGATGTAGCAAGCTATTAGGAAGGCTAATGGAATACCTGCCTTTATCACAAGAATATTTGAGTGCTGGAGTACTGAAGCCTTGATTTTATAGGTACAGTACTCCAGGTACGGCCCAACCCCATTACACTTTATCTCACAAATAATATTGACGAAGTGCAACAAAAGTTCATCAGGCTTGTTTCAAGGATTGTCCTACAAAGGAAAACTGGGAAAACAAAATCTGTATTCTCTGGAATTTTAAAGAAAGAGAGATGATCTCATTGAAATCTACAAAATATTTCAAGTCATACAGGGTAAATGCACGCAAGGTGTCTCCCTGGTTAGGATATCTAGTTAAAATAAGGCAGGGTGGGGGAAGAATGCTATTTAGGACTGAGATAAGAAATGTTTTTACTCAAAATATTGTGAATCTTTGGAAGCTCAGTATATGGATATACTTTAAAGTAGACACTGATAAATGCATAATTATTAGTAGCATAAATTATGGGAATTATGGTAAAAGGCATTGAAGTGTTCAATCAGCAAGCTTAACAGGCTGAATGATTAGATTACTTACAAATGTGGAAACAGGCCCTTCGGCCCAACACGTCCACACCGACCCGCCGAAGCGTAACCCACCCATACCCCTACATATACCCCTTACCTAACACTACGGGCAATTTAGCATGGCCAATTCACCTGACCCGCACATCTTTGGACTGTGGGAGGAAACCGGAGCACCCGGAGGAAACCCACGCAGACACGGGGAGAACGTGCAAACTCCACACAGTCAGTCACCTGAGGCGGGAATTGAACCCAGGTCCCTGGCGCTGTGAGGCAGCAGTGCTAACCACTGGCTGACTTCTGTTCCTAAATTCCAGTCAAACATATTGGTGGCTTGGTTGTTAAATATTAAAGGAAGTCCAGGTTACTTAACTGGGAAGAAGGTGCAAGGCTCATTTTGCAAACTGAGGATTTAAATGTGAAAATTCATTCGCTGTGGTCAGTGAGAGGTATTCCTAAGATGACCCTCCTCACAGACCCAGATCAATGATTAAATATTATCCATATAGAAAAAAAGAGTAGGAGAAGCATGCTTCTGGAAGCCAGGAATCACTCACGACTGGTTCTAAGAGAATAGAATGCACTAATGAAGAAACAGTTGAGAAAAACCATACAGGAGGATTTGTCATTTGATTGGGGCTACACCGTCAGCAGTCCCCATCTTTTCCTTAGCTACACATGCACCATTCCCTACCTTTTTTTCTCTGCTACATTAATGCCTGCATCGACACCACCTCGTGCTCCCACAAGGAGGTTGAACAGTTCATTAACTTCACAAAACACATTCCACCCAGACTTCAAGTTTACCTGGACCATCTCAGACACCTCCCTCCCCTTCCTCGACTTCTCCATCCCCATTTCCGGCAAAGGACTCAACATGGACATCCACTACAAACCCACTGACTCCCACAGCTACCTGGACTACACCACTCCTCCCTCCCTGCCTCCTGTAAAAATGCTATCCCTTATTTCTAATTCCTCCATCTCTGCCGCATCTGCTCCCAGGAGAACCAATTCTATCACAGAACGGCCCAAATGGCCGCCTTCTTCAAACAGGGCAATTTCCCCTCCCACATGGTCGACGATGTCCTCCAATGAATCTCCTCCACTTCCCACACCTTTACCCTTGAACCCCACCTGCCCAACTGCAACAAGGACAAAACCCCCCTCCACGCCCCTCCCACCCCCTTCCTCATCTTCCACCCCACCAAACTCCAGATACATTGGATCATCTTTTGCCATTTCCGCCACCTACAAATAGACCTCACCACCAGGGACATATTTCCCTCGCACCCCTGTCTCTATTTTGTAGAGCATTCCCTCCACGACACCTTTGTTAGGTCCATGCCCAACACCAACCCACTGTCCCGTCCCGGCACCTTCCCCTGCCACCCCGAGTAGTGCAAAACCTGCCCCCACATCTCCCCTCTCACCTCCGTCCAAGGTTCCAAAAGATCCTTCCACATCGAACAGAAATTCACTTGTACTTCCACATGTGTCATCCACTGAATCCGTTGCACCCAATGTGGTCTCTTCTACATTGGGGAGACAGAATGCCAATTTGCGGATTGTTCCAGAGAACATCTCTGGGACACCTGTACGAACCAACGCTACTGCCCTGTGGCTGAACACTTTAATACCTCCCTCCTACTTTGCCAAGGACATGCAGGTTCTGGGCCTCCACACTCTTCAACTCTGATCTCCAGCATCTGCAGTCCTTACTTGCTCCCAAAGAACTTGATCTATCAAGCCGAATGTCAGTCTGGGATCCAACTTGTCCAATAACAACAACAGCTGGGATCATACTAAAAGATGCATCTCAAAATCAAAACAATGTTTAGTTGCTTTTAGTTTATACATTACAATACAATTCTCAAGCTTCAAATTCATCACAACCACTATTTCCTCCAGGCTGTGCAGCTGTTCTGTGGGCCCATGCACAACAATCAATCAGTTTGCAAACAAGCTTCTCCAGACACTGCTGACCACTGACCTCAGAGGTCCATGTAGCATCCAGAGAAATTAAGAGGAACATTAAGTCACGACATTCCTTTACCACTTACTATGGCCACTGGATATATATATATTTATTTTTAAAAATGTACAAGTCTCTGTTGGGATCATGTCATGATGAAAAACAATAACATTTAAGTCTTGTCATATACCATAAATCGTTCAGAGTCAAATTCCTTCTTCTAATTTCTGTTGGAAACAGAACTCAGACACCATGCAAGAACAGGAGCGAGATTGACCACATGATCAAAGCATACAATAAAAGAGAAAAGGTCCCTCAGATTGACAGACAAATGAGTAAATCAGAATGCCAGGAAGAATACAAACTCTTTCGAAGTGCTGTTAGCTAATATTGGTTAGAAAGAAAAATACAACTGGAAATGAACAGCAAAATTATATCAATGTAACAAAAAATCTTAAAGCTCAGATTGTTGATGTTAGAAGATATTACGGGAGGAGTTAAAATGAAAATTGGATTGGTGAGTGCCAAATATAATTATATGGACAAAATTAAAATATCATACGATGCAGGAACAGAAGTTTGGCAATTGACCCATTCAATGAGATGTGATTATCCTCAACTCCAGTTTCTTGCCTTTTCAATCATAAAAAAATGCTACCTACATGAGAAGTGGTTGCAACAGAAATTTGAAATAACAAGAGGGAAATTATTTTCAGCAATGTGCACAACCTTAGTTATTAATCTCACGTACCTTGGGAGCACTGATCCAAAAGTTTTGGGAAAAATAACCTGGAAGAAGAATACTTGCATTAATGTTTCATGAAATTGGTATTTGGACAAAACATGATATGCCTCTCAGTGAAATGTCATACAAAGAAATCTTTAAATTGCTAAAAAAAAAATGAAGCTTTCTGTTGTCACTGCAACTTGCAAGTTTGAGGTTTTTATGTTCTGATCAAGTTCATATTCCAATCTTTGTTATTATTCACTTTACTATACTATGATCAACCTTAATACTGGCATCACACAAATAAATAATTCATGTGGAAGCAGTGTAACTTTCAAAGTTTTGCAATTAATAATTACAAGCTTTTTTTATTTCAAAACAATAACTATACAAAAGTCTTCAGTTAAAACATATAAAACTTTAAACCAAGAATCTTTGCACTAGGGGAAAAAACAATTAAAGGCAGTTTCTCAAAGTAGACTTGCTCCCAATTGCAACTTCAACTAATCCATGTGAAGCTTTTTCAAAGATTACTCATCGTGTGATTTGACAGCAACATTAAGAGAAATTAATACATCTTACCAAAAGATCCTGAACGAACTAAAATTAAGGAATACTGACAAGAAAACTAAATACACCTTCACTTGTGAAGTGAAAGAGCACATTAATCAGCAAAAATGAAGGCAATTAGTGCAGGCAAGGGACAGCAATCATAGAATCCCTATAGTGTGGAAGCAGGCCATTTGGCCCATGGAGTCCTCATCAAACCCTCCGAAGAGCATCCCACTGCTCCTCCCCTCACATTCCTAGCAACAAATAAAGAATAGATGTACTTTTATTGACTAACCTTAGGAAAGTTGACACTTTAGTTCTACTAATAAAATCTAATTACTATGGGCATTTTTGAATTACAGGGGTCCCCAGTAAACGAATGTCTGACTGATGAATGTTCACACTTACGAATGACATCCTATATGCCCATTAATTTTAAAGGCCCAACATGACCATCCATTTACATTTATAAATGTACATTTTGTATTTTATTGTATCGTGTTCTGACTTGTATACAAATTTACTTAAAAACATGGTCAGGAATGGAATCCCGTTTGTGATCTGGGGTCCTCCGGTATAATAGTTTGACTCTCATGAAGAATTTCATTTCTATCACTAACATATTAAGGGACAAGTTGCCTCCCAGCACTAACAAATGGAAAAATGAAGCCAACTTATAAACTTAGAAGCAACAGTTTGAATAATATCTGAAGAACTAATATTTAGTAGGATTATTGAGACATTGACAAAGCATTTTCAGAATATATCAATAACCATCAGCAACCTGTGACATCAACTTGCATGAGTATTTGAATCAAGTTATGAACTCTATATTATGTTTGAACCTTTTCAAAGGGAATTGACTAAAGCAGGAGAAAGGGAGGACTGCAGATGCTGGAGACCAGAGTTGAAAAATGTGATGCTGGAAAAACACAGCAGGCCAGGCAGCATCCGAGGAGCAGGAGAATCGACGTTTTGGACATAAGCCCTTCTTCCGGAATTTTCAGGATTCCTGAAGAAGGGCTTATGCCCGATACGTCAATTCTCCTGCTCCTCGGATGCTGCCTGGCCAATTGACTAAAGCAGTTGCTACTATATGGTGCTTTTCATGATTATCAGATGTCTCAAAGCACTTTGCAGATAGTGAACACTTCTGGATATATAGTCACTGCTATATTCCAGGGAATAATGTAGCTAAATTGGGCACAGCAAACTTTCTCAAACAATGTTCTAATGAGGAACCATTTTATTTTTTTGGCCATGTTGATTAGAGGTCAATGGGATTGGCTACAACACCAGGGATACCTTGCCTGCTCTTCTTTGAATTAGTGCCCTGCGACATTTCACAGCCCAGCATTTGTGACTCAAAAGGGAAGAATGCTACTAAAAGGAACTTCATACAGAACAATGGCAAAATTGGTCACAGAGGTGATATCTGACAAAAGTCAACATTATGCAGTAGGATATGAGTGAATATTTAGAGAAGTATTTGATTGATTGTTGTGACATGCACTGAAATACAGTGAAAAGGGGGGGGGGGGGGGAAAGAGTGAGGGAGAGCAGGATAGAGATCATAATCAATATTAAAGAGGTTCATTCAAGAGCCTGATAAAATGACGGAAAATGATGTTCTTAAATCTGTTCAGATGTGTATTCAAACTTTTATATTTTCTGTCCGATGGAAGGAAGAGAGTATAACTGGGTTGGGAGGAGTCTTTGATTATGTTGGTGGCTTTCTCGATGAAGCAGGAAGTATATATGGAGTCAATGGATTGGTTTACATGATGGACTGGACTGTGTTTATGACACCCTGTAGTTTTGGTCTTGGGAAGAGCAATTGCTGTATCATGCTGTGATGCATCCAGATGGGATTGAAGAGGCATTGAGGTCTAGGGAGAACATTCTCAAATAACATCCATAGAACTAAACGTAGGACTTCAAATGGTGAGTCGAGAGTGTGTGTTGGAAGAGCACAACAGGTCAGGCAGCATTCAAGGAGCAGGAAAATCTGTGTTTTGGGCAAAAGCCCTTCATCAGCCCTTTCCTGATGAGGGGCTTTTACCCAAAACCAAATTTTCCTGCTCCTCAGATGCTGCCTGACCTGCTGTGCTCTTCCAACACACACTCTCGACTCTAATCTCCAGTACCTGCAGTCCTCACTTTCGCCCTTCAAATGGTGAGGCAAAGTGATTTTCAGATGCAGAAGAAACAAGATTTGAAGTACTGTAGTTAACATGAAATTGAGAACTGGATTGCATTAGACTTGGAAATGGACGAGACCATGAAGAGACCTGAACATGAGAAGAATTTTGAACTGGAGGTACATGTTGAACTTGATTCACTGTTTTCTGATAATATCATTAAGGGGCAGCACTTGAATGAGGAAAAAAGGTAGTCAAAGATGCATCCTTGAGGGACATCAGAGGTGTGGCAGAAAGGAAACGACTGCTCAAGATGCTCTAGTTATTGTAGACTAAACTTTAAAATAATCTTCTTGGAAAAGTTTTAGAATTTCGTTAAAAGTTCTTCTCAAAAGGGAGAGAATTTAAGACAGAATGAGTCACAAAACTGTTACGGCACAGAGGAGTTGACCAGACAGCAGGCAATACAAGACCTTATCCTGTGCAATGAAATAAGTATTAATGAATGATCTCAATGTAAAGGTATCCCTAGATAGGAGCAACTATAATATAATTGAATTTTACATTGATTTTGGAGGGAAAGTGCAATTCAGTTCAAAAATAAGAGAAATCACAAGGTCTTGAAATTACAGTTGCCAAATTAATTTGAAACATATACAGCCCACTCAGACTGTGCCAGCTCTTCAAATTGTCTGCTTTATCTCATGCCAATCTCCTGCCTTTTCTCCATATCCTTGTACATTATTTCTATACAAATAGTCATCCAACGCTGTCCTGAGTGGCAGTTTCCAGTCAACCTGGTCAGCTACTGAAATGCAGAAATCTTCTGACAATTCGATACCAAAAAATTTAGCAATAGTTGAATACATCTCATCATATTTATACTACCCAGTATAAAGAAGATAATTATATGTCAAGATAGCAGCTTCACCAAATGTTTTAACTGAAAGCAATCCAAACTTAAGGCCATAATCTTTAATGCCATTAAAAGGTCAATCCAAACTGAGGTGACTGCCTGGTTAAAGCAACTACAAGTTTTGGTCATATTCACAGCTACATAAGTTTCTACTGTGCATGGTGTGTATGTAAATTTTAAATATGTGAAGTGATTCTGATACTTTTAGGTTTCACTCTACAACAGGAAACAGTCTCACAGATCAGTAAAACTAATACACATACAAACTAAGGAAAAATGAATTTGGAAATACAATGCTATAGAGGAAACAAGAAGTGAACAACTGAAAACTGAAGATAAGGAAGGATGGTAAAAGAGTTATAACAGTGTGAAATAATAACAATTTGAATAAGGTGCAGAACTAATTAGAAAACCAGGCTTGATGAATGGTTTACTAGAAACAAAAGATATTAGATGCTTTCACCATGTTCAGTGTTCCTTGAACCTCACACAAGATATAGCTTCCCACAATAATACCTTCCGGTGTTTAAGAAGTTACCCTAAACTGCATCTGTGCTGTGGAGGGTATTTCTTATTGGCAGCCTAGTTACCTCTGCTAGGAAGTAAGTGTATGGCGTAAAGGAGAAAGAGCAGTCTATTCAGCCCATCAAGCATTTCCAAGTGATCATGAATAATCTTCTATCAAAGTACCATATTCCTGCTATCTACCCAGGCCCCTTTACACTTTTGGTCTCTAGAAATCCATTTTAATCTATATATAGATTGGAAAAGTCAAACGGCCAAATGTAGCCTAGATGAGGAGTTCAAAGGATGTTTTTTGGGATAGTTTCTGAGAACAGCATACTCCGGAAGTGACCAGATAGGAGGCAACATAAGATATGGTTAAGAGTGTGGTTTTGGAAAAACAAACAGTAGGTCAGGCAGCCTCCGAGGAGCAAGAGAATCAACGTTTCGGGCATAAGCCCTTCATCAGGTCAGGGTGAATTCTTAGGCCTGAAAAGTTGATTCTCCTGCTCCTCTGATGCTGCCTGACCTGCTGTGCTTTTCCAGCACCACACTCTTGACTCTGATCTCCAGCATCTGCAGTCCTCACTTTTTCCTAATACAAGGTATGATATTGTGCATTGAGATGGGATTAATAAATGATCTCAATGTGAAGACAGCCCTAGATAGTAGCAAGCATAATATGATTTGATTTTACACTCAGTTTGAGGGAGAGAAGAGCTCGACACTTCTTTTATAATTTTAAGACAGAAATTGTGTTAGCATGAAATTACAGCTGGCTGAAGTGAATTGGCAAATTAGGTTGGAAGATTTAGAGACAGTGGCAGAAATACTGAACAGATACATAGAGTCTTAGAGGTGTGCAACACAGAAACAGATCTTTCGATTCAACTCCCCCAGGCCGACCAGATATCGCTAAGTTAATCTAGTCCCATTTGCCAGCATTTGGCCCATATCCCTCTAAACTCTTTCTATTCATATATCCATCTATCTAAAAGATGGCTTTTAAACATTGTAATTGCATCAGCCTCCACCACCTCCTCAGGCAGCTCATTCCATATATGCACCACACAGAAAAGGTTGCCCCTTCGGTCCCTTTTAAATCTTTCCCCTCTCACCTTAAACCTCTTGTTTTCAATTCCCCTATCATGGGGAAAAAACCTTGACTATTCACCCTATCCACATCCCTCAAATTTTACAAACCTCTGTCAGGTCACCCCTCAGCCTCTGACACTCCAGGGAAAACAGCACCAGCCTTTTCAGCCTCAAAACCTCCAACCCTGGCAACATCTTTGGTAATCTTTTCTGGGCCCTTTCAAGGGTAACAACATTGTTCCTGTAGCAGACAGGCCAGAACTGAACACTGTACTCTGAAAGCAGCCTAACCGATGTCCTGTACATCCACAACATGACCTCCCAACTCCGATAATCAATGTAATGATCAATAAATTCCTCCTTCACTATCCTGTCTCTCTGCATTCCACTTTCAAGGAATTATGAACCTACACCCCAAGGTCTCTTTGTGTGGATCATTCCTTGGAACCTTACCATTAAGTGTATAAGTCCTGCATTAATTTGCTCTATTCTAATTTGCCCTACAAAAATGAACATTCCAACAAGAAAGAATTATTATAAAAGGATAAACTCACCGTCCAAGAAGAAAAAAAAAATTATGCAAAGACAAGTGGCAGGTCAGAAGACTGAACAAAACAAAATAAGACTAATAGTAAAGCACGACAGAAAGCCAGCCAGAAATATAAAAATATCAAATGTTTATAGAAACTATTAACAAAAAACATTAACAAAGTTCAAGTGCTGGTCCTACAGGAGACGAGACTGGAAAACAAGAAAACTGCAGAGGAATTCATCAGATATTTTGCATCAATCTTCACTAAAGTTACAAGTAATATCCCAACAAAACAGCAAAAATAAGGAAATGGAAGATAAGGAAAAGCTCCATATTATAAAAGAGGAATGGTGATAGTACAGGAGAAAATAGAGGAAATTTACCAGAATGGTGCCTCAGCTGGAGAGTTTCAGTTATAAAGAGAGATTGGACAGATTGAGGTAGTCTTCCTTAGGCCAGAGGAGATTGCAGAGGAAGTGACTGTGGTGTATAAAATTATGAGGGGCACGGAAAAGGAGATAGAATTAAATTTTTCCTCTTGATGAAGGGAACATTGACCTGAATGGGTAAGGGCATAACTTTAAGGTAAGAAGCAGAAGGTTTAGAGAGGATGAAAGGAAGAGCTATTCACCCAGAGGGTGCTGAAAGTCTGGAACTCACTGCCTCTAAGCTTGGTAAAGGCAGAAACCCTCATGACATTTAAGTAGAATGTAGATGTGCACTTGTGAAGCACACAAGATTATGGGTCAAGGGCTAGAAACTGAGATTAGACTGTATACTTGCCTGTCAAAAACAACAACAGGGCGAAGGGCCTTTTACGTGCTGTAGATCGTCATGACTCTTTGACACAGAGAAATCAATCACCAGAGAAGCAGTATTGAGTAAGCTGTTGGAGTAATGAGCTAACAAATGCCCACATTCTGATGAACTAAATACTAGAGTCTTAAAAAAAAGCGGCTAATAAAATAGTTGATGCACGAGTTTTAACTTTGCAAAACTCCGCTAATTCAGGGATGATCCCATTGATTGGAAAATAGTAGATGTAACTCTAATCAAAAGGGGAAGACAGAAAGCAGGAAACACAAGACCAGCCAGATTAAAATCTGTCACAGGGAAAATTTTAGATTAACAATGATCTATTAGTAGGGAAGTTGGTAAATTCAAGGTAATCATGTAAAGGCAACATTGTTTTGTGAAAATTTAAGCTTACAGAATTCTGAGAGGCCTGGATAGTGTGGACATGGAGAAGACAGTTCCACTTGTAGGAGAGATTAGGACACGAGGGCACAGCCTTAGAGTGAAGGGAGGACCCTTTAGAACTGAGCCGAGGAGGAATTTCTTCAGCTAGCAGGTGGTGAATCTATAGAACTCATTGCCACAGAAGACTGGAAGCCAAGTCATCGAAGACCAAGATGATAGGTATGTGATTAGTAAGGGGATCAAAAGGTTACGGGGAGAAGGTAGGAAAATAGAGAAACAGATCAGTCATGATCAAATAGCAGATCAGTCCTGAGGGGCCAAATGGCCCAATTCTGCTTCTAAATCTTATGGACTTCTGAAATCACTGGAGTTCTTTAATGAAGTAACACGTGGTCTGGGTAAAATGAAATTGGTAATGTGCTGCACATCCAGGAAGTATTTGATTAGGTGCTACACAAAAGGTTTTTGTATTTTTTTCACAACTTATACAAAACAACTTAGGTGAAGAGATTGAAGGTTCAGCTGCCAAAGATGACACAAAGATAGAGATGTACATGGTAACAACCTTCGATCCAACTTTTCCAAGCCGATCAGGTATCCTAAATTAATCTAGTCCCATTTGTTAGCAATTGGCCCGTATCCCTCTAAACCCTTGCTATTTCTATACTCATCCAGATGCCTTTTAAATATTGTAATTGTACCAGCCTCCACCACTTCCTCTGGTAGCTCATTCCACACATGCACCACCCGCTGCACAAAAACATTGCCCCTTAAATCCCTTTTAAATCTCCCCTCCCCTCACCCTAACCCTAACCCTGCTGTCTGGATGCCTCCACCAGAGGGAAAAGATGTCTGAATTTTCATGCCCCCTGAAATGGTTCAGTACAAAATCTGATACAGACAGTAAAAGTGAGATCCTGCTTTTATTGCATTTAAACAATCAAATTTTAAAAAACCCACTGTTCTTCCAAGTTGAACTATAGTATATAGCATGTATGCAAGAATATAACTATTTATAAAATTAGTTCTGAAAAGCTGCAGTGCTTGAACTATGACAGCATTGGCAACCTGAAATTCCAGTCACACACAGCCATGTTTTACCACATAGCTCTGTATCATTGTTTAAACAAAAAGCATCATCATGCTCTGAGCCAGTTCAAGTTTTTTTTAAAATATAAATTCACGGGATGAGAAAGTCACTGGTTGGGTCAACATTTATTGCCCAGAGGGCAGTTGAGAGTCAATCACATTGCTGTGGGTCTGGAGTCAGACATATGGCTAAGGATGTTTCCTTCCGCAAAGGACATTAGTGAACCAAATGGGTTATTCCCTGATAGTCGACAATGGATTTGTGGCCACCTTAATTTCAGATTTTTATTGAATTCAAACACTAATGTCTGCCATAGCAGGATTTAAACCAGAGTCCTCAGAACATTACCTGGGTCTCTGGATTAACAGTCAAGTGATAATACAATTACGCCATCACCTTCCCATTGTGTTCTCAGTACTATAAGTTAATCATAGTTATAAAAATGTCATGGGTTCAAATTTTATAGTTACGGATTCTACTGCAGCTGATCAAAATTATGTGGAATACGTTATTAGCATAGCAGAGTTCGAGAGCTCTTTAGCCCAAACTGGTCCATGCTGACTAAAGTGTCTGTCCACGTTAATCCCATTTCCCTGCACTTGGCCCATATCCTTTCCATATTCTAATCCTTTCCTATTCAAGTATTTGCCCAAATGCCTTCTAAATGTTGTTAATGTACCTGACTCAACCATTTCCTCTGCCAGCTCATTTCCTATGCATACCATCCTCTGTGTAAAAAAAAGTTGCCCTCAGGTTTCCCTTTATTCTTTCCCCTCTAACCATAACGTGATGCCCTCAAGTCCCCGATTCCTCATCTGTGGGAAAAACTGAGTCTATTCACCCCATCCATTCATATGATCAAAAAAAAATCCTAGCTTGTCCAACCTCTCTATGCAACTCAGACCCTGGAGTCCTGGCAACATCCTTGTAAATTTCTTCTGCACTCCTTCCAGTTTAATAGGATCTTTCCTATAGCAAGGTGACCAAAACTGAACACAATACTCCAAGTGCTTGTTTGTTAAATCTCAGAAGTCAATAGCTAAGAGTTGCCTTAATTATCAATTTAAATTAATTTGTGTTTTGAAGACGAGTTTACTGGCAGTCAGAATAAAAAAGGTCTAAAATTTTAAGTTAATTTAATGAACAAATCAAGTACATGTACTGAATTTATAAACAGTATATGCAAATAGTACATTCACAAGTCTCTCAGCTAGGATGCACTAAGTATTTGACTTAGAAATACAGAATTTTCCTTGTGACTCAATAGCTTTATCACAGATAAAGGTGGTGGGCGGCACGGTGGCACAGCGGTTAGCACTGCTGCCTCACAGCACCAGAGACCCGTGTTCAATTCCCGACTCAGGCGACTGTGTGGAGTTTGCACGTTCTCCCCGTGTCTGCGTGGGTTTCCTCCGGGTGCTCCGGTTTCCTCCCACAATCCAAAGATGTGCGGGTCAGGTGAATTAACCATGCTAAATTGCCCGTAGTGTTAGGTAGGGGTAAATGTAGGGGTATGGGTGGGTTGCGCTTCGGCGGGTCAGTGTGGACTTGTTGGGCCGAAGGGCCTGTTTCCACACTGTAAGTCTAATCTAATCTAATCTAAAAGGGCTTTCAGGTAGAAATGGTTGCTGACCTCTGAATTACAGTCCAAACATAATCTTGTAGGAAAGCTTTTGGACTCTAATCCTACATATTTCTACAGCTTAAAATGCCAACGTCTGTTTATAACTTACACAATTGTTACAGTGCAGAAAGGGGCCACTTAGCGTGCCTGTACTGGTTCCACTGCTCCAAATTACCTAGTGCCAGTTTTCAAGTATTTTCCCCATATCCATGCAGATCACTAAATAATCATCCTACGCTCTCTTGAATCTGCCTCCACCAGATTTCCAAGCAATTCATGCTATATCCTAACTATTCACTGTGTAAAGTTTTTTTCCGATGTCATCCTTGTTTCATTTGCACGACTACATTTTGTTCTACATCACCCAAGGACATAATTTTTGGTAACGAAAGAAACAACTGTGGGTGCTGGAAACCAGAAACAAAATAAGAAATTGCTGGAAAAACTCAGGAGGTCTGATAGCACAGAAGGCCGAGTTAATGTTTCAGGTCCAGTGAGCCTTCTTCAGAACTGCTGAGTTTCTCCAGCAATTTTGTTTGTGACATAATTTTTGATTCTGTAGAACTCTATACCGCACTCTTTCAATTGAATTCCAGTCTCTGGGATAAGTTGCTCACTTGTGTCAGCCTTGGTGAGCTTCAAAAGAGAGCTAGACCAGTTTTTGGTTGGGAAAACAAAAAGGAATCTCATTACCCATAAGTTAACAGTCAACATAAACAAAGACAGTCTTCTGGATAAGGTGAGGACACATTTTTTGTCGATTTATTTGCCTTTGTCTTTTTGTTTCCTTGGTATTTTTGGCCACTCCCAGATGGCGTTTTCCTCAGGATCAGGAATGTCTAATCATGGTGCTGTAGGCATCATAAATATGGGGCATGATAAACCATCAACATTTGCCAATGATAGCAATTCAGGGATCAGTGTTGGAATAATCAAAACAACATGGATGACATTCAGAGGAGATGGAGTAAGGGCAAAGTAAAGAAACAGTACAGCAGGTGAAAACAAAATGCTGGTGTAGACATGTTGTCAGGAACTCATTTCGATTTCAAATTCAACCCCCGGGAAGGGACCAGAGTGCATTTCTTTCACATAACTATTGAGGAAAAGACAGAAATAGTGACTGGAGAACTAGTTTCCTGTCAAATACTAAAACCAATATTTTCACTCATCCTTATATTTATAGTTATGGAGTCATAGAGACATACAGCAATAAAACAGACCCTTCGGTTTAACTTGTTCATGCTGAGCAGATATCTGAAATTAATCTAATTCCATTTGTCAACATTTGACACATATTATTCTAAACCTTTCCTATCATATGCGCATCCAGATGCATTTTAAATGTCGTAATTGTACAGCCTCCACCACCTCCTCGGGCAGCTCATTCCATATATGCACCACCTGCTGTGTGAAAAAGTTGCCCCTTAGGTCCCTTGCAAATTTTTCCCCTCTCACCTTAAACCCTAGAGCTCGAGTTCTAAACACCTTTAAACTGGGGAAAAGACCTTGACTATTCAATCTATTCATGCCACTCATTATTTTATAAACTTCTATCTAATGTGAAGAAATTTCTCATTCAATATCAAACTGACAATTGGACAATTTAAAGACTATGAAAGGTTTGAGACTTGTGAAGTGAACTTGAGTGTTATAAGCATCAATGGTGGAAACAGATTGTGCAATTTCAGATCATGTCGCAAAGGCATGTATAGGAAAGACAGGAGAGATAAAGGATACATCAAAAGTAAGTGTACGGGGTCAGGAAAAAAATGTACTGATGAGGAGTCTCTGGTCACATCTGAACAAGTACAAATGGAATGACAAAAGTAAATTTAGCGCAGATGTAGAGAACCATAAGTCCAAACAAAAATGCTGAAAGTACTCAGTAGGTATGGCATTAGCTGTCAAAAAAAGTTCAACCATCAGCTCAATGACAGATCTCTCAGCGCACCATTTGCTTTAGAAAGATTAACCTCCCCAGCTGAAAATTCACCATCATACGACAACTCAAGTAGAGTTAAGTATAAAAGATTCGCATATGCAAAATGTTTTTCGATCAATCTGTAATACATTTCAAGTGGACAGTTAACTATTTGCTAAAGGTGAGCAACAGGAAAAATGTCAGAAGTTAAAGAGATTTACAGTATTACACTAGCATTTTAATGGCACCTGTGTTCCATGGTTGAGCACTGTGGGTCAATACAGGTAGCAATAGCACCAATGACGAATGCAGACTGAACTTCAGAGTCGGGATGCATCTGGATAGCCTGCACAACATCAATAATGTCTGTGTACCTACAAAAATAAAAGGTGCACGTGTGAATTGAAAGTTAGGTACAAGACCAGCAACAATTTCTAACTGTAGAGTGAGAAGTTGAAGGGTCTGAGAAAAGGTCAGAGCAGTCTCATATTTACCACCAGGAGTTGCTTAGTAGAGACTTATATTTTGAAAAATTGTAAAATTTAACTGAGGCAAGGATCTTGTGGAGCAGTTGTAATATTCCTATTGGAGGAAAGTGAGGATTGCAGTTGCTGGAGAATAAGAATCAAGATTAGAGTGGTGCTGGAAATGCACAGCAGGTCAGGCAGCATCCGAGGAGCAGGAAAATTGATTTTTCGGCAGGAGCCCTTCATTAGAAATGAGGCTGGAAGCCTGAGGGGTGCAGAGATAAATGCGAGGGGATGGGGCTGGGGAGAAAGTAGCTATGAGTGCAGTAGGTGGACGGAGGAAGGGGTAAAGGTGATAGGTCAGAGAGGAGGGGGGCCGCCCCCCCACACATCACCTTTATCCCTTCCTCCATCCACTTGCTGCACTCCGAGCTACCTTCTCCCCAGCCCCACCTCCTCCCATCCCTCAGGCTACCAGCCTCCTTCCTGATGAAAGGCTCCTGCCCGACACGTTGATTTTCCTGCTCGTCGGATGCTGCCTGACCTGCTATGCATGTCCAGCACCACTCTAATCCGTAAGATTTCTATTTCTGAGCCAGGAGGTTTAGGTTCAAGTCCTGGTCGTGTCACAACATTTCTGAACAAGTTGATTAAAAGTATTTACTATTTAATTGAAGTATTTTTCTCAAAAAAAATATAATCACACTCACAAATAAACTAGAGGTTTTCCAAACCTTTAAAAACCTTTGGCATTTTCAAACAATTGAATAACAAATCAAGTCAATAGGGTTAAGCTTGATGGAAGAATTCAAATTTATACATAAAGAAAACAAAAAAAAATATTGGAATAGAGCATACAGCACAGAAATGCACCCTTGGGCCCAACTCATCCATTCCAATCAGATATCCTCAACTGAACTAGTTTGACAGAAATCCCTCTAAACCTTCCCTCTTCAATGTTTTTTAAATGTAGTTGTATTCACCTCCAACACTCCCTCTGGCATCTCACTCCACATGTGCAACACCCTCTGTGAAAAGGGTGCCCCTCAGGTCCCTTTTAAAATCTTTCCCTTCTCATCTTAAATCTACATCCTCTAGTTTTGGACTTCCACACCTTGGGGGAAAGACCTTCACTAATCACCTTATCTATGTGCCTCATGATTTTATAGACCTCTGCAAGGTTATTACGCAGCTTCCTTATACTCCAGGGAAAATATTCCCAGCCTACCCAACCTCATCTTATAACTCAAACCTGACAACCAGAACTGTATGCAGTACTCCAAACGTGGCCTTACCAATGTCTCGTACAGTCGTAATATGAATTCCAACTCCTAAAGTCCCCTGACCAATGAAGTCAAGCATGCCATGGGATGGTGGTTAGATCGTCTGCGATTGGTGATGGTCATAGCCTGACATTTGTGGGGTGTGAATATTACTTGCCATTTGACAGCCTACGTCTGGATATTGTCCAAGCTTTATTACATTTGAACATGGATCGCTTCAGTGTCTAAGGAGTTGCAAATGGTGCTGACCATTGTGCAATCAGCAAACATCCCACTTCTGACTTTATGATGGAGGTCATTGATGAAGCAGCTGTAGATGGTTGGGCAGAGGACACTACCCTCTGCCCAAGGGGCGGCACGGTGGCACAGTGGTTAGCACTGCTGCCTCACAGCACCAGGGACCTGGGTTCAATTCCCGCCTCAGGCGACTGACTGTGTGGAGTTTGCACGTTCTCCCCGTGTCTGCGTGGGTTTCCTCCGGGTGCTCCGGTTTCCTCCCACAGTCCAAAGATGTGCGGGTCAGGTGAATTGGCCATGCTAAATTGGCCGTAGTGTTAGGTAAGGGGTATATGTAGGGGTATGGGTGGGTTGCGCTTCGGCGGGTCAGTGTGGACTTGTTGGGCCGAAGGGCCTGTTTCCACACTGTAAGTAATCTAATCTACCCTGAGGGAACCCTGCAGAGATGTCCTGGAGTCTGGATGACTGACGTCCAATACCAAAGCCATCTTACTGTGTGTCAGGTAGTCCAACTGCTCTTCTCTTAAGCCCTTCTCTAATAGGGCTATCTACATATTGATTGAGAAAGTTTTGTCAAATACACAAACTCCTCCCCATCAAGCCCTATTGGCAGTCCTAGTCTATGCTTGAAAACTTAAAATTCCCAAATATTGTCATGCCGTTATTCTTAAAGCTACCTGTGATTTCCTGACATATTTGGTCCTCCATTTCCTGCTGACCACTTTTTTGTGGTGGGGTGGTGGTGCTGCAATTGACTCCCAAAGTAATAACCCGCTTTTTATTTTTTCCATTTCCCTGGACAATCCTTCAGGAATATCCTCTATGTACTGCTGTCAAGTTTTCTCTCATCAAAAACACTACTCCCCTTGTCTCATGCCTCACCTTCTACCCTTCGCATAGCTATACCCTGAACATTGAGCTGTCATTCTTGTCCCTCCCTCAAGGAGCAGAAGAATTGATGTTTCTGGCATAAGCCCTTCATCAGGAGCCCATTCATAAGCCCATACCTGATAAAGGGCTTATGGCGAATCGTCCATTCTCCTGCTTTTTGGATGTTGCCTGACCTGTGGTAACTTTTCCTGCACCACATGCTCGATTTTGATCTCCAGCATCTGCAGTCCTCATTTTCTCCTTGTACCTCCCTCGGCTATGTTTCTGCAGTAGCTATGATATTGCACTCCCACGTTCCAATGCATGACCAGAGGTCATCTGCCTTTCCGGTCAGGCCTCTCGCACTGAAATAAATAGTTTAATTCATCTGTCTTCCCTCTGCCATGCTCTTGCCTGCTTTGTCTACTGAACTTGTTCTTTTTAACTTCTGTACCAGACTCAATCTTCTGTTGTCTCACTGTTGATGTCATTTGTACTAGTGTATGCAACCACCTCTGGCAGCTCATATTTCCTATTGAGAATTCTCTGCAATCACTCTGACATTATTTACCCTAGAACTAGTAAGCAATACACCATCCTGAGTTCTTGCTCCTATCTGCAGAAATGCACGTCTGTACCCTTGATTAGATTGTCTCCTATCACAACTACTCGCTTCGACTTTGCCATAGCCTGCATTACAGCAGAGCCAGTCGTGCTGCCAAAGATCTGGGTGCTGCTGGTATTTTCCAGAAAGACCATCCCCCTCAACAGTATCCAAGACAGTTTACTTTTTTTGGGAGGGGCATAGCCACAGGAGATTTCTCCACTATCTACCTCTTCTGGCAGTCAATCATCTACTTGTCTGCACATGCAGTGTAACCATCTCCCTGAAGCTACTACCTAGGACACTCTTTGCTCCTTAGTACAGCCAGGCCCACTTCCTGCAGACACAGTCACTAGGGTTTGCTTCCAGATCTCTCAAATTTGACAAGAAGAACATACCTCTTCATTAAGTGCCATCGCTGTCCCTTTAACAAGCAGCAGACTTGTGGGCAAAATAAGTTTTGCCCTTACCTTGTTGCTGCTTGCCCTCTTCAAGAAAGCCTGGCATTCATGTAGCCTCACTCTTAAATAGAACCAGCAGCACCTTGCAAAAACAGCCAGAACAAGACACAACAAAGTCTCCTCCACCACCCCCCTAGTCTGAACTCCCACACTCTGCTCAACTTCACCTCAGTACAACAGGATCTTGACTAGGTGGGCCAATGGGCCAAGGTTTGCTCACCCTTGCTGGTCGCACTCTACAAAGAGTACTTCAGGTCTATCTTTTATCACATAATGCCTGCAAGAATCAAATCTAATCAGATTATTTACAGCATATTAAGTCTGTGGGCGAAGGTTTCTTTCTGGCCTGTCAGCTCGCCATCAACTTTTCTTCTGGGGACTTACTGGGGAGTTGAGGGAAGGCGTCCACTCCTTCAGAATGCCAAGCCCATGTTATATTTATCTCTTCTACCATTTACTTTGCATCAATATCTTGGCAATTTCTCAGTCCTTCCACCAAATCACCCATGGGAACAGTTCCCCCAGATCTACTTTTTCCAAGATGAGCCAATTTTGAATATTCCTATAAATCTCCTTTCAATAACTATGGAGAGAAAAGGGCCCCTTAAAGAACAGCAGTGCTGCCTACATGTGGAACCACAGAAGATGGGAGTAGATATTAAATGAGTATTTTACATGGAGAAGGACATGGAAGATGTAGAATGTGGGAAAATAAATAGCATCTTAAAACTGTCCATATTACAGAAGTGGTGGTGCTGGACGGCTTAAGATGCATTGAGGTGGATAAATTCCCATGACCTGATTAGGTGTAACCTTGAACTCTGTGGAAACCTAGGTAAGCGATTACTGGGCCCCTTGCTGAGATATTTGTATCACTGATAGCCACAGGTGAGATGTTGCAAGACTGGGGGTTGGCTAACTATTTTAACAACGTGGTAAGGAAAAGCCAGGGAACGATAGACTAGTGACTGTGATGTCAGTGCTGAGCAAGTTGTTGTTTGGAATCCTGAGGGACAGGATTTGCTTGTATTTGGAAAGGCAAAGACTGATTCGGGATAGTCAACATGCCTTTGTGCATGGGAAATAGTGTCTCACTAACTTAACTGTGCTTTTGAAGAAGTACTGAAGAGGATTGATGAGGACAGAGTAGTGGACGGAATCTTTATGGACTTCAGCAAGGTGTCTGACAAGCATCCTCATGGGAGACCAGTAGTGTGCTACAAGGATTGGTACTGCTTTTTGTCATTTTTATAAATGATATGGTTATTATGTTTGCAGATGACACCAAAATTGAAGGCGTAGTGACAGCGACGAACGTCACCTCAGAGTACAATGCGATCTTGATCAGGTGGGCCACTGGGTCAAGGAGTGGCAGGTAGATGGAATTTATTTGAGATGCTGCATTTTGGAAAGGCAAATCAGGGCAGAACTTATACACTTAATGGTAAGGTCCTGGGAAGTGTTGCTGAATAAAGAGCCCTTGGAGTGCAGGTTCATAATTCCTTGAAAGTGGAGTTGCAGATAACAAGATAGTGAAGCCGGTTTTTGGTATGCTAGCCTTTATTTGTCAATGCACTAGGAGTTGGGACTTATAGACCATTTTTGGAATACTGCATGCAATTCTTGTCTCCCTGCTATAGAGAGAATGTTGTAAAACTTGAAGGGGTTCAGAAAAGATTTAAGGATGTTGCCAGAGTTGGAGCTACTGAGGTTTTAGAGAGACAGAATTGGCTGGGCCTATTTTCCCTGGAACATTGGAGGTTAAGGGGTGACCTTATAGAGATGTATAAAATCATAAGGGACATAGATAAGGTGAATAGACAAGGTATTTTACCCGGAGTGGGGGAGTCCAAAACTAGAGAACACAGGTTTAAGGTGAGAAGGGATAGACTTAAAAAGGGACCTAAGAGGCAATGTTTTCAATAGAGACTGGTGCATGTATGAAATGATCTGCAAGAGGAAGCATTGAAGGCTGGTAAAATTACAATATTTAAAAGGCATCTGGATGAGTACATGAATAGGAAGAATTTAGAGGGATACGGACCAAATGCTGGCAAATGGGATGAGAGTTATTTATGATATCTGGTCAGCATAGACGAGTTGGACCCAAGGTTCTGTTTCCATGCTGTACATCTACAAATCTAAGTAGATCAATCAAAGCAGAGGTTCGGGTCCTGAGGCCTGGGAACCCTCAATGTATAACCTCCATCCAGCCAGAAAAAAAAAACCCATTTACTGCCTTTCTTCATATCCATGCAGCCACGATCCATTTAATTTTGTGGGGTTTAACTGTACTGACAAGCCTGTTATGCGGTACTCCAAACTTCTTTTGGAAGCCCACATTAATCAGACTTAGCAATCACATTACACTCATGGAACTATCTAATCAAGTTAGTTGAGCATAATGGTGGTGTGTCTCTCTCTGGCTTTAAGATTGCTTTTGACTCTATCATTGGGAAAGTACTTGGAAGATCCTGTCAAAGGTCAGCTTCCAGAAAATTCAGCAACATCCTCCATTTCCTCTACGATGCTATGTCAGCGATGGTCCTCACCGACAGTAAAACAGCAGAATCCTTTTAGGTCAAACAGGGATATGTTATTGCCCAAACTATTTTGTCCATCTTCATCAGCATCATTTTTCATCTTGTCAAGAACAAGCTTCAGAGTGGTGTGGACTTTTGTCCACAGAATGGATGGAAAGTTTCTCAACCTCAAATGTTTGGAAAACTAAAAAGAAAATAACATTGATCTCACCTGTGAAACTTCAGTATGTGGATAATAACATTATCTCTACACTCTTGAAAGGTGAATCTTCCAAGTTTTGGTTAATGCTTTTGACAGAAGCATTCTGAAGAATTGGTCTCAAACTCAAGATAATTCAGATCTTTTACCAACCTTACCTAGCTCAATTTCTGGTCTATCCATTAGGCAAGGTCAACAGAGAAATCTTCTCACATGTGGAACATTTCCCCTGCCTGGGAAGCTATTTCTCATCCAAAGCTGACATTGAATATGATATTGAATTTTTGCATCAATCTGTCAGTACCGCCTTTGAATACCCAAGGATAAGACTCTTTGATAACTTGATACAGAGACCTTTGTGTATAAGGCAATGATCTTTCTCTTCTACAAGGCTCTGAAATATGGACTACATATAGATACCACCTCAAGGCCCTTGAGAAGTACCCTCAAAATTGTCTGAGGCAGACTGTCCGCATCAACTGGAAGAACAGGGGTACTAACATCAGCATCCTTGAAGCAGCCAATAGCATCAGCATCAAGGCCGTGATCATCCGAAACCAACTCCATTGGGCCGGTCCCATGCTTCAGTTCTGACTGCCAAAGTAAATTATCTTCACCCAGCTCAAGGAAGGAACTCAAACAAGAGGACAAACAAAGCATTTAAAGACTCTCTAAAGGCTTACCTCAAGAAATATAACATATATGTCAACACGTGGGAGATATTTGTTCAGAAGAAACCAACTTGGATTTCTTGTATGAAGCGACACAATACTTTAAGACGTAGAGGTGTACAACACAGAAACAGATCCTTCAGTCCAACTCATCCATGCCGACCAGATATCCAAACCTAATCTAGTCCCATTTGCCAGCACTTGGCCCACATCCCTCTTCCCATTCATATACCCATCCAGATGCCTCTTAAATGTTGCAATTGTACCAGCCTCCACCACTTCCTCTGGCAGCCCATTCCATACATGCACCACCTTGTGTGAGAAAAAGTTACCCCTTAGGTCCCCTTTACATCTTTCCCCACTTACCCTAAACCTAACCTCTAGTTCTGGATTCCCCCAACGAAGGTAAACGACTTTGTCTATTTATCGTTGCCATGCCCCTCATGATTTTATAAACCTCTGAGGTCACCCCTCAGCCTTTGACACTCCAGGGAAAACAGCCCCAGCTTATTCAGCCTCTCCTTATAGCTCAAACTCTGGCAACATCCTCGTAAATCTTCTTGGAACCCCTTCAGGTTTCACAACATCCTTCCAAAAGGAAGGAGACCAGAATTCCATGCAATATTCCAAAAGTGGCCTAAGCAATGTCCTGTACAGCCACAACATGACTTCCCAACTCCTACACTCAATACTCTGACGAATAAAGGAAAGCTTATCAAATGCCTTCACCAGGACTACACCTATTCCTATAACATGGAATAGGCAAAAAGAAGAATGGATCAGGACTTAATTTTGTGGCTGGGAAAGGCAAGGTAGAGATCAATGTCTGATTAGTGAATGCCAATCAAATGGAAAGCTTTTCTTTCATTACTTAATATGCTTGAGCCAGCAACAAGGTATGCTACATACCACATTCTAATGATTTCCGCACTCTGACTTGGCGGGTGCAACTTTCATGTAAAGTACATTGTTACACTGAATTACACTCACCCTGGTGTCACAATCAGCAGCCTCATTTTCTTTCTAGAGTATACAGATTGATGAACAGTCTGAATCCGTTGTGCTTCAAGTATATTTGAAAGAAAGCGATGGATTTGCCCAACATTGAATAGCTCACAGTTATCTGGCATTTGACGGTAAACTGACCACCTTTAATGAAAGGAAACCATAATTAGTCATAGGAAGATTTATTGAACCACTTCAGATTATTTGCTTTTCTCAGACAATTTTTGTATACTTAAGCCATGTTGCTACTGAAACAGAATATTGAACATACTTAGTAGATCCAGCATTTGGATTAACAATTTAGGTCAATGACACTGTTTCCAACCCACAGATACTGTCAGATTGAGGTATTTCCTTTATCTAAGTATTTTCCTTCTGTATGTGGCACATAACTTGTTCATTACTCATGCTTAATACTGATATTTTAGAACTGAATAATAAACATGTGCATTCCATCCTCACATCAAACTGCGAAACTATAATCCAAGAGCCCAGGCATCCATAAAGCTGAATGCATTGCTTAAAGACTGGAGTGGAACAGCTACTATTTAGTTTCAGGTCCTTTCTACCATCTTGCTGCACAGTTAACCAGAACACTGGTTTTAGCATGGCTCCAGTGCCCCATAAATTGAAAACAATATAGATTAGATTAGATTACTTAGTGTGGAAACAGGCCTTTCTGCCCAACAAGTCCACACCAACCCTCCGAAGAGCAACCCACCCAGACCCATTCTGCTACATTTGCTCCTTCACCTAACACTACGGGCAATTTAGCATGGCCAATTCACGTCAACTGCACATCTTTGGACTGTGGGAGGAAACCAGAGCACCCAGAGGAAACCCATACAGGGAGAATGTGCAAACTCCACACAGACAGTTGCCCGAGGCGGGAACTGAACCCGGGTCTCTGGCGCTGTAAGGCAGCAGTGCTAGCCACTGTGCCACAATGCTGCCCATAAAAATAGTAGGGGGAATGCATCATGTGGGAAGAGATGTGGCAATTTAGGTAGCAAATGTGGAACAAAGAGGTGGAGCGTACAAACTGAAAAGAGCATAAGTGTACAAGTCCAGAGATTGCAAAGAACAAATCCTATAAAGCAATGAATTTTTTGAATATGGATGAGAAAAAAAAGCATGCGTAACCTTATGGCCATTACAAGTTGCAGGGGGACAAAATCTAGGGATCAAAGATCGAAGGCTACATGACATGCTGAAAATGCAAGAAACTAGAAAAAGGTGGTGAGGTAGTTCAGCCAGCTAAAAGCGTCATAGCACAGTAGTGAGGTAGGAAATTACTTTGACAGCACGAAGTGTAAAACTGATTTGAGTAGAGACAAGAAATGAGACAAGGATGACTTCAGGGAGCGATTTATAGGCCTTTATAAGTAAAAGCATACAGGAAAACATAAATAGCGTGTGTAACAAAGGAAACACAATAATGAGAGATTTGAATCTACATAGAGATTGAACAAATCAAACTGGAAAAGGTGGACTGGAATGAGTTCACAGAGTGTATGGAGTTGCATGCTCCGCAGTCAACCAAGGTAGTGGCTATTCCAACCAGATAATGAGCAGTGAAACAGGGTTAAAAAAAAAACAACCTCTTCGGAAAAATGATCACATAACAGTGATCATAACAATGAAATTTCACATTCAGTTTGGGGGTAAGAGGTGTGCTATAAAAGTCGGTGTCTTAAGTTTTAATTAAGCTAACAGCATGGGTAGAAGGGCAAAATTATCTCAAGGGAAAGAATTGGGTTAGAATTGATGACAGCAGAGATGCTTTGGGAATATTTTAAGGAGATATTTAACAATTGGCAGCAAACACTTGTTCCAATGAGAAAGATTATTGAGAAGGATGCATCATTTATAGTTGAATACAATGTTAAAGATAATATCAAACTGAAACAATCTGAACTGTAACATTCGCACCACACAAATTCCAGACAATGACCATCTCACCACTGCTCCTTGACATTCAGTGGTGTTATCATCACTGAATCCCTCCACTACCAACATCCTATTCACATCAAATACCATTGACCAGAAACTCAGATGGACTCACCACATGAACATTATGGCTACAATCGCAGGTCAGATGCTAGGAATACTACAGCAAGTAATTCACCTCCTGAGTCCCTAAAGTCTGTCCACTATCATCAAGGTACAAGTCAGGAGATGGATTATTTCCCATTTGCCTGGAATAGTGCGGCTCCAACACCACAATCCAGGTCAAAGCATCCAATCTCACCACCACCAGTGTATACTATCTACAAGATGCACAGCAGAAATTCACCAAAGATCCTTACATAACACCTTCCAAACCCATGACCACTTCCATCTAAAAAGAACAAATGCAGCATATACCTGCGAACACTACCACCTTCAAGTTCACCTTCAAGCTATTCACCCTCCTGACTTGGAAATATATCACTGCTCGTTCCCTGTCGCTGGGTCAAAATCTTGGCATTCCCTCTCTAAAGGCATTGTGGGTCAACCTACAGCACATGAACTGCAGCAGTTCAAGAAAGCAACTTCACCACCACCTTGAGGACAACTAGAGATAGACAACAAATGCTGGCAAACATGAGACACAGTAGAGAGATCCTTACAGCGTGGAAACAGGCCATTTGGCCCAATATGTCCACAATGACCCTCCAAAAACCATCCCAGCCAGACCCATCCCCCATAGTGCTTACCACTGAACCACCACGCTGCTTCAGTAATGCCAGTTTACCATAAATTAAATTTTAAAAAGTGCATAAAATCTTCAAAGATACATCATAAGTTATTGTTTCTTAAAAATCTAACCCAAATCATGACTAAACAAAGAAAAAAGAGAAAATGGAGTATGAGAAAATGTCATCTTGTAATAGAAAGGCAGATTCCAAGAGTTTCGACAATTATTGACATAGACTAATGAAAATTAACATTGATCCTTGATGGTGTGTGTAAAGAAATTCGTGGAGATATTGAGCAGTTCTTTTGTGTCTGTCCTCTCTGTAGAAGACTTGGAACATTTCCCAATGATATTTGAAAACCGAGAGTAAACAAGACAGAGGAACGCAAAACATTTACCAGCAACAAGAAAAGGTGATGAGAAAAATATCAAACCTAAAGCCTGACATGTCCCAAATGGTCTGTATTCCTAGAGTCCTGAAAATAGCAGCTGTCAAGATAGAAGACACACTGTCTGGAATTGCTTAGGTTCTACAAGGCCCCTGGCTGATTGAAAAATATGTAAAGAAGGGAGACAAACCAAAAAGCTTGATGTTAGCTTGTTAAGTATTTATCACAGGAATATTGCTAGAATTTAGGAGGTTACAGCAGGATACTTTGAAAAAAAAATCAAACTCAGCAGATCTGGCAGCATCTGGGCAGAAAAACCAAGAGTTAATGTTTCAGGTCCAGTGATCCTTCTTTAGAGCCTAAGGAGGGTTAGTGAACTCGAAATGGTAACTCTTTCTCCACAGATGCTGCCAGACCTGCTGAGGTCCTCCAGCAATTCCTATTTTTGTTTCAGATTTCCAGCATCCACAGTTCTTTTGAGTTTTTTTGACTTGAAAAACCGTAATACAAATCAGGCAGAGACAACATGGCATTGGTGTAGGAAAGTGCATTAAATTAATTTTAGTCTCAAAATAAAGAGGCACCAATTTAAGACTAGGATAAGAAGGAATTTCTTCTCTCAAAGTTGAGTATCTTTGGAACTCCTTTGCCAGAGAGCTTTGCAGGTATAGTCCTTGTGTAAATTTAGGGCTCAGATGGATAAATTCTTGATCAGTAGGAGGTATCAAGGGTCCAGGAAAGTGGATGCACGAAATGATCTTATTGAATGACGATTCAGTCTCGATGGTCAAATGGCCAATTTGCTGCAACTATATTAAACGCTGGTGCGGCCACACTTGGAATATTGTGTACAGTTCTGGTCGCCCATTACAGGAAGGACGTGGAAGCATTGGAAAAGATGCAGAGGAGATTTACCAAGATGTTGCCTGATCTGGAGGGAAGGTCTTATGAGGAAAGGCTAAGACACTTGGGTCTGTTCTCATTGGAAAGGCAGCGGTCAAGGCGGGATTTGATCGAGACATGCAAGATGATCAGAGGATTAGATAGGGTAGGCAGTGAAATACTTTTTCCTAGGATGATGATGTCAGCTTGTACAAGAGGCATAACTACAAATTGAGGGGTGATGGATTTAAGACAGATGTCAGAGGCACATTCTTTACGCAGAGTGTGGTAAGGGCGTGGAATGCCCTACCTGCTAATGCGGTCAACTCAGCCACATCAGGAAGATTTAAACAATTCTTGGATAGGCACATGGATGATTTTTGGATAGTGTAGGGGGACGAGCTGAGAATAGTTCGCAGGTCGGCACAACTTCGAGGGCCTATGGGCCTGTTCTGCGCTGCATTGTTCGATGGCCCACTCCTGTTCCTATTTCTTACAGTCTAATTTATTGGACTTTTTCTGAAAAGAAACAAAGTGGTTAAAAGGGAACTAATAGAAGTAAACGTGAACTTCCAAAAGCAAGGTTCACAAAGGGCATATATTGTAACATATTAGTGTGGCTCAAGGACTGGTCATTAAATGAGAAATTGGGAGTAAGGAAATAGGGTGTTTTCTTTAGATTGGTACGCTGAGAATTTCACGGTTTCCTGCCAAAGCAGATATGCAAAGCAGTATACTATTTAACTTGAGCAACATTAGAAATCTGTAATACAATGGGATGTGCACATCCTAGCAAATGAACCACAAAATGTTAAAATGCAGGTTTAGCGAGAGAATAGGAAATCAAATGGAATGTTGAAATTTATTGCAAAGGGAATGTATGACAAAAATGCACATTTTACTGCAGCTGTACATGGTCTTGGTGAAACTGCATCTGTAGTACCGTGTAGTTTCGGTGTTCTTTTTTGAAAAAAAAGCTATTACATCAGTAGCTCATAAAAAGCCATTAGTCCCTTTCTGTTACCTAGCCAATCTTCTGTCCATGCCATTACTGGGGTTGAGTATCTTTGCTTGCTGCTGGTAGCTAGGAGACCAGAGTCCTTGGGTATACTTAAGGTTGATAGAAAGATTACTGATTAACAATGTGCAAATCAGAAAATTGAGTTGAAGCCACAAGCAGATCAGTGACAGAGAAGTCTCAAAGTATTGAATGATTTACTCATACTTCTAACTCATAAGTTGCTCTTTGTTTTTTTTAAATCTACCAAAACAGCTGCACCCAGGGAAAACATTGTTGGACTAACAGCTCTTAATCTGTCAATTACGAACGTTTTATTTACACAAGATAAAGACGCGTCAATGCTGATAATTCTCACTACTGATAAATAAAAATGTGCTGGATGACTGGCACTAGAAGTTAAGAAATAAAGTGAAGAAACTTATGAATCAATGATTGAATAAATTACTTTTTAAAAAATATTCATTTTGTGGGATGTGGGCAAGAGTGGCTGGGCCAGCACTTATTGCCCATCCCAGTTGCTCAAGGTGGTGGTGGTGAGCTCTCCTCTTGAACCGCTGCAATCCACCTGTTGTGTGTTGGCCCACAATACCATTAGAACATAGAACAATACAGCACAGAACAGGCCCTTCGGCCCACGATGTTGTGCCGAACATCTATCCTAGATTAAGCACCCATCCACGTACCTATCCAATTGCCGCTTAAAGGACTATTTCACAGCTGTGGCTGGATTCACTTTGGAGCATCCATGAGGCTAAGGGAATTGTAGATAGCACGTTCAGCAAGCTGGTCACACCAGAAATAAAAATGGACGAAGATTGGGAATAAGTGACCAACAGACAGAGGAACAGTAGGAAGTAAATGCAGGGGTCCTCTGCGGTCATTGTCCTCCAAAACAGATATACCATTTTGTATACTGCTGGGGGCGATAGCTCACCAGGGGAAGGTGGCTGCGGTTGGGTTCATGGCACTATGGCTGGCTCTGCTACACAAAGAATAGCAGAGCTGTAGTGATCGGAGATTCAATCATAGGTGTTTCTGCAGCTGCAAATAAGAGTCCAGGATGATATGTTGCCTTCTTGGTGCAAGGATCAAGGATGCCTAGGAGCGGTTGCAGGACATTCTGAAGGGGGAAGATTGAGCAGCCAGTTGCCCTGGTGCACATAGGCACCAATGATATAGATTAAAAAGATAGGAAGAGGTTCTACAAGCTGAATTTAGGGAATGAGGAGGTAAATTAAGAGGTATGACCTCAAAAGAAAGAAATCTTGGGATTGATACCAGTGCCACGTGCTAGTCAGAGCAGGAATAGTAGGATAGCCAAGACGAATACATAGCTTGAGGGATGATTCAAGCGAGCGGGATTTAAATTCCTAGGACATTCGAATCGGCTCCAGGGGAGGTGGGACCAGTCCAAACTGGATGTGTGAAGCTGGGCATGACTGGAACCAATGCCTATTGGATTGAGGGTGTGGGGGAAAACAAGGGTGGGGGAAAAGAGTGTTTGCATCTGCTGGAGGGTTTAAAAACTTTTATGGTAGGTGGGGTACAAACCAATGCAGGAAGACAGAAGGAAGTGAGGATAGAAACAAAAGATATTAAGTGAAAAAGTGAAAGTGGAAAGTAGAGAAACCAAAGACAAAAATCAAAGAGGGTCACATTACATCATAATTCTAAAGGGCAATAAATGTCAAAAAAAAAATAGCCTGAAGACTCTAAGTCAATGTGAGAAGTATTTGTAATAGTGTGGATGTCTCTGGAGTTAATTCAGTTATTAATGGATATGATGTAATTGGGATCATGGAAACCTAACTCAGGTGACCAAGGATAAGAACTCAATGTCCAGGGTTATTCAATTTTCAGGAAAGACAGACAGAAAGCAAAGGGAGGTGGGGTAGCCTTGGTGATTAAGGAGTGATGAACACAATTGTAAGGGATGACATTAGCCTGGACAATGTGGAATCTGTATGGGTGGAGCTGCAGAACACCAAAGGGAAAAAAAGACGTAGGAGGGAGATGTGCACAGACCAAACAGTAGTTGCGAGGCTGGGAATGGTATCAAACAAGAAACTAGAGGCAAAAGAAGATTCTGCATGCTGATTCGGTAAGGTTAATAGTTTGTTCAATCGTCTCTTTGGGAATTCAGAACAGTGGGAATGGACTTTAGGGCAGTTGCACGCTCCTCCTGTAGGACATGGGAGGCAAGGGTCACCACTAGTGTCCCCATGGACTTCAACTGTGGGAAATGCACCGAACTCCACCTCTTCATAAAATGCAATAGGGAACTGGAGCTGGATGACCTTTAGATCATTTAGGAGGTGGAGGGGGTAATAGAGAGGAGTTACAGAGGTGTACTCTCACCTCAGGTGCAGGAAAAAGGTAGATGGCTTACGGAAAGGGAACAGGCAGACAATGCAGAGATCCGCAGTGGCCGTTCCCCTCAATAATGCATACTGTTCTTTTTCAGTTAGATTAGATTAGATGACTTACAGTGTGGAAACAACTTCGGCCCAACAAGTCCACACCGACCTGCTGAAGCGTAACCCACCCATACCCCTACATTTTACCCCCTACCTAACACTACGGACAATTTAGCATGGCCAATTCACCTGACCCACAAATCTTTGGAATGTGGGAGGAAACCGGAGCACCCGGAGGAAACCCATGCAGACACGGGGAGAACGTGTAAACTCCACACAGTCAGTCACCTGAGGCGGGAATTGAACCCGGGTCTCTGGCGCTGTAAGGCAGCAGTGCTAACCACTGTGCCACCGTGCCGCCCAATACTGTTGGGGATTGATGTCCCAGGGAAAGCCATAGTGGCCAGGTCTCTGGCACTGAGCCTGACAGCAAAAGCTTCTGTAGATATATGAAGAGAAAAAGACGGAGGACGACAAATGTAGGCTCCTTATAGTTAGAATCCGGTGAATTTATAATGGACAACAAAGAGATGACTGACCAGTACTCTGGATCTGTTTTCACTAAGGAGAATACAAATTACCTTTCAGAAATGCTAGGGAACAAAGGGTCAAGCATGAAGGAGGAACTGAAGGAAAACTTTAGTAACCAGGAGGTGGCATTGGGAAAATTTGTGGGATTAAAACCCGATAAATCCCCAGGGCATGATGTTCTGTAGCCTAGAGTACTAAAGGAAGTAGCCCTGGAAAATCCGGATGAAGTAGTGACCATTTTTCAGCATTCTATAGACTCCACCAGTTCCAATGGACTGGAAGGGACATCATGTAACCCCACATTTTCAAAAAAGGAGGGAGAAAGAAAATGGGGAATTCTAGGCCAGTTTGTCTGATATCAGTAATGGGGAAAATACTGGAGCCAATTGAAGGAAGTAATAACTGAGCATTTGGAAAGCATAACACAATCGATCCAAATTAGCATGGATTCACTAAACGGAAACCATGCTTGACAAATCTTCTGGAATTTTTTTGAGGATGTGACCAGTCGAGTGGACAGGGTGAATTCGTCGATGTTATTCACAATAAAGAGGAACCTTGATTATCCGGCATTCGATTAACTGAATTTTGGATTATCCAGACAAGATCGCAAGGTCCCAATTCTTGTTAACAATGTTATCTGGCATTCGATTGAAGGAATTGAATGTAATATCTCCAAATTTGCAGACATCACTAAGCTGAGTGGCAATGCGAGCTCTGAGAAGGATACTAAGAGGCTGCAGGGGTGACTTGGACAGGCTGGCTGAGTGGACAAATATTTGGCAAATGAATATAATGTGGATAAACGGGAGACTATCCCATTTGGTCACAAAAACAGGAAGACATATTAGAATATGAATGGTGACAGTTTAGGAAAAAGGTGATGTGCAATGAAGCCTGGGTGTCATGGTGGAACAGTTGTAAATCGTTGACATACAGATGCAGCAGGCAATGATAAAAGTGGACTTTCATTGCAAGAGGATTGGAGTACAAAAGTAAGGATGTCTTGCTGCAGTTATAAGGGCTATGGCGAGGCCATACCCCGATATTTTATGCAGTTTGATCCCTCAGTCAGAGGATGGACATTCTTGCTATTGAAGTCGTCCTGTAAAGGTTCACTAGACTGATTCTTGGGAATGGCAGGACTGACATATGAAGAAAACCTGGATCGACTGGTCTTATGCTCATTGGAATTTAGAAGATTGAAGATTTGGTGGTGGTGGTTGGGGGGTGGGGGGGGTGGATATTGTGGAAACATAAAATCCTGATGTGTGAGTGTGTATACCCAATGTTGGGGAATGCCAGAACAAGGGGTCTAACAATAAGGGGGAAGCCATTCCAGACTGAGATGAGGAAGAATTTCTTCACTCAGTGTGAACCCGTGGAACTCTCTACCAGAGAATGCTACTGGGGCCAGTTTGTTCGATATATTCAAGAGGGAGGTGGACATGGCCCTTGTAGCTGAAGTGATTAAGATATATGGAGAGAAAGGGAGAATGGGATATTGAAATTGCATATCAGCCATAATCATATTGAATGGTGGTCCAGGCTTGAAGGGCCAAATGGCCTACTCGTGCACCTATTTTCTATGTTTCTATATCCTATATGGTCTGTCCAGTTTCCTGAGATCGTCCCAGATTCTAGACTCCGTTACCAGGGAAAAATCCTTCCTATATCAAGTATAGTTCAGCTCTTTTGAATTTTATATATTTCAATCAATCCCCTCTCATCAATATATGCATAACTGTACCAATCTCTTCTCATATGTCAGTCCTGCTATCCCTGATATCAGCCCAGTTAACCTCTGCAGTACTCCCTCTATGGCAAGTGTATCCTTTCTTAGGTATGGACACCAAAATGAACAAATATTTTAGAGGTGTTGTCTCAACAGTGCCCTGAATAACTGCATTAAGGAATACCTACTTCAGAAATAAATCCTCTTGCAATGAAGGCCAACACATCATGTGCTTCCTAACTGCTTGCTGCAATTGCCTTTTTTATGCACTGGTGTACAAAGACATGCAGATCCCTTTTTTATAATCCCAACGTATTATTATTGGTAGAATACTTTGCCTTTCTGCTTCTCCATTACGATAGGGTTCATGGCTTCTGGACAGTAAAAGTAAAGGGAAAAGTAAAGTCACCATGAATGACCATAGGCTTGGTCTCTCATAAGAGACACTGGTGATAAGTTAACCTGAGAGTCACCATGCCTCAGGTGAGGGGAGAAGTTGAGAAGGAGTGCGCTTCATGCTACACTCAACCAGTGAGGAAACTGAACTCATGCGAATGGTGATACTTTGTGTTGCATACTAGCTGTCCAGCCAAGTGAGCTAAATCAACCCCCTCTATAGTGTAAGCCCAAGGAATGAGTGTGGAAGTACCAATAGCTTGGCATGGAAGACAGAGATGGACATGAAGTGGTCAACAGCAGCATTTAGCTCAGAACATGTGGTAGGTGAGGGTCATAGTTTGGGAGGCAGGTCAAGTGGAGAGAGGTAAATGGATTTTTTTTCCCTTTTACTGATTTGCTAACAACTGAATGGTACCCAATAGCTGCTCTGCCTCAGAATTCTTTGTGGGATGGTGGACCTGACTTGAACATTCACCCCATCTTTCAAATCAAAAATTCCACTTTTGCAGGTACTTTCTCCCAGGTAAGAATGTGGACTCTAGTAAGAAAATCTAGCCCTTTCTGCAGGAAAGGTTTAGGAGTAGAAAACACTAATATATTACACTTAAAGAGAAGAACACTTCTTCATTTACTAAAATATAACCTTAATTATAAAAGTTATAAAAGATAAATGACTGCCAAATTATTTAACTTACTGACCTTCCATGTTCTTGATTCAGATTGACAATATAGGTACAAAGTTCTTCTTTATAACTACCAGGAAGTCCCGCAATAATAGTGATCACCATCTTAAACAAATAAGAAAATAAATAATTTAATACAACAGTACAGCACAGGAAGAGGCCCTTCAGTTGACCATATCTACACCGACTTGCAGGTAGTGCCCATTTCAATCTGGAAAACTAAATTATACACAGTTCCAAATAAAAGTAAATACTTATATGAAAGGATCCTAGCAAATTATTTGATAATTTTTTCATTCCAGTAAGGTTGTTTGCTTCTATGAAAGTGAAATTATTTAACAAATGTTGTGCGATTTAGTGGCTAGATACATTTTACAGATATATTTAAACTTTGCAAGATGTTTTACACAATTATTTTCAGGAATGGAGAGAAAAAGAAGAGGAAATAGCAGTTTTGAATAACCACAGTTAAGAATTATATTTGCTCTACTATGAAACACTGGACCATCTGACACAACATTGTGAAATGATAACTAAAGAAACAAAAAAAATTACCATATGTTTCTGCATAAATTAAGGTTCAGTTCATGCAGTCATAGAGGTATACAGCACAGAAACATAACCTTCAGTCCAACTCGCCCGTGCGAACCAGATATGCCAATCTGACTTCATCTCATTTGCTACCTTTTAGCCAATGTCCCTCTAAACCCTTCCTATTCATACACCGATGCAGATGCCTTTTAAATATTGTAACTCTACCCACCTCCACCACTCTGGCAGCTCATTCCATACATGCACCACCCTCTGCGGAAAAAGTTACCTCTCAGAACCATTTTAAATCTTGCCCCTGTCACCTTAAACATATGTCCTCTAGTTTTGGATTCCCCTATCCTGGGGAAAAGAGCTGGGATAATCCACCTTATTCATGCCCCTAATGATTTTATAAACCTCTCTAAGGTAACCCCCTCAGCCTCCAATGCTCCAGTGTAAAAAAAACCCAGTCTATTCAGCCTCTTCCTATAGCTCAAATCCTCAAGTCCCAGTAACAGCCTTAGAAATCTTTTCTGCACCCTCCTAAGTTTTAACAGGTTTCCTATAGAAGGGCAATCAGAATTGCATTTACAATACTAAAAAGTGGCTTCAGCAATACCCTGTTCTGCTGCAGCATGACATCCTTACTCCTATACTCAATGTTCTGACCAATAAGGGAAAGTGTGTCAAATGCCTTCACCACCATGTCTAGCTATGACTCCACTTTCAAGGAACAATGCATCTGCACCACTAGGTCAGTGTGTTTGGGAACACTCCCCAGAGCTCTACTACTAACTGTACAAGTACTGCCCTGGTTTGCCTTTCCAAATGCAACAACTCACATTTATCTTAATTAAACTCCATCTGTCACCCCTCGGTCACTCCTCTGATCAAGTTCCTGTTGTGCTCTGAGATAATCTTGACGATCCACTATATTACCTATTTTGTCATCAACTGCAAACTTACTAACCATGCCTCCTGTATTCGTATCCAAATCATTTACGTAAATGACAAAACGCACCAATATTTATGGCACACTGCTGGTCACAGGCCTCCAGTCAAAAAAAAACAACCAAATTCCACCATCCTCTGTCTCCTCCTTTCAAGCCATTTTTGTATCCAACTGGTTACCCGGACCCTATGTGATCTAATCTCACTCACCAGCATACCATGTGGAACCTTGTTGAACACTTTGCTGAAGTCGATATTGACAAAGTCAACCACTCTGCCTTTATCAATCTTCTTTATCACTTCTCAATCAATTAGTGAGACAGGACTTCCCATTCACAAAGCCACTATTCCTAATCAATCCTTGCCTTTCCAAAAGCATATAAATCCTGTCTCTCCAAATCTCACCCAATTACTTACCCACCATTGACTGACAGCTCACTGACATATAGGTTACAGGAGGGGGCCATTAATTCAATAGTTACTTGTATTTGTAATGTCTTAAGAAACCTAACACCTAGTCCTGACCGCATCTCCGTCTTAGAGGTGGCTCAATGGTCAGGTGGATGTTTGTCTGAACTGACCCCCATATGGATGGAATTTCACATTGGCTAAAGGTCCTGAAATCATCATAGAGAATCTCAGCTGATAATCTGAACAGTCTCAAGAAAATCTCCTCCATGTTATTCCATGTCAAATGGCAGGGTTTTCAGTCTGGGTTGCTGCTGGACACTGTCCACTTCCTTGTACACCATCTGTAAACATTCAGATGTCACATGACAGATACTTAAGTAGGAAATAGAGAGTCTTACAGATCACGTGCAGGCAGCTCAGAATAGCATCACAGTCTGTTCAGACACTGTGGGCCAAACCCATCTGTTCATGTGCTGTACTGTTCTATGCTCTAATGTGGCATTCTGTCCTGCCTTTAGATGGGGGTCTATAAGTAAAATTCCAAAGAGTCCTGCCCTTTACCACAGGAATTTAGTGTGGAGAGTGGTGCACAGGCATGTATTAGGTGACATGGAGCATGGACTCCAAAACCACCTGTATTCATTGTGGCTTTGAGGAGACAGAGACACAACACTGTATCTCTACTTTGTTGCTCCTCTTTTACGAAAGTACAGAAATGATTTGGAGGGTTGTGTGAAGGGTGGACAAATCAGAAGTGCCCCATGTGGGCCTGGCCACATTGGCCATTATTCCATGTTGCTATTCTATAGATAAAGCCCATGCCTAGGTCTCCCTGGAAAGGGAGCATGCAGTTCTCTGGCCTTCCAAAAGTGGATATCTCAGGCCAGAATGCATCAATAGCCCCACGAACATCTTTCTTTTTCGTTTTGAAAGTAACTTTGAAGTTTTGTTTCTGATGCAGTGCCCCTTTAAGTTGCTGTCAACATGTTAAGTTTTTGATTTGATTATAATTTTCTAAAGAGTACATCAAATATTTATTGGCACAGGAAGTGCATTGAAGGGTTAGGAACTACGTATTCATAATGTCTTCTTTTGTAAATAAATCTAAAACTAAACAAAGCTCAATGATTGGTCTCCTCATCCACCACCAAGTGGCTAGAAATACACATGTGGCACCTCTGATTTGTCCACCCTTCACCACCACCCATCATATTCACTCAACTAATCAGTATTTTAACTCAGGCTGTGTTTTCTTCATCAAAACAGATTTTTAAATTACTTGAGTCAGGAGAGGCAGTGGCCTGGTGGTAATGTCACTGGAAAAGTAATCCACAGCTAATGTTTTGGTGATAGGGGTTTGAATCCCATGTCTGGTGAAATCTGAATAAAAAC
The DNA here is from genome assembly GCF_020745735.1 of Hemiscyllium ocellatum. NCBI lineage: Eukaryota > Metazoa > Chordata > Chondrichthyes > Orectolobiformes > Hemiscylliidae > Hemiscyllium > Hemiscyllium ocellatum. The sequence goes on from NC_083401.1 coordinate 21,036,583, forward strand.
CTGAAATAAAAAAACTAGACTAATAAAACTATGCAACTACTGTCACAAAGAAAATCATTTAATTAATTGATGTCCTTTAGAGAAGGAATTCTACTAGGCTTACCTGGTCTAGCCTAACAACAACTCCAAAGCAACAGCAATGCAGTGGCTGTTAGTTGTCCTCCAGGCAATTGGTGATGGACAACAAATCTGGGTTAGCCACTGACAGACACATAACCGTGAAAAAAAAACTTAAAAAGTCACTCAATTAGAAGACCGAATTTAATCAACTTGGCAAAATGGCCTGACTCTCTCAGTTTTTGCAATAAGCTGGCAGTCACCTGCTCAACAATAATCTGCTCACTGATGTCTAGTTTGGATTCCAACAGGGACACTCAGCTTCTGATCTCATATCAGCTTTGGTTCAAACAAACAAAGATAGAAGAGCTGAATTCCAGAGATGAAGTGAGTGTGACTGTTCTTGATATCAAGGCCACATTTGATTTGCGTGGCATCAAGGAGCCTGAGCAAAACTGGAATCAATGGAATCGAGGAAAACACTCTGCTGGTTGGAGTCATTCATGGCACAAAGGAAGATGGTTGTGGTTGTTGGAGGCCACTCATCTCAGCTCTGGAACAATTCTGCAGGTTAGTGTCCTTGGCCCAACCATCTTTAGCTGCTTGATCAATGAACTCCCCTGTCAGTATTCAGAATATCCACCGATCACAGCACCAATGGTGACTCTCCAGATACTGAAGCAGTCCATGCCTAAACGCACCAAGACCTGGACAATATCCAGGCTTGGGTTGAAAAGTGGCAAGTAACATTCATGCCACAAAAAAAAAGCCAGGCAATGTCCATCTCAATAAGAGACAACCTAATCACCGCCCCTTGACATACAATTACATTACCATCACTAATCCCCAAGTTAACAAGAACAGAAAATGCTGGATAAATTCAACAGATCTAGCAGCATCGATGGAAAGAAAGCAGAGTTAATGTTTTGGGGTCCATCATCAGAACAGCTTACCTGTATCCACAGTTCTTGGTTTTATTTTAGTATTTTCCTCACTGGTAAATGTGGGGACGATAAGGAGAAGGTACGTGGTCAGCAACTTAGATTAGATTACTTACTTACAGTGTGGAAACAGGCCCTTCGGCCCAACAAGTCCACACCGACCCGCCGAAGCGCAACCCACCCATATCCTTACATTTACCCTTTACCTAACACTACGGACAATTTTAGCATGGCCAATTCACCTGACCCGCACATCTTTGGATTGTGGGAGGAAACCGGAGCACCCGGAGGAAACCCACGCAGACACGGGGAGAACGTGCAAACTCCACACAGTTAGTCGCCTGAGTCGGGAATTGAACCCGGGTCTCAGGCGCTGTGAGGCAGCAGTGCTAACCACTGTGCCACCGTGCCGCCCACAACTTAGTGGGAAGTTTGTTAGTTGGCGACGCACAACTAGCTGGGTTCCACAGGGATCAGTGCTGGGACCACAACTGTTTACAATATATGACTTGGAGGAAGGAAGTGTATGTATTTAGCCAAAGTTGCAGACAACACTAAACTAGATGGAAAGGTTGTGAGGCGGATATAACAGTTTACAAATAGGATATTAATAGATTAATTAAGTGGACAAGTTGACAAATGGAATATAATTTGGGGAAACCATTTTTGAAGAGAACACAAATTAACAATTTTAGTTAAATGGAGAAAAGCTGGAAAAGGTGCAACAAAGAGGGACTTGGAGGCTCTTGTACATGAAACACAAAACCAGCACACAGGTACAACAGGTAATCAGGAAGGCTAATGGAATGTTGGTCCTTATTTCAATGGAAGACTTACTGCAAATACACAAGGTGGTGTATTGTGAACAGGTTTGCTCCACTTATTTAAGAAAATATATTAATTATTGGAGGCAGTTCACCAGGCTGAATCCTAGTATGGAGGAACTGTCTAAGGAGGAAAGCTTAAAAAAGTTGGGACTCTAGTCTTTGGAAGAAAGACAGACAATCTCATTGAAGCATATAGGATTCAGGGACTTGACAGATTAAGTACTGGGAGAGCGTAGGACTAGGAGGGCACAATGATGGCTAGAGTCTGGAGGCCCGAGCGAAGTGGAACAGGGCGGGACGGTCAGGAGGCTAGAGGCCCAAGCGGAATGGGAATGGCCAGCGTGCCCTGAGCAGAGTGGGGATGGCCAGTAGATCAATGTGGTCAGTCAACCGCTTGCAAATTCTGTCAGACCACATGTGCAAGCCTCCTACATTGATCTAGTGCACTGACCTTTCTAGAAAAACTGCAATGCTTATCTTTTTAACTTCAGTTCTTATTTTTGTAACTTATACTATGAAGGTAACGTAACTTTTTTTCTTTATTTTTCTACTTTGTATCTAAGGTTAGTACCAAGATACTTTGTACCTAAGATGGCGCCACATGGGGGCGATACTGTAAACTTTTCACTGTATCCTGTATTAAAACCTAATTTTAATTCTAATCTCAGAATTAAGGACACTAATTTAAGACAGATATGAGGGGGAATTTATTCAGAGATCCAACAGAGTGCTGTGGGGACAGAGTTCTTATATATATTTAAGGTTACATTTAGGTAAATTCTTGAATTAACATAGGGAATTAATAATTATGGGGAAAGGGCAGGAAAGTGGGTGGAAGTAGTACTGAATGGTAGAGCAGACCAGTGGAGCGGAATACCTACTCCCATTCCTATTTTTTAGGGTTTAATAGTCTGATAGAACAATGTTTCGGATTCCAGTTCCTTGAATTAAAACATTAATTCTAGTTCTCTTTTCACAGATGCTGCCAGACATGAAGAAAGATTCTAATGCTTTGGGGTTTTTTTTTGGTTTTCAGCATCTGCAGTATTCTGCTTTTTGATTCTTCCGAATGATTCATGAAAATAAAAAGTAGAACACTCATACCCATAAAGGTATCATTTTAATCTTATTAGCACAGCACTTTAAAAAAAATTAAATGGGATCAATGTACTGTAAAATATTAATGCTGGATCAAAGGTATGCAGATGTACACTGGGCAAGATTAAATGAACATAAAGGCAAGTTACACAGTCCAATTACTCCAAGTAGCAACTCTTTGGCCAGTCACTACTTTATGCTGTTCGGATATAACTAGCTGGTCATTCAAACTCTATCTACATTTGCCGAGTTTGAACTACAGATTTGTAATTAATGGTACATAGGGCATAAGACAGTACAGCGCAGGAACATGCACTTCAGTCCGTGTCTGCATCGACCATACCATTCTGAACTAATCCAATCTCTTTGCACACAATGCTTATCCGTCTATCCCCTACTTGTTCTTATATCTGTCTAAATGCCTTTTAAATGTTGCTATCACATCTGGTCCTACCACTCCCCAGGCACCAATCACCTCTTGAAGAAAACTTGCTCCACATATTTCCTTTAAACATTTTCCCTTGCAACAAAAACTTATGGCCCTAGTTTTTGACATTACCACTCTGGGAAAAGATACCAGCTACCCAACCTATCCATGCCTCTTAATTTTATATACTCCTATCAACTCGCCTTCAATAAAGAATAAATAAATGACATTTTAAGCATCGGTCTTTAAAAGGCGAACAACATGCTCTATTACCTTATTCTGGTCTTCACTGATTGTGGAGGATAACTTTGATTGTTGTAATAATATGGACAGATCAGATCTTCTTACTGGTTCATGACTCGCACTACTCACAGCAAAATGCTGTAAAAACCTGTAATCAAGGGAATTTTAAGACAGATCTAGCTTTGAATCTTCACCCATTGTTTTTCATTTAGTAATTTCATATAATAGTAGAAACACTTACATGCCAAGCTCTGGCAGGTCAGCACTGACTCGTTTTAAATGGTTGTATTGCTGATCTTTAGGTATGGCTTGGACCTCAAAAAGTTTCTCCAGCTTCATGTGTCTGATAAGAGAATAAAGAGCAATATCAAAATAACATTTTCAATTATAAATTGTGATATTATTTCTCAAGAACATTCATTTCAATATTAGCATAATTAGACAGTTTTAAAGTTGTACTTTATTTCATGATGCTAAAATTACAAGTAAATACATTTTATACTAGAGCAAAATACTGTAAATACAGCAAAACTGTAATGTAAACAAAATGTTAGAAATATTCAGCATTGTGCACTTTGTTTCTGTCTCCATCAACGTAGATCAATCTCGGTTCAGAACTGCAAAATCTTAGCAATTAACAGATTCTTAGAATATACAGAGGTAGGGGAGTCACAAAGTTAACAAAAAGGGCCTATAATGGGCAAAAAGGCAGGACAAATAAAATGGCAAAGAGAATATGACATAATGCAAAAGGGTATGTAGGCATGATAGACTGAACGACCTCTTTCAGCACTGTAACAATCTTCAAAGTTTGTAATGGGATAAGGAAAAAAAAAGTGATGGGTCTGACAAAGGTATAAATGGCAATGTGGTGCATTCACTGCAAACCATAACCTCAAACATCAATCTCTCTAAGCCTTTAGAAGCATGACTGATAATGTTTCTAAAGTTAACAAGACACAATAGTTAATCAACATGAAAAAAAAGGTCTTACAGAAACTTACATTTTTCAAGAACAGCTAGTTTGAAGTTGTAAAAGGCTGATCATATTCGAATAATCCATTTCAAATTTGTTACTTCATCAAAAGTTAAGATGGTAAAAGAACATTACTTCTTGTGATCCTTGTGCATTTTAGCAAATGTTTGGCAAAGTATCATAAAGGACTAATTGACTGAATTCAGTCTCATGTCAAGGAGGATCAGTCAATTTGGTTTAAAAATTCCTTCATGTCAGAAATGATTTCTGGTCAACTGCTGTTTTTCAACTGGAGGATGTTATAGAAAGGCATTTTCCAAGGAAGAGCAACAGGATCAGTACATATTACTTCATATTGGAATAGAGAATAAAATGTCATATTTTCCAATGTTTCCAAACTTGGAGATGTGGGCAAACAATAATGATAATCCTGATCAACTGCAACTAAGTGGGTCGACGAGTGGGAAATGAAATTTCATAGTGAAGTGCAAGATGATGCAAAAGGATAGGGAAATATAAAATTGACTATGGCACAATGCAACATATTGCACAGGGATATCAAACAAAATAGAGAGTACAAAAATATGAAAGATATCCTGAACTTTTATGAAGCTCTAGAGGTATAAAGCAAAGAAACAAGGCTTTAAGCACACCATGTCTATGCCAATCAACGCCAATCAACAAACAGCAAGCAACACTAATCCCATTTGCTGACACTTGGTTCATAGCTTTGGCATCAAGTACATATCCTGCTGCTTCTTAAGTATTACAAGTGTACTTACCACCCCAATCTTCTCGGGCAGCATGTTCCATACCAACCTCTGGGTGATTTTTTTTTCCTCAGATATCCTCTAAACCACTAGCTCTTCACCTTAAACCCATGCCCTTCGTCTTAGACATGTCTGCCATGGGAAAGAAATTCTCACTGTCAACCACTCCTCCACCCCCTCCGGCTCCTCGCTCACAAGGAAAACAAACCAGCCTATTCAGCCTCTCCACTGACCAGAAGCTTTTCATTCCAGGCAACATCCTGGTCATTCTACTATGCACCTACTCCAGTGCAATCGCATCCTTCTGATTGAATACTTTGTGCTCAATCTGTGGCCTAATCAATGACTTCCTCGCTCCTAAATTTTATGTCTAGCTAATGAAGGCAAGCATTCCATAGGCTTTCTTCACTAGCACTGTCCAACTGTGCAGAGACCTTGAGGGATCCATGAACTTGTATATCAAAATCTTATTGTTCCTCAGTACCCCACAGAGATCTACAATTCTTTGTGCATCGTTCTTTTATTTTGGGTCACGATGGCTCAGTGGTTAGCACTGCTACCTCAGTGCCAGGGACTCAGGTTCAATTCCAGCTTCAGGCGACTATCTGTGTGGAGTTTGCACATTCTCCCAGTTTCAGCTTGGGTTTCCTCTGGGTGCTCCGGTTTCCTCCCACAGTCCAAAGATGAGCAAGTTAGGTGAATTGGCCAAGCTAAATTGCCCATAGTGTCCAGGGATGTGTAGGTTAGGTGCATTAGTCAGGGGCAAAGAGAGGATAGGGGAATGGGTCTGGGTGGATTACTCTTCAGAGGGTCAGTGTGGATCTGTTGGGCTGAAGGCCCTGTTTCCACACTGTAGGAATTCTAATACTAAACCTCACAAACTACATCACCTTGCACTTATCAGGATTAAATTCCACTTGCTATTGATGCGCCTAATCTACTAACTTGCTTAACAATAACAAAAATTGAAATATTTCTCAAATTGGTGCAGAAGAAACTTACTGGATGAATGCTCTGGCAACAAGGTTAGGCTGGAGAAACTGGTATTGCTCTCCTTAGGAGAAAAGGTGGTAGAACGAAACGTTTCCAAAGGTGTACAATATTATCACAGATAAATTACACCAAGAAAAGTTGCTCCTTGGAGTTGATTGAACAAATTTAAGCTTTTGGCTAACAGGGGAGGAGAATCTTTTTAAGCAGTAAGTGATAATGGTCTGAAAATGATTGCCACCGAGACAATCAATTATTTCAAATGAAAAAAATAGATAGGCATTTTGGCACTAACCACCAAACATTAGTGAAGAGGACTCAGCAGTGTTGACAGAGCTGAATGTCATTGTCGTTTTGAGTGCCTTAATCAAAGCCAGGTGATTCATCCGGTTTTACTGCTGTGCGCGATTTCAGCATCACATTTAAAGGGTGAACAAATGGCTTAGGCCCTAATTATGAGGTTTTGATAAACTCAATCTGAAAGTACATGGAAATGTAGGAATTCCAACATTTATGCTGACCAGTAAAGGCAGATTTGTGGTAGAGAAAATAGAGAATTCCCTAGCCAATTAGTCAATGAGGACATTGAGCAAATTTCACAGTTCCATTTCAAATGTGAATTTAAATGCCGGATTACTTTCAGAGAGACAAATGAAGAAATTCTGACTTATACCTGTAACTCTATGTCTTTTAAGTTTTGTACAATGAGGTAGCTGGGTTTCTGTATGGTACATAAGGACTTAATAATTACTGCATTAATGAAAACTGCTTAATGACAATGTCTCTAATCAGGTAGGAAAAAGTGAGGACTGCAGATGCTGGAGATCAAAGTCGAGTGAGATCTGCTGGAAAAACACAGGTCAGGCAGCATCCGAGGAGCAGGAAAATTGACATTTCGGGCTTATATCCTTCATCAGGAAGGAGGCTTGTGGGTTGGGGCTGAGAGATAAATGGGAGGGGGAAGATAGCTGGGAAAGCAATTTGTGGATGAAGGTGACGGAGAAGGCAATAGGTCAAAGGGAGGAGCGATAGATAGGTCTGGCAGGCAGTGCTGAGTTGGACATTTGGGACTGGGATAATGTGGGGGGAAGGGAATGTTGAAATCCACATTTATCCCATGTGGTTGCAGGGTCCCAAGGAGGAAATATCTCTAAATCAGCCAACCAAAAAGATCAATCTAGTGAACTCTAGAAAGATAATAGCTCATAGAGGACCTGAATCTGTCAAAAGCAACAGTAGAAGTGATTGTCATAAAAGTAATGAAGTCTAAAAAAATAGTTTATGTACTTGCTTTAATATCTTTGGCTGGCAAAAGAAATTACTTACAGCTTTTTTTGCGCCTCTGATAATTGATTACTCTGACACATCTTCAGTGTAATGCCAGATTCTCCCACCTGTTGCCATGGAGTCATGACCTAGTGTAAAGTGAAGTTCAAATTTAAAATGATTTTTCAAAAGAAAGAAACAGACCTTTTGCAAAGCACATATACGATTCTGATTTCCCGACCACTTTCAAATTGAGAATTTTCAAATTTCAACTTTAAGATTAAGAAAGGTCAAAGAGAATAAGTTGGTCACGTCATAACACAATAATCACAATCTTTGAAAGTACCACAGGATTTGAATGGAAATAACACCACCATTTGGTCCTTGAATCTACATTACTGTCTACATATTGTTGCAGTCAGTTTACAATAAATCATGCAGAGTACAAGAAAAAAAGCCTTTGAAAACCATCAAATAGATTAGATTAGATTACTTGCAGTGTGGAAACAGGCCCTTCGGCCCAACAAGTCCACACCGACCCGCCGAAGCGCAACCCACCCATTCACCCCACACTACGGGCAATTTAGCATGGCCAATTCACCTGACCTGCACATCTTTTGACTGTGGGAGGAAACCGGAGCACCCGGAGGAAACCCACGCAGACACGGGGAGAATGTGCAAACTCCACACAGTCAGTCGCCTGAGTCAGGAATTGAACCCAGGTCTCTGGTGCTGTGAGGCAGCAGTGCTAACCACTGTGTCACCGTGCCGCCCACAAGTAAACTGATAACATTCATCTTAAAAAGTCAATATGTATCCAAGTAATTCTGCAAACATGTTCTGCAACAATCATCCAGCCATCATTGTTCAATTCTCCTTCAATAGAAGAGCAATGGCAGGAGAAAAACAAATTGAAAATGATATACTTTTTCTTGAACAAGGTTGTATCAGATCCAGCAACTGCTGGCTAGTCAGTTTAACCTAAATGATACAAAATCTTTCGGCAATAGTTTGAGGTAATATTAACAGTCATTCAGGCAAACACAGTTAGTTCAAGATAATCACATTAGTCAAACATGAATTAGGTTATTTTTAAAATGAGGGAGAGGATAGAAGTGATCCATTGCTGCAATAGCAGAGGTAGAACTGACAGCAAGGACCAGGGGGCTGCCAGGAAGCTACGTAAATCCTTTAATAACTTACCACGTGAATAAGTGCAGGAGCGGACTCTGGACTGCTGAGAAAGTGAGTTAATATATTTGGGCAGTCACTTTACCCGAAACATTACTTAGGTAATGTCTCCCAACTGTTGTCCTCCAACCAAAATAAAGAGATTCTATGCGCTGATTCAGTAAGGTTACTGGTTTTCAATAGTCTCTTTGGGAATTCAGAGCAGTGGGAATGGATGCGAGGGCACTTGCATGCTCTTCCTGTAGGATGTGGGAGGTAAGGGTCACCACTAGGCTTTCCACTGACTTCATCTGCGGGAAGTGCACCCAACTCCAACTCCTCGGACACTGCATCAGGGAACTGGAGTTGGAGCTGGATGAACTTCAGATCAGTAGGGAGGTGGACAGGTTAATAGGGAGGAGTTACAGGGAGGTAGTCTCATCTCAGGTACAAGAAAAAGTTAACGCGTTACAGTGAGGGGCGGAAAGGGAACAGGCAGACAGTGCCAGAGACCTGGCCAATGGCTCAGACAGTGGGGGGTGGGGGGGGGGGGGGAAGCAAAGCAAGTAGAAAAATCGCTCGTGGTAGAAGACTCAATCGAGGAACGGACAGGGGATTCAGTGGTTGTGAATGGGTCTCCCTGAAGGTATGTTGCCTCCCAGGTGCCAGGGTCTGGGATGTCAATGATCGAGCCTACAAGATTCTGAAGGGAGAGGGTGAGCAGCCATAAGTCATGGTGGCACTGGCACCGATGACACAACAAGAAACGGGATGACAATCGAAAAAGTGGTTTCAGTGAGTTAGGTTGTAAACTAAAAAAGCAGAGTAGTAATCTCAGGATTATTACCAGTGTCACATGCTAGTGGGACTAGGAACAGGGCAAGAGTGCAGCTAAACATATGGCTACAGGGCTGGTACAGGAGGGAGGGCTTCAGATACATCAATCATTAGGATACCTTCACGGAAGGTGGGACTTGTACATGAAGGACAAGTTGCACTTAAACTGGAGGGGCACCAATGTCCTGGGCAGGAGATTTGCGAGAGCACTTTGGGAGGATTTAAACTACCCTGCATCTACCTAATGCATTCACAGCTAATTTGACACCAGCCTACCCCTCCCATTTAACTCTCCGCCCCCTTGGGCCACTCCCCACTCCCGAAGAAGAGTCAAAATGTCGATTGCCCTGCTCCTTGGACGCTGCCTGACCGACTGTGATTTTCCAGCAGCACACTCTTCGAGCTAGATATCAGTTAATATAAATCACAACAAAAATGTGACACTAGAGGGTGACAGGAATTTTTTAAAAACATTTTTGAATATATTAATAGCACTTTTGCCAATTGGAGAACTACTGAAATGCAAAACAATTGCACAATGCTGACCAATGTAAGGGTCAACATGCTTCTGCAGAACATAGCTCAGTGATGAACCACTGCAGTATAATCAGATATACGTTGCAACACAGCTTCCAATAATGACATCAAAGGGCCTCAGTACGTTTTACATTTACTTTCCAGAGTGTTTCTGATGTCTCAGCAGGCTTCCCCAACAGTCAAAAACTCTTCTACAAGGCATTTTTTTCCCCCCAGTGCTTACAAACCCCCCTACACCAGCAGGTTAAAATAGTATGCGGGAAAAAAACTCAATTCTCCTGAATTCCTCACTATGGGAACCTGAGCTCAGAAAGGGTGCAGGTGCAGTTACATTCAAGGCATCCACACCTGCCGAAAGGCTACAAGAAAATGGTATGGATTTGAAAGTAGAGGGACACGCTTATTCAGGCAAAATAAAATGACCTTCAATGTTGTGCAAACTAATGAGCAGCACAGTTAGGAATTGAAGATCCAGCACAAAGTGTTCAAGAAAGTTAGGCAAGGAGAAAAGGAGCAGCAACATTGACTGGGCTCAGCATAATGCTAGAGAGCAAGGACATTCAAGGAGAGGTACATGTTTCTATGGTCATACTGGCATCACATGGTCAAAGCTTGATGGTCCTCTTGACTGACACCCAATTCCTTACCTTCAACATTCATTCTTCACCATCATCTCAAACTGGTAGCAAGATATACTTTTTAAAATTTGCACTGCAGTGACTCAAAGTGATTCCAACAACACCTTTTAAATCCAATCTCTAGCACTTAGAAGGAAAATGAGAACAGATGCATGGAATAACGTAACCTGCAATATCTATTCCAAGCCACAAAGCATTCTGAACTGGAACTACATCACCGCTCCTTCACTCTCTCTGGGCCAAGACTCAAACTCTCTTCCTAGGAGCAGCATAACTGTGTCAACACCACAAGGTCTGAAGGCAGTTTAACATCATCTCTAGTTGTTCTGAAAGAGATAGTGAACAATTGCAGGCCTAGCCAACAATGCCCTCATTCCATAAGCAAATGAGAACAAATATTCAAAAAGCTCCATTCAAAAAAAAATTTCAAATTATAAAGGACCACAGACCATATCAGAGAAGCCCCACAGAATGTTGATTTTTCAATTTGCAGCAACTACACTAATGGAGAGGTAAGCTGGAAAAGTTGCCCACATCCCATCTCAGTATTACTTAGAAGTCTTGCAAAAGGAAGCTGACAGGTGTAATTTTTTTCTATCATCAGGAAACAATGAGTTCAACGTCTCCAATCATGCAAAAGTGTAGGTAAACGATGAAGTCAGCAGGTATGTGACCCTTGAACTAGGTGACAG